>NW_027130866.1:0-1200000 GCF_026122565.2 Emydura macquarii macquarii | reverse complement strand
GTGGAAACTGGAAAAACGGAAAGGGAGAAATGGAAGATCCACAGAGCCTCTGGTGGAGGGTTGCAGAGAGTCCTGAACGAGAGGGGGTAGGAGGGTGGCACACAGGAGCTTGTTGCAGAGGGAGGGATGCCAGGAGCCCCTGGGGTGTGCAGTGAGCTCGGCTGACATAAGCTACGAAGGGTGCGACCCCCTAGAATAGCTATTTCTATAAACATTAGCTAGCTTAAATTTGTTTCAAATGGAAACATATGGCCAAATCCTGCATCTCGGACACAGACGAAATGTCTCTTGTCTGTATTGCATTAGCTTCTTGCTGCGCTAACACGCTCTTGTGTAACACTAGGCTGATCATGCTGCTAATCGTAAGCAGTTTGGAGACAAGATCAGCAACTACGGGGCTATTCAGGAGAAAGTCGCTCGGATGGCCATGATGCACTATGTTACAGAGGTAAGACGTTCTTCTTAACGGCAGGATCCATACCATGGCCAACAACTCCACTGCGCAGGCACAGTGGAACTTGCTACCATCAGGGCAAAGCTGGTCTGTTCTGGAGACACGGTGTTCTCAGGGGCTGGTCCCAGACTGTGGAATGAACTCCACCACGGACTAAGGACCACCCCAAACCTCCCACCTTTCACTCCAAGCCCCAGGGACAGTCTCTGACCTGCCTTCTCCCATATAAACCCAGAGCAATGTGGGCATGTAAATAAATACAACGAAACACAAAACTCTCCGCTGCACACACAGTTATCCCCCTGGAGTGGATGAGAGAAAGAAAGGCCCACACTTGATATTAGTCGTGTTGTTTAATGCATGCGTGGAAGGCGCTCAGATATCACATTGATGAGGAAGGTATAAAAATCCATAGCAAATAGAACAGATTTGGCTTGTGCTGGCGTCATATCTCACCAACGGAGCTGGCAGGCTGAGTTGGTTCAGTGTTTGCATAGAGACGGCCCTGTGGTGTGACAAATCACTGGGCAGTACTCATTTCTCTTGGCTTGATTCTGTGTTTAGCTAGACTGGGTGTGAAACCCCTGTGCATCTGGGAAGAATGCAACTGAGCCAATGCCCCGAAGTGGTGTTAGGAGCACGGCCAAAACTCAGCACAATGTTCCCATAGAACTTTTCACAAAACGGGGGCTGTTCAGCCAGCCAAATCCCAGCTTGATAGTTCCATGCTGCCTGTAGTGCTGGCCTTTGAAATGTCTCCTCTCCTACAGGTTGGGTTTAAAAAAACACAAGCAACCCCAGTCCTCCAAAAAACCCGAAACAACACCCCTGTGCCCTCTCCCACCCCTCAGCAAAAGCCAACCAGCAACCAGAACGCACAGTGCCATGGAGTTCACCCTGCAGGCAGGTCCAGATGAGACTAATGATGAGAAGATCCTGGGGTTACACAGACTGTCGTGTGCACAGCTTGAAATCCACTGCATCTGCCTGCCTTCAGCCTCCCCTTCGCTACGTGCCAGGCAGAGGGCGTGGGCCTTGGGGCAGGATGGAAGGAGGAGAGGGTAGAGCCCTTATGGCTTAGCTCAGAACGGGCCTCACCCCTGCCGGGCGCAGCATGGGAGGGCTGGATTTTGAGATGGGGCCTCTGACGGACAGTGCCCAATGCAGGAGAGCAGGGGACCACACAGCATACCGGGGGTGCGGGAGGCGTCTTTGGCACATACAGAGGGTAACCAGAGGCAAATGGTGCCTTCCCTGCAGTCGATGGCCTACGTGGTGAGCGCCAACATGGACATGAAGGTGCCCGATTACAAGCTCGAAGCATCGATCAGCAAGATCTTTGCCTCGGTAAGTGTCTTTGACGTCTGCGCGAGGAGGGGTCACAGCAAGCGTGGCCTGGCAGCGTCGTGCTGATGCTGCCCTTTGCTGGGCAGGAGCAGCTTTCAGGGCTTTGCATACGTCAGTGTCGGGCGGGAGAGGTGTGCTGCAGGCTCCGGTGTTCTCTGCTCGTTCTGGCACTGCAGCCCAGGCATTGTACTAGCAGGACCCCAGCTAAGGCTCCAACCCTGCACCAGAGAGCAGCTCCCTCCCTGACTGAGACGGGGCTCTCCTGCTTTCAGCCGGCTGCCTCTTCCTGTCCAGACATTCTCCTGGGAGATCCCTCTGCCCCAAACCACCCGGTCCTTACTGGCTTTCATTGCTGCACAGGGAGACTGCTCGGCCAGGTGTGACTGTCAGCAGTGTCCCCTGGAGCTGGTTTCCCGACAGGTCGCTGTTCAGACCGGATGGTTCCCCCTGCGTTACCCACACTAGCTGCCCTGCCGCTGCCGTAGTGCATTGCTGTAGCCAGCCCTTGTGGAGTCAGTAGCAGAACCCAGCAATTCAGCACCTGCAGTTCTTCTTCGAGTGATTGCCCGTGGCCAGTCCACTTCGGGTGTGTGCATGCGCCCTGCACCGAAGGCAGAGCACATTTTCCCGGGTGGTAACCATCAGGGCGGCGCATGCGACCCCTGCACGCCCATGCTGCCAGCTGATGGTCCATAGGGGCAGAGCCGCCCCAGCCCCCCTTCAGTTCCTTCTCACCACCCATTGTTGGTACGTGGAACGGCTGCGCCGCCTTCTGCCTGTGTTCTCCAAGAGAGAGGTGTATAAAGCATTGTAAACGGCTGATTAGCTGTTTAATGTTAGTTCCGATCACGGCACTCATCTCTTTTGATTTTCAGCATTGTCCACACGTGGTCGCGGGGCATGCCCGAGTCCCTGGGTTTGAACGCTGTCCGGCTGTGATAAGTCTCGGTCAGTCGGGGGCCCTCGCTCCCATTGTCTGACGTGTTCGGGTGAGGTGCCTGGTATGTAGCGGGTTCAAAGTCAGAACCACAAAACCAAGGGAGGTGAGACTTCGTTGTGTCCTGATGGAAGCTGCCTTGCGTCCTCTCTCACAGCCCCGCTGCTTGGCACCCAGCCCTCGGGGCTCTCCTCCATCACGGATCGTGCCGGCAAACGGCGCCGGCAGGCCTCCTCAGAGAGGTTCCGAAGGGAGGCATCGTTCTCCCTCCCCAGGAGCACACAATGACCCTCATGGAGGAGATCTCAGTCCCCGACGGCCTTCCAGGAGTGAGTCGGGTACGGAAGGGAGAGCCCCAGCTCCAGCTGCATGCTCTCTGGTGCCACAGGCTCCCTCAGCTCTATGCGTCTTGGACCCTGGTACCATCCTCACTGCCATCCTCCTCGGCCTGGGTTGTCTGCATCTTCGTCGTCCTGCCATCACGTGGCTGCACGCGGCACCCTGGGTACCGACAGCGCCGGACGTGTGTGCAGCGGCTGGAGACTTGCTTTGCCTTTTGATACCAGACTCCCTGATTGTACCAGAGCTCGAGTTCTTGGTATCAGCTACTTCTTCACACGCCCTGGAATGGTCTACATCACCAGACATGACTGTTTGACTGGCTGTTTGTTCGACAGCAAACATCGGTACCTATGATGAGCCTCTGTTATCCGCCTCTGGATCCCAATGACTGGCACGCTGCCCTCCATGTGACTGGCTTCCACGAGGCCACAGAAGGAAGGCTCATCATGGCCAACATTCACTAGCAGTTCACTGCCCTGCCTTTCCGTCTGGCTTCAGCCTGGTGAGTCTTTACAACATGCATGGCTGTGGTGCAGTACGGCTCAGAAAGGCAGCTCTCCGGGTATTCCTGTACCCCGACCATTGGTTGATTCAGGGATGATCCAGACACCAGGGTGAGGTTGGCATCAACAAGATCAGCCCCTCCTTCATTCCTTGGGCCTGTTAATCAACAAGGACAAGTCGATATTCATCCCTGTGCAGAAAACGGGGCCTATAGAGGCAGTTCTGTCCCTGGCCAGAGTCAAGCAATACTGGACCTCTGGGCAGACCTCAGAGCGCATCCCGGCACAACAGTAAGGAATTGCCTGAGACTTCTGGGGTACGTGGCAGCTTGCACATATGTGACGCGGCATGCCAGACTTTTCTCCACAGAGGCGTGCAGGGTGGTTGGAATCTGTCTACCGGCTGTCTCGTCGTCCATTGAACATGCTGACTTATGACCTGCAAGCATCTTGTCATCCCTCGATTGGGGGGTGGACCCTGCCTAGGTATGCAAAGTGGTTCCTTTCTCCCCAACTCTGCCCTCCACAACTTTGGTCACAGTTGCTTCATCCCTGGGACGGGGATCCCACCTAGGAGACCTTCAGACTCAGGGTCTTTGGTCAGATCCAGAACTCTCTTTCCACACCTATGTTCTAGAACTACAAGCTATTCACCTGGCGTGTGAAGCCGTCCTTCCACATATCAAGGAATGTCTGACATAGGTCCTCATGGACAACACGGCTGCTACGTTCTGTCTGAACAGACAGGGGGGAGGGGTGGGTGCCGGGTTAGATTGCCTTTGCCAGGAGGCTATAGATCTAGCTTTAAGACCTGGACTCTGTTTACAGATGATCTCTGGTGTCTGGAGGCATTCCACATGTGCTGTGAAAGGCAACGATTACGTATAAACTGGTTCGACTTTGTCAGAAACAGCGAAGTTGCTTCCAGAACTCAACTCCCCAGTATCAAAGACATCATCTGCCATCGTTGGTCCTCCTGTTTGGCCACGTAGCTTGCATGGACAGCTCCGTTCCAGCCCACAGAGTGATGAAGTGCACCCTGAACATACGCTTGGTCGTCAGCCACCCCTACAGTGGAAGAGATTACCCGGTCGCCCACAGCTAACCTGGTTGCAACAAATCTAGCATCAGATGTGAATGGAACAAATCCGTTGGTCGAGGCCATAGGGGATTGTCGCAACAGAACTTTGCTGTCTAGGCACACCGATGATGATGATGATGATGATGATATAGATCTATGGCGGTGGGAGGGATTACATCAAAAATACAATCACACTCAAAGCTTCTCACCTACCAGATATTCAGAACTGCCTGGCAGATCATCTCTGCAGATCATTCAGCAGGAATAACGACTGATCCCTTAGACCAGACATTGCAAGATCCATCTGTCAGTCTTGGGGGTTACCAGCAATGTCTTTGCCACTCGACTGAACAGGAAGTGTCGCCTGTTGTGTTCTGCAGCAGGTCACAGTCCAGGATCTATAGCAGATGATTTCCTGTTCTCATGGAAGGACAATAAATGCCTTTCCTCCCATCCCTCTGACTCCAAGAGTTTTATGCAAACTCAGGCCTTTGTAATCCTCATAGCACCAGCCTGGCCTTGTCAACGTTGGGTCTCAGATCTCCTGAGGCTGGATCCTATAACTCTGCCTCAGCCCATCATCAACCTGCATCCCAGCGCATCCAGCCCGCATTCGACAGTTTGCGTGCTCAGTGGTTAACAGCTCTGGAGACTGAATGGTCTCTTACCCAGGAGAACCATCCACCAGCTACAGGTACCTGCTGAAGGGGTGGTGTTTCTCTGCGTGGTCTTGTTAGAAGTTATTCCTCCTTCGCAGGCTTTGCTTCATTTTATTCTGAATTATTTACTCTACCTGGAGGGGAGGGGCTCTTTGTCAATTCACTGAGGATACGTCAACACTGCGCACTAAGCCTGGGTCTTTGGACCCCGGCTTGTGGACTTGGTGTTTCCAAGCCCGTGGCTGAGTGTCCACTCCGCATTGCAAAGCTGGGTTTACAATTGCTTCACCTGGTCTCGCAGTCTTGCCAATGCCTCTATACTGCACTGTGCAGCCCGTCTGACTCTGGTCTGTGGCTTGACATGTGTCCACACTGCAAAGTGACAGGGCTTAGACCTGAGTCACAGTGGAACTTGGGCTCTGACCCACCTCCCCAGCAGGGTCTTTTGGCCTGGGTCCTGAAAGTTTGCTGACCCAAGTCAGGCTGATTTGAGTGTGGACAGAAGGGGAGCTTGGGCTCAAACCTGAATCAGAGCCTGGGCTTGGTTTTCAAATCAATTGACTGCAGCTTTTGAAGGGTTTGGACAGACTCTATCCTCATGTGAGGCCACCCACATCCCCAGGAGATCTGAACTTAGGGTAGTTAGAATTAGTAATAATATTAGAAATGATTGATATTAATATGGGAGGCCACCAGATACCAATGTAACCATACATTCCTTTAAGTCCAAAGGCCAAATGGTTCTTTATACAATTGCTCTAACCATGCCTAACAGTCTAAAAATGGGCGGTCACTACACCCAATATAGTAGCAAAGTATTCGTAAGCATGCGCGCGGTATACTTACAAACCGACCAGCCGTAGGAAACCTGTCTCATTCTGGCGCTCGCCAGCATGATCAGGAAGGGTCTGACACAGAACCCTCAGATTCGTAACCCTTTCTATATCCTTCAACAAACAAGTGATGTCAGAGCCAATTACTGACTTCAGCTGAAAACCGGACTGAGACAGTTCACCCTGAGTTCACATCTTAATCCAGGTAAGATTTACAACCCCCTTCTCCCCAAGGCCTCTCCTCCCCTCCTTCTCGCTGACCGATGGGTTTCCAGCACACCTGGGCTCACCTAGGCCTTCCTGCTAAGATACAGTGGGGTGGAAAGGGCCGTGTGCGCTCCTTTGAAGACAGAGTCCTTCTGTCTTATTTAAACCCATCTGATCTTACTCCTCTTACTCAGAGGCCTTCCTTTTAGACGCTTCCTCTTCTCTGATGAGTTAGTCTTTGAACCAGACGTCATCCCTACTTCATTCCTTCTGGCCTTACAACTCCTTATTTTCTACTTGCTGTAAGGCCTTTCTTTATACCACAGACAGATTTCCTTAACCACACTTCAGCTAATTCTAATTCTTCAGCTTCATATTTATTCTATAGGTGTTGCAGGTTCGAATGGTTCCACCTTTTGAGCCTGTGGCTTCACGTTCCTTGCTCCATATCTCCGGGAAAGTAGCATTGCTGGCGGCCAGGACTTTGCCCAGGAGGTAGCCGGGCTCTGTGTGTTAGCTGCTGACTCTCCATCTGTTGTGTTCTCTACAGAAAAGGACTGTTTGCACCTCACCCTACATTTCTGACTAAAATAGTCGCAGGTTTCCACCTTAATCAGGCTATCGATGTACCAACCTTTTTTCTGAAGCCTCCTAAGGATGAGGAGGGGCCTGTGCTTTGGGTGCTTTTTACTTGGACAAGACCAAACCATTTAGGTTGTCTCCTCCGCTGTTCGTTTCTTTTTCTGATGGAACGAGGAAGGGCTGTCCTGTCGTTGGGCAGAGAATATCTTCCTGGAGTTCAGCCTGGGCCCTGTTACGCTGCAGGGTTGCGAAGGCCCCTCCGCCTGAGAGAGTTTCAGCGTGTTCTACAAGAGCTCAAGCAGCGTTAGCGGCATTCCGGGGCCAGGTGCACATAAATGCTATTTGCAGAGCTGCAGCCGGTCACTGGTGCCTCCTTTCCCTCCCCAGGAGGCTGTTTCCCAGGCGTTGAGCGAGGATGCGGGATGTGGATGAGCTGTGTTGCAGTCCTTGCTCAGACTGACTCCAAAACCCAGCTGTCCTTGCCAGACTGCTTGTGCGTCACCTGATGTGGAATGGGGACGTGCCAGCCCTTGGAGAAATGAAAACGGCTACTTCCCTGCTCCGTGGCTGTTGTTCTTTGGGGTGTGTTGCACATGTCCAGCTCACAACACACCCTCCTTCCCCTCTACACTGGAGTCAAACGCGGGAGGCTCCAGATGGCTCCACCCTTTGTCCCATCCCCTGGTAACAGGAGCTTGGGGCGTGTGCACAGGCCGTCCCAAGAGGTACAGCGAGGGAATAAAGGCCTGGCTTTGGCGCCCTGGGTGCGCACCCACCTGACGTGGGCTGGCCACGATGGCCATCGCTCAGAACAGCAGTTGCAGAGCAGGTCACTAGCTGTATCTCGTCACCACCTTCGCCAGAACCGCATTCGAACAAACCCAGGCCCGCCTCGGGCTGCTCAGAGCCAGCACGCAAACTGCTGTTATGCAGAAGCTTCTGAGTCATCACACGGAGACTAGACACATTCCCCGCTGCTGTACTGCGATGTTTTTGTCTTTAGGAAGCAGCCTGGCACGTCACGGACGAGTGCATCCAGGTCCTTGGAGGAATGGGATACATGCAGGTACGGAGCTTGGTTCCAGCAGCCGAGAGCAGAAAGAAAGGCATCGATTTGCAGGCTGTGTTGAGGAGCTGGCGGTGCTTGCTGCAGCAGCTGCCTGCTCTCAGCCTGCTGGGATCACCTGAGGCTGGTAAGGTCTCTGTTTGTTTGCGCAGGAAGCCGGTGTTGAAAGAGTCTTGAGGGACCTACGGATTTTCCGCATTTTCGAGGGCACCAATGATATCCTTCGATTGTTCGTGGCGCTGACGGGCATTGAGGTAAAGGGCTCCTTCTGGGTACGTGCCTCCCAGCACCCGCACATAGTGCGCAGTCAGGGCCACGTTGCAGCTGGCACCGTACAGGTGGGAGGGGGCCAGGAGTCTGCCCTGTGACTGGGAGCAGGGCCTCTGCACTATAGCCTTTGGCCATGGACCTTGTCAAAGGCTTTCTGAAAGTCCAAGAACACTACAGCCACTGGGTCACCCTTGTCCACATGCTTGTTGACACCCTCAAAGCTTCCATCTGGTCCCGGTGATGTATTGCTGTTTAATTTATCAATTTGTTCAAAAACCTCCTCTAATGACTTTTCAGTCTGGGACAGTTCCTCCGTTTTGTCACCTATTTTAGACATTTCCCCCTCCCCCACACTGTCTAATGCTACAGACTTGGTTCTCTTCTTCAGTGAATGAGCCCCTGTTTGAAGTGTATACATTCTTAGATGGATGGACAGAAATTTGTGTACCGTATAATGTTATAATTCAGGAATGTCTGTTCATTGATCCAAGCAAGCTGGTTCACTGTGAGATAGGCCCTGAAACATGCTTTTGTTACAGAAAATAAAGCTGTGGATTTTCATATTTCGCTCTGGGTATCGTTAACCCAGAGATGCCTAGTAAAACTCTGAGCCTGTTGTAGCAAACCACCTGTGTCTCATCCTGGGAACTGCCCATGTCCCTTTGCAGGTGTAGCCCTAAGATTGTGTTTAATTCAGTTCCTTTCATCCTTTTAAAACATTTTCAGTATGCTGGAAAGCGGCTAAAGAGTCTGCGAACAACTGTCATGAATCCATCAGGGAAAACGGAGACCATCCTAAAGGAAATTGGGCTGAGAGCAAAGCGGTAAGCGGCACCAGTACCTGTCCCAGTTTGCCATGCCGTTCCAGTGATGTAAAATAACATGCAGCTCGTGCTTCGGGTGACCCTCTGTCCAGATTTTGTAGGGACAGGCCTGATATTCGGGTCTTGGTCTTATATAGGTGCCGACTGCCCCCCCACCCCCATCCTAATCGCTCATACTTGCTGTCTAGTCACCCTACTTCCTCAGGAAGGTCCTGAGAGCGTTTTGTGTAACCAGACACAATGCTGGCGATGCAACCGCTGATGCTTAACACTGAACCTGTTCTCCAGCCCGGCATAGGTGCACTGTGACGCTGACAGTGCCTGCTTTCAGAGCACCTGTAACACCAAGTTCCTGAGCCTTTGTGGTCACTAGCAGCACTTTTTGCAAGAGTTGGGGGTTAGCCCAGCTGGGCTGGCCAAGCGTCCATTGACGTGTTCGCATTTGGCCCCCTGAGTGGGAGTTTTGCCATTGATTTCAGTCAGAGTACGGTCAGACCTAACGTCCTAGTCCCAGAATGGCGTGTATGGTGCCTGGCATACGTCGGGATAAAGGTGGGGGAAACTATCCTTGTAGAATGGCTGAGCTGGGAATGGGCACTCCATGGAGCTGATGCACAGCCAGGCTTACCTGCAGTTGTGTGAACTCAAACTCTCCTGGTCGGAGTGAACCTTAGAAATGAGTAATAGAAATGATACTGGGCCAAACTCATCCCTGCCTGACCTCCAGCCGCAGGGTGTGTCCACCCGGGGACACTACAGCAGCACAGCTGCAGTGCAGCATTGAAGACACAAGGGGTTCTTCCATCGCTGTAGTAAATCCATCTCTGAAAGGTGGTGACTAGGCCGACAGTCACCTCGCGCTGCCTACCCCAGGGCTTTGGTCAGCTTAACTACGTCGCAAAGGGTGTGACTTTTTCACTGCCGTAGTGATGTAGTGAAGCCGACCTACCGTTGTAGTGCAGAGTAGCCCCCAGTGGCTGCCATGTAGTTACATCTGCGGAGCTGTGTTTTAAACCCTTGGTCCGTTCATTTTTCCCCTCATCTCTTTTCTCCCTTTGCAGTAAAGTTGGGATTCCCACTGGCTTATCTCTGCAGGGAATTGTTCACCCCGGCCTGGATAACAGTGCAAACCAGGTAAGAGGATTCTTACCCTGCAGCCATTGGCGTGGTTGGGAAAACTGCTGCTGTCTCCAATGCTGCGGGGCCTGACCCTTAAAATAGCCGGTTCCTTTGTGACCTTGTAATTCTTTGTTATGTTTCTTCAGTTTTTAGCCTCACAGTGAATAATTTCCATGACAGAGTCTGCTCACCAGTGATGGTTTTATTTACAGCATTCGTCTAGCATCTGTTTAGGCGTAGTTTATGCAAGGAATGTTTCTCTAGCTTACCGTCAGGAATGAACCTGAACCACCTGTGTTTTGAATTAAGTGTTAATTCTTCACAAGGTCTTTACTAAATGTGACCTTCCATTTTCTGAATGGAAATTCACTGAAACCCCGTTTTCACATAAAATACCATTGCCCAGCTGTCATTTCACGCCTTCAGATTTGTTACAAGTTTGTTTTCTCTGGCACAATGGGAATAATTTACGTTTTTAATAGCGTTTGCCATCAGAAGATCTCTAAGCGCATTACATCACTCACAGTGTTAGTGAGGGGACACACACGGATGGATGTGCACGTGCAAACGGACGCACACATGAGCATGGACACAGACGCACACACGCTCTTTTCTTGTAGGGCTGTGCTTTCTCTTGGGGGTTTTACTTTACTTCATTTTTTGGTGTTTTCCCTTCATCTATTGCAGACGAAGTGTCCCTGGAGACACACCAGACAAAGCTGCCAGCACAGGAGACAAGTGTCCCGTCCCCCCCCCCCCCCCCCCCCCAGTGTGCTGCCAAAGGGATTCAGGCGGGCCCTCGAGGGGCGAGATGGTTTTTCCGTCTCTGTGGCCCATTCTCTTCCGAGCCTCGCTGCTGAGCATCTCCCCTACGGGCCAGTTGTGATGGTGGCTTCTGTTACGTGAGGACACCAGACCCTCTGCTGCTAGGCTGGGACCTGGCATCCCATGTCACTGCCAGACCTCGGGTCCCACCTAGCTGGTCCCTGAACTTCAGCCCACCAGCCCCCAGCTGATTTCTGTCCATCAGGGGCACACAGAGAGCCAGAGCCCAGCGCCCGCCTGGGCAGCATAGAGCAGATGGCCTGCTACTGGGGGGGGCAGCTGAGAAGTCCCCCTGGCCGAGAGACTCCTTGGGGGTCAGAGAGCCGCCAGAGCTGGCTCTGTACCACCTGCTGCCCGCCCTCATGGCGCGGTGTGGGGCAGGCAGGAGGGGTGTGGCCCGAGGCCCTGGTGCCCTGGCAATCCCCAGCTGGCAGAGTGGCCCCTCGGAGGCCATTCCTGATGGTGGGAGTGGGGCAGCCTGGAGGCTGCTTGACGTCGTGCTGGGGGCTGAGCCAGCTCCAAGCGTGGGGCTGAGAAGGGGCTTGGTGCCAGCTCGTCTCCTGGTCTGAGCACAGCGATCCAGGGCCTTGTTCCGCACTTGCTTTCCCAGCACTGATCCCTGACCCCAGAGGGCTCCGCAGCTTGGTAGGTGCTGCAGGGACGCAGCTTTCTTGGGAAGGGAATTAACTGTCCTGTTTCCACGTCCAGGTGACCAGGGCCATCGACCTGTTTGGCGAAGCTGTTGAGAGTCTCCTGCTGAAGTATGGCGAGAAGGTGATAGGTGGGTGTCTGCGGCTGCCGTCACCACTTTTAACAGCCAGACGATGACGTTAAACTACAGTTCAGCCATTTGGCCCGTTGTAAAACCCATCAGCCGGGATGTCAAGCCAGGGCAGGGCGTGCTCCCGGAGCAGCGCTTCCATCACGTCCTGCAACTCTCCCTTCCCTCCCCTGTGAGCCTCGCGCGTCAGCCGCACCCCATTTCCCTGCCGAATTCCTCTGCGGGTCTTATCCTCCCTGCATCACACGCCCACCCTCGCTCCGAGTACAGACCACGGGTGTGTGTATCTGCCCCTTGTATTGATACAGCTCTGCTCACTGCGGCATGCTCCCGTTGTCAGCCTGGAGCCCGGCTGGCTGCTGCAGGGCTGCAGTACAGCTGGGATGTCCAAGTGGCCCTGGTGCCTGGTGTGTGCGCGGCAGGCCAGGGTCTGTGTCCTGGTCTGTGTTCGTGCAGCGTCCAGCAGCGTGAGCCCTGGTCCTGACGGGCTCCCCGGTGCTCCTGGGTAGCGGTACAGGGTTAGTATCCTGCCCGGCGCGTGCATGTGGCATTTCCTTCACACCAATGGGCGCTGAGGGCACAGAGCCAGGATACAAAGGGGCACAAGAGCAGCCTGGCAAAGGCACCGGAAGGGTTTGGCTGCTTTGGGGTCTGGGGACACAGCAGCGTGCACCTGAGCATTTGGCTCGGGAAAACGCCATGTTCCAAGCGTTAAAGCCACGGGAGCTCCGGGCCAGGCCCCGCCCGGCTCTCCAGTCGCTTGGCGAGTTGGTGCTGAGCGTCCTGGCAGCCGTGCCTGGCCTGCCAGGGTATCTGTGCGGTGCGAGCTGCTTTGCTGGATCACACAGGCTGGCGGCTGTGCAGGTGCTGCTGAGCTGCTGTTAGTGTCCACGCGAGTAACACGCGCGGGTGAGTGTGCGTGCGAGTGCACACACACACACCCCGTCTCACCAAACTCTCTTCTCCCAGACGAACAGTTTCATCTGAAACGCGTGGCCGATGCTGCCATTGACATCTACGCCATGGCTGTGGTGATCTCCAGGTGCGTGCGGCTGGCGGAGGAGAGCGCGTGCGTGTGAGCGTGTGGGTGGCAGTGCCGCGCCTGGCCTGAGCTGCCCACCGCTGGGCCTGGCCTGACCTCGCAGGCTGCAGAAGGAGCTTGTGGGCACCTGCTGCTAGTGCCCCCAAAGGTTTCCGGCCACGGCAGGGCAGCAGAGCGGGCTGGCAGTGGCAGAGCATAGCGCACGCCAGAACTGTTTTGCATTTCAAATGTGCTCATCCCTGAAACGTCTGGGACCCAGACAAAATGTAGGGAGACTCCGGGTCCCTTTAAAGCAAGGAACTCGCCCAGTCAGAGCTTCTCTGTTCCACCGGTCAGATCCCGGCAGCTGAGCTGGCGGTGAGCATGGGGTGGGTGGCTGGGACGCTCCGTGCCTGCATGCTTCCCAGCCCTTGGGGTGATGCCGTACGCCTGGGTTTATTCCTTTCTTCTGCTCCAACCTCTTCTAACAAGTGAACTTTCTGTGTGCACAACGTCCTTTGTCCCTGTGTCCCGTCTCTCACGGCCTTCGTCTTGTCTCCCCAGGGCCAGCCGCTCTCTGTCCCTGGGACAACCTACCGCCGAGCACGAGAAGCTCTTGTGTCACACCTGGAGTCAGGAGGTAGGTTTCGGGTATCCTGGGGAGCTGGGTTTGCTTCCCTCACTGGAGCAGGTTATGTGCATCTCGTCGCGCAGGCCCCGTCTGTGAGCTCGCTGCCAGTCCCCACACGAGAGTCCTGCGTGCTCCCCCGGCTCCCTGCCCCCTCCACGCGTGCTCCCCCAGGCACCCTGCACGAGAGCACCGCCTGACCCCCATGTACAACGTGCTGCCTCTGCCCCCGCGGGCTCGGTGGTGGCTCCAGCCTGGCATGAGCGCTTCCATGCCATGTTCCCCCTCGGCCCAGCCTTTCCTGTCTCTTCCCCGTCACGTCTTGCCCCCTGCATCGGCCTTCCTGCTCCTTGCTGTTCCCAGGCTTCAGGGCACAGACTGCTCCCCAGGTGGGACCAGGATGAAACAATTCCCTTCCCTGCCCCGCAGAGAGTGCAGTTCTGGGGCTTCACGCCTCCTTTAAGTGCCTGGAATCTACCACCGCTAGAGAGGAGGGGCTGCTGACCAGCCAGTCCCTGGCAAGCCCTGTGCTGGTGTGGAAACCCCCTGGGTCGGTCCCTGAGTGGAGCCCTCCCCTCTGGACTAGGGGAAATGTCAGGAAAGTAAAATCGGGGAGAAAATCCGCTTTAAATCTCTGTACACTGCATAATTTAGTCAAAAGAAAGCCTCAAATCCAGCCTCTGGGGGCTGGGATGACGGAGACCCAGCTCCAATTGGGGAGACAGATTCCAACAGTCGCCTTCAGAGAGCGTGCGGCTGTCCACACTCGTCCCGTGCACATGAACGCACTGCACACGCTCAGCACAGCCGCCAGCTCACACCTTCCCCTCACATGGGGCAACTTCTGCCATTGGTGGGGCCCCTCCCCGAGCGAGCGAGCGGCGGATCCCACTGGCAGGCAGCACTTTGCCGTCAGACCCTCTCACGCAGCTGGGCTCTGGCGGTGCTTCCATGTGTAACCTCCAGGCTACAAATGTAGGTAGCTACTGAGCTGGGATCCTAACCGCTCTTGTTTGAAAGCTTCCAGGCCATCACGAAAGGGTTGTCCCCCTGTCTAGGAGCACTGATAAAAGCAGGTGCCCTGGCCGGACGCGTCTGATGCAGCCAGACTCGCTTTCTGAATAAGTTGTTACATGAGTCAGTGTCTGTACAGGGCAGTGACTTTCTGTGCGGGGCAACAGGTGCTGCGGGGGTTCCTGTGTTGCAGGGCAATGGCCATGTCAGGGTGTTGCTCTGCTGCGGCCCGTGTAGGGCAGCATCAGGTGAGGGTGTTGGTCCGTTGCTGGGCTCTGGCCATGTCAGGGTGTTGCTCTGCCGCGGCCCGTGCAGGGCAGCGTCAGGTGAGGGTGTTGGTCCGTTGCTGGGCTGTGGCCACGTAAGGGGTGTTGCTCTGCCGTGCGGCCCGTGCAGGGCAGCGTCAGGTGAGGGTGTTGGTCCGTTGCAGGGCAATGGCCATGTCAGGGTGTTGCTCTGCCGCGCGGCCTGTGCAGGGCAGCATCAGGTGAGGGTGTTGGTCCGTTGCTGGGCTGTGGCCACGTAAGGGGTGTTGCTCTGCCGCGCGGCCTGTGCAGGGCAGCGTCAGGTGAGGGTGTTGGTCCGTTGCTGGGCTGTGGCCACGTAAGGGGTGTTGCTCTGCCGTGCGGCCCGTGCAGGGCAGCGTCAGGTGCAGGGCAATGGCCATGTCAGGGCAGCATCAGGTGAGGGTGTTGGTCCATTGCTGGGCTCTGGCCATGTCAGGGTGTTGCTCTGCCGTGGCCCGTGCAGGGCAGCATCAGGTGAGGGTGTTGATCTGTTGCTGGGCTCTGGCCATGTCAGGGTGTTGCTCTGCCGCGGCCCGTGCAGGGCAGCGTCAGGTGAGGGTGTTGGTCCGTTGCTGGGCTGTGGCCACGTAAGGGGTGTTGCTCTGCCGCGTGGCCCGGCAGGGCAGAGGCTGCGAAGTGCTGTGGAAGTGCGCGTGGGGATGTTCTAGGCACTGTCTGTTTTGCACGTTGCCGAGCAGGAAGGAGCAGCCAGACGAGTCAGACCTGGCAGCGCAAGCAGAGGCCCCGTTGCCTTCGCCTGATTCTGCACCACTGAAATTAATGGAAGCTTTACCACTGATGTCAGCAATCCGCTATGCCTTGAGTGGTTATGGGTGAGAGCTGGGGTGGGCCCCAGGCATTGCTTACAGACACCATGGGGCCTGGACAGAGAATGTGAGGGACGAGAGGGGAAGGGCAAAGACCAAGCACCTGTGATCTCAGGCAGGAACGGCGAAGAGCAGCAGAAGGAGGGCCATGCGGAGGAGGGGAGTCCCCCAGTCTGGAAGCGGGATTCCAGTGGGGCAGCCCTTTTCCGCAGCTGTGTACAGCGACCAGGATTTGGCCCTCTGGCATGCTAGGTGCTTGGGCTATACAGAGCTTTGCTGCTCCCTGTGCGTATTGGCAACAGGCTTTGGCTGGCCAGTCTCCACACAGACTCATAGACGTGTAGGACTGGAAGGGACCTCGAGAGGTCATCTAGTCCTGTCCCCTGCGCTCCTGGCAGGACTAAGAGTTATCTAGACCGTCCCTGGCAGGTGTTTGTCTAACCTGCTCTTAAAAACCTCCAGTGATGAAGATTCCACAACCTGCCTAAGCAATTTATTCCACTGCTTAGCTGCCCTGACAGTTAGGAAGCTTTTCCTAATGTCCAACCTAAGCTGCCCTTGCTGTAATTTAAGGTCATTGCTTCTTGTCCTATCCTCAAGGTTAAGGAGAACAATTTTTCTCCCTCCTCCTTGTAACAACCTTTGATGTACTTGAAAACTGTTATCACATCCCCCCTCGGTCTGCTCTTCCCCAGGCTAAACAGACCCAGTTTTTACAACCTTCCCTCCCAGGCCATGTGTTCTAGACCTTTCATCATTTCTGTTGCTCTTCTCTGGACTTTCTCCAACTTGTCCACATCTTTCCTGGAATGTGGGGCTCAGAACTGGACACAATACTCCAGCTGAAGCCTGATCAGCGTGCAGTAAAGCGGAAGAATCACTTACCACACTCCTGCTAATACAGCCCAGCATGATGTTTGCTTTTCTTGCTAGTGTTACACTGTTGACTCATATTTAGCTTGTGACCCATTCTGACCCCCGGATCCCTTTCTGCAGCACTCCTTCCTAGGCACTCCTTTCCCATTGTGTATGTGCAACTGATTGTTCCTTCCTACGTGCAGTGCTTTGCATTTGTCCTTATTGAATTTCATCCTATTTCCTTCAGAGCATTTCTCCAGATCATTCTGAATTTTAATCCTAGCCTCCAAACCACTTGCAAACCCCCCGGCTTGGGATCGTCCACAAACTTTCTAAGTGTGTTCTCTATGCCATTATCTAAATCACTGAGGAAGACACTGAGCAGAGCCGGACCCGGGACCGATCCCTGGTAGCACATAGATCTCCGTGTGGACTTTGTGCCGTCCTGAGAGGGATGGGGTGCAGGAACGGGCTGATTCCATAGGCCTGGGTGGCACAAATGGTCTGGCACAGCACGGCCGTCTGCTGATGCTTCTTGTGACGGAGATGGCAGTTCCTGCACTATCCATGGGATACCTTATGAATTCAGTTAACAGAGCTTTGGCGTCCGTAGTATTAAATGAGTGGTTTGTGTATTATTGTGAGCCAAGGTCATATGTAAGCTGTTGATGGGGGAGATGTGAGACCGGGGGTTTCAAGGACTAGAGTGGCCAATGTGCCAGCCAAGAATGGACTTTTGGACCGAGAAATGTTAAGTGGATTTCCCAGGGAATACCGCGGGGGAGGTGAATGCAAATTCCCATCGTCAGTGTCACAGTTTGGGGTGCAATTGAAATGAATGAGAGGTTGTGTCACCACTTGGTCTGTAACCTCGAGTGCCTTAAAATGCTGTCGCTGTAGCTCCCTGTTTAGACACCAGCCCACACAAGCATGCACTGAGTGTCTGTGTGTTGTGCAGCCCGAGTCAGCAGCCGGCTTGTCACACCACGGCCCCGCCCTGGGCTCCATCAAGCTTGGTGACTGTTTGCCGAGTGACCCCCAACACGCCCCCTGTCCTGACTGTCCAGAGGTGCTGGAACAAGGGGGGTGCTGCTGCTCCGATGGCGTGACATGGTTTCCATTATATGCAGGGTTTACAGTTAGTGCAATGGCTCTCAACTCCCCCACTATGCACATTGTTCCAGCGCCCCGTGAATTTCCCCAGAACCTGCCCTGAAAAGTCCAGCCCTCTCCTGGGACGTTCAGGGCAGTGATAAGATCCGTGGTTCCTTTACAGAGATTAACTGGAGTTAATAATGGCCTCACGTCAAACATGGCCCCGGATTGATTGAGACTAAAAGTGAAAAGTTTATTTAAGCAAAAAGAGAGATTTTCAGTGAGTTCGGGAAGCGGGGACACAGCCAGAAACGGCTGCAAACAAATCCAAGTGGGAACACGCCTCTAAAAGCGAAAACATAACCTAGCAAGATGCAGTCTTTGTTCAGGAGCGTTTCTCGCACCCGCAGTCTCCTTCCCAGATTTTTACTGGCCGGCCTGGCCAGGACCCATCTCAGAGATCAAGTGGCTCGGTTCTTTGTCTCCTTAAGGCGACAGATGCCCTGGGACCCCGGAGGGGGATACAGGTGCAGCTGCCCTGAACTGTGCCACTCCCTTCAGTTCCTCTGTCGCTGACTGGTGTCACTGCATGCCGTCCAGCAACGGCTCCGGGTGTGAGTTCTGGATCTCCGCCTCTCCCGCTTCGTGGCACTAGCTCCTGTCACAAGCGTTGCACTGGCTGAGCTCTGGCACCACAGCATCAGGGGGTTTCTGACCAAACACAAGTGTGGCTGCTGGTTGTGCGCAAACGGAGTCAGCACTGACAGCTTGGCCCAGTGCATGTAAAATCACTTCCTGGGCTGACTGCTCGAGAGCAAGTTAGCAAGTGGTTTAATAGCAAGTCGGTGACTGTGTGTCTCTTTGTCCAACACAGGCGTTTGAGCGAGTCAGAGAAAATCTCCGAGCAGTGAAATCTTCTGCGTGGAATCAGTCCTTTGCTAACATGAAGCTAATATCTAATGCTGTTGTACAAAACAAAGGGGTCCTCGCCGCTCACCCACTGGGCTTCTGAACAGAAACGCTGCTTTGACTGACACTGAGCAACAGCTACAAATCCTATTATATAGAAACGTATGACATTACAAGCAGTTTACTTCTGTATAGTCCTGGCTGTGAAAAAAGCAAATTCTGTACCACAGCGTCACCGCTAATGCACGCAGGCTGCAGCAAGGCTGTGTGTCTGTCCTGCTCACCGAGAATCCTGAGCACAGACGGAAAGGCCCTCCCCACTGGGGGATGTCGGGGCAGCCTGCACACATGGCAGTTCCCCCTGCGCTGCCTGTCTGTTCAAGGAGATCACTGTGGGCCCCATGGGTTCCAGGTTTGGCAGGGATAGGCCAGGCCATGCGTGGGGGATGTGGGCCTGGGGGGCTGCCCAGGGAGCTGGAAGCAAAGGGGCTGGTGCTCATGGAGGCCAGATTCTCCAGTGTTTGCTGGCACCTTCCCTGCTGCCGTCAGCCTGTGGGCCCAGTGACTCCGGGGCGCACACCACGCTGGGCATGTGCACCGAGGTTTGTTCAGAGGGCTGCCTGGTATCTCAGCGGCGGAAGGGACCCGCGGCTGCCTTCCGTGTAATGGTGTTGAGCAGAGGCTGCAGCATTTCCATGCTGGCTGGGGCAAGCCCTGCTTCTGAGTCGTGCTGAGGGCTTGGCCCGCTTCTGGCTGATGTGAGCTGCGCACCCAGCCCCAGGTGTGGGGAGCAGCTGGGGCCCTGCTGCTGGGTTATGTCAGATACTAATTAAAATACCTCAGGGCCATTAGAGAGCCAGGGTGGGGGAGGTGTAGCTTTTAGCTTCATTAGCTGTGCCACTCGAAAGCTTTTGTGTCTCACCCACAGAAGTTGGCCCAATAAACGCTGTGAGGCCCCCACCCTGGCTGTCTGCTCTCCTGGGCGTGACGTGCTATAACACCCTACTCACCACCAGGACCCTGGGAAACCAGGAAAGGGAGGTGCTGAGAGCAGCTGCCCCGGGGGCGCTTGGCACTCCGGAGCCAGAGAGCAGAGAACACCAGCCAGGGAGGTCTGGTCCCTCCTCAGCTCACATGCTGCTCTGCTCTGTGCTCTGTGGGGTGTTCCCACTTGGACACTCATGACTCATCTGCCTTTGTCTCCTCCACATGAACCAGCTGGGCGCGTGTTGTTCTGCAGATGTAAAGCAACGTGGGCGCAGCCAGCGCCGCCGTTGCCCCTGCTCCCTCCAGGAGCCCATCAGCGCTGGATGCCCGGCACTCAGCACTTCCCTTTGTTTCCCGTGCAGCTGATCTGTTTGAATGCTGGTGCAGTGTGTGGCATGGATTGCCTTTGCCTGCCAGTCCATGAAGTGCTTGCTGGAAAAGAGGCAGGCCCCGGTGCTGCTGAGAATGACCGTTCTGGAGGCGGGGGTGCTACACAAAACGGGTTTATGGCATTGTGCAGATTATTCATCCTGCTAAATCCTTGTCCCCGTGCAGGCAGCATCCTGGGCGGGCGCATGCACAGCCCAAATGGGACACGAAAAGCAGCTGCTGTTCTAGCTGAGTGGCGCCGAACGCTACGTTACCAAGCCAGCAGCTGGCCCCGTGGCCAGGGAGCTGCGCTCCCACACTCGGGGTGGCTCCCCTACTCCCTGTTTTAGCTCCTGTGTGTTTCCGTGGCATATGGGGGGAGGTGGATCCGCTTGCCGTGGGGTTAGCGTGCCACAGAAAGGCATAATGTAAGCAGTGTCCCATACTACGGGACACAGCACAGGAGACGTGGGACTAAATCAGTCCCATCATCCTGCCCATGGGCCAGCGTTTAGAAGGGGGGCGCACCCTGAACGACAGATGGAGCAATGTGTGCAACGCGGGCTCAGCAGCTCTGGAAGCAGGGACCCAGCACGTGCCTGGGGAGGGAGGGCAGCGAAGGAAAGATCCGTGCAGGGGCAGGTGGGAGCGGGCAGGCCAGACAAGGGCGAGGCTGGGGGCTGAGCCTAGCACTGTGTGTCTTCCCCCCCCACCCCCACCCCACACACACACACACACACACAGGGAGCAGCCCAGGAAAGACCTGGGGGTTGGCATTGCTGGGAGGGCAGGCAGCGGGCAGCTCAGACGCTGAAATCTTGGCCCCGTGGCGCTAGTGAACAGCAGCGAGCTGGGTCAGCGACGTCGCTGTTGCTCGGGTGCCCAGCTGGGAGGTGCTGAGCCCGGCTGGTGACCCTTTGCGGTAGGTGCGGCACAGCCCCAGGGGCAGGGAATAGGGAGTGCGACAGCCCCAGGGGAGCCCATGGCAAGAAGTCTGACTGACAGGATCCCACCAGGGCCGCACCTGCTGTCTGGATGCCAGGCTGCCGCCACGGGCAGGGCAGAGCAGGGCAGGGCAGTCCTGGAGGGCAGGTAAGACGCAGTTTGTGGTGCACGTCTCCGGGACGGCACAGAGAGAAGGCCAAGAAGCAGCCTGTCAGGGAGAGCAGGGGTGAGACCGGAGACACCTCACACTGCGTGTACCACGCAGCATGCGTCAGCTGCCAGCGGGGCAGCTCCCCTCGGTCAGAGGCAGGCGCTCGAGTGCACACGTCTGGCCGGTCCCAGGAACGCCCGACCCTGGCTGTGCTGGGCCCCTCGGCCGATGCTCCAGGCACTGTGCCAGGCATGCCTGTGGTAGCGTCATGGGCACAAAGCCGGCTCGGCGCTGCCCAGCGTGTGGCAAAGGCAGCTCCAGCAGCACAGGGCAGCAGGCGGGACCCAGGGCTGCAGCAGAGCGACTGGCTGGGCTGCCTAACGAGCGCAGCTGGCCCGGAGCACGGCCTGATTGGGTGGAGGCAGCAGCAGACTGGCTCTTGAGCCCAGCAGCCACAGCTGCAGTTCATAGGCTGCTCAGTGTCTGCCTGCGGCTGGAATGGCGGCTGTGCCTGCTCATGGCCAGCCCAGCCCAGCCCAGCCGAGCCTCGGGCCAGGTAACCAACTCCTACCTCTTTGCGCTGACCCTTGGTGCTGGCTCTGCTCCAGTGAGCGCTGAAGCCGGCTGCTCTGAGCACGGGTCGGGAGGGCCATGGCCTGGTCGCTGACGAGGCTGCTCCACATTCCACGGCGCAGGCACGCCCCAGAGCCCTGGGGGGCAGGTTTGTATAGAGACAAGACTCACAGTCAAAGGAAACAAACCTACAAACCAGCCCAGGGCACACGAGGCTCTCCCCAGTGCCGGGCCTCAGTTACCAGCAGCTGAGCACACGTGCAGGCCAAGGGGTCACAGGTGATGCCCACGGTCAGGCTCCCGCCTCTCCACTGAGGCACCTGCATAGATGCAGCTTGACTGCCAGAGATGCTGTGCAGCCGTGAGCCCGGGGGAGCCAGCGGGGGCTGCAGGGCCTCTGCAGCGCTGGCACGGGCTGTGCCTGGAGCTGGACATGGGAACGTGCTTTCCAGTGGCTGGGGTGCCTGCTCAGGTGGCGGAGAGCCATCACCGCAGGGCAGGCGCCCCAACCCCCGGCATGCGAGCACGGGCGGAAGCAGCATGGGGCATGCTGGGTGCCATAGACGGCATCTCGCTGCCCGTAGCCAGGCACTGCCATAGCCCAGGCCCAGCCGGGGGCCATGGGGGAGAAGGATGGCCGTGACTAGGGTGGACGGTCCTGATATTTGGGGCTCTTCCTTATACAGCTGCTTATAAAGGTGCTTCTTACTGCCCACCCCTCCGGTCCCGATTTTTCACACCTGCTCTCTGGTCACCCTGGGTGTGCCCGCCCCGGCTGTTTTCTCTGCAGCGCACAGGCGGCAGGCTGAGGGGTGAGCTGCTGCCCTGCGTGCTGGTTTTGCAGCGCAGCCCTGCAACATGCAGGTGGCTGCAGTGGCAGAACTTGGGTTTGCCACCTGTGTGCGGGAAGGGAACCGGGCGTGAGCGCAGGCAGGACTAAGGGACGAGGTGTACAGGAGTAGCGTGAGTGGGTGGCTGAGTAAGTGGGGTGTGGTGGGTGGCTAGGGCGCACTGGGCACGTTTTAGGTGCTGTCCACGGGCATCCTCTGCAGATGGGCGGCCTGATGTCTGTCTGCTAGTCTGGCCAGTGTTGGGCAGGTAGTGTCAGCGTCTGCCGCCAGGAGCTGTGGAGCAAGGCATGGCTAGCAGGGGCTGGGTATGCGTGCGGTCAGTGCTTGCAGACCAGAGCCTGGCTGTGGGTCTCACTGGTTTTCCTAGGCTGGGGATGGGTGGCTGTCTGCCAGCGGGCTGTGCTGTGCTCCCTAGTCACCTGTGCCTCACAGGCAGGCTGCGGCTAGGGTCCCCCTGACCTGACCTGGTGCCCCTTTGCATGTCAGTGTGAGGCCTGCCACCACACATGGCCTGCGGGGCTAGCGCGGAAGGCCCGTCTCTGCCATTGCACGCTTCGACACATGGTGGGCCTCCCAGAGCAGTGCGACCAGCCCTCCTGGGCGTGCTGGGGTCTGTGGGTGTTCAACGTTTTCAGACAGGTCATTGGTGTGCCCCGTGTATCTGGCCCCAGGTGGCTGGGTCAGGGGAAGGGGATTCCCCGCGTCCCCCCCTGCACATGCAGCAGGTGGGGGTATTCCCCCGTTCCTTTCTCCACGTGCGGCAGGGCCCGGGGGGATTCCCTTGTCATAGTCGCTGTAGTGTCGGTCAGTGATGCCTGCATAGTGAACGGCTGCGGTGCTCATGGTAACTTGGGGCCCGTGGGGACGTGGTGGATGGAGGGCAGCTGTGTGAGGGACGGGCTGGCCTCAGTGGGGCTGCTCAGCTGGGACCCGCTCTCGCGCTCGGGGCCCAGGCTGCGTGTGCTGTCACTCGGGGGGGGTGGGAAGCGCCCCCAGACCTGGAAAGCTGCGGTTCCTCTGTGTGCGTGCTGGGCCAGGCGGTTATCCTGCCAGGGCGCTTGCTTCCCTCTTGGGCGGTGGGTCGTGTTGTCCCCGAGCTCGCTGCCCCCTCCGGCTTCTCGTGCTGATTAGGAGTTAAGGGACACAGACCCCTGGCCCTAGGTTGTTCTCCGCGAATAAGGTGAGCGCGGCGGGAGCGCACACGTCTCTGCTAGACACAAGCTGCCCGTGCCCACGTGCGGGGCTGCGGAACGGTGCGTTGGTGGGTGAGGGAATCGCTTTTCTTGGAGGCACGTCTCTGCAGGCCCGTCCCTCTTCCCTTTGTCTGCTGCACTGTGCACCTGGCCAGGTGGGCAGAGGAGCCTTCGCAGGCTGGGCAGCGGCTGCTTGGTACAGCTCTTCTGAGTCCCCGTCACCCTCCCCACACCCAATCTCTCTCTCTCTCTCTCTCTCACACACACACACACACACACACACACACACACACACACACACACACACACACACACACACACACACACACACACACACACACACACACACACACACCCTCCCCTCTCCTCCCCCCCGTGGGACAGACGGTTCCCAGCACCCTGACGGCGGGAGGGCGTGTTCTAGAACAAGCTGCATTAGCCCAGCCAGCGTCTGGCTCCTGGCTGAGGCGGGAGCTGTGCGGAGCTAGAGGTCGATGTCACTCTGGGGCGGGGAGGGAAGGACCAGGCACTGCTGCAGCTGGACGACTCGTCACGCGAGGCTGGCTCTCTTCTGGGGCATGTGCCCAGATGCAGGGAAACTGGAGCGTGTTGACCCCCTCGCTGTCCTGAAGGCAACACGTGGCTCCCCAGAGCCTAGCCTGCCAGCTGCGGGTCCAGGGTGGCTTTGGCCTGGTAACAGTTTGGTTGCACCTCGACTCCAGGCCCCCTTTGGTAGGTGAGGAGGCTTTTCCGGCTGAGGCCGTTCTGGTGTGTTGCCGGGGCAGGCTTTGTCTGGCCCTGGGGATTCCAAGGCAGTTTTGTTTCTGCTGCCCTCATTCACTTTCTCTAGCTGGTCACCGGGCGAGGGATCGATGCTGGGCTACTTCTCACCTTGGCGTGGGAATCTGGCAGGAAGGCGCAGGCGGACACAGGAGCACGCTGTCCCCGATGGAGAACGCCATGCGGAGACGTATCCGCTCCTGCGCTGTGCCCTGTAGAACGCGGGATGCAGACCACTAGCCCTACAGACACGTGCACAGAGAGCAGGGCCTGGGCGGGGCTGGGTAATGGGACGTGGGCACACGCTTTCCAGGCCTGTGGTGAGCGTTAAACAGCCTGTAGCTACTTTCCCTGCCGCCCTGGCATGTGGCCTGCTGCTGGGCGACCGCACACTGCTCTGGCTGATGCCCCCACTCAGTCAATAGCCATGCCCCTGTTCCACGTGCTCCTCGGCCGCGCACGGGGACCGTGCTGTTTGTGCACAGAGGGGCAAGTCACCCCCATGCCGACGCCCAGCAGGAGGCCTAGACACCACTTATTTCTTGGGCTGAAGCAGGACTTAAGGGATGTCCAGGGCTTGTGGGGCGTAGGTCTTGCTTAAGCCACCTGTTGTCTCTCTGCAGACGGGAGAAATTCACCCCCTGGGAACCTGGCTTCAGTGGTGAGAGCCGCGATCTAAATGCCGCAGACAGATAGAGGGGAGCACAGTGGGGGCCTTTTGGGAGAACGGTGCCATGTTCATCCCTTTCCCTGCCGCTTTGTACGAGGCAACGGAGGCGACGATAGGGTCCTGGTTCCCTTTGACTCTCCGACACGCTCTCCCCTCAGCAGCGCGTAGTGCAGTCTGGAGCAGCTGTCCATGACCTGGTTTCATTTATAATGATCCTGGATCAGGAGCCCATGGTGCTAGGCGCTGTACAAACAGGACAAGACAGTCCCTGCCCCAAAGAGCTGACAGACGAAGTATAAGACATGAGACAATAGATGGAGAGAGACAGACAAGAGGAGCACAAGGACAGCATGAGACAATGATTGGACAGGCAGAGGTCTCAGCACATCAGCAGCCAGTTACTCCAGCACTAACCCAGAGCAACTCCGCTGGCTTCCCTGGAGTAACTGAGCTCCCGAGCAGGCCCCAGATCGCAAGTCCCCAGCTGGACAGGGGCAGCTCCACCACCGAGACGGACATTTCAACAGACCCTTTTAACTGGCTGTTTCAATGGCACTGACAGGCCCTTCCTGTGCAGGCAGGAGCAAGTGCTCTGCACAGAGACACATGGCCCCATTGTTTGCCTCAGGGAGCAGTGAAAAGACAAAGTCTCTCTGGTTTTGCAGTGGGTGCAGATTTAAGCCATCTGATCTGCGTGTCAGGGATCAGGCGTGGCTTGCGCGAGCGTTAAATAACGATGACCCCAGCATGATTATAAAATAAGGGAAGGCAGCTCCCTAAATAGTTGTTCCTCATAAGCCAGAGCCTCTATCAACACGGCGAGCGCTTTGCTTCTCCCTGTCAGCAAAGGTACGTCGCCAGTTAACTATTGAAGGTGTATTGAAATATCAAACAGGAGCTGCTTTCTTGTTCCCTGTGCTTCTCGTCTTCCTTGTTGGAGGGGCGAGATCAGGCTTTCCTCACCAACGTGGGGAAACGCCAGTGCTGGGCTTGGGCTGCTTCTAAGTGAAGGGAGGCTGAAAAGCCCCATGAAGGTGGGGATCTGTCTTCGTGCTCCTTTCTGTGCTTCAAAAACGCTTTGGTTAGATTCCCTTTTTAATGTACCTTTTGGAACAGGGATGGGCCAGCCAGGAGAGGTTAAGGGGCTGCCAGCCTGTCAGCAGTGGTTACGGATCTAGAGTTAAAGATTTCCCTCTGTAATGGTGCCAGTGAGATGCACACCCTCTAATGCCTGGTAGAGGATGCTCATCTGTTAAAGGGATGAAAGAGAGACAGCAGAGCTCCTTGGGTGCCTGTCCCGCAGGGGAAGAGCTTGAGCCGATGGGATGTGAACCGCCAGGAAATGTGGCGTGTTCGAGGACTAGTGCTGTCCAGCGAGATCCCTTTCCGTGAGCCCAGTCAGCACGTCTCTGCAGAGAGTATTGAACCAAATACCTCATGGGGACTGGGGAGACCTTTCTTCTTCCTCTGAACTTCCTGGGTGTCTCAGCCAGAACCTGTGTGACTTTTCGACCAACTTCTCCACCCCTGCCCCTTCAGCACACTGCCAGCACTACAGAAGGGCTGCTTTCACCATGGAGCCCACCCACTGCTCTGTCTCTTTCACCGGCTCCCGTCTGCTTGCGTCTGTCCCTGCCCCAGCGAGCAAAGCCCCCTCGCTCTTTACAGACCTATTCTCAGCACAAGGCCATTCCTTACAGCCTCTTGAAGTCATTCGCTGACACTCTCTGTGGTCAGGCTGCATTGGGGTCAGTATTTTACACAAAATGTTGATGCAGTTTCCTCTTGGATCAGTGCACTAGCTATAAAGCCCAGGCCTCTGAGGTGCTGTGTGTCCTCAGCTGTCCTGAATCTCACTGCATCTCAGAACATAAGAACGGCCATACTGGGTCAGACCAATGGTCCCTCTAGCCCAGTGTCCTGCCTTCTGACAGGGGCCAATGCCAGGTGTTTCAGAGGGAATGAACAGAACAGGTAATCATGCAGTGACCCATCCCGTCACCCATTCCCAGCCTCTGGCAAACAGCAATCCCTGCCTATCCTGCTAATAGCCATTGATGGACCTGTCCTCCGAGCACTTATCTAGCTCTTTTTTGAACCCCATTATAGTCTTGGCCTTCACAGCATCATCTGGCAAGGAGTTCCACAGGGTGACTGTGCCTTGTGTGAAGAAATACTTCCTTTTGTTCGTTTTAAACCTGCTGTCTATTAATTTCATTTGGTGACCCCTAGTTCTTGTGTTGTGAGAAATAAATAACACTTCCTGATTTACTTTCTCCACGAGTCATGATTTTATAGACCACTATCATGTCCCCTCTGTCATCTCTTTTCCAAGTTGAAAAGTCCCAGTCTTAGTAATCTCTCCTCATATGGAAGCTGTTCCATAACCCTAGTAATTTTAGTTGCCCTTTTCTGTACCTTTTCCAGTTCCAATATAGCTTTTTTGAGATGGGGCAACCAGACGGGTAGGCAGTATTCAAAATGTGGACATACCGTGGCTTTATACAGAGGCAATATGATATTTTCTGTCTTATGATCTATCCCTTTCCTAATGATTCTCAACATTCGGTTAGCTTTTGTGACTGCTGCTGACCATTGAGTGTATGTTGCAGAGAACT
Organism: Emydura macquarii macquarii; assembly: GCF_026122565.2. Lineage (NCBI taxonomy): Eukaryota > Metazoa > Chordata > Testudines > Chelidae > Emydura > Emydura macquarii. Next base: position 1,172,394 of record NW_027130866.1, on the reverse strand, counting down.
GTCCGCAGTGACTCCATGATCTCAGGTTTGTGTAATGCCTTGTTTCCAGGTGCTGTTGCACTCCTCACCATATGCAAACAGAGGCGTGGCAGTTTGCTTCACCAGGAAGCATTGGGTATAGTCTAGGCCATACCACAGGTAGACATTGGGCTATTGGCTGTTTTAGGACAGCCTTTTCTGTGTAGCGATGGTGGTTTCCATCCTTCCACTCCTTTTCTTCTTACTGTGTTTCCAAACTCCCCCGATCGCTGAAGCTCTGTTTCTAGTCATGTTACCTCATGCACAGATTTGCCCCTCGGAGGACCCAGGTGTTCTATATTTTATTTCTTTTCAGGTCCGGTTCCCATTTGTATCCACACACGACCATGCCAGGGACTTTGGCACTGCTTTCGCTTCTGTTCAGTCTCCTCCGCATCACTGAGGGGCAAACCTTTCACTGGGGGCAATGCCCGGACATACCAGTCCAGGAGAACTTCGATGTTACCAAGGTGTGACAAAATCTTCTCAAATCAGGCTGTTTTGAAGCAACTGAGGCAAAGCTGGTGTGTAAAGAAGAGCAAGCCGGACAGGCTGCTGCTCAGTGGAGCAGATTTTGTGGGGCTGTAACTCCTGCTCCATGTCTTATGCAGGGGAGTCTAATAGCGATTTACCTCGCTCTGTAACAGCACTTGTTGTCAGTAAACTCAACGTGCTTTACAAAGGAGGTAAGTGCCATTCTCCCCATTGGATAGCTGGGGAAACAGAGGCACAAAGATGCCCTGACTTGCCCAGGGTCCCACAGCAGGCCAGCGGTAGAGTTGGAAACGGAACCCAAGTGTCCTGAACCCCAGTCCAGTGCCCGTCCACTAGGCCACACTGCTCCAGCCTCGTCTAGCTGTGTAGCCTGGCGTTCTGGAGGGACACGTGCCTTTAATTCAGAGGGCGCCAGGTCAGTCTCGTCTGTGGAACACGCTGGCTTTTATCACAGAAAGGTTGAAAAGTGTTTTCTGAACTGAGCAGAATAAGGACAATGTCAATGAGTGAACTACGCTGTCCTGCAGCACTTGGATCACAGCCAGTGAATCCTTGGGATACTAACAAGCCTTGTTCTGGGTTTTCTTTTTTCAGTATGTTGGAAAATGGTACGAGATCGAAAAGCTGCCCGCGAGATTTGAGAAAGGAAACTGCAATCAGGCCAATTACTCACTGAAGGAAACCGGGAAGATCAAAGTGCTGAACCAAGAGCTCCTGTAAGCCCCTTTTTCTGGCCTGTGTCTTTGCTGTCGCAGGATCCCAGTCAGGCTTGAATTTTCTTGCCGCAGAGCAGAGCAGAGCAGAGAGAATCTCTCAACTTGTACTAACTGGCTGGTGCTGTCTTTCTCCATAGCCGCCACCGCCTCTCATGTCCAGAGGGCATCATGCAAGGCAGTGGGAAACTCGCTCCGTGGTTTCAGTGACCCAGTTGGCAGGGGACGTTAGAGATCTATTGTCCGAGTTCATGCTAGCCCAGCTGCACTTTATCCCTCTCCTCGTGCCTTAGCCTGGGTCTCTGGATTCTGCGCTGTGTTTCCTTTGAGCACCAGCGTGTCTTGGCACATGGCAGGCCTGACCAACTAGCAAGACAATAGCCTAGTGCACACAGTGACACGTGAACTATAACGTGCTGACGATTGCTCCCTGACAGACCTTCAGTCTTGTTGACTTAAACCTGATGGGACCTGGCTGGGTTTGGAAAACCAGATCCATTCCATGTAATGTGGGGGTCCTACAGGCAGGGTGAGCTGGTCACAGGGTGACATTCATCCCTGGGCAGAGGCAGCCTTACACCACTTAGTGCTTAACAGGTACCTGAGCCTTGCGCTGGCCCTTGCTCAGGGGTGACCATCACCAAAAAATCAATTCAGGGGCTGCAAACTCCATCAAAGTGTATTCGCCATTTGTAATGAAGCAAGGATCTGCAAGTCTGTTTTGCAGTATTCCCTTAGCTGGTAGTAGTTGCTCTGCAATGTGTGCCAGAAATTGCTCCCCACTTCAGTCAGTGAGCATTGTAAGTGCACTGATTGTTTGCTGGGTTCGATTTGTGATTGGCAAGCCCGCAGAGCTCTTCTCAATTTTGCAGAGATTGGTCTGGGTATTTTTTCTCTAGTGCTGCTGTCACATAGTCTCAGCTTTCATAGGATGCTGCTGTGAGTGAATGACTGAAACACTGTTCTTTGCACACCCTGGCATGATGTGCTGGCTTTGTTCTACTGCAGGATAACAGAATTGCAGTCCATTCTTTGTGCTTGGCAGATGAGCGGTGCTTGTTTTCCTCTGTAACTGCTTAGCACTGTCTCCACTCCTCCTTTGCCAGAGACAAACAACAGGGTAATTCACTGGCTCCATACTGAACCCCAAAAGACGGGGAGAGGTTGAGATGTGACTGACGGTCTGGGTAATGACTTCACCCTGTGTAGGAAGCTGGGAGCTCCAGAATAACTAACTCTAACTGGGCTAGGTAAAGACCTCCAGCCCTCCTGTGCAGAGAGCCCTAAATGCAAGGCAGACTGCAGGGGCTGCCATGCGAAGGAGCCCGGGAGGTGTTTCGCTGTTTGCACAGACCCGCACATTCTCAGTGCTCATGCACACTTCAGCCCCTTCCAATCCACCTGCTATCTGGTGGGCAAGGCAGCAACAATTACAGGTCATAGTCCGTGTCATGCTTCTAGCATGTTGTATGTTCAAAGCCCTGCACTGACACGAACAAACCCATCCTCGCTATGGCCCAAGGGAGCAGGTGGGCAAATATTCTAATTCTCTCCTTTTTACAGATGGGGGAAACTGAGGCAAAGACAGAGGTAAAATGACTTGCCCAAGGCCATAGGGAGTCAATGGCAGAACTGGGATTAGAGTTTAGGCTTTCTGGTCTCCTAATTGCATGCTCACTTCTCCAGACCCCATGACCGCCCCCTCCCCACCCCCAAAAGGGGCCATTCTTGTTATTGGGTTTTTGCTGTTGTGAGTGGAGGTGTTGGGGCAATTGTTCAGTCTTTCATTAAACAAATCTCACTTCATCAAACTGACACATGTAATTGGCTTGGGGAATAACACACTTTAATCTCAGTAGGAGATGGGCAATTGGATGGGCATGGACATGTTATACCATTTCTGGAAGTTGAGCATGTTCTGTGGGTGTCTGAGGAGGGATGTCAGGATTTCTCAAGGTCTCAATATGCAGTAGGGGAGGTCTAGGTTGGATATTAGGAAAACGTTTTTCACTAGGAGGGTGGTGAAGCACTGGAATGGGTTACCTGGGGAGGTGATGGAATCTCTGTCCATAGAAGTTTTTAAGATGCGGCTTGACAAAGCCCTGGCTGGGATGATTTAGCTGAGGTTAGTCCTGCTTTGAGCAGGGGTTGGACTAGATACCTCCTGAGGTCCCTCCCAACCCTCATTTTCTATGAGTCTATGATTTCCTACCCTTACATAGCAGAGGCCTGATCCCCACTGCCTGGCACTGTGTGGGTGTGGCAGCTTCCATCGACCTAACTCTGTAACTGTCTACACAACAGCCTTGCTTCCACCAGCGTAACTCATCCACAACACTGACCTAGTAACTCCACCTCCGCGGGAGGCGTAGTTAGGGCGAGGCAGTGTCTGTGCTTCCATCAGACTGGTCCAGCTGTCAGCCCGTGACAGCTGGAGCCCTGCCACCACCCAAGGCTGATAGTGCCCCACAATGCCCCACACAGACAGTTAAATTGGTGCACGCGCTCCTGGTGAGAACATGTACCACCAACAGACAGGGCTAGTGCGGATGTGCAAAACCGATTTAATTACTGAGGTGGTTGTATGTCAGCGTAACTTAATGCTGTAGTGTAGACTCCCCTTTCAATTACAACTGATCTTATGCCCTGCCTGTCCATTCCTTGGTGTTACTCCATATTCAGATCGGTGTGACTGAGAGGAGAGTCAGTGCCAGTGCCCTCGCGTTGCTCTTTCACCCATGTAATGTGAGTGTAAGTGTTATTAGATCTGAACGCTCCAGTCACGTAGCTTTTTAAACCCCTTTTACACAGGTGTAAGTTCTACCCAACGTGTAAGAAAGTAGAGAATTGGTCCACTGGTGGTGGAGAATCAGGCACCTGGGGGCTATTTTATGATGAGTTAACTTTGTAAGGAAACCAGGACAGGGAAAGCTGAAGCAACGTGGAAAGAACAATGACAATTTCTGACATCTCCTTCCTCTTGTTGTTATTATTATTATGACTTGATTCTAGTAGACCAGAGCCCTGCTGTGCTAGGCACCATCGAATCATAGAGAAAAAGGCAGTCCCTGCCCCGAGGAGTTCACACAGCCTTTATCCTCATCACTGTAGTATCTGACAGCTTTCCAGCCTTATATTAAGCGACATGACTAACAGCCATCACCTTTGTTTGTTTTTCTTCTTCCGCTCCCAAATGAAAGTTTGGGGATTGTTTTTCTTTCTTTTCTTTATAGATTAATGTGTTGGAGACACACTATGCTGGGTGTGTGTGTGAGGGCGAATGTGTTGGAGGCGCACTGAGCCGGGAGGGGGGGGAAGGGGTTGTGTTGGAGGCACACCGTGCCTTGGGTTATATTTGCAAACCACACATTCACATCCTGCTGGCACAAGCTGGTTCAGTGCAGCAACGTACAAAGCTGCAAATCATCCGAGAGGCAGTTGGTTGTTCTGGGCTAAGTGGACCCTTGCTCTCTTAGCGTATGAGCAGCGTGCCTCAGCTGGCATGTGACCAGCATCCACCACTGAATTTGGTCTGCCGGCTGGATCATTAGCTTCCCCGGCCCAGGCCGGTGCTGACGGGGAGTGCGACGTGAACCCAATCCAGGCCTCCCACCTCTGCTCTGGTCCATCGTGGCCAGCCCTATGTTCCTGTAGCACCATCTAGAATGCTCCGCGTGGCATAGCATCTAGAGCGAGCTGTTACTGGAAGTGGACACATGCTGTCTGAAAGGCGTCTGGGGAACCTGCTGTTAACTGGAAGGCACATTAGGTGGGGTTTTACTGTGGATTTCTGTAGATTACTATGGCACTCTATGTAGATTACCACCTCAGGAGAGAGAGTAACTGGAAAGAACTGTTTCAATGTGATTACAAACGTGTGTACTTAATTTCCAAACATCTTGTTCTCCCCTTAGCGCTGACGGCACAATTCATCAAATCCAGGGGGAGGCTGTCCAGGCAGACAAGGACAAGCCAGCCAAGCTGGGGATCAACTTTTGCTGGTGTAAGTGTGTTATTTAAAGGCTCATCCTGGAAGATGTTTAAAGATATTCCCTGCACTGGGCCAAATCCTGCTCCTAGGTTCTTGCTATTGACTTCAGTAGCACCATGAATTCTGCACAAAACTGGGGGCTGATTCTGCTGCACACTGATATAAATCAGTGGAGTCACACAGGTCCAAAACTGGTTTTTAAGTGAGACGCGAGCCAGGCCCAGTGATAAGGCCCCCAGATGAGACAAGGGTCCAGATAAACGTTTCTATGGCCACTGGCGAGCTGGTCAATGAGTATTTATTTTAATTTAATTATGTGGCTTTTTTCTTTTTTTCACTTGCTATCATGCAATCAGGGACCTTACCGTTGCTGTTACATGCCCATTTCTCCTTATTCACAGCAATGTTTTGGAAAGTATTTCCTTTGTCCACCTTTATTCTCCTTCCTCACACTTTCCGCTGGCTTGTTAGAGGGTTGATGGCTGTTCTGATATCGTCTGTGTGCGGGGAGGGGGGAGGGAGACGATTCTTATTCACAAAAAGTATTCCAGGGAAGGCCTACTTCTGCGCTGCCTTGCACCATGTCATGCACAAACTGTGGAAGTGAGAAATGCTGCCATTCTGCTTGGTACAAGGCACTGGGTCAAGGGATGAGCCCGGAAACTCATACTCACATGGGTACGTCCCGCTGGACCAAGTTCCACTCTGTCAGACTGATGTCAACTTGGATTAACTCTAACTCCATTTGAGTCAACTATCTACATTTACACCAGTCTCACAGAGAGCAGAATTGGGCCTGTGGGCCAGATCCTCAGTGAATAAATGGTGCTTCTGTAGTCTCCTAGAGGGGAGGTAAATCAGTTTACTGACCAGTTCTGTGCTACAGAATTCCTCGATCTGACTTAAAATAGTTGCACAGGCCATGAATCCCTATCCTTGCAGGAAACTATAGCTGAACTTGCTGTAGGAACCCTCTAAATACTAAAAGTGGGGATTATAATAGGATTCACTTTCTTTCTCTTCTAAGGAATCCAGGACCAGTCTTTACGCACACACACCCTGTTAACAATGTCAAATTCCTTTTTATGAATAACCCTTCAAAGATAAGCCATTCCAGCACAGCAGTTACAAGGCATCCGAGCTAGACTAACATTACTAACTAAAGACCAGTTATTTTCTTTTTAAATGAGGAATATATAACATGGGGCCTAACTCCCAAAACATATATACTTAGTAATAACTTACCAAATACATACGGGGATTGGGACTCTTGACACTTGGAAATCTCCTTTCCCCTGGACTCACCCTGGCATTATACAGTACTCACAACTGGATCAGACATTCAGCTGTGCACGATAGCCAGCTGTTGTTGGGCACATACGCGACATACGAAAACCTGACCACGACTGTAGCTGTTAGGCTCAGACAGTGTCTGTCACACACCTCATGAGGGCATTTGGCATCCAGTCTGCGATTGCTCGGTGACGGTGTTGTCCCAGGCTCAAACCCACTGACCTCTGTAAGTTGCAGGGAACTGTCATTTTGAGATCCACCCCAGAGATCAGTTTGGGTTACCCCTGGAAGCTCTGTCTTCTCCCTGCAGGGCAGGTCTGGATCTTACTGGTGCTCATGGCTGCCAGTTTTGTACCCTGACACAACTCACTGGTCAGGTGCTTCCCGCCCCATCTAAGGGGTATGTGTGTGCAAGCAGGCGTGCCCGCCCATAATGAACGTTTCCACAGCAGCTACAGAACAGCTACTGAGCATGTAGCTGCACTCCCTCTAGCATGCTGACATGCAATATTCCTTGGCAGTCACTCAAGGCTCTGTACTGCCACCTGGTCTGGGAATGTTTCCATATCCACTGGGAGCAAGGAGAGACAGCAGCTGGAACTACAGCAATAAGTGTCCCTAGCTGAACACCAGGAAAAAGAAAAAGAAAAGGGAGTTACGCTACCTGGATTTTATACTTGCTGCGGGTCTGACCCAATGCAAGGTCAGGCACCAGGTGTGAGGCTGATGTCTAGGCTTACCACCTTGAACAGTACCCTGGCCCTGGTGTCTGTTCTCAGGCACTGATGCACACCTCTCCCATGTGCACCAAGCTCCACTTCGTCACAACAAGCACCTGCCAGGTTGTGTGTTGGTTTTTCTTTTTAACTGTGGATTAACTGCTGATACTATGCTGTGTTACACATCCAGCATAACTACTAATGAGGTCTTTAGTTCAAAACTCTATTGGCATTCTTGAATCTACCTGGTGTAACAGGGAAGTTCTACATCATAACGTCCTGCACTTTCATAGGTCACACAGCAAGTTAGCAGCAAAACTGGGGAAGGAAACCAGGAGTCCTGACATCCAGTCCCTGCTCTAACTGCCTACCATACACTTAGGACAGTCAAATGTTGGTTAATCGTATTTTCTAATGATGCCCCTCCTGTTTTTCTAGTCATGCCCACCAGCCCTTATTGGGTACTTTCCACTGACTATGTGAACTACTCCTTGGTGTATTCCTGCACTACTTTTATCCGGCTCTTCCATGTTGAGTTTGCCTGGATTCTCTCAAGAACTCCCCAGCTGAACCCAGAAATTGTGGAACAGCTGAAGAACCTTCTCTGGTCCTACAAGATTAACACTGAGAAAATGATGCCTACTGATCAAATTAATTGTCCTCCCAAGATGTAGATCCCACTGTTTCGGAGAACAAGTCCAGGCTAGTTATGAACTCTGTCGCTTTCTTAGCGCTGATTAAAACATTTTAATTTAGAATAACAAACCTTTTGCTAATGATAGTTTGTAAATCCTGACAGTAATTTCTACATCTGATAGCAGCTAAGTATTATTGTTAATCTGTAAGTGTAATGTCTTGCATGTATTTTGAAAAGTCTGAGTAAACTATACCATAGCTCTTTCCATCTTTAGTGTTATTTCAGAGTAAAATACACGTTGGCTTAAAGTTAACAACTGGATGAAGAAGAGAAATCTTTTAAGTGCAGCTTCTGAAGTTCTGCTGTTGCTGCTATGAGTTTTCAAGAATGGATGCAGGAGGATGTATACTGTAGTGTACAAATATCCCCTGAGGAAAACTTTTCTCATGGCATCTGGTAGGCTTGTTTCTTCATATTTGTCTTGATGTCTGGTAGGCCTGTTATCAGCACACCTTCACTATTGTCTCTCTAACAGTATCCTATTGACATAAGAGGGAGTTCTATAGGAAAGCAAGAATTTGGGAGCCAAGATTCTCTACAGAGAGAATTTTGTCCATCGTTTACAGGGGCAGGTCTATGGTGAGAGGTTCTTTTATATATAACTATGTGAGAAGCAGTTTCTTAAGGGGAGAAAGGAGCAGCATCTATCCTGTTCTAACTTAAACTGCTCTCGGCTTCTGAGATGATCTGTAAACAAGCAGGCAGAGAAAGAACATCTTCCTTCAGCTAAAGACTAAGCAAGTGAGAGGCACATGCAGCTCTAACCCTCCATTCTAAGTGTATTGCACTTCAAGGCATTTCATCAGAGCCCTGTCAACAGAAGACTTAGGTTCACATCCTGCATGTTGCTTCTGTAATCATTTGGCTCTAGCTGGGACATCTCATATTCAGTGATAGATGCTCAGGAGTCATAGTTATGACTTTGTATACCTAGTGATGATACAGCTCATTAACAATGAAATCAAAATCCCTGCATCTGAGTTTTTGTCCATTACAGCTGCACAGACTTTTCCTTCAGACATGGGGAATTACGAGGACCTTGTGGGTGCATATTCCCATGTCTGCCTCATCCCATACTGTCACAGCGCTGACCAGTGTGAGCCTATTCCAGCACTTCCTCTGTGCTCGGCCATTGTTAGCTCTACATCCTCGTCTCTTCTTTGGATGCAAAAGGTGTTCCAGTGATTTCCAAGAGAGCTGGCAGATTTACCAGTGTGGAGACTCCTTTCTGTTTGCCCATAAAAAAGAAACAAAGCCACTATTGATGTTCAGTCCACAATGCCATATCCTAGAAGGCCTTTTGTTATCATGAGGCATCTTCTGTCTGATGATGTATGGGGAGTGGTGCTTGGAAAAGGCTGGGACTCTTCCAACGTGTTTGGCTCAGATTCACTCTCCAAGTGCTGCCTCCACAGCACCTGCGTCCGTTAATAACTGCAATGATATATATAGTGTTTCCTCTATAGATACACTTTATGAAAGTTGGATAACCCTAATTATCCCCACTGATGTTATTTTATTCAGATGAGGTAATTGAGGCTAAATGACTTGACCAAGGTCATTCTATGACTTAACGGTGATAGCAGGAATAGGTCCCACATTTCCTTGCTGCCAGTTCTGTCCTCAATCCGCTAGAAAACAGCTAGCTTGTATGCCAAGAGTCTTATTCTGATCCCGTGTTAAAATTTGTGTGATCAGTCACCATCCCCTTTGGTCCCCACACACAGTTAGATAATGGCCAGAACCTTCGCTAGCTGTCCCAGGATGCTGCCTTCCGGAAGGAGCTACCTTTCTGCAAGATGTATGTGATACGAGCTCTGCCACTATGGCCTGTCCTGTCTGATGAACCGCTGCCGTGAATGGGATTTCTCAGGAAACAGTCACAATAAACATTTGTTCAACCAACAATAGGTGCAGTGATAAGATGGTGCGGCTCATGCTGAGAGCAGCCTGCAGGTTATGAATGGGAGACATTGTCTGAGGGCAGGACCCTGTAATGGTCCAAGCTGTGTGCTGGGTCAGTGCTGCTCAGACCAAGTAAAGCTGCCTTTGAACATACCTGCAACTGGTTTAATTACCTGGGCCCCAGATACAGCACTCCCATTGGGGAACACAGAGCCAGAATGCGGCTCCCTGGTGAACAGGGGGGAAGCATAGGCAACCTGCTTCCCCAGGCAATGCAGCTTCCCACCCCTGTACATCCATGGAAAGGCCAAGGACAATCAGGCTGTGAGCGGAAAGTACCATCCTGTGCCACTGTGTCTATTTCTGGTCTGTCCCCTCCCTTCACTCCTACCTACTCCTTTGTCTGTGCCTATAAAGAGCTTCCTGCCAAACCCTCTGCCTAGAACAGCCTCCCAGCTGCTGTTTACCAAGGTACCTCCTTAAGCAAAAACTCTGCCAACTCACCCACCCTGTAAAGTGCACCGACCACAATTAATGCACCCAGCTCTGTACTGGACTCATTCAGAGCTTCGAGCTATAAGCTCTGTGTGGTAGGGATACTGTTTACACCAGACAAGTCTTGCGTACACACTCACAGCACATGCATGCTTACAACCCAGCATGTGTACGTGCAAAGAATTGCCTCTGTGACAAGAGGGAGAAAAGCCCATCGGCTTATCTGAATTGTGGGGAGGCTGAAGTGTTGAGGAAAATTTTATACAGGCCAAATTAGGCTCCAGAAATCTTGTCTATTAAATTTAAGCACCAGCTAGTGCCCTGGAAGAAGCCCTGTGACAGCCTTCATCTTTGTTAAAGGCAGCAGCAGCAGCAGACATTTGCCATCTAGGCCCTGCTGCACACAGAGGCTAATATACAGCTGCTTATGTGATATTGATGGACTATCTTGGTTGCCAGGTCGAGAAACAAATGAGCGTGCCCAAGCATGCAAGGTGCTCTGTATCATCCACTCAGGGTATTCAGCACTTTGCATCACTATGTCTACAGCAAGTTCTGAGTGGACGGCAGCCAGGCAGGCCCCTTGGTGAGGATTCCATGTAGCAGGCAGGGGCACTGAGGGAGCAGTAGGAGCAGCAGCTTCAGGAACCTGACACAGGGAAAAGGCCAAGAAAACATTATTGTCAAAAGCAAAACTAAATTTAAGCAACAATTTCTCAAGACAGTTGTGTGCTTGAACTGACATAGGCTGGCAGCCGACATAATCTTTGTAGCGATCCCATTTCCTGGCAGTGCTAGCTTAACTCATTATCTCAAGAATTCCAACAAACCCAGGTATTTGTTTTGGTAGGGCTGGCAGCTGGCCCTCTCTTTGTTCTTGTTATCTTGGCAATGAGCTACAACTGGGTAAGATGGTACACACTAATTACGCACGGCTCCCTGACTAGAGTACGTGGCAAAGCGTACCCTGGCACTGAGGTGTCCTAGTAACACTGCAGGAATCAGCAGGGCATAAATACTTTGCTCTCCAGAGGGAGGGATCTTGTAGTGATCAGAGATCCCTGCCATGTTTAATCTGTTATCACAGGAAAGCTTTAAATCCTAGTGCCACAGCTGGCCTTAATACAAAGTCTAGAGGCATATTCAACTGTATTTACAAACTGTAAATACAGGGCGACTATTCAGGAAAAGGATGCCCAGTCTGTGGTGTCAGAAGAGCTGGTTCTGTTCCATACCATGGGCACGTCATTTAACCTTTCAGTGCCTCACTTCCCCGTCAGCACAAGAGAGATGATAGTATCCACCCACTGCACAGGAGAGTTGTGAGACCACAGCCATGGCTGTTCACTGATGTTTGCAGTCTCAGATGGAAGATGCTCTAGAACTGTCACTCAGTAACATACATTAAATAAGGAAACACGTTCTTTGAGAAGGCAAGAGGGAGAACATGGGCTGGGGGCAGGCGCGGTGGTGGCAAGCACTATATAAGCTTCCTCTAGCAAGGCGCTGTGGCCTTCCTCGGAGCCTGGGCGGGAGGAAGGGTTGTGATGCCCCTGCTGGACGGATCTGGGCACTGCAGCCCATCTAGGCCCGGGAGCAGAGGGGCGGGGCCAGCACAGGCAGGGGAAGTACAAAAGGCCGGCCCAGCAGCTCAAATGGGGGGAAGGTGTTTGCTGCTGCTGCTTTCCTGAGGTGCTGGTTGGAGCCTGACCTAGGCCCTCTGGCTGGGCAGAGCAAACTCTGCAGTGACTGGCGCTTCCAGGGCCTGCCAGGCCATAGTGATTGGGAAGAGCTACCTGAGACTACTGACTGGGAGGGACCCCCTGAGGCCAGCTCTGACCTAGAGGAGCTGCCTGTTGCCGGGGCCCTGCCAGAGGACCCACCAGGACCGTGTGACCTGGAGGAGCTGCTATCTGCCTATAGCCCTGAGGAGTTCCCGGACCTGCTGATGATGAGGGACTAGTGGGCCCCTCCCCTAGCTATCTACCCCAGTGACTTGGAGGAAGACCCCTGGCTCCAGGTGCCTGGGTTCAGGGTGGGAGGAAGTAGCCCAGGGGCAGCTGACTCGTTTGGCTGAGTCTGTGGTTGCACCAGTGTCAGCGTGTTGTGGCTAGAGCCCCGCTGACCCAATGGTAGAGCCCCTTGCCACTGACAGGGCCCTGGGCTGGGATGCAGTGGAGTTGGGTGGGCCTGCGTCCCCCTCCCGCCTTCCCTAACCACTCTGGGAGTGCTTGTCTCCTCTGGGCCTGCAGCCACAGAGGCTACTGAGCCTCGGGACTACAGACTGCTTACCTGGCTCTGCCCTGCCTGGGGGCCAGGGGCTACAGACTCACAACTCGCTAGCTTCTTGCTTTGTCTTCGAACAAAGCCCTGTGGCCTTCCTTGGAGCCTGGGCCTGAGGAAGGGTTGCGATGCCCCTGCTGGGCCAAGTTGCCATCCTTCATGGCCCAATACAGCTCTGACCAAAGCCCCTTAGCCTTCTCAGCCACCATCCTGGCTGTGCCTGGGCCATTCCAGAGGGAGCAGACAACCCTACCTACTGGGCTGTCTCGTATGGGACTGGCTAGCAGCGAGTAGAGCGAGGGCACCCAGCTCATTTTACATTAAGCAAGTTTGAGAACAGATTAGGAGGAACAAAAGGCTGTATCCCAAGCACTCACCCAGCAGCATGATTTATAAACACAGAACTGAAGGTAAGGAGGAGAGGGACTTACACACAACTTCACTCATTGCAAGTCTGTATAAGACTGGCCAATCTGGGACAGATTAATGATGCATCTAGCCCAGCAATCTGTCTTCCAACAACGACCAGTGCCTGATGCTTCAGAGGGAATGAAAATAGGGCAGTTTATCAAGTGATCCAGCCCGTCATCCGGTCCCAGCTTCTGGCATTCACAGCTTTAGGGACCCCCAGAGCATGGGACTGCACCCCTGACCTTCTTGGCTAATATCCATTGATGAATCTATCATGCATTAACTTATCTAATTCTTGTTTGAACCCAGTTATACTTTGTCTTTCACAACATCTCTTGGCAATGAGTTCCACAGGTTGAATGTGTGAAGAAGTACTTCCTTATGTATGTTTGCTGCCTATTAATTTCATTGGATGACTCCTGGTTCTTACTTTACATGCAGGGGTAAATAAGACTTCCTTATTCACTTTCTCTGTACCATTCATGATTTTATAGACCTCTATCATATTCCCCCCTTAGTTCTCTCTTTTCTAAGATGAACAGTCCCAGTCTTCTTAATCTCTGCTCATATGGAAGCTGTTCTATCCCACTAATCATTTTTGTTGCCCTGCTCTGTATTTTTTCCAATTCCAATATATCCTTTGGAGACGGGGTGATCAGATCTGTATGCAGTATTCAAGGTGTGGGTGAACTATGAACTTAGACAGTGGCATTATATTTTCTGTTTTTATTAGCTATTCCTTTCCTAATAGTTACTAGCCTGCTGGCCACTTTTGTGACTGCCATGGCACATTGAGCAGATGTTTTCACAGAACTATCCACAATGATTCCAAGACCTCTTTCTTGCGTGGTAACAGCTAATTAGACCTCATTGTTTTGGCTGTATAGGTAGGATTGTTTTCCCATGTGCATTTCTTTGCATTTATCAACATTAAATGTCATCTGCCATTTTGTTACCCACTCACCCAATTTGATGAAATCCCTTTGTAACTAGTTGCAGTTAGCTTTGGATTTAACTATCCTAAATAATTTAGTATCATCTGAAAACTTTGCCACCTCGCTGATTACCACTTTTCCCCGATCACTTATGAGTATGTTGAACAATACTGGTCCCAGTACAGATCCTTGAGGATCCCCACTTCTCTCTATTGTGAAAAATGACAGTTTATTCCCACCCTTTGTTTCCTATCTTTTAACCAGTTACTGATCCAGGAGAAGACCTTCCCTCTTATCTCATGACTGCTTACTAGCCTTTGGTGAGGAACCTTGTCAAAGGCTTTCAGGCAGTCCAACATTATATTGACTGAATCACCCTTGTCTGCGTTTGTTGACCCTCTGAAAAAATCCTAAGAGATTGGTGAGGCATGATTTCCCTTTACAAAAACTTTGACTCCTCCCCAACAAATCATTTTCACCTGTCTGATAATTCTGTGCGTTATCATTTTAGCCAATTTACCTGGTATGAAGTTAGGCTTACTGATCTGTAATTGCCTGAGTCACCTCCGGAGCCTCTTTTTAAAAAAAAAAAAAAAAAAAAAAAAAAAAAAAAAAGGCATTACATTAACTGGCCACTAGTCCTCCGGTACAGAGGCTGGTTTAAGTTATAGATTATGTAATAGTTAGCTGTTCTGCAGTTTCATATTTGAGTTCCTTCAGAACTCTTGGGTGAACACCAGCTGATCCTGGTGACTTTTTACTGTTTAATTTATCAACTGTTCCAAAACTGCCTCAGTCTGGGACAGTTCCTCAGATTTCTCATCTAAAAAGAATGGCTCAGGTATGTGATTCGCTCTCATATCCTTTGTAGTGACACCCAATGCAAAGAATTCATTTAGCATGTCTCTGCAATAGCCTTGTCTTCCTTGAGTGCTCCTTTAGCACCTTAATTGTTCAATGTAAGTGCAGGCAGTACAAAGAAGCCTTCACAGTAACTTCCTGACTGAGGCAGCTGCCTCTAAATCCTTTGTGTCAAATATCCAGAGCAAGGAAATAATAATAATAACTAGTGAAGCAGTAGACAAGGGTAGTGGATCGGTTGCTCAGCACTACTCTGTGCAATGTCAGTAGTAGTCATGTCGATTTGTATGAAGAGCTGTCCCTGATCCTCTAGCAAGGACTCAGGAAAACCAAAAAGGGGGCTGTTTCTGGGTTGGTGTTAGAGAGACAAATTCTAGTATGGAATCTGAGGTCCATATAAGAGACAGAGCCAAGGGAGCACCTATAGGAGACTGAACTGCTTCTGATCTAGAGGAGAAGATGGTTGAACAAGAGCTACACAGACTGAAGTCTGCTCCCACTGGAATTGTGGGAAGAATAGAAAAAATACTGCAGGTGCAATCGGAACCAGAGACCAGGTGAACTTTATAATCTACATCCCAATGGCTAATAGAGACAGATTTATTATTAAAGTAAGTAGCTGGTTTTGGAGCTAGAGCACTGAATCCTCATGCAGGGATGTTAATGTCAGCATTCTTGTCTAATCAGAGTGGCCTGATAAGCAGAGTGAAAGCTGTGATGAAGCCATGAGGGTGATGGGATGAAAAGTCTCTGCACAGTAGCTTGCAACCCTCTCTGGTCACAGGAAAATGTACACTGAAAAATGAATGTAAGAAATGACTGGTATGGTCCATGTGCAGTCACAGCTCATTGGCTCTCATTTCTCCACGGACTGTGAGAGATGGAGAATGTTCTGGGAAGCGGGTCATGAAAGGTTCCTAAAACAGACTTACAAAATACAACTTGCCGGCTCCCCTGAATTAGTGCTTTTTTTTTTTTTTTTTTTATTCTTTTAACCAGTGCATAAATAGCAGCAGCAGCAGCGTTTTCTTCCCCTAGTTCTCATGACAATTTTGCAAGGTTGTCCTGGGAAGTACAGAGGCCGTGGTCACAAGTAGCATGTGCCATTGTGCTCAAAACAGTCTGTGTGGTGGTGTTACCTCCCCACCTTCCCCTAACACTTTGTTTATTTTATCTTGTTGTGTCACATCTCTAAATTGTGAGCTCTTGCAACAGGGCTTGCCTTTTTGATCCCTGTTTACACAGTGGCTAACACAATGGGGTCCTGATTGTTTACATCACCGTATGAGCCTAAGGCTTCAATGTGTAATAAGTAATAACTAGTGAAGCAGTAGACAAGGGTAGTGGATTGGTTGCTCAGCACTACTCTGTGCAATGTCAGTAGTAGTCATGTCGATTTGGTGCAACATATGCAGAAAAGCTTGAATCAGGGAATCTGTGTTGTCAAGCTGTTTGGAGTGGTTCATGACTGCATGCCAACCTCGGGACAGAGAACTGGTTGTATGTTCTATAATTAGATTTCACCAACTCAGTAGCAAATGTGAACTCCTGAGGCACTATAACAGTCTGTCTATGGAATCAAAGACAGACTTGGGCACTCCAGTCTGTCTTGGCACCCAGGCAAGCTAGACTCAGTGATAGCTGGTTGCTGTACATCAAAGATCTCAAAAGATTCACATTGCTTCTAGTTCTAAGAGACTAGTCACTTACCCCAGGTAATTTATACCTCAGAGCTCACACCAAAAAAACCACTTATGGCCAGTCCTATAGTAAAGGAAGAATTTATTAACTAGGAAAAAAAGAAATGAGTTATTGGTTCAAGCAGGCAACGTATATTCAAAATTGAGTGAGAGTCAATGGTTCCAAAAGGTGACAAAGTTGTAGTAACATGTCAGCATGAATGTCTTTTAGGGCTAACCCAGGTTGACCTTGGAGATCTCTACTTTTGTTTCCTACCTCCAGCCCTGTGAGAGTCCAAACAGCAAAAGAGATGGAAATTTTTCATTTCGTTATCTTTATTTCTTCCAGAATTCAAGTTGATGGGACAAGCTTTCTTGCATGTAGGACCTTCCTGGGTGAGAGAAGGCCAGTAATTAAGTCTTTGTATCATGATGTTCTATAATGGCCCATTTTGTGTTTGATAGACCTTCTTGAGGGGTAGGGGAACCAAGTTCAGAGCAGGCATTTTTACAATTATAAAGCAACACTTACATATTACCTTACAAGTAAGATAAATATGTGCAGCAACTTACGAACATTTTAGAGAGACTACTAAATACATCCTTAAAAGTCTAATATCCCTATCTTGAACAATGCTAACATACAGGTGAGAGTCTGCTTTCCAGCTATGAATTTGTCAGTGCTCAGCTGAAACCTGCAGCCTTGGCAAGAGCTGGCATCTGGTCTACCAGCATCACAAGTGTATTTTGTTCAACTTCATGTAGCTCACCAATTGCCATGGACTCTCACCACCTTCCAGTGGTGTATTAAGTGTTGTATCTGTCACATGTGGTTCTCTCTCCCCCTCTGCCTGGGGGGTTATTGCATGTGGATTTTGATGTATTTATTTGACAAATGTTTGTTGTTTCTCTGAGGTGCTACACGCTGCTGGTCTTAGTGATGGCAGGTTGGAGAAGTGTGCCTTGCATGTCGAATAGAAAGTGATGAGATTTGAGGAAGTGCTTAGATCCTTGGAGTTTGTCCTACAGGCTGGGTAGTGCCTCAGAAAGCTGTTTTCTGCACAACCAAATAGTACCCTTGTCATAGACTACTCTACAGGATCTAAGCATTTCCTCAAATCTCATCACTTTGTTTGACGGGCGAGGCACCCTTCTCTGTCTATTTATAAACCACTTTAGAACTAAAGTATAGTGCTGAGTACTTCCAGATCATTAAAATCAGTGATGAAACTGCTACTTCTTTTTAACACTGGAGAGAAGAAACCGGAACTATGAGAATGCAGGCATGCCTAGAAGGCACCAGTCCCTGCCCTGATGCCAGGAAAACTATTGACCAGCCTACCGACAGGAGAAAAGTAGAAAAATCCATCCAAACAATGGTCCATATATTTGTCACCTCTTACCTAGATTGCTGTAGCTCACTGTATTTGAAGTTGAATGTGAAGATAATGTGCAGGCTCCAAGTAGTACAGAATGTGTCTGCCTGCCTTCTGGACTACTCAGGCTGCTGTGAGCACAGCAGGTCTGTGCTCTCTCTGACTCCCAGTCAGCATCCACTGCCAGTTTAAGGCCTTGTTTCTCATTTGTGAAGCAATTAATGGATTTAGGCCCCAGATTCTCAGAGACCAAATTTTGATCTATCAACCACCGTCACAGCTGGGATTTAGGAATCTTTTGCCATTACATTGACTTCTTTAGGAAATGTTCCAAAGACATCCTCCTTTGAAAATCTTTTCACTATACATGTCATTCACAGTTTTAACACCCTTTTTAGTCCCAAAACCCAATCAACTCCCACCCCGCACTGCCCAAAAAGGAAAATAGAACAAAATCTTACCCCATCAGAGTTTTGACCCCATAAAGGGAGACAGGCCAGACTCCATGAGGGTCTTCACTGTTCTACTGATATTATGTGACAGGCACTCAGATCTTAGTGATGGATGGCAGTATAAATCTCTAAAATAGATATATGGGGAAATAGAGGTAGAGCTCCACTGGCTTTACTGTATGTCTGAGCAAAGGCCATGGAGCCTCTTCTAGCAACAGTGCTGAATTTGAACTTCACTGGATACAATGAGCCACAACATCCTTATTAAGTTTCTGACTTTACTGAGCTTCCAACAATTCTCTTTGGGTTTTCCCTCCTACATAGAATCATAGAAATGTAGGGCTAGAAGAGACTTCAAAAAGTCATCAAGGCCAGCCTCCTAAACTAAACCTAGACCATGTCTGACAGTTGTTTCTCCAGCCTGTTCTTAGAAACCTCCAATGACGGGGATTCCACAATTTCCTTTGGAAGTCTCTGCCAGAACTTAGCTAGCCTTATAGTTGGAAAGTTTTTCCTAATATTTAACTTCAGTCTCCCTTGCTACAGGTTAATCCCATTACTACTTCTACCTTCAGAAGATATGGAGAACAATCGATAACCGTCCTCTTTATAACTACCCTTAACATATTTGAAGACAGCTACCAGGTACTGCCTCAGTGTGCTTTTCTCTAAGCTAAACATGCCCTGTTCTTTTTTACCTTTCCTCATAGGTCACGTGTTCTAGCCTTTCTATCACTTTTGTTGCTCTCCCCTACCCTCTTTCCAGTTTCTCCACATATTTCTTAAAGGGTTGTGCCCAGAACTGGGCACAGGCCTCACCTGTCCTGAGTACAGCAGGACAACTACCTCCCATGTCTTACATACAATGCTCCTGTTACACTTCATTTCTGTGACAAACAAGCTCAACTGCCAAGCAATATCGCCCTCTACGGTGTCACAGTAACACAGCAAGCCAGCCTGAGCCCAGCCACTCCTTGTAATCATTCAAGCCTTCTTCAGATGGGGTGAGATTCTGCCCTGTGCAGGCCAGAACACGGCCGTGGCCGTGAGGCCACCTCACTCCCACACAGTGCTGCGTTGAGACGTCCCTTCGCTGTAAGAAGTCCCACTGCTTACAGTGTCTAGATAATGACCGTGGCCGTGCTCCCTGCGGGCAGTACTGCTCAGGGTGAGTGAGGGTAGCAGGATCTAGGAAAGCCTGGTAAGCTACAGCAATACCAAGTGATAGCCTGCCGCTTCCCTGCAGCCCTGCACTAGACAGACGCTGAAGGTGCTGGCCGGGCACAGCAGCCTGCTTGCTGGGAGGCCGGCGTAGGACAGACAGCTGCTGACGTGGCTCAGGGTCTTGGCAGCGTTAACCCTGCCTGTTTTCTCCTTTCAGGGGGTTTATTTTATTTTTTCCCATGCCAACATTAGTCGGGAGGGGGTGGCACTGCTCCATGTAGGGGCTCCGTGCTGAAGGCTGCCTGCGCCTGGGGATGCCCCACTCCTACCACCCACTCACACGTGCTTCTCACACGTTTGTTAACATAGGGCCCGGGCACCATGTCTGAATCCCTGCCTCGTACTGCCCATGCCCCTCACCCTTCCACACCCTTCACTTCCCCACCCTCGCCTCCCGCCCTGACACCAAATGGCGGGAGCTGCTGCCACCCGTGGAGGGCAGGGACCCCCGGTGGGCCAGCCTGTATTCCACCTTGACCCCACGGCCCACCGGGGACATCAATTGGCAGCTCCTGCACGGACCCGTGAGCACGGGCGTGTACTTGGCGCGGTTCACCCCCCGCCCCGACACCTGCCTCTTCTGTGGCACGAGGGAGACCCTGGTGCATGCATACCTGGAGTGCGCCAGGCTGTAGCCCCTCTTCCGGCTCCTCCAGAACCTCCTGCTGAGGTTCTGGCTGCACTTCTCCCCGCACCTGTTTGTTTATGCACACCCCGTCCGTGGCCCCACAATGTCGCGGGACCTTCTCGTCAACCTCCTCTTGGCCCTGGCCAATGTCACCATCTATAATACCAGAGAGGGGAGGTTGGCTGGGGAGCCTATTTCCGTTCCCTTCTTTGTTCACGTCTCCGGGCAGAGTTCTCCTGGGCAGCGTCCACCAGCTCCGTCGACACCTTCCGGGAGCGGTGGGCGCTGTCCGGGGCTCTCTGCTCGGTGTCCCCTTCCGGTTCCCTTCATTTACACCTCTGACCCTCACGCCCCGTCCTGTTTTTACATTTGTTGTCCCAAGCAATTAGTTACATTCTAGGTCTAGTGGCTCCTCCCCTTAGGCTGGGGGAGGGGCCTTGAGCGGTGGGTGGGCTGCCACCCACCCACCTCCTGGTTTGTAAATAGGACTGCCCGTGCCCCCCTGCCCAGCACCTGTTCCCTTCCCCCGCTCCCCGTGTCCTGCCTTCGTGGCGCGGGCACGGCTGGCAGCGGGGCGGGGACGCACCCGCAGACAAGGGCCAGGCCGCCAGCCCCGCGCTCCGCAGCAGCCCGCGAGCGTCCGCTGTTGTCTTGACAACGCCCGTTGCAGGCGGTGCGGGCGGTTACACCACGTGCCTGGGGGGGCGGGGCACCCTGGGGGAAAGCGCGAAGGGGCCGCTACGGGAGGGCCGCGGCCTAGCGAACCGCCGGCCGGCCCCGCATCGACCTTCCTTCATCTGCCCCTTCGAATCCCCATGGAAACAAGCCCCGCCCACTCCCTGACGCACTCACTCACCCATGCGGGGGCAGTGGCTTGTCCCGGCTGCGGGGCCGCGCCCCGCCCTCCGAGGCGCGCCCCCGGTGGATGCGATGGGGGTGGCAGCTCACGGCAGCGACCCGGCCCGTCCGGTGTCGCAGGGACGCCGCCCAAGGCCTGTGGTGGTGACGCGCGCGCAGGCTGGGGGCGGAGCCGGAACGCACATAGCTCCGCCCCCCGCCTTTTGTGCGGCGCGGATCACGTGGTCGTTACTGCGTAGCGGGTCCCAGCCCCCTGGCGCATGCGCAGTGGTAGCTGCGCGGGTACTGCTACTGTGGCCTTCCCGCGCGCGGGCCGTGCCCGTGACGAAGCGAAGCGGCGCGAGGCCCCTGGAGCTGCCCCCCCTCCGCGCGTGAGCGGCCCGGCCATGGCGGCCCCGGCCCCTTCCACGTCGAGCGCAGCGGGGCGCGGGCCTGTCAAAGGCATCCTGAAGAAGCGGAGCTCCGCCGGCAGCGGCCCCCAGGGCAGCGCGCCGCCCCCGCCGCCGCCCCCGCGCTGCCCCAGCCCCGGGCCCGCCGAGGACGAGCAGGGGTGAGCCGCGGGCGGGGGGCAGGTTTCCGTTTCCCGTCAGAGCCGCAGGGCAGGGATCCGAGCGCTGGCGGCCCTTCGCTCCCCGCAGGGAGCAGCCGTGGGGCGCGCCGGAGCCTGCCACCCTCCTCAGGCAGGGAGCGCGCCCATAGCGCAGAACTCCCCCTCAGGGAGCAGCCGATGGTGAGCGCTAGACCCTCCCCCCCTTTACAGCAGGGAGCAGCCGTGGGGCGCGCCGGAGCCTCCCCTCAGCCTCCCTAGGCCGGGAGTGTCCCTCCCCCCCGCCGCAGCGACCAGCCGGTGGCGTCTCCTCTCCCGCCCTCAGTAGACAGGGAGCACGCGCCCTCCGCCCATAGCAGGGAACCCCCCTCGGGGAGCAGTGCTCCCTCCCTCCCTCCCTCCCTCACTCTCTATAGCAGGGAGTAGCTATGGGCCGTGCTGGAGCTTTCCTCCCACCCGCCACAGACAGAGACCGTGCCCCCCCACAGCAGAGAGCAGCCGTGGGGAGTGCTAGAGCCTTCCCACTACCCCCGCACCCCTCAGCAGGAAGCCCTCCCCTCGGCGGTCAGCTGATGGGGAGTGTTGGATCCCCCCTCCTTCTGAGACAGGGAGCAGCTCTTGAGCCCCCCCATAGCAGGGAGCAGCCCGTGGGGGGCGCTGGAGACTCTCCATCCTCCCGGGAGCTGCAGATTTGGGGCAACCCCCTGTTGGGGTGGTCGGAGCATGACTGGCGCTGCAGGCCGAGCAGCCCGTTCTCTGAGTGGGCTTGGGGAGGGGTGTCTATGCCTGACACTTAGCCTGTGTTGTTTGGGCACTGATGAGTGGGTGTTTTGGCTGGCGCTGTCCAGTGTGAGCTCACCTCCAGTCAGCCCCCTTTCCTCCCCCATCCAGGTGACATTAAAGGATTGGTTGGGTTTTATGCCCCCTGTTGATGAAAAGGCAAAATCAAACCACATAAATAGTTAAACTTAAGGAGTCTTGCTTCAGGTCGTGTTAGTAGCACAGGCAAGAAATTCACTTTAAATGCATGGTGTTTATTCTGAAAGTGTGCCTTTAAAACAAACCTTATACTTCATTTCACAATGTTTCCAAAAAGTAAAGGTGGTATATATACTGAAGACTTGCCAGGAGCCTCTAGAGCCCTGTGAACACTTTACAGATCAAGGTGGCTTATAGTTCATTGAGTGCCAGGGGCATGCATGGTACTGTACATACATAAACAGGCTCTGTGATCCAAGCAAGTCACAGTCTTAATCATATATACACAGTACTGTACAGCATGATAGATTGGTGGGTACAAACCTAAAGCAATGTATAGGTGTTTTGTGACTATGTAGCAGATGACATTCTATGGCTTAACACTGATACATCTGCAGTTATTCTAGATGTCATCACCACTAGAGTACTTTATGTCCACTGTGTGTTCTGTTCTACGTAGGTTTTTGTACAGTGCTCATCACCTTAGTATCTGAGTATCTTCTAGTAGTGCAGTAAGATACATGTCTATATATATATATATATGTTATGTGGTGTTTGTTCTCTCATCCTCTTTCCAGTGGGAGAAGCGTGTGGAGTGTCTTGTTTTCATAATATTTTAAAAAATATACCTGTTCCTGTATATTTATATTAGAGAAGGCAAGGTCAAAGAAATGTCCCTTGCAGTTGGGGTGGAAAGTGATGAGGTTTGTGTTAGTCCTTAGTTCCTGGAGTAGTTTATTCCACAGTATTGGATCACCTGTGGGGAAGAGAGTTACACTGTGCCAGAGGAGAGAAGTTGTTGGCCATGGCCTTTGTCCCAAACCTTTAAATGGTCTTTTAAGTATGCTGGGCCCAAGCCATGGAATGCTTTGATGGTAAGGAGTGAGATCTTGAACTTGATTCAAAATTCAGTGAGAAACCAGTGAAGAGAGCAGGTGGCAGGTATGATGTGCTCATGGTAGTCTGTGTTGCTGAGGAGATGCGCTGCAACTTTTTGTAGTAGTTGGAATTTCCTAAGTGCAGAAGGTTTTGTGTCAAGATATATCCATTCCATTGCTGTAGTCTAGCCAAGAAGTGATAAAGACATGAATAACTTAGGCTAGGTCTTCGTCTGCCAGGATGGGATGGAAAGCATTGGTCCCAGATGTTAGAAAGCCTTACTTAAGGACATTGCAATGTGAGAGCTAAGTGTCAGTGAGGAATCCAAGAGCAGTCCTAGACTATGGGCTGAATTGACCACATGGGAGTGGGACCGTCAGTTAGCCGTGTCTGCACTATGGCTGCAAACTCCTCAAAATACTTTCTTCTGCCCACCAGCATTACTTCTGTTTTGCTCAGGTTCTGCTTCAGCCAGCTGATCTCATCCAAGCATTATGCCATCTTGGTAGTTGTGTATTTAGTGAAGAAAAGGTAGAGCTGTGTGTCATCTGCATATTGCTGGCACTTGAGTCCATGTTGTCTGCCCAGTTTATTTAGTGGTTTCATATAGATGCTGAAAAGGACTGGAGAGAGAATTGATCCTTGTGGAACCCCATGAGTGAAGGGTCTACTTGTTGGCCGCATTCCTCTAGGAAAAACTTGGCACATCACCTTGAGCTCCTGTCACCTGTGTCAGGTGAGACTGTTCCCCACAGTGAACCCACATGATGGCAGCTCTGTCTGTAAGGCATTATACGTGGACTTGTAAGTGTCCCTTAGGTGCCACTAGCAGTAAAAGTCTGGGGTTTCCCAGCCCTTCTCATTGTTTTGCAGCAGTAGTTTGGGGGGAAAACAAAACTATTTTCCAGACCGTATGGGTTGTATTGCTTTCCAGTACTCCGAATGGTAACACTCTTAAGTCCACTCAGACCCTTCACACATGTAACTTCATGGCTTTGGACACCTGTTAAATTTTTTTTTATCCAATTAGTGTCGTCTCCCTTGTACCAAATTAACTTCTTTGTGATGATAAAAGGGCAACTTTTCTTGCTTTATACCATTTATGGCTACTTTTACTTTGTATAGCATGTGTCCTCCATATACTGCATGCCATTGCTTTTATTTTTTACTTTGCATGATAAGAACATTTGAACAGCCGTAGTGGGTCAGACCAATGGTCTGTCTAGCCCAGGGTCCTGTCTTCTGGCAGTGGCCAATGCAAGACACTTCAAAGGGAATGAGCAGAACAGGTAATCATCCAGTAATCCATCCCATTGACCATTCCCAACTTCTGGCTAACAGCAATCCATTCCCATCTGGCTCATAGCCATTGATGGATGTATCCTCCATTAACTTAGCGAGTTCTTTTTTGAACCTCGTTATAGTCTTGGCCTTCACACATCCTCTGGCAAGGAGTTTCACGGGTTCACTATGTGATGCCTGAAGAAATACTTCCTTTTGTTCATTTTAAACCTGCTGCCTAAGTCCAATTCTTATTAAGCGCTCCTCATATGGAAGCTTTTCCATACCCCTTAACATTTTAGTTACTCTTTTCTGTATCTTTTCTCATTCCAATACAGTAGAACCTCAGAGTTACAAACACCAGAGTTACGAGCTGACCACACAGCTCATTTGGAATTGGCAATATGTAATCAAGCAGCAGCTGAGACAAAAACAAAAAAAAAGCAAATACAATATAGTACTGTGTTAAATATAAATGACTAAAAAATAAAGGGAAAATAGTATTTTTCTTCTGCACAGTAAAGTTTCAAAGCTGTATTAAATCAATGTTTGGTCATAAGCATTTGAAAGAACAACCATAACGTTTTGTTCAGAGTTACAAATATTTCAGAATTACAAATAACCTCCATTCCTGAGGTGATTGTAACTCTGAGGTTCTACTGTATATCTGTTTTGAGATGAGGTGACCAGATCTGCACACAGCATTCAAGATGTGGGCATACTATGGATTTATATCTTATTATCTATCCCTTTCCTAATGATTCCCAACATTTGGTTAGCTTTTTTGACTGCTGCTGGACATTGAGTGGATGTTTTCAGAGAACTATTCACAATGACTCCACGATCTCTTTCTTGAGTGGTAACAGCTAATATGCCCCATCATTTTACATGTATGCTTACAAATTATGTTTTCCAATGTGCATTACTTTGCATTTATCGACATTGGATTTCATCTGCCATTTTGTCACTCAGTCACCCAGTTTTGTGAGATCACTTTGTCACTCTTCGCAGTCTGCTTTGGACTTAAGATATATTGGAATTGGAAAACGAACAGAAAATGGTAACTAAAACGAGTAGGGGTATGGAAAAGCTTCCATATGAGGAGAGATAAATAAGACTGGGACTTTGCAGCTTGGAAATGAGACGACTAATGGGGGATATGATAGAGGTCTTGAAAATCATGACTGGTGTGGAGAAAGTAAATAAGGAAGTGTTGTTTACTCCTCAACACACAAACTAGGGGGTCATCAAATGAAATTAATAAGCAGCAGGTTTAAAATGAACAAAAGAAAGTATTTCTTCACACAATGCACAGTCAATTGATGGAGCTCCTTGCCAGGGGATGTTGTGAAGGCCAAGACTATAACAGGGTTCAAAAAAGAACTAGATAAGTTCATGGAGGATAGGTCCATCAATGACTATGAGCCAGATGGGCAGGGATTACTGTTTGCCAGTGGGCCTGTTTTTTTCATTCCCTCTGAAGCACCTGGCTTTGGCCACTGTCAGAAGACAGGATACTGGGCTAGATGGACCATTGGTCTGACCCAGTATGCCTGTTTTTATGAAACGTTATTAGTGTTGTCACATACATGATTGGTCATGAAACCACTCTTATGATTCTAGTCCCTGAAGCTAGGGATAGTAATGGATGCTGCGGTAAAGGATAATCATTCAAAGAGAATCTTTTTCCTAGTGCTGTCACAACTTTGGTTGCTGTAACAATTTAACTAGATTTTACGTACCTAGAAAAGATTGAATTGAAAATCTATTGCTGCGAGGTTTTGGATATCTTAGGCTTCCCATCGCTGAACAAAGGTGTTTTTAGTGGGGTTCCAGAGGGATTTGTTCTTGGCACAGTGCTATTCAATATCTATCAATCTGGAAAAAATACAAAACATTGGTGGTAAAGTTTACAGATGAGTAAGGTTAAGATTTTGTCATGGTTGTTTTTAGTAAATGTCACGGACAGGTCATGGGCAAGACACAAAAATTCATGGAAGCCATGTCCTGTCCGTGATTTTTACTAAAAATAACAAGATGGCAGTTGGGAGCTGCCCAGGGGGAGGAAGAGGCGCAGTGGCTGGGAGCTGGTGGGGTCCAGGCTGGAGTCCCCCACGGCAGCTGGGAGATGCAGGGACCCCTGCCATCAGCTGCTGCGCCTCATGGAGACTCCGGATCTCAGAGTCGCCATGGGCAGCGGAGGGACCCCGGGGCTCTGACGTCTCCCCACTGCCCGTGGCTTGGAACTGCAGGACTCCTGGGATCTGGGATCCCCACACGGTGGCTTGGGCTGGGAGTTCCCCCACTGCTCCTCACGGCTGGGGCCATAGGTGTTCCCTTGCTAACTGCAGCTCCAGGGACCCCAGCCATCAGCTGCTGTGCGTGGTAGGGACCCTGGAGCTCAGAGCTGCTTTGAGCAGCGGAAGGACCCCGGAGCTCTGAGGTCCCCCCACTGCCCATAGCTTGGAACTGTGGGGCTGCCACGTGCACCAGCTTGGGGCTTTAGGCTCTGGGGTTCCCTCGCCAGTAGCAGTGGCTCCGAGCAGTGGGATTTCCCTGCCGTAGCTGGCGGCAGCTTCAAGCCACAGTGCAGGGTCACTGCCGCTGCCTGGGGGCTCTCTGCTGGGGATCCCTGCAACTGGTGAGAGCTGCCACCCCCTCAGACCTCTGTAGACCCCAGAATCTGACAGCTTGCAGCCTATGGTCATGGGGTGGAAGCTGAAAAGACTACGTTCAGTATGTCCCAGAGAGTGCAGAGATTTTGTCCTGCTCATTATGATCTTTCCTCTACGCCCAGAACGTTCTCAAGAGTTCACTCAGTGATGGTTGCTCATCTTTGCAGAAAAGGCATTCTGATGTCACCGTACTTAGATGATTGGCAGATCAAGAGAAGCTCCTACAATGACACCTTGGTGGTCACACAGAGGGCCATAGAACTATTTCTCAGACTAGATCTACAATTAAACATCCAGCAGTCCACCTTAACCTCAGTGCAAAATTTGGAATTCATGGGGGCTTACTTCAATGTGGTAGCAGCCAAAGCATACCTCCTATCACACAGGTTCATAATCTTAGCCAATTTAGTCACTATAGTCCAGACCAGCCCTCAGACATTGGCCAGAAATTGTCTTTAGCTGTTGGGACCTATGGCAGGTGGTACTTCTTCAAGTGCCATCACTCTGAGTGCTCCACTTCAGGTGTCAGTGTGTCCCAATGTCCTTCAGAGATTTTTTAGCAGTAGATTCCATCCATGTTGCATATGCACAGTGGTTGTCTTGTGGTGCTGTTGATGCCAAAACTGCCACATGCATGACCTAACCGTCTCAATTCCTTTGCAACCATCCCCAGCCTGAGACGGAGCTCCACAGCACTCTCACAGACCTAGAAAACCAAAATAGTTTTAGATAGTGTTAGAGTAGTAATAATTTAGTCAAAATAAGTTAGTTTTAGTGTAACTCAGTTAGTTAAAAATAATTATTTTCATTTCCTTTCTCAAGTAGTTTTTCATACTCAAGTGAGAAAGTACCCAAAAATTCCTGGTTCCCCAGGCTTTGAGATGTGCCTCCTGTAGAGATACAATACCCGTCTCCGACGGTCACTCTGTCTGTGTTAGGTGCCTCGGAGAAGGGCACATACCACAGAAGTGCACTCAACTGCACAAACTTAAAGGCCAGAGCTAGGCTAGATAGAGACCTCCACCTTCCATAGAGGATACTGCTCGGTAGTCACCTGGAGTGGAGTACCCATAGGGACACTACTTGAAGAAGAAAAGGTAAAGTAAAAATTATAACTAATAAACAAAGAGTGCTTATTTTTCTAACAAGAGAATAGTCATCTGAATAAATTCCAGAGAGGTAGCCGTGTTAATCTGTTTTTAGCAAAACAGCGAGAGTTCTGTGGCACCTTAAAGACTAACAAATTTATTTGGGCATAAGCTTTCGTGGGCAGAAACCCACTTCATCCAATGAAATTTGTTAGTCTTTAAGGTGCCGCAGAATTCTCACTGTTCTTCATCTGAATAAATGTATGTTAAGTGATATACATTTGCTTATGTAAATAATTATAGATATAGCATAGCCTACTGGTTAGCAAAAAGTACCAAATTTAGTAAATTTTGTTTGCAAATCAACATGATTTAATGGCAGTATCAACCAATAAAAATGAACTTTTCTTTAGGAAAATAACTGAAGGACAAAATGCAAGGTTTTTTGCTAGCTGCTTTGACTTAATATGATTAAAATCAGTCCACCATCTGTTTGTGTATGAAGCACATAATCCTACTGTCTTTTTAGAGTAGCCACAGATGTTAAGCAGATATTTACAGATGTTTCGCTTGAGTTGTAGAATCCCTTGGTACTCTTGAGTACCAATGTTCCTGCCCCACAATGTTTGCTTTATTATTCTGTCATGCCAAACAAATGTTTCTGGATGATATTTGTGTGTAGTGTTTTGATAATCTGAATCTGCTTGCAAGGGGTCAAGATTGCTGCACAGTATGTTGGACAGTATGGTTCAAATGGCTTGACTTTTATTTAAAGTTGAGTGTTTGTTTTATTGGTCTGTGTCTGAATATGCTTGAGTGAGCGGTTCTTTGGATCTGTAAGCATTTCTAGACTATAGCCTTGTGGTATGTGACACTGTCTGAGTATAAGGCCTTGTCTACACTAAAAAAATAAGTCGACATATGTTATGTTGACTTACAGCCACTGCTATAATTACAGCAATGACTGATGTCCACACTGTTCTCCTTGGGTCGGTGGAGTGCATCCTCCCTAGAAGCACTTCTGACCTAAGGGGCAGTGTGGGGAAGGGGGCTGCCTGCCAGGAGCCCACAGGCTCCCGGGCTCCCTGTGGGCTTGCCCCCCCAGTCCAGTCGGGAGCCCTGGGCAGTCGCATGGGATTTCTCCCCTCCCTGGTCCCAGAGGGGAGCTTGGGAAAGAGGCAGCCATGCAATTTCATGGCTCAGCCACTGCCAGAGCAGGGGGTAGATGGAGAAACTCCCCAACTTCTGGCCCTGGCTCCCAGCAGGACTGGGACCTGGCAGCCCTGGCTTATCAGCTGGGTGTGGGGTGAGAAGCCCAGGCTGCTGCAAGCTGGGGCGACTAGTTCCTGGTCCTGGTTGGGAGCAGGGCCAGAAGTCAGGGAGCTTCTCCACTTGCTCACCAAGGGGGCAATGTCAGTTACATGGCTGAGCTGTGAAATTGACATAGCTGCCTGTTCCAGCATGGACTGGGAACCAGTCCCTGGGGCTTTTGCAGCAGACCACGGCTTGCTGGGTTCCAGCTGGGAGCTGGGCTCCCGCTTCCTGAGTCCTGCTCGCATCCCGGCTCGCAGCCAGGAACCAGGCTCCAGCTGCCCACGGCTTGCCTGGTCCTGGCTTGTAGCCAGGAGCTGGGAACCAGCTGCCCCAGGCTTGCAGCAGCCAGAGCTTCTTGCCCTGCTCCCTCCCAGCTGGGAGCAGGAATGGGAACTAGCCGCCCCTGCTTTCTTGTCGATTTGGTGAAATGGACAAGAATGACAGCCCCCTCCACTGCCATAAGGGGACGCAGTGTCTACATTGACACTGCGGCGTCCTACCTATGCAGACTAAAGTCCTACACCTCTTGTCAAGGTGGTTTTATTTTGTCGAAAAAATGGCTGTTTTATCGGTGGGGTGGGGTGGGATGTGTGTGATTGCAATGTGTACACCAGCACTGTTTTGTTGACAAAAGCTGACTTAGTGTAGACCAGGCCTGTCATGCATGGAAGTTTACAGACAGAACTATACTAGTGTAACTCCACATGTGGACACTCATTTCAGAATAAAAGTGTTCACTCAGGGAATTATACTAGTTTAACTATAGTGGTAAAATTATACTGGTTCTGCCAGTAACTTTCCATATGTAGATAAGCCCAAAGAGAGTGACCTGTACCTGAGGTTTCTCATTGGGGTTAGGCAAGATGAGCCTTGCGGTCCATTTTAGCCCTATGGTTCTAAGATTTTATTTAGTGTAATAGTCCTTACTGTGAACAGAGATGATAGGGAAAACATTCATGTGTACCCCATGACAGTGTAAAAATAGCACATGATAATGAAGACTTAAGTTGCCTAAATACTCCTGGAAGGCAGAAGACTCAGTAATTTAGACTCTTGTGTCTCCATGTTTCATAACTTGCTCAGTCAAAGTCTCTCCATTTAGCAAATACTTAATAGCAGAGTGCTATAGAGAGGGCTTGTATTACGAGGACATCTGTTTAGCAAAGATATTGAAAACCGCTCACTTACTAGAACAATATGAAATTCTCATTTATAACCTGTGCTTGTCTCAGTGCACAAGTATTATTTGTTTTTTCCTTGCTCGTTAATTCAAGGAATCTCCCAGACACAGTGTGAATTAGCAAGGTTGGTATACTTCAAGTTGGAGAAAATGAAAATGTGCTTCTGTAGAATGAAACTAATTTCCCATGCCATTTAAACCAAGCTGGTCAAATTACTGAAACACTCATTCAAAAGTCAGCTAAATCTTTGGGCCATTCTAAAGTAAAGCATGTGCATCCTTGCCTGGATCCTGTGTTTGTCCTTTCCTTTTTATGCTGACTGTGACTGTAGCACTGTCCTTCCCACTTGAGCCTCAGGTACTGGTCACTCTCTTTGGGCTTGTCTACAGATGGAAATTTACTGGCAGAACCAATATAATTATACCCCATAGTTAAACTGGTTAAACTTTCTTTGTTTACTCATTTCAGTAAAAAGTCCCAGAAGTGGGATGAAATGAACATCCTAGCTACATACCATCCAGCAGGCAAGGACTACGGTTTAATGAAAATCGATGAACCAAGCACTCCCTACCATAGGTAAATTCACTTAAACTTCCATTCCTTAATAACTTGAGTGTGACTAAGTACTTGGCTACACGTAAGTGGTTTAGTAGCATACTTAAGTTTGTAAATGATTCTGTACCTGCTAGAACTATAGCTGACTGCATAACAGGCTTCATGGAGTCCATCTGAATTTTAAGTAATGGGTTAATGATATATTGGATGCGATAACAGTAACTTAGGGTACATTTGGATGTTACATGTTAAACAAAGGCTTATATTGTATATTTTGTAGCATTTTTCAACATAAACTGATTTTGAAAAGCTTTGAATGTTTTAAGCTTTACAAATTTGTGGAATTCTGTCTGTAGATGCAGGGTCTTGCAATTAATAGACTTAGTATTTGTGTAACAGAAAACAAACTGTTTGCATCAAAATATTTAAACCAGAAAAAGAAAAACCTGGAATTGAGTATTAATGGAATAGTTGAACGAAATAAGTAAAGTTGGCTAATGTCTGCACTGCTGATCAAAATGTTTAGCAGAGATCATTTAGAATTAATTCTCTTGCATGTTTGTCTTTCTAGTATGGTAGGAGAGGATGATGAAGATGCAGTGAGTGATTCAGAATCAAATGAACCTCTAACAGCAGAAGTGTTAGCTAAAAAGTAAGTGGTACTGGTTGTAGAATGTTGACAAAGGTTGAAGATGGTCTGTCTTTAGAGTAATTTATTGGTTTCGGGTAGATGTTACTGTTTTTAGTAAGAGCCAGATATTGCCATGACTACTCATACTGAGTAGTAGCTTCCTATGCAAGTAGCACCATTGAAAACAAAACTTCTTGCAGAGTAAGAAAGAACTCAACATGAGATACTAGCCCTAAATGATGGACAAAAGTATTTTTAATTGTATATACACCAGGAGGGTTTTTTTGTGTGTACCTACAGGCTGAGTACTTAATTGTTGTGAGATGTTGATACTCTGCTTGAGTGCTTCTTCATGGGCATTTTTTTGTTAGGTTAGCAGTGGCAGCTGAAGGTACAGGACCCAAGATTCTAGCTCCAGAAGAAGAGTGCAGTGAGGAGGAGGAGGAAGATGAAGAGTTAACGCCCGAAGAACGAGGTAGATCTTATTTTTCTGTTTAATTCTATGTTAAATAGTTTTAGTTTCTTTCAGTAAGAAATGTTTGAGGAGGATGAAATGTACCATCCAGCAGAAAGATGATGTGATCTGAAAATGAAGAAACAGCCTCTCCAGAGGTGACTCAGATTCCTTATTCACTTGGATACTTCCGAGTTTGGTGAGATTAAATTACAGCTACTATACTAGTCTGGAAGCAAGTTCATAAAGATCAGGCTCACTTGTCTCTGAAGAGCCTCTGTTGTAGGACGAGGATATGGGAGTAGTTTCCACAAATGCTAGCATATTGAGCCAGAGATGGTTCTATTTTGGAAGGTTCCCCCTTAATCTGAATACCTTTCAGTTGGATTTAATTACTGATAACTGTCTATTGGTGTCAGTATAGCACTTTTACCTCTTAATGGGCAGGAAAAGCAACTACACTTTCCAGCCAGTGTAATTCCATGAATCAGCTGGAAGAGGGAGCTAGCAAGCTATCCCTAGAGCAGCGGTTCTCAACCGGTGGTACGCGTACCACTGGTGGTACGCGGAAGACGGCTCGGTGGTATGCGAGGCGTTCCCTGCCGCCGATTACGCCACTAAATCCCCCCCTCGCCGCTGCCGTGGAAGCTCGGTGCCGCCGAATCCTTCCCCCGCCACTGCCGAATCCTTCCCCCTGCCACCGCCGAGAAACCCTGACGCCGCCGAATCCCCCCACCTGCCGCCGCCGAGAAAGCTCACTGCCGCCGAAAGTCCCACCCACCCTGCCGCCGAAAACGGTCAAACGGCGGCAGGGTTTCGGCGGAGGGCATTGATCCCTCCACGCATCCTGCCGCCGCCGAAAGTGTTCTTCCCGCTTATTTACCGAGTTCCACTCGGGCCAGGTACAGTCAGGTTAAGCGGTACTTGACCTGACTGTACCTGACCTGAGTAGTACTTGGGGGGGAAAAAAAGGTTGAGAACCGCTGCCCTAGAGATTCCTGAACAGGTTGTCTCACTATAGCTTCAGAGCACACACTACTCTGAATTACTTGGATTGTAACATTTTAACAGAGTAGTCAAGCAGTGAAACAGCTTGGGTTTCAGATCCAGGTGTTTGGTCTTGACTGCAGAGAGAGATTGCTGCTTCTCATTTTTTTTGGTCCCACTTTTCCACTTCCAGATTGTGAACTTTCAGTTTCACTTCTGACAAGGATGTTGAAGCTGTTTCTGGGGCTGCCAAGAAGCAAAGATTAATATGATTGTGATGAATTGCCATACCGTAACAAGACCCTTCTTTTGTAGGGAAAAACTCTGCCACATGTTCAGGGGCTGGGTATTAGGGAAGGGTGGAAGGAGATTTTCTTCTGCTTTTGGTAAATATGCCTCTTGGAAATTAACTGGCAAGCAAGTCAAGCCAGCTCTAGGGCTTGATCTGCTGGCCCTTGCGGCAATTTGTTCAAGTTGTTCATAGGACTAAGGAGAGAGCGAGTCATGCATCACTTACTAGGGGCAGGTATGCCTTTGCGTTCCCTGAATGAAGAGTGCCCATAAATTGTTGTTTGGTCCAGATTTAGTCACTCACATTTGGTAAGTAGCAGTCAGTCTTTTAAGACCCCTCAAATCCATTCAGATTTCTTTCTTTTGGGAAGAGGCTGATTGAGACATTTCAGGGTTTTTTTTCTTAGTATCACCTCCACCAAACATAAGTGCTTACAGATCTAATTCTTAAATTGTTATTCTTCCCATATTTCCTGGGGCTGTATCTCTTAATCTTCCACTGAAGAGAGATGATCCCCTAGTAAAGGCACGTAAGGAGTACATTGTGCCCCACTTCACCGAGGTGACCTATTTTCACTTGGCAAAATTTTTATGGCCACCTTGTTAATTCTTAGTCTGACTAGTAATGAAGAGCACTAACCTGTATTTTGCTAGCATAGAGTTCTTCTATAGAGTATTTTAAATTAATTACTTAAAACATTCTAAATTCAAAACATATAATAACTTAAATTACATAAAGATTACATACACTCAGGGAGGGGTATCTCCTACCTGGCGAGCAGTGATACGTTGGAATGTTTCCAGAGAACTAGTGTAAGAATATATCTGTGTTGAACTTGATTTTTCCCACTTTTTCTACAGAAAAAAGGAAGCAGTTTGAAATGAAGAGAAAAATGCACTACAATGAAGGCCGAAATATCAAATTGGCTAGGCAGCTAATTGCAAAAGAACTACATGGTGAGGAGGATGATGAGGATGATGATGAAGACCAGGAGATGCACGATGCTGTAGATGTAGAAAACATGAGCACAGAAACACCTGAACCTGGTGAGCAGCTAATTGTCAAAAGGCATGTTTAAGCCTGGTGGTTCTTTTGAACTGCCAGAGGTGCTGAAATGTCTTCCACTCCTTTCATAGCCACAAAGTCTGAGCGTATCCCCTTGACATCTAGGTTCTTAGCTTAGAAATACTCAAAATTGGTATTGTTGCTGTCCCATACCCAGGAGTTCTCCTTCATGGTGACACAATGGACAAATAAGCCCTTGTGTTTCAAACACTTCAGAAGTTCTCTACAGCCAGTCCTACTTCCACTGAGCAAGCTGACCCTTGTTGCAGCAGCTGCCAGAGCTTTACTGAGGTGGGAACAGGATCTGTACTAACAACTACAGTAAACTCTGGGCATGTAGGAGTGTCTCCTTTCTGCCTGCTTGCCCTTCTGCTGCCATACCACCTTGTGGCCTGGAACCATACTTCATAAGTGCTAATCCAGTGTTAGAGTAGAGCAGAGCATGTCTCTACCATTCTAGTTAAAAACTTCCGCCTAAGTTACTACAACTTTGCAACTAAGCAGTTACGACTTTGGTTTGTGGTTTCCTGTTTTATAAAACGACTTTTCTTTATCTGCACTGAGAAGCCCAGCCTCCCTGCCATCTCACCTGCTGGAAGAGTGCTGGGATTTCTAGCCCAGTGCTGTTTATGGAATCTGTTTCAGGGGTTCATTCTTTGTATCAGCCTGTGGCTAGCAATTTTTTATAAATATGAAGTTTTATCCCACCTCTATCAGTTAGGAGAGAGAGAGAGCACGCTTTCTCTTTCCATTTCTAAGCTTCTTGTCTGCACTAATATACACCTCTGCTCCTTCCCCCCAGACTTTTTGGGGCATCCTCCCCATTAAGAACTGTAGTGCCTACTTCTGCTGCAGCTCAGCTCTTTGAAACAGCTGTGGGCATCATGAAATTGATATGTTTTTTTATTTTTTATTTTATTGGTGCTCACAAGACTGTAGTAGCCATGACTTTCAAGTCTTAACCTTGCTAAGCTGCTGCTTGGCAAAACTGTGAGTAGCAGAGGCACTAGAGCTGTCTGCAGACTCAGGAAGATGCTGCATTGGTTTACATCTAGTTCATATTTGGAAGGTTTTCTTCACAACAGTATAAACTACAGTCTCTTGTAAAATGAGAAATTCCACAGATATGGTCTAGGCCCCTCCCCTCCCCAGGAAAGGTGACTGGGCAACTGCTACTTTCAATTCTTGGCTATAAATCTCAAATTTGGGTGCCAATATGTAGTACTGGGGGGACTGTAAAGCTCACAGTAACTGCTCCTGGGGAGTGTTCTTACAACGTTCTCAGACCCACTGATTGTTTAGTTTTCTGTGGTAATGCATAAGCCTAAGCCATATAATGGCTATTTACTAGAGCTTCACTCTCCAGGGGAAAGGAGGACTCCAATAGGCATCTTTGTGACCTTTCTCCGTGGCATGAAGCTGCCATCTTCTTTCTGCTCCCTGTTATAAAGGAGGGAGGCAGCTCCGCTCCCCAGCTGCGCACTCCAGGGGAAAGAAGGGCACACCTTTGCAGCATCTTTCCATCTCTGCTGTTTGACGTCACTCCACCCTGCTTCATAGTACGACTTCTGAGCTGCACCTGGTAATTATCAGTTCTTGACTGACTGCTCATGCCCAATTGACTGTATACATTTCTAACACTTTATTTACCAGTTTTCTATTCCAGTATCTCTCCTAACTCGTTCAGCTTGAGTTTTCCTTACATAATGGATTCTTTTTCATGAACTTGTTGTTAACTTTCTGCAATTCTTAGTTTATTCTTTCATTTATATCACTTTGCCTAATCAGTGAAATAGTTCTTCACCTTTTAATCTCTGCGTAATAGGCTGAATATCTGATTCACTTTTACTCGGTTTGTCTAATTATTTTTCTCTTGAAAATCCAATAACTTCATTTTTATCTTCGCTGGTGGATTGAAAGCTCTCCCTTGGGTAACTGATTATATGTATAGGTTTTTGGAGCAGGAATGATAAAAGGGGAATGAACTTTAAGCAAACCTGTGTCAATAAACGTCTTGTCCCTGTCTTAAATTCCTACCAACTTTCTGAAAATTGTCTGCAATAAGGCAAATATTAGAACTGATAGCCCTCAATTAGGCTTTCAGATTCAATTGGTCCACAGGCTGGCAACAACTCTTGGTTCTTCTTCAAGTGATTGTGCATGTATACATTGTACTGCAGGTAAACACTCAATGCACTTGAGTTTGAGATTTTGCCAGCAGTACCACAAAGTGGCGCACGTACCCGGACTCTCCTCCTGTGTTGAGATGAGGACATAAAAGGGGCATTGTTACCACTTCTCTCTGTTCCTTCTTACCGCCTGTGGTGAGAGTTGGAGCTCTCTGTAGCTATTTAGCTTTGGTTCACCAGCCTCTATACAGAGTTCTTCTCGCTGTACATCATTCCAGTTAATTTTAGCATAGCATAGTATAGTTTAAGATAGTTAGATAGTATGTTGTTTCAAGAACTGATGGATTTAACATGGAAAAAAATCCCCAGGGTTTAAACAATGTGCCACTTGCAGGGCTATGATCCCTCTTACTGGTTGGCACAAAATCTGCTTACTTTGTCTAGGTGGGGGCATGTGAGGGACACATTCAATTTTTATCTCCTTCTGTACAACAAAGAAACAGTGGTCCTCTTTGGGACTGGACCCTGACCACAAGAGGACAGCCTCTTCATCCACAAAAAGTGCCCCTTTGGATGTCCCCGGTTTGAGACCAAAATTCAGAGAGAAACTCCACTCCTCATCATCCCCAGTGGCTTCCTTGAAGTGCTCTAAGCTTCCATTATCTGAGTCTCACAAACGGTCGAAGTCCCACTCTTTGTCTCACAGTAAATCCTCTGAGTCGAGGTCCAGTTGCAGGAACCATTGCTTGCCAGGACCATTAAGATCGGTGCCTTCAGTAGTGTTGATGACTCTGGCACTGTCAGATCAGGTAGCTGAAAAGTTACTCTTTGGTTCAGTCAACTCCACTGGCCTTCCTTGCAGTGATGGCCCTCTTGTGTTTGCAGGCACCAGACTTCTCCCTTGTTACAAAGCATCTGTCACCAATGGTATCAATGTCCGTACAGTCATGTTTACCAGCATGGTTCCATCTCTTTCACTGGCTTCTTCATTTTGGATATTGATGGCTCCCCCAGCACTGCTGGCACCAACCTACCTGTCTACGTTTCAGATGCCTCGCCCACATCTGTGAGCTCCCTCTGATACCTCCTCTGTGTCAATGCCATTGGGGCAGCACCAGATTTCTTCAGCACCAAGACCTCCACAAACACCACCTGGGACTGCTCTTCTGTTTACTGAGGAGAGTTACGTCTCCTCTTTGGACTCAGGCCACAAGAAACCAATGCCCCCTCTGAGGTCTTCAAGGTCACATTGCAGATCTTGCTTCAGGGATACCAAATCTAAAAGTTATGGTTGGCTGTCTTACAAGGAGGCCCTGTTGTGGCACCCACCACATTGGGCAGTATGAAGGGTGGAATACCCCCAAGGGAATAGCCTGACTGGGCATCTTGAACTACTCCAGTAGGGTCTAAATCTTCAATGGAGTCTAGAAGGAGGTTGCCTTCATGCATACCAGGGACCTCTAAGGAAGCCCCTTCTACTATCCCTTGGCCTCCTCCCTTGCTGGAGCCTACAAAAGACAGGGCAATACTGGAGGAACCTCCTAGATGTTTTCTCCCTCCTCCCCCACCAAATATTTCATCTTCTCCAGATGAGGCTGTCACCCAGGAGTGAACATCTCCTTCTCTTCTGGAGGGTTTTAAAGTGTTCCAGGCCAAATCTCTGGCAGTGCAGACGGAGCTTGCACAAGTGCCTAAATATCTTACAGAACTCTGCCCCAATAAGGGTCACCCTTTCCACTAATGAAGACTTGCTGGAACTGGGCAATACCTTTCGGCAAATATCAGCCTGTCTCCCACCTACTACCAAACAGGTGGGCAGATGCTATAACATTCCTCAGCAAAACTTCAGTTATTTCTTTACCCATCTGATTCCTGACTCTCTTATGGTTATGGCTGCTAATGAGCAATCAAGGCTGCCTCACCCCTGGGCCACTCTGAAGACAAGGATTTTAAAAGGCTGGACTTATGTGACAGGAAGACCTGCACTACAGCCAGTCTTCAGAAGAGTGTCAAATTACCAGGCTCTGTTGTCTAAATACACCTTTGCTAATTGGTGATCAATCTCCACATTTGCAGACAAATTGTCTGAGGAAAACAGAAGACAGTTCTTGGCCATAGTTCTGAAGGACACATGGCGACGTGACATGGCCATCGACACTGCTGACAATGCCCCGTGCTCCATGGCTACAGCCGACTTAATTGAGGCTCCTATTGGCCCAGCCTCTTGCATCCTGAGGGATCTGCAAAATGCGATTGAAGATTTACCCTTCAAGGGATCCAAATTGTTTTCCCAGGAAACAGGAGACTCCATGTGCACCTTAAAAGATTCCTATGCCACCATCTGTTTACTGGGGGTTTACGCCACAGTAACAAAGAGAAAACAATTTAAACCTCAGTCATACTACAGAGCCTTGTATCAGCAAAGGTCTCAGGACACCTTCAAAAGAAAGGCCTAAACCTCCTAGATGTTGCTAGATAGCATCATCCACAATGAACCCTTCTTATCAGACTACTTCAGCTTTGAAGCACCTGTTTTAACTATTCAGTCAAGGACAACACACTGACCATATCTCATCTCCCTCCCTATAGAAAGTGCCCAGCACTGTAAAGGAGGGACATGTCATCCAATTCAGCTCCTTCCCTGTCTCTTACCATGGACTGATCTCATAAGACTGTATTGCTTCAAGAAGTACAATCTCTTTTAGAATTGGGAGTATTAGGAGTACCCTACTAACACAGAGGGAAAGGTTTCTATTCCCAGTACTTCCTGATTTCCTGGTCTTCATCCAATTCTAGATCTACAAAAAAGGAACCAGTTCATTAAGGTAATCAAGTTCAGGATGATCTCTCTTGCTTCCATTATCCCTTCTTTAGAGGTTAGAAGTAGGTATGCTGCGCTTGATTTGTAGGAAGCTTACTTTTATGTGACAATACAACCTGACCACAAGAGGTATCTTTGCTTCATAGTAAGCAACAGCCATGACCAGCACAAAGGGCTTCTCTTCAGGTTATCATTGGCCCCAAGGATGTTCACAAGTATATGATGGTAGTAGTGGCGCATCTGTGCTGTCTAGGTATCCAGATGATTGGCTGGTTTGCGGAAGATCAAGCACTCATGTCCAAAACAGCATCCTTGTCATGAGACAATTCTTTTCTCGTGTAGGCTGGAAACTGAATGTAGACAAATCAACATTACAATCAACACAATGACTATAAGATCAGTCCTTGACACTCCAGTCTCCATGTATAGACAAGTTTCAGTACATAGTGTCTGTCTGGAAGCCTTAAACCCAACCCCTGGATAACAGCTCATGTTTGCCTACAACTGCTGGGGCACATGGCCTTGTGCACATATGTGACTCTGCATGCAGGATTTCACTTCCTGTGTCTGTAAGGCAGGTCAACTCGGCATGCTGATTTGTGTGATTCATGAGTGCGTAGCCCTGGACTGATGGTTGGACCCTCAATGTCTGCAAAATGGTTCTTTTTATGACACTGAAAGAGACTATGACCTTCGTAATAGATGCATCCACGGTAGGATCCACAGTAGGATGAGGGGTCCACCTCAGTCATTTCCAGGCATAAACTCTTTGATCACCTCAGGTGACTTGCTCCATGTAAATGTGTTGGAGCTCCGAGCTGTTGGTTGAGCCTGTGACATTTATGTCCACCATCTCATGGACAACACCACTACCATGTTTTATCTGAAGAAACAGGGAGGTGCAAGGTTGTCTCAGCTGTGCCAAGAAGCAATCCACCTGTGGAATTTCTGCACAAGAAACAGTCTCATTAAAAGCCAGTCAGCTTCAAGGGTTGAGGAACGCTAATGAAGATTCCTCAGCAGGGGCAACATGAGTGGTCAGTAAGGGATATTCTCTTCCAGATCTTCCAGCAGTGGGCGTACCCAGTAATAGACTTATTTGTGACCAATCTCACCAACAAATGCAGCATATTTTGCTCCAGGGTGGCTGCAGTCCCGGTTCCATGACAGATGCCTTTCTTCTCTTCTGGTCCAGTCTTTGTTCTGTGCATTCCCTCCACCTCTTCTCATTCCGAGAGGACTCAGGAAACAGAAAAGAGATAAGACAACATTAATCCTTGTGGCACCAGCTTGGGCAAGACTGTATTGTTTCATGGATCTACGTCAACTCTCCATCTGGCCCCAGTAACTTTACCCCTGTTTCAAAACTAGGTTAGGTCTCTGCATCCCAGTGTCTGATCTCTCCACCTTACCACACTCATGATCACTACTTGAATACTCATGAAAGATTATGCTCCTAAGAGGTCCAAGCCCTCTTGGTGAGCAGCAGGAAGGACTCTCTTAGAACCACATATGTTGCATAATGGAAGAGGTTTTTGGTCTGGGCAGAATCTCACCAGTTATTGCCTCATTTTACTAAGATTATACATACTAGATTACCTCTTGTTTCAGAAATCATCTGGCCTTTCAGTTAGTTAGACGCCAAGTGGATGCTTCCTTATCTCGGCAGTACACCGTCCAGTGGATGGCTTTTCTGTCTTTTCCCACCCTTTGGATTCCAGATTTCTAAAGGACCTAGCCAACATCTACCCTTCTGTGTTTGATCTGCTACCTTCATGGAATCGCACTCTAGTCCTATCCAGATTAATGGGTTCCCCTTTCCACATCTTCCATTTGGCAACAACTTCTTAATCACTATCATATTTCAACACAGCATTTTTGTTTGCAGTCAAATCTGCAAGGAGAATTTCAAGCTCTCCTAGGTGACCTTCCTTTTATGCGAGAAATTTTCTCTTAGGCCACACCCTAAATTTATTCCAATACTGACTTTCCTCCTTAATCAAAGCATCCATTTTCCAGTATTTTACTTCAAACCCCACTCATCCAAAGCTGAAAACAGACTACGCCTTGGATGTTTGCAGAGCTGTAGCGTTGCACAAATTAGTTCAGCTTCTTCCCCAGACTTCATGCCCTGTGCTGAGAGAGTTAAAGGTCACTAGTTACACTGTAACACATTTCCCATTGGATTTTGGACTGCATTAAACTTTATTGTGAGCTTGCTAAACTCTCTTCTTCATCAGGGATAACAACCCACTCTGCAAGGGCTCAGTCCATTTCGTCAGCCTTCCTGAGCAACATTCCTGTAGCGGACATCTGCAAGGCAGCAATGTGGTCATCTGTATGTACCTTCTCGAGACACTATGCTATTACTCCATGAGTTGATGCCCACTTCAGCAAGTCAGAGTTACTGTCTCTTTTCATATACTCCACAGTTGTGCTCCCTGTGAAGTAACTGCTGGTGAGTCACCTGCAGTGGAATATTATAATCCTCACTTGGGGGTTGGTTGGGAAGCGAGGCCTAGTGGTCACAGCCATATCCTGTCACCAGCAAAGGAGCGTTAGTTGGGGAACCCGGGCCCTCCCACACCACTGGGCTCCAGTCCAGGGCCCTTTGGAACTACCATTGGTCTGGCAACCAAGGCTGCTTAAGGCTGCCCTCCCTCGGCCACGTCCTGTCTCCCCCCTGTTCAGTCCAAGGCTTTCCCCTACTGGGGGAGTCCAAACCGAGACAATAAAAGGAATTACCAGTGCCCAGGGTTCACATGCGAGGGAGAGGTGGAGGCTTCCCTCTAATTGTTTCTGGAGTGGGTCCTCCCTTCCCTCAAGGAGGGCCCTTTGGGGCAGTATGTTAGAGACTTCAGCCTTCCCTCTGCTCTGCGGTGATGAAGTTGTGGCCTTCAGGTCTCCTGTCTCCCAGCTCTGCTCCCAAATGAGCTGTTTCCCTGTCTTTTCATTCCTTTTCCAGATAGAGCATTTGCTGCAGGTGTGGCAGAGTGGGCCTGATTTGGGCCCAAAATAATCCCTTACCTGCTCATTGCCCAGTGTGGGATTTGTACACCGCATCCCAAATATATACGTGCCTACTGGAGATGGTATCCCTAGAGATCATCCTGTATGGCCTTAAACGTTGTGTTTGCTTGCGTCATAGTACAAAATCTGGGACAAATTTCAAACCCCAGGGCTCAAATAGCTGCTGTCCTTGCATTTTTACCACCTTCTTTGTTAATCTCCTTGCTTTAGACAACTGGTCATTATTTATTAGACTGCATCTTTCTGGATCTTGATCACATTGCTATTGATCTTATTCCTGAGGCTGCCTCTTTGGAGATATAAGTGTTTCAAAACTCTTCTGGATCAGGTTGAAGCTGTTTGGAAAGCATGCCTACATTGATGTCTTTTCTAAAAGATCTTCTCTAGTTGTTCGGCTCCATAGCATACAAGTATTAGGCTTACGTAGCAAGAAAGGCTAACTTCTTCCTTTGTTGGATTTATGGGTGAAATTCTGTGGCCTGTTATGTAAAAGGTAAGACTAAGTTTCATAGTGATTCCTTGTGAGTCTGTGTAATAACTCTACACCCAAAGGTTCTGATAAGGCACCTTCTGTTTTCGCTAGTAAGGAAACTGATCTATCCTGGACTTTTTCCTGTGTTGGCTTTTAATCAAATTTCTGCTGAGCCCTTGACTTTGACTTAATTCACATGATACCAGTGAGAGTCTGATGAAGTTTCTCATTCATGTCATATCTCTGAGATGGCATGCAGATCTAGCAGAGTCTCCTAATTTTCCTCGTCTCCCATGGTCTGTAAGTCTGGGGCATGTCTTACTCTAGTGGGGGAATGATTTGACTGCCTCAAGTCTCTATCTTAGGAAGTTGATACAGTTCTCTTTGGATGCAAAGGTCTAGCCTTTTCACCTGAGCTTTTGTGAAAAGACTGAGTAAAAAGGGCATCTTCAGCATTTCCTCTTAGCTTTAGGACTCCAGGTGGTGGCAGAGTCTATTGGCAAAGTAGTACTTCTTACCTTGTGCCATTATGTTCATGTCTGTCCTTTCATCTTTTGTAATCACTCCCATCGTGTGCACTCTTCCTTCCCTTGTGGATACTCCTGCCCTTGTTTTATCCTGGGAATAATCACTACCAGTCTAGGGTCCTTTTTCTGCATTGTCAAAGCCAAGGAAGGCTTGTTGCCAGGACTGGTTAGTAAAGAGATCTTGGTCTTACTCAACCTCCAGGTTGCTGCTAACTGAAGAGTGACCCTTGTTAA
Source organism: Emydura macquarii macquarii (assembly GCF_026122565.2). Classification (NCBI taxonomy): domain Eukaryota; kingdom Metazoa; phylum Chordata; order Testudines; family Chelidae; genus Emydura; species Emydura macquarii. Next base: position 1,128,221 of record NW_027130866.1, on the reverse strand, counting down.
TTACAGGTTGAGTGAGATCTCATGCACTGTTTGAGAGAGATGATGGTAGTCAGTCCATGTCAGTAACAACCAGACCACCTAATGTACATTTGTGCCTTCCCCTTTCATCTTTGAATGTTGTGCATTTGTGGGGCAAACTGTTGATGACAAGTTATTCCTTTCTGGCATCGTGACCATGCCTTACTCCAGGTATTCTGGTTATCCTTATGCTTTTTTTTTTAATGCAAAGCAAGGTATTAGTAGTTGTGTGGACTTGCCTCAGTATTATATAGTTTATTATTTCAGTTCCTTCTGAATTGCCGTGTTTACTCTCTATTTATGATGTCTGTTTGCTGGTTAGAGTCCTTAGACAAAGTAAGTTCCCTGGCTGTCAGTAAACTTGTACCTGTTTCCTGAGGAATGCCCTTTTCATAAGAACTCCCTTTAGAATCCTTTATAAGAGAGAATTTCTACCTCATGGACTGTTTGCCCAACAGATGGATGTAGAGATGGCAACTTTAATGCTTATTGGGTTCTGATCAGGACACTGCTTCTGGAGATGTCTTTTATCCCTTGGTGGAGCTCTAATAGCTCCTTCTGAGAGAAATGTTAAGTAAGTATAGGAACCAGTTGGGGCATCTTCTTTTGTAATTCTTATCCAAAATGGGTCTTATCCTTCCCCATGAACTATCAGTAAAGGATGTTTCAGGGAGACCAGTTTTCCAACTAGAATGGGGAATATTGATTAATCCTAACTACTGAATTAATTTTTTTTCATGGTAACTTTCTCCTTGTTAGTATCATCAGAGAGGATATAAAACATACAGTATCGCCTTTGTCTATTTCACTTTATTTTGTTAAGATTTTTTTACTGCATCCATCTTCTACTGTATCTGTGTCCTTAAAAAATGGAGATCGTCTGAACCTGGCCTACTGTGGTCTAATCAGCCTGGTAAATTTAGCTGCTAAGCTTTTATGTGCCTAACTTTTGTTGGTTAAATTGGCTCTCCTCATAGGAGGCATTGTCACTTCTTTGCGAAGTGCGAAAAACAGTGTGGGTTTTTTTATTTTATTTTACTCTGATGTGTCTGCAGTAGACCACTGTAGTGTTAAGCACAGGAAACTTTATTTTATAGATCTAAAATCTGCACAGGACTGAGTCATGAGCTATTGTACGGAATGCATGAGGCTGTGGAAAATTTAATCTAGTGATGGTAGTCAGAGATTTGCCCTGTAGCAGTGTTTTTCAGATTAGATTTGGCTGCATTGGCAGCTTGACTAATCCATTTTCCTGTAGCAAGGGGGTCAGGAATCGGAACCTATCAGCTCCGCAAAAGAATATCACTCCCCCATTTGATGGCTCTAAAGTCTTTATCCTTGTATCGCAGACTCCTTTTGACATTTGGAGGCTGTTAACACTTTCCCAGTACCTTTTAAATTGGGATCTTCAAATCATTTATCAAAGATAAAAGTCCTTAATCTTGGTTCTAAGATTTCTTGTTTATTCTAGCCCCTAGACACTGTTAATCTTGAAGCAATTAATAGTTACTTAGGACTCCGTTCTGCCAAGATGGTAAGTGGGAAGCATTGTTTTTCGGGGCTTTTTAAAGCCCTCGGGACTTTGCAAGATGATGTTAAAGTTACTTATAGGATTGGAATAAGATCATTCTTCGCTGTATTATGTGTGTTTAATGCAAAAGTTTCTTCTATAATATTGTGTAGAACTGAAATTTGTGTCTGATTCAGAATTCCTTTAAAGAACGTTTTTGAAGTCATGGGTGATGTGCTAGCTTCTTTAATTCATATAGCATGGTGAGGCTGAAATAGCAATTGGGGGCATGTGTTAATAGTAACTATACTTATGCAATCTTTTATTATAGTACAGTGTTGCTTTATTGCAAAACGCTGTGTAGTAGGTCTGCCAGGATTAACGATGGAGCTGAAAAGTGATGAGTCTGCCCTTGTTTCAGGGATTTTGTCTCTTGGCCGCTGCGAATGAGCAGCTTCTCCGAAATTGCGTAGGGCACATCAGGTTCCCATGTGGTGCAGCAAGGATCCTGCTTGCTCACGTGCTGCCGTATATGTGCTGTCAGGTGCTGGTTTTTCAGCATTTTAGCATGAAAATAAAGTGAACTACTTGGGGGGGTTTGGTAGAGGCTGAGTTCTCAGAATAAAAATGCAGGTCGCGGAGGATCTGTCTACACTGCAATGTAAGGCCAGGGTTAGTGGGACTTGAGTTACCAGACCCTGGGTTTGTTAACCTGGCACTTGAGCCTCTCTACTCATTTGCTGCATCTATACTGCAAAGCAGTAGGGCTTGAACCCTGGTCCTGGCATGGCTCGGGCTCAAACCCTCCACCCATCTACAATTTGTGTATAGACAGAAGGGGGGTTAGGCTTGCGCCTCAGTTCAAACCTTGGGTTTAGTCTGCAGGATAGACATACCCTGAGTCAAGTGTGCTTTCAGGGTTGCCGAATGTTACCTCTGCTCTTTGGGGCAACAAAGCAAGGCCTCTGGAGTGCCTGTGGTTCAGACCGTGACTATTTAAATCTCTTTCAAAATCTCTCTCCTTTTTTCTCTTACACAGCACATGCTACTAGTGACCAGCTGGAGAATAGAGTGCACAGCATAGAAGAGATCTGTCCAGAACTGTAACTGCTTGTCAAAGATGCAAATGTATACAGTGCTTCATGGTTTTGTGACTGACTCTTTAAGTATTGAAAGGCATATCAGTTATAGTGTTGTATTGCCAAGAACGTTAATAATTGTAGAGACTCATATATTAGGCAGAAAAGCTGCCTAACTGGTTATTCTTGTGCCTACTATTTCATGGAGAGTACTGCTTCATAATCCATCAAACCAGAAAGGCATTACCTGTATATATGAGACACTAATTAACTTGCATAACACATTGTCACTCTACATGCTTTAAAACATACAAAAAATCAGTATCTTTGGTTTTGCTGATTATTTATTTGACACTGTTCTAGAGGTGGTCTCTCTAGTAATAGAAGGGTTTTGGAATTCAAGAGCCAATCAGTACAGTAAGTAACAGGTTGATACGTACTATCAGGTGAATTTAGCAGCTGAAAAAGGGATTATTTTAGTAGTGTACATTTTTTGTAGAATTTTTCTGATCTGTTGATCTAGATTTCAGTATGTCATGGCTCCTATTTTCCCAATCTTTATAAGAGAAGAACGGCATTATTTTTGTGGTTTAAAAAGAAATCTGTTTGGAATTGGTTACTAATTCCTGATTAAGACAGCATTAAAACAACTGGTGAGATATTTGTACACTAGAGATGTGCAGACCTTCACTTTGCATCTAATTGTGATAATCTCTTCCTTGGGGATGGATTGGTTTTGGAACTTTCCTTATTTATCTATTCAGATCTCAAAAGTTCTCTCTGGTATTTTTCCACTCGAGGCCCCCCACACATCACTCTCCACTGATTCTGTTAAGATCTGCCTTACACTCCTTTGCACCTTCTTAATTGCAGTGATATGTATTCATGCTGCTAGCAGCTAAGGATAAGTAGTTGCCTGAGCAAATCTACTTCAGTATTGTGGAGACGGAATGGCATAGCTTCATATTGTGTCAGCCTTCCACTCCACCGCGGTAACTGCTGATGACCTAATTCCCTCTCGGGACTTGTAATCCATATATTGAAAACCACTGGTTTAGAAGTTTCCTGATCCAATGTAACTTGAAGCAGCTGCTTTTGTAAAATGAAGGCTATTTGGAAGAGTAACGGGAGAGTGCCAGACAGTGTATAATTTACGTTTTGTTAACTGTGTGGTTCTATTGCGCTGATGGAGAGAGTACTGAACCTCCAGCTTACTGTAAACAATAACATTCTACTCAAAAGATCTTGACTATGGTGTGAAAGTACTAGTATTCAGAGTAGTACTCGGTTTTATTACACAAACAAAGTACACTTAAAGCTGTGGGTTAGTTATGGAATATTTTGTATTCAATTATGTCTGTATTTCTCTTAAATTTGAACTAAATTTGATACGTTGCACAAGTCCATAATTATACGGACCTATTTTAAAATGACTTCCTGTCCCTGTATTTGTGAAGTCTGAATAAAAGAATGAAAAAGTTATTTTACAATTATTTTGAACTCTCGTGTGTGAGCTTCTCTGAAACGCCAGAATGATGCCATACTTGCCACTGGAAAAATATAATCACGTTGAACGTTTCAGTAGATGGAATTTTTGCCAAAAGTGTGTATGAGCTACACCAAATGTGCATGTGGATTCCTAAGTCTCCTGGTTAATGTCCTATTTTGTAGATTGCTTGTGGTATTTAATGCTTCTGAGTCCCAGCTCCTGGATTTGTGTAATTAGGTGAGAATCTCAGCTTTCATTATTTAAAAAAAAAAAAAAAAAAAAAGTCTAGCCCTCATGGTTGTGGAGAGAGAATTTGAAAATGTGAGCCCTAAAGGCTCAAACATCAAAAGGCAAACAAAAACCTCAAGATTTTGGTGGAGGCCTGATTTGATTTCTGGCTAACATTGTCTTTTCCGTTAATTGAAACTAAGGAGAGATTGTGTGATGCATCTGTTTTTGCTTGATTATATGAAAAATAGTTTTTATTTGCTGCTGTTTTTCCAGTCAGTCACTCTTTAAAAAAAGATCATAACTGCAAGAATATTGATTGAAACTGGATTCTGGTCACTTTTGGCCAAATCCTGAGAGATGCAGGGGCTCCCATGAGAGGTGAGTTGATTAGTGGGAGCTGACATCCATTGACTTGATTAATTACCAGTGTTGAAGGGCACATATCGCTCTGGAGGATTAGACACTCTCCAGTTCTCCTGACAGGTGAGAATTGTTAGCATCTGTTTGTGTAAGAAAGCAGTAGCTGCTTGACACCTGTGTCCGTGCAGGATGACATTCTATTCCTTCTCCTCTCATCTCCTACTCCCACTACCAAAACAAGAGCTGGCATGTGTCAGTTGGAGTTCTTTGCTTTGCTTGTCTTCCTAAATGTTCTTGTTCATATCCAATTTAAATTGTTAGATTTAGAGGGACACGCTCCGGATGGGTTGACATGACTTATGAACGAGCTGTCCAATTACAAGAAAGGAGTTAAACATCTGTTGAACTGTGTTGATCAAGTCCATCACAGTGAAGCTACAGTTTCAAAGTTGCATGTGCTGTCTATCACTCAGTGTCAAACACGGAAGTTTCCACAGAATAGATTGGGCCAAAGAGTGTGTAGTTTTACCCACGTTTGCCACTTTCTCTTTTGCCCTCTCCAGCCCTTCCCTTCTTGCTTTTCCAGAATCTTATTTACAGCCAATGTCCCAAGAAGTTGGTTAGCTGCTGTTAGCATCTTCAATACTACCTGGGAAGGATTTTATTTAAATAAACATATTGTTTGCTTTTCAGTAAATAAAGGTAAACCTTAAAAAGAATCTGTGTTACCTGACAAGGCATACAACACCAGGGTAGGGTGGAGGGGCTATCCTGAATTCCTTGTGCACCCCTAGTTTCCATTAACTTTGAGCACTCTTGTTTTGAGTACACAGGCCCTGTGATGACTAGGGACTCTTTAAAAACGATCTATGCATGATCTCCCTGATACCTCAGTTGAAGAGAAATTAAGTACAACTGAAATGCAGATGTATCTTTCTTTTAAGTGGGTTTTTATTGGTAAGGAAAATATTATATGGAGGATTATCTTTAACACTTGCCATCACTATAAAAATATGATGGTGTGTATATTTTCTGTTTTACTGCTGGTGGTTGGTTCATTTCATTTGCTTTGGGCACAATTTAAGAACATAAGAATGGCCAGACTGGGTCAGATCAATGGTCCATCTAGCCCAGTATCCTGTCTTCCAACAGTGGCCAATGCCAGGTGCTTCAGAGGGAATGAAAAAAACAGGTAATCATCAAGTGATCCATCCCGTCGGCCATTCCCAGCCTCTGGCAAATGGCAATCCTTGTCTATCCTGCTAATAGCCATTGATGGACCTATCCTCCATGAACTTATCTAGTTCTTTTTTGAACCTCGATATAGTCTTGGCCTTCACAACATCCTCTGGCAAGGAGTTCCACCGGTGTTCTGTGAAGAAATACTACCTTTTGTTTGTTTTAAACCTGCCGTTTATTAATTTCATTTGGTGAATCCCCTAGTTTTTGTTATGAGAAGGAGTAAATAACACTTCCCTATTTACTTTCTCCACACCAGTCATGATTTTATAGATCTCTATCATATCCCCCCTTAGTCGTCTCTTTTCCAAGCCGAAAAGATCCAGTCTTACTAATCTTTCCTCATATGGAAGCTTTTCCATAACCCTAATCATTTTAGTTACATTGGGATTGGAAAAGGTACAGAAAATGGTATCTGTTTTGAAATGGTGCAACCAGATTTGCACACAGATGCACCTTAAAGTTGTTTCGATCTGGAAACTGGAATTTCTTGGCTTTATCTACACCACCGTCTCAAGACATTTTAAAGGCTAAAATTAGGTAAATTTGTTTAAAAACTTGTTTTTACAGTTGTGATATATCAAGGGCAGAGGGTGGCAGGAGAGTACACGAAGGGAGGTATATCAGTGCCAGAATGATCAGGGCTTTATTCCCTGCAGCCTAACCAGGGGCAACTGGGGCCAATTAAGGATCTGCCAGGTGCTCCATAAAAGGGCTGCGCCCCAAACACACAGGGCACAAGCTGGAGGGAGCAGAGGAGTTGTGCTGTGTGGAGCGTAGCAAAGCGAAGTAGCGGACCAGAGCAGCAAAGTGTGGAGGAACCCCAAAGGAGGTACTGAGCCCAGCAAGGGGCAACACGGACACAGGGCCTGAGAGGCCAGCAGGACTGAGAGGGGAAAGTAGCCCAGGGGAAGAGGCTGTGGCTCCCAAAATACAGAGCCAGTAGTCTGCAGCTGCTGTTTATAGGGCCCCTGGCTGGGACCGGGAGGAGTGGGTGGGCCCGGGTCCCTTCCCCAGGGAAGACGGGGTGACGGGCACCTTCCTGGCCCCCAACGGGAGCGAAGCACGAGATCCACTAGAGGGAAGCCGGCCATCAGCCACACAGTGCAGTATATATAGTTTTGAAAAAGACTGTACAAGGTACCTGCCCTTTGCTGTAAATGTGGTCTACTGTGGTCTTCTGAACAATAATGACCTTTTGAGGGGTGGGGAAAAGGAAGAGAGGGGAAGGTGTCCTTGGCTTGTCTAGGAGGAAGAAAATAGTGAGATTGCTTGTGGGTTTTAATATCCTGGTCGCTGTCAGATGCTGAGTACGGCAATGCGCTATATAAAAGCGTAGACAGAATGTTACCACTGCTTGCTTAGAAATTTGGGAATTGAGCTCCTAAGAACCTGTCCTGCAAAACTTGGCATGTTAAGTTCTTTCTACATTTATTTCTCAAACCTTTTGTTTGTACAATGAAGACAAGATGTCAGTTGCTGGGAAAATAATAGTTTGTGTAAATAAACTTTATACTAGATTGTCATTTGCAAATAACATCACTTAAATTGTTCATGAAGAACATTCTTTTGGCTTTAATCGGCAGATGGAATTGTTTATTGGAAACGGAATTTCTTTTCATAGCCCGGTTATCTTGTGTTAAACTCTTGAGTTGTACACACCCTCTTCCTCAAAATGTTTTTGTTCCTTTAACCTGTTTTTATAGTTTCGTAGTAATTTCTCAAATTTAGTGTCTTTTCCCACTTTGCAACCAGTCTTAAATATGAGATGCAAAATAAATTAAAGCCATCACTGCTCCTTTATATCTCTTCCAACATTAGGAATATCAGATTCTGACTTCTGGGTTTTTTTAAAAAAGGAAATGGATAGTTTTTATCAGATCTGGATATCACAATTGGATCCTGAAACTGATGCTGGAGCTCCCCCAGCTCCACAAATGAGTGGGGGGGATATTGAGTCCTATCTGCTGCTTGTGTCATTTTAAAAAAATAACCCCTCTAGTAACATGGTATCTCCCTGAGTTACACCAAACCAGTGGAGATACGGTCTGCATGCTAGCTTCTCTGCCATCCCAACAATATGATAGCTTATATGTGTACATCTCCACCTACCTGACTGCTTAACTATGGCCATACTGATGCAGGCTGGGGGTCAGCCTGGTTATCCTGTAGCATTACAGCTTTTGCTGCCAGCATGGAGGATTGTGGGCATCCAACTACCACGCTGGATTGTTTCCTTAGGCTAATCCCTCATCCTTGGTGCTTGTGGGGTAAACTGTGGTGTGGTACTCTGCCCCATGGGAGCGGGGGTTCGTACAGGTCAGCCCACCCTGTCACAAGGCCTGGCCCTTTAAGATTTTGAAAAGTCTGATTCGTGTCTGTATGTGCGCACGTTTGCACACACGCGTGACCTAGGAGATACTGTGAGGAAGCCGTCCTGGGAATAAGTGGTGCTTGGGAGGAAATCTTGTCACTATCCTTAAAGAATTGGAGCCATGGGCCTGGCAGAGTGGGTGGGGCAAGGCTCCCCTCTCACCCGATCAGTGGGGGATGAGCTGCCTCCTCTTTCACAGCGGGGCAGATGCCAGCAGAAGGCTTGCCTGCCGCCCGGGGACTCCTGCTTACGACTGACCAGGCTGAAGTAGAACCCCAGTTCCAGGACCAGGGCTGGGGGTCTCCCAAGCATGGTGAGAGCTGACCAGGACTCTTGTATGGACTGAGGATCTGGTGAACTGGGGCAGCTAATAAAGCGAGTTACACTTCATAAGTCAGACCCCACTAAGGGTGTGTGTGTTTAGAACCAATTTAGTCTGGGTCACTGCCTGGAAAACCTTTGGGGGTGGAAAGCACAGTGCACCTGAGGCGCCACAAGGGGGCGTCACAGAACTTAAGGACCAAAGGAACCTTCAGATGCTCTCAGCTGACCCCCTGTGCATCCCAGGCCATTACACTTCACCCAGATGCGGTTATGTTGAACCCAATCATTGGGTTAGCTAAAGCATATCTTCCAGAAAGGCATCTAGTCCTGATCGGAAGACTGCTAAAGATGGAGAATCCACCACTTCTCATGGGAATTTGTTCCAATGCTGAGTCACCCTCTCTGTTAAAAATGTGTGCCTTATTTCTAATTTGAATTTGTCTGGTTTTGGCTGGAGCTTCCAGCCACTGGTTCTTGTTACGACTTTCTGTGCTAGATTAAAGAACTTCTAATGCTCAGTATTTTCCCCATGAACAGATGGAAGTATTTCATTGGAAGGCATTTTCTCCAGCCCTTGAATAATTTTTGGGGCTCTTTTCTAATTTTTCAACATCCTTTCTAAAATATAGACACCAGAGCTACATGCAGCAAAGATCACCGCCCTACTTCTACTCACTACCCTCCTGTTTGTCCATGTCCAAGAATTGCATGAATCCTTTTTGCCACAGCATCGTGCTGGGAGCTCCTGTTCAGTTGCTTCTTCCTGACTTCTTTCCAGACTCTCTGCTTTCCAGGGAACAGGCCTTTATTCTCCCTGGATGAGTTGCATTTCTTCTGAGATGTGTAACTTTTCATTTTTTGCTATACTGAATATCATTTTGTTTGAATGGGCTCCGCTTACCGATTGATCCAGATCTTCCTCATTATTTACCACTTTGCCAATCTTTGTCATCTGCAAATTTTATCAGCAGTGATAATGTCAGGCCTCTTACCAATCCCAGTAAAACTTCCCTAGAAATACCCCATTAGATGTATCCCTATTGGCAAATACTTTTTGACACCCATCAGCCAGTTCTTAATCCTTCTAACGTGTCCTTTATGTACATTGTATAGTGGCAAATTTTTAATCAGAAGTTGTACAGTACGTTGTACAGTTGTACAGTGTCAGTCATCTTTTATTCTGGGTATCCACCTGCTTTCAGTTGGGGACTGGGAATGCTGCACTAATGCTTTCAACAGCCAGACTATCTCAAGAACAGCTAGTGGAGGGAGAACACCCCCTTTGAGCTGGGTTGCTCCTGGTTGGCTGGCCCCATAGCCAAGAGGCAAAATGGAGTTCTCTTTCTACAGGAAGCAACTGAGGAGCTGCTGTTTCTGCAATGGAAGTCAGTGCCTTGCAGCCAAATCCCTTCCCAGAACATTTTGCCCAGTGTTTGTCATGTCTGAGGGGTCCCAGTCACACGCAGGTCACGCAGAGCCTGCAGTTGATTGCTGTAGCATGTCAGTCTGGTTTTGGCCCCATAATGCCTCTTACTGTCCCAGCACCTGCTGCTGGTCTGGTCTGGTCTCAAGCATAATTAGGCAGGCTGTTTGTTTGCCAATCTCTGCCTCTGTTCTTCTGTCTGAGGGGGCCTGCATAGCTTCTGAATTGCACAGGCCCACAGAAATTGCAATATTGGATCAGATCCATGGTCCATCTAGTCCAGTAAAAGAACAACAGTATATGTGTGGGGTAATCTCCCCATGAAGATCTCATCCTTATCCCTAATAGAGATTTGTTTAAAACCTGAAACGTGAGGCCTTACAGTCTTTCCAAAACTTTTTAGCATTTTCTATATAACTGGACAATCAGATATTCTTGTCCATATAAATGTCCAATCACTTTCTGGATCTTACTAAATTCTTGGCTTCAGTGACATGCAGCAATCAATTCCACAATTTAATTATGTGTTGTGTGAAAAAGCATTTCCTTTTAGCATATTTTGAATTTGCCACCTTACAGTGGATGTAAGCTTACTACTATGATAAGAAGCAGGGAAAACCATTCACTTGGCTTTTAACTTTTTCAGGTAATCAATCTCAGCCTCTTCAAATGAGTTATTCCTATGCCCCTACTCTATCTTCTTGTCCTTCTCTGACCCCCCTCTAACTCTGCAATATTCTTTTTGAGCTGTGGTAACTGCACACCGTATCCAAATGAGGCTACACCGTGGATTTATATATTGGTATTCCTGTATCATCCTCCATCCCATTCCTTACTTACCTTGACATCATCTTTGCTTGTCTGGGTGTAGCTGCATGCTGTAATTCCAAACTCTGAGTTGTTCAGTAACTACTCTTGAAGGGACAGTTTGTCCTTGCGACTCCCACTCTTCTCCCTGTGTCCTGCTCTGCTGTCTCTTTGCTTGGCATTCCCTCCCTGTCCCCTGGGCAAGTATGTACCCTGCCTGTGTCAGCTTCTTTCAATGTACCCTCATTTCATCAAGTCTCCAACATTCCTTAGCCAAAGAAGTGCTACTACTTAATTAGTCAAATATGCTGTTGCAGAGCCTTATTGATTGCATCTCCTGGCCACCTACTGTGTTTGCTGCTAGTATGTATCTCGTTTAACTATAGTCATAGTTCATATAAAACTGTGAGACAAATGCTGAACCATCGCAAGGCTGCTGGTTAGTGATGGAAGGCAGACTATAATATCACTTTTCTCTGCAGGCTTAGGTCCCTGACTTCATACATGGTTCTGCATTCATCAAGTTAACCTGAAGAAGGTAATAATGTTTGTACCCCTTCTGCCCCATTTTCAGTAGGATATGTCAAGGCTTGTCTTCCTGTATAATTTCTTGCTAACGGTGTCCCTTGGAGGAGCAGAGAACTGGAGCCAGACTCTTCACAGCCCTTCACGGAAGGGGAAGGAGGCTGAAGCTTCATCCAAGGAATTTTTCCAAGTATTTCTCAGACATTTGAGTTGAATACTGCAGGTGTTAAAAACGATATTTAAAATGTTAAATACAATCCCACACCAGTAAATACTTCCTCTTTTATGTTTCACTTCCATTGTATCGGTGAAGCTATGAATGTTACGAGTTCTCTAGTCATCTGTAAAGTCTTCCTGGAAAAAGTGGCAAAAGATCATTTCTAATATAAAAACCTACTTCTGTGTAGAAAAAACCAAAACACCCGCATGCACATTTCAAATTACTTTCATAAATCATTAAGAAACAACCTTCCCTTTCTTCCAGCTTTTCCTTTACAGGTTCCCTTTTAACTTCTCATAATAAAAGCTGCCTCCACTACTCATTACTGAAGTCGAGCAGCATATACCAAAGTAGCACACACACATCCTGCTGCATTAAACATTGCCTGCAGCCATAACTCTGTGTGGATCCCACTGTAGGCGCCGCATATGCATGAGCTTGGAAGTTTTTGAATAGCAGCGTCTGGGGCTGGGCAGGCACCTTGGGCTGCCTTCCCCTCCTGTGCCAAGCATAAAGGGTGGAGTGGTCATGGCCTCCCTCAGTGCATGGTATTGCCCAGGGCAGCGAGATGAACCCTGCAGAATGGCCAGCTTGCTAATGTGTAATGAATGTCAAACTCAGCCTTTTCGTGAGGAAATCCCTCTTCATTCTCGTAATTAACTTTTCACTGTACATTGCAAGAAAGAAAAGTAAAGGAGGAGGAAGACACCACTGTATACCTCCTGTACGGGAGGTGGGAAGCACTTTAAGGCAGCTAGCGGCATAGCAGACTCTAAAGCCACATGGTTTAAACCCTGCCCATCATGCAATGGTCTGGTGCCCTTAATCGATGGGCATAGAGGTGTTTCTTCTGCTTCAGGGAAGGACACATCCCTACAAGTGTTTGGATCTGTCGTTCCTTCTCTTCCTGCAACTCAAAATCAATGCCCTTAATCGATGGGCATAGCACGTGTCTTTCAAAATCAAGAGACATCAGGCTCAAGTGACATGTCAGAGGAATCAATGAAAGTTATGTCTGAGCCTGGAGAAAAGACATCCTGCAAGCCAGAGCTGCGGCAGCTATCAATGCCAATAACCAGCCACCATAATCCTGGTTTCAGTTAGGTAGAAAACGAAAATGGTTCCAGTACTCCCCCCAGCACCACTGGCAGATGGCTTCATTGGCACCAACTGCAGGTCAAAGAGATCTGGCATCCATGCCATCCACTTCAAATGCCAAGCAACATGCCAGCACTGAGTGCGAGTGCAAGGGCAGCTCAGCACACCGCGGGCTTGTCCCATGAAGGACTCAGAGCAACCCTGCAAAGGCAAGTGTTGACATTGGGGGATGGGAGTAAGGCCCTGGTGAAGAAGGTTTGAGAGACCGCAATACTGGCACCAACGTCCATGCAGACACCTGCCCTGGTACTGACCAACAAGCCCTTCCCCATCAAGATACGCCTTCAAAGAACTGTCTTTGCCCCTTGTTTTGGCAATGGAATTGAGGGTGGTGCACGTGTACTGGACCTTCACCCAATGGCAGCACTGTTACCAGAAATGTACTACTGGCTGTCTCTGAGCAGGAATCCCTCTGCTATTAGACTGGAATGGTACCCTAGGGGGAGCTCTGGAAGTGTCCTGTACTTCCAGGCCAACCAGCGTCTCTGCTGGTATTGACCCATCCGCTGCCTGACTTGCTTTGGCCAACAGGCCCAGGAGCAGGGCCCTGTTGCACGTTTCAGAAAAGAAAAAGAGGACTTCGCTGCTGTCAGCATCAATAGCTAGGGCCCCCGCTCCCCAACTGGAACAAGAGGGACCCTCTTGTGATAGAGCAGAGGCAGCTCAGGAAACACTCCAATTACCCTCCTCACCTCTTCTATGGATGAGGCAGGCACGTTGGTTCAGACAGTGGATATTGATGACTTTAGAGCCTGCCAAGACCTGCTACTGAGGACAGCTGAAACCTTGGACGCTGAGACACTGGTGATCCAAGAGAATACACACACAAGCTGTTTGATATCCTCAGGAGTGACCAGAATTGCCCTAGCAATCGATGAGGGAATACCGGCAAAGGGCCTGTGGTACACACCAGCCTCAGTTCTCTCTTTGAAGGAAGTAGAAAAGTGCAATCAATTCCCACCAAAGGGCTTTGAACATGATGTGCATCTGACACAGGTGGGATCTGTGGTCCTGAAAGACCAGGTCCACGAAGGGGATTTGAGTATCCGAGTCCCAAGAAATGGGACCTTTTTAGACAAAAGACATACTCATCAGCTTGCCTTCAGTTCCGCATCATGACCCACCAGACCTTGTTCACAAAATACAGGTTTCTGAGGTGAGAGGTGAACCTCTTCATACTTAGTCACCTGCAAGGAGGACACTGAGATGCCACCAAAGAGGATAGCAAAAAAAGCACTACAGGCAGTGGTGGATGAGTCTGATACAGTCCTCTGAGCCACGACCATAGCAGTCACCATGCGCTGGGCCTCCTGGCTAGAGGGGTCTGGGATTCTGAAAATACAGGCAACAGTTGAGGACCTACCCTTGAGGGCATAAATGGCTTCAATGGCCAGATGGACAAGGCCTTCCTTTGCCTCAGGGATTTGAGGGCAACACTGAGATCTTTAGGGCAGTGTCTCTCAACCTGTCTAGGCTACTGTGCCCCTTTCAGGATTTGTCTCCCCAGCACCATGTTACAAGTCATGGTTGCCATTACTGTGACATCAGCCCAGAAAGTGGGCCTGTTAGAAGAGGGGGCACTCCTCCTCCTCTTCATCATGTACCAGGCTCCTCCTAGAGGCAGCGGGTGTCAGGCCCCGGCCATGGGTGGCCTGTGTGCACAGGTCAGCTACTAAGTGGCAATCAAAAGAGGAGTAGCACGGTTGGGGGCGAGCTGGGTCAGGATAGCAGGGAGTCAGGATCAAGCACCGACGTATAGACGACAGCAAGCCCATAGCAGAACTGGGGACAGACCAGAGTCAGAAGCCGGAGTCTGGAATAGATGCGAGCATGCAGTCTGCATTGCTGCTCAGGCAGCTCCTTATGATGGCTTCCTAGTTTATATACCCGTGTAAGCCAATCAGTGGGCGGTGGGGGGCTGCCACTCAGGCCCTGGTGTGGGGACTTCCTGCAGAGCCTCGCTTCACAGGGTCCTCCAGTGGAAAGCCAGCCGAAGCCTCCACTGGCGATGGAGTTCTAAGCTACCACAGGCTTTGAGTTGCAGGGGAACTGAGGGTGGGTTCTGGCCTTGCATGGGGTGTTCGGAGGCACATGCACAGCCCACAGAACCACGGCTAGGAGGCGTGTGGCTACCTACAGTGGGATCCATCTTGACACCATCATCTCAAAGAACCACAGGTATTATAGAGTAAGTAACTGCTGCTTTCTCATAAATGAAGATGGTTTTAAAATGCCTGCTTGTTAGATATAGCTATCCCTAGCAATGGGGGGAGGAGAGGGCCTTCGAAATCTCTAAATAGAACGCTTGCCCTCACTAATATAAACAGTGTGAACCAAAGTAATGGCAGGCAGCTGGGTGTTCAGCTCATCAGACTGCAGCATTTCTTTTTTCTGTATTTTTAGTAGTCAGCTGGTATTTTTTGATGAAACATGTAAATCTCTTCTGATTATGCCTTGGAGTTACTGTAGCTAATTAAGGCATCTCTGGATAGGGGTTATATTTTTTTTAAAAAGCCTGTTAGTTTCTGCTGTTGACAAAATTAGTTTGCTGTTCTAATTGAAAAGGATATTTTAAAGAAAGTCATAAGGCTTTTACAACTGCTTGATTAGCAGAATAATGGAAACCCTAGGGCCTACTACCCACTCTGCCCTCCAGAATGCATTATCAACAGATGTCTAACTGCCCTCCGTTGTCAGACCGAGATCTCATCCAGAATGAAAGCTTCCCTGCTTTCTCTGTCCTGTCAAATAGCTCTGATTTGGATTACTTTCCTTTGCATGTATTAGCTTGTTTTTTCTCCAGACTGAATCTCCTCCTTCTGAATAAGGTTAGAGGGAAAATAAAAATAGCTACTAAAAAAAAGAAATTGATAGCTGTAACTATCAGAAGGAAGAATTGTGCATAATGAAACAAGAGGGAGGCCCAGCAGAGTTAAAGACAATGATGAATTTTCAGAGTAATAGAAACAAGAGGACTCCTAACACTGGTATGGACTAGATGGAAATGGTAGAATTTCCAGGAATGGGGGAAGGCAGAAGTGTTAATTTCTGTTCTGTATTTGGGGAACACAGTCACTGGATTAAAAGCTGTCTAATGGATAAGTCTCAAAGTGTAATTGTAAATGGTGAATCAGCAGCCAGCGAGCGTTAGTGGGATCCTACAGGGATGGGATCTGGGCCCTCTGCTGTTCAATATTTTCATGAATGACCTGGAAGAAAACACAATCGTCACTGATAAAGTTCGCAGCTCCACCAGGCGTGGGGCAGTGATAAACAATGCAGCGGAGAGCTGACAGCTGCAGAGCGATCTGGATGCTGTGGTCAGCGCGGTGGAAGAAGGAACGTGTGTTAATGTACCTGGATGTCAATGTCTGTACCTAGGAACAAACACCCCGGCACACTGCCGTGAGAGGGGACCCCGTGCTGGGAGGTGGGGACCGGGGAAAGGACGGGGGATGGCGGCGGGTAACCCGCTGAGCCTGCGCGGCGTGTGTGACACTGTCACCGAGCGGGCTCACGCGATCCCAGCGTGCGTGTGAACAAAGGCGCAGGGAGCTCGTGCTGTCTGTCTGTCTGTGGGACTGTCTGTCGGTCTGTCTGACTGACTGTGAGGGGGACTACTTGTGTGTGGACTACCTGTCTGTCTGTGGGACTGTGTGTGACTGTCTGTGGGACTACCGGTCTGTCTGTCTGTGGGACTATCTGTCTGTCTGTCTGACTGGGTGGGGGACTACCTGTCTGTCTGTCTGACTGTGTGGGGGACTGTGTGTGACTGTCTGTGGGACTACCTGTTTGTCTGTCTGTCGGACTGTGTGTGGGACTACCTGTCTGTCTGTCTGAGGGACTACCTTTCTGTCTGTGGGACTGTGTGTGGGACTATCTGTCTGTCTGTCTGTCGGACCGGCCGAACGGCTCCGGCTCCGCTCCCCGCAACGCCGGCAGCGTGTGGATAACCGGGATAACCGGGAGAGGCGCAGCGAGGAGCCCCCGGGGCTGACGAAGGGTTGGGAAACCTGCCCGGCCGTGCGGCGCTCACCGTGTGTGATGTGACACGGGACCGGCACCGGCACCGGGACGGGCAGAGCGGACCGCAGTCCGTCAGCGCCGGCACCGGCACCGGCAGCTGGGGAGGGATCAGCGGATCGTCCACCCAGCAGCGGCCCGGCTTCCCCGCAGGGCTGGGGTGTAAAGCGAACCCGGCCCGGCCCCCACGCCAGGGGCAGCGCTCAGACGGCCCGGCCCCGCCCCGCCCGCAGCTGCCCTGAGGCCCGCAGCCCGGCCGGGCGGGTGCCCGCGTGACAAGGGCCCTGGCCTCACGCGAGGCGTGTCCGGCCCGGCCGCTCGCCCCTCAGGCCAGGCCGAGACGTTGACGCGCGCGGCCTTTGGCCCCGCCCATGAATCGGCCAGGGCGGGGCCCGGGGCGGGGCTGGCTGGTTGGCAGGGAGTCGCCCCGCCCCCACCCGGTGCCCGGAGCGGACCGACGGGAAGATCAGCCGCGCCCCGCCCCCCGTGACTCACCGCGCCCCTGACGAGCAGTCCCGCCCACTCCTGCCTCTCGTCCGTCCCTTCTCGGTGGTTACAGAGCCCCACCTGCGGCTTCCCCTCGGTGATTGGTCTGACTGGCTGTCAGTCAACAGTGCCCGCGGGGAGGAAGCGGGAGAAGCCGTCACGTTTTAGCTTTCCCTGTCTCCATTGGCTTGCTTGACTGAAATTCACATAGAAAGGGCGGCGTGAGGAAGTAGCTCCCTGTCGCGTTCTGTGATTGGCTATCTCTTCATGCGTGTCACTGCTGTAGGGCGGGCCTAGAAGGATCTCCGCATGCTGCGTTTAGTGATTGGCCAGGCCTGCTTACATCCTGATGTGATTGGATAATGTATCTGTCACTGACGCTGGCAGGCCGCGCAGCAAGAAGCCCCGCCTATGCCACCCCAGAGTTGGCCACGCCTCCTGCGCAGCCCGCTTTCCGATTGGGTGGCTAGGCTGCCAGTCCCTGCAAGCGGACCGACGGCGGGGCGTCGAGCGATCGGTGCCGTCCCACAGCCGCGGGCGCGTAGCAGCAACGGCGGCCGCCACAGGCTCAGCGCCGCCGCCAGCAGCCCCGCCCCCGTCCTGCACCTCTAGCCCCGCCCGCCCGCCCGGGGAGCTGCCCGCCGCGGCCCCGCCATGAAGATGGCCGTGGACTTCGAGGAGTGCCTGAAGGACTCGCCCCGCTTCAGGTGGGGGCCGGGCCGGGCCGGGCCGGGGGGAGCCGCGGGCGGGGCCTGGCTGCGCGGAGCCCCGGGGCCAGCGGTGCTGTGCGGCCTCTCCCGAGTGCGTGGGGGGGGGGGCCCGCTGCCCGAGCTCGCCGGGCGCCGTTGGGGGCTGGCCCCGAGCCCCGTGCGGCGCTGCCCGTGCTGGGCTCCCGGCGCCCGGCCCCGCGGGGATGGGCTTGGCGCGCGGTCCGGAGCCAGCCTGGCTCGGTGGCGGGGCCGCGCGCGCGTCATCAGCTGGGCGGTGCGGTGCGGTGCGGTGCGCGGGCCCCGCCGGGTCAGCTGCCCCCGGGCCTTGCTGCGGGCTGGCGGCGGAGCGCTGCGCTGCCGGTGCCCCTGCCCCACGCCGCCCCTCCGCTCCCCCTTGCCCGCTCGGCGGGCCGGGCAGCGCACGGCACCGCGGGGAGACGAGGCGAGGCGGCCCGGCCTGTGGTCCGCGCTCCTGCGGGAGAGGCCGGGCGGTCAGTGGCTGTTAGCCACGCGGGGGTGCCAGACCCCGCTGGGACGTGCCCCTAGCCCCTGGGCGGCAGGGAGGGTCACGCCGTGGTTGCCTGCTCCGCTCCGCTCCTGCCCTCTGGCGCCCCTGGCATCGGCCGCTGCGGGCAGCCGGGGTCCCGGGCTGGACGGAGAGTTGGTCTGGCTGTCCTTGTGAGCTGTGCACATCTTGTAAAGCAGGAACTCTTGTACCCAGCTTTCAAAAGCATCCTTGCTTATCTTCGCCTCTCTACATACAGTTCGTGCGGTGGAGGGAGCGGCTGTGTCTGTGTCTGTGAGAACAGACTGCCTTCTCCTCCTGGGTTTGGGATTGTTAATGAAACTGTTATGCTCGAGGGAATTGCAAAGTGCAGTGAGGGATCCTTGAGGTTTGCAAAGTGCTTTGAGAGCCTAAATATGAGTGAGGCGGTGCTGTGGAATTGGAAAGTGTCGTCATGTGGAGAGAAATTGCCTTTGTAAACTTGTTTTACCCTATCATTTCTGCAGAAGTCAAGTGCTGCGAGGAGATAAGTGTAGGGTTTTAGTTTCTTTCTACTCCCTTCTTAAAACACAAGTCTAAAGCCAAACAAGGAAATGGATACCCAGCTCTTTCCGTATGTGTAAATAACTTACACCAAATGAAGAAGTTGCAGTAGGGAGGGGCCGTGGAAAGGGCTTGTCTTGTGGAAATTGGGACAAGAAGCTTTATAGATAGCAAAGACTTCTTGGAGAAAAGTATTGGTTTATTTTTTAAGGTCAAGTATTATTAAGATTGTGGCTGTGTACTCTGCAAAATAAATAACCCCTTCAGGTCAAGGGTTGATTTAACAGATTTTTATGTTGATGTGACTCGTTTTCTTCTTTTTATAACTGGGGGATATCTTCCTGTCTAATATGTGAAACCAATACAGTGCAACAGAACCAAAGACCTCTCTTAGTTTGAATTTTAAAAAGAAGCAGCAAATTAAAAATATGAGGAAATTATATCTGCTGTGAGTGTCTGTTGCAGATCTTAGTAAACAATCCGATGACAAATGTGTCTGGTTATGTGGTTTTATGTAACTGTAGCAGCCCTTCAGAAAATTTGAATAAAATGAACTTGTTGCAATATCTAAAATGCAATGGCAAGAAGTGTCCAGTTCCATCACTGCTGTTGTGGACTCTAGTTTTTGGCCGTTTTGAATCTAATACTATGGGGACTGTCTAGTTCCTGAACTCCGAACTGCAATACAGATGTTGGGGGTAAGCAAGAGAAATTGGACAATTAAAATTGTAGCTAGCTAATATTCTTAACTAAAGATAACTTAACTTCAGTGTTCTTATAGATTGAATTCACCTAGAATATTACTTAAGCACTGTTCAAGAGCTTTTGTAAATGTTTCTCATATTACAAATTTTACAAATTCAGACTCCAGAAAGGAAAGTAGGACTGGAAAAATCTACAAATACTGGAGGAGAGGAGTCGTGAAACTGGCAAAAATTGTGAAGTTTCATGGTGCTGCTTAAAGAACCAATAAATAGCTGCAGAAGAATGTAGTGTTAACAGCAGAGGAAAACCTAAAATTGGGATTGGGGGGCTAGATTAACAGAAACTCCCTGCAGCCTCCTGAAAGCAGATAGTAGATGGGTCTGGGAAGTAGGGCAGACAAGGAAAGCTTTCTCTTCTCTTTTGAAGTTTGAGTAGATTTTAAATTAATTGGGTACTCACTAGCCAGTCTGATGAAAAAGGTGGAGCTACTTGTTAGGGTGGAAGGACAGCAGGCTGATAAGAATCCCAGCTGTCGGTGGCTGGGTACTTGAGTGTCTTAGAAAGGCATTGCTCAGGGATCTTACCACTGCTTGTAACTTTATCTGAAGTGGTGTTAGTAACACAGGTAAGTTAAGATTTATCTTAAGTGTTCCCTTTAAACACAGAGGTGAGCAGATGCTTGATTTAGTAATGGTCACATGCAGAATGTCTGCTCTAGGTAGGCACCAGTTAGAATGTACAGTTGATTAATTCTTTTAAAAATATCCACCAGCAACAAAAATCAGTTCTGCTAAAAACTACTGCATTTATTTGCTAGCCAGTTATCTCTCTCATTTTTTAAAAACTTGTTTTGGCTTATTGTTGCTATCTAGTAATCCACAGTTTTCCTAATTATTTTCGTGAGCATTTATAAAGGTACATTAAATATTTGTAAAATATTATTTTAATGGAAACAGAGAAACCAATTTGTCTGAAAAGGAAGATTAGAAAAAAAGAAAAACCAAATCTGTAATACTAGTTTTTCCTCCCCAATATTGATTTTTAGTTCTGGATTTATCAAATGTGCCTGTCACACAGTGTGCTCTTAAAGAAAATTGTGAATTTTTTGTACTACTGTCAAAGTAAAAAGATGTCAACCCGAAAATATATCCCTATCTATTTCCTGAAAACACCTGTCTAAATGATGATGGTGATTTGCAGTTCTGAGAATGAAAAGTGTGTGATTTCCAAAGCACTTAGCAAAGGTGAGTAAATATTATTATACAGGTGAGATGATTGGGGTGCAGAGAGATGATATAACTTGACCAGAATCACATGATGGTCACTGGTAGTTAGGAACAGAACCCAGACCTTTTCCTTCCCAGCCTGCGCTAACTGCACTAGACCTTGCAAGTCCATAGGCTCTGTCTACCCTCATGATGGAATGAGGCAATTCCAGAGTTGAAGGCCCTCCACTGATGATGCCCTGTGTCCGGTTCCCCTGTGTTCAGGTTCTGGGACTGTGAGCTAATGTGACACACAGGTTGTGAGGCAGTGTTTCCAGTGGTTAAGAACAAACTGCACTGTGGTTTATAAATCAAAATCAACTGCTTGAATGACCCCAAGAAGCAAATAGGAGCCAGTGCATTCCTGAAGAACTGGTCTTATGTGCTGTCTGTGGTTCTCCATTAAATATTGGCCCAAGTTCAAAATCCTGATTCTAATCTTCAGACCTCTCCAGGGGCTGGGATCAAGCTGTCTGAGGTACCATCAACTTGCTATCACCAAACCTTCCATGACAACTGCATTTCTCAGGAACAACATAGCTGTCTACAACAAGAATAAGACTGATGAGAGCTGGAGATAAAGCTTGTTTAGTGGTTGGTCCCCCCTCAGTTGTAGAACTCCCTTGAACATATCCGGATGTTTATATATCTCCATTTATACCATCCTTGCTCTCCCTGAGCAATTAAATAAACCCCAATAACTCCAATTATCCCTCAGTGTCATCCACTATTCCCCCATTTTAATGTGCGTGCTTCGTTGAGTAAGTGTTGCCTTTTCTCACATGTTCTTTGTCTCTTAATGATCCTTACTTGATGTGTCATGTTAAATAATGACTGTACGCATTTTGGGGTAAAGATGTACCTTTACTTTTCTCTGTGAGGACCTGAACAACAATACCATATTTAAAGACTAGAAAAGATATCAAGCATGAACATAATTCAGAAGCTTCCTTCAGTAGCATTTGCAGTAACTTTCTGCGTCAATGATTTTGGTGCTCATGCCATTCTCGTTCTGCTTGGTTCATAGGCAGCATGTAATTGAATCAGTTGCAGAAGGCTGCTTGAACTTTGCATTTAATGAGTGCAAGCGACTTATTGGCTTTTCAGGTTCCAGGCTCCTTGGGATAGGAACTGCATCTTTGTGTGTGTCACTACAATGGCCAGCACAGTGGGGACCTGATTCTGGTTGAGGCCTCTGGTGCTACTGTACCATACCACAAATGATAATACATTGTAATAATAATGTTCTCACTTGCTTTATCTCTGTTTTCAGTGTTTTACATTTGTTTTAAAACCTAGATTTACCTTTAAATCTGTCCTTTTCTATGTGGGGTGCTAAAGTGCTAGGTCATAGAGTCTGTTGTCACTGTGCCTCAGTGGGTCACAGCCAGATTCAGGACACACTGCCGAGAAATAGGGCAGACTCCCCCCAAACTGGGGATTATTCTAGGTTAGGTTAGATTATGCCAAGCCTATAGCAAAAGTAGACTTCTCTCTCACCACACTGGTTAACAAGAAGTTAAAAATGTAGTCTCCTTAGGAATTCCAGCCTTTATTTCACCAACCAGACATTGGACTTAATGATGAGTGGTTACTGAAAACCAATTTAATCAAACAAAGGGTTTTTCTGATCCCCCGAGATCAGCCAGGTCAATATATAACTCTGATCTTATCCAGTAATCATGCTGTTGCCAATCCTTCAGTAATGAAAATCTAAAGGTTTATTAATAAAAGAAAAGAAGAAGAGAGTTAATACATCATGTACATACAAATGATTTTCCAATGTTCATAGACCAGTATCAAAGCAATGATGGAATAAAGTGCTGTCTTATAAAGTCTCTCTCGTAACTTCCAAAAGATTGGAAGATCCTCTGTCCATAGTTCAAATGCTCCTTTTAGTTATAAATCCACAGTCCAGAGACTGACTCAGGGAAGGAAAGAGGCAACATGGAGATGTTTAAAGGGTTTTATACCCTTTGCCATGTGCCTAGAAATTTTCTGTTTCAAACAAAGCTCCCAGCGGCCCAGCCTCTGTTTGTGGAAAGTTATTGGCACAAGATGGAGTCCAGGGTCACATGAGCATGTCACATGTGGTTTGCTGACTCACAGAGGCAACCATTGGCCATATCTGTGGTAAGGCATCCATAGGAAGACTTACTGGGAGGGAAGAATTTCTTCTATGGCCCATTGTGAGCGTTAAATGTCCTTAATGGGTAATCAAGCTTGAAAAGTCCCTTCACAATGTGCTGGCTAGCCTAGATGTAAACTAGCTTGTGGGTGTTACCCCAGGAACAAACACAATGTATAAGATACAAGTCAGTGGCCAGCATTCATAACTTCAGATACAAATATGACACATACATGTAAACATGATAGTCATACTTGGCAAATCATAACTTTTCCATTGATACCTTACATGACATACTTCGTACAAGATTTGTTGCAATTGTAGAACAGTGGTAGCAACAATGACACAAATGGTTTCTTTCAATCCTACAGCATCATACCTGTGTTTTAGTACACAGAGACATGAAGGGGAGAGGAACGTCTGTCTGACCTCATGGTTTTGAGGGACTTAGTCTCTTTGTTGCTGGGTAGCTGCGTCTGTTTTGTCCCGCTTCGCTAGCAGTGGCTGTCAGCGTATGCTGTGCTGTCTGTATAAGTAGTGAAGGATGCGTGTCCTCTGGTTTTTCAGATTTGGGGAGCAGCCAGAGTTTAGTTGGTTGGGAACACATTGTTCAGTTAAGCTTGTAAAGAATCAAAATCAGGATGTCAAAAAATGCAATTATATCCATCAGATATTTGGATGAGTAGAGGAACAATGTTGCTGTTTTAGTTTTGGAGCACCACTGCAGTCTACAAGATGTCAATTATTACATTTCAAATATGAATCTTTTTTTTTTAAGACACATTCTCCCAGCTGTATTTTAATGGTTGTTTCTTGGAAGAGTGATTGCATTTTTTAAAATTGAGATTTAGAAAAGCAATGGACACCCGAAAGTCAGTTGTAGCAATTATTTAAATATCATATAAAAGAATGGAGGGGAAGCATAGTGTTAATCTCCTAAACGATTCAGTATCCTCTGCAATTTGAGTGTATCTGAGCATCTATGTGCACGGTTCTCTTTGCATCTAGATGAGAATATTCACCTCTCTCTGAAGTTTGACTATCCCATTCTTTTCTCCAAAAATATGGAAGTTCTCTTTCTGTCGTTTGTCAGAGTTTGATGTGGTGTACTTGCTTTCAGGGAAATTAACTCATTTTGCTTGTATGCAGCAGAAGATAATTACATTCATCTTCATCACTGTGTTTACTTTAATCTTCTGTGATGTGCTAAAATGTAGCAGTGTACTCTATTCCAATAGAGACATGGGGACTAATTAGCCCTATTTTATGGGGTTGAGATAAGACGTGGTACAATGTAAGGATACTAAGATTTTTTTTTTCCTGTCCTCTAAATTTAGTTTGCATTTATTTCTGTCTTAATTGGAGCATGAAATGGTCATCTCTCCTTTTCTCATTGCAGGACTAGGTTACTGCCTTTCTCTTTTAATAGGCTGGCTTGAAAAGACACTGTCCCATTTATGCAGTCTTGCTTCTTATTCTATATATTTTTGGGCAAATTTTCTGGGGACTTCAAAAAATTTTCTCTCAGTGCTGTGAAACCAAAGTGTAGTTGATAAGCTCCTCTGACCAAAATAACAGGAAGCACATCTGTCAATTTGAAATCCAGTTAATATACGAGAGTGAGCTATTTAACTTTTTATTTTAAATATATCCTGTGTCAAGATTATGTGCTGCAGTGAGTTTTTTTTTGTGTTGTAGTTCATTGTGATTCATTACGTGAATTGTACAGGTGCCATTAAAGTGTACAGTTAAATCCCTTGTATGCGTTCTTAGTGTGTAATATAAAATTCTTATGTAGAGTTGTTGTCCTATAATCATTGTTTTCAGTGTTTAATGACGAAAAAGCACTATTATTACAGCAGCAATCACTTTGTTTCTAAGTGTTGCTATCACTAAAACAGAGGTTTTTTTAAATACTAACTCTTGAGTATTTATGGTGATTAAATTTACTTTACAGTATTTGTGCTATTCCACATAGTCCCTAGTTAACAATTTTAATTTTAAGGCTTTGTCTATGCCATACAGTTTTGTTGATAAAACATTGCAGGTGTACACACTACAATGCTCCTTCCGCTGACAAAACTCACCTGCTTTGTCAACAAAATAAAACCACCTCGGCAACAGGCATAGGGCTTTTTGTGGCACAGGTGGATCAACAAAGTAATCAAGTGCACTGTTTACACTGACATGTTGCTGTAAATGGCCTCCAGGAGGTCCCACGATGCCTATCGTGACTGCTCTGGTCAGCAGTTTGAACTCCTCTGCCCTACACCCAGGTACCCAGCCATCCACCCTTCCCCATTTAAAGGCTGAGGAATTTTTTTAATTCCACTTCATGTTCGCTCAGTGTGGAGAGCTCACATCGCATCTTCCCAGCTGACCATGTAGTAGTGATACCTTTTGAAAACGTTGAAATTCATTACAAATTGGGTAATGTTACAGAATTTGAGGAATCCCCTGCATTTCAAGTTTGTATTTGCAATTTCAGTATACCCGTAAAGAATATTTGATTCTGCGACCTGTCTTGTTTTGAGGTAAATGTTTCAGATTTGTGTGACCCACCGTATTTATTGCAGAGGAGTGGAAAGTAGGATGGGGAACGCTTTGGGGTCATGCCATCTTGCAGTGTAAATTTAGCCCTGGACTTCTTGGTTTGGATACAAAGTGGAGAACAGCATTTTGTCAAGTGACCTTTTAAAAAAAAAGGACCATTTTGTCCACAGTAGCATGTACACTGATTTGAAGCTACTAACTAAAATGATCAATTGCTCTTACCAGGGCCACTTAAAACCCAAATCTACTTGGGACTGTCCTGGTAGTAAGAGAACTATGTTAGCCTGTATTGTTCAGATTTCCTAATTCCTGTAAATGTTACAGTGAGGGGGGAAAGTAGTGGGGGGAGAATGGGCAAAAGGGAGTTCACCACAGTACATTTACTTGTTGGCTGTCCCTCATTAAATGTCTTTTCTTTCAAGGCTGAATTGCTATTTCTTGGCAGTAGAGCACGGCATTGGAGCTTTATTTACTTTGTTGCTCTACAGCCAGGGTTTGAGGTTGAATGCTGCATCTACACTGTAGTGAATGAAAAAGTGATTTCACTGTAAAATTAAAGAATTATTTGAAGAAATCTGGAATTCACAACTGGTAATCTGTAACTAATTCTGCATCTCCATTTCGTGCTATTGAACTGTGTGGATTCAGTCTGACGGACACACAGCTGCTAGTCTGAGTCATGCGTCAGGGGCACCTGCAGGAGACTTGACTCTTTCCAGATTTTGAAGATGTCACTTTCCTAACACTGTGTTACAGTGCAGCTTGGCTTGATAAAATGTCGAACAATGAAACCCTATTGTCCCCATCTCACACATAGAAAATGTACAGGCTGGCGGCTAGGGGCATATCTACAGATGGCACTTAATTTTGTACTCTGGGTTACTGGCCTCCTGCCAGTGAAACTATAGTTTTCTGAGTCTTTCAGTTAATTAAAATAAAATTGAAGAAATGATGGTAGTATTTGGCTAGCTCCTCTCTCCTTGTGTATTGTGGTTCTCTCTCTTCTTTTTAAGGCAATTATTACTTTTGAAATTTGAGGTTCATTGTTCCTGTAAAAGTATTACTCAGTGTAGACCTTGAGTATCACCTCGAGGCCTCAACCAGGTGGCATCTGTTGTGCTAGACACTGTACAAACATGCAGTGGCTGACAGCTCCAGCCCCCCAAACCTTATAATCTAAAAGATTATAACATAACATTACATTTGGATGAGAAAAGGAGGGTGGAGTAACAAAATAATATTGCTTTATTGTAGACTAGCTGCGTAGGCAATTGACAGCAAGTCTATAGTAGTAGTCACAACTCGCCACCTGCATAGAAAATGTAAGTTGTCACACAGAAAATGGAAAAAAAGTGTGTGTGTGTGTGTGTGTGTGTGTGTGTGTGTGTGTGTGTGTGTGTGTACATTTAATACATTTGTTTGTTGGAATACCAGTGTTTGTACTCAAATGAGAATCTTCTATTTACTATGTCTGGCTTGGGTTAGGTTAGAAGGGAGGTCTATGCAGCACTATATTTAACTTCATGCCTAATTCTTTTAGTTTAATGTATCTACTTCTTAAATGAAACCATAGCGATCATGGTGGGTTTTCTTTGGCTTAGACCTGAAGCGGGGAAACACCCCGTTTTCTGTTGGAATGGCCAGTTAGACATCACCTGGAGCATCGTCGGCTTAGAAGTAGTGATCATCGCTCTCCTTCTTATTGTAGAAGTAAAACAGCAAATGGTTAAGTATATGTCTACTTGGTCTCTGACCTAGTGTGTGTAGAATTATGGGCAGCCTATAGCAGCCTTCTCCAGACTAAATTTATTCCCTAGTACAGGTATCCTGTGCTCCATGGCCTTAGAATGATTTCTTTCTTTTCTGAAATAGGAATTCTGTTGTCAACTTCCAGGTAGGGTTCTTGTACTCGTTGACTCCCCTGGTACCCTAATATGTAGGCAGGTCCTTCCTGTGTCAGCCAGGCAGAAGAACCAAGGTCCACACAAACTGAAGAAACATGTTAGAGGGAGGCTAGCCTTCCTGCATCAACTACTGGGTGAGGTAACTAGGG
Organism: Emydura macquarii macquarii; assembly: GCF_026122565.2. NCBI lineage: Eukaryota > Metazoa > Chordata > Testudines > Chelidae > Emydura > Emydura macquarii. The sequence goes on along the minus strand of NW_027130866.1, from coordinate 1,100,493 downwards.
TCACTTTCATTTCGTTCTAAGAAAAAAGATGATTAAGCCAGACCTTGAGTTTTTTCCCATCATCTCTACTGCTTCTGTCCCAGGCTGTTCAGGGAGATTGACTCTAGCACATGCTACAGCGCTCAATGGGTGGCAGCAGAGGAGAGAAATACGTTCTTGAGTCTGCATTAGGGAGTGGAGGAGAAGGGGGTCACTAACTTGCACAAGCCATCCTGCTCCCTTCAGCGGTGGTTCTGGTTTTATGTTTTGCCAGCTTGGGTTTGAACAGCTCAGGAGGTCACAAATGATTCATGTAGCATGAGTGAGAAGCAAGTGAGTAGAGTGGTTCCCTTAGTTTTATGGTTTGTCTACACTGTGGGCTCTGTAGTGATGGATGCAGCGGGTTGTGTAGACCTGCTCAGTTGATGGGAGATACGTTGACTAGAGAGCCTCATTAGTCCACCTCCCTGAAAGGAGTAAGCGCCATGAGGATGCCGCAGTACGACAACGTAAGTACATCGATACGTAATGTAGCTTGCATATCTCCTGTCGACCGCCGCTGCCGGTGTAGACCAGTCCTTAGTGGCAGAGCAATCTGTCAGAGATTACAGTGTCTCAAAGCCCTAGCCCCACTTCCTGCTTCTTTTTGGAAACTCACTCACTAACAGATACACATTCCTGGTACTTGTCACATTTGGCACCCAGCTTTTGGTCTTGTTTTATGATGACTTCCCATATTATAATTACAGATTTGCTTTTGGCTAAGTATGGGGATTTGGGCTGAATTACCACAAGTTTTTTAACGAGGTTCAAATGATCCCTGACCCTTAGGTCTTAGAGTGGAGAAAGTGTGCCTCCTTTTTATTGCATTGCCTCCCTTTGGACAACTAAAACAAGAGAAAACAGGTTTGAGTTAGTGTAACAGTCTGCGATGAGTGGTTCTTAGTGTGTTCTCTAATATGGCAATAATTCATTCTTTTCAAATAGCTTGAAAATTCATTGATATGCTACTGCTGCTACACTCCTTGTGCAGGAAGACAGACTTTTTTATTATCTTTCCTAGTGTTAACGCATTACAGGCCTGATCTTGCAGGCATATATGCATGAAAGTAATTTTACTCAGTTGAGTAACGTTAGGAGTGCGTTTTCAGGATGGCACCCTTGCCTGGCAAATGTACTGAAGAATTAATTCATTCTTGTTTTTAAATTGGCTCTCTAAATATCCAAATACCCCTTCCTTCCTTCCTTCCTTGACCCCCTAATCCCACCTCTCTTTTGAAAAACAATTACCTACTGTAGAGACCAGATTGAAGTGAGTCACGTATGAGCAGGTGGTGAAAGGGAGGGATTGATGACTTGTCAGACCTGAAATCCTGCACATTTTGATGCTGCAGGACACTTAGATTTAGAGAGATTATTGCCGTAGGTGAACCACATCTTGTGATGTGTTGAGAGCCTCCCATTGAAGCCACTGAAAACTGAGGGCAATCAGCAGCACCTTGCAGGACTTGGCTCCTAAAAGCCTGATCCAAAACTCTTAGCTCTATATTTCTTGGACTGTGTGAACTGGAGCAAGAGATACCAAAATTTGTAAGGGAAATGGAAAATTCCAGTGTATTAAAACAGAGCAAAAGGCTGGATCTTTAGGTGTTACATGAAATCATAGGCTATTGTGTAAATTACAATGAAGAGGTGGTGAAGCCGGGATGATGGATTGTTGTGTAACTTGAGAGCCATACTGCCATAACACAAGCCCTGGGGTGTGACTTTGTCTTCGATGAATAACTGAATCAAAGCATTTTACTTTATTGCCTAGTATCACAGCAGAAAATGGTGCAATGTAGATTTAGCATTCCGAGAAGAGCAAGGTTGAGAGAACCACATGGTGCAACAAACGTAAGCCGAAATCCAAGCCCCAAGATAGCAGAAATGCAACAAAACAAGCCCAATTTGGCGACCTGAACAAAGATGGCCTATTTACATTTCCAATTCCAGTTGGAGCCAGTCCACAAGCCGAAAGTAGTTGGAAGCGACAAATCCAAAAACAAGTGGACGCAGAAAGCGACAAGTCTAAAACAAGTGGCCGTGGGATGCTAAGAGAAGCCCAGAACCCGCAACCCACAACTTGGGTGGGCAGAAAGAGGTCCACTTGTAAAAGAAGTCCAATTTCACTTATGATAAGCGGACTTGGCTGCTGGCTTTATGTCAGAGACAGTAAATGAGCAGATTTTTATGATGCAACATTTATTGCTAGGAATGGAAGGATTCAAAATGCCAAGCATTAGGCTGAGCTAATGTAATATGGTCATAACCTTTTTGCAGACCTCGCTTAATCTATGAAACAGTTCTCAGTGCTGTATATTTCAAGTACCAGTGTGCTTCTTTTCTTTGTGAGGTTTAAAATTTAATTTAGAAAGCACACTGGTACCTGAGGTGCACAATACAGACAGCCCCTGCCCTCAAAGAATTTAAGCTCCAATGTGTCGCACAGTTCCTCTCTTCCTTTGGTGCTATCACCCTCAAATGTTTATAGGCAACTGTCATGTGTTCCCTTAGTCTGTGCTTAGCCACACTTACACACGTAATATTTCCTCCTAAATCGGTTCCGCTGGCCCTTCTTTCCCAACCATCCAATTGGTCACCGTTTTTGTGGCAATATGGTGCCCAGAACTGAATGTGATATTTTGTTTCAACAGGCAATGGATTGATCATGTCGCCTCCTCTGTGCTCCATTATAACCCCTGCTACTCTAAACTGTACTCTTAAGCACTAACATCTGTATGAAACTGGACTGTGAAAGTTCTTAATGTTAGCAATTTGTGCTAAATCAAGAGAACTTCTAAAACAAAGGATGAAATATATTTTCTGTGTAAAGTTTTACTTTCCAATATATTGTTTTTAACCTTGCAGGGCTGCTTTAGAAGAAGTGGAAGGAGATGTGGCAGAATTAGAACTGAAACTTGATAAGGTAAGCTGCTTAAGTTGATTAAGTACACTTTGAAAACCTAAAAGAAGAAAATTTATATTAATAGGATCAAATAAACCTGTTATTCCGCTTCTGCTTCTCTGTGCAACTGTTGTACTGCTGATGTTTTGTTGCAATTCATGATATGTTAGGATGTACCTGATGCATAAAGTAGGTCATGGAAAATGAACAATTCTGCTTCTGAATGTATTAGGCAGCAGTCAAGGGGTTAAGTACTAAACCAAACTTGGGATAGTAGTCTCAGCTAGAGATAAGCAAAAATGTAAATTTTACATGTAATAAATGGTTGCAGAAGCAATAGAACTAAAGTTAAAAGTATCTGTGAGATTGCTGCTTTCTCTATTTAATAGACAAAAGGTGGGGTGTTGCTAAAAAGAAAAGGAACTTTCCACATGGTCACGTAGCACTATTGTATCTTTTCTGTTGTCTTGAAGTGCAAGTTACCCCTTTGAATTCCAGTGCTTGTCTCCTTCACTAAGCATTTTGCAATTACAAATATTTTTAAAATAAATTGACTCCTCCTTGCCATCACATCACCTTTAAGTGATTCTGCTTTGACTTAGCTCTGGTCCACAGTCACCTGGCGATTCGGTGGCAGTTGATGGGAGTTACACAAACTATGCAGAGTAGCTTACGTAACTCACGTCGACTGCTGTGCTTCCCTTATGCGTGCTGTCTACACTGTGCTGCGCTACTTGATGGGGTGGTTTTACTCAGTCGACTTTCTGATCAATTGAGCAAGTCTACAATGACCGCTCAATTGATCCGGAAAATCGATCTGGCGGCGGCAGTATAGTCATGGCCTTAGTTTTCATGTTATTTTAACGTGAACCTTGCAAACAATTACATTTTTCTTTGTATTATTTTAGTCTGTAACTTTTTAAATCAGGCTCCCAGTACTTCCCCTTTTCACCTGTCCAGGATGTCACCATTCACTGCTTCTCTTGACCTTCCAGTCCTTTCATACAATTTATAAAAGTATAAGAAGAAATTCTTTCCTCTTGCATGCATGCTGGATAATATGCTCCTCTGTAAATCCATTTCATATTGCTTCCTTCAGGTTTGTTACAAATCTGCGGTTCACACGTAGCTGTACATTAGAACCAACTGGCTCTAATAGTATTGCAAAAGTATAGTTTTCTTTAGTTAACCTTACCTGGAACTGTACACATTCCAGCTGCCATCAGGTCAAAGACAGAGCAAAAACCAAGGTGATGGGGAAACAACAGCTAGGCATGAGCTGCAAAGTTTTTGAGTTACTGGGGTGGGAGAAAACTTGTCTTTGAGGAAGAAAAAATAACATGTCAATTGTTTTACAACTGTGTCTTATGGCTAGTACAGCCCCATCTCTTCCTCAAGTCTCCCAGCATCCAAGTGTTTGAGAGAATGTTGATTTGTCTGAAAATCATGAGCATCTAAAGACAAACTTTCAGAACTGCATTGTTCCCATTGAAGTCAATGGAAGTCTTACACCTAAGTCACAACTTCAGCTGGTCAGAAACGTTTATTTTTTTCCTGTGGAAAGAAAATTTTCCATTTAAAAGCGTGATTATTTTTAAGCAAAAAAATAAAAAAACAAGAAATTTTGTCCAAAAAGCAAAAATTTCTGGTCAAACTTATGGTTTAAATCAGAAAATTTCAATTAAGAAATGTTGCCATGGTGTCTCATGGGAGCTGTAATTTGGGTGTCTCGTACCTTTGTTGTCCTTTATGGGTCACTCTTCCTGGTCGGACTTTGTCTCCCTTCTTACTGAGCTACTGCATGCATTGTGGGAATCCCAGGCCATGGAACAGCTGGGAGAAACGTTCTGGCTGGGGAACCTGGCCCGTAGAGGAGAATGTGGCATGAGACGTCTAAACTCTAACACTCTGGAAGCACCATGGCAGCATTTTCAAATAAAAAATTTTCAGCTTTCATCTGAAAGTTTTTGGGTGTTCAGTTTTATGATTGAATAATCAACATTCTCAGCAGAAAGCAGACACTTCCCATGAAAAATATTTTCTGATTGGAAAGCGAATTTCCTGTTGAACATCAGTTGCAGTGACGTTATTTCAACAAGTCTTACTTTATCACACTTTGAAAACTGTCCCCTTAAGTTCACATTAAAGCTATTCATGAAAGAGCAAGTCAGCTGAGATAAAATACTGAATAAACCTATCTGGATAAAGAAAACTGTTAAGGATGAAATAGTGTAATAGGAATGAAATGCTTTTGCCAACCCATAATTGATGAGAACATAATACCAAACTGCCATTTTAAAAATATAGTAGTCTCAATATTGTATATTGATAACAAATTGAAATAAAGTACACCATCACCTATTAAATAAGGTACAAACACCTCAGTTTTAAAACTGCCAACATGAAAGCATTGAAATAAATGGCTTAAATAAAAAATGTTAGTTATTTTTTGTCAGGAGATGTTAAGTCAATTTCCTTTTAAACCCATGGTATAGGGATGCATTAAGAGCTCATGTGCAAGAGCGAATGCATTTTTGTATGAGCAAATCTGGAAATATTCCTGGAATAATGAGCTCACATTTTTTACTATCTCTGCTTTCTACAATTAGAAATTGTAGAAGATAATAATGGTTGGATATGGATTAATAATATGGTAGACTTTTGGTTGCACAGAGTTCTTTTTATGGTTAAGGTACAACATGTCAAGGTACATTACAGAGTAATGAGTAAGATACCGATATTTCATTGACTGTAAGCAAACGGAGCAGCCATTTTTCACAAAGCACTAGCTTACATTCCACCTTGAAAATCAGAATGTTTCATTTAGAGAGGGTACATGAATCAAGACCCTGGGGTTGTCATCATTATCTTTCAGAAGTTAGGATGTTTTTTTTTAATTTAGAGAACCAGAAACAGCAGGGCAGTTCAGGACTTTATCGCTAGGACAATATTGGTAATGACCCAGCAATAAAAATAGAATATGACTTAATCCAAACTCCTTTGTGAGGAAGTGAAAGTGTTACCACCAAACCATACTGATGGTGATGACTTGGAGTTGTCTTCTGTTTTTGAAGTGTGCGTCAGGCCTCGGTTACCTGTGAAGGGATTTGTGCTCACTTATGGAAAGGAACACAACTCTCTCAATGTCACAAGCATGCTGAACAGTCTCTTGGAAACTGATGAGATCAGTCTATGACAGCTGGCAGTGAAGTGTTTTGTACAGGTTAGAGCAAAATTAAGCAGGAATTTCTGAGGACCGTAAGTCAAATCGCAGGTTTCTCAAGTATTAGTTTTAGTTCAGGCACTTTTCTATGCCTGGACTAAATCTGCTATAACAACTTCGCTTGTCTAATGGATCAAAATAACAATTACCGCACCTGTGAGCGATGATCGCTTGCTGTGTACCTACAAAGGTTATCTAAGCGTTCTTTTTCACAGTAAATTAACTTCGAAATTCTGAGGAACAAAGTAATTTACACTTTTTTTTATTTACCATGATATATATTTTTTTCCCTTTTAGCTGGTAAAGCTTTGCATTGCAATGATTGATACTGGCAAAGCTTTCTGTGCTGCCAACAAGCAGTTCCTGAACGGAATTCGAGACCTTGCCCAGTATTCCAGTAAGGATATACTAGTTGAGGTAAGTGTTTGAGGGGAAGCATATAATGATTAAGTGGGAGCAAGTATTGGAGAAATCTTTCATTTACAGTATTATTCATTCTTGCTATTTCTATACAAGTTTACTTACTATTCATGGGTACACCCATCTAGATGAAGAGACTTCACTCTGGGCCCTGGCACACTGCTACTGTTAATCTCCCATTCAGGTTTGGGTTGTGACCTGCACTGGAGGCTGGGTTGTGCCACACCTCTACCAAATATTCCAGGACAGGGTTCTCAACTTGGGGGGCTCTGAACAGGTGTGATGGGGTCACAATCACTATGCCCCTTCCTGTGTAGCATAATAGGTGGGTTACTGGTATGGAAAAGCTTGAGAACCATTGGTCTAGGTTTGACTACAATAAACCACAAAATAGGCAGCATGAATTTAGATCATAGGTCAGAGGTAAAGAACTTTTTGTAAATAAAATACTTTTCTGGCCTACTTTTTCACTGCATTGGGCCCATTTCAGTAGAGACATAACCTCAAATTCAAATGTTATCTGGTACAGATAAGTGCTTTAGTCTGGTAAACTGGTACCATAGTCATAGAAAATGTACAAATTTTATTCTGTGGCATTTTGCATAACAGCCTTTCCTTTTTGTGTGATTTTTGTTTTCTTCCTCCACCCCTTAATTTTTGACTTGCTATTTCAACTAACGGCTTGACTGCACATACAGCACTGCAGTAGTGCAGCTGTGCCACTGTAGCACTTTTGTGAAGATGCTACTGTGCCATGGGAGAGCTTCTCCCGTTGGCGCCGTTAATTCACTGCTGTGAGAGGCAGGAGCTGTGTCGATGGGAGCAGCTCTCCCACTGACACAAAGCTGTCTACACGGGGGTTAGGTCAATACAACTGTCGTGCAGAGGGTGTGGATTTTTCACACTCCTGAGCAACATAGTTATACTGATGTAAGTTGGTAGTGTAAACCTGACCTCAGTATTTTTCACTGAAAACTTGTGAAGTTGTGACTCTCTTTGGATGTTTTCAATATGAAGTTCACATCTCACTGAAAAATAGTCTAATTTTTTGTTTGAAAATGATTTTGCTGAAAAATGCACATAGAATAGCAAAGTTTCCTGTGGAAAATCTAATCCATTTTTAGTTAATAATGAAATTTGGAAAGGTTTAAAATCCAAGAAGCTTTTTGTTGTTGGCTGACCTCTTGATACAATTAATTGCCTGAAAAGGTCGAGGACCACTGCTTTGTAATGCTTTTCATGGAGACGTTGTAAAGGGTACGGACATTGACCTGAGATGTTGCTCTGTGAGCTATGCTGATTTGCAGCAGCTGGGGAATCATTCTTTTTTGTTTGACAACAGTAATAATTTTTTTTGTCTATTTTAGTAGTAGATTATTATAAGAAGAAATGTATATTATTGCCAACAGAAGATCATAATTAAACTAAACTAATTAAAATAAGTCTATAGGAAGATGTTTCTAGGCTGTCTCATAAGAATATACTCCTGCTGTTCTCAGTATAATAGAAAATCTATAGCCTTTTGAAGGTTAACTGTTTTGTGCTCCATAGCTGATGGGATTTAGCTTTATCTACTTGTTTTCTTTCCTTACAGACCAGCTTGACAAAGTTTTCTGGCAGCCTACAGGAAATGATCAATTATCACACAGTAAGTGTTGGTAATTGGAACATGATTGTGACCAGTTCACCTAAACAAACAGATGATGCTGGATGTTGTTATATTATAACATTTATGGCCCTTGATTCTGAATGCATTTGAAATGTGTATGTCTTCATTGTACAGATATTAGTGGAACTCAACTCTGCACCCTTTGATGCAGATCTGGAAACTGTGGGTTACTCCTCCTTTCTTAGCAGGCTGTGGGCAGCAGAACCAATTCGTAGCCAGAGTTCTTTGACAGAGTGAGTCGTGCTTCCCCTCTCCACTGTTCACTCAATTTTTCTGCCACACCGGAGCTGAGATACAGCAGATGCAGATACAGCTGATGCAGCATGTCTGTTCTTTGTGTAACTTCCTTTTTTGCAGCTGTGATAGGCCTCAATATTGCTGAAGTCTCATGGACCCCCTGTAATCCCCCCCCTCCCCTCCCCAGGTTGGGAAACTGTTGATTTAGTCAAACAAGGGACATATTTGTTCTACAAGAAACCATTTTCTGTAACTTCAAACCATATCCATATGTGAGATACTTTTCTTTTTTCTTCCTTAAAGTGCATGAGTCTGTCCCTCTGCCCTTTACACATCTGGTTGTCAGATTGCTCAACTCTGTGTGATGATATTGCTCTCTACAGTCTGTAGCCTACAGAGACTGTAGGCCCTAATACTTCCATACAAGAGCGAGTGTTTCACAGATAGGGATGTGACTGAAAAATGGAACCGTCTTACTTAACACAGTCCTCTCTGTCTTTTATAGAATCATAGAAGATTAGGGTTGGCAGGGACCACAGGAGGTCATCTAGTCCAACCCCCTGCTCAAAGCAGGACCAACCCCCAATCATCCCAGCCAGGGCTTTGTCAAGCCAGGTCTTAAAAACCTCTAAAGAAGGATGGAGATTCCACCACCTCCCTAGGTAACCCATTCCAGTGCTTCAACACCCTCCTAGTGAAAAAGTTTTCCTAATATCCAACTTAGACCTCCCCTATTGACAATTTGTCAATGTCTTTTATGTAAAGTAAGTTCTAAATACAGAATCTTTTACTAGTGGTAGATTAAGAGGTGCAAAACACAGCTTGGGTTTGTGCTGTGAATAGTGAGAAAAGTCTTTGACTTAACTACTGATTAGATTTGCTCTGACAGGTGAATTTGAGGTATGCTAAAATACTGCATCTGGACAGCTGGTGCATATGGATACTTCATACAAAAGCTTCCAGTTCCATATGCGGGGCCTGTTCAGGAAGGATGGGCTCCACCTCAACCTAAATGAAACCAGATTGCTGGTACGTAAAATTTAAAAAGAATGTAGAGGAATTTTTAAACTTAAGGGAGGAAGGCAGCCGCCAGGTGTAGAGGAGCACTTGCGTCTGCTGTATCTGCATTGGCTGTATCTCAGATCTGGTGTGGCAGAAAAATTGAGTGAACTGTGGAGAGGGGAAGCAGGACTCAGTCTTGCAAAGAACTCTGGCTACGAATTGGTTCTGCTGCCCACAGCCTGCTAAGAAAGGAGGAGTAAGCCACAGTTTCCAGATCTGCATCAAAGGGTGCAGAGTTGAGTTTGGATAGACACATGCCTTAGGGGAGGATTTATTAAAGGGGATCCTCTATATGCTAGTAGAGAGGAGAGGATAGAAGTCGATAAAGTACAGGTAGGAACTGAAGAGAAACAGTCAAACAAAACAAGAGTCTCAGACCATGTTTACGTTAGTGAGCTTACACTGGCACATGTGTGCCGATGCAGCCACGCCTCTGTAAGATCACTTCTGTAACCTCTCCATGCCTACAGCTGAGAACTGTCCCATCGACATAATAGTCACTTCAGTGAGTGGTGGTAGCGATGTCACAGGAGAAGGTCTCCTACCAACATAGCGCTGTGCACACTGTCACTTATTCTGGCAGAGTTTATGTCGCTCAGGGGAGTGGTTTATTTCACACCACTGAGCGACATAAGTTTTGCTGGCAAAAGTAGTGTAGACATGGCCCCATTCGATTACATCATGTGAAGACAGACAACTAGTGTGGCTCTTCCAAGTCTGATCAGTAGCTATTGAATGCCCCCCAGAGTTCCACTTAAGCTGTGGATCCTCTGAATTGTTTAATCCCTTCAGTGACACGTGGTAGTTAAAGCAAGGAAATGCACAAGGTTTGCACAGTGGTCTAAAATCATATCTGAGAGTATGCAAGGGTTATAAAACATTAGATAAAACAAACAAAAACCTTGCGCATTCTCCCCTCTGAGTCTGTTAACCCCTTCTGAGAGTCCTTAGGCAGTCTGTGCTTGAGGTTGGTAGCCTCTTCTCCCTTCTTTCTCACTGGGGAATCTTACTTTGTTGGTTCCTCACTTTGAATTGAATCAGAACGTGTAGAGTGACTTACAGAAGTTTAGCCAAAGTGCTTGGATTCCCTTTCCTGGGTAGGTGAAAGCATAATGCATATGTAGCAAAGGTAGAGAAGCTGTGTTCTGATTTTTTGCCACTTTGGTGGAATGAGGAGTACAGACCTATTGGCTCTTGTTAAGAATTCTTTTTGTCTTGATCCTATAACATGCTGTTTCTTCAAGTAGTATTGCTTCAGTTCAGAGGGGCATACGTCCCACGTGCCTTCAATTGGAGGATTTGCTAGCAGTGTCTGTTTGGCTTGCGTGTGCGCTGTGCACTCCTTGTGCCCCACACTGAGGCTATGTAGAGCTGCACAGTCAAACTGCCTTCAGTTCCTTCTCAGCCACCTTGGCCATAGCGCTAGCGTGGCTGCCTGGATTGTGTACAATTTTATTGTTAGTTTACTGTAGGATAATTGTTAGTTTACTTCTGATTTTTTTCCTTTTTCCTACCTTTCGGGAGGCTTGCTTTCCTCAGGAGGGCATGCCTGGCTCTCTGGGCTTCAAATGCTGCTTCACTTTCTTGGTGGCCATCCTGGTTAGCAGTGGCCACTCCAAATGCATTCCCTGCCTGGGAGCATCTTGCATCTCAACAAAGTAGAGCTTCTGTTTAGCCCTTAAATCCAGGGCAAGGAAGAACTGAAAGATCAAGCTGAGGCTTCTTATGATGGAGAACTCCCTTCTTCCTGCTTCAGAGTCAGGTCAGGAGAACCCCCTGGTCCATCAGTCTTCAAGCAGATCTAGCGCCTCACTGACCTTGGCTCAGCACTCCCACAGAAAATGGGAAGGCTTCCAAAGGTCCTGGGAAGAAGAGCTCTATAGGCTCCTAAAAGGCCTCGATTCCCCATTGGGTTGATGGTCTCAAATTGTCAACTTCTCTGCCTGGTATCATTCAGGCTACAGGTTCCTCTATTACTGGCGGAGCTGGGAAACCCCGTAGCTAAGACCAAACACAGCTCTGAGCAAGCTTTGTTACTGTCTGAGCCTATCAGAGACATTTCTCCAGAAGGGCTCCATTTGACACAATCCTCCCTCTGTTACTCTTGATGGGTCCCTCAGTATCATGTAAATAGAAGTGTCTGCCTTCATTGGTGCCCTTGATGGAGTGATCCAAACCTTCAGTTCTGTCCACATTGAGAGGGACCATCACTTTGGTACCAATGGTCCATTTGGTACCTCAAGAATTTAGGTACTCGAAGGACTTGATTGTATTAGAAGAACCAGTCACTGATGGTGAAATTGGTTGCATATTTGAACCAGATGGATTTGTGGTTCTCTTCCTCTGGAAGTGGTGTTTCTTTCTAGGGGGTTTGGTGGGTCTCTGGAACCCAGAAGATTGTACCAACAGGATCTCTGGGCAGATGGTTTTGTGATAGGACAGGATCACTTCCAATATAGGGTGCTTTGCTTTGGACTCTTTCAGCTTTGGGCGTTCTTAAAAGTTATAGTGGTGGTGGCCTCTTACCTTCGTTAAGAGGCAATTGTAGTATTCTCTTACCTCAACAATTAGCTGCTCAAGGGTCAGTCTTACGAAAAAGTGCTGTCAACCACCCAGAAGGCCTTATCTTTGTTTCTACAGTTAGGCCTCCAGCTCAGTGTTAAGAAATCCACTCCATACAGAAAATACATGTGATGGGGGCATCCTTGGATTGGCTGACTGCTAGGGCCTATCTACCCAGAGAAAGATTTGTTATCCTATCATACCTCATCAGAATCATTCAAGTGAGCCCTCAAACCTCAGTGAGGAACTATCTTCAGTGACTGGGTCATGTGGAGGCTTGCACTTTCATCACAGGTCGTGGAATGTTATGGCTTTGCTGTCCTCACGTGTGGTTCAGAACAGTTATCTCACCAAACACACAATTTAGACAAACAAGTTTCTGTTTCCTGCCAAGTGAAAGATTCCCTAGACTGGTGAAAAGATCACCATAATGTCAGCACAAGTATTCTATTTCTTCCGCTGTCGCTGAAAGTTATTGTAATGATGGATGCATCACTTCTGGGATGGGGATGGCGGGAGGCACATCTCGATGCTCATACGATCCAGGACAGGTGTTTGCCTGAAGAGGCCAGTCTGCACATCATCCTATTGGAACTCTAGGGGTAGTTAGAAATGTCTGTCTCCATTTTTTGCCTCTTATCAGAGGTAAGTCTATCAAGATCACAACAAAGTAGCCTGCATATTTTATCTCAACCAGGAAGATGGAGCAAAATACCCCTCTGTGAGTCGAAGCAATAAGATTACGCAATTGGTGTGGTCCATCACATTCACATTTTGGTAATGTATCTTCCGGAAGTGCATAACACCATGGCCGATGCCCTCAGCAGACATTTCTCCCAAGACTATAAATGGGAATTGGTTCACAAATCCTAGATATATTTCAAACGTGGGGATGCACCACATGTGTATGATATACAAATATATATAAACATAATATATTTCAAATGTGGAGATAGACCTCTTCACCACTGTCACAAACAGGAAGTGTCCTCTGTTCTGATCGAGAGGGTCTAGACCTCCATTCCCTGTGGGTTGCCTTTTTCCCATCTTGGACAAAGGGCCTGTATTACACATTTCCCCCGAACACCTCTAATTCCAAGGGTGATGAACAAGATCAGACAGGACAAAGCCAGTGTTATCCTAGTAGTCCCAACCTGCCCGAGACAAGCAGGGTACCTTTACCCTTACCTGTTTCAATAGTGTTGGGGTCCAATGATCAAACTTCCATGTGCTGTCTCATCTCACAAGATGTCAGCTGGGTGCTTCATCTCAACCTGCAAGTGTTCCACCTCAAGATGTGGCTTGTGGGAGTAGAATCTACCTGTCCTGTGAAAGTACAGCAGGAAAGAATCTACGTGTAATACCTGCCTCAGAAGTGGAAAAAATGTAGCTATTGGTGAGAACATCAGTGACTCCAATCTGAATCTTCTTCAGTTTTGTTTCTCTTGGATCATTTGCTGCAGCTGAAGAAAACAGGTTTATCAAATAGCTTGATCAAAGCTCATTTGGCTGCAGTAACAGCCTTCCCTTCTCCAGTGGAAGGGTTCTCTGTTTTCTCACCCTGCAGTGATTAGGTTCATTAAAGGATGGGAAACCTCTTCTTTCAAGTAAAGATTCCCACTCCAGTTTTGGGTCTTAATCTATTTCTCAGAGGTCTCACAAGACCCCCATTTGAACGTATGGCGACTTGCTTTTTACTGAATTTGTCTGTGAAGATGGCCTTTTAAATAGTCATTATAGCAGCTCAAAAGAGTTGATGAAATCAGAGCCTTGATGATGGATCCTCTCTTTATGCTATTCTTCAGGGACAAAGTTTTCCTACATCCACATCTTAAATTTCTACCCAAAAAAGTCATTCAAATTTCATCTGAACCAGGCTATTGATTTACCATTTCTTTCCCCTCTCCCCCACATAGTTCAGGACAGAAGGGTTCTTTCCATAGCTTAAATGTCAGAAGAGCGTTGGCCTTCTGTCTAGACAGGACCCCAAACCATGTTGGAAGTCTCCTAGACCATTTGTCACCATTGCGGACAGATCTTAGGGATCCACTATTTCTACCCAGAGACTATGGATTGAATTTCAGGGTGTATTATCGCTTGCTATGACACTGTCAATGGCCAGCTTCCTGCTAGGGTATTGGCCCATTCCACAAAGTCACTCACCATCTATGGCCCTACTTAAAGATGTTTCAGTACCTGAGATCTGCAGACCCATGGTCTTCAGTACATACTTTCTTCAAATGCTATGCCTTGGTCCATGCTGCTAGATCTGATGCAGCAGTTGGTAGTGCAGTTCTGTCCTCAGTATGGGACTGTATTCCAAAGCTCCCTCCTCCTGGGGTTACTGCTCAGAAGTCACCTGAAGTAGAGGATAGGGACACTATTTGAAGAAGAGGAGATTATTTATCCTGTGCAGCAACTGTGGTTCTTCGAGATGCGTCCCCCTATGGGTTCTCCACCACTTGCCCTCTTTCCCCCTGCTTCTAAGTTTCCTTGGTGGACTTTGTGATAGAGGAGGAACGGAGGGAGGTTCGCCTGCTGAGGGCGTGAGGGATGTGTAAGAAGCATGCGTGAGTTGAACCGACACTGCTAGTGAAAATCTCTGATCAAAGATGCATGGGGAACATGAGCACCGGAAGTGGAGCACCCAGAGAGGGACACATCCCAAAGAACTATAGGAACTGCACAGGGTGTAATGTCTTTCCCCAGCTTTATGCTTTAAACTTTCTCATACACACATCATTGTGAAGAAGTACAAGAACAGCAGCTAGTGTTGGATACTGGAGTAGCTGCAGATTTCATTTTATCTTGCTGCATAGTGGTATTCTGCTAAGACTTTTTAGGTGAATGTTTTTTAATTTTGAAATTATTCTAATTGTTTTAAAAGAAATTGAAGTATGAGAAATGCAGTTTAAATGCAAAATCTACTGTTACGCCTGTAGACTTCAAAGAGATGGCACAAGGGAGAGCCATGGCTTAGGCAGAATTAAAGGGTTTAGAGGGTTTTTTGGTCTAAAATAAAAGGACTCCAACACTTCCAAATCCTTTATTGAACTATGTTTTCATGTTCTTTTTCTCTTTCAGACCCTATTTGACCAAACTCAAAGATCAATTAAAGCACAACTTCAGATATTTGTTAAAGAGTAAGTTAATTTTCACTTCAGAGAAATTCACCTTAAATTGCAAGGAAAAATATCTCCACTAAGACCAATTAGGAGGTGAAATCAGCTTCTGAGAGAGGTAGAGGTTCTATTATCTTTGGAAATCGTTAAGCCACAGGTTGACATTAGTCTTGCCAAAAATAACCCAACAGCCCAACAGGAGTTGGATTAGGGTGGAGATACTTTCAATCATTTGATTATTTTTTTTTTTAAGTCATTGATTTAAATCACGTTGAGTGTTTGTCAAACTAATCTGAAAATTTGTTCTGTTGCAACTTTAGCATACCATTTATAATGAACTTAATTATAGATGCTTTTGTCTAATGTCACTACTGTGACGGTATCTTATTTTAATTTTACAAAACTACGGTAGGCAAAAAACAGAATACTGAAAATAAAGGCCCTTATCCTGCAAACACTTAACCAGATTTGTAACTTTACTCACGTGAGTACACCCAGTGACTTCAGTGGAACTATCAATATGTTTAAAGTTTAAGCATGAGCATAAGTGTTTGCTGCATCAGGAGCTTTTGTATTGGAAAAACTTCTCTTAGGCCCTGATCCTGCAAACTGTTAAGCAGCTATTTAACTCTGTGCACTGGGAGTAGCTTCAGAGACATCAGTGAGACTCTGCTCACAGGGCATAAAATTAAGCGTGTGCATACGTCTTTGAAGGGTTGGGGCCTTAGTGTCATGAAGGTTTTTTCACTTTAAAACGATAATGCTTCAGAATTAACAACAAAGACGTTCAACACATTAAATGTTCAACTCATTAAAAAAAAGTTACGGTGAACATTTTGTACACACAGTGCAACGTTTACAAAAACAGGAGCCTAACGTTAGGATCTTCAGCTCTTATTTAGGCACCTCATGTTGGGATGTTGAAATGTCTGAGCCGCTTAGGAGCACAAATCCCATTGACTTCAGACTGCAAACCATAATGGGAAAGTATAGCCTGGTTGAAGCATTTCAGCTTTCTTGACTTGTGTAAGTTCAGTATATCAGAAGATAATGCTGGTTGCAAACATAGTATGGATATTTCCTTACCAATTTTGTGTTTGAGTTTGTGGTGGTATCACAATAGAGATGTTAAGAGATCATGGATTTTACTGTGAAACTCAACAGAGAAAAACTATGTAATATTTGAAATTCTACTAACAATTAGGAAACAATTTAAATAAAACACAAAGCAACCACTTTACTTCCTTCTTAAAGAAATAAGCAGCATGTAAAAAAATCAAACAAAACCCCCATCTTTTAATTTTAAATTAGATATTTTTAAATCATGATTTTTATCCACCCTGAGTTGGATTAAATGATTTGGACCTCTTCCAAGCCTAACTGTTGTATGATTCTCAAGATACTAAGAATTATAGTGAAGACTCTCATCAAGATATTTAATAGTCATTCATATTTGGACATTTAGAATTCTCTGAAGCTTTAAATAATTTAAAATTATTCCAGATTAAAATGTTACTAAGCCTTTTCCCAGTGCTCACAAGGTGTATACTTCTAAATTTCACTGCCTTGCCTGTTCAGAAGAACAGAGCAGCTAGGAAAGTCACACTTCCATCATATTAAGTGTGTAAAAGTGAAACTGAAAAGATCAAATATGATACGTGTAAATGGAACCGTGTTAGAAAAGATTTAAAATTTATTGTATTTTTAAATATTTCATGAGCAACAAAATGAGCATTCAAGGATATTGCAACCCATCTCCCCTTTTGTTTAGAGATATTAGAAAATTTAAAGAAGCAAAGAAACAATATGAAAAAGTCAGTGAAGAAAAAGAAAATGCACTAGCGAAAAACGCACAGGTTCAAAGAAACAAACAGCATGAAGTAGAGGAGGCCACCAACCTTCTCACGGCCACACGAAAGTGCTTCCGGCACATAGCTCTGGATTATGTTCTTCAGGTAAGTGTCACCATCCGGGTATTTTTTTTCAAGAACGGTATGTACTGGGGTTTGGTTATGGAGCCATGTTGTTATTTTAGAAATCCTTGTTGCATGTTGTTAGTTACGTGGGTCTATGGGCATCACAAGCATATAAATAATGTATTTGTGTCCTGGAATTATTTTGTTTGTTGTGATTGTTCAGATTACATTTTGAATAGGTAGGTCTGTGTGCTTTTGCTGGTTAGTTCTTTGCAATGTTATGCTATTGTTATAGTGGCATTTAATGATTACTTTCATTCTAAGTATTCATTTAAAAACAAACTAGGGTTAACTGGATTAATAACCTGTTGAATGGGAAGTAATATTGTATATGTTGACTTTGCTATATTCATTGCACACATTAGAAATCTAAAGTTTAGCATCAATCTGGCAATTGCAAACTATCTGAATAATTCCAGTGTGGAATTCTGGTTTCTGTTACAGCTCTTTCTCCACGCTTGAGTCAAAGAAAGCGTAATAGTCTCATAGCATTAAATGCAAACAAATGCAGAGCAGCTCTTTTAAAATGCTGTTGTTTTAATGTCATAAATCCTAATCTGTGGATATGGTATTAAACGAATGGCCTGGCTGTTTGAAGCCTAGTTTGCTAAGCAATTATTTCAGTCACATACACTGTATTATATATAAAGTCATACTAGTTCTGTAATGATCCATGGATGGGTACAGACTCTGTGGTTATCAGCAGGGATTGAATCCGAAGCCTTCAGTATTGAGGATTAGATTCATTCCTGTTCAGAGGTTCTGCACAAGATCTGTGATCTGTGAATCACTTTATATTACTATTGAGACTGCACCTATGGGCTAGACACTGTATAGATGTAATAAAAACATTTCCTGTCCTGAAGAATTTACAGTCTAAGACTGGAAAAATGACAGGTTGATTCAATAAATAAGAAGCGTAACATAACAAAGAACAGCACGAGCAGTAGCCACAGCATTCCAGCTGCCTAATTATTGTCAGGTTTTTTGTTGGCATTATGGCAGAGGAGAGTTTTCAGAAGATACTTAAGTGAACGTAAGTGATTCGTGGTGGTCAAGGCCGGGTGTGTTTTGTTCCTACCACGTAAGCTAAAGGAGTAACAGCTAGCGGTCAGTAGCAAACTCTTCCTGCTCTGTGGCTGGCTTAGGAGACATGATCACGTGTACTGAGCTGGTTTTGCACATTCTGTACTGGAATTCATGTGCCTTTTGGAGTTCATCTGTTCTCGGGTACATGATAGTCCGCTTAATAAAACTGCATTTGTAGTGAAGATGAAAACTCCCAAAATAACGATGCAAATAATTCCAGTTATAGATGGACCTTCTACTTACAATGAAGCTTTTCTTCTGGGAAAAAAATGACTTCACTATGAAAGGACCTATTGGAGTTTCTTTGTGGTTATATTTACTTGGATTTAATTTGTATTTCAATATTTCTCTGAGTTCCTTTATATTTTTTTATCCAGAAAAGTCTTTTAAAAGTCTATTTGTTGCAGAAGGCTTTCCAAAGCATAGCTTTAAAGTACCATCTGTTTTTGCTTACAGTTTCTGTAAAGTTATTTTAGTTGTTAGCATTAAACAGACATGCCAAGAAAGTGAATTCCACAGTAATGTGTGTCTCAGTTAAGTGAGGGATTTTTGAGAAAAATCTTTGTTTTGGAAGGCAATTAAATCCATTGAGCAGAAGGCAAAAAGAGAGGAATAGGTACATGTGAAAAATCAGATATTGCACATAAACTAAGAAAAGGGTCATGAATGGTACTTCCTTGGTTAACCAATGAACACAAGTGGTTAGTGATTTCAGCTAACTGAAGAGCATACTAGAGGTGGAGAAGATCAAGTGGAATGAGCCCCAGAGAATTCTTGCAGAGGCATTTAGACTGAGCTGTAAGAGGTGGGGACCAGTCTGCTTTCTTGACTGTAAAGTGTCTGACACGTTTTGGCACTACATGAATAGATTTTACGAACATAACCAATGAGGTTTTAAAAATACTTTTTCAACTAACATTAAAACTGTGTGAGCATCTTTTGGGAATTCTAGCATTGTAAGTTTTTTCTCTAACTTATGGTTGCGGTAAATACAATTAGTTGCAGTTTTCTCTGTAACATTTTAAAAAATTGTTATGAAGAGTCAGATGTTTAATTCTGTTTCCCCCCATATGTTAAGGTTACTTTATTTATAAACAGTTGGACATAACCTGGATTACTGCAGTTTGTTTCTGAGAGACACATTTGCATGGGATTGGTGAATGAAGCAAGATGTTTGTTTTTTCGTAGATTAATGTTCTTCAATCTAAGAGGAGATCAGAGATCTTAAAATCGGTAAGACCTTTAAATGTTGTGTGTCAAAGTGTCTGGTTAAATCTGAAATATAAAAAGCAAACATTTGAGACTGCGAGTTGTTACCCTTTGATCAGTGCCTGTGTAAGGCGTCAGGCCATCCCTCCCTGTCTGTTTGGGAGGGAGGCCCCGGCCCCTAGCTCCTGCAGACTACAAATGGGGAATTCTGCAGGTTACAGGGTCGGTGCCGTCTCTGGCACTAGGCCGGGTGGTCAAGCAGTATGTAGCCCAAGCCCTCAGATAGGGCGGGGCCAGTAAGCAGTCTTTAGCCCTAGGCCGGGCAGACAAGCAGTGCATAGCCCTGGCCCTTCAGGCAGGGTGGGACAGGCCAATAGTCTAGGCCTCTGAGGCTTTACAGGCTGAGATGAGGCAGCCACCCTGGGGGTGGTGTGGAAAGGAGAGAGGGGGATGCAGGCCCCCCTGACTCCACTGTGTCCCAGCCCAGGTCCCTGTCGGTGGCAGAGTGCTTTGTCACTGGGTCAGCGGGGCTCCAGCCGTAACTCGCTGACGCAGCTGCAGGACACAACGCAACCGGACAGTCGTCCAGCTCCCCTGTGCTCCTTCCTTCCCCTGGACTACCTGTGCCTCAGCGGTGCTTTGAGTTTCCTTGGGGTACATAGCCAGGGATAGCGCCTGCAGGCCCTCAGTGTCGGAGGCAACAGGCAGCTCCTCCCAGTCGCAGGCGAGTGGCTTCGGTAGCTCCTCTGGGGTCCAGGCAGTGGGCAGTTCCCCCCAGGGCAGTAGTCCGGCTGGGGAGGTAGCACCAGAGGAGAGACTTCCTTCCCTTCCGGCAGCTCCCCGCTAACTGGCTCAGCTTTTATACATCTTGTCCCGCCCCTCATCTTCTGGTGGGGCGGGCAGGGTTATTTCGGTTCTGCCCGTTAGAGGTCAGGCTGTCCCTCCCGGTCTGTCTCCAAGGGAGGCCACGCCCCCTCGCTGCAGCTGTGTGCAAAATGAATTTGTCTCTGTGCATTTCCATGTCACCAAACTGCCCCCACAACTGGTTTGCTTGCTGGTTCAACAAGTGAGGCCAAGCCTGACTGGATATGCAGTCTGCACTCTTGGAGTCTGCCTATGCAGCACTCAGAGGTGTGATTGCAGCTCATGTAGGCAGACGCGTGCTTACTGTAACGTGGCTAGTGCAGCTAAAAATAGCAGTGCTGATGCGGTGGCATGAGCTTCAGTGCCGATTGTACAAATCTGCCCAGAACCCTGGGCATGCCCTTGGTGTGCTAGCCTGCACCAATATCCACGCCAGCACACCTTCCCTGCTGGTCTTAGCCCTGCTGACTAGGTTAGAGCTTGTCCAGGCATGCCTTCCTGAGCTGGAATCGTAGTGTTCATTGCAGGGTAGACGTATCCTGAATCATAGAATATTAGAGTTGGAAGGGACCTCAGGAGGTATCTAGTCCAACCCCCTGCTCAAAGCAGAACTAACCTCAGCTAAATCATCCCAGGCAGGGTTTTGTCAAGCCGCAGCTTAAAAACCTCTAAAGATGGAGATTCCACCACCTCCCTAGGTAACCCATTCCAGTGCTTCACCACCCTCCTAGTGAAAAACTTTTTCCTAATGTCCAACCTAGACCTCCCCAACTGCAACTTGAGACCATTGCTCCTTGTTCTGTCATCTACCGCCACCAAGAACAACCTAGTTCCATCCTCCCTGGAACCCCCCCTGTCAGGTAGTTAAAGGCTACTATCAAATCTCCCCTCATTCTTCTCTTTTGCAGATTAAACAAGCCTAGTTCCCTCAGCCTCTCGTCATAAGTCTTGTGCTCCTGCCCCCTCATCATTTTTGTTGCCCTCCGCTGGACTCTCTCCAACTTGTCTACATCCTTTTTGTAGTGGGGGGCCCAAAAGGACACAATACTCCAAATGCGGCCTCACCAATGACGAATAGAGGGGAATAATCACTTCCCGTGACCTGCTGGCAATGCCCCTCCTAATGCAGCCCAATATGCCATTAGCCTTCTTGGCAACCAAGGCACACTGCTGACTCATATCCAGCTTCTTATCCACTGTAACTCCCAGGTCCTTTTCTGCTGAACTGCTGCCCAGTTCGTCGGTCCCCAGTCTGTAACTGTGCATGGGATTCTTCCTTCCTAAGTGCAGGACTCTGCACTTGTCCTTGTTGGACCTCATTAGATTTCTTTTGGCCCAATCCTCCAGTTTGTTTAGGTCACTCTGTATCCTATCCCTACCTTCCAGGGTATCTACCACTCCCCCCAGCTTAGTGTCGTCCGCGAACATGCTGAGGGTGCAATCCACCCCATCCTCCAGATCATTAATGACGATGTTGAACAAAACCAGCCACAGGACTGACCCCTGGGACACTCTGCTTGTGACCGGCTGCCAGCTAGATATGGAGCCATTGATCACTACTCGTTGAGCCCAATGATCTAGCCAGTTCTCTATCCATTTTATAGTCCATTCATCCAACCCATACTTCTTTAACTTGCTGATAAGAATACTGTGAGAGACAGTATCAAAAGCTTTGCTAAAGTCAAGGTATATCACATCCACCGCCTTCCCTACATCCACAGAGCCAATCACCTCATCATAGAAAGCAATCAGGTTGGTCAGGCATGACTTTCCTTTGGTGAATCCGTGTTGACTGTTCCTGATCACTTTCCTCTCTTCCAAGTGCCTTAAAATGGATTCCTTAAGGACCTGCTCCATGATTTTTCCAGGGATTGAGGTGAGGCTGACCGGTCTGTAGTTCCCTGGATCCTCTTTCCTCCCTTTTTTGAAGATGGGCACTAGATTTGCTTTTTTCCAGTCCTCAGGGACCTCCCCCTGTTGCCACGAGCTTTCAAAGATAATAGCCAATGGCTCTGAAATCACCTCAGCCAACTCCCTCAGCACCCTCGGGTGCATTGCATCTGGCCCCATGGACTTGTGAATGTCCAATCCTTCTAAATAGTCTTGGACCTGTTCCTTCAGCACTGTGGGATGTTCGCCTCCTTCCCATTCTGTGCCACCCAGTGCAGCAGTCTGGGAGCTGATCTTGTCTGTGAAGACAGAGGCAAAAAAGGCATTGAGTACCTCAGCTTTCTCCACATCCTCTGTCACTGGGTTGCCTCCCCCATTCCGTAAGGGGCCCCCATTTTCCCTAATCTTCCTTTTTTGGTAACATACCTGTAGAAACTCTTCTTGTTCCCTTTCATGTCCCTTGCTAGCGGCAACTCCAATTGTGCTTTGGCCTTCCTGATTTCATTCCTGCATGTTCGAACAGTGTTTATATAATCCGCCCTAGTCATCTGACCAAGCTTCCACTTATTGTAAGTTTCTTTTTTGTGTTTAAGTTCACCAAAGACTTCTTTGTTAAGCCAAGCTGGACGCCTACTATATTTGCTATTCTTCCTGCACATCGGGATGGTTTGTTCCTGTGCCCTCAATAAGGTTCCTTTAAAATACAGCCAGTTCTCTTGGACTCCTTTCCCCCTCATATTAGCCTCCCAGGGGATTCTGCACATCAGTTCCCTGAGGGAGTCAAAGTCCGCTTTTCTGAAGTCCATGGTCCGTATCCTGCTGTTCTCCTTTCCTCCTTTTGTCAGGATCCTGAACTCGACCATCTCATGGTAGATATGTAACTGCAGACAGTATCCTTGGCTTTGTCCCTTTCACGTTCCCTTTTCCATGAGACTGTAGAATTCACTAACTGTGAGGGGTCTGGTCAGTATTGCAAACCATTCTCTTCACTCGGTGCTGTTGGGAATGCTGGCTGTCTTCCCCACTTCTTTCTTACGATGTATGAAAACTGCTCCATGGTTCCTTCCCTTGCCTGTTTTTAATTAATCTTCTTGGAGGTCCCAGGGAAGCAGATTGTGAGGCTGTTTCAGCTGTAATTGTACCTTCCAGCTGGTTTCTTAGGTTTTTGTGCTGCATTGTTTTAACAGAAGTTTTAAACACTCTGACTAAAACATGCCCTCACCTATCAATCACAGGATAATTTTATTAGCCCGTTTATAAAAGATGTGACTTGGGGTAATTCTTTTCTGTCTTGACCCTTATATGTTGTGACAAAGCTCTTCCTCTCCCTCCTTGGGTCCAGCGCTTCCTTCTAGCGGTAGGTCAGGGAACTACTTCACCCCTTAGTGTTCTTCTACCCTCTAGCGGTGGGTGAGGGTAATACAGCCTCTCTAAGATGTCCGCTCCCTACTGGCTCCTGGTCCTCTCTCTCGTTCTCACAGGCTCTTGCCTCTTTGCTGGGGCTCTTTCCCCTCCAGTGAATGGCTGGTATGAAGTGGGGGGTGGCCGGGCCCACCCTCGACTCCGGGCCCCAACCCAGGGACCCTACAAGTAGCAGCGTCGTGCTGTGACTTCAGGAAAGCTGCTAGCTTCCCTGGGTTACTGCCCCGTGCCCCTTGACTTAATGTCTGGATCCTGCTTGGACAGGGGCCCTTCCTGGACTCCTTGCCAGGGGATGCTCTTGACCTCTGACAGCCCCACTGGGCGTGGTAGTGCCGAACCAAATGTCCAGTTGGATCTTCCCCTTCTGGCAAGGTCTTTTCCCTTAGGCCTCCATGCCTGGGAAAGGTCCTTTGACCTCTTTGGGCAGGATTTTTCGCTCCCCCTGTCTTTGTACCTGCAGGGTTCTCTTCTGCCAGCATTCTGCTCCTTCTCCTAAACCCTCCTGATTTCTGACAGTGTCTTGCCTGCTCACACACACTGGTAGCTCACCTCACTCTCACAACTCCAGCCACACCCTTTCTCTGGAGGGGAAGCTTTTAACAAGTCCTGGGTGGGGCCTTGATTGACTCCAGGTGTGTTAATTAACCAGGAGTAACCCCTGCTCAGCTACCAGGGGAAAGGGACTTGCTGAGCCTGGGGCTGATATATTGGCCTTCTAGGATGCTCCGGTAGCCATCTAGTCTGACCATGTCATAAGTCATTTAGACTTATGAAAAGTGGCCGCACAACGGTTGTAGAATAATACCGAGTCAAAATGGTATTATTTTACATCCACTTTGCAGTTGTGTGTATTTCCACAAGATGCAGGGCAGTGGAGAATGAAGTCCTACACTTAAAGCTTGTTTGCAAGATTCATTCAATGTGAGTTATGTATGTGAGATCTGGTAATACTCTGTTTAAAACTTCTCTCTAAAGTATACGTCTATTCTCTATTCTAGATGCTGTCCTTCATGTATGCACATCTGACCTTCTTTCATCAAGGCTATGAACTATTTAGTGAGCTTAAGCCATACATGATTGACCTCGGAGCACAGGTAATGTTACAATACAACTCCTGAATTAAAATGCACATTCTCATGTGTATTTGGGAAACCCGTTGGGGAGAACACTGTATGTACCACAGCTACTGTACATTATTCAATAGAAATGAAAACTTTGGGGGATAGGCATGATGAAGGCCATTGCCAGTGTAAAAATTATACATTTAAAATGTGTTACTAATTAAATGAAAAAAGTTAATACAACATTAATGCTGCAAATAAAAATTACATTTTGTATTTCCTTACATTTTTCAAATTTCCTAGTGCAAAATTAATTTATTCATGTTCCACATATGTACCTTTCTTTGAGAGAGTCAGCAAACATGTGGACAAGGGTGATCCAGTGGATATAGTGTATTTAGATTTTCAGAAAGCCTTTGACAAGTTCCCTCACCAAAGGCTCTTAAGCAGTGTAAACTGTCTTAGGATAAGAGGGAAGGTCCTCTTCTGGATCTTTCTGGTTAAAAGATAGGAAACAAAGGGTAGGAATAAATGGTCAGTGTTCAGAATGGAGAGGGGTAAATAGTGGTGTCCACCAAGGGTCTGTACCAGGACCAGAACTGTTTAACATATTCATAAATGATCTGGAAAAAGGGGTAAACAGTGAGGTGGCAAAATTTGCTGGCATATGAAATTACTCAAGATAATTAAGTCCAAAGCACACTGCAAATAGTTTTAAAGGGATCTCACTAAACTGGGTGACTGGGCAACAGAATGGCAGATGAAATTCAGTGTTGATAAATGCAAAGTAATGCACATTAGAAAACCTAAATCGTAAGTATACATATTAAACGATGGGGTTTAAATTAGCTGTTGCTACAAGAAAGAGATCTTGGTGTCATCGTGGGATAGTGCTCTGAAAACATCCACTCTATGTGCAACGGCAGTCAAAAAAGCTACCAGAATGTTGGGTGTCATAAGGAAAGGGATAGATAATAAGATGGAAAATATATTGCCTCTATATAAATCCATGGTACACCCACATTTTGAATTCTGTGTGCAGATCTGGTTGCCCCCTCTCAAAAAAGAGATTTTGGAATTGGAAAAGGTACAGAAAAGGGCAACTAAAATGATGAGGGACATGTAACAGCTTCCATATGAGGGGAGATTAATAAGACTGGGAAATTTCAGCTTGGAAAAGAGACAACTAAGGGGGAATATGGTAGAGGTCTATGAATCATGACTAGTGTGGAGAAAGTAAATCAGGAAGTGTATTTACTCCTCCTCATAACACAAGAACTAGGGGTCACCAAATGAAAATGATAAGCAGCAGGTTTAAAATGAACAAAAGGAAGTATTTCTTCACACAGCGCACAGTCAACCTGTGGAACTCATTGCTGGAGGATGTTGTGAAGACCAGTACTATAACACAGTTCAAAAAAGAACTAGATAAGTTCATGGAAGATTGGTCCATCAATGGTTATTAGCCAGGATGGGGAGGGATGTAAAAACATGCTGTGAAGTGTCCCTAGCCTGTTTGTCAGAAGCTTGCCAGAAGAAATGGATGATGGGATGGATCACTTGATGATTACCTGTTCTTCTTTGAGTAGTGTCCCTGGGGGTGCTCTGCATTAGGTATCAGCGTGTCCTCATGATCAGGGATATTTACAGTAGTACTCATCAGGGTCGTGCGTGTGCAACTCCCATTTCGCAGCGCCGTTGGTGCCTGTTTGGCACGAGCGTGACCTGACCCCCTAAGTTCTTTCTCAACTGTCTGTGGTTCCAGACGGAGCTCAACAGTTCTTATCAAACTTATCTTCTTTCTACTTTTACTTGTTAGAAAACCTGTTAGTTTAGTCAGTAATTCCTTTTAGCTAGTTAGTACATACTCGTCTTACCTCTAACAAAAAATGTTTTTCTTCCTTCCTCTTCTTTCTGCCCATATAAGAAATAGATTCAGCTACTTTCTTTTCTTTCGAAATATCTGCCAACATGCCTGATTCACCACTTTTTAAAAAATGCATATCGTACAGAGAAGCCATGCCAGCTTCAGACAGACACTCAGAATGTGTCCGTTATCTGGGCGCGAGCCATATTCCTCAAACATGCACGCATTGCAGCAAACACAAAGGCAGAACCAGGAGAGAGAGAGGTCTCAGACTTAAGCTAATCTTGATGGAAAAGTTTTTGAGACCCTCTTCTGACCCAGGACCGGACAATCCTCTGGCAGATCAATCAGAAAGACCCTCAAAAAAGAGAGTATCAGCTTCACCTAGGAGGTAACCACTGAAGAAGAGAACCTCATCCCAAGGGGTAATAACCCCAAAGCCAAGTACCTATGAGGCTTCAGGCTCCTCGGTTATGGAACGGGCCATAGAACCTAAGGGCTCTCAAAGCCCTGGTTCGGAGTCAAGATGCAAAACTATGCAGACCTCCTCTGATATGGCACCGTCCAGAGCAACAGTACAGACATCACAGGCTAAACAGCCAGGAGCGAGAGATCCTCGGTGCTGACTATGGCACTGCATAATGCAAAGGTACTGATGACTAGCCTTAGACCAACTACGGCAACCCGTAGAAACACGGCACCAACGATGTACACAGCATCGCTGAACACGGATACACACCGCCAATGATGCTGGCTCCGCCAGCGGATACAGCACCATCGAAGGCACTGACCACGATCACGGCACGAGCCATCCACATCAGCTCCAATGCTAAAGAGCAAAGAGAGAACAAAACATCTCCAGCAACCAAAGGACACTGTCGTCATCACCTCAATCACTTTCTCTAGAGGCAGACACTTCGCACTTCCCCAGGGCACTTCGCACATGATGAGTCTCTTTTGCCAGTCGCCTTTTCTACCTGTGACAGCGGGAGTGACGAAGGTGAATTCTCTTCAAAACACCTCCTCCACAGGATCAACTTTGGAAGGTCCCAGATGTACACCATGATCTGGACAACATGTGTACCCATGGTACGGACCATCATGGTACGGACCACCCTTGCCTTATCATAGGTGGTGGCCAGGTTGGGATGCCTGGGCGAATTACAATAGGGCTTTTAGCAGACCACCCAGCCCTAGTACACACAGATCTAAATGTAATGTTACATTGGTTGCTGAACCAGTGCCAGAGACTGGAGATGAGGGTGTGGAATAGGGCATGACACCTCCTGCACAGGATTCCTCCTCCTCTCCAGACAAGGCAATAATGCCCACTCTGCTTACCAGTGCAGATGACTTCAAACAGTTTCATGAGCTGTTTAAAAGGCTGGCAGAAGTTCTAGAAATCCCTTTGGAAGAAGTCATAGAATCACAACTGTGACAAAGCTCTTCCTCTACCTCGGCGGGTCCAGCTCTTCCTTCGAGTGGTAGGTCAAGGAATTGTTTCATCCTTTAGTGTTTCCTCCACCCTGTAGGCGTGGGTGAGGGTAATGCAGCTGCTCTAAATGGCTGCTCCCTGCTAGCTCCCGGTCCTGTCTCTGGTTCCCTTAGGCCCCTGCCTCTTCGGTGGGGTTCTTGCCCCTCCAAAAAATAGCTGGTGGCGGATTAGGGGGGCCCTGGTCCCACCCTTGACTTCGGCCTCAACCCAGGGACCTTACAAGCAGCAGCCTCACACTGGCTTCAGGAAAGCTGCTAGCTTCCCTGGGTACTTCCCTGTGCCCCTTGCCTTAATGTCCATACCCTGCTCAGGCAGGAGCCCTCACTGGACTCCTTGCCAGGGAAGATTCTTGACCTCTGACAGCCCCACAGGCATGGGAGTGCCCAAACCAAATGTCTAGTTCAATATTTTCTCTTCTGGCAGGGACTCTTCCCTTAGGCCTCCAGGCCTGGGAAAGGTCCTTTGCCCTTTTCGGGGTGGCTTTTCCCCTCCTTCGTCTTTGTACCTGCAGAGTCCTCTCCTGCCAGCGTTCTGCTCCTTCTCCTCAACCCTCTTGGCTCTTGACAGCATCTTGCCTGCTCAAACACACTCTAGTAGCTCGCCTCACTCTCACAACTCCAGCCACACCCTTTCTCTGGAGTGGAGGCTTTTTACAAGTCCTGGGCAGGACCTTGATTAGCTCCAGGTGTATTAATTAACAGGGAGTAACCCCTGCTCAGCTACCAGGGAGAAAGGACTTACTGATCCTGGGGCTGACATATCGGCCTTCTAGCACTCTCCAGTAACCATCCGGTCTGACCCTGTCACACAACATAAACTACTGCGGATTCTCCCCACCACCACATCATCAAAAATAGCACTGCCAGTTAACGATGCACTACTAGAACCTGCCAACAACATCTGGCAAACACCGCCCACTATACTATCTACCCACGAGAGAGCAGATTATAAAAAAATTATGTACTGGTCAAGGGGATGGAATTTTTATTGTGATACTCTGCCCCCACTCTCTGGTCATCAATGCTGCAAACCAAAGAGCCAGGCAAACCACATACAAGTCCACACCTCATGACAAAGGTTGGAAGAGGCTAGACTGAGTAGGGATGAAAGTATATTCCTCAGTGACGCTTCAGTTAAGAGTAGCCAATTATACAGCTGTTATCAAATTATGACTACAGTAACTACACAAAAATGATGGAATTTATTAGTGACATACCAGACAACAAAAAAGAAAAATTTGGAGCAATCATAAAGGAAGGACAGCTCATTGCAAAAACAGCTCTGCAAGCGTCCCTCGATGTAGCGGACACAGCCGCCAGAATGACAGCGACAGTGGTTGTTTTGTGCAGGGCATCTTGGCTCCACTCTGCAGGCCTCCCTCGACAGTTGCAGGCAAAGATAGAAGATCTTCCAGTTCATAAATCCAAACTCTTCCCAGAAAAAACGGATGAGGTGCTTCACACGATGAAGGACTCATGAGCAACTTTACGCACACTCGGCATCTATCTATACATCTGCGATGAAAGAAAACAATTCAGGTACCAACTGTGATCCGTCCGTGCCTAGGGTAGCCACCTGAAAATGCCAGGGGCCCTTTACTGCATTCCAGTCTCTGGCTCCCAGTCGACCCCTAGGTCCAGTAAACAGACCAGTTGTTTAAAACTCTATGCTCTTCAACAGAAAGGTTTCTCCTGACCCCAAAGGGTCAGCCACAGCACCAGATCAATATAAGATTGGATCTTACCCAAAATACCATGCTGCCAGCCAACCCTTTAGTAAATAAAACTAAAGGTTTATTATAAAAGGAAAGAAACAAACTATAAGAAATGTTAAAGGATTAAAGCAATCCAATACATACAAATGATTTGAAAGTCCATATATATCAGGTTTCTAGTAGAATTGTGGAGTTTGCAGGCTTGTATATTCCCTCTGGTGTACATCCTGTACCTGGATGGGTCTCTGTCCTTTGTTTCACAGCTTCAGTTCAGTTTAATTCAGTTGTAGAGGAGTTGATCCAGAGGTAGGCTGGAGATTAAAGACAAAGACTGAAAGACAAAATGGTTCTCTGACAGCTGCCTTTTATGTCCTTTGGTCTTTGCCATGCTGCTTGTGGAATTTCGCAGGAACAAGATGGAGTCCAGAGTCACATGAGTAAGTCCTGGTGACTCATCAGGTATATCCTTGGCTTTCCCCCTGGGCCCATTGTACCTGTGAATTTCCTTAATGGGCCATTAAGCCGGCTAGTGCTGCAGCCGTCCTGTCTGGGGTGTCGCCCAGACACAACAATTTGAAATACAGATATATCAAACATATCCATAACTTCCATTACATATATGACACACTGACCTAAACTGCAAACAACCTCAAAACCATGAGTGGGCGTTGAACAATATAGTTCTGAAAAACATTTTCTGGCAATGGGGTCAACCAGTGATCAATCTCCTCACGAACACGAAAATTCACAAATCTCCTCACGAACACGAAAATTCACAAATGCTGCCCGGCCGCCGCCGCCGCCCCCCCCCCCCCCCCCCCCCCGTTCTGCTCAAGAGTGGGAATAGGAAAGGTCTCGATGGGGGATGCATTTCTTATCAATTGGAGCGAACACTTCCTGTACGGCCTGGTGCAAAGGTAGACACATCTGTACCCATTCTGACCATACTGGAATACATCCTAGAATTAAAGAAATCAGGACTGTCAATTAGCTCACTAAAAGTCCATCTAGCATCCATTATGGTTTTTCATGACAAAATCGATAAAGTAGTGTTCATTCACTCAACAGTGGAAAGATTTATGTTAGGAACACAAAAAGTATACTCCAATATATGCACCCCCACAACACCCTGGGATCTGAACCATTCTGGGCAAAAGCACTGTCATCAGTAACAGTATTATCATAGTTTTACTGACACTTTCTTATTGCAGACTCAGCAAGGCAGGTTTAAATAGTCATATTTTAAATTTCAAGACATTCTGCGTATGTTTATTTCTTTTTTTAAAAAAAATCTACTGTGTGCTGCATTTTCTTCAATAATCACTTTTTAAAAATGATCTTGGAAACTGCAAACAACCTCAATAGCTATGGACCCTGGCCTCATTTAATGCTGTTTCAGGGAGCACATGGGAGCTGTGGACACAATAGCTCAGCTGGGAACCTCACCACCTTCTCTTTGGGGGGGGGGAAATCACCAGCCTCCCCTTCTGTCTAGCTCTGTCTGCTAATGCCACTCAGTGCTGCTGAACGGGCCAGTCAGCCAGCAAGAGCAGCTAAAGCATGAGTCATTCCTTTCTTCAGAGGCTGAACATGTCATCAATGCAGTGCACCAGTCGCATATCTCTGGCACCTTTTCCTTAGAGCCTAAAGGAAATGTACACCTATCAAAGAGGTTTTGTGTCAGGAAAATGTGTCCTGTTAATTCAGAATGGTAGTAAAATGCTTTAAACAGCACTTCAGTTGATAGTAAAGGTAAAGCTCTGTGATCAAGGAAGTGACTTTCCTGTGTAAATAAGACAAAAGTCATGCAATGTCTAGACATAATGTATTTTTTCTAATGTGCATTATAAAGTCTAAAGAGCCAAATTTCTTTTTCTCTTTACAGCTGGAACGGTTGGGTATAGATGCTGCAAAGGAGAAGAGAGATATGGAGCAAAAGCACTCCACTATTCAACAAAAGGTACTTGAAGGAATGTGAAAAGGAAAGAAACTGCACACACATTTATACATCTGTTTGGTATGGCTCAGCAAGAGAGCAGCACTGCAATAGAACGGCTAGTGATAGTGTCCTTGGAGTGCAGTGGAATAGAATCACAGGTCATTACATGGAGAGATGGTTTGCAGATGTTCAAATTGTATTACCAAACAAGGTCACAATATTTAAGCGCTAGCTAAAATATCAATTTCACTGTTCAACTGAATGAATTTATTTAAGTGCTGAGAAATTTAACTCATTTATTAGAAACCTGACTCTGAATATGGTATCTTAGAGTCTTCATTGCCATAAAATTAACCTCTTGCTTGTTATAATTATTGTTGTGCAATATATATCTATAGAAAGGGCATTCCCCATCTGGCCTTATAGAGGTATGTTCTGTTTGTTTACTTCCTGAATTGAGGGCAAATATGAGTACAGTGTTTTGGGGTTGAGAATACCTGCCATCCTTGCAGACAAACAGTTAAAGAAAACCTATGGGGAAGCTTGGCTTATAGTTCTTATTTAAATGTATATGAATGTGAAAGCTAAACAGTAACTGGCAAATTTGGATCTGTATTAACTCGTGCTATTGCATGTTGGGAAAACTGCAGTCATTTCATGTGGAACAAAACATCTTCAATGGCATGGATAGTTCTGAAGAGCTGGATCAATATTCATTTTGCTATTGTAATACTAGAATTTAATGAAAAGGAAATTCAGTAGCAAAATCAAGTTGGGAATAGGATGGAAGTTCTATTTTGGGGAAAGCTTATAGCAGGAAAGTAATAGGCTCTTAAAAGACAGCCACACTAGAGACAGGATTAAGACCAGTCTTGGATTACATACCATCAATTGACCACTGAAGGAATAAGTTACATGACTTATTACCATGAGCTATAATAATTGCTGTAGGCCTATTGTCCTTACGTGTTTTGTTTTTTCCTTAAATGCTGCATAAGGCTGCGTTACAGGTAAACTGTTTCTAGTTAGCTGAGTGGTTCTTATGGAGCTTTTATAAAGAGATCCAGTACTTACGGAAACCTGATCAGTTAGAACTTCAAAAACAATGACTGGATCTTACTTCTTCTAGCTGTTCAACTACTGTACTTGAGTTGGGTTAGCAAACGGTGTGAAAATAATTTAATTCATCAAGTCATCTGTAATTATTTTAGTTTCTTAATAATGTTACAGCCTGCACTGGCTCCCAGTGCATGTCCAGATACCGTCCATGGTGGCGGTTTTGCTTTAAAAAGCTCTATGGTTTAGCTCATGTTTCTGTTGGACATATGCTCCTTATCTCATCAGTCAAGGTCACCCACCCTCAGTGCTATGATGATAGTTTCTAGATTCATAATTCTGGGGCTTGAGGGAAGACAGTTTTTGATGAAAAAGCCCTTATCTTGAACTGCAGCTGCTAAAATTGCTTCCCTTGTCTCTCATTTAGATCATACCTTTCCCTTCTGCAAATCCTTCCACTTGCCGATGTACCGGATTTAAGCTTCTTTCCTTGCAGGGTCTTCACAACCCTTATCTGGCCTAAAGCCTAGATCTTGTTTCTTATATCATCTCATTGTCTGGCACTCTAGGATGCCGGCCTTGTTGTCCTATTTCTTTCCTTCTTCCATGCTGTCCCATATGCATGAGCGCTCACAATGTTAGCAAACCAAGCACTTCCCTCCTCCCACCACTATTCACATCCCTCCTAAAGGTTTGCTTATTCCTTCAATAAAAAGTGTGTGTGCGCACATATAATTCAGAGTTTTACCTTGATACCTTATCTCGGTTTTCCAGTCTCTCTCTGTGTATTGCGTAGCTGGTAAGCTCTTCAGGGAAAGGACTCTGTGTGTGTGTGGGTGGGGGGAGAGGCGGGAACCAGAGTAATTAAATAACCCATTTCTCCTCTGGCTCAACAAAGACTTGGTTTGTTGATCTTCAGTGTGCTGAAAGGTATCTTTTAATTCTGGCTTTTCCTGAGAGGTTGGTATAAAAGTGGTGGGACTGGGTTTGATTTGCTGGGTAATTTGATTTTTTCCTTAGGTAAGAGGGTCTCCATTTTTTATGGTTTAATGTATGTGCCTGCAGTGTGTGCATGAACCTAGCAAGGATGATGGAAACAATCCATATGTGCAAAAATACAGTAAATGAACTTTTCTTTCCTATGAGCGGGTACATGGTGGTTGGTGGAATAAGATAACAACCTTATTAACTATAATGTTACAGATGGAAAAACAAGTATTTAGCTGCCAAAAGGGGAGAGGCAGCATTCAGTCTAATGTGAGACTGCCAGAGCTCTTGTTTTCTTAGAAGTCTGATGCAGCCATGTGTTGCAGCAATAACTTGTTGAGTTATTAAATAACTCAACAATCACTTAGTTAATCCCTTTCTGTCAAGGCCATAATGATGTTAGGTTTTGTAACACAGCTTATGTAACGCTGTGAACACAGGCAATAATATGGTAAATATGTTTATACTATATTCAAAGTATGTTGTTCATTGTATTCAAACACTATCCTTTCATGTAAAAAGTAACCTCCAGAGTAATGCTTGGGAGGCAGCTGGAGTGAGGGGAGATAGATGGGAAAAGAATCATAGCATAGTCCCATCCAGCCAAGTTGAGTCAGATGTTGCCCTGTCTTTAAATCAGGAGTGGATTATGGAGCACACATTCTGGCCCTCTGCTATTAAAGGGAGAATGAGCTGTCTCAACTATCTAAAGCAGAACTACTGTTGGAAAATTAAGAGTTACTTCCTAGCACTAAAATAGGGATGAGCCAACCTCGTGTGGCCCCAGCTTCTGATAACTTCTCAAACTATTTTGGGTTTTGCTAAAATATCTCAAGTTTGTCAGTTTCCCCCTGTATTTTGAAACCATGTTGGTTTGGTTTTTTTCCTATGGTGATTGTTTCAAACCCAGTGAAAACATCTTTCTGGGGTGCCGTCACTGTGTGAAGGGAATAGAAGAGCCCATCTCAAAAGCTAGGTTTGCACAATTTTTACCCTAAATACTGTGTATACTGAATGCTGTATTTATTTTTCATTAAGATTTTTCTCTACCCTCATCTCTGCTTTTTTCACACGCCCTGTATTTGATGTTCATTCCACCCACCCCATTTTCCATCTAGTTACTTTTACTGGGTTTTTTCTCTGCTCCTTTTTTCACAGTTTCACTTAAGCAAAGTACAGACCCAGCGTTTGAACATTGAGTGTGTTCAAAGTCAGGCAAAAAGAGTTTACCCATCCTTTCCATAAACTCGAATGAAGATCTTATAACCAGTCACTAATTTTGGATATTGCAAGATGGATCTAGAACTGCAGTTGCTGAAGAATAGGATTATTTACAATGGTCACAAGAAAATTATCTGAAAATGAAAGTGGAAAAAATACATGTTGCATAGCAAGTTATGAAAAAAAATCCAGTATGTCTAAAATATTGATGTTTTTTAAGAATTTCTGGGGAAATATGGCTATTGTAACACTGTCAAATGTAGTAAGATATACTGTGGCCTACTAAATTAGTGTTGGTTGCCCACATTAAAGTTGCATTCGGAGTAACTTTACTAAGGAGATCTCTGTCTTTCAAAAATACAAAAAATGTTGAAGAGCATACTACTCATTTCAATTGTCTGTCTGGCTCACTTCCTCGACATACTCCTCTCCCAGTAACTGGCAAATCTTGAGACATGAATACCTAAATAAAAAATATAGTTTGAATTAAAAAGAAATATAATGCTATAGCACTTCAGTGCAATGTTCACAGTGCTAGTTGAAAGTTTTGTCTATGCTGGTTAGCTGAAACAGACATTTCTGTTGAAATGACACTTAATTTGCAAAAAGGTTAACAGTCTTTAGGAAATATGTATATGCTTGAGGAATATAAAATTCTAGATCATGTGAAATGATTGGGTTTATTTCCTATACAGTTCTCTGTAAGCAGCTGGATGTATTTTTTCCCCTCTGATTATTTTTGTGATTCATTAAACTTTTTTTCCATATGCCAAGATAAAAATACATTACAGTAACATGACCACTTTGCCCCTCTTGTTTATATTGTGAAATACAAAGATGCTAAAGACCATGTTCTGTTTGTCGGTTTCTTTTTCAACAGCTATTCTGTTGCTGTTATAGCAAATTT
Organism: Emydura macquarii macquarii; assembly: GCF_026122565.2. Taxonomy (NCBI): domain Eukaryota; kingdom Metazoa; phylum Chordata; order Testudines; family Chelidae; genus Emydura; species Emydura macquarii. Next base: position 1,064,575 of record NW_027130866.1, on the reverse strand, counting down.
GCCCCCCCCACCAAAACTCCACCAGTGGAATACTATGGATAGAACATTTGGAGGCTTTTAATTGTTGTTTTTGGCTTTCTCTTACAGTTTGAGGTTTGACTCATATGTAAATGACCTGCTGTACAAAAGTACAAACATTACAAATACTTACTTAGTCAGTTGTGTGCTGTGTGTAGATGGGAAAGTATGAAGCTATTGTCTGCACCTACCCTGAAGTCTTAATGTACCATGTAAGATAGCAAGTCAGTTCAGCTAAGATCAGCAATATTGTCCATGCCTCAGGGGGAAGTCATGGTTTCGATCAGCTTGAATTGAATCAAGAACAGCATAATGAGAGAACACTTGGATCAATTATGTTCACACAAGACTACAAAGGAAGCTTAAACCAATGGATCACATTTCTTTTAAAATGACAGTTGCAATATCAGAACCTAGAGGAAAATGTGATTGCATGGCACTCTAGATTGGGCAGAAAGAATCTGGAGAATATATCCTTTTTCCTCAGACAAGCAATCATTAGGACAGTGAGATGCACATCTTTAGCAGGTTCCATTATGTCTGGGAATTGGTAAGTTTGAGAGAAAAATTAAAACATTTATTAAATTAATTAAATTTTATCAGAAAAATGTTAGCTAAGCACATTTTAGCTCTTTTGAAAAGGGCACAGAATGGAAAAAAAAATCCTGAAAATATTTTGTAGAACACTTACCTATAAAAGCGTCTGTGTATGTAATGTGCTCATTATCACATTCTACTAAAATGATACTGTAATATTTATACTGTGTGCATTTTTATATGAAATCTTTATAATATTTAGCATCTTCTGAATTGGAGACCAGGCGTCAAAGTATTAAGACTTATGATATGAAATGTTGAGGAATAAAGAAAAGTATGTGTGTCTGAATTTTGGGTTATAAACTGCTTTGTTTTTATGGTTGTTGTTTTTAATATATAAGCCCTTACAATCGATGGTGACTGCTAAAATTCAAACAATAGTTGTTACTTTTACAGTGAGTGCCTGCTATCAGATTCTGGATTACTAGCCAGGTTTAATGTTCTGATCATGATATAGTTTATATATATATATATATAATATATTAAAATAAATTATGAATAACTGAGAATATTCTGTGTTTAAGTTATTTGGCCATTTTATTGAATAACATGCGGTCCTGGGCCCATGCACATGCAGTCTTTATGACCTGCATCCATTCAGAAAAGGACTATACTAGTAGTTGCCCTGGTTGGCTGATCCTCTGCTAGGTCATCACACTTTCTTCCATTTATGGGGACAGAACTGTGGTCCTTTTGGGGTCTTTTTAGATTCCTATTAATGAGGTCTGAGGCTCTTCGGTGGGTGCAGATTATGCAGTCTCTGCCACCTCCTCTTTTCCTTCTACCCTAGGCTTGGTCTCGATACAGTTGGTATCCATTGAACTATTTCAGTTAAGGGTGTGGTGGTTTTTTGTGTTTTAAAACCAAGATAGTTAAATCAGTACAACCCCTCTTGTGGACACAGTATAAAGTTGCCTTATAAGTGTGTAGCTTATTCTTCTTTATTTCTATGAATAAGCTATGTTTCAACAAGTACCTTTGTACCAGAGTAACTGTCTCCATACGAGGAGGTTGTATTGCCGTAACTGCACTCATCTCTGATATAGCTGAAGGCAGCACAGAAAGTGGTAGATGAGCCCCGTGCGGCAAAGCTCAAATCAGAGAGTTAAATGGAGTCCCTCATTAACTGCAAATAACTGCTGCTAAAAACGAGTATGGTCTGACCGCTTTGCTCTCTGTGAGACGTTTCTGTGCAAGTTTGTCATTGTCACCTACCCTCAGCAATGAACTTCCCCTTAAAGTGACCAAAGAATGGTTGACTTTAGGGCTTGTCTACACAGCCCTGCTGTGTAGGGTAGAGTCACACCCCAACTTGCCATGAACTAGAAGTTCTAGCAGAAAAGTTCTGTTAATTTTTGACTTACAAAGTGAATTAAAATCTTGCTGAATTAAGGTCGCTTTATGTCTGAATAAGCTTGACCACACAGTGCTTTCATGCAGTTTAAACCACTTTGAAAGTGAATTCAGTTTAACTTTCCGGAGTTTGCTATGTAGCCAAGCTCTAAATTGATTTCTTGTGCCTTGGACCATGGCTCACAGTTCCGCTGTGTTTGAACATATATGATGCCACTCTGTGCGTGTAGATCCCTGGCATCCTTCATCCCATTACACACAATGAAGATCTAGACGCTTGGTATCCACCCAAGGAACAGGTGTGTGTACCCCCAGGAATACGAAAGCCAGCAAACAACTGCTATGCATACTGCTTACAGATCAGCACCTCCTTCATAGATGTGAATCTGTTAGTCTCCCTGAAGAATGTCATAACTGACCCTGTCCTGAAAAAAGCCATCATTCGATGCAGAAAGTCTTTCTGTTGTCCTGTCTCTAGCATCATGTTCTTCGGAAAAATCATTGAGAAAATAGTGACATCCAGGGTCCAGCCAAGTATGATCTCTGCAACCGGCCTGGATGCTTTGCAGTCAGGCTCCAGACAAGGACACCGCATACAGTCAACATTAATGGCATTAAGACAGCCTTCTTATGGCAATGGGTGGAGACTACGTCTCAGCGTTTCTACACTTAACCTTTCCTCTCCCTTCTGACACAGCTGCCCTGTTTAGATGATACGGCAGGAGAAGATGGTGCAGCTATACAATGGCGTCAATTGTTCCTTTTCCGCCTGATGCAGAGAGAATGGACAATTGCTTCTCTTCCTTTCCAACACTCCATCAACCGCACCTAGGGATCTATCTTAGTCTCCCTCATCAATATCTAGGCAGGACCATTTAGAGGGTGGTGAGGCAGCAGATTTCCTGTTGCCAATAATAAATTGATGACACTCAGCAATCTCTCTCCTTTTCCAAAAAGACAACCAACATCTGCACAAGGATGCTGCAGTGTCTGCAGGTGATGAACTCCTGGATGAAGAGCAGCTAGCTCATGTCAGTGCAAGCAAGACTGACGGGCTAATGGTCAGAAGAGGGATAAAAGTTTTGAAGAAGTGGCCATTGTCTTCCCTTTCAACTGAAGGTGCTTTTTTGTGTCACTTGAGACATTTTTTGGGATACGTGCTTATTATTCCAAATTCCAGGGGATGTGTCTTTATTGACAGCAGTGCCCATGTTTTTCTTCTGTGGTCCCTACGAGTTATTTATTTTGTGCTCTGGATGTTCAACTTCCACGAGCTTTGTGTTTTTGGCAAGGTTGAGGAAGAGAAATCCTATCAGACTTGTTAGCCAGGTATTGTCCTTCTTTTCTCACTGTTCTTGCTACTGTGTTTTCTCTCTCATGTTTATTGAAGAATCTCTATTGATATGAGTTCAGTCGTGATTCCAAAGAGCAGCTTGGGCTGTGAATTTAACAGCCATCTGATGTATGTGGAGGCTTACTATCTAGTCATTTTATGGGGAATAGTGTTCAGATCCCTTAGACATCTTTGAAAATCTTACCCTATTAATAAAACATTTGATGTAAAACTCAGAACATACACAATACAATTCAGATGTACTCAAAGCAGAGGGATAATAAAAGAAATAGCTTAAGATCTTGGGTGGTGACTCTGCAAAACACAGATGTATAGTGGTGAGCATGTTGTTGCTATGTAATAAATAAATAATGTTCTAATAAAGACACGGTGATTACCACAGTTTCTGATTGATTGTAACTTTCTGAAAATACACTTTTAGTTAGGTATTATGTCACTCTTTTGTATCTGGACAGTTGGATGTTCTGCTCTTAATGAAATTACAGAAGTTTTTATATTTCTTCTTTGGTTGATTGCATGTGCATTCCACTGCAGATGAGTGTGCGTCCCAAGCGCAGACGACAGAAATTTTTCCCTTGCTGGTACCCATCAGGGTGGCTTGGGCATCCTCTGGTGCCATACTCTCCTAGCACCAGTATAAAGGGGCCAGCTGACCCCACACTCCTTTAGTTCTTTCTTACCACCTGTGATGTTCGCTGGAACTGTTCTTGCTTTGGCAAACTTTCTCAGGGGGTCTTCCTTTTCCTATAACTGTATATAGTTTGGCTAGTTGTAAATAGTCAGTTTTTAGTCAATTAGTGTAGTTTGCGCATCTCAGTGAGTTAGTGGAGTTCCACCCATACCTGGTGCTGAGGGATGGCTCGGTCACCAGGTTTCAAGCCCTGCGCCTCCTGCAACAAGGCGATGCCCATGGGAAGACCCGCATTCTAGCTGCCTGGAGTGCCTGGGGGAGGCTCACGGTGGGGACTCCTGCCAGCTCTGCAGGGACTTTAAACCCCTCACGAAGAAGGACCGAGATGTCAGGCTGAAGTTTTTACTTATGGAGGCATTACTGAGATTTTCCTTCAAGCTGAGCTGGTTAGACTCAGCACTGAGCACCTTGGCATCGGTGAGGAATGCTCCTCTGACGGTGTGGGAGTCCCGACACCGTTCACCATCCCCAGTGCCTAGGAAAAGGCACAAAAAGAAGCCGGCCAAGAGGGGACGTTCACTGACACCCAAGATGGTCAGGCATGGGGATCAGAGTAGAGTGCCACCTCAGCCAAGTCACTCCTCTCCCTCGGCATCTCAGCAGTTGGCACCGTTGAATCTGATACCGGATGAGTCGTCTACTTCAGAGAGACGCGTGGTACCAGCACTGTTGCAGTGCCATCTACGCTGGATGCATTTGCCACTGCCAAAGACTTGCTATCGCTGTTGGTACCGGTATCTCTGGCAGTGCAGGAGCTGGCAGTACCGGTGCTGGCTGGCAGGAGGGAACCTGTTGCTCCCAGTTACCGTTTGGCACCAGGTTCCATGATACTGTGTAAGGGGAAACCGACCCCTCGTCACAGACCTCCCCCATCTTGGCACCGGTCTCTGGCACTGGTGGGAACCACATCTCATCATCTTCGAAGTCGGAGGTTGGGTTGTACTCCACTCATTCAGGGAGTCACCCCTGTTACTCCAAGACACTCTTACCCTGCCATAGACCAAGGCACAGGGGTGCCATCAAATGTTTGGCCTAGAGGTCACTGGGGACCTATGCCAATGTAGAGCTTACCTCCCAGAAGGTCAGTTTCAAATGATCATGTCCCTGATTTTACCTCAAAGGGCCACCTGATTACAACAGCCCAGAATTGCCTGAGGCTTTTGGGTCACATGGCCTCACGTACGTATGTGGTGCAATGTGCAAGACTACACCTCAGATCTCTCCAGATGTGGCTGGCCTTGGGGTACTCACCAAACCACCACCATCTGGACTCTGGACTCATGGTACCTTCTCAGGTCCTCGCCTCCCTCGACTGATGGCTGGATCCACTTACGGTACTATTTGTGCGGGTGTCCCCTTTTCATGGTCCCAGCTGTCCATGTCCCTGGTCTCAGACACATCCATGCTAGGGTGAGGCGCTCAGTTGGGACCCTTTTGGACTGAAGACCTTTGATCTCTGGAAGAGCTCTCACTCCACATCAATGTCAAGAGAACTCAGGGCAGATTGCCTGGCCTGTCAGGTGTTCCTGCTACACGTTATGGGCAAGAACATCTCGGAAGACATGTCAGACATGTCTTACGGACAACACTACAGCAATGTTTTATCTTAACAGGCAGGGAGGGGCTCACCCTCTCCCCTGTGTCGGGAAGCAAATTCAGCTATGGGAGTTTTGTATAGCACACTCAATTCACCTTGAGGCCTCTCAGCTTCTGCGAGCGAGAATGAGCTGGCACATTGCCTCAGCAGGTCTTTCTCCAGTCACCACGAATGGTCCCTTTGCCTGGATATCGCAAGGACGTTTTTCAGCAGTGCGGGACTCCCCATATAGAACTTTTTACAATCTGGCACAACAGGAAGTGTCACCAGTTCTGCTCCCTGCGAGGTCACAGCTTGGGATCTCTCTCAGACACCTTCCTACTACCGTGGATAGGTCATCTGAACTACACTCCCCCCCTTTCCCACTCATGCACAAGGTTCTACTGAAGATCAAGTGGGACCGGCACCGGGTCATTCTAATAGCCCCAGCATGGTCCCATCAGTGTTGGTTTGCCACTCTGCTTCTCTGTGGTGGCTCTGATCCTGCTTCCTCTACACCCAGACCTAATCTCTCAGGACCACGGTTGGCTGCTCCACCTGAACCTCAGTTCCCTACTCCCGATGGCCTGGAAGCTCCATGGCTAAATCCTGGAGAGCAGACTTGCTCAGAGCAGGTTCATCAGGTTCTAATAGGTAGTAGAAAGCCGTCCACCAGAGCTGTTTCTCAAAGTGGAAGTGTTTTTCCGTCTGGGCTTCCCAGTGCAAGTCTTGCCCACACACTCGTCATTACAGGGAATAGTCGAGTACTTATTACACCTGAAGCAGCAAGGCTTAGCTATCTCCTCAGTTAAGGTTCACCTTGCAGCAATATTGGCTGATATGGAGGTAACTGGTCCTTTTTTATGAGATGTCTGTTTCCTCAAGGGCTTAGAAAGATTATACCCCCAAGTACGATATCCCGTTCCTCCCTGGGACCTGAACCTGGTCTTATTGAAACTTATGGGACCTCTGTTTGAGCCATTGGCAGTATGCCCCTTGTTATCTCTCTCCTGGAAAATGGCTTTCTTAGTGGCCGTTGCATTGGCCAGAAAGGTCTCAGAGATCCACGCCCTCACTTCAGAACCTCCATACACAGTCTTCTTAAGGATATAGTGTAGTTACGTCCTCACCTCGTTTCCTCCCAAAGGTGGTTTCACAGTTTCTTAGCAATCAGACAGTCTTCCTACCTGTTTTCAGCATCTTCACTCTTTTTGGACATTAGATGAACCCTAGTGTCGATAGAAAGGACCAAACCATTCTGCAAATCCACCCAACTGTTCATAGTGGTAGCTGACAGGATGAAGGGTCTCCCTATCTCTGCTCAGAGAATTTTGGCCTGGATCACATCATGCATTTGCACATGTTACAGTCAGGCGGGTGTTCCACCACCCGCCATCCTGACTGCTTGCTCCACGAGGGTGCGAGCATCATCAGCTGCATTCCTAGCACAGATCCCTGCTCAGGACATTTGCAGAGCAGCGACTTGGTCATCAGTACATATATTCTCTGCTCATTACACCATCAGTCGAGCTGTTTTGCAGGCAGCATGTCCATGAACTCTGATACCACCCAATGCAACGTTTGGGAGTTGCCTACAGAGGAGTGTGCATGTGCAGTCACTCAAAGCATTAAAAACAATTGCTAACCTCCCGTAACTGTTCTTTGCACATGTCCATTCTACCGTAGGTGTGTGCACACGCCGAGCACAGCTGCTGGAAATTTTTACCTAAGTGGCACTCATGGGGGACACTTGAGTGTCCTCTGGTGCGTGTGCTCATAGCACCAGCAGTATACAAGGCCCAGCCGACCTCATGTCCCCTCAGTTCCTTCTTTCCAGCCAGCTCCGATATAGAGGGGTAGGAGGGCGGGTTGTAGAATGGACATGTGCAACACATCTCGAAGAACAACAGTTACGGAAGGTTAGTAATTGTTTTTTCAGTTCAGTTCATGATTTTCAGTTTCTTGGCTTTTCAACTTTTTGCCCACTGCTGATGTGCAGCTTATTGAGCTATAGAATGCCTCTTTTTCACAAGTGTCTGTAAATATGGCTGGTAAAACTCCCTATGTCTCATTAATTATATAATGCAATTATGACAATTACAGGTTTTATGAAATAAATTGACTCTAGTGTCCTAAAACCTTCCCTGAAAATTCACCTTCTTCATGTAGTAGTGTGTGGGCCTAATAGTTGCAGAATAATTAGTAGGTATTGCAACCACGATGCCATTACCAAGTGATCTTCATAGTTTGAAATTAATATATTGAGCTGCATTTGAAACTTAAATGTGTCTTTTTTAAATACCAGGATTTCTCCAGTGATGATACTAAGCTAGACTACAATGTCGACGCAGCCAATGGCATTGGTATGGAAGGATATCTCTTTAAGCGAGCCAGCAATGCCTTCAAGACTTGGAACAGGTAATGCTTCAAAACCTCACCTTGTTATGGTTTATAACCATACTGGTTATTGGACTAAAATCTGGGCTGATTTATAACCCTTGAAAACCCCTTGATTCCACCGAGTTGCCCAAGGCATTAATTGGCACACGATTTGGCCTGTTATATTTACTGCAATGACTGTACACAATTCAAAGAAATTTCTTGGTTTTCTTCCTTGCTTGTTTGCAAGTACAGGGCCTGATCTCTGCAAGCTCACTTCTCAAAGCTTCTGTTGAAATCCGTAGACGCTTTGTGCACAGATGGCTTGCTGGATTGGGCCCATGGATTGTGACTTCACTTGGACTTTGCCTTACTTTTTGGGTGGAGCCATATAACTCGTGATGTACAATATTGTTATCTATAAATGTAAACTCTGGGGAAATAAAAATGTATAAAGATCTGTGGTTAAATGAAAATATACAGGTAATGGGGGAAAAAATAGGGAGGGACTCTAATGGCCATGTCTACCTGGGGACACTTGAAACCTAAGGCGAATCAACTAAAGATGTGAAGTCAGTGCACATAAGTTAAAGTGTGTTATCCTCCCTCCCCCATGCAGACTCTGTGAATGTGTACAACCAAAATTTGGTTCGCCCTTTTGCCATGGTTGTAATAAAGACCCAACTGTATGGACAAGTAACAAGAGGAAGCTGGACAGAAGTTGTATGATGTGGGATTGGCTGACAAATATGGTCTTTGCATCATGGTTTCATAGCTATTGATACAAGCTACACATGAGTTGTGTCTGAATAATGATGTAATTTCAGTCTGTTAAAGATTTTAAAATGCTAATATAAAATACACATATCGAAACCACATTAGTAATTGCAGGAGGACATGCTATGAAATCCCGTCAGCACAGATCTGCGGAGTTGACCTTACGCTGTCAAAACAAACCTAAACAATGGCAACTGCAAAAATACTACCTTGTTAGAGAGAGCTGAAATAAACAGTGCTGCAGTAAGCCTGAAATTCTTGGTTTTACTGGGTAACAAAATCTTGGATTTGTTCATATTTTCTTACTTTTAATCATGCTGTAAGTATACAGTAAACCTAATGCAGGAATTACTTCATCTTATATACTGCTGATAAATTACCTCACCATATGTGAAAGCCTAAGTTGAATGTCACACAGTCACTCTGGAAATGAGGAAAATCAGGTGTGACGGACTGTAGAAGACATCAAAACATTTAGTATTTGAGTCAGAATAGGACACTTACAAATATAGCACAAAACTTTCTTATATAATCTAATAGATATATAATCATTTATTACCAAAAATATGGCACTAAGATATTATTAAAAATAATTCTTTATGGACAGTACAGATAAATCATGGATCTACTTTGACGAGTGTCCAAACCAGCTCCATTTTCTCCTTTCTTAAATAAGGAAATGGGAATGTTAGACTAGATGATCACAGTGGTCCCTTCTGGCCTTGGAATCTATGAATCTTGGGAAAAGAAGGTTCTTGTTTCAGTCATCCATTCTAAGGCCAGAAGGTCTGACCTCCTGGATAACACAGGCCATAGAACTTTCCCAAAGTACTTCCTAGAGCAAATCTGTTAGAAAAACATCCATCTTGATGTAAGATTTGTCAGTGATGGAGAATCCGCTCCAGCCCTTGGTAAATTGTTCAAGTAGTTAATTAATCTCACAGTTAAAAATGTATATCTTATTTCCTGTCTGAATCTGTCTAGCTTCAGCTTCCCGTTTTCTCTGCTAGATTGAAGAGCCCATTATTAAACATTTGTTCCCTATGTAGGCACTTTATAGACTATAATTGAGTCATCCCTTGACCACCTCTTTCTTAGCCTCTAGAAGCTCAGTCTATTTAGTCTGTCACTAGAAGGCATATTTTCTGATTCTTTAATCATTCTTATGGCTCTTCTTTGAACCCTCCAATTTATCAACGTCCCTGTTGAATTGTGGACTCCAGAACTAGACACTGTATTCAGCAGGGGTCACATCAGTGACAGCTATGGAGGTCAAATAACCTCTCTGCTTGTACTCAAGATTTCGTGGTTTATATATCCAAGGGTTTAATTAGCCTTTTTGGCCACATGTTTGGACTGAGAACAAATGTTCTGTTTGATTATCCACCATTACTCCCAAATTTTTTTCGGAGTCACTGCTTCACAAGATAGAATCCCCCATCCTGTAAGTGTGACCTACTTTCTTTGTTCCTAGATGCATCTATTTACACGTAGCCATGTTAAAATGCATATTGTTTGCTTGCCCCCACCTTATAAAATGATCCAGATAGCGTGGATCAGTGACCACTCCCCCATTTTTGAGTCATCCGCAACCTTTATCAGTGCTGATTTTGTTTTCTTCCAGGTCATTAATAATAAAAATGTTAAATAACATACGACCAGTATCAAATCCCTGTGGAGGAGTTCACTAGAAACACATCCGTTTCATGAAGATTCCATGTTTATAACTACATTTTGGGACCTAACAGTTAGCCAATTTTAAATCCATTTAATGTCTGCATTTTAATTTTGTCTTCTAGTTTTTTTAATCAAAATGCTGTGGAATACCAAGTTAAATGCCCCCCAGAAGTCTAAGTATTTACTTCAACATTATTACCTTTAACAACCAAACTTGTAATCTCATTAAAAAAAAAAATCAGGTTAGTGTGACATGATCTATTTTTTTGAAAAGCCATGTTGATTGGCATTAATTCTATTACCCCACTTTAATTCCTTATTAATCGATTCCTGGATCAGCCACTCTGTTATTTTGCCTGGGATCGATGTCCGAGGGACAGGCTTGTTATTACTTCAGTCATTCTGTTTACCCCATTTTAAATATTGGCACAACATTAGTTCTTCTGCGAGTGCTTGTTCACATCCATTCCATTGTAGGTGTGTGCGTGCCCTCGTGCACAGTTACCGGAACTTTGTTCCCTTTAGCAGTACCCGTAGGGCCAGCTTCGGCACCCCCTGGAGCCCCGCGCACATGACATGGTATCTGAGGCGTTGCCAGCCCTACGCCCCCTCAGTTCCTTCTTTCAGCCTGTGATGGTTGCTGGAACTGCCTTGACTTGCAATCGCAAGTGCTCAGTCCCTTTTGTTCTAACCTTAATTGTTTGGTTTTTTAACTTAGGTAGATTAGGCCTTAAGTGTTGTTAATAGCGGTAGGGACTTTTCTGAGAGCGGGGCATGTCCTGGTCACCGGACTTCAAACCATGTGCCTCCTGCGGGAAGGCCTTTCTGCTGAGCGACCCCATAATAGTTGCCTAAAGTGCCTGGGGGAAGCTCATTGCAAGGACAAGTGTAAGATTTGTAAGGCTTTCAGACCTCAGACCCAGAAAGACGGAGAGATCTGCTTGAAAGCCTTACTAATAATGGAGGCGGCACTCCGACCGGCCTCCGAACCAACCCACTCTGCTTCAGTACTGAGTGTGGTATCAGTACAGAGCGCGCTGTAGGCACCAGTTCCGCCTCAGCACCGGCCTTCTTCCTCTCGTGAAAACAACGTACGGAGCGGGGTTGCTCCCCTGCACCGAAGAAAGCGGGGTTGAGCATGGTGCTGCACCCCAGCCAGACTGTGGAGGCTCGCTCGTCACTGCCAGAGCCCATGTCTCCAACTACAGAGTGGGAGCATTCTAGGCGGCACGGACCTTGTTGGCCTGGCCCACACCCCCGCCCTGGCCTCTGCAAAGAGAGAAGGGTCCGATGTTTCAGGGGAAGCCCACATTGGAACCCCTTGGTTGGTTCAGATGATCCCTGGAGCGATCTCAGACAACCTGGTCACCCCGGGTGGGGGAGGGGGAGGTCAACTTGGCGTTGCTCCATGTCATGGTCGCCGGAGCACCCCACATCGGCGGTGCACAGAGCGAGGTCACCCTCTCAGCACTGGTCATGATCCCCGGCACTAGGTGAAGTTTGCGCCAGGAGGCAGCACCCATTGGGGTCACCTGCAGGTGGCCGCTCCCCAGAGGAAAGTCGGCACCGCTCCCGCTCCCCGGAGTTCACCCTCACCGCTGCAGCGCAGAACCTGGTCACTGGCGGCTGACGCGGCACCAAGAGGGAAGCAGCGCCATGTCATCCATGCCCAAGCAATGCTCTGGGAGTTCCAGCTCGCAGTTAGAGCATGGTTCCCCGCATCGGCACTGGGTATCATCGTCATCGTAATCAATGACACCGAGAAGCTGTTCTCCTGAGCACCACAGCACCCACAGATCAGGTCACTGCTCCCTCACTACTCAGCACCGTACAGCGGGAACCTCTGAGGCAGCCCCACCGTGGTCGTCTGACAGTGAGTCAGGGTCCTCTCGAGAGGACAACCACCGGGTGAGTCGCCGCCACCAACAAAAGGTGCTGGACCACCCTTCGGTTCAGGCAGCCCCGGGATGGCCTCCACAATGGCTGTATTGGGGACGCTGGGAATTTCCAGGTCCTCAGTCTGGGGTACAGTCCGCACCGCCGGCTGCAGACAAGGGCCATTGTTCGGTTTCCGATGACAAGTCGGAACCCCAGGAACAGACCTTTGTTCGGGCCCCTCGGCAGGGATGCCACCACCTGCGTCTCTCCAGTCGTCATTCTCTTCCCTGGATGAGGCGGTTGACCAGGGACACTCGGCACCCCTGGATGATTTCAGGGCGCATCAGGAACTCCTGAAAAGGGTGGCTTCCATCTTGGGATTGGAGGTGGAGGAGCTGAAGGAGGCATCAGACAGCCTCTTTAAGGTTCTGGAAGCGGCTGCCCCAGCCTAGGTTGCCCTTGCTGTGCATGAGTGGATATTGAAAATAGTAAAGGCCTGTGGCAGACCCCCTTCATCAGTGGCCCCAACCTTTAAGATGCTGAGAAAAAAATGCTACATCCCAGCACCCTAGATAGGTAGATGCAGCCAACCAGGGGGACAGGTGGGGACAGCCCGGCTCCACGCCGAAAAACTAGGATAACAAGAAGCTGGACCTGTTCAGGAGAGAGACTTATTCAACAGCAAGCCTGCAGTTTCGAAATGCCAATCAGCAGGCTCTCCTGGGCAAGTACAATTTCAATCTCTGGGACTTGCTAACGTGCTTTGCGGATGCTTTGCCCCAGGACTAGGTGCTAGACTATAGTACCATCCTGGAGGAGGGTATCACGGTGGCAAGAGCGGCGTTACAGGCGTCTTTGGATGCGGCAGACTTGGTAGGTAGAGCCATGGCCTCTGCCATCTACATGCGCAGGTGCTCGTGGCTGCAATCCTCGGGGCTGTCCCAGGAGGTCCAATAGTCCATCCAAGACCTTGCCTTCGACGGGTCGGACTTGTTTTCAGACCAGAGATGGATGCAACGTTGCATGGCCTGAAAGACTCAAGGGCCACGCTCCGCTTCTTGAGTCTTTATACGCCCCAGAACTCTAGATGCCAGTTCCGTCCTCAGGGCCAGCAACAGCAGAGGTACCAGCCACAGCGGTTCATGTCCTACAGACAGAGGGACAGAAATAGGGGATCTTGGAGACATTGGCCAATGCCAGGGTCCTCCTCAGCCCCCCAGCAAGAGTTGTCTAGGCAATCTGGCAATCAAAGGAGACAGTTTTGAAGGTGCACCCGAGGGTGGCATACCAGTCATTCCCTGGATCCCTCCTGTGCCTTCTTGAACCGCCCAGCTCCCTTCCTGTGCAAATGGGCCAAAGTCAGTTTGGACCGCTGGGTCTTTGACATAGTTTCGGCAGGATATGCCAATCCAGTTTGCTTCTACCCCTCCTAACAACCCTCCCTCCCCGTCCCTCTGCAGGGACCCCCTCACGAGAAACTCCTCATTCAAGAGGTAGACACGCTTCTGAGCCTGGGGACTGTCGAGAGGGTTCCACCGGACATGAGGGGAAAAGGATTTTACCCAAGGTACTTCCTCATCCCCAAAGTGAAAGGGGGTCTAAGGCCTATTCTGTTGTCGTCACAACAAATTTCTCAAGAAGTTGAAATTTTGCATCCTCTCCCTTGCCTCCATCATCCCCTCCCTGGATCCAGGAGACTGGTACGCTGCCCTCGACCTAACGGACGCATTCTTCCACATTTCTATCTTCCCCAGCCACAGGTGTTTCCTCCATTTCGTGGTAGCTGGTTCCCACTACCAGTTTGCAGCACTGTCCTTTGGCCTTTCCTTGGCCTTGAGGGGCTTACGAAATGTATGGCGGTGGTGGCAGAGCACCTGAGGCTCAAAAGGGTCCAAATTTTCCCTTACCTGGATGACCGGCTAATCAGGCAGGCTAATCAGGGCAGGTCCAGGTCCAGAGCAGTGTAGATTTGACACGCACCACCTGCTGCCGTCTGGGCCTGCTAATAAATGAGCAGAAGTCCACATCAACCCTGGTGCAGCGAATAGAGTTCATTGGGGCGGTCCTGGATGCTTCCCAAGCCAGAGTTTTCCTACCCCAGCCATGCTTCAAGGCGATGCCGGCCATTGTTGGGCAGCTGCACCTCTTCCCGACTACAACAGCTTGGCACTGTCTGCAGCTGCTAGGCCACATGGCGGCCTGCACTTAGATGGTGAGGCTGGCTCACCTAAGACTCAGGCCACTTCAGTTGTGGCTGGTCTGGGTTTATGCCCCAAGCAGACATTCCCTGGACCGGGTGGTCACAGTTCCCCCTCACATCCTGGCCACATAGTCTGGTAGCAGAGCCCCTGGGCAGAGTTGAGGGAAGTACCATTCGAAGAGTTAGTCTCCTCGGTTACCCTGGTAGCGGATGCCTTGGATTTAGGGTGGGCGGCCCATATCAGCTCCAAACTCGGCACACAAGGGGTCTGGTTGAGGGAGGAGAGGTGCATGCATATCAACATGAGGGAGTCACGGACTATTTGACTAGCGTGCAGAGCGTTCCTCCTCTTTATTGTGGGCAAGGTGATGCAGCACTGACAGACAATACAGTGGCCATGCATTACATCAACAGGCGGGGGGAGCCCGTTCCTCAGCCCTCTGCAAGGAAGCCATTTGTCTGTGGGACCTGGCAGTGAGGCACAATTTTCACATAATAGCCTCTCACCTACCGGAGTGAGGAACGATGAGGCAGACCGCCTCGGCAGGTCATTCTTACCCCGCCACGACTGGTTGCTGCATCCAGAGGTGGTCTCTATGATTTTCCAATGGTGCGGTTATCCCCAGGTGGACCTGTTCGTGTCAACAAGGAACAAGAAATGTCTGCAGTTCTGCTCCCTTCGCGGTCTGGAGACTGGGTCGCTCTCCGATGCCTTCCTACTGCAGTGGTCTTTTGGAACTTCCCCAGTGCTCCAAGACTTCTTGAAAATCAATATTAATGGTCCAGCAAGCACCTCAGCCAGCTTTTTTAAAACGCTTGGATGCAAGTTATGTGGTTTTCCTGATTTTAAAAATGTCTAACTTTACTAGCTGCTGTTTAACATGCTCTTGAGATACTAGTGGAATGGAAAATGTTATCATACAATATGATTGTCATCTTTTTTTCCCAAATACAGAACAGAAATATTTATTGAAAATGTCTGCCTTTTGTGCATTATTGATAATTGTACCATTTCCACCTAGTAATGGACCAGTAACCTTCTTAGGATTCTTTTTGTTCTTAATATTTACTTTATCATCTCCTTATTGTCCTTCGTTTTATTGGCCATGGATTTCTTATTGTGTCCCTTGCTTCCCTTTTCAATTTTCTACAATTCCTAACTTCTGATTTGTATTCATTGCTATCAACTTCCCCTTTCTTTAATTTCTCCTATTTATATTTTTCTTATTTCACTTTTATTTACAAGTCCTTTTCTTACTTAAGAATTTATTTCAGTGACATCACACTTTATCACAATGATATACATTCTGTCAGGGAAAAAAGGGACAATTTTTTCTCTTGCGCTTCTAGTTTCTGGTGTGTGGTTACTTTACTTCCCACACTGGCCAGCTTGTCTCCATGTATTGTGCCATTTCCTGGGCAAAAGATTTGCTTTTCGTTTGTGTTCATGTGCCTAGGATTCCTGAGCTAGTCGAGAGTCAGATGCTACGATCCAGAGTACTCCTGTTGGCTGTACGATAACATTACTGCCAGGACTCAGACTGGTTTTCAGTGTGGTGTTTTTGTTCAGGCTAGTATTAATACTGCAGTGCAATTCTTTGATTTTTTTTTTTTTTTTGGACCGTAAAAGCAGAGAGTTTAGTGTTAATTTAATTTAGAAAGGTCTGTCTGGTATTATGTTAGTAATACCAGTAAGTGTTGAAGACGTTAGAAATTTCTGTGGATTCTGATGGCTGATGCTCATAGTTCAGATTTAAAGTTTACAATGTCTTGGAGGAAAACTGCATTAGAATATTTCTAGTCATTTGATCACATATAACACATGACTATCGTGCTATTTATTTCTTTAAAATGTCCCTGTATATTAAAGTGTAAAATGAAGCAGGAAGCATTTGGAAAGTCTGATGACTTTATATATCTGAAATTCAGAGCTGCAGCCCGACACTCAGGGAAGTGCAGGAAATTTCCATACCATTTTTTTTTTTTTGTTAAGTTATTTGGGCACACACATATGAAGTGAAAAAAACTCAGGAGAAAAATAATTTGCCTAGAAAGGATTGTTGAAATGTACTTTTCTGAGTCTCTTTCTACAGTGCTAATCTTCTTTCTTTCTAAATGCAGGCTGCACTTCTAGTTGGAATTTTTAAAAAAAGGATAATTGCCAGTTCTACTCAGTTCAGATCAATTAGGACTTTGACATCTTTTCAGTATTTTAAAATACTTCTTTGTAACTTTTAGTTTCTAAAAATACATAGTAGTAAAGATCCTGACATTTTTTCAAAAAACATTTTACTCTAAACTTTCCAAGATGATGTATGTAAGATTGTCTTTTTAAACCTGACACTTTGTTTCCTTAACTAGCAAATGGATGCTGCCCTAATTAAATAAATGTATATTACCTTTGCTGAGGACACCATATGGAAATGTAAGAAAAAATAACAACCTTGGGGACTCTTTGGGGAAATTATCTGCTTATAGGCAACCCCCTCTTCCCAATAAAATAGTTATTTAATCTTCACTGGTCTTGAAAATGTAATGATGATTGCTCATATTCGAGTATGACTATGACTGGAAATCAGTTTCCACATGTAGGGTTCAGGAGATGTGCTACATTCCCTCCTACTGTCGGCCGAGATGACACGATGATATTCTGTGACCTTCATAGAAGAGTCCCAGGCTCGCCTGCCATGGGTTGTATCCTCCCACGTCATTAATCCCAGACCGGCAGACTGTATGTGCCGCTTGAGGCTATCTTTGTAGCAGAGTTTGGGCTAGCCAACTTTCCTACTGCCTTTTTCAAGTTCCCTGTACAGAACTCTCTTAGGCAGTCGATTGTTATCCAGACATATAATGTGGCCAGCCCAGTTCATTTGCCTCGGTGCTAGCATGACTGCCAGCCGTAGTACTTCATTATGGGTGATTTTGTCAGGCCATTTGGTTCCCATTATGCTGCGGAGGTGGTGTTGCAGACAGTTCAGTTTTTGCATATGATCATGGTAAAGGGGGCAGATTTCTCAACAATATCTTCTTGAAGATAAGGAAGCAGAACAGCTCTGTAACCGTGACGTTCTGTGACCTCCGGTCTTGTTCATCGTCTCTTTTGTAGATGACCAAAAGCTGAGGCAGCTGGAAGTTCTTTGTCAGTGCAGGTGTCTGGTGCTAGCTAGCTGTCAGAAGGACCTGTCGCTGCTCAATTGGCAGCCATTCTGTTTTATTTCTTGCGGTGATGGACGGGATAGGTTTCGACCAGGAGACGGTTGGTACAGGATTTCTGTTTTCTTTATATTAATACAGAGGCCAAACAGGAATACAGCATGGGTAAAGTGAAAATGTAAAGACAAGCGAATACTGTTGTAAGTTTTCATGTGGTGTGGAGCAGATCAGTGCAGGGCTAGCTGACAAGTACTGATGATCGTGCATGTCTTAGTGTATAAAACGCATAAATAAGACTCACTGGAAACTGTACACAATGTGACATTGTTGCCTTTGTAACTTTATTTTATTGATCAAGACAAAACAATTCTGTGATATCCTCTTAACGTTATCATTTGTCATGTTCCTCCGTTTATTTACATTTTGTGTAATTGTATGTTCTGCAAGTGTGTGTTTGGGGCGAGGGGGGTGGTATCCAGTGCTAGCATTATTATTAAATCTTGTATGCCACTTACTGTGAATATATCATCATATATGTGGCAATAGACTTCAGTCATGATGGGAGTTAAAACGTAATACCTTTATAATGGGAAGCTTGCAAAGGGGTATGCAGATTATTGCTGAAGTAAGTGTTCTAGGCACCTGTGTAGAGATACACACATGTAATTTACAAGGCTCTCCTCAGTGGTTCATGAAGTGAAACCACTTCCAGTTCTTAGTGTGATGCAATCTATGGAAAATTACTTGGGATCCTGGAAACTCAATAGCTTACAAAAATTCCTTTGCTCTTTATCAGTGGTGCAAATGCGAGTGAAAACAAACCCCTTAGGAAATAATACTATATATATTCTGAGCAGTTTGTCAGATTGGGCACTTTAAGCCTTATCCTTTAATTCTGCTGTGTTTTCATATCATGCTAATTCTTCACTTATTTTGCTCATTTTGCATTTTCATTCCTTTTCCTCCTTTCCCTTATGTTTTAATCCTACCCCATTTTTTCACATGACAGGAAAAAGCCAGATCACATCAGGTACCAATCAGCTTTTTATACCTTCCCAATATTCTTTGGCACGTAAAAGCTCATCATTAACCCTGCATTTCATTTTGATTACTTGCAATGGATATAAAGTGTCTCAGTCTAAGAAAACAGAAGAGTTTTGCATGAAATGATAGCATACCTGTTGCTCAACACCTTTAAAGTTGCTAAGAAGGATTTATCTATTTATAGTCACAGCGGAGTTTAAAAAACCCCCATGAACTTAGTCTCCATTGTCAGACTTTTCCAGAATATAAGTTAAAAGTGCTGTGGCTGCCTTGCTCTCATTTAATTCAGTGGGCATTTTGCTACTGACTTCAGTGCTTCTCTCTGTTTAATTCTCTGGATGTAGATGATTCAGACTCCTGCCTGGCTGTCAGACATGACTCCCTCTTGAAAATGAAGAAACGCTGATTTAAGTTTTATGTAGACACTAAAATCACTTTTTAAGTTTTCTTTTCTCATTGCTCTTATGTGTTTACTCTCTTGTACTACTTAGAAGTTTGAAAATACTCTTTACTGATTTTTGTTCTTTTCTGATGGGCAAATCTTAATTTTATTTTTCCTTTTGGATAACGTTGAAGTGAAATTAGCTATTTTGTTTAACAGCAGCTTTGAATGCTATAGAAGCATTTAATGTCAAAATATCTGCTGCGTGGACCAGCCCAGTTTTAGTTATGTGCTGCTGCAGTGTCAGCAGGAGCAAAGCTAATTTTGTAGACCCCACAAAATGTCCCTTCCCCCCTTTTTCTGGTAATAGAATGGTGTATTTAAACCAAATTCTTGATGGTACTCAGCACTTACAACACATCTACTCTCCAGAACATTTACAGACAGTCTCTCGGACACAATAGGCAAGTTGTATCCCAGTAAGGCAGGAAAGGAGGCAGAAGGTGCCAAGCCCCAGGAACTTTTGGTTCGGAGTTTTGTCTTCTCACTTGGTTAGAAAACAGAGAATTTCCCTAATCAGATTTGAGCCATTTTCAGATAGGCCAAAAAATCTTGATGGTTTTTACTGATGAAAACAAAGTGGTGCTACTAGTGACCTCAATGCACTGTAAGCTGTAGCTGTCACCTTTCAAGAAATGCTATAATACTGATACATTCACACACAGATTTGCCATGGATCTGTGGCTAAAGTAAAATCATAAGTTATTGAGTATTTTTAGCTATAGCATATATATAATGTGTACCAAATAAAGGGTTAAACTTTCAGTGAATTCCCCCCCCCCCCCCCTCTAAGTTTAAATGAATAGGCTTCTTTAAACTGATTTATTTTGTAAACTTTTGTAAATAGAGCAGATTGAAAAGATCTTAGAAAATACTTCAGAAGTGTCATAAACATACTATACAATTATATTGTCACATGGGTGACGTATTGGAGTTTATTCACTGTAGAGATTCAATAAATTTTCAGTGTACAAGTAGAGCATGTTGGATTCATACAGCTCACCACACTTACTTAATGGTGATTACTAGAGATTTTCTCCATTGCATGTTATCTCTTGTGGCTGGGCTGCACTTCCCTTTGCCATGTAGGTGTTGCTTTTCATGTATCTAACTGACTGTATGTACAAAGCAAAGAATAAGCCTGAGTTTATCTTCCTTTCCAGTCTGCTTTGTAGCTGAATTATCCATGTCTTTACTTAGAAATAATCTGCACCATGGTTGGGTTACATGCTTGATTAATATATTCCTTTTAGACGGTAAAGGTGATACCTTTTAAATTTCAGTGACAGAAATATACTGTAATTAATAACTTGGAAAATGGTGGATTCCTTTCCATATTTGATATAAGTATATCAATCACATTTAGAATTAACCTTTATAATTTTATAAATGGAGACCTTGCTTTTAGAAACTAAATATATTCTTACAACATTTGGAAATATAATTGTTAAAAGGTAGAATCTCATCTGTCTACAAGCTAAGTACTAACTATTTTACAATAAAATGTCCTGGCATGAGTCTATTTTTAATACCTTTTCCCTTTGTTCTCCTTTAAGTATTTTTATGCTTCCTTTCATGAATGGCTTGTGGCCGTTGAATAAATAGGGCGTTTTGTTCCTATTTCTAGTGAAGTACAGTTCTGTATTAAACAATGTAATGGATAATGTGATTAAATGTTTTGATGGGTACATTACATAACATTCCTCCTCTTAATAGGCAGCACAAAGTAAGTGACATGCTGTGTGAGCATGTGTTGGTGATAAAGATATATGTAAGATATATAAAACAGGCTTGTATTAAAATACATCTTGATCATACAAGTATGCCCACCTTTGACTATAGTACTGAATTAGTTTTGGTTTTTAGTTTTTTCTATAACCTTTAGCCAGTTACTAGTTCTAGCCAGCTAATGAGTTATTTTCTAAAACCTCTTTTTAAAAGTATTTGATGAGTGAGGGATCCATAGACTCTAAGACCAGAGGTGACCACAGTGATCACCTAGTCTAACCTCCTGCATAACACTTCTCCGAAATGATTCCGTTTGAACTAAAGCAGATCTTTTAAAGAAATGTTGATTCTTGGTTTTAAAATTGCCAGTAATGGAAATCCCACCACAGTTCTCTTGGTGCATTGTTCCAATACTTAATTACCCTCAACGTTAAAAATTCACACCTTATTTTCAGTCTGAATTGTGTAGTCTCTCAACTTCCAGCCACTCCATAGTTTAAGTATTATAGGTAAACAAATTAAAATGTGGTTAAATAACAATTTTAAACATTAAGCTTGCCATAAAAATATAGAAGTGATCATACATTGGAATGTAAATGTTTTGGAATGTATAGCTAACTAACATAGTGATAATATGAATGCACCTGTTTAAGATGTAATTTATGTGAACCTTGCTTTATTATTTGTTTTGTCTTTGCTTTTCCTTTTGTCATTATTTTGATGAAAGCATATCCTTGTGCATACTTGTCAGGACTTACTGAGACATAACTTTTGTGAACGCTTTTATTCAGTGCATCTCCATAAATGATATGTTCATCTATTACAATCAATAAGCACTGTGAAATCAGTTTAATGTTTGGATGTTTTTTTATTTATATAGACGCTGGTTTTCAATACAGAATAATCAGCTTGTTTACCAGAAAAAATTTAAGGTAGGTACTATACTTCCAATAACCAAGAATGTCATTAATGGGAATTAGGGTGGTTTGTTAATTAGAACAGAGGGATGAGTTGAGAGAGGCAGCAACTCACTTGCAAGATGACCTCAAGCAAGCCACTTAATTTCCCTGCTTCAGTTTTCCCACCTATAAAATGGGGGCAATATCAGCGTTGCAGATCTTTGAGCTCTTGAATGATAGGTGATTTGTAAGTGTGCACTGAGCTCCAGATAGTGATTCCGTAGTTAGGGCGGCATTCTAAAATGAGCATAAACTCATGGGTTTCTCTGAAAGTAGGTGGCAGATTGCTGTGAAATTTCATACAGGATCAGTTTTTATGCCCTTTGGATTTTCTGTACAGTTTTTGTCTCACTGTCATTCAGAAATTTGTAATAAGTCTTTTAATTTGGGGTTTAGTTTAAATTTGTCACTAGCAGTTTTGCTTTTCATTGTTGGCTGATACTGCTTCTAAAAACATTGTCTGTGTTTGTAGAACTTTGCAGAGATGTGGCTCCTGGGCAAATCTGGTGTAATGGATAGTCCTTTGTTGTTTTTTTAAGTAATATTCATTGTATAACTGAACATTTGTATGTGCGCACACCCCTAATTGGGGCCAGGAACATGCAAGCCTGGTTGGTTTATTGGAAGGTGCAGGTAGGCAGGTCGAAATAAAAATTTCTCTGTCAAAAACTACACTTTGGTCAGATTTTATCCCGACAAGAGAAGGTAGATGAGGGCTCATGTGCAGCTGCTGAGAGACAAAGTATCCTATGCTGCTCCATCAGTAGCTACATTTCTATCCCTACAGGTCTGCCCCCTGCCCACTTTTCCAACTCCTACCCCAATTTAAAAAAAGTCTAGGACCCTAATATATGAGAAACTCCATTGTGAAGCACTTAGGGTTGCTTGACAAAACCCAAAAAATCAAGCATACGAAAAGTTAAGCTGCTTAGTATACATATCCTCTTCTCTTCTACCCACAAACAAACCTTCTATTATCACAGCTACCAAATACCACAGATCACACAGAGCATCCGTAAATCTTCCTCCTCTGCAGCCCAGTGAGGCCAGCCTTCCTCATCCCCTTCAGCAAAAATATGCCTATAGCAAACTACCTACTCCCAACACAACTAATTTCTACACCAAAAACCCACAGTTACTAGTGTTGGGGAAGAGGAGTGGAATAAAGGATCGTGTACAGATGGGCAAAAGTGGAGCAGAGTACAAGTTAAGAGGTCCATCTAATCCAGTGGCCAGCACCTACGTGTGGTGCGTGGTCTGTGGTGCATGGTAGCTCTGGTGATGGTATGATATGTGCTTACTGGAGGCAGGGGAGAAGGAATGTACTGATTAGGTGGCTTCATTTTTATTTCCTTTTTCTTTTGGGGGGTTTGTCAGGTATGGGAGTGTGTGGCAATACTAACAGTTTCATGACCATTTTTTTGTGTAGTAGTATTACTATTATTTTGCCACTATCACACTATAAAACACTTAACAAATATTCTTCTTTTAGTGATGTCCATGTGGGTGCTCCACATTAGGTGTTGTCAGGTCCCGCACCCTTGATTGGAGATCTTCTCATCAGTATTCGCTCGGGCCATGTGTGCGCAGCTGTCAACTCGCAGCACTATTGGCGCATCTTCTAGCACATGGGATCCGAGTCCCTCCGTTCTTTCTCAACCGTCCATGGTCTGAGACGGAGCACTTGTTAGCAATCAAACTTTACTCATCCTTAGAAAATGTAGAGTTAGTTATTAGCTTAGTTTAGTCATAGTTAAGTCTGTTTTAGTCAGTTAGTATCGGTTTTAAAAAAAAAAATGTCAAATGTATTTTATTTTTCTTTTCTCCAAGTAGCGGAGATTGTAGGAATAAGAGATGTCAGGTTCCCCTGGTTTTGAGATGTATCTCCTGTAAGGAGGTGATGCCAATGTCGGATGGACACTCACTCTATGTAGTGCTTGGGTGAAAGCCATGTACCTCAAAAGTGCACCCCTTGAAAAAACTTCAAAGCAAGGGCCAGAAGGGACAGAGACCTGAGATTGAAGTTAATCTTGATGGAAAAATCCCTCAGACTCTTGTCTGACCCGGGACAGGACAAGCCTGACACAGAACGCTCACCGAGAAAGAAGGCTTCATCTCCTACCTTTAGTCCTGTGACAAAGTAAAAGCATTCTCCTAGGAAGCTTTCCCTTTAAACAAAGTACCAAAGAGGCAAAGGGATCCTCAGGTACAATATGACCAGTGCCTTCTAAGGACTCTAAACATCCTGGTCAGGAGTCGAGTGACTTTAAAAAGCTGTCCTCCTCCGTCACGTCACTTTATAAAAATACGGTGCAGAAACAGGCTGAACAACCGTCATCGGTCACTACAGCACAGGCATGCCCAGTGGCACCACAGAAGAGTACGGTGCTGAGAGAAATTATGGCGCCCACGCTGGCACCAAGACTGACCACGGTACCGACCATAGAGAATATGCCGATTATGGCAGCGGTGGCCACCAACGCACCGACAGCGGCACCGACCCCTAGTGATGCACCGACAGCTTCTCACACTGCACCGGTCTCGGCACCGACTACTATAGTGGAGTCGATTGAGACCACAGCACTGACCTTGGCACCATCGGGCAAAAGAAGGTGCGAACAGCGCAATGTTCAACTGGTTCACACCTCGTCCTTAAGATCCGACGGCACCGCTGGCTCTCCCATACAGTTTGCACATGATGAGGCATTCTCAATGATACACTCCTTCAGCGCTGATGATAGCGCCGCAGAGGAAGCTCAGTTCTCATCTGAGCACTCCTCCCCCACCAGACCTTCAGTAGAGCCCAGTCATTATGCCCATTATAGAGGACACAAGCCATATTCATAGGCCCACCATGGTTTGCACAGTTGGGATGCATGTTCCTTCCACTCTAGACCATATCAAAGACCTACCAGCTCCCATGTGAGCACAACAAAATCTGTGGGGCCATCAACCTCAGGTTCAGTAGCTGAGGAGAGTAGAGAAACTGAAGTGGAGACCTTCCCCTCCCACAAATGAGTCATCGTCTTCACCTGATGAAGCAATCATTCCATCTGCACTTGCTGTTGTAGACGATTCCAAAAAATTTAATGACCTCTTCAAGAGGGTCGCTCAGGATTTAGAGATCCCTCTGGAGGAAGTGACAGTCACACCATAAGTTGCTAACGATCTTACACACAGCAACCTCCTCAAAAATTGCCCTCCCGATGGATGAGGCTTTGATGGAGCCAGCTAGTACTATATGAATGACACCAGCAACCATCCCTCCAACCAACTAGAGGAATGATAGAAAATATTATATTCCAGCCAAGAGGATGGAATTCCTATTTACCTATCCACCCCTGAATTCACTAGTTGTAGATGCAGCCAACCAGAAAGGGAAGAAGACTAATTATAAATCCATGCCACACAACAAGGACTGGAAACGACTTGATTTATTGGGCAGGAAAGTATATTTGTCCTCCACTTTATTAATGAGGGTCTCTAAATACACAGCATTATTGTTGAACTACGATCACAATATCTATGAAAAGTTATCCCAACTCATCAGTGACGTCCCAGAATCCGAGAAACTAATAAAAGAAACTCATTAACGAGGGGCAACTTGCAGCTTTAACATCTCTGCAGGTGGCCCTAAATGTGGCTGATACCGCAGCTAGGACAACGGCCATGCCCTTGTCATGCATAGAGTTTCCTGGCTTCACTGTGCAGGTCTTCCTAGGGAACTGCAAACTAAAATAAAGGACCTCCCTTTCGATAAAACACAGCTGTTTGCCAAAAAGACCAATTAAGTTCTGCACTCTATGAAAGACTCCAAGGCAACCCTCAGGACACTAGGCATCTATACACCTGGAATGAGAAGGAAAAACAGGGTTACTTACCAGTAACTGTTCTTCGAGATGTGTTGCTCATATCCATTCCAATATAGGTGAGTGCGCGCCACGGTGCACTGGTCCCCGGAACTTTTTTCCCCTTAGCAAGCCCCATAGGGCCGGCTCAGGTGCCACCTGGAGTACCGCGCTCGTGCCGTGGTATATGAGGTGCTGCCGGCCCTGCGGGCCCTCAGTTCCTTCTTTCTGCCAACTCCAACAATGGGGACGGAGGGCGGGTGTGGAATGAATATGAGCAAAACATCTCAAAGAACAACAGTTACTGGTAAGTAACCCTGTTTTCTCTCTTCGAGTGATTGCTCATATCCATTCCAATATAGGTGATTAAATAGCCATACCTTGGAGGTGGGTAGGAGTCATTGGCGAGCTGCTCTCATCAGCACGGCTCTGCCGAAGCCTGCGTCCTCTCTCGCCTGCTGCACGATGGCGCAGTGGGATGTGAAGGTGTGGACCGACGACCAGGTCACTGCCTTGCAGATGTCCTGCAGGGGCACTCTCTCCAGGAAGGCCGCCGACGAGGCCTGGGCTCTGGTTGAGTGCGCTGTCACAGCTCCTGGAAGCGGCACCTTCGCCCGCTCATAACAGGTCCTGATGCAGGCGGTGATCCAGGCGGAGATGCGCTGGGTGGAGACAGGTGAGCCCTTCATCCAGTCTGCCACTGCCACGAACAGCTACGTTGATTTCCGGAACGGCCTCGTCCGCTCGATGTAGTAGGCCAGGGCTCGTCTGACGTCCAGCGAGTGCCATCTCCGCTCCTCCTCCGACCCATGTGGTTTGGGAAAGAACACGGGGAGGAAGATATCCTGGTTATAATGAAACTGAGACACCATCTTAGGCAGGAAGGCCGGGTGGGGTCTCAGTCACACCTTGTCTTTATAAAAGACGGTGTAGGGGGGCTCCAAGGTCAAAGCCCTTATCTCGGAGATCCTCCTAGCTGATGTAATGGCCACCAGGAAGGCTACCTTCCAAGAGAGGATGAGCAGCGAGCACGTAGCCATGGGCTTGAAGGGGAAGTCCCGTCAGAGCGGCGAGGACCAGGTTCAAATCCCAGGGAGGCACCGGGTCACGGACCTGCGGATACAGCCTCTCCACCCTTTTAAGGAACCTGACTGACATTGGGTGTGAGAATAGTGACCTCCCTTCCTTCGGCTGGTGGAAGGCCAAGATGGCCGCCAGGTGCACCTTCAGGGAGGCCAGAGCTAGACTCTGCAGCTTCAGATGGAGCAGGTACTCTAAATTGCCTGTATGGGCGAACAGCTCAGTGGGATACCCCAGGATTCCGCCCAACAGGTAAAGCGCTTCCACTTGGCCCGGTACACCACCTGAGTGGAAGATTTTCTGCTGCCCAGCAGAACCTGTTGGACCTGCGCCGTGCAGGCTCTCTCTCCCTACATCAGCCAGAGAGTCTCCAGGCTGTCAGGTGGAGGGAGTCCAGGTCCGGGTGCAGCAGGCGACCCTGGTCCTGGGAGAGCAGGTCGTAACGCCTCGGGAGCGGCATCGGCGTGGCGATGGACAGGTCCAGCAACATGCTGAACCAGTGCTGTCTCGGCCAGGCTGGGGCTATCAGAATGATGTCCTTTTTGTCCCTCTTGATCTTCAAGAGGACCTTGGGGAGCAGCAGAATGGGAGGAAACGCATACATGAAGGACCCTGTCCAATCTATAAGGAACGCGTCGGAGATGGAGCTCGGCTCGCGACCCCGGAGTGAGCAGAACCTCGAACACTTCCTGTTCCAGGACGACACGAACAGGTCCAGTTGGGGAACACCCCACTTGTGGAAAATGAAAGTCACCATCTCCGGGTGCAGTGACCAGTCGTGGCAGGGTAGAAATGACCTGCTGAGGCAGTCTGCCTCGTCGTTCCTGACCCCCGGGAGGTGAGAGGCAGATACGTGGAAGTCATGCGTCACCCCAAAGTCAAATGGCGTCCTGGCAAAGGGCCGAAGAGCGCCCCCCTCCGCCCTGCCGCCTGTTCATGTAAAACATGACTGCTGTGTTGTCCGTGAGGACCTGCATCATCCTGCCCCTCAGGAATCTGAGGAACACCTTGTAGGCCAGGCGGACTGCCCTGAGCTCCGGACATTGATGTGCAGATACCTCTCCTGTGCTGACCAGAGCCCCTGGGTGCTGAGGTCGCTGCTGATGTGGGTCCCCCCAGCCCACATCCGAGGCATCCGTGATAGGAGTTATTGATGGTGCCAAGTCTCTGAAGGGAACACCCCCCAGAACCTCCCCTGGGTCCCTCCACCAATCCAGGGAGGTCAGTAACTGTGTGGGAATTGTGACCACTCTGTTCAGCGAGTGCCTGGCTGGTGCATACACCGAGGCCAGCCACGCCTGGAGAGGCCTGAGTTTGAGGCGAGCCAGCCTCACCACGTACGTACAGGCTGCCATGTGTTCCAAGAGCTGAAGGCAATGCCTGGCCGTCGTCGTGGGGGACCTGTGGAGATTGTCTATTATGGCAGCCATTGCCTCGAAGCGAGGCTGTGGGAGGAAGGCTCTGGCCTGGGTGGCATCCAGGGTGGCCCCTATGAAATCTATGTGCTGCACCAGGGTGAGAGTGGACTTCTGCTCGTTGACGAGCAGCCCCAATCTGGTGCATGTCGCACAGGTGAGCGCCAGGCTGGTTCTCACGTGGGCCCTGGACTTGCCCCGAATCAGCCAGTCGTCCAGGTAGGGGAAGATCTGAACCCCTCTGCGGCGCAGGTATGCTGCCACCACCGCCGTGCATTTTGTGAACACCCTGGGTGCGAACGAGAGGTCGAAGGGTAGGGCCGAGAACTGGTAGTGGGCAGCCAGCTACCACAAACCGGAGGAACAGTCTGTGACCAGGAAGGATAGTAATATGAAAATAAGCATCCTTTAAGTCGAGGGCAGCGTACCAGTCCCCTGGATCCAGAGCAGGAATGATGAAGGCTAGGGGAATCTTAGGTGTCTGATGAATTTGTTCAGATGGCGGAGGACTAATATGGGCCTCAGGCCCCCCTTTGCCTTGGGAATGAGGAAATATCGTGAGTAGAACTTCTTTCCCCTTTCCTGTGGAGGAACCTCTTCCATAGCTCTGAGGAGGAGGAGAGAGTTCACCTCCTGTACGAGGAGTTGCTCATGAGAGGGGTCCCTGAAGAGGGATGGGGTAGGGGGAGAGTCCGGGGCGAAGGCCGTGAGTTGCAGGGTGTAGCCCCTGCGGACTACACCGAGGACCCAGAGGTCTGAGGTGATGTTTTGCCACTCGGTGTAGTACTGCCTGAGTCTGTGGGTGAACGGTGGGGTCAGATCCAGTGGAACGGTGGAAGTGCCACCCTCGGGCGCACCATCAGAATTGCCGCTTGTTGTTATGCCCCTTGGCTGGGCCTTGTTGTATATCTGTCCTGACCCCTCCTGGGTTGAGCAGGTCTGGGAGGCGGCCTAGGGGCAGGCTGGGGCTGGCGTTGGGCTTGAGGCCGAGACTGACGCTTCGAGGCCTGTGGGGTGTAGAGCCCTAATGATCTTAATGAATTTTGCCTGAGACTGTTCTACCCCATCTGGTCATCAATAACAGACAAATGGGTTTTGGAAATATTCTGATTTGGATATACCATCCCATTCCTATCCATTCCCTCCACCCATTACCCTTCCCCGTCCCTTTTCAGGGACCCAGCTCACGTGTCAGTATAGCTATAAGAAATAGATCATCTTCTTCAAATAGGGGCAATAGAACATGTACCGCCTCAGCATGTAGAGAGGGGATTCTGTTCCCATTATTTTGTGGTACAGAAAAAGAGTTTGGGATGGAGACCCATATTAGACCTCAGGGCATTGAACAAATTTGTGAGACAGCAAAAATTCAAAGTGGTCACCCTAATGATAATACAGGCACTACACACAGGGGACTGGTTCTCTGCCCTCGACCTCCAGGATGTGTATTTTCATATTACTATCCACGTGGCGCACAGCCGCTTCCTAAGGTTCATGGTCTAAGGGAACCACTACCAATACAGAGTTTTACCATTTGGCCTGTCTGCAGCACCAAGCGTGTTTTCCAAATGCTTGTTGTTGTGGTGGCCCAGTTAAGGACGCAGGGAGTCTCCATCTTCCCCTATTTGGATAAATGCCTCCAAGCCAAACACGCTGCCGATCAAACTGCTGTCCCTTTAATTTTTGTTTTTTTACAGTGTGGCCTGCCAAGTGAACAGTTGTCTTAAATGGCCCTTGTGGCCAGATAACTTTAACTTTAACTGCTTTAACAAAAGCCCCTTAAACTAGCAAATGGACGAAATTTTTAAAGCAGCCTCAACCTAACCTCTGATTTTAATCTTGCAGTGAAACATGGGCCTATTTAATTGTGACCTCTTTCTGTCTGATTTGCAAGCTAATCTTCTCTTCTCAGAAAAACCAGTGGTACACAGTTGAGTCACTGCTGTTTACATTTCAGCTGACAATCACCTAATCAATTTTATAGGAGAAGGGGGCTTTTTCCAAAGTGTGTATGAAATTTTCATACATATTAATGTTTAACTCCTATATGGATATCACATGCAATCTGTTTTGATGAAATGGAAAGAACTGGAAAGCGGTTCAGACTAGCAGTGGCTTCAGCATGTTTCTCCCCTCTCCATAAACTTGACTGGTTTTGTTCCTTTTACCTCTTTCTAGGATAACCCCACAGTAGTTGTTGAAGACTTACGGCTTTGCACCGTGAAGCATTGTGAAGACATAGAAAGACGTTTCTGCTTTGAGGTGGTCTCTCCAACAAAGTAAGGGGTAATTTTTTTAATGTTCATATATAACAGTTTTACATCTCAGTTTGACTTAACACAAGGAGGCCATGTTTTTGGGAGTGGTCACAATGGGAAAAGAATCTGAACAACTTTCTGTTCTCTAAATTCTGGGACGCTGGAGCATGTGATGTTCTGGGCAGCAGTAGTGACTATTCAGTCTGCTTTTTGAACTTGTAATAAATGTGCATCCTTCTGCTCTGCATAGCCCAGCTGGTAGGCAGACTGCTGCTGTATGCATGAATTGCAGGCAGTACTGTCAGACTGCTCTCAGTAGTACACAAAATGGTTCCCAATTACTTCAGACAATTTCTAAAGTCAGGAATAAAACACAACATAGATTAAATAGTTGCTTCTGCAATGGTAATTACACTTCAGGTCCCATTGAATGAAAGGAAAATATTGAATTTTTTTAAAAGTCAAAACTATCTCAAGCAGCACCATGTATATAAAATACTTGCAGGTGTGCTTAGAAAGGAAAGGCAGCTCTGCGTGTGCAAGAAATGGACATGCATGTCAGATTAGTGTCCTGTGGAATAAGCCTGCTGCTCTTGGTGGTGTGGGGAGGATGGGGTTCTGACTGTGTCCACTTGATGTCTTATACCTGCTTGTTCTCTTCTCATCTTGTCATTTGTCTGTTTCCTGCTCTTTCTCACCCTACCCTGTGGCCCAGTTCCACCTTCATTTGGCTTCTGCCTGTCTACACTTGCTCAGCCCTTCAGTTTTATACTTGGTGACCTGTTTTCCTTGAACATTAGTGTGGGCTGCAATTTTCTCCTCTTTAAATCCCGGAAGTCTGATTCCTTTGAATTCAGTCCCATATGTTAGGCAGCAGAATTCGATGCCTTTTCTAGGACAGATGGCAGGGTGCATGGAGGTGAGGAAACTTCAGGATTACCAACCACACAGAAATTGAATAGCAAATTAAACCATCCATTGGGTTTCCTAGGAGTCCATCATTCAGATCTGAGCTATCTTTGAGGCAGGGAGTGTCTTCATTCAATGTTTATAAAGGGCCAAGCACTGTCAGCTGTAAACAATAATAGTAACTATGCGGTGTAGCTTTTCTAGAATGATGCGCTGAAGTTGCTAACTCTAAACTTGCTTAAGAGTCCGGCTTTTAATGAGAGTCTGTCCTTTAAACTATCTGGTCAGTTTGCTTGAATCTCAAAGTCTGTGTCTCATTTCTCGTAGAAGCTGCATGCTCCAGGCTGACTCTGAAAAGCTGCGGCAGGCATGGATTAAGGCTGTTCAGACCAGTATTGCTACAGCGTATAGAGAGAAAGGGGATGAATCTGAGGCAAGTACATTTTACCTTTCAGGATCCAGTAATACAGTAATCCATTTCTGATTCTTTTTTCTTCAAGTAAGAGCTGCAGAGGAAATTTAATTACTTTTGTGAGGTCTCCTCTGATCTGTGTCTACTGAATGAACTCCCATCTAGCAAAGGTTATTTTGATGGTTGCTTTGAGTGATTCTCTGCACAGATGTCACTGCTGAGGGCATGCACACCATGCGCACAGATTGGGTTATTTTGGATAGCAGTGTCTGTTGAGGGCTCCTACGACACAGGTGTGGCTCTGCTGCCACCGTAGATGAGAGAGTAAGGGGCAGGGTGACCTCAACCACCTTTCAGAGCACCAGCATGTGTCCCGGCACCCAGGGGTAAATTATACCAACAACAACAGAGACCTTGGTCCTTATTCAGATACCAGTTCTACCGACAATTCCAGCAACAGCTCTGAGAACCACTGACAAAATGTCAGTGGCTCCACCAGCAATGCTCATCAGTCTCATCCTTGATGTCCCTGCAGTAGGGGCAAACGCCAAGGAAGCCGTTTTAATGGGAACTTAGCTGGTCACCTGTGGATCCATCCCTTTGGTTTCTGTTTGGCATCCTCCTTTATTGTTTCAAAGACGTCTGAGTGAAGGTGACCTTGGACTGGTGGGTCACAGAGGTTGTGAACAAGGGTTCTTCAAGTGCTTGCTTTTGTGGATTCCTGATTAGGTGTGTGTGCACCACGTGCAGCGGTGCCGGAAGTTTTTCCCCTAGTGGTACCCATAGGGCTGCTCTAGCGCCCTCTGCAGTGGTGTGTGAATATGCCCGTATATAGGAACCATTCTTTCGATTTCCTTCGAGTGCTTGCTCATATCTGTTCCCAATTAGATGAATTACCAGCTGTATCCCTGGAAGTGGGTAGGAGTTTTCAGACATGCCCTCTGCAACACTGCCCTGCCGACCTGGCGACGTCCTGGGCTTGCTGCGTGATGTCATAATAGGACTTAAAGGTCCTGAGGACCACGTAGCGGCTCTACAGATGTCTTGTATGGGGACGTGTGCCAGGAAGGATGTGTGCCTACTGACTTCCAGGCAGACCATAGACTCAACCTCGTTAAGGGCATACTTCCCTATGGATAGATTCCAGGCCACAAGCAGCCTGATAAGACAAGTCACCCACGGACCTCTAACTACAGTCAAGATCTCTCTTTTCATATTAGCCCACATGGCCTTCTGTACTTAGGTAATACCATTTGCCAGGCTTCACCTCCATATCCACAGGCCTGGCTTTGGTCTGTTTGCTTGCCAGACAGAGAGCATTCATACGAAAGTGACAGTTTGTGCCAATGTAGGGCTTCCCTCACCTGGTGGATGAACCCAGAGCAAGCATGCATCGGGGTCCCTTCCTTCCTCTCATACCTGACACTACTGTTATCACAGACACATCCCTCATAGCCTGGAGAGTCCACATGGGCTACCACACAACACAAGGTACGTGGACAGTCTGGAATTAAGATGGGCCTGCAATACATTCCTCTCACTTATATGGATCATGTCAGACAATATGACAACAGTCGTCTCTATAAACAAACAGGGAAGAGTGAAATCTTATCTTTTCTGCATAGAGGGAGTCCAATTAAAAAAGTGGTGGTGTATCCGGAGCCGCATCACTCTTGGCGATGTACCTCCTAGGTGCATAAAACTCATCAGCAGACAATCTCAGCAGACTCTTCTCCAACAGCCAGGAGAGGAAGATACAAAACTCAGTGCTAAGCAAAAATCTTCATTCAGTGGGGAACTCCATCTTGGGACCTAATCACCTCTGTTGAATAAGAAGTTCAACATATACACTCTAGAGCAGCACTGGGTCGGGACTCCAAGAGCGATGTGCTTCTACGATCCTGGACAGACCACCTGAGTTATGCTTTTCTCCCTATTTTGCTGCTGCTGTAGGTTCTGTGGAAGATTCATCATGATGAAGGGCAAATCATTTTTATTGGATCCAACTAGTCCAGGCAGTTCTGATGTCCAAACCTCCTGTGAATGTCTACCCAACCTTCCATCACCATCTGACTCTTCCTGGATCTGCTATCTCCAGAGAATGGCAGAACCAGATATCCCAACCTGTACTATTTCCACCTGACGGCCTAATATCTGGAAGGGGATCAGATCCAGAGTGTTCGTGTTCGGTGGCTGTTCATCAAACTATTCTTCATCACAGCCGACAAGACTCCATCAGAAAATGCTATCTAGCTAAATGGAGGCACTTCTCTACTTGGGCACGACAAAATCATTTATCTCCAGAGCCAGCGGGTATTCCTCACGCTTGAGAAGTTGGGTCTTCCTGTTAGTGTGCTGCGGGTCCACCTGGCAGCAATCAGTGCCTTGCACCTTCAGGTAGAGAGCTGTTCTATTTTGATTTGTCCCATAATAACCAGATTCCTCACTAGGGTCTCTCAAGGACCTTCCCACCAGTAGTGAAGCCAACACCTCAATGGTACCTCAGTCTTGTTCTCTCAATGCTTACCAGCCGCCTTTGCACTGCGGGCCATGCACTCGATGTCCCACCTATTTATAAAGGTCACCTTCCTTGTTACCATTACATCAGTCTGGAGCGTGAGTGAGGGACGTCATGGCTGACCTGCCATGTGTTACTTTTCATAAAGAAAAGGTATCCCTTTGCCTCCTCCCAAAATTCATCCCTAAGGGAATTTCCGGGTTCCACATAAATCCATCAGTTAAGTTACTGCTATTCTTTCCAAAGGCTGATAACTCCAGTGAGGCGAGGAGGCTTCACTCTCACAACATCAGATGAGCTTTGGCGTTCTGCCTGCAAAGAATGAAACCAATTAGAAAAACACCTTGACTCTTTGTTGCTATAACAAACTGAGCACAGGGACAAGTGATACCTGCTCGGAGACTCTTGAAGTGGATTTCTGGCTGTATTCTCCTTTCCTGTCAGTTAGCGCATCTCTCTCCCCTGGACAGGGTCAGGGCACATTCCACTCAAGCACAAGTAACCTCAGAAGTATCTCTTCAGGAAGTACCTGTGTTGGACATTTGTAAGATGGCAACTGGGGTTCTATGCACACTTACATGAAGCATTACGCTTTAGTCCAAGCCTCTTCTGCAGAGGCAGCTTTTGGAACATCTGTTACAGACATCTGTACCACCTGCATCCTTGTGCCCCCCTCCTATTTGACTACTGCTTACCAGTCACCCATGTGTGGAATATACAAAGATCAGCACTCGAAGAAAGGAAGGTTGGTTACTTTTAACTGGAGGTTCTTTGAGACATGCAATCCCTATCTGTATTGGGATACACCACCTGCTCTCTTGCCCCTCTGCTTTGGATCAGGTTCACAGTAGTGGAGGAATTGGAGAGGCAGGTTGTCCATGCCTCCTCTTTTATACCCTCGGTGCTGAGCGCAAGGAGCCCCAGGGCACAGGTGCAAACCAACAGACGCTAGATTTTCTGATCTCAGGCCCCTGGTGCATGTGCACATTGCATGTGGAATACAGATGGGACCATGTGTCTTGAAGAACCTCCAGTTACAGGTAAGTAACTTCCATTTTTTTTATAGCTGTGATTGAAATGTCCAGCATAACTGACTATTGCTGTGTTCAGGCCCCAGGTTTCTCCTGGGAAGTTAAGGATGTTTTTGTAGTTACACATCTTTCCTTTCAGTTGTTTAGCAGTAAAATGGTTATTGAAAAATGTGGAGGCAACCTTGCTATGGCCCCGGAGGAAAACTGCTGTGCCTCTAGTTCTTCATTTTTTGCCTTCTTCTAGAAACTAGAGAAGAAATCAACCCCTTCTACAACAAGCCTTGAATCTGGCAGTGAGTCAAAAGAGAAGCTGTTAAAAGGAGAAAGTGCTCTACAGCGGGTTCAGTGTATTGCTGGAAACGTTGCCTGCTGTGATTGTGGCCTGGCAGATCCTCGCTGGGCCAGTATCAACCTAGGAATCACACTGTGTATTGAGTGTTCTGGGATACACAGGTAGGTGAGCCCTTCACACCTGCTTCATTTTATGCAGCATGGCCAAGGCATGACTTCATTACCAGGTGTTTAATCTTGTCAGAGGAGAGACCCCTGCATGCAGACAGAAGTAAGATAACAGCTTGATCTGCAAGAGGCAATAGTAAGCCTGCCTAACATAAGACACTATATTAGCATACAGTAGTGATGTATTAATGTGAGGTTGTTTTTTTTTCTGTTTAGGAGTCTAGGAGTCCACTTTTCAAAAGTTAGATCCTTAACACTAGACACGTGGGAGCCTGAACTTCTAAAGGTATGGTCATCCTGAGAAAAGAGTTTTTAAATGATAGTGATCGTTTCGTTTGTGGCAGGAATTGAATTGTTTGTCTAATTGTTGGTCCAGCGCTAGTGCTTGGAGAAACGTCCTGTCACTGAACAATTCGTGGTGGACCAAGTTGCCTGAGGAAGTGGAAAAGGATTCTCGTATTTTTTTTATTCACAGCATTTTCACCCTGATTTAAGCACATAACTAGTGAAGTGTGAGTTACAAACTAAAGTTCAATACCATTTGAAAAAGGGATTCCAAGTCCTTGGTTGGGATAGAATATTGATGTTTTTAAGCAATTGTAGTAAATGTCCTTAGATTTCGTGTGTGTGCGTGTGTGTGCGTGTGTGTGTACATACTAATCAGAATGGTGTTGTTACTAAGATCCAATGTCATGTGACATGAATAGAAAAAATGCTGTATACATTTGGATACCTGGTCCAAAGCATTTGTTTCTAGCTGTGATGGTTCACAGTATTGGGCCTTACTACTTTTCTATTCCTAAAGAACGACCCTGTAAAAATGGCAGCAGGATGAGGGGGTGGATTTCATTGTGTTTGTGTCTCAAAGATTTCCACTTCAGATGTGTTCATTTTACAATTAAAAACTTCTAAATGCCAGGTTTGCCATCTCCAGCTGGGATCTCAGAGTCGAGCTGCGGTCTTTCCTTCTGGCACACCACCGCCAATAATACAGTTCTGAAAGTGAGATTCTACAGTGCAGCCCCGTCCCATCAATGGTTTTGTACAGGTGTGAGTGATTGGACCTGATTCTGTGGATGCATGAGGGGGCCTAGAACTCGCAGAACTAATAGGAGTAAAATTCAGGAAAGGTATTTTTGTTAATCAAGTATGCAGGTCTGGCTGAATGAATGAAAGGAGAAGAACTGTTGAGCAAGAAGGTTTTGACATCACTTTCAGAACAGACGCGCCCATTAGAACTGTTGCTGATCCTGCGGTAGAGCAGTGCTTTCTGGAACTTGCCATTGAGCAGTCCAAACGATGTGTTCATCATCTCATTTGGATGTCTGTTCCCTCTTCATCGCTGCTCTTATTTCAGCTTCATCAAGCTAACATGCCCTTACAAGTTTGTCAACAAAGAAATAACTGCAAATTCTTTAGAGGCACGAACACGGTGGTGGTGGTGGTGAGATATAAATATCCTCATATAGATAATGCCTTGTATAGCAGTGCTTATATTTTCTTGTCTTGTAGCTCATGTGTGAACTGGGCAATGATGTCATCAATAGAATATATGAAGCAAAAGTTGAAAGAATGGGAGTTAAGAAGCCACAACCTGGAAGCCAGAGGTAATGATTTAGTTTGGTTTTACTTATCTTCCTTTAACTAGTGCTATAAATGTTCTCCATTTAAACACCCCGCATTGTCACTTAGTCCAAATAACTGAATTTTGCCTCGGACTTTCTGATTTGTTCCTGTTTCGCACCATTGCTCCGTAAGGTTAAACATCGAATGACTTTCAGCTTCTCTTTCATCACGATTACTGCAATCACCTGGGGAGCAACCGATTTCTCTGTTCTGCCAGTCAGCAGCTCCGTATTTAATGGGGCTAGGCAGTGAAAGTCTGCTTTTCACTGTACTAGAATCATAGAAGATGAGGGTTGGAAGGGACCTCAGGAGGTCATCTGGTCCAACCACCTGCTCAAAGCAGGACCAACCTCAAATAAATCCAGCCAGGGCTTTGTCAAGCCGGGCCTTAAAACCTCTAAGGATGGAGATTCCACCATCTCCCTAGGTAACCCATTCCAGGGCTTCACCATCCTTCTGATTAAAAAGCTTTTCCTAATATCCAACCTAGATCTCCCCCACTGCAACTTGAGACCATTGCTCCTTGTTCTGTCATCTGCCACCATTGAGAACAGCCTAGCTCCACCCTCCCTGGAACTCACCTTCAGGTAGTTAAAGGCTGCTATCAAATCCCCCCTCACACTTCTCTTCTGCAGACTAAACAAGCCCAGTTCCCTCAGCCTGTCCTCGTAAGTCTTGTGCTCCAGCCCCCTAATCACACAAGGTGTGAGGCAGGCAGGCTCACACCTGAAAGGTGGCTGAAAAAGTAAAATGACCGGTTTGTCTCTTCCACACATGCTGTGTGTACCTGGTGATGATACCCTGAGGTTAGGGAGGAGAACATTTCAGTGTGTGTTATGCTGGATAACAGTGTGTGTTGTTCTGTGGTGAAGCACTGGAATGGGTTACCTAGGGTAGTGGTGGAATCTCCATCTTTAGAGGTTTTT
Source organism: Emydura macquarii macquarii (assembly GCF_026122565.2). Classification (NCBI taxonomy): domain Eukaryota; kingdom Metazoa; phylum Chordata; order Testudines; family Chelidae; genus Emydura; species Emydura macquarii. Next base: position 1,026,267 of record NW_027130866.1, on the reverse strand, counting down.
AAGACCTGGCTTGATAAAGCCCTGGCTGGGATTGTTTAGTTGGGATTGGTCCTGCTTTGAGCAGTGGGTTGGACTAGATGACCTCCTGAGGTCCCTTCCAAACCTCATCTTCTATGATTTTATGCAGCAACTGCCTACCTTGCACCTAGCATCATTCATCACTCTTGTGTCCGGTCCTGATGATTCTTAACTGTCACAGACATAAAATGCATATTTACATAAAAACCTAAATGGACAATATTCTATTAGGTTGCTGTTACATACCTAAGGGTATAGTACAGAGGTGTTTCTAAAGCATCATGCACTATCATTACAATATAACCTATTGGAAATATTGAACTCTGTTTTCTTTAAAACCTTTTGTTCATTCATTCAGCATTCTCAAAAATTCTTCTCTTGGGCCGAAACACAAGCAGGCTTACTTCCAAAGTGAACTTTAAATCCGTTCAAGAATTTTGCATTTCAGAGAGCTGGAAAATATTGTCTTCAGTTTTCTTTTTAAAAAAAAAACAAAAAAAAAACAAACAGAAAAAAAACCCAACAACCTATTTTATATGCAAATATCTCAAAGGCTGAATTGCATTATTTTGATAATTGCTTTAGTATGAATGTGTGCACCATTTATGACGATCAGTACAGTTAATATAACATCACTGATTTTTGTATATGCCAGGCAGGAGAAAGAGGCATATATCAGAGCAAAATATGTTGAAAGAAAATTTGTGGAGAGACAGCCTGCCTCAGAATCTCCTCCCGAGCATGGAACAAAAGTTCTGCCTCAAAGTCAGGAGGAAAAGAGGCCCAGCAGCCCTGAAAAATCCCCTTTGGCAGGTGAACAAATCACAGCTTCTCCCAAAGGTATTTATACCCCTCTGTCCTTGTATCTATTAGCATGTTCTTTTTAAACGTCTTACAAGTATTTTTTCTCACTAAAGAGAAACCAGAACTGTGTGTTTCAATTGTTCAAAGTCTATTTCACAAACACAGAGGAAAACCAATATTTTTAACGTGACTTGCCCTGGAATGTGTATGATTTTAAATGAGAGGAGAATCTTAAACTCCGAAATGTACTAACCACAGTCTTTCCTCCCTATTTTTATCCTCCTAAACTTTCCCGGTAACTTTTTCCTGCCCTTTCCCTTCCTCGCTGCCTGCTTTGTGCTTTGCTAACTTGCATGTCCCCAGCGGTTGCTGTAAATAGCGACGAGGCGAGGCGGGAATCTCTGTTCTGTCCTGATGAGCTAGATTCACTCTTCTCCTACTTTGATACCTCTTCAAAACTGCGTAGTAGTAAGTACTACTCTCATGGCGGGTTCAGCATCTGCCTAGTGGTCCATTGTGTGGTGTGGCCATCTCTCTACCTGTAGTCCATTGTCTCCAAGCTATTGCATTGCTTCATATTTCCATGGAATAATTTAAGCTTTTGACTTATCCTGACCTCTTCCCTTTTATAAAATGGTTGTGGCTTGAACCTGCTGTAAGTGTCTGGATCAAAAGTACAGTTTCAGATTACTTCTCTGAATACATTAGAAATATTGAATAGTTGCTGTTGTTCACTTAAAAATAGTGGGTAATGAATTCAGGACTAAGTGGAAGAGCTTGCGTTATTTTCACGTTGTCTGTGCAAGGTGGGTATGTTGGTAGCATGAGCTCTAATCATTTTTTCCCTAAAACCAGTAAGAAGCAACGACAGTGGGATCCAGCGCAGTGCTGATGACAGTAGAGAACACCTTGCCGCCACCATCTCAACAAACAGTTTGTATGAGCCAGGTCAGTTTGGTTTTGCACTTAAAGATGAAGCTTAAGTGATTTCCTTTTCTGATTAAAAACATGCTAGCAAAAAGCACACTGCAACTTGCTGGTCCCAGTAAATCCTGGTGTACTAATAAGATTTCCTCTTTCTATTTCTCCTGTTCTAACTGTCGTTTTAATACAGCTAATAATTCCTGTGAACGAACAGGAATATTGTCTTCACCCATTTTCCTTATCTGCCATCCTTTCTCCTTCTCAAATGTGGTAGCAGTAAGATAGCTGAATCCTTCAAAAGCCGACTGGAAGATGTTTTTCTGCCTTAGATAATACCAGACTGGAATTTCTTTTTATAGCATTAGAGCAATGATGTTTTAACTGTCCTGTGAAGGAAGACTTCTGGCATTAAAGACTTACTCCTCTAGTCAACCTCCGTTAATAAAAATTGCAAATAGATGTCAGAGGAACATGTAAATGGGTTGAATATATATTGCATCCTTGTAGATTGAATTCTGACTTATTCAAAAACAATGGGAATTATGTTCTCCTGGGGACTGAATGAAGGTATATTTTTGGTTTGAGTTGAAAGCATAGCAATTAAACACTCAGAGTTGGGAGTTGCTTTAAAAGTTGAGCTTATTTCCCCAAGATACCTTCATTAGCCCAACTAGTAAAAGGTAAAGTATTTTCAGCATTGTCATAGGGCAGCCTGTGCCTGAAGCTTTCTCCTGCAGCAGGCTCCAGCATGACAGGCACACCTGCCTGATTCCCCCTCCAGACTCTGTAGAGAGTTTTCTGAGGGCGAACAGCCCTTGTGGGGTTCATTTATTGCAGAAGTCCCACACCTAAATCATAACAAAACATGTCCCATACTCCAGACTTTCCCCAGCATAGTCCAAGCAGTACATGCAGCATACAGCCCCAGTGTCTTTCACCGTGCCCCAATTCTTCTGTGAGTTCTTGCTCATGTTGATTCCATGGTAGGCGTGTGTGCGCCTCTGTGCATGGTTACCGGAACTTTTTTCCCTTCAGCAGTACCCGTAGAGCTGGCTCTGGCGCCTCCTGGAGTCCCCCGTGTATGGCGCGGTATATGAGGTGCTGCCAGCCTTACGCCCCCTCAGTTCCTTTTTTCTGCCCTTGATGGTTGCTGGAACTGCTCTGCTTGTATCGCAAGTGCTTTGCAGACCCCTCAGTAATCTGTGAATTGTTCATTGTTTTGGTTCATAGTTAGTAGTTAGCAGGAAGTAGTTGTTCTTTTTCCAGTGATTGCTCATGTCCATTACACTATGGGTGGGCGAAGAGGGGGAGCGACAAGAGCTTTTTAGCTGTCCTTTCCCTGCCGTCCTTGTTGGCAGTATAGATCAGCCTTTTACTCACTGGTCTGCTCTGGGCATGGTTTTGGGGAACGTCTACAGTCTGTGCTGTGCAGGAGGTCAGACTAAATGATCACAGTGTTCCCTTCTGGCCTTGGCATCTAGGCGCACTTCCCTTGGGTCAAGCTGGTGGATCTGTGGCCGCATGGCTAGGGCACCGATGTGGTTGCACCAAGGCATCTGGAATCTCCTGCATCTAATCTGCTGGGGGTTTGTTTGTTTGTGTTTGTTTTTTAATTTGGTGCGAATGTCCTTATTCAAGCTATGCTGAAGAGCTGTCAGATCATTCTTACTTTTATTCCCAAGTAGACTCACATCTCGAAAGCTGTGTTAAGGCACATTCAGTCAGAGGGTGACTCTGGAACAGTTGCCAGTCTTAGATGAGCCCCTGTGCTGTGGAGTTGCAGGCAGACACATGCAGTTCTCTACATGTGTTTACAAAGCATTGTAGCATGGACTCACTATTATGGTACAGATCCTGGTTTGGGTTATCTGCTCAACAGCCGTTTCCTGGGCTGAGAACCCAAACTCTCTGCTTTCATGCCCCCTCCCCTCCCCTTTCTTTCTTTGGTATATTCAGAGCAATCTTGCCTCTCTATTTAAAACTGTGCATTACTGCTTGCTTATACGTTGTATTGACACAGGTGGTTACTTTGACACCTACTTCCACTAGGTTATCTGTATATTACTAGGTAAGACTCTTTTGTATGGATGCAGCATCCCTGGACCTCTTCAGTTTTCTTTACAAGTTGTACCTTGGGAGAAAAGAGAATTTCGTGGCTGTAATTCTTGTTATCTGAAGTTAGATACAATAGTTAGATTAATGAGTGGTGTTCCACTGGTTATTAATAGTTGTGAATGGAACCAGGGAGTGACTTTTACTGGCGGATGCAACACAGCTGGGGGCATCTGTCCCCCCAATGGCAAGATTGTTCAGTGGCTCAGAACACTGTGTCCTGCCAAGTCTGACCCGCCATGTGCCAGAGGCACAAATTTGCCATGAAGATTGATGTATCAGTGTATTCAGGACCCTCTGAGAGCAAGAATTACAGGTAATTAATCTTCTCTCTTTCAGAAGGAGAAAAGAGAGATTCTTCTGTGTTTCATGATTCTAAACAGCTTCTTCCAGGACTGCAGCTTTATCAAGCTGCTTATGAGAAGAACCTTCCTGATATGGCAGAGGCATTGGCCCATGGAGCTGAAGTAAACTGGGTCAATACAGAAAACAAAGCAACACCACTGATTCAAGCAGTCTTAGGGGTATGTGACTTACTCCATCTTGATTTATGGGGGGAAACAGCAGGAATATCTCTAGATAGGTGATGACAACTAATTACTTACCTTGCTATCTAATAATGGTGTTTGATTTGTGGTATGAAAGTTATCTTCCTTTCTTATAAAGTTGTCTTTGAACATTTCTCTGTCATTGACCTGGTTGGGACCATATATACAACTAGTACTTAAATGTGATATTTGAGGCAGATCCTCTGGTAAGCAGGATTTGGCCTTGGGTCTAAAGATTTAAGCATTGAATTGGTTCTTTGTCTTTATTCCTTAGGGTTCATTGGTTACTTGTGAGTTCTTACTGCAGAATGGTGCCAATGTAAACCATAGAGATGTGAAAGGAAGAGGACCACTGCACCATGCCACAGTCTTGGGACACACTGGGTAACACACTGTTACAGTACTTGTTGAACAACCATTCTTCCCTATATTAGTTGATTTGAAATTATACTACTTACGTTTCCAGCATTTCCTGCGTGTAACGGCGTGGCACCCACCTCTCACGAGTACCCCTTACTGGTTTGGTCTGCAGTCTTTAAAGACTGTCTGCAGTCTTTAAACAGTCCAGACCGTGGTATCAGGCCATACCCCCAGGGCTTCCTCCCTGGAGGCAATGGTTTTGCCCTCTTTGGACCCTTCTGGACCCAGCTGTCCAGCTGGGCCACTAAGTAGTTCAGATCTCCTTCTAGGGGTTTATTGCTGTCCAATTGTAGGCCACTTCCACAGTGGCCTGTGGGGGCGGGGGGCAGCTGGGCCCATCCACTATGCCTAGTTCCAGCCCCAGGACCCTACGAATAGCAGCCATGTGCTGTCGAGTCCCTTAAACGAAACTGCTTTCAGTTCCTTGGGTCACTTCCCTGTGGCCTCAGCCTTCACTGATGCATCACCCTTGCCTCAAGGCTCTTGTAGGTTCAGGCCGAGCAGCCAGCTAGGAGCTCGTTCTTGCTCCCCTGGTCCCTACCAGCACTGAGCTGTTCATGGTGCTGCAGTCCCCTTTGGCCAGACAGGAGCATCATCTGCTGTCCTCCTCTGGCTCCAGAAAGGAACTGACTGTCTTGATATTGCAGTTCCTCTTTATATGGCTCTCCTGGATCCTGATTGGCTGCTCCCTGTAGCCTCTGTGATTGGCTGCTTCCCCTGCAGCCACTCTGGGCTGCTTGGAGGACTCCTCTAGTGTTCCTTTCCTGGGACAGGTCTGGCAGGACCTTGAGGCTCCAGCAGGGGGCCTTTGGGCTAGCACATCCTATCACACTGGCATTTTAATATACATTGAATAAGTAATAGTTATTCTTAAGGACATTCTGACACAGCCTCTTTTCAAACTAGCATTTTCATTCATTAACAAGCAGAGTATCGTACTGTAAACGGCTAGACTGAAAAGCCCAATGCCTTTATGTGATAATATGTATTAAATGATATTTTGAAATAGATCCCATCACATTCTTCTATTACTGCTAACTCCTGAGGGGCACTGCACTTCTTATGAAAGTGACAAATGGATAGAACTGGTATAGAGAGGGCCAGAACTTCTCTCCTCTCCTCTTTACTAGGATGTAGAGCAGTGGTTCTGAAGCTATTTACCATTGTGGGCCGCATATGCAGCTCTATTTGTGTTATGCAGGCCACATCCACACAATATCTATACCACCCTGCCTGCTGTGGTTGCCCGGCCGTGCACATCTCTCCACTTCTGCTCCCAGATGGGCAGGGCAGGGGTGATCCCACCCACTGAGCCATGGGGGCTCTTGCTGGGAAGCTGCCCACAGGACAAATTTCCACCCCACACCAGCTCTCCCCCCAGAGATGGGACTTTTACAGGGGAGCTTCCTGCTCTGGCTGTGCGCTCCAGGTCCGGCCAAGGCCAGCAGGGGACGGGCAGGTGGGCGCTGTCTGCTGCAGGCGCACTGCAGTCTGGAGATGCTCATCCGCCCCAGAGGTGACATGCTGTATGTATAGCTCTCCGTCATAGCTCCCCTTAATCTTCTCTTTTCCAAACTGAGCAGTCCCAGTGACAGGGTGTGGAGAAAGTGAATAAGGAAATATTACCCCTTCTCAGAACACACAAATCAGTGGTCACCCAATGAATTTAATAGCAGCAGGTTTAAAACAAACCAAGAAATATTTTGCACAACACACAGTCAATCTGTGGAACTCATTGTCGGGATGGTGTGAAGGATAACGGGGTTCAGATAAGTTCACGAAGGAGAAGTTAATCAATGGCTATTAGCTTAGATGGTCAGGGACGCAGTCCCATACAATAGATGTCCCTAAACCTCTGACTGCCAGAAGCTGGGACTGGACGGCAGGCTTGGCTCACTTGTGAATTGCCCTGCTCTGTTCATTCCCTCTGAAGCACCTGGCATTGGCCACTGTCAGCAGACAGGAGACTGGGCTAGATGGACCGTTGGTCTGACCCAGTATGGCCATTCTTACGAGGTCTCGTCTTTGGTCCTACTGAGTGTGATATCAAAAGGGAGGAGGGACCCATTGAACAGTCTCCATCCCCTCAAAATGATCTGCAAGATGTACCTGTGAATTTTATCAAGAATTATTCCACAGCTCCAGTTTAGTTTTGACTAAATTTTGACTAAGTTAAGAAACGACATTCTGCACTATTGTAACTGTGCATCATTTCAGATTAATTGCGCTGATGGATTTCAGCTGTGTTGCTAGGGTTTGTGTAGAACGCACTTGGAAAGGATTTGAGACGTTCAGATTATTTTAACTGGTTTAAACCAAAGTGTGCTGGATCCAGCCTATTTGTCTGTAAAAATGTTTGTTTTTTTTTCTGGTGGAAATTCTGCAATAATGCCATTTCTTTAATAGGCAAGTGTGTTTATTCCTAAAACGAGGAGCAAATCAGCACGCCACTGATGAAGAAGGGAAAGACCCTTTGAGTATCGCTGTAGACGCTGCAAATGCGGACATAGTAACACTGTAAGTGTGTTTTGATTAGGTTACATTTTAGATTTTTCCCCTGTATTGCTATACCGAGTCCTTTAAACCTATGAGAAATGCTTGGGTGGACTTACACCAGACTGAACAAACTCAAGACAATCCAGAGAGAGGGCACAGTGTTCACTGAATGAACTGAAATAAGCCCTGTACATCTTTGTCTGATGAAGCTCAGTAATGCGTTAGTTTTGTACTATGTTTTTTCACGGTAGTCAAAATGACATTCTTGTCTTTTCCAAACCGTAGGTTACGTTTGGCGAGAATGAATGAAGAAATGCGTGAATCAGAAGGACTTTATGGACAACCAGGTCAATACTCCACTAATAGCCAAACTGAGATGCAGTATAAGAAATGTATTCAGGAATTTATTAGTTTACAGTTAGATGATTCATAATTTATGAGCAAAAGAAAATTCAAGTAGCTTCGTACCATAGTGTTTTCCTCAGCAACATACACATGTAGGAAGTGTTATTGAAGTTGACAGTTGTATACTCTAACCAGTTAAGTATTCACAGGCTGCGGAGGAAGAGTGTTTGAAATTCACAGTTGTGGTACATGTTAGTACCACTTTAGGCACCCCTTTGTGCTGCTGGCCCTCCACACCATCTACTGTGCAGCCTTCTAGTAACCTTCTGTTGAAAGCCAGGCAATGTTCAGCTGCTGCCTTCTTTCTGGATTGTTCAGCAGAAGTCAAGGAATTAATTTTGTGTCTGTCTTCTCCATTGTGACCCCATTTCCTGAGGCCTAGACAAAACATTCATACAAAGTCACTATGGGCCGAAACACAAAAATGAGGGCTTCTTTTGCACAAATAATTTTTAAAATGTTTACGTTGTACAGGCGTTAGACCAAACTTTCCTTTTTAAAAACACATTTTTGTACTAGAGAACTAAACCAGTTAATTAGAAAAAATCGGTAGGCGTTTGGTCCAATTGGTATTAAAAAGCAAAAAATCCCACTTGGCATGTACAAATAACTCCTGGGCAAAGAGTACCATTTACACCCAAATATCTAAACTTGTATTGATAGAAACCACTTTTATTAGAGAGGACTTATTTGAACTAATGCTAGTGGAAAGCAGTAATAAAAATGAAGTTGGTTGGTACTAGTTATCGTTAAGTCTGACTTAAAACGGGCACCAGTCAGGGAATTTAGTTAAAGCAAAACCACCCTGCTTCAAGAGCTTGATCCTGTAAAGTGCTAATGGTTCCGGTGCTGATCCAGCAAAGCACTTAAGCTTGTGCCATTGGCTTCAAAGGGATGGCTTGTGCATAAATGCCAGCAGATCGAACCATATACCAATATCCCATAAATATGCATAATAATCCAGCATCCCGAAAGCTAGGTTTCTTTAAGGATGGATTTTCAACCGTAACTTTGAGTTTTCTTGGAGTTTTGGGTTAAGTTACCATTAAAGGTTTTGACGCTAAACTTGGAAGAAACCACCAGTCAAAATATGATGCAGGCTATTCCACTGAGTAAAGGAAAGTCCCTCACCTTTTTGATTGGCCAATATTCAGCCAGTGACATTAACTGCTAAGATGATGTATGCTGTTTCATTAACAGGCTACAGGCAACCTAACTGTTTAGTTCTCAATTTCATTTTCATTTTAAAGCTTTTTAAAAAAAAAAAAAAAAAGGAAGAAATGACCATCTAATTTCAAAGGGTGGAATGCATTTGCTGTGAGACAAATGCTTGAATTTGGTAGCTCCGGAATAAAATCTTGTATAAGCAGTTTGGATAAATTAACTGGCGTGCCACCGATGCAGAAGTATTAGAAATCGAAATTGGTATTTGTATAGTTTATAGAAAAGTGAGTTTTTACTGAACATTCCAGGGCTTGCATTCAGAACAAATACAAACAAACATTATTTACATGAGATGCATTGAATGTCTAACCTTTAACGAGAGGTGCCTGAAAATGGGAAATGTTTTCCCTAGCTTTGTGTTTAAAGGATTTTTAGGCAACAAATTTTCAACCAGCAGGTAAACTCAGCAAAGTTAGAGAAGTTTTTTCATCAAAAAACAATTTGATGATTACCTATTATTTGTGTTTATGGTAGCAAATAGAAGCCCCAGCTAAGACTGGGGACCCCCTTGTGCTGGGCAGTGTACAAACAGCGAGAAACAGCCCCTGCCCAGTCTAAATAAGCAAGACTGACAAAGGGAAAATAGAAGTGCAGAGGGGGGAAGTGGCCTGCCCGAAGCTCTGCAGAGCCAGGGGTAGAACTCGGGTCTCCCGACTTGTGATCCAGTATCTGAGTCCCCAGATCATGCTGCCTCCCTGGGCATTTTGTGACCAGCTGTACTTGATTGACTCAAAACATTTACAAATTATAACTAATGATTTGAATGTTGTAACTGTTAATATATGTTAGCCTGTCAAATTGTCATGTGAATTTACCAGCCTGAGCACAGATGTTCCCCCTCCCTTTACTGTGATGATGAAGGCAACAACTTTCCAAGACAGATGGATCTTAAAAGGTCCTTGCCACCCTGATTCTAACACTCCTCTTCAAAGGTGGTTCTGAAAAAGGTGGTGCTATAATACTAGATACTTTAATAATTTTTCTGTGATTGGGAGTTGGATGAGGGTAAGTGTGATGTAAGAGAGTCCTGTCATAAGCATGGAGTGAAGTGGATACTTCTGTATTTTAAAATATGTCTGCACTGCATTCGGAGGCAGTTGCAGCTCAGGTAGGCATATCTGCACTGGCTTTAACAAGATAATGTGGATAAAAATAGTAGTGAAGACGCAGTGGCACTGGCTTCAGCATGGACTGTGCAAACCTGCCTGGAACCCTGGGTTTGTACCTGTGCTGCTGGACTGCACCAAAGATCCCTGTTGCCAAGTTTTCTCTGCTACTTTAGCTTCACTAGCTAGATTAAAGCCACTGCACGTATGCCTGTCTGAGCTGCGTTACATCTCTGATTGCAGCATACGCTTACCCACCGTATGAAGTAGGCGAAACCAATGAGTGTAGCTAAGTAGCATCAACACTTCTGGTGTAAAAAACATGATTGGTTTGAAACTGTTGATGGAACGTATACATCACTTTGCATGGTGCAACGGGTCTTCCAAAAAGTACGTTATATAATGGGTATTAGCTGATTTAAACAGCTCGTTCTATAAAATATGCATTGCTGGTGATAGAAGCCATATACTCCATGGTACCGTTCCTTGCATAATACTTGAGAATGCTTACCTTCTGGTGCTACAGCAAGTCTGTTAACTAGATGTCTGCTACCCTTTTTCCTGTTTTTTCTTAAATGTTCAATGTGTGCCTTTTAATTTATTTTGCTGTTGAATGGTTAAGCTGTGATATAGTATTTTTGTATTAAAAATCTGCACTTTAGCTACACATGGCTTGCAAAGGGGATTTCCAGAATTCAATTTTAAACAGCATTTTAAAATAATATTTACAAGGTTTACAGTATTAAATATTTTAATGCAGCGTACAAACTTAAAGGACACTTTATTTTATTCATCTATTTTTGTATTGATATTTTATTATCATCCAAAATAGCCAAAAATATATCTTGCAAAAACAATTTTTCTTTAGCGGGTACTTCAAAAAACCAAATATGTTAACTCAGCTGCTGCACTAGTTCATCCACGGAATCAATTTCCTTTTATTTCTACTGTGTTGTTAATTTAATCTCGTGCATTAGACGTGATTAACTCTGATTTGTCTCTCTTAGTGTATATTCTCTTGATGAATGATCATGGCTCCAGTTTTATTGTATGCTCGCCTCTCAGTGGAAGCAGTGATCAGAAGCTGTAATGAGCAAACACATGCTGTGTTCTTTTTAGATCTAGAAATGTGCTTGGAGCTAAACCTGAACACTGAAAGGGAATTTCAATAGAAAGGAAGTTCTCTTTTAAAAATGAGCTAGTGATTGTACTTATATTTTTAGAGTTGGGGAAGAATTCTGCCTGGTTACATTTTTATGTAAGCCCTGCCACTCTTTCAATTTTGTTTTGGCCAACTGTCATTTCTGAGGATCTATTTTCAAATAACACAATGCTACCACACACACACAGGAGTGACACCATCTGGCCCTGGAAATACACACACAAAATGATGGAAAGACATAATGGCAATATAACCTTGCACTCCCTACCCATTAAAGGCGCTATAAAGTCATTTAAAACTATGCCCTGTGGAAATGGATAAAAGGGAGAATATCTGCGTCCCTTTGCCAGCCAGACAAAGGCTGGTCTACACTACAGAGTTGTGTTGACAAAAGTTAGCTCCTGTTGACCAAAACAGTGGAGGTGTACACACTAAAATGCTGTTCCCACTGATGTAAATCCCTTGCTATGCCGACATAATGAAACCGGCTCAGCCAGAAGTACAGGGCTGGGCGATGCAGTGTCAGTGCAGACACTGCACTCCTTACATGGCTGTTGGCTGTCATTCTTGTCAGTTTTGAGCTGTGAAATTGACAAGAAAGCTGGGCAGCTGGAGTCCCACCGATCCCCGCTCCTGTGGAGAGCTGAGCAGTGGGAGTGGAGCAAGAAGCCTTGGGTGGCCTCTCCCGGCAGTGAACGGGCAATGGGGGCAGCCTGCTGGGATCCAGCCGGTAAGGTAGCTGCCGGTGTGTTGACCCACACTGCCCCGCTTAGGTCTGTGGACGTGCCCCTGGTGAGCAGTAATTAATGCAGTGGCTGTAACCTAGGTCTAACGTAGGTCGACTTGACTTTGTAGTGTAGACAAGGCCAAAGGGATGGGAGGTATCTGTTGCACACCACTGTAGTTGGTGGGAGAGATCAACTTTTGGTTCCCCTCTTCTCTTATGATGTGCAACATACAATGGAGCTGTCAGAGCGGGAACAGTAGTGTTGGCGTCCTGCATGCTCCTCCCCTGACTGGGAAGGCATAGGTTTGGATGGCTGCATGTTCCCTGCTTCTGCAGAGCATTCCACCATGTGCTTAAGTTCCATTGAAATCAATGGCTGAAAATTGCTTAGCTGCTAGTGTAGACAGGGCAGGAAAAAGAGACTTGGAACAAACCTCCTTTCCATGTTCCACCATCTGTGCCATCAGCCACATCATTTTCAGTACCCATTGACGGGGGCTGGGATGACACTGATGAATGTGCTCTGCTCTTATGCTGTTGCTTGCTAATAATTGTTGTATTATGGGCTAGCTGGTTATGACATTTTTTTAGTTCCTTATTTCTGCCATAGATCTACTTTCAAGAGATCCTCTGACTGTTTCCTTTTTAAAAGTTATTTTATTCTTTATATTAATAAACATATTTTTCTTTTACATTGCTTTAAAATGCTGGCATTTCTCCTTTCTAACTTTGAACTTTCCTCTGTGTGGCTGTCTTTGAGGCACTATTTTCAGGTATAGTTTGGCTTTGTTTAATTTGCTTTTACATAATGTGCATGTAGTTAGCCAGTCTCTGTCAGCGTTCATGTCACTAATCCATTTTATACCATATACGAACAATCAGTTATACCAACATATCAATGTTACACGGTAGTTGCTAGGACATTTGTGAGATGGGGCATGGTCTTAGCCAGTGTGATAAACGTTTTTAAAATGTTTCCCTAATTTATTTTTCTTCTTCTACCCAGGAGATGAAACTTATCAGGACATTTTTCGTGACTTTTCCCAAATGGCATCCAATAATCCAGAGAAGCTAAACCGTTTCCAGCAATCAGATTCACAAAAGTCTTGAGTGTCTATGAAGGAAAAGAACTAAACCTGGTCCTTCTGTAATGCTTATAGAGCAACTGTCTTTTTTTTTTTTTTTTTTAAACTGCTTTCGTTATATGCTTCTTGTTACATGTTCAAGTGGTCTGGGTAGAGTGACCACTCTAGTGTAGCCTGAGACTGGGTTGGGAATGTAAAGAATTGCTGCATGTGCTTCACTATGTATACCTCAGCAGCTGGAGAAAGGGATACTGCCTCTGGTTGGAGAGTGTTTTGTTTTGTGATGTGGAAGCAAGATCTTGGATGAGTCACACTCAGGGCTGGCAGAGGCTGGGACCATTGCAGAACTCATAACCTGTAGGTGGTGTGGGATGATCAGATCAGCATTGCTTATGAGCAGTCCTTTGCAGCATGACAGTCCCATGTCTCCAATTCCGCCTAGCTATAACTCTACAGCTCTTGTCTCTTGAAGGCAAGGACCAGCTTGCCCTTCCCCTCTCCAGTCTGTTTGGATGGGAAAGTTGCCTGACCTTCCCTCTGTACATCTGCCCGTGACACACACGAGCCTCCGCCACAATGATGTGCTACTAATAACAGGAAGTGACACTGTTGCAGGCTTTTTTCCACAGCTGACTCCTACCCAGTGCAGGTCATTAGGCCTGCTGCCCGTCACTATAGGTCTGTGTTGTGGAGCACCAAATGTCCGAAGAGCAGCTACTTTCCTTTTTACATTAAGACTTGCTGTGAATGAAGTTGCTTATTTAATTGATTCTCTGTGGAACCTTCCCTTGGGAGTAAATTTGATCTCCTAATGCCATGAGTTGCTTTTAATGCATTAAATTGACTGACATCAAAATGCATCTCAAAAGCTGGAATTAGGGAGTAGAAAATAAGTAGTGAGCAAAGAACATTAACCTAGGACAGTCATCCTTGAAAGTTGCCTCTCCCTCCAAGCTGTTGCCAGTATTGTTCCCAATAAAGAGATATTAAAACACACACAAGTGCTGCAGCCAGCCCAAACCCCGGCCAATCAATTCTTTTTGCCAAAGTATTCCCTACTGTAGTCTTTGTACATATTCCCACTAAAGTAGGGCATGTAGTAGAAAACATGGAAGTTTTACTATACCACTGCTGCAAAGAAATAAATGAATATAATCTGCAGTGGTCAACAGGAACTTCTCAGTGGGTTTCACACTGCATTCTGTCAATGTGCACATACGTATTTATAGTATATCGATAGATTATACCCACCTGAATCCCAAAAGTGTCACAGACTTACTTATTGATCCTCCATTTGCTGGCACTTTGAACAGTGTAAGAAGGATTTTGAGGTAGTTCTTCCAAACTACCGCTAATTTCCTGTAATCTGTTCTGAATAGTTGAGGCAATGTGCTCTGCTGCTGCTAAAACTTGCTTTGGAAATACATGAGATTTTTAAAAATTAGCTTATTACAATGCAAATACAGAAGGGGTTTTCTAAATGTATGTGATAAAATTAAGCTTTTCCTGGCATGTTAAATTTGACAGCTATTTTAAATATTTATCCCTGTGCATTAAATATCTAATCAAAAATAAAATATGTGGAAGATCTTTGATACCGGAATAAGATCTTCACACTATAGAAAGTATCCAATAGATTATTATGGTAAAATAGGTGAATTTTACAGCATAATCATTGGTTCATTTGTAGCCTAATTACTTTAAGCAAAGTAAACTGTCCATTTTTAACTGCATTTATTCTGGACAGTAATAAGTTTAAGGATACTGCTTACAAATGAGTTTCATACGCTTTATTTCACAGGAACAGCTTCCCGTGGAATGATTGCATGCTTCCTGGTCTGTCGAATTAAACAGTATTCTACCTTGAGTAAATGAGTAGAGCTTAGAACGAGTATAAGCTTTCCCACCTACAGCTGGGGTGCTGTGTAAGATACACCAAGTACAGTATACATTTCAGATACCTGGTTTGTGTCCAGGGAATGCCTTCTCCTGTTGGGTTACAAGTCATGTTTGGTGTACAGCAAAGCTGTCTAAAGCATCAGGGCACAATCATGGTCTTCATTCCATGCTACTGAAAGACATTGGAAATCTGTCCTCTGCGATATCCCATGCCATGCCTCCATCGCTGTGACCACTGGCAGCATTTCCTTCCCAGTCACTCAGGGCTGCTGCTTAAGCTGGCAGAAGGGTTCCTTGTAAAGGGCAGCTCTCTTCCTTTGTGGCTGTGTGGAGCGTTTGCTGTGTTCCCAGCTCTCGCCAGTCACAGCAGTGAATGACTTAGCTTTTGATACTGTGTTTATGCTAAATTATAGTATCTGCTTTGATGGTTGGTTGGTAATGTCCATGATCTGTAGATTGTGTCAGTGTGCTCAGAGTTTGTAAAAAGCTGGGAAGTGGTTTTAGCCGTCCAGGCTATGCGGTTTTGTTCCTTGGCCTGTTAGGTACGCTGAGATGTGCAGTGCAATGTGCATTCACCAGAAGAGCATTTCTGTGATCAGTGTATCTGCAGTGTCATGGTGGCACAATGGCAAAAATGGACATGCCATTAAGCATTCTGGCAATATAATTAAGGGTTCAGTCCTACCAGATATTGAGTGCCTCCAGCTGCCAGGGTGCTCTGTATCATACAAGATCAAGTCTTTAGGTAGCAGGACAGAGTACAATTGACCCCCTGGCTTTAGAGATGGTGCTTGATGGGCAAATCTACAACTCATGTGCTGCTGTTTTGCTGAGTAGTATTAGGAAATTCCCGCTCACGCTATGGGGTGAATCTGAATATAACTTGAATAGTATGCAGTAAAACTCTGTTATGCTCTAATATCTGCTAAACCATGTGCAAAATAATGGGAAAGTTTAGTTCCAGTTCATGCTTCCATATACGTATGGAATACAACTGGCCTTAATTTGTGGAAAAGACAGCAGCATTATTTCTTAATACAGTTCAAAATAAAATTATCATTATAAAATAATGTGAATTCCTAGTATTAGCTAATTCACTGAGGGCTTTTATTATCCTTATTCTACCCAGGGCTAGGCCGTATGTGCAGAAGGATGTTTGGAATGAGTAGATATGGAAAAGTACAACATACCTTTTAGCGCACTTCGTTTTGAGAGAGATAATTTCCTTACGTTACCTACTGGTTAAAACAGTGGCTGTAATGTTTCATTACAATCTATACTTGTTTTTAAGACTTCCTGTTTTCTGTTACTGTTGGTACAATGCTTATATATTCAGGTATTTCTGTGCTCCGCTGAATTTTATGCTATTTGACATATTGAAATCATCATTCTTTTCCTTAACTTTGAGTGACCCTACTAGACAGTAGAAGTTTTGCTTTGCTTTCACTCATGTTGCAGTTGGAACACGCACTGCAGTTCATGAATACATTGTAGAA
Source organism: Emydura macquarii macquarii (assembly GCF_026122565.2). Lineage (NCBI taxonomy): Eukaryota > Metazoa > Chordata > Testudines > Chelidae > Emydura > Emydura macquarii. The sequence goes on along the minus strand of NW_027130866.1, from coordinate 1,009,841 downwards.
TTTCGTTTCCTCATCTGTATGATTAGGACCTAATCTCAACCTCATTGAAATCAATGGGAGCCTTTAGATTCTGCTCTGAATAATCTGTAATGTTCAGGGTATGTTGAGAGATACTGTTATCTTTCACTTTTAAGGGAGTCATTTGCAGTTACTTTATAGGTAGACAGGGCCGACATGTAACCAATCCTCCCCCCCCAAGTGCTGTTGGTTTACCAGTAAATTCTCCATATCAAATGGAGTCTTTCTCTCGCACTGAATCATGGCTTGTACTCTCAGCATGTTTGAAGAATTAGAAATCCCTTTGGTCTATAGCAGCTATTTTTAAGCATGGTGGAAGGGATACATGAGAACTAGAAAAAGCAGAACATGCGCTATAATGTTCTCTGTGTGTATAGACAGCTGCCGGGATCCTGAAACAGAAATCACCTTTTCTAAAAACCATGCATGTGAAGGATGTATTTTACTAGTAAAAACTCTGAATGGCACAGTGAACATAAAAGAACATTTCACAGCATTCCAAATCGTGTACAACTGCCTTGAGTCTAAGGCATGAATATTTTTACATCATCAAAGGGATTAGAACTGATGATTACACTGGAAGCATTTTAAAAGCCAATTGTGAAAACATCCACTATCCATGCACTCACAGATAGGTAAAGAATATTTTTCCCAGTGACCTCCAATGCCATGATTGATAGTCCTTTGCACAAAGTTTCTACCTGACACCCACGTTTTGGTGTAGGTACCTGTTTGTACAAGTGCGCCCCTTTAAAACAGAACAACCAACTATGTAAGGATATGAGGGGGAAGAAGATGAATGTACTTTTTATTTTCATTTCCTCCCACCCCATTTTTTCTTTACCTTGCTATGTACTGTATTTCTTCTCTCTCCTCCCATGGAAGGAGATGGTAAGGGAGGAAAATTCCCACTTAATTTTTATCTGAAAATCAGGATTTTTTCCATGTTATGATAGTAATTACTGAGGAAACAAACCCTGTTTTCTCAAGCTGGATGGTTAGTCTGTGTGAAGTGATTAAAATGACTTTATGTACCTAGAGATGAGTACTAGATAATGTTTTTAAACATTCCAGGAGTAAATGCTTATAATCACTAGTGATTTGTTTTGTTTCCTAAATGCAGAATTATAAAGAATGTATAACAAGCCTGACTTTGCATTTAATAAGTCTATAGGCTTTATAGCAACCACTTGAATGTAGTTTTATTGTAGTTCCCTTGTAAAGGGAGAAGAATACATTATCTGCATAGTTACTCTACCATGTACATGTGTAAGAACTGTAAATACTGTACTTGAATAAAGACTTTGTATGCTGCACACTCAGGGTGGTGTGTGTGTGCGTGTGCGTGTGCCGCAGGCTGGGGCCTAGCACCCCATACAGCTAGAAACCCGGAGCCTTTCCTTGGTGGTGAACTACACCGGCCTTGCCCTGCTGCAGGTACCAGGGCAGGGCAGGGCTGTGCTGGAGGAAGGCCGCCCGTCCCCGCCGCAGCAGGGAGCTTCGCCCCACCGCTGAGCTGAGCAACTCTGCAGAGTGAAATTCACAGTCTGCGCCGGCTCCAGGCCGGCCCGGGCAGTTTGTCACTGTAACGAGCAGGGTCCGGCGGGGGCTTGTGCCGGATGCAGGCGGGGAACCAGTGCAGCCAGTCGGCAACACAACCTACTGGGACCGCCCCTGCCAGACCCGGGGGGCCGCCTCTGCCTCCCCCCAGCCGGTCTGACAGCGGCACGGGGGTAGGTGCCTGCCGCGCCGCGCGGGACCCTCCCACCGCCTCCCGCACCGCGAGCCGGGCCCTGCCCTGCCCGGCCGGGCCGCACCGCTCCCGCACCGCCCGCGCCCCGCACACGTTCGCCCCAGGCCGGCGCCCATCCCCGCGGAGCCAGGGCGGGACACGGGGCACCCGGCGCCCTGCTGCGGGCCGGCCCCGCGCGTCCCCGGGTGCAGCCGCCCGAGAGCGGAGCCGGGCCGGGCCCGCTGGGAGCCCGCTCAGCGCCTCAGCAGCCGGCCCGGCGGACAGGCTGCAGCCGGGCCGGCGCTGCCCCCACGTGGCGGACGGGAGGCGGAGCCTGGCGGGCGAGCGGGAGAGAGACGCCGGCTCGGCCCGGCTCGGCCCGGCCCCGCCGCCATGGCCCGCCTGGGCGCCGCGCGCCCCCCGCCCTGCGCGCTGCTGCTGGCCGCCGGCCTGGCGCTGGTCTGCGCCTTCTACTACCTGGGCTCGGGCCGCGAGACCTTCTCCAGCGCCACGCGCCGCCTCCGGGCCACGCGGGCCCCCCCCGGGCCCGGGCCCGGCCCGCAGAGCCCCAGCGCCCGCCCGCCGCCGGCCCAGCCCGAGCCCGGTCCCGAGCCCGGTCCCGGCCCCGCCGCCGACTTCCACCTGCTGCTGATGTTCACGCGCGCGGCGGGCAGCCCGGCGCTGCAGGCCCGGGCCCGGCTGGCCATCGGCTCCCTGCTGCGCCACGCGCGCTTCGCGCCGGGCCAGGCGCTGCGCCTGCACTTCGTCAGCGAGCCGCGCAGCCGGGAGATCGCGCAGGGCCTGCTGCGCCCGCTGCTGCCGGGCCTCGCCTTCCGCTGCCAGGTAGGCCGGGCCGGGCGGGGCCGGGCCGGGCCAGGCCAGCCCTTCCCTCCCCTTCCCTCCCCTCCCCGGGCTTGGCCGCAGCGCCCCCCGCCCCGGCCCGGCCCCGGCCCCGGCCCCCGCTGGCGCGAAGCTGCCTTGGTGGGTCCCAGGACACAGGGACCGTCCTCAGCCCTGAGCGCGGTTGAGAGCGGCCGGCAGCTCCGGACAGGGGGTTTGACAGCGGCCTTGAACTACCTGAAAGGGGGTTCCAGGGAGGATGGGGCTAGGCTGTTCTCGGTGGTAGTAAATGACAGAACAAGGAGCAATGGTCTCACGTTGCAGTGGGGGAGGTCTAGGTTGGACATTAGGAAAAAGTTTTTCCCTAGGCGGGTGATGCAGCTCTGGAATGGGTTACCTAGGGAGGTGGGGGAGTCTCCATCCTTAGCTGTGGCGGCTGGCCCTGTGTGCGCTGGTGAGCCGGCACGCAGCCCCCGATGTGCCCGTGGTGCACCTGGTGTCCACACTCAGATGTGCTCCCAGCAGCCCATGGCATCGTGGACCGGACTGGCTTTGAGCAGGCCTGGTCGCCGGGCAGTCTGCCTGTTCCCGTGCCGGTGAGGACCGGCTGCGGTGACACGTCCCCAGCTGTGCCAGTGTACCGCTCCCTCCCCTTCCCCACACGCCGGGCACTGGGCCCCGGGGCTCTGCTTCCCGGCCTGCCCGCACCAGCAGCGCTGCGCACATCCCCTCCTGAGAGCTGTCCCATTCCTCTGCGGCGGATTTGCTGCTCGTCGCTTGGTTTCCTTGTGGTTTTGCAGCTGCAGGCGGGGCCGGCTCTGGCCTGCCGCAGTGGGGCACCGCACAGACAGGCGGATGCAGAAGAGGGAAGCCGGGGGACTCGATGTAGCAATGCACAGATGTGAACCAGGGCCTCAGGTCTCGAACTCAGGGTCCGTCACTGCAGCTGCTGGCCCAGGTCTCAGATGGTTCGGTTCCTCCAGCCTCCCGTGGTGCCTGGGCCCACAGCAGAGCTCGGCCCCCTGAAAATCACTGCCAGGCGGGGGCGGCCATCTGGCTGGGAAGAGCGTGTGGTTGCTGTGTCAGGCACCCACAGGCCTGGCAGTCAGGCTCACACAGGCTGCTGGAGCTTTCTGTCCACACTCGCAGTGGAAATGGTGCGTCCTCCATCCACTGATGTCTTCAGACCTAGACTGGAGCCTTTCTGGAGGGCGATGCTTTAGCCAAACACAAATTACTGAGCTCAGTCCCGGCGTAACTGGGTGAAATGTAATGGCCTGTGCTATACAGGAGGTCAGACGAGGTGATCTGTAGCTCCATCCTGGCCTTAAACTCTCTGAACTGGAACGTGGCTAGATTTTTGAGAATACAAACTGGGGAATAATTACAGCGCTTCTCTGAACGGCAGATTGGGCTGCGTTAGTAGGAGCATCGCCAGCAGATCGCGGGAAGTGATTATTCCCCTCTATTCAGTGCTGGTGAGGCTGCATTTGGAGTATTGTGTCCAGTTTTGGGCCCACCACTACAGGAAGGATGTGGAGAAGTTAGAGAGAGTCCAGCGGAGGGCAACGAAAATGATTAGGGGGCTGGAGCACAGGACTTATGAGGAGAGGCTGAGGGAACTGGGCTTGTTTAGTCTGCAGAAGAGAAGAATGAGGGGGGATTTGATAGCAGCCTTTAACTACCTGAAAGGGGGTTCCAGGGAGGATGGGGCTAGGCTGTTCTCAGTGGTGGCAGATGACAGAACAAGGAGCAATGATCTCAAGTTGCAGTGGGGGAGGTCTAGGTTGGACATTAGGAAAACGTTTTTCTCTAGGAGGGTGGTGAAGCACTGGAATGGGTTACCTAGGGAGGTGGTGGAATCCGCAGCCTTTATAGATTTTTAAGCTGAGGCTTGACACAGCCCTGGCTGGGATGATTTAGTTGAGGTTGGTCCTGCTTTGAGCAGGGGTTGGACTAGATACCTCCTTTCCAACCCTAATCTTCTATGGTTTGTCACAGGCAGAAGGACAAACGTAAATGCTCAGAGGTTCCAGGAAGCTGAAGTTGCAGGAGAGAGACTTTCTCGCTGTCAGTCAGTTTCACTGGCATGTGTAAAAACGTATGTGAACAGTAGGAAGTGCGTCTCTTTCTAATGAGCTTGGAATGGCGCTGGTTAGAAGTCATTCATTGCTCTGATGTTCTGAAAGCAGGAGCCTCTTTGTTGAAGCTTTTGGCTAAATAATTCATAGCTGAGTAACCTGCGATCAAAGAATGCATGTAGAAAACGACTCGGGTTTATTAAAAACCATTGTCTGTCTGGTTGGTTGATGGCCCTGGGAACTGTAGATACTTATCCCTCCTAGTGCAAGAGCGAGAGACTGCCTGCGAGGTGCCTGCCGGAGACGTGTGACCCTGGAGGATGAGGGCGCTGGGCTGGCAGTCGCAGAGGCTGTGAGTACAGCTCCGGGCCCAGTGTCCGGGGCCTGCGTTGGTGGGTGTCAGACATACAGGGGATGGGAGGTGTTCCCCTGAACCGACGCCGGGGAAGGAGCCGTCTTTGCTGACTGGCAGCAGGTGGCACTAGTGTACCGCAGCCGGGCAGGGACCGGAGGAGTTCGTTGTGAAATACCTTGGGAATGGCTGGGTAGAAGGACCTGACCGGGACCAGACCCAGCCCCAGCCCCTCCCTCCAGCACCACGGCTGTGCTCGAATTCTGGAGACGATGCTGGGTTTTGATGGCTTGTTCATGCTGAAAGTTCCTGGGGCGATGCTTCCTGCCTGCCAGGCACTGACGCCCTCCGTGCTGCTGGCTCTGCCCTGCACCGAGGATGCTGGAGCCGGGGCCGCTTTCTTCACAGCTCAGCGCATCCGTTCGGGAGCTGCCCCTCCGTGGCTGTGCAGCTCCCCCAGGCCTGCCCCGGCAAGGGACTGCGCCTGGCCAGGCTGCCCCTCACGGGGCCAGGTACGTGATGGCTGGGCCCGGCTCCACTGCAGTGTCTCGAGGCTGCAGTCGGGCTGGGCGTCTGTGCTGCGTGTGCGTGTGTCTGCCACCCAGGGATCGGCCAGTGCCTGCCCCAGGCCCCTGCTTGGTGCCCCCCTGCTGGTGGCTGACACCTGCTTCGTGGTGCAGACTGGAGCTGACTGGCCCCAGAAGTCAGGCTCTTGGTGCATCTGCAAACGCAGGGAACCACAGGTACAAGAGGCTCTCGTTTTGCATCCTGAGCCTCTCCCTGGCTCTGCTGTCTGCCAGGGCGGGGGGAGGCTGGGCAGCGCAGACAGCCTTTGCTGAGAGCTAGGATTGTACTTGGCATGTCATGAGCTGGGACCTGTGGATGTTCCCACGCTGGTGGGAGCGGTGGTGCCTTCCCCCCTTTCCTCCTCTTCCCCCGTCACCCTCCTCCGCCCTCTGCAGGCTGCACCCCGCACGCAGGTGTGGGCCCGGCAGGGAGGGCAGAGGTTGCATGGGCCAGTGGAGGCAGACCTACCCTCACGGTGCGTTTCCAACAGCAGTGGGGAGGTGACAGTGCCGGTGGCACAGATGGCTGGCGCCAAATGGCCACCTCCTGGAAGATCAGAGCCATGACAGCTGGAAAGGGGCTCCCAGAGCGTTGGATCTCTCCCTGCCCCCCGGGGCTGGAGCGGCACATGCTACGCCCAGGCCCCTGGCCTCCATGCAGGGTATGTGGAGCCCCGGGGAGAGAGCGTTCTGCTGAAATGACCATATCGCCCTGCATCTCGCTGGCCCCTGTGACCAGCTGCCTCCCAGGCGGTTTGGAGGATGTGCTGATTATGCACCGCCGCCGGTCGGAGGTGGTTCCTGCCGGCCCAGCCGGTGCGATTTCCCGTAACTCGGTGAGTGAGGGTCCCACCCTGGAGGCCGGGATGGAAAGCAGCGCTCAGCAGCATCCAGAGGAGGGCGCTGTTCACGCAGGAGGCAGGGCCTGGCAAGGACCCTACCAGCTCCCTCTGAGCACCCCAGAGCGGTGAGCAGCTCCGTGGGTGGAAGGGATTCCTCTCTCCTCGCCGTCCCAGCGCCATCCCGGCCTGCTTCCTCTGGCTTTGCCACCCAGCTGCAGCACTGACTGCCTGAGCTAAACGCTGAGTAAATCCCTCCTGGGCTGCTGGCTGGGGCGTGGGAGCAGCACCGGCTCCCCTGGTCTGCGAGAGCCTCCTGAATCTGGGAGTCCAGAGGCAGTATGAAACCCGCGTCTCCGTGCGCGGCCAGCGTGCTGCCAGCGTGTGTTACGCGGACAGTGCCTGCGCGCGGGAGCACGTTAGCTCTGCCCACACAACCGCCCGCACGTTTACATAATGGGCTGCTCGATGCTGACCAATGAACCATCACAGTGACTACCTGGTAACTAACTACCTGTGCTTCCTCCTCCTGCTGGGAGATGGTGCTCCTGTCTGATCTCACCGGCCAGCCCCAGGCAGTGCTTTACCTCTGTACAGCGTGTCCGGATGTGGAATTACAATGAAATGTCCGTGTGCTCTGCGGCTCCAGTCCGCGGCTCCATGGGACAGCTCCTGAGAGTCAGGGCTTCAGGCTCTGACCCAGACTGGTTTCATTCACCTCTGTGTTACGTTAGTTGTATTCGCCAGCCATCGGTTGGCCGGGTCTGTTCGTTCAGCAGGTGCCTTCCCCACCTGAGACTGTGATGGCGGACCCCCTGTGCTGTGGGTCTGCTCCTGGGAGTGCTGCCTTCTGAAGGTTAGCAGAGATTTATTTACAAGGGGAAAGCTGATGGGAAAGCTGCAAAGCAGTGCTTGTCCTTGTCTCCACCTGGCAGTGCGGTGCAGAGGGGCAGACGTGCGCGTGTGCTGGACTTCACAATTACCGACTGAACCATTCGCCCATCCTGTAATCAGAGGTACCCGTTTGCTAAGTGCCAGAGCTATTTTTGCTTTAAAACAGGGCTTGCTCTCCCAGCCTGTCACAAGGAGGCATCGTTGTGATCTGACGTTTGCCAGCTGTGCCGCTTGCTGGCTTTGTAGCCTTGAGCAGATCACTTTCCCTCTCTGTGCCTTGCTTCTCCCGTCTCTAACGTGGATGATAACCCCTCCCGGCTCGCCTTCGTGCTGTGCTTTGAGAGCCTCCACGGAGGACTGTACAAGAGCGGATTATTTTGTGGTTTGACCCAGCAGTGAAGCTGTGCGGAGCTGCCTGTAGACCGTGGAGCTGCAATGCTGTGCTAATGCCAGTGCTGGGAAGCTGATTGGCAGAGGGAGTGGGGGAAGGCAGGGATAAAGTAGAACTGGAACCCGGTGTTTAGTGAGTGTGCACAGAAAGGGTCTCTTCTCGGTGCGGGGCGTGTGTTTATTAAAAGCTGTTTGCGCAGAAACCCACAGACACGCTTTCCTTGAGTCCTAAATGAACCGAGTCAGATTTTGCACTGGAGGTTTACTGAACGCGGCAGCACAAATAAATAATGACATACAGAATGACAGCAGATGAGCTCGCTGCCCCAAAATCTGTGCTGGGGAGAAGGAAAAGGGCCCGTGAAATATCCGAGTGTAGCTTCTCCGGAGAAGACGGGGCCGCCCTGTTTGAGGTTTGTGGGCAGGGCGTGCCGGTGGTAGTGAAAAGGACACGCTGAGTCCTGTTAGTTCCCAGCTGGTTTTCGGCGGTTCTCTTTCTGGCGGCTGGAGTCCAGAGTCTGTTTTCCAGTAGCTTTGCCATTGCTCTTTGGCTTGTGTGTTTCCAAAGCGGCTGGAATCCACGTGGCGGCTTTTCTTCAGCCCTGTCCCCTGTGTATGCGCAGGCTGATCTCAGCGCTGAGCGGGAGACCCCAGCAGAGGGGTGAGGTGCTGGTCCCACTGGGTCGGCTCGGAATGGACGCCCTGGCGTGAGGTGTGGAAGCACTGCAGTGATCAGAGGAGACAAAACCCGGGATCTGATTCCTGGCCCATGGCAAGTGTAGCCAGGCTGGCAGCAGTCAGGCCTGCCTGCGGCTGGGAGCACATCTGCCCTTTGAGCCCGGCAGGAGACTCCCCTCTGCCTGGACCCGACAGGAGCTGAGCTTGCTGCGAGGACAGGCTGGCTCGTGATTCCTGAGCAATGGCATCCTGCCACATCCTGAGGGCCAGCTGCAGCTGGGGCCCTGCTGTGCACGGTGCTGTACATACACAGTGAGGCATCCCCTGCGCTGAGGTCGGGGAAGGGAGAGCTGCCCTCATGGGTAGCCTGCCCACACTCAGCCAGCCCAGCATCCGGCTTCGCTCAGGTTTCCTGGCGCTGCCATAACCTGTGTGTACGCGGGGAATCCCTGGGTCCCTGGGACCTGGCAGGCCTGGTTTGTCACAGTGCCCAAACCATACAGAGCTTGGTGGTGTCCAGGGTGAGGGAGCTGCCGTGGAGGACCCTGTCTGACCGTGGCACGGCCCCCTGATCCAGGAGCTGCACGCAGACCCGGCCAGTGAGATTGCACCTGACCATCTGCCCCGTCATTAGAATGGAGGCCTAGAAATTGCACAGGGAGGAGACTGATGAGGCCCCCCCACCTGGCGGACGGGGGATACCTGCCCTTTTGGATTCTGCTGGTCATTCCCATTAAACCACCCAAGCCAGGGGCTCGCACCGTTTCTCTAGGGAGACGTTACCGGCCCAGCGGAGTTCGCTGTCGGGGAGATGCCCAGAGTTCAGCACCTGTTGGCGATGGCACCCGGCAGTGGGGTAGACCCGAGACAGAGGCAGGGTCCCAGAGCTGCCTGGCGGGCGGAGGGGAAATGTCACGTGCAGCATGGGTTGCTGGCCTGGATGAGTTTGGCCTGGGCTCTCCTTCCTGCAGATTCATCCAGTCACTCCTTGTCATCCTCACCCCCACACAGTTCCTCTGCCGCCCTGGGCCCGACTCCCTTCCCCTGCTGGGGGCTGCTGGGATGGTGGTGTTACTCCTGACTTTAAGCTCTCAGCGTTCATTCCCTTCAAACACTTGTGGGGAGTTTTCCTGCCTCCCTCCGCCACACGGCCTTGCCATTTCGTGCTAGGCTCCGTCCCGCTCCCACTGCGTCTGCGGCAACGTCCTACTGTCCCCCGTGGGCAGGCTTCATCGAAGGGGGGCCAGAAAGAGGGGGGAGCCGTTCTAGTCAGCTAGTCTGACCGGAGAATAGTGCCGCCGCCGAACTTCTGGCTGCGCTGGAGCAGAGGGGTTAGAAGAGACGCCCTGTCTGGCGTTGGTTAGGCTCACTATAAAATAACGCTGCCCATGTTGAACTCTGAGGGGCACAGCCACGCGTGGGGCAGCTCCCTCGAGCCTGAGAGCGTCTGGTGCTGGACGGGGCGTTTCTGCTGCGTGTCTGGCGGGCTCACAAGCATCCTCTCGCGGCCAGGGCTGTGGCGTTTGGTTCCTAGGATGACCTTGCTCTGAACTCACTCGGGTCCCTGAAAAGGGCAGCCTGGGCATCTCCCAGGATTTCCCCGGGTGCCTGAGGCTGTTGCCTCGTTCGCTCTAGAAGGAGAGTGAATGAGTCGTTGTGGGGCGAGCGGCTGATGTGCTGCAAAATACATAATCCCCGTGCACACGGCCCAGACGGCCTAGTGCGACGTGAGCCGGCAGCCACGGAACCTCCCTCGGCGTCCGAGCCGTCAGCGATTCCCCCATGCCCTGAGGAGGGGGACTGGAGGGAAGGGTTTGTCGGTGTCTCTGACGTAGAGACGCTGTGGAGAGGAGTCCGGGGAGGGTTGTCATGGAGCTGATGTGGTCTCCCTTATGGTGCTCATTGCACCGTCCCTTGCCCGTCGCTCCCCATCCATCGAGGCCGCTCTTCGCACGAGGGAAACATGGCGGCGCGTTTGTGTTTCTGTGGCGCTTGTCCCCGCAGCCCCTGAACGTCCTTACCCGCCGATGGGCGTCCTGCACAGGACACGCTCCGTGGATGGATCCTGCCGGAGGTGCAGGTTTCTTGGGAGCTGCCCGCCGGAGTACGAGGGGAGCCGCAGACACAGTAGCAGGCCACTCTGCTGGTGCCAGCCCGAGGCGAGCCTCTGCGTCCTCGCGTTGGTTCTGTGCCCAGAGCCACTTGCAACCCAGTTTTATTTCTCCTGCTCTGTTTCTGGCCAGGCTCTGCTGCTTGTTTCCTTGTCTCTGGATGCAGCACCGAGAGCTCCTGCGTGGAGCAGAATTCCCTTTTCCACTCAGGCCCTGTGCACCTGGCTGCAGGCCGTTTATGGGGGGCTGCAGAGGGTGATTTGTCAGCATGGCAGCGCGGTGGAAACGCTGCCAGTGGCTGTTATTAGTGATGAGGAAGTGGCAGTGAAGGAGCAGAGGACCTTGGGCACATGGTGTGTCACAGACAGCAGCTGCTTCCCCTTCTGAGGCCAGGAGCGGAGCCCTGAGCCTGGGGGCACAGTGAGACAGCTGGGCAGGCGGGGCCCAGGGGCTGATGCTGATCTCGGGGAGCTGGGTTGGTTGGACTGGGTCAGGCAGGACCGAGTTGTGATTACTGCCCGATGGGCTGAGCATGATGCTCACCCTGTTTTGTTAGCGCGTCTCCCCCTCCCCAGCCCGACTCACTCTTTCCTCGCTGTGTCTCAGCACAAGGACTGTAAGTGCTTGGGCTGGCGTTCACTGGGGGGGGGGTCTGCACAGCAGGGCGGGGCGCTGAGCGGGGGGGCCGCGAGCTGCTGCCGGATAATGGATGTTTAAGACTAGGGTGCTGGCGACCTGTGAACATCCACCTGACAGTGCCCTTTGCCAGCCACCAGCACGCAGCAGCCCTTCCCTGGGCAGGGCTGTAACCGCAGGCTCAGAGCCGCCCGCACGGCCTGGGGAGCAGGGGGCTGAGCCCCAGCACCTCTGGCCTTGCTGCATCAGTTAGGAGTGTAAAAAGGGTTCTCTTGACCCGGCCCCTCTCTCGTTACCAGCTCAGCTCTGCCGCGCAGAGCAGGGTTACCATAGGAGCGCCCCGTTCCGAGCTGGTGCACAGACCAGGAGATCTCTCCTTGCCCCAGCCCGCCAGCCGTAGCACGGTCTGGGAAGTTTATTGTGCATGGTACGTTGCAGACCTTCTCCAGCCTTGGGCTGGTGGGAGTCTGTGCTCTGACGCCCTCCCCGTCTCCGAGACAGCCCAGTGCCCTCTGCAGCCCTGCACTCGCCCCTGATTTCCCAGTCCCTCCCTTTAACGGCACTAGGTGAATCAATTATTCCTTCCGGCCCCATAGCATCCCAGCCCCTCCCCCTGGGAACGTGACTGCCTGACCCACTTCTCACAGGCTGTATGATACCAGCTGTGAGTCACTGGCCTGGTCTGTGGAGCACTGGGGCCTGCAGAGTGGCTGTGTCCCTTGAGAAGCCTGTGGCAGGTGAGTGGCTGCCTCCCAGCTCCCCGCAGACAGCGGCGCGAGCCGGCTGCCTTTAGCTGTCTCTGCTGTCCCGAGTGCAATCTAGCGCAGCAGCGTAGTCGTGTTGCTGGTGCCACTGAGAAAACGAGAGACCCGTGTGTGGCTGGGGGCGTGGAATCCAGCAACACAGTGGGGCTTCCGCCCCACATCCCCGAGTGCTGCACACCAGCCAGCCCTTGCACTGACGTCTTGCCCTGACACGTCTCGCGCTGGTGTGATGATGCCCTGGTGCTGTGTTGCCAGTGCTAGTGGAGCACGCTGTGTCTGCGCGGGGACGAGAACACCCCGGGAGAATGCCGGCGTCTGGCGGGGAGGTACCCTGCAGGGATTACAGCTCCGTTGGCACCCTGGGCAGGTCAATGGCACCGCTGCCCTGAGTCAGTCGCTGTGTTTTCCCACAGTGCCTCTGAAGAATTCACGCAGCCGGGTGATTCTCAGCCCGCTCAGGACACCTGGTGTGTGCGGAGCCCAGTCACAGCGTCTGAGCCTCTCCAGGAGCTGCTGACCTCGCTGCAGGATCCTGGGAGTGAGGCGTTGAGCTGAGGCTCAGGGGCTGCGCTTTGGCCCTGCGTGATCAGGAGCAATCTGCTGATGCTTGCAGGTCTCCGGCGCCTTGTGTTTCCGGAGGCAGAGTCGCTCCATCCTTGTCTTTACAGCTCAGGAACGTTTTGCATGAAAACTGCATTCTTGGTGTGGAGGATCCGCTCCCTGCAGTCACATGGGCCTTTCTCTGATGTGCTGCTGCAGCCAGGCAAATCTGGGCCCCTTCCACATGCCAGGGGTTGGGTAGATCCAGGGACCTGGTTCTCCTTGTGTCTTCGCTGATGTAAATACACAGTGACTCCACAGCGCTGCAGGAGCCTCAGACCTCACGTTCCTGACAGCACGCCACTGCTCAGCCCAGGCTGGTGGGACCTGGGAGCCTCTCTTCACCTGCGAGAGCAGAGGGGTAGCTCACTGCTGCTCTTCCTACTGGCATTTCAGGGCCACACGTCTTGCTCTGACCATTTGGAGGCATAGCCGTGTGGTTGTGGGGTGACAAGCTGCACCCCCCCAGCGAGAGCACCAGGTGGAATGTGCTGGGGTTCCCTCCCAGGGCTCTCTGGAGCACAGGTCAGCCCTGTCCTTGGAAATGGTGCCAGGCATGCTGCTGGGACGCTAGCATCCCTCGTCCTGGACCCTGTGCAGAGGGAAAGAGCTCCTTGCGTGCGTACCCTGGGCACGTTCCCTGCTGCTGTGCTTTCCCGATAGCAAGCAGCATTGGCATCCCTGCACAGCGCTCCCGCCTTCGCCCTGCTCCAGCGCGGCTGGGAAAACAAGCCCTGCAGAGCAGCGTGGTTGGCTGCTTTGAGATGAATGTGAGTGAAATGCCAGAGTCCTCTATAAAAACACAACCAGAGTCCGGCTGCACTTGAAAGACTAAAATTAAATTTCTGCAGGCGTCAGCGTTCGTGGGCTGCAGCCCACCTCGTCAGGTGCAAGAAAAAAACTCTCTCTGCATCTTGATATTACAGGGGTCGGGAGCGAGCTCCATCTTACAGCGGCCTAGCATTTATCCACTCAGAAAGATAGTCTCCTGAGAATGCAATTACTGCTTAAATGATGGAACTAGTGTTTAAGTGCTCTCTGCAACAGAGCCTCGGAAGGATTTTCATGCTCATCATGTCACCCAAAAGACAAACACTGCGGCTAATAATAGACTTTCCTCCCAGATGCATTTACTGTCTTTTGTGCATCTCTCCTGCTTCCCTCCCTAGAACGCTGGATCGAGCTCCTCTGAACAGTGAAACCATTGACTTTTAGATGCACCTTCCTCTGCGCTCGCACAGGCAGGTGTCCTGATGCCATGACGCTGGGCACTTCATAAGGGCACATTAAATACAGTACTTGATCTCTCCCCTTCCACAGCAGGGTCTTGGGCGTGCCTTCCACATGGCCAAGGGGAATGCTCGGATGGACGCCTGCGTTCCTTCGCCTCTTCTCGAGGCTGCAGAGCCGGTGGAATCGTTTCTGTCCTTCCCCACACGTGCGTGTTGTGTCGCTCCAGTGCTTGCCCCGACAATGCCGTTGTTAGCACAACGGGGCGGCTGGTTCAGGGATCAGCTGTGATGCGAGGAGCTGTCCCAGTCACCAGTTCCACCCAGCGCAGTGAAGTAGCTGTTCATACCATGGTGCCATCCAGAGGTGCGGCTGCCGCTGGGACCCTGCTGTGCTGGGCGCTGGGAACCTCACAGTCTGTGAGAGCGAGGAACGTGTGACAGATGGAGACAGATGCATCCATTAGCTGAAGGGAACCAAACCCTCAAGGGGCAGCGGAAGGCAGCGGGAGGGGGCTGGATGCCTTCTCCCCCACTCCTCCTATCTTACGCTCCCCAGGAGCAGGGGGCGTGGGTGAGATGCTCCCCTCCCCACGGGCTGGGGGACAGCAGGCCTGTGAGGCTAAGGGCAAGTGGGCGGGCTGGTGTGTCTGTGTGGGGAGGCCAAGGGCCCAGCAGTGGCCCTGTTTCTGTGTTCGCTTCCCTTGTACCTGTTGGCATAGAGCAGCTTTTAGCTGTGTTCCCCCCCCACCTGCAGAGTGTTTCAATGAAGGAGGCCTCCTCCCCCTTCCCGTGGGCAACAGGCCTGGTTCCCCTCTTGTGCCAGTCACTGCTGATGGGCAGCAGCGTAAGGGAGATCGGCCCCCTGGGTTCGCAGCTGGCACCTGGCAGCCTGGGTGCCGGAGCCTAGAGGCCTCTCTGGATCTTGGCTGCCAGAGAGCCTGGTGCTGTCAAGGGAAGGCGCTGCCAGCCGCACAGCGCCCCGGACTCAGAGATAGAAGGCCAGTGACTGAATGTGCCACCAGCACCATTTCGTGCAGCACCTGGCGTATTTCGTGGCAGTCTCCTATCCCAATGATCAATGATTTCTTGAGGGCTCTGGGAAGAGGGTGGCTGCAGGTGGACCAGCTGCTGAGGATCAGCCTCTCGCCCGCCTGTGAGATTGGCAGGATATTTTGTCATTGCGAGCGAGGCGGGACCTGAGACACAGAGCTTGCACACGCAGAGCGCTCCTCCACCCTCTCAGCAACTGCGTCTCCCCAGGGCCAGGACACAAGCCCTTCCAGCCCCCTAGCTGTCACTTCAGTCCCCTTAGTCGCTTGTTTTGCTCTGGGTCCATAACAATGCAGAGATTCAGTAATCTGCCTTTTCTACTTGTTCCCGGGGGCCAGGTGACAGGTACTTGTCAGAAATCAGCCTCAGCCCTGGGGCTGCATCGGGGGCTGTGTCGTGCTCTGCGGGTGAGTTTGAAGGGAAGGACACCTTGTTGTTCAGCTGCAGGACTTAGCGCCAGAGATCTGGGCTCTCTTCCGAGCTCTGCCGGGCTCGCTGTGCAACCTTGGCAACCCACGTTCACGCTCCGGGTCTGAGCCGCCCCCCCCCCCACCCCACCCCGTGAAATGGAGCAGTTAGTGCAGGCGGTGCGAGGCTGAACTCGTCAGCGTGTATAAAGCTTCGGTTGGAAAAAGGGAGAGAAGTTCAGAGAGTTAGAAAAACAGAAGTGCAGTGTTTGATTAATGCCCCCTGCTGCACTGGAAATAGCGTTTGGTTTTCCAGCAGGTAAAAGGATTTGTTTCCCTGCAGTGAATGTGATGTGCTGAGTGATGACAATTGCCTGCCCTTATGTTGTGTTCTCACCCGTAGATTTCAAAGGTTGCGTAAACTCTTGTTTCTATGTTACAGCTGGAGAAACCGAGGCACAGCATGGGGCAGGTAATGCAGGGAGTCTTTGGCAGGGCCAGGAATAGAACCCAGATCCTGGGGCTCACAGTCCTCTGCCCTAGCTGCTTGGCATAGCTGCCTCTCTGTCAGCTCTCCATTTTACTACAGTGTAGTCAGGAGCCGTGCATGCCGCCTCCACACCAGCGTGAGGTGCCCTGCGCTGGAAGGCGATGGGGTAGGTCATTCAGTCGCTGGCCTTCCTGCTGAGACGGCTAGAAAGGGGAACCCTCAGTGCCACGTGGGGTGTTGCTTTTGTGAACCCGAGAACTAGACTGAGGCTCTGCATAGGCCCTGAACAGCTGTGAGATGGTGCGGTCTTCGGCGTCTGCCCTCAGCACAGCAGTCGACAGATGAAAGCCCCGGTAGCCCATGGACAGGCAGTCCTTCAGATCGTGTGGTCCCCCCCCGGCATGGGACACAGCGGCATTAACGCCCCTGCTTTCATTTGTCCACTTACTGCTTTTCCCCCTCCGTTTACCAGTCGTGCCGGAGCGCAGACCGTGATACCCCAGCAGATCTCTGCAGAACTCAGGGGAGTGTGTATCTTCTGCTGTAAGGCCAGCAACAGGAGTGAAATTCATCCCCTTCTAAACATATGGGAGTTTCACCCACGCAGGAGTCCTGAATTTGCCCATTGTTTGTATAGGTCCTAGAAAGATGGCTCTCTTCATTGTTTGTTTCTGGATGATAGTAGCAGCCTTTTGTTCAAGGCTAGTGTGTCAAACCCAGGGCTCCCCTGTAAGGCAGAAAGCAGTGACACTCCGGGTGGGTCATTGAGCTGAACGAGCTCCCTGCTGCGGCCTGAACTCCTGTAATCTGGAGCCGCGGACAAGGCGGATTTACCGCCCTGCACGGCAGAATGCTCTCACGTCACCTCCCTGCACCTGCAGTTCAAGGATGGGGAGGCTTTATGCTTTTCAGAGCGTGACCTAATTAGTTAAAGTGTTTAATTCACTTAGGTGCTTGTCATTGCTAATAATCTTGTTAACAGCAGGCGCAAGGGAACACGGTTAATGAACTGCCACCCCCGATCTGCTGTTAGCTTCGTGCGCAGTCGTTTTCATCAACGCATTGCTGATGAGCTTTCTGTGCCTCCCTTTCTGTGCAGAGAAAGTAGGGACTGACAGGCCTTTAACGAGACCGATTGCGAATTAGGGGGACCCCACAGAGCCCCGGGATGATTCCCCATCAAGCATTCTCTGGCGCTTTGTCCAGCCCCATTAAATCACTCTTTATTCCACCCCAGGCCTTGGGAGACGGCTGGTCTAGTAGCTTTCGCATGCCTCTTGGGTGCAATTAGGGAGCAAGGGAAGCAGACAGCCCGAGCCTTTCTTGGTCCGCCTTGCCTGTGCAGGCTGTAAACACTTGAGCGGGGACTGTCTCTTACTCTGTTTGTACAGCGCCAGGCACAGGGGGGTTCCAGTCTCTAAAAAACACAGTACTTCACAGGCTAGATAGTAGGCAGAGCCGGCCGTGCTGGTGCTGCACTTAGACTCTTGCAGCAGCTGCTTTTCACTCCTGGGTTGCTGGCGCTCAGATACAAGGGACAAGGCAGTAGCCCCACAAGTCAGTGGGGGCTGCCGCTGACTGCATTGAGACCTGGACGTGCTGTAAATGCAGATGGTTCCGTTGGGGGAGTCTCTGCTGCTCGCCTGGTGGGTTCTGTGCCACCCAGGGTCCGGTGGTGGCATCGCACAGGAAAGGGCTGGTAGCACGGAGACCTCACAGAGAAGGTCTGGCAGATGCTTTCAGGGCTTCCCCCCTTGCTGCAGAAGGAGGGTCTCCTCAGCCTGTGTTGGTGCCAGGCAGCGGCCCCATGCAGCACAGACCTTCCTGCGCACCGTTGCTCTTTCCAAAGGGACTGGCCCAAGTGCTGGGTCTTTAATTCGTCTGCCCACAGATTCACTGGGTGAAATATCCACTGGAACATGCCTGGCTGTATTTGGGGTGGGGTGCGATTCAAAGCATGCCATAAATGGGCCTCCCATAAATGTAGTCAAGGCGGCTGCAGCTAATTTTCTGCTTGGGGAGAAATGCTTTCTCCCGACCCCCGGGTGTTGGGCTGACGGGCCTGGTGCTGAGAGCTGCCATGGTGGGGTCTGAGCTCCCCTTTCCCTCTCCTCTCTGAGCGTTTGGAGGAACCGGAGCCCTCCTCCCCAGGAAGGTCTGGCTGTCTGCAATGCGCTGTCTCTGCATCCGTGCGATATGCCAGCTGCAACCTCCTCAGGCAGTGACAGGCCTGGAGGAGCAATGCCTTTCGTTTCCAAGCTCCATGCCTCTCTGAACAGCAGCGCTGGGGCATCACAGCCCGATGCTGTGCCAGCTCCCGGGGACGGGTGTTCGCTGTCTAGTGCAGACGGCCACGCGGCTCTTCCTGCTGGTCCCCTCATCCACAAGGCTTGTTACCCTGTCAAAGAAAGCTGCCAGGTTGGATTCACATGATTTATTCTTGACAAATCCTTGCTGTTACTTATCACCTTATTATCTTCTAGGTGTTTGCAAACTGATCACTTCATTATTTGCTCCATTATCTTTCTGAGCACTGAAGCTAAGCTGTGTGGTCAGTCGTTCCCCAGGTTGTCCGTGTTCGCCTTTTTTAGAGATTGGCACTATATTTGTCCTCTTCCAGTCCTCTGGAATTTTTTCTGTCTTCCATGAATTTTTTAAGGTAATTGTTAATGGCTAAGATATCTCCTCAGTCAGCTACTTGAGTATTCTGGGGTGCATTTCATCAGGCACTGGTGTCTTGAAGATATCTAACTTGTCTAAACAACGAGAGTTCTGTGGCACTTTAAAGACTAAGTAATTCTTAACGTGTCTTTCCCTGTTTCAGCCTCTGATCCTACCTCATTTCTCACTGGCATTCACTGTCAGATGTCTGATTGCTCTAAGCTATGTGGTGAAAACCAAAACAAAAAAAAGTCATGTAACACTTTTTTGAGTTGAATAAAACCCGATTCAGTACCTCGGGAGTTAGCGTGTCTGACTGGGATCCCTCTCCAGCGATTACCTGTCATTTGACATCTCTTCCCCAGCTGGTTTGGAGATTGAGGGGCAGCTTCACACTTGTCCCTTCCTGCCCCTCCACTCCCCTGTTTTCCCTCAAGGTCATAACAAATGTGTTTCATGCTCGGGCAGCCCAGCAACAATTTCAGCTTGTCATAAAGAGACAAGAGGATTTTCAGTCCTCAAACTACTCAGAAATGATGGTGGCTGCTATAAAGCAAGTGGCACCTTCTTGTGGACCTAAACAGACCTACGCCTCTGTTCGCCAAGAGCGTGTGTAGACAGAGGGACCAGAGCACTCTCGTCTCAAGGACTGTGACCTGTGGCCGGCAGCTGCTGTTCACCATGAGCCATTTTCCTAATGCAGACAGTGTCTGAACGTCTTGGCTTGTGTCTGACAAGTCTTGAAGAGGGGAATTCTGCCAGGATCCCTGCCCTGGAGAACTCGAGGATAAATCTTTATCCTATGAACAGACTCACTTCTTCTGTCTTTAGGCAGCAGTGCTGCCTGACTCTGATTTGACGTCATTCCCTGTTCATTGGCCACGTCCACAGTCAAGGTAAACGTTCTACGTCCAGGTAAAACGAGACGCCATCCAAGGGCAGGTCCATCTGCAGGGCTAGACATGGCTGCTCGGCCCTGACAGCACTTCTCATCTGATGTGTCGTGCAGAGCAATGGACGATGGGATTGGCAGTTATTGTGTATCCTGGGCATCAGGGACTCCTTCCTCTGACGGATGAATTACCTCTTGGTTTGGTGGAGTTAGTAAAACCCGTCGCAGCCTGTTTCAGGCCTGGCCTTGGCGTCTCGGTTAGCATGTGCAGCGCTGCACGTGGCGATGTTTTAGTCGGGCAGTGCTGCATGGGACACGTATGGAAGAGGAGCAGTGGCGGCATTGGACAGATTCTGCTCCAGGAGTATAACAGATCCTGTGTCCTCTCCGGATCACACGTGTCAGGCTGCATTTAACGCTCCCGGCGAGCCAGTGTCGTGGCAGAACATTTCCAGTTTCCCTTTTCATACAGAATACAGTGTGACCGGGATTTTCCAGCCTCAGATATCCCACACTCTTGTCTTATCAGCAACAGGGTCATTTTCCTAATGACTATTAATTACCCTGAAAATTCCCCTGCTTATCTTGCATGACTCAGGTCCCATGGCATGGCATTTAGATAATGAACATTGGACTGTGCAGAAGTTACCGTTTGCCAGCGTAGATCACATCTCAGAATAAACTAGGGCAGTGGTTCCCAGCCCAGGGGCCAAAAGTGGCCTGCGGGGTCTTTCAGAGTGGCCCGCTGCTCCCCTCCCGCTGCCTGCACAGGGAGCCACTGCCTAAGGAGCCAGGCGAGGGCGTTGCTGCAGGGCTACAAGACCGGTGCAGGCTCCTTGCTGCAGCCCAGGGGATGGGAGATCAGCGCTGCCCTCCCCCAGCTGTAGCAGGGAGCACGGCAAAGCGCTCCGCCTGGGTCCCTGGGCACTGGGGTCCCTGCTGCACCCAGGGGGACGGGAGATCAGCGAGGAGGGAGGCAGCCTCCTTGTCGAACTCCTTCTGTCCGGCTGCAGTGGGGGGGAGGGGGCTGCTGGCGGAGCAGCCAGGACCCACCATGTTTGAGGAGGGGCAGGACTCTCAAAATCAGTGCCTTCCGGTGCAGGCCACCCAGCGTGACTTAGCTGCCAGGCCGTGTGCTTCAGTGTGCAGTGACAGCCATGCGTCTACACGAGTGCTTGGTCGGTGAGCGTGTGACGGGCTGTGAGCGATTTGTAGGTGTAAACAGTGAATGTAAAAATGAGGCCAGTCACATCCAAATGTTTCCTTTAAGCATGCCGTGATTTGCAGTCCTTGGTTCTAGATCAGTGCCTGTTCTGTGAGCTGATAGACCGACTGGGACCCTCGGGGTTGTAAAAATGACATTTGTGGCCCTCCAGCCAGCAAGGTTGGGCAGCCCCGATGTAGGGACGTGTGCAATGTCAGTCGCTAACTGCTGCCGCGGTCCCTCTGGGAACGCTTGCTCCTCTGGGAACAGCCACTTTGTTCCCCCGTTGGTTTCGTTGCCACGCTCTCTGCGGGCAGTCCTGCCTGGGGGGCTCATGGGTTTGTTTTCCTGTAGCTCCTGAGAATAACCAGATGTTTTGTGTTTGCGTCTCTTTGACTCTGTCCGGTGTGAACAGCAGGAGGGTTTATAAACGCGTTTTCTGGAAAGATCTTTCAGCAGGATGCCACAGAGCATCTCGGGCGCTCCACGTGTTCAGGGCCGCAGCGCTGTCAGCGCTCTTTACTGTGACGTGCCCGGTGCTCACCTGGCAGGGATGTCTGTGCGGGCTCGCACTCTCTGTGCATGGCCAGCCCCCGGAAATCAGCCCTTGTGTGAAGTGGTGTGTTCCATCCAGCACTAGCCCCGCCCGGCGCACACCATGGCAGCGAACAGACAGGGGCACATGGGACCCGCGAATGAGCAGTTATTTTTATTTCTTTCAATGCACGGGGCAGCGGCTGCCCGCACTCGTGCTTGGATTTCGTTAGCGTGCTGTGGCCCATCCTTCCCTGCTCCTGATCCTGTGCTGAAATGTGGAGGCTGCGCTTGTGGTCAAGGCCCCGGGCTGTGGCTCAGGGGATCCGGGTTCAGCTCCTGGCCCTGCCCCAGGTTCCCTCTGTGGCCATGGGCAAGTCACTTAATCTCTTTGTGCCTCAATTTCCCCATCTGAACAATGGAGTTAAAATAGTCCCCGTCCCTGTCTCATCTATGTAAGTTCTATGTAATCTATGTAAACTCCTTGGGTCAGGGTCTGTCCCTTGCTGTGTGTGGTGCCCAGCATGCTGGGATCCAGCAAAATAATAATTGTTAAGTGCCAGTGAATGTACCCAGCACATGGGGTATCGTCGTCTGAGCAAAATGAGCCTCATGGTGCCTTTGTGTCTCTCCCAGGTGATATTCCATGACGTGAACGAACTGACCGAAAAGCTGTTCCCAATAGTGGAGGCCATGCAGAAACACTTCAGTGCGGGGCTGGGGGCTTACTACAGCGACTCCATCTTCTTCCTGTCGGAGGCCATGCATCTCATCATGCCCAAAGGTGAGCGTGCCGCACTGCATTGGCAACAGCCGTAGAATAAGACACACAAACATCGCCCGTGGTAAGTGAAATGCAGAGCCTGTTGTGACGGGAAGAGCGAGGTTTGGCGGCGATGAGACGTGAGCCGTTGCCCGCCGAATGCAGAGCGAGAGGGCGTTCTGTGTAGCTCGATCCAGCTCTGCCTGGCTGACACACACACTGCGGTATCAGCTGGTGGTTTCCTCCTACCTGTGCCCCCAAAACTGGCGCTGGGAGGTGCGACGCTGTAGCTGCTATTCCAGGTGGTGTTCGCACAGCGTCAGGGCTAGTCTGCAGTGGGGCTGAGCCCTGCATCGGACACTGAATGAGGCGTCTCCTCCCGTGCTCCATAATGTGCTTACACCTTTCCCAAGGGAGGTAGCTGCCTGTACTGGGATCAGAGCCCGATTTCTGCTCACTGTTTGCGAGAAATGATGGTGTGTTACAAGGAGCCTGGCCAAATGGTGCTGGCGAAGGCCACGTGTCGCTCTTTGGGCTGAGCCGTCCCCAAACCCCTGGGCAGGAGAGCGTGGTGAGTTGGTGAACCTGCGTTTAAAGACAGACCTTTCCTTCCGTCGTGGTGGGCCCAAAGAAGCCCTGCTGTGGAGCTCTCTGGGCCGTGCGGGTCTGCAGCTGTGAGCGCCCGAAGCTCAGGTGGAGGGGGCTCTGCTGGTGACAGGCTCTCGGTGGTGTGAGTGGAGCAGAGGCTGGGGTGCGTGTGTGTGGCTGGGTGCTGGTGGTTTCCAGGTCAGTCAGTGTGTCGGAAGGCTGCTGTGTGATGTCTGAGTTTCCTTAGTGCACCTGGAGCCCAGCTGAAAGGAACTGAAGTAAAGCAGACAAGCATCCCCGCGCCGCAAAGAAGTTCAGAGCGGGAGGCTGCCCTGGCGCAGGCCCTGGCCCTGGCCCTGTCTCTGCTGCCGACAATATCTGAAACTCTCCAGCTGTGTTAGCTTCATGCTTTTCCATCCCCCACCTGGGCTGGCGAGCGGAGGGAGACGCAGCACGTTTGCAGTAGCTGGCGGCCCCTGGCTGGCTGGCGGCATGTGAGCCACGCCGGGGGGAGAGCTGCGTATTGATTAGCGCATTCCTTTCCCAGCAGCTTTGTAAAGCTCTCTTGATGGATGGTCATTGATTTCCTCTTTATCTGTCTTTATTGTGCCCTCGCTCACTGCGTTATTGTGGGACCAGGGAGCAGCAATAAATCTACAGGAAAACACAGCAGCCCTGGCAGTTAGCTGCAGCCTCTTCCTTCCTCAGGGGTGGTTCTCCTGGGACCCAGCTTCTCCGTGGGCTCAGCCTGTCCCTCACTGTGCCCTGCTCTGCTCTCCCGTCGGGCGAGGACTCGTTTCTCACAGCAGAGCTCAGAACTGGGGGAGAGGCTGAGTTGCTGACGCATTAACGGGTGTTTGTGTCAGGACTGGATGGTCACAGACCGCGTGGGTGTTGTGTGGTGTGTGGGTGTTGTGGGCCCTTCCTCCACAGCATTTTGCATCCCAGATTCATCCAGGCACCGGTGTCTGAGTCGCCCCCACCCTTGGTGCCTGGCTGAGCCGGGCCATGGGCTGCCGTGTGCTGTGGGCGGGCAGTGCGCTGCAGTGCTTAGAACAGGGCTGGGAATCGAGATTGGCGTCGCTGATGGGAAAGGCCCGTCAGGATGGCTGGCTCTTGAGCTTTGTCCTGGCTAGAGCAAGTGTTCCCAGGAACGTGGCAATTCTTTCTGATATGTCAGGGCTGAGATGTCCCAAGCTGTCCAAGGGATTTGGACACTCTGTTCTCCTGGGATCCAAATCACCTGGCAGTAGCTGCTTGAGTGCATCCCCTGGGTCCTTGGTCAGGTTGTACAGCAGGCGCTTTTGTTGTTGGAGCTAGCTAGATCACAGCTGGCCTAGGGATGTCTACGTGTGCTCCAGGCATGCCTGGGATCGCAGTGTAGACGTACACATAATGATTGACATATGCCAGGGTCGCTAGGGGCGTTATGGAACACCCCGAGGGAAGCTCCTGTTGGAGAAGAGCTGGTTTGGGCCATGATGCCCCGGTGTAGCTGAGTTAACGCAATGTGGGGTGACTTGCCTGAGCCCAGAGTGTATCTTGCAGCTGCGGCAGCTCTCCAGGCAGCGTTTACTTTCCAGACCAGACGGAAATGGAGCCGAGGCTGACATCCTTCCTTTGTTCCTGGGCAGCCCTTTCAAACCCAGCCTTCTGCAGGAGGGTCTTGGCGTCATGCAGCAGGGCGGGTGACCCGAGACCGTACTGTGAAGGTCTGAACTCAGTGACACCAGGGAGCGTGCAGAATGGTTGGGGGAGAGATGCCCTGAAGAAAGAGGCTGTCTTGGGTTATTTCTTGGTGGGCTTTCTATTCTGTTCTGTTCGTTGGCCGATCATACAGCGAAAGTGGATCTCTAACGACCAGGGTTGTTAGAGCGTCTGGATTGGCCTGGGCAGGCAGCCAGCATAGGGCAGAGCAGGAAAGTGTGCGGGGCTGAGCTCGGGATCTGTCTCGTTAACTGATACTCCAAAACCATTTTCAATTTCCAAAACAGCAAAGACCTGCTTTTCCACAGCCCAGCCGCTGCTCTCGTCTTTCTTCCCCACCCGGCTTTGTCCTCGTCCATCTGTGAAGCCCGTGCTCCCATCTGCCCCCGGGAAGCCTCGCTTTGGCTTGGAAGGCTGCAATCCCAAACCCAGAGCTGGTTCTCCCCGCAGCCTTTGAGCATTTGTTGAAATTCGTGGCTCACGACAGCGTGGGGGCAGCCCATCACATGGTAGCTGATTTCATACCCTCCTGAAGCTGAATTGGGTGCAAACCCCCTTGCTGCCTCCTGACACGTACCGGAGCAATCGCAGGACGCAGTGACAGCGTGCTGGACGGAGTGCTTGGCTCTCCTGGTGGTGGTGCCTATAGGCAGGGCAATGTGCTCTCGTTATGGACCACTGACGGCTGGAGGCCCTTTGGAATGGCCTTTGAATTGCTGCAGCTAGTTGCCTCCAGTGCAATAGGGCACTGTGGTGATGGATCCCGCGTGTTAATTCTCGTCACTCTCAAAGCGTCTCCTTCCTTTGGCTGGCATCACTGGCTTCCTCTGAAGCTGGCATTGCCCTGCAAGGATGGACGGAGCTGTGGGAGCCGGCTGGCCTCCACCCAGCCTGAGCTCTGCCTGCGTTGTGCAGCACTGGCTCAGTCTGCTGAGACGTGAGTGGAATGCACAGGGCAATGGCTTCGTGGCCAGACGTGTCAGTCACTCGTCTCGTTTCTGGAGCCTGTCTCCTTCCTGTGGGCACCTGGGGCAGCTCACAATAGATTTGTCGCCTGCCATTAACAAAAGAGAAGGAAAAGCTCAGACTGGGGAAGGTCAGTCACTTCCTTGGAAACCTTGATCTGAGAGGCTGTTACACATGCAGGTTCTGTCAGTGCTGTGAGCGTGGTTTGAGCTGCTGGCTCCAGGGCAAGGTTTGGGATTCTTGTACATGTCCCTGTTGCTCTGAGTTAGCCCCAGAAGGAGGGAGTGGTCAGGTGCTGCTGGCGTGGTCAGAGGAGTGTAGGGACAGACTGCATGTCAAGCACCGAACGGCCCAGCAGTCCAGCCAGCCAGGGTAGGAATGAATGGTCAGTTTTCGGAATGGAGAGAGGTAAGCAGTGGTGTCCCTGGCGGTTCTGTACGGGGACCAGCGCTGTTCAGCATATTCAGAAATGATCTGGAAAAAGGGGCAAACAGTGAGATGACAAAATTTGCAGATGACACAAAACTACTCAAGGTAGTTAAGTCCACAGCAGACTGTGAAGAGTTACAAAGGGATCTCACAAAACGGGGTGACTGGGCAACAAAAAGGCAGATGAAACTTAATGCTGATAAATGCAAAGTAATGCACATTGGAGAACAGAATCCCAACCACACATGTAAAATGCTGGGCTCTCCATTAGCTGTTACCTCTCAAGAGACTGCGGAGTCATTGTGGACAGTTCTCAGAAACATCCATTCAGTGTGCTGCAGCAGTCAGAAAAGCATCTTAGGAACCATTAGGAAAGGGATAGATAATAAGACAGAAAATATCATAATGCCTCTAAATCTATGGTACTCCCACGCCTTGAATACTGCGTGCAGATCTGGTGCACCTTCTCAGAAAAGAGATATTAGAATTGGAAAAGTACAGAGAAAGGCAACAAAAATGAGGAGGGGTATGGAACAGCTTCTGTATAGGGAGGGATTTAAAAGATTGGCATTTTTCAGCTTGGAAAAGAGACGACAGAGAGGGGATAGGACAGAGGTTTATAAAATCATGAGTGGTGCGGAGAAAGTGAATCGGGAAGTGTTGTTTACTCCTTCTTGTAACACAGGAACCAGGTGCCACCCAATTAAGTTAATAGGCAGCGGGTTTAAAACAGACCAATAAAAGTACGTTTACACACACTGACAGTCAGCCTGTGGGACCTGTTCCCAGAGTGTGTTGTGAAGGCCAAGACGATAACTGGGTTCAAAAAAGAGCTAGCTAAGGTCATGGAGGACAGGCCCATCAATGCCTATTAGACAAGAGGGTCAGGGAGACAACCCCATGCTCTGGGTGTCCCTAGTCCCCGACTGCCAGAAGCTGGTGGTGGTGATGGAGTGGATCACTCGATAACTGCCCTGTTCTGTTCATTCCCTCTGACGCACCTGGCCTTGGCCACGGTCAGAAGACAGGATGCTGGGCTAGATGGGCCATTGGTCTGACCCAGTCTGGCTGTTCTGATGTTTCCAAGGAGAGTGACTTGCTTTCATGTTGGCATCGTTGTAGTGAACTGGCTATCGAGCATGCGCCCACTACTCTGCCCTGGGCAGAATAAGAACTGCCAGCCGTGTGTCGTGGGCCCTATATTGCAGAGTGCTAAGGGAGAGTGTGCGTGAGTTCAAATCTCGGGGTGCTTCAGCTGCAGGAGGGTCTGGGATCTGTTGCGTTGTGACGAGCAGCATGGAAGGCCCAGCCGGCAGTGGCCTTGTTCTTTCTGCTGGAGCCTCCGACACAGGAGCCCCTTTCTCCTTTTTGTTGCTCTCTGCTTTAATGAAGGGAGTGGGCGTTCCCCACCCGGCCTTCGCTGCTGGGTCTATGCACCAGGGAGGAGCAGAGAGCAGGTGTTGGTGCTGGCTCTCACCAGAGTGGAGCCAGGCTGGGTGTGAATGGGGTTGTACCCCCGGTCCAGGCAAAGGAACACAGCAGGTGTTAGCCCCGTGGTGGTTAAGAATTTGAACAATAAAAGCCCGTGAATGGCAGTGGCAGATACCACAGTGACAAGGGTGGGATAAAGACCTATGCAGGACAGCAAAGCAAATAACACTCAGAAGGTAAATAGGACAGGCCGAAAAACAGCTGCACCTTGGTACTCAGAGCCTGTGGGAAAACAGTCAAAATGTAAAAATGCAGGTTAGTAAGAGAGGGCGAGGGAGAACAGTAAGAGACTCTTGTTACTGAGCAGATGCAGGGCTCTGCCTTTAAAGACACCTTCCGTTTCCCCAGGGCTCTGGCGACCTTTCTCTGGTCGATATGGAAATGTCAGCTATACATGGGGGGAACCTCCATGTAACTTGGTCACACGGTTTCCAGGAATGAGGTGGGCCATAGGAGCACGTTGTGAAGCAACATGCTTAGATCTGTGGTTTACTGTAGTTCTTGAGGCTGATGCTGATCAGACGGTCTGTCATGAACAGAACAGGGAGCGTACAGGCTGAGTCTCTTTGCATTGATGCACAAGGATTTCTACAAAGAAGGCAGCAAAGCCCACCGTAAGCTGTGATCAGTTATCCAGCAGAGAGAGGGAATGATTCTGGGCAGGCTGGGCAGTGAGTAGGATTCAGGGGCTCTCTTGTGTACCGGAGGAGCCATAGCTTATCTTTTGACGTAGCTGAATCACTACCTGTGCAGTGAGCTGATTTCAGCTGTGTCCCCAAACAGCGGGTTTATCACGGGGGGGAAGGCACTGGGCTCTGGTGGGTTTGGCCCAGCTTTGAAACGTCTTCTTGTTCATTTGGTTATGATGTGTCTGCGACATTCAGAGTCGGGAGTTGTCAGAAAAGGAATGAAGGGAGATCTCTTAGGGTCTGTGATTGACTGACTGTAAACACCTGGAGGTGGGGCTGGCAGGTTTTAGGGAATGTCACTGAGCGTCTGTAGAGGAGAAAGGCGGCAGGAAGCCCCGACGTGAACTCCCCCGAGCCACTGCAGCAGCATTTCAGAATGGAAATATCGAGTGGAGCCGCATGGCCTGGTGATCAGGCATTTCCAAGTGCAACAGACAAGGTGCTGTAAGATTTCTGAAGAAGCTGGAGCTGTTAACAAAACTGGAGGAAAATAATTGCTCCAGCAGGGAATAAACTTCTCCTCTACTCACACCAGCTCTTTAAAAAGAATCTAGAATGAGGAAAGAGAAGCCTTTTCCCTTCCAGTGCTGGCAGCCCAGTGGGACACAGACCGATCTTTTCCTCGCAGTGAAACTGCCATCTAGAAGGAAGGCTGGAGTTTCTAATTAACACTCTGGGTAGGAAAACCCAGTCACTCCTATCAGGGCAGTGGATTGTCAGGCTTTCTCCCTGCCAGTGAATTTCTAACACCTGCAGCGCACACACACGGAGGGTATGGCAGATCACGGACCGCAGGGGTTGCTTTGCCCACACATCTGCAAGCTTACACACGTACCCGGGGCAGTCCCCCAGCAGCCTTGCACTGGGCCATAATATGGTGCTTTCAGAGGCAGCCAGACTGGACAAAGACCAGCAGGAGCAGGCATGTGGAAAACAGCCGCCATCTCCCCGGAGCGACCTGCCGTGTTTTGCAGCCGCAGTGCGCCAGGGCAAAGCTCCTGCAGAGCAGTCGTCCTGGCAGGGGAGAGGGGGAGAAAATCTAGGTGCTGCTGTTGATTGGAGCCGGGCCTGAAGCAAGAGGCCAGATGGCCCCTTCCCACCCCGCAGTGCTTTGAATCTGAATCGGAGCTGGAGCTCAGGCCCACCCGTGCTACTGCTGCTTTTTCCCTGGCTGCCTGGCCACGGTATCAAGGGCTGGTCGAAAATTTTCCATCAACGGTTTTCAACAGAACCAACCACCACGTTTCACACACGGGGCGTGCTTTCCACAGAACCTGTCCGGGTTTGTCCCTCAAAAACCAAACACCCAAAATGTGTTGGGCTGAAAACCAAAATATTTTGAGTCTGAAATGCTGCCCGTGCTGCCTCATGGGAGTTGTGGTTTGGGTACCTCAAGCCCCTTTCTCCTCCATGGACTGGGCTCCCCCGCTGGACTACATCTCCCATGATGCACTGCAGCCATGTGACCTGGAGCGGCGGCACATCATGGGAGATGTAGTTTGAGCGGCACTGACTCTCCGGGCACCTGAGCTGCAGCTCCCATGAGGCAGCATTTCTACATTTCGGCCACAGGGTTTTGTTGTCGTGGGGCGAATCCCTCGTTTCCTGCCAGCCACTCTGCAGGTGATTGTGCTGCAGTCCTGCCTTCCTTTAAAACACAAACTGATTTACTGATGGCCAGGAACGCCGGGGAGAGCGTTCAGAGAGAGCAGAGTTTGTGTGCGCACACCCCGGGTGCAGCAGGCAGGCCAAGAGCTATGGGGAAAGCTCTGCTGCCCCAGTCGGTGCTGAACCTGCTTCTTTGGGGGAGAGCAGAGGCCTTCGGTGGCCAGAGGGGTCCGCCTGGCGCCTTTCAGGAGCTTCTCGTTCTGTCTCACTCACTCTGGCGAAGGAGCAGACTCCCCGGGGCGTGTCGCACGCTCCAGCAGGGCCGCGGGGACAGGGATGCTGCTGTTGCTGTTTGAGTTTAATGGGAGAGGCGTGTTCAGGACAGTCCCCTGGGACAGAATCATCGTCCCAGTCAGTCTTGTCCCACGGCCCTCGGGGTAGTGTCAGGTGTTGTTATTTCCACGAGCTGCCCCTTGCTAGAGCGCTGACGGTGGTTATTTTGCATGTCCTAGATCTGTCAAAGCAAGCCAGGCATGTGCTGTTATTTCACCTACTGCGGAACGACAGGGTCTTGGCATCTGCCCTGCCAGTGTCGTCACACAGATACACGGCCTGGGGGAGCAGGGGAGGCTTTCTTCTAGCGTCTGTAGCAATGAGTCTTAACTGTCATCGTGAGAAGTGGGAGGGTTGGAGGGGAGTTGAACAGCAACCAGTGCCAGCCAATGGCTTTGAGGCTCACGGGTTCTCTCCGTGCCCACGGCCACTCTTCCTTTGTTTAAAAGATCTTGACAGCGGAAAGGCAACTTGGGAACGCATTGTGTGGTGCGTGCTTTGGTATTTAAATCACCACATCAGCAGCGAGGTGCAATGTGGCTGGCTTTGGAGGGCCAGCTGCTCTGTGCTGTCTCACCAGCAACCTTCCAAGGGGTTGAGAGTTTAGAAAGAGATGACAGAAGGGTGGTGTTTGTCTGCGGTCCCATTGTCCCTCCCTGCCTGCCCTCGGGAGTTAGTTGAGGCACCTTTGGTAGACGGGTGAAAGAGGAGAACAACTCCAATGAAGTTCGGAATCAAATGAAAACGCCTCTGCTGGAAACCGCCCAAGCAGTGCTTCCAAAAAGTCATTGTCAGGCCGCACCACAGGTACCCAAGCAGAGGTTTGGGATCCTATGTACCCAACCAAGGAGGTTGGTCTAAAGAAATCGGAAGAAGACTGGGGATGGCTCGCTCAGCAATGGCCTCCCTTGAGACAACACGAAAAAACACGAAATCTCGAAATGAACAAGGCGCGGCTTGTGAAAAGCCCAACTTTGATTTATGGATGTGAAATTAATGCTGCCGACAAGAAGCCCTGGGGGAAGCCCCAGGACAAACTGCAGGAGAACAGCCGGGAACTCGGGGGTTAAGGAGCAAAGGAAGCCGTTGAGACAGGGCTGACAAAGGAGCAGCAGGTGTTTGTGTAACTAAGCTGTGCGGATCCACGTTGGGTTTACTCTGGGTCTGGGCATCTGAGGAGCTTCAGTGCTGACTCGCATGGCCTGGCTGGGGCCTGCTGCTGCCCGCAGACTTCGAGGGGCCTGTGCAAGTTACCTGCCCCTGCCAGTACGTCTCCCCCTCACTGAACGCCTGCCCCGCCCCGTCTCACATCCCCCGTCAGGCACTGGGGCACTCACTTGGTCACGTTGGTGATGCTTTTTCCTAGGCATCCCTGCCTCCCGGTCCCTTGAGGTCGGCGGACCCGGGCTTCGTGCCCCGCTGGCTGGAGCAGTGCGGAGATGCTGCGTGTGCGTCTGAGCGCCGTGCAGGTTCAAGTCCCAGACCCCCTTGCTGGAATGCAGGGTGCCCCGTGGCGCACAGGCGGTTTATAGCCAGGGGCTCTGGTCCTGCGCGGGGGAGCAGAGCACCCGCTGCTCCCGCTGACTGCCCTGGGAGAGGAGAGCACTGGGCACCTCTCAGACAGCTCGTGCATAGCCACAGAGACAGGCCAGGCTGGGGCTTGGCCAAGTGTGGGGTGTTCAGTGCTGGGGTTAGGTGGAAATAAGGGACCGTCCTCCAAGTTCAAAGCCAGGTGGGAGATTGTCCCAGGCTGAGAGGATGGGCTGTGCTGTGTGGAGCCCTGCCTGGGGCCTGTCGCTAACGGCCAGTGCCAGCTGTGGGCTGGAAGTGCACGCTCAGCATGCTGGGAGCCTGCCCTCCGCCCCCATCATCAGAGTAATTTCCAGGAAGCAAAAACCATTCAAGGAGCCAGGAGTCCAACGCGAAACCGTGGAGCAGAGAGCAGGCTGCCCCACGGTGCATGTCTCTGCCCCACGGTGCGTGTCTCTGCCCCACGTGCGGGCTGCCTGGACTTTGGGCTGACCTGCGCCCGGGAACCACTTGGCTCAGGGGCCCCGTCATCTCACCCCTGGTTTGGCTGGCTGCACGCACTCCTCCACACGGCCACTTTACCCTGGAGCAGTGGGAAATGGCTTGTTTCATCGGCTTATTTAACACCACTGCCTGAGACACGCTCTCCTCCCCGAGAAGTGCCGCCGGCCGTGCCCTGCTTGCTGGCCGAGCGTGCGTACTGCCCGTAGGTGGTGCTCTCTCTCCGCCGGTGCGTGGCTTGGCTTGACACCCTGTCCGCACAGATGGGAGTGACGGTTGCTGTGCGGCCCGCGTGGCTGTCGTCCTCACCCCTCCCCACGTGCATTTCCTCCCCGGAACGCCAGGGAGATCTGGTTTCTTTCAAAGTCAGCGTAGAACCAATTGCACAATCTTGTTCAGCTAATGGTAAAGCTGTTTAAACCTCGTTCAAACCCGGGCGTTTGACCTGGCTCCCGCTCTGGGATCCCCCTGCTCCCCCTGGGCTGTGCGCTGTGGCGCTGCACCCCCCGCCCTCCCCTTCCTCACTGGGTGCTAGGAGGGCAGCTCCTGGCCCTGTATTTATCAGTCCTTGTCGGTTCGATTGATTGGAATAACGGCACGTGGCAGCTTCTTTTTCCCCTCCTGGGCAAGAAATTCAGAGGGGCTGGGGTCTCCGCTCCCTGGCCGGCATCCTCTGGGGTTCTTGGCCATCGCCTTGCCCACGAGGCAGCCCTTGCTCACGTACAGGCTGCAGGACTGAGCCCACGCCAGGCTGCTCAGCTGCTCTCTGGCTTCATGGCGAGCGCCCATCTGGGTGTGAAGATGCTCCCTGAGCTGAAGGAACTGCCCCAGCTCTGCAAACACCCAGCGCTCAGCAGGGCTGCGGCTGGGAGCTCGGTCCCCAGCCCGTCACCTGTGTGCCCCTGTGCTGGCAGTCCAGGCTGCAGACGCACGTGCTGGCGGCTGGGCAGCCGTTCACACCCTCCAGCCCCTTGGCCAGAGCTGCTTCCCCGGGCACAGGGGCATGGATGCAGACAGACAAACGTCATTTCTGGGCTGTGCTGGCGGCTCTCCGGAGCGGAGGTGACTTGGCGTGGCCATTCCGCCCGGAGCAGGGCAGTGCTGGCTGTGGAGCGAGCCGGGACCTCCAATCCTGCTCTGAGACACCGCGCAAATCACTTCCCCTCGACTGGGCCGTTTCCTCGGCGCACCTGGGGGACGATGACCTTCCCTGTGTCCCAGGGGCTGCGAGCCGCCGTGTAACCTCTGGAAACTGCTGCACAGCGTCTCGAGGCAATATTCTGCTGCCTGGTCCTTTGTCTAAACGTTATGAGCCAATTGCCTCCCCCTGCTCAGCGCAGACACCCCCCCCCCAGGTCTGCTCCCTGGGTCTGTCCGTTAATAAAGGCTCCCTGTGCTCCCCCAACAGCTGCAGCAGGATGCATCTGGCACTCCTCTCTTCCCGGGTAGGCAACGTCCAGGTTGTGTTTATGGCAGCCCTCCTCTTTGGCCAGCGTTGCCCTGCCGTGTGCGTTGTCCAGGCCCTGCACAGCCAGTCCAGGGAACACAGCACGCGCCGGGCGGTGCGTAGGGGCGAGCAATGAAATCAGCCATGCCTGGGACCGTGTCTGCTGACTCTCTGAACCCCGGAGCTGCCCAGCAGCTCGGGGAGGCAGCGATTTATTGGGAGGAAAGACCCTGGCACTGAAAGCGATGGGCGGTTTTGTGGGCTTCATGCCAAGCAGTTCTGTAACCCCGGGGAGTTCCAGGTCGCCGCGCTCAGAGCTGCGGGCTCGGTTGGCCTGAAACGGGGCGCTGGGGCCCCACGCGCAGCCCTGTGGAAAAGCTGGTCTGCTCCCGAGGCCAGAGGCAGAACACGAGTGGCTGAACTTGCAGGAGCAGCATGGGGGTGTCCCTTCCTGCTGGCTGCTGATCTGCTCTGTGCCACCGACTAACCCGACTCCCTTGGTGTTTGGCGAGGGGGGGGGGCTGGGCCAGGGCCTGGGTGTTATCTGCAGCCGCTCGCAGCTTGCGTCTGCACTGGGCCACAGCCGTGCGCTGCTCCCCGTGGGTCCCCGTGCAGAGACTTGCAGGTTGTGAACGGTGGGTGCTTTGTTTCCCCCCAGCGCTGGCGTTTGTAAGGGGGGCGCGGGAGCACGGAGGGCGGGCGGGGCGGGGGCTGGCAGTCATGGAGGAAGGGTAGAAGGGGATCCTGTAATGGAGCCCTGGAAGGTGACAGGACTGGAATAAAACCAGGCTTCCCGCGTCTATGGTGCATGTGGAGCTCTGGCTTGGAATATTCTCCCGTGACCCCCAACCAGAAAACTGGGCTGGGGGCAGCGTCCTCCCAGCACAGGGAGAAATAATGGGGGGGAGAGACCCTGGGGCTGGATTACACCTGGGATTCATTTGGCCCATGGAGTTGACGTTGGTAAGAAACCACCTGCGTAGGGGCTGCTCCGTCTGCAGGAGCGGGTGTGTCTGTCCCAGCAGGTCTGCAATTCGCCTGGGGGTGCCGGGCACGAGGACCTGTCACATTCGCTGTGGTGAGTTGAAGCTAAAGGTAAGTGCGAGGGGCAGCCTCTCCCAGCCTGGCTTGCCCTGTGGGGGCATGGTATTGTGTCCTCCTGGGTGTGAGTATTGCAGGGTGTGCTTGTGCCCTGCCCCTGGGGTGTGTGGCAGCTGTGCCGTGTCCAGCCCTGCTCCCGCTGAGCTGCACGGCTGTTGGACTGGGCTCTGACTCCGGTTCTCCTCTCTCGCTGCAGCCCCACTTTCCCTCCCCCTGCAGCTAATCTCCCGGGTCCTGCTTGCTCCTCCTCTCTTCGGGGAGGTTTGAAGCGGGGCCGGGGAACATTCAGAGTCTTTCCAGGCTCCATCTCAGGCCATTGGGGCTGTTCTGACACCGGCCACGCTCGCAGGGGGCCCGCTCGGCTTGAGTTCATCAACCAGCGGGGACAGACTTCTGTCTTCCAGCCCAGCGCTCGCTCCAGACGTGCCCACGTCACCCGCTGCTCGGGGGACCCTGACCTAGGAGCCAACAGGCTGGGCTGGCGCCAGGGTGTGACATTGGGCCAAGTAATGCCCCGGTGGCGCCGTCTCCCTCCTGCAACCCGTGGAAACGTTGCATGGAAATTAGCTGTGGCATAAGGCTGGTGATTGGCTGAGGTACCTCTGATGCGATTGCTCTCGCTAAATACCAGGCAGGGGGAGGAGTTATTTAAGTTCAGCGCCAGTGTGGACACAAGAACTGATGGCTATAAACTGGCATTCAGGAAGTTCAGACTTGAAATTAGACTCAGGTTTCTAACCAGCAGGGAAGTGAAGTTCTGGAGCAGCTTCCCAAGGGGAGCAGTGGGGGCGAGAAACCGAGCTGGCTTCAAGACTGAGCTTGATAAATGTGTGGAGGGGATGGGCTGATGGGACAGCCTCGTTCGGCAGCTGACTGATCTGTGACCACTGGGGGTAGAGATGCCAATGGCCTGTGATGGGACGTTAGATGGGTGGGTTCTGAGTTACTACGGAGAATTCTTTCTGGGTGTCTGGCTGGTGAGTCTTGCCCACATGCTCAGGGTTTAGCTGGTCGCTGTATGTGGGGTCTGGATGGAATTTCCCCCCAGGGCAGATTGGCAAAGGCTGTGGGGTTTTTCGCCTTCCTCCGCAGCATGGGGCACGGCTCACTTGCTGGTGGATTCTCTGTACCTTAAAGTCTTTAAACCATGATTTGAGGACTTCAGTAACTCAGTCCTGGGTCAGGGGTTTATTACAGGAGTGGGTGGGCGAGGTTCTGTGGCCTGCGTTGTGCAGGTCAGACTAAAAGATCAGATTGGTCCCACCTGACCGTAGAGTCTGTGTCCATGATATCACACTGGTCTAGGCCTCTTGCTATGGCGTCGCCTCATGCCATGCTGTAGCTGCAGCTGGTTGAAATGGCCAGGGCCGTAAAAGTGGGCTGGTAAGAGCCCCTGAGAGCCAGAGATGAATGAACGTGGTGCGTGCAGCTGTTTCCAGCCCTTCATACTGACCCGACTGACAATCTAGGCTGCAGTGTGACCCCAGCTGTGAGATCCCCGTGTGCCTCCGTGCGGTTTTAACACTGGCGGTGCTGAAATGAGAGAACAGCCCCACTCAACCACCCGCAGCTGGCCCATGTCGGCTCACTGGGGCAGGAGCCCAGACATAGCCCGTGTGTAAATTCAGTGTAAACGTACCCGGAGAGACCGCGGTCAGTGGGCCCAGCACACACTTGCTGCCTACGGTGTGCAGCACCCCCGTGCGGAAGGAGAATGCGATGCAGGAAAAGGATGGCCCTGATCCAGCCCCTTGTGGCTCCCTTTGCGAGCGAGGGGCCTGCGTAACACGCCCGTTGACAGACACAGCCCGTGTCAGACCCTGGCATAGAGGTCAGTAACACCTGGCCCTTGTCCTGAGTTTAGCTCACAGAGTGACTGGCTCTCCTGGAACTCAGCTCTGGCAAAGAAATGAATCTCGTGCCGTTGCCACTTCCTCCTGTGCTGCTTCCCTCCCTCGCTCTGGGGCTGGGTCACCCGTTTTAAAGCCACTCTCCCCCGCCGGGGCCGTGGCAGGCTGAGAGCTGTGGGCTGGGAGGAGAAGGGAGGAGAAGCTCCCAACGCTGGTTCGAGGGTAACGCGCCGTTGTCCAGCCCATGATGTCACTTGGCTGCTGCCGGGGCCCTGTGCACCACCTAGAGGCAGGTCCCGCGGCGCCTGAGCCCGAACTGGCGCCTCTTGCCGCTACGGCGCTGTAGTTGAAGCTGGCAGCCTCGCAGCCTCTGCTGTAAACTGTCCTTGCTAATGGAGATCTCTGCTGGGAGCTGTTTACTGCTCTTTGCACAGCGCCCGAGAGCCCCAGGAGCGAGGGGAGCAGGGGTAACAGGCAGTTACATGTTCAGTGGCAAAGTTAAAAACAACCCGAGAAAACGTCCCAAGGGTTCCACGCTCGGCCCTGCCTGCTGCCAGCCCCGTCCTTGCGCTGGGACGTGCCCCGTGTGAGACCGGGCCTTGCAGCTGGAGACACCTGATCCCGCTAGCCCCTCTTCGTAGAAAGGGGAAACTCACTGTAAAGGGACGAAGTGCCACGATAAATCAGAAACGTTGGAGCCCGGCGTGCTGCCGTTGCAAACAGCGAGCGCACAGGAAATCCTCCGAGCTGCTAATCTAGCTGGGCACACAGCAGCTGGCGAAGCCGTGGTGATTTTTGCTGGTACTACTTTTCTGCCTAGTACTAAATGCTTTTAATGGTTTTACTCTCTGCATGGCTGAGTTGAGGATGGCTCTTTTCCTCTGGAGGTGTGTCTGCCAGTGCAGAGGGGCGAGAGGAAACGGGCGTCCCTCTCTGAGCTCAGCTTCCTTCTGAGCAGGATTAATGGCCTCAGGGCTGAGCGCCATCAAGTGACCTGCTGGGTGGCTGGTTTAACTGAAACCAGAGGCGCTGACTCAGGGCTGCTTTATATATTGTTCTAGCTTTTTAATCAAAATCTTTGCAGCACCAGTCTGGTGCCTTACAGAAATCTAGGTATATTATGTAAACATTGTTACGTTTATCAACCAAACCTGTAATCTCATCAAAAAGATATAAACTTAATTGGGCAGGACCCGTTTTCCGTAAACCCATGTTGATTTGCATTACTGACATTAGCTACTTTAATTCTTTATTAATCGATAGAGCCCTGCGAAGCTGCGCTATCCGCTTTATATCCGTGGACCATGTTTGCCGATCGCGGATGGATGTGGATCCAAATTGTATATCTAGAGCCCTGCAAATCTGTGAATATCTGCTTTATATCTGCGGACTGGATGCTGATACAAATTTTGTATCCATGCAGGGCTCTATTAATCGAGCCCACATCAACCACTACATTATCTTACCTGGGACAATGTCAGGCTGACAGACCTGTAATTACACAGGTCATCCCAATTACCCTTTTTAAATATTGGTACAACATTAGCTTTCTTCCTGTCTTCTGGAGATTTCCCAGTTCTGCAAGACTAGTTCTCAACCAGGGGTACGTGTAGGCATGATAGGCAGAGGTTTTCCAGGGAGTACATTATCTCAGCTAGATATTTGTTTAGTTTTACAACAGGCTACATAAAAGCACTAGCAAAATCAGTACAAACTAAAATTTTATATGGACAATGACTCATTTATACTTCTCTATAAACTATACACTGAAATGTAAGTACAATATTTGTATTAAAATTGACTTATTTTATAATTATGTGGTAAAAATGAGAAAATAAGCTACTTTTCAGTAACAGTGTGCTGTGAAACTTTGGCATTTTTATGTCTGATTTTATAAGCAAGTTATTTTAAAGTTAGGTGAAACTTGGGCGTATGCAAAAGGGGTACAGTAGTCTGGAAAGGTTGAGAGTCACTGCTCCAAGACTTACTGAAAATCAGCATTAGCAGTCCAGCAAGCTCCTCAGACAGCTCTATTAAAATTCTTGGATGCAAGTTATCTGGACCTGCTGATTTTAAAATGTCTGACTTTAATTGCTTCTGCGTAACATCCTCCAGACACACTCATGGAAAGGAAAGAGTGGTGTCACCACTCTTATGAGATTGCATAAATCTGCTTTTTCTCTAAATACAGAATAGAAATAGTTATTGCACACTCCTGCCTTTTCTGCATTACTGTTGATAGTTCTACTGTTTCCATATAATAATGGACCAATACCATTGTCAGGATTCTTTCTGTTCCTAGTATATTTTAAAAATGTATTGTTCTTAACTCTGCTGGCCATAGACTTCTTCTTATGTCCTTTTCCTTCCCTTATCAATTTTCTACAGTTCCTAACTTCTGATTTATATTCATTACTATCAGCTTTCCTTTCTTCCATTTATTGTGTGTATGTGTGTTTGTGTATTATTTTTCATAGCTGCATTCACTTCTCTTCTAAACCAAGTTGGTTTTTTTTAACCAGCGTGGCCTTTTTCTTCAATTGTAAGATTGTGGCTTTTGGGACATCTAGTAAGGTGTTCTTAAACAATTCCCATTTATCATTGACATTTTTCTGATTAAATTCCTCCTCCTAGGTGATTTGGCTCATAATTGTCTTCAGCTTTGTGAAATTGGCCCCATTAAAACACCAAATATATATAACTGGTCTGGACTTCATTCTGCTCGGATGTTATATATGTGATCAAGTCATGATGACTCATACCTTTACCATTAACTTTTAGATCTGTGATCTGTTAGGACAAGGACTAATAAAGAATCCCCCATGTAGGCTGCAACATTTTAGGAATTAGGAAATTGTCATCTATAATGTTTAGAATAGCAAGGATTTTTTTAGTTCTGGCAGCATGAGATCTCCAGCATATGTCGCTCAAACTGACCTCCCCCATGATCCCGCAGCTTTTTTTCCTACACATTTATAATAAGGTGCGTAAGGAGCCAGTCATCCTGTTCTCTAGTGTGATTTGGGGGTCTGTAGCAGACACCAATACCTCATCTTCTTCATCCCACCAGGTTTCAGTAATGCCAACTAGATTGCATTTATGCTCATAAAAGCGATTCCGATTCCTCTTGGCTGTCACCCAGGCTGTAACCCTAGCTCTGGTGTACGTGCAGTTTAAGAATTTCTTCTCTTCATGTCCTTTGGTTCCTTGATTAATTTTGTTCTCGACATCTTGATTTCGTGCTAACTGGAAGGCTCATGATTTCCCTCCTTTTACCCTCCCCTTGTGCTATTAGTTTAACCCCTCCTGACTCCTGTAGATTGGTCCCCCCTCTGCTGTGGTGGATTAAATCAGCATAGCTTAGGGTATGTCTGTACTGACGGCGGCAAAATCACCGCTGCCGCCAGATCGAATCCAACCCCTCAAGTGGCATAGTGCAGTGCAGACAGCGTGCAGAAGGGAAGCACAACAGTCGGCGGGAGTTACGCAAGGTACTCTGCATAGCTTGTGTAACTCCGGTCGACTGCCGCCGAACCGCCAGGTCAGTGTAGACCAGGGCTGAGTTGACGTCACCATTGATTCACAGCTGTATTGCTAATCTTTCCTCTCTCTCTCCTAGAGATAGAACGGCTGATCCAGGTGGACTTGGACCTGAAGTACAAGACCAACATCCGAGAGCTGTTTGAGGAGTTTGACAATTTCCCGCCAGGAGCTGTCATTGGGATAGCCAGAGAAATGCAGCCCGTCTACAGGTAGGGCAGCATGCCTGGCACTCAGCAGAAGTGGCTGTCC
Organism: Emydura macquarii macquarii; assembly: GCF_026122565.2. Classification (NCBI taxonomy): domain Eukaryota; kingdom Metazoa; phylum Chordata; order Testudines; family Chelidae; genus Emydura; species Emydura macquarii. Next base: position 970,075 of record NW_027130866.1, on the reverse strand, counting down.
TGGTTTTTGCTGACATGGAAACTTACTCTGCAAAGTGAAGTATAGAGATAACGTGACTCCTGCTTGCTGGGGCGGTGTGTGTGGGTGGGTGGGTGGGTGTGGTTGTAGGTGTGGGTGGGTGGGGTTAGAGTCTGCAGGGTCTGTGTGAAGAGAAACGTGCAGGAGCTGATGTTTGCCTAAACCTTAACACCATCCGTCACTTTCAAAAGAGAGGCCAAAACTTTCCAAACTGAGTTCCTGAGGTTTCACGCCTAAATCCATGCGTCGGCTCCCAGGGGTGGCTGGTTCCTAGACACACTGCTGCCAGGCGAGTCCATGGGACTTGTGGGATGGATATAGGAGCCTAACTCCAGGCATCGAAGTCCAGAAATGTTGGTCACCAAGATTTAGTTTGGTCAGTCGTAGCAGTGACATTTCCCTTCGTCCAGGCTGCTGTGGGGCCATGCGTTTCCGGCCGACAGCTAGTCTGATTACTGAGCCAAACCAAGTCCTAATCACAGTCGCGAGGTCATCAGTAGGTTCTGAGCAGCGGAGCCACGCTCCTGGCCTGTCTGCTCACCTCTGGGGCTGGAGGCTTGGGCTCATGGTGATGTTAGGTGTAAATGGGTTGCATTCTGTCCTGCCCAACGCACGTCCAGTCTGCACCGAATTAAGACCACGTCCAGTGCTAACGTGACCCCAGCCAGGGAATCACTGACCCCGGCCTACAAGAGGAAGAAATAGACACGGCGAGCACCTCCATATTAGGGGCCATGCTTGCTCCTTGCACTTGATTGGTTCTTTCATGTCACTGCAGGCACACAGCAGAAGGGGATAGAAGGAAGGTCCCAGCTGGGTGCTGAGTGCGTGTGTTGGGTATCTGTTGACTTGCATGTTATGGAGATGTGGATTCCCACCTGGACTGGAGGCTTGCTGCTATTGCGGGGCTGTTTTCAGTTGCAGTGGGTGATATTTTTACTGCAGAATGTCTGGTGCTCCAAGACCCATTTATACAAAGCTGGAGGCTGTACTCTGATAAAACTGTCAATAATCCCGTTTTGCATGCTCGCCCCAGGTGGAGAACCCAGGAGTTCGAGCCACAGCCTGCTCCAGCAGTGCTGAAAAGGTTTCCAGACACAGTCACAAGGTCTGGCAGTGGGCAAATGAGCAGCGTTTCCAGCGTCTTTACGTTGGTTTCTCGGAGCCCCTTTTGCCAAATGGAAGTCACGTGAGCAAGGGGGAGCGTCACCATGGTGACGTGGAGGAGCCCCCAGCTAACCCCATGCACACGGCTGTCGTGTGCACAGAGAAGATGACAAAAGAGAATAGGGAGGGAAACCATCCCCCCTTCTCTCTATCCCTGAGACACAGCACCTCGGATCCCAGAGTAGGTCACGCTGCTGAGATACCCAGACTGGAAGTGCTGGCTGTAATGAGTGCGCGCAGGGAAAGAGAAAACATTCAAAGCTCTCCTTTTCCCGTTTGAAATGTTAGCGATGGGCGTTAATCACTCACTCTTCTGAAGAGTTTGGCCATGATTCATGCACAGCTGGCTGGCCGGCACGGTGAGCTCCGTCCTGGGTGCGTGGATTGCTCTGTTCCCAGCGCAGTTCTGCACAGCAGGCTGGCGATGGCAGACGGTTACGATGTGTTCTTTAGAAGTGTAACTACAAAGGGCAGTCTGGATTGTCCTTAACACTGGACAGGAAAGACCCGGATGCTCTCCTGCTCTGAGTCTCTGCAGTGGGTGGGAGGCTGGTTTCCTGGTTCTCAGGACGTAGCCGTGCCACCCCCAGTCTTGGGGCTGCTCTCACCTGTGCCGCCGGGCACCAGTCCCGAGGGACCATCCGCCATGGGGGGATAGCTGGAGTGCAGCGCTCGCTGGCCACGCTCCCTCCCCTGCCCCAAGCCTGGGCTGGCAGAAGGGGTGAGCTAGCTTTGCTGTCCAGGCCTAGCCGTGGTTGGAACCATGGGTAACCATGTTTTTACTGTGCAGGAGGCCTACGCAACACCCGCGTCCCACTAACGGCCCACTTGCAGCCTCATGGATGTGCGCCAAAAGCCGTGGGAGAGGGAGCTGCGTGCATCCTGCCTGGCAAATCACCAGCCAGCTGTCCTCTGAGTTCCTGGTGTAGAGCTGGGTTCCCAGGGAAAAGGCCCAGGCCAGGAATAACCCGACTTGACTTTCAGGACACGGGCTGCGTTTACTGGGCTGGCAGTTGGAAAATATTCTGTCTCGTAATGAGAGCAGATTTGATCAGAGTGAGGGAGAATAAATGTGGAAGCACAGTATCGTTTCTGCTCTGACCCTGCACCCGTCTAGAGAGTCCCCACTGTGGGATCGGGGCACACGATGGCCTCTCTGTCCATGGTTCGTGGTGCCACTGGGACCTGGTGGGAGACGTGTTCTGTCAACATGTATCCCTGAAATGAAGAGGGCTGTGGTTGCTGGCCCTGCAGTGCTGGGGTGCGGCTCAGATGGAGGAATGGCCATGGGACGTGACGCTCCGTTGTCAGCTCTGGGTCACTCGCCTGGAGCCGGCGCAGGGGCTCACTGCTGGGCTGCTTCCTGAGCCGAGCGAGCAGTTCTGCGTGTTGCAGAAATCGCCTGAGCCTCCGGGCTGGATGCAGGCCTAGCTGGGTGGGGGTGGGATGCAGGAGGCTAGACTGGATGATCCAGTGGCCCCTTCTGGGTAAGAATGTCTGAGCATGGCACTCCTCTCCCCTGTGTCTGGGGTTTTAGCAGACAGGGCTGGCCTTACAGGGACCTAGGCACTGCTCCCCTCACCCCTCAGGGGACCCCTCCAGCTCAGCGGTGTGGGCAGGTGGCCGTGCTGCTGTACCTGTTCTGTGCACGTGTGGAGGATATCAGTGCCCAGATATCCGCTCCACCTGCATACCATGTTGTTGTATTAAAACACACTGCAGAGACTAGCTACAGGTCATACGACGACCTTGCCCAGTCAGATTTCATCGTTAATGTCAGCCTGAGGTTACTGTGTGTTAGCAGCGTTTACTCCAGGAGTCCATGTGCATGGAATAAAATGGGACTTTGCTTCCCGGTGATGACTGAGGGAGAATGGCCCCGTTTCACTCCGGGTGCTAGGACTGGAGCAGCTGTTCTGTGCAGCTCTGCTAACCCACTCTGCAAGTGACGCTGTAAAGGCAAGGTTGTGATTCCCGGGCCAAGCTCACCAGACGATTGGCCATCCCTGGGAGGGCTGAACAGGGGCGGTGTGCTTTCCAGCAGAGGAGAGCCCCTGGCATTGTAGTAGGCTGTGTGGTGGTGCCTAGGGAATATTCATGCCCCGAATAGACCCCGCGTGTGTGTTGGGCTCGTGTTGCTGACGGCAGTGACAGGCGGGCCAAGGGCAGCAGCTCTGGGGGTAGTTTATTTTGCTGTTTTGTGGTTTCAGGTCAGGTTTTGCTTTTGGCAGATCCTCCAGGGTTTGGTTTTGATTCGGTTGTTAAAAGCAAAGCTCCTATCCTTAAACTTTCCAGGGTATGGACGCTCTGTGGTAGCCAGAGTGCCCACTCCTGCAGAACCCCTCCCGCGGGGGTGTAGCAGAGGGGCACTTGCCAAACCCCAAGGGGTGGGAAGGAAACAACAAGGAGGAAGCAGGGTCCCCCACAGGCCTTTTGCCAGCACAGCTTCAAGCACTGCAAGCAGCACCTCCAACCCAGCTGTGCCACAGGGCACATGGAAAGAAGCTGGTGGCCATTCTGATGCCTTGTCTGTCTGTATAAGCAATGCACCATTTTTCTCTTGCTTAGAATGTGCAGCTAAGGCATCAGGTGCTGAGCTCTTATTCTCCAGGCGCTAAGCTCTTATTCTCGTACTGTTTGTGTTTCTGTTGGCAAGTCCTTTTACCCAAAGGGGTGTCATCGAGAGTCTGGAGTTTCCCTTACCCATGTATTTTTCAGATTTCCTTTGTCCCTATTCTCTCCAACCATCCGGAGTCAAATCTGCTCTGCCCTGTCGCCTGTGATCACGCATTCACACCAGGTCTGTTGGGCCAGGGTTTTGTTACTTATAATTTGTTAAAAGTCAGTGGTAGCTTAGTGCAAGTGATAATGACATGATGACATTTATAATGTGCAAACAGAATAAAGTCCAGACCAGTGATATAAATACTTGATGCTTTAATAGGACCAGTTTCACAAAGCTGAAAACAGATATGAACAAAATCAACTGGGAGAGGAGGAAGAATTTAATCAGAAAAATGTGAATGATAGCTGGAAATAATTTAAAAACACCTTACTAGATACCCAAAAAGCCACACTTGAGGAAGAAGGCTATGCTGGTTAAGAAACTGGCCTGGTTTAGAGGGGGAGTAAAGGCAACTATAAAAATTTTTTTTTTAAATAATGTACAACAAATGGAAGAAAGGAAGTTGATATTACTAAATATAAATCAGAAGTTAGGAATTGCAGAAAATTGATAAGGGAAGCAAAGGGACACAAGACGTCTATGGCCAGCAGAGTTAAGAACAATAAGAAGGAGTTTTTAAAATATATTAGAAACAAAAAGAATCCTGACAATAGTATTGGTCATTACTAGATGGAAATTGTAGAATTTTCAATAATAAAGTAGAAAAGGCAGAAATGTTCAATACATATTTCTGTGCTGCATTTAGGAGGAAAAACAGATGATGCAGTCTCATCATATGGTGATGACATTCTTTCCATTCCAGCAGTATCTCTGGAGGATGTTAAACAGAAGCTATAGTTAGACATTTTAAAATCGCCAGATCCAGGTGGCTTGTATCCAAGGGTTTTAAAAGAGCTGGCTGAAGACCTCACTAGACCATTAATGTTGATTTTCAAAGAGCTCAATCTATTTAGCCTAAGAAAGAGAAGGTTAAAGGGTGACTTGATGAAAGTCACCTACATGGGAAACAAATATTTAATAATAAACTCTTCAGTCTTGCGGAGAAAGGCTTAACACAATCCAGTGGCTGGAATTTGAAGCTAGAGATTTCAGACTGGAAATAAAGTGCAGTTTTTTCAACAGTAATTAATCATTGGAGCAATTTACCAGGGGTCGTGGCAGATTCTCCGTCACCGACAATTTTTAGATGGAGTGGATGTTTTTCTAAAAGCTCTGCTTGAGGAATTATGTTGAGGACGTTCTCTGGCCTGTGCCATGCAGGAGGTCAGACGAGGTGAGCACAAAGTTCCCTCTGACCTTGGAATCTCTGAATCCACACACAGCCCCGGTCAGAGCAGATGTGGAGTGTTTATCGCGTCCCCTGCATGCCTCCCAGGCCCCACTCACGCCGTCCATCTGCATTTTTGTTCTCTTTTTTTTAGGCTGTAGTTTTCTAACCATAGAACGCTTTCAGTGCACAGCGAGGATTCAGAGCACTGCGCTGCTGGCAGCATCAGTACAAATGCTCACCGGAAATGTAACAGTAAGAGAGAAGCAAGTAGGAAACGGCCCAGAGCCTGCGCTCATATCCTGCAGCGTTAGGGGAAAAAACCTCCAAACAGCAAAACAGGATGGTGCTGGAGTGTCTGCATTCAGTGACTCATGCTGAAACAATGCCTGGGTGAGGTTTATTTTGGACCAGAGCATGCAAGTCTCTCAGCCTCTCAAAGAGTGAGTGGCTGGGGTTCACTGGTGTGTTGGCTGGGGATGGCACGACTCCTGAGCGGTACCAGCTCATGCCACTGTGCTGCAGCTTGTCACTCGCAGGCGATGGGCTGTGTTTAGCTTTACCCTTTGGATCCCAGCTTCGTGGCCCAGCCCCAGCCTCGCAAGTTTTGCTTTGGAGTTGCATTGAGCAGCACAGCAGTAACCAGCTATTAATCAGCGGGCATCTGGACGCTGCCCTCTGTGAAGAGGGAGAAGGTGTGGGGCGCCGGCCTGGGTCCCTTCTATGGCAAGATATGGAATACCATTAAAATATCAAGCTGGGTGTGTCCCACCCATTTCCTGTGCTGTGCTTCCCCTTTTCTGCCAGCTGCGGCGTATCGCCCCCTGTTCTCTTCATGGCTCAGACATGTTGTACTTCCTGCTCCACACGGTCCAGGGGAGGGAAGGGCCTGATCCTGCCAGGGGCTGAGCACCCTCAGCTGCCCTTGAGTCCAGTGCGAGTTGAGGGCACTCAGTCTGCAGAGAACTTGTGCCCGTGGGTTCGTAACAGCAGCATTGCCTGCCCTTGATCCCCCGTGGGACATGGAATATCCGGGGCTGTGTCTCTGCAGGTTGGCACGGGGACCAGCTACCTCATCACATGTTCTCTGCACGCAATGGGACTACCAGTGCAGCTGTGTGTTAGCAGAGGGGTTTCTAGCGGATGGCTTCAAATCAGCCCCAAGATTTATATTCGCAGGTGGGTTCCGAGCAAGAAGGCATTTAGTTACAAAGCTCAGAGCTCCTTCCTCCCGGCGCTGCAGCTCCCCAAGCGTGCTGTTTGGTGCCGTGGTGCGCACCAACGGCACAGGGCTGGTGGTGATGCTCTTCATAGATAGCCATCCTGCTTCGGGGCCGCAGCCAGGTTGTCCCGTCACTGCTGGGCAGGCTTCGTGCGCCCTGCTCTGGGAGGTTCACCGGATCATCAGCGAAGGTGTGTTGGGGGCCTGGGTCAGTGCGGGGTGACCTGCGGACAGGTCAGTGCAGGTCTCGGCGCAGCTTCCTGGGGGAGCCCTAATTAAATACCAAGCATGGGACCCAATCTCTAAAAGCAGGGAATTGGCTGATACTCACCAGTCCCTGGGAAAAGGCCCCCCCGGTGGAGGGATGAGAACGGAGCAGGGGATGGGGTGGGCCGCCAGGCCCTGCAGAGACCTGTCATGGTTGCTTAACTCCCCCCAGCCCCAGCTAACCCCTGTGGACAGTGAGCTGGGGGTTGTCATTTGCTGACTGGTGGCCTCAGCCCAGATCCTAGAGCACAGGCCCCCCGACGCGTTCACCCGCCTAGGCCCAGGAGTGAGTGGGTCATAGAGACTGGACTCCTTTCTCGGCCCCAGCCACGTCCGCGCTGGGGGCTTGACCTGGCACCAGCCATCAGTGGCCAGCCTCTAGGGTGGCTGCCCCGGTGCCGAGAGGCAGCGCCGCTCTTGCACCTGAGTGGGACAGGCCAGGGTGCAGCCCTGAGATGCCCCCTGCAGAGCCTGGCTTACCGCACCTCTGGTCTGTGCCGGGCTCTGAGCCTGACCAGCTCCCCCAGCGGCTGGAATTGGAGCCAGTCCCAGTGTACGCCAGGGGTTTGCTCTCGTCTGTAGTGAGGCCATCAGCCTCGGGAACCGGCCACCTGGATCTGTTGCTGGATAAACAGCCCCAGCCCTGCACAGCTCCCCTTCTCGGGGTCAGGTGAGCCCCACTCGCAAGCCAAAGGGGGAAGATCACCTCCTTTAACAGTGGCAGCGACTGGAGCAGACAGAATCCGCACCGGGCTGCGAGGGGAGAACACGGACTTGTTTCTAAATGTGCTCTGACGTGCTCCGGTTCCAGAGAGCAGAGCTGAAAATAGAGTCTCCTCCTCGCTCCTGGTGACAGATCTGCAGCTCCAATCCCTGCGGTAAGTGGCTGGGACATGCCGCTGTTCACAGCTGTGCTCCACACAGGGTAGCTGAATGGGACAGGGATGAGCAGCTCCTCCCCTCGGGGTAAGTCGTGTGCGGCCTCCGGATTCTGCCCTCAGCACTTAGCACTAGTGCAAAACCCACACGCCATGCACTGCACCCCGAGACAGCCCTCGTGGGAAAGCTGCGGCCGGCAGCAGCCCCGGGGCCAGTAGCCCTCAAAGCACTGCGGCCGTCAGGAGGAAAATGAAGACTTGCCGGAGGGCTGAGCTCACCATGTCCCGTCGAAGAGCCTGCCTGCTCTCGGTCTGGGGAAAGGCTGGCGGCTGGGAGCGGCTCCCGGGAGAGGACGCTGGCGGCTCTTCAGCCAGCAGGGGACTGGGAAGGATTTGGCAGGCAGGCGGTGGCAACCAAGAGCCTTTGTCAGCGCCAGGCCCGCACAGCGCAGAGCCTGGGGTGCTGGCCCCAAACTCAGCCTGTCACTCGCGGGCTTCAGTCAGATTTGGGGCGGGGAGCAGGGGCTGCGAACGGGGACAGCTGGTGGCTCCGATCTGCCTCCGAGCGCACAGTCTGCCAGGCCCAGGGAGCGTGTCAGCCGTGCCACTTGCCAGTGCAAAGGGCGATGCTAATGTCCCTCCTCAGCCCTTGTCAGTGGGGCATCTGCTGAGTGAAAGCAGAGCAAGGATGCCCGGCTGCGTCCCCCCTGCACGCCTGTCTGCACTGTTCTCTCCAGCCACTTCCCTCCGGCCGCAAGCGGGGCCCGCTCCTGCGCACGCTGGAAAGGGCCTCGTCTCCAGGACTTTGGAATCGGTCAGGTCCGGGCTCGGCTCTGGGATCCGCCCCCTTCATGGGTCTCAGCGCTCGGGCTACAGCCCAGGCTTAAACCGCTACAGAGCAGCGTCTCAGCCCCGCGCGCCTGAGAGCCAGCTGCAGGTCGCACGTCCGTGTAGACGCATCCTCTGGAGGAGCTGAATCTGGGGAGGGCGCAAAGTGCCGCCTCCGAGCCTCCTGACCTCTCCCTGCTCCTCAGAAGAGTGACGTTGTATGTGGCATTTACCCAAAACGTCCCCCCGTCTCCTGCTGAGCCCGTGTTTTACCTCTATCAAAACCCCTTGCAAGGCAGCAGCAGCCTGGGGGGATCAGTTCAGACCTGCCAGCCTTGGAGAGAGGCCTGCCTGTCCAGCCGGGCCAGGCGCAGGGGAGAAGGGTGCTCCTGGTGTGAGCTGGTGCTGGAGAGCAGCTCTGTTAGGTTAGTCTGAGACACGTCAAAACTCGCCTGGGCACTGAGCAGAGACGCCCCCAGCCCTGAGCCCGGCAGGCTGTAGGATCATGCAGGCGGATGTGGCCCACCCGTCACCCTCGCTGGCTTTTTAAAATGGCCACAGGCTGCTGCCAAATTCCCAGGGTTGCAATGGATGCGGGCGGCACTTGTCAAGCAGAGGAGATCTAAGGGTTTAAGAGCTGTGTGCGCAGGCCAGTGAGCAGCGCGGGGGCGTGGCAGGCTTTGGCTGGTGTCACGCAGGCTGGCGCAGGAAGGTCTCTCTGGAGGGTAAATCTCGGGGGCCCTGCTCAGTTTTTACTCTCTCGACTCGCCCCGTTCACAGGCGATTCCCCGGGTGTCGGTGGTGAAACCGGAGTGCAGGTAGCTCAGGAACTGGAGTTGCACAGCGGTCGCTGTGCCTGCCACGGGCAAGCACCAGCCGTGGGCCCTCTGGCTCTGCAAGGGAACCACTGGGGGACCAGGGCCCTGTGGATCCTCTGGCATGGCCTCAGAGCCAGTTCCAGTGTGCTGGGGCTGGGGCAAGCCCAGGGCTCTGGCAGTGCCGGTTTGGCAGGATAGTAGCCGTCTGTTCCTTCCTGCGGGGAGAGTCCATGGGGTTAGTCAGTGCTGTGCGTCCCGCTGGGAGAACAGAACCTCCCCCTGGCAGGCACTGGCCACTGCGACCCTCTGCTGGGGAATACGACGCGTCTGGTTCCTGTGGCCTGGCCGAGGCCACGCAACCATTGTTCTCATTCCTCCCTCCTCCTGGCAGCCGTCCCTGCTGCTGGCGCTGCCAGGAACACCTGGTGATCCGTGGCAGGCTTGCACGAGTGCCCAGCAAGCCTCAGCTAAGCCTGCAGGGCAGCCGCTGCCCCGCTGGACAGTCGGCCACTGTAAGGCTGTCCATTCATGTGCAGCAAGTGCTCCGTGTGCGTGAGGGGAAGAAAGGGGTCTAGGAACCCTTGGGCAACCTCTCCCTGGAAGGAGCAGCCGGCATTGCAGGACAGCCAGTGTCTGTAGAATCTGGCAGCAGACGCAGTGAGCAGCAGGAGCTGTACCGGGAGCTTGTGCTCAAAATACCCTGCTAAGACAGCCCTGTTCTGTAACCCACAGCGGTACGTATCCCCTGCGTACAGAGCATGCATGCACACACACACAGTGTGTGGGGGGTGTTTGCATGGGGGCATTGCAGACCAGCCCCAGAGCTGCTGTCCGTGGAGCAGTGCTGACGTAGCATTGCTGAGCAACTGGCCTGGGAGTCTAAAACTGACTTTATTTTTTCTTAGCTTTGGCAAAATCATATTCAGCCGTTCCTGAGATCCCCAGTGGGACACACGTGATGCTCTTCACCAGCGACGATGCTCTTCAGATAGTTTGTGTGGGGCGCCAGTGCTTGGATAAACCAAGCTTCAGACTGGCCATGGATGGACGAAGGCTGTGGTTCTGCAAACAGACCCTTCGCCTGGCTGAGGTCGGGACTTGGCATCGCGATCAGTCCTGGCTGGATTGCACAAGTTCCCAACACCCAGTCGTACCCAAGGAGCAGAGGCCATGATCGAGAATACGGGCATGAAGGTCCCCGCTGTTCTCATACATTCGGGGCAGCTGCATCTCCTCTGTCTCTGGTACATCCGCCCACTCTGGAGATGGTCGTTATCTGGGTGGTCTTTGACATTTTCTGCATTTAATATGTTTGGTGCTTTTCACTCTTCTGTGTACTTAGCTGCAGAGAGGAGAGGCTCTCCTGTTGCCTTGCCGTGTTCCTGTCCGTCTGTCTCGGTGTTTATACCACACTCGTGACGATAGTGCTTGAGTGCAGGGGGTAAAGCTCCTGCCTGGAGGGGGAAGGAATCTCTGGGTGGAAATCAGCCTTCCCCAGAGAGCCCAGCGATCACCGTTATATGCTCCTCCCGCCTGGCTGGCCAGCTCTGAGCTGGGCCTGCTGGGCGGCTTTCAGACTTTGAAAAGGACTAAGTGGAACCGTACGATGACTCGTGCCTGGAAAGACGCTTTGGATGTAGTCAGCTCTGGACTGCACTGTGGCCTGTGGAGCGCGCGGCTGAGGCTCGCTGTCCTGTGATCTTGCTGAGGGGAAGGTATGTGCCCTGAGGGCAGGCTGCTGTCACTAAAAGTACAGACAGTCCCTGTTCTAAGTTGGAAGCTTTTCCCACCCACTGCACTTCCCTGTGGGAGTTCAGCCCGCTCTTGTGAAAGTCAGAGCCTTCATCTTCGTGCAGACAAGAACTGATGCAGCCCAACCGAGGGATCAGTCCCATGCAAAGGAAATACCCAGCCTTGAAGACTCTGCAATGGAATCAACATGCCTTTTGCACTCAGCGCCGAGGGAGTCTTTGATCTGACGAGGCCATGGAGCCAGTAGGAAATCATAGGACCCTTTGCAAAAGCTGCCCGGAATTATTCACATTTGCCTTTGCAAAGGGGGCATGTTGCTCCCTCTTCTGCAGGGACCTGCAGCTGTCTGCACCTCCGCTGTGCTCCTGACTCTAGCCTGGAGGCCTAGGGGGTGGGTGTAGATTCCTCAGCAATTCCTGCTGAGCCTTGACGCAGGAGCCTGGAGTGCCCCCCGCGGCCCCGCTGGCTACGTGGGGAGCTTGTCTCAGCCGGCCCTGTGCTCCCAGTCCCCTCAGCTGCCAGGCAGACCCAGCATGTGCTGCGGCGTGTCCTGCAGCAGAGCGTGGGCAGGCCGCCAGCTCAGCAGGACTTCAGACCCGGCTGGTCTCCCACACACCCGCCCTTGACCACTCAACCTCCCCTCCCTCCCTCGCTTTCCCCTTGCTCGCTGCCCTGCCTGCACCGGGGCCCGGGGCCTTCTGGCCCCAGCTGCGCTGTGCGCTGTGCGTGTCGCTCTCCTGCCAGTCGTACACCGGTGACCGAGCCCAGCGGAGGGTCCGGGACGCGTCTGCTCGATGACGGAGATGCTTCAGTTTAATTGTCCCGTTCCCAGACTGGGCGTAGGGGGCCTGGCGGCCTCTCCTCCTCCAGGAGACCCGAGCAGGCATGCCATGCCAGAGGCTTGCGGCACAGCTGCTGTGCAGAGCAGGGGCTGTGGAGGAGATGCGCCCGGAGCCGTTTCAGGCTGGCGTCTCGGGCCCACGTGCTCAGAGTGGCAGGACTTGGAGCATCCCAGCTGGCTAAACCCTGGTGCACTGGGGTCAGTGACGCACCCCCGTGGCCAGGCCTGGCCCTGGCTCCATCACCGGGTGCTCACTTCTCTGGGAGTCTGGGAAGGTTTCCCGGGGCAGGGACTGTTCGTTGCCTCCCCCAGGAGGAGATGCTCATCACTGAACGCTCGGACATCGCACACCAGGCAGCTGCCTGCCGTGTCCTTGCCCCAGGCACTGGGCCCAGACACCGAGCGTGCCCGTGAGTGTGAGCAACTTGGAAAGCCCAGTCAGGGTCAGCACGTGGCTGCTGCGAGCACCTGGCCTGGAGAGCAGTGAGCCGGCCTCGCTTCTCTGGGCAGCCCCCTGGAGATGGCATCAGAGACGCCCGGCCTCGCTGAGCAGCTGCCAGCAGGGATCTGCTGTTCCAGCAGCAAAGGGTTTGTTCCAGCCGCTGTCCGAGCAGGACTCTCCCTTCGCTAGAGGAACAAACAGCCCGGGAGCTGCCGGTGTCCTGGGCAGTGTGTGTCAGCGCACAAGTTGTGACCCACGACGGCTGCGCTGCCAGGCACATCGGGGACGTGGTGGGTGACTTCATCTGTCAGCAAAGCAGCGCAGCCAGCCCGGCACCCTAAGGAGACGTGGTCCAGCAGCCTCACCGTGAGACCTGCCTGGAGCCTGGAGCCAAAAGAAGAAGCTACAGACAAAGTACAGATTTATCAGACCTGCGTATTTCCCGCCCTCTTACACGGGTCCGGAGCAAGGACGCGGCTTCAACAAGGCCTCGGAGGCTGGAGGCGTTTCACATGCGCTGCCAGAGGTGTCTCCTGGGTATATGGCGACTTCAGCAGTGATCGGGCTGTAGCACTGAGAACTGGCCGTCATGCACCACCCCCGGCTGGCCCTTTTTGGTCATGTTGCTCACCTCACGCTGGGCCCCGAGAACCAGACTTGGGGCCCGGCCACGGACTGGCGAGTAACCTGGCTGTGCCAGGCTCGTGATAACCCCGTGGAGCTCTTATATTGACGAGCTCCCGGAACAAGGCTGTTCAGAGTGGCCACGGCCCGTGGCTGTCCGAGCGTGGCGTCGCTGCTCGCCGTCCCGGCACACCGCCTTGCTGGGCAGCCCCCTCCGGCCCCTCTCCACACCACGCTGGTCCCCGTGGGGGCTCTCTGGCTGAGCAGCTGTTCAGCTTTCCTGCAGGATGCTGGGCAGTGGCCACAGGCCGCTGTCGATGGATGCCCGGCTGGTGACAGGTTCTGGCTGGAAGGGGGGCACATGTGAGATCAGACTCGCTGCAGCCTGCCTTTGAAGACTCGACCTTTGTCTGCCACTCACAATGGCACCGACACAGACTTGCTCTGAGGCAGGAGCCTGTAAGGCAGGGCAGGGCCCTCCGTCTGGTTACAGACAAACCTTGCCCTGCATCACTGCAGGGTCTCACGCCTTCTGCTGCCCCCTTGTCCTCTCTCAGCAGGCCCCACGTTGCAGATGCACCCTCCCCTGGGGGAGGGCTAGGCCCAGTTCTCTCGGTAGCCCTTGAATGCGCTTTGCCCGCTGCAGCTGGGCCAGGCCAGAGGAGCCAGGGCCAGGCTGGGCTGGGGGCTGTGAGCTGTGAGTGGGAAGGTGGTCCAGGGCTGGGCAGGACGAAGGTGCTCTGCTTGTCTTTGCTGTGGTGCTGGCCCGTGAGCTATCCCAGGGCGGAAATCGGGTCTGGGCAGCTGCGGAGATGTTCCCAGCTGTGCCATCCGCAGACGGCTGCGCCTGTCGCCTGGCCCTGGACACAGCACCCGGACAGCTGCATGGAGCATCCCCCAGGGTGACTTCCTATGGCTCGAGGTGAAATCATCGCACAGGCAATACCAGCGCAGCCTTCCCATGGGTGTGTTCTGTCCTGCCTGGGCTGGGGGCCATTTGCTCCCCTAGCCAGCCCAGTCTGACACGACCAGCAAGGTGCTGGGTGATCCTGTGGGGCGCTTTGTGCTGGACGCCGCCACCGGGAGCTGGTTTTTGGCCACCCACACTTCTCCAGGGGGCCGCTGGCATAGGGAGGCATCCTCTTGCCATGGCTGTTGGTGCTGCCCTTGTCTGGAGAAGCCTTCGGGGGAGATGGATTTATAAGCGGCAATACGAAATTTGTCTTATGGTCTGTCCCTTTCCTAATGGTTCCCACACTCTGGTAGCTTTTGTGACTGCTGCTGCACCTCGAGTGGGTGTTCAGAGAACTGTCCGCAGCGACTCCGAGGTCTTTTTCTTGAGCGCTAACAGCTAATTGAGACCCCAGCATTTCACATGTGCGGTTGGGATTGTGTTTTCCAGTGTGCATTACTTTGCATTCACCAACACTGAGTTTCACCTGCCTTTTTGTTGCCAGTCACCCAGATTTGTGAGACCCCTTTGTAACTCCTCGTGGCCCCAGGGCTATGGAGAACAGGCTCCTGCCAGCTCTGGTCTGGGGTGAGGGAGGGGGAGAGGTAAAATGAAGCTCCTGCCGGGGCTGGCGGGGAGGGAAGAGCAAGCCCCTGGCAGGGCAGAGAAAGAAGAGCGAGCTTCTCCTCCCAGGGCCGGGGGCACAGATCAGAATTTTTGCACACGCCCCCGGGCATGGTCCTTTTCTCTGCAAGTAAACATCAACTTTCACCATTGGGAAACTGCTGCTGAGCTGATGCACGATGGCTGTGGAGGACACGCAGCAGAACAGAGTGAATCTGGGCTCTCCTTTCTCCCAGATTTTTCTTTTCTTCGGTCCCATTTCCTCCTCAGCTTCTCTGTGACCTGTGCCGCGGGGCTGCCTGCTGCTGTGGGAACGGGGGCCTGGGCTGCGTGGCGCACGGCGTGTGCGGCACCCAGAACTCCAGGGCGTGAGGCTGGAAGAGTTGGCCTGATGGAGGCGCTGTGCAGTGTGCAGCAGCAAAGTGACCTGCTGCCAGCTGGGAGGGAACAGACAGGCGGAGAGGAACAGAGTGTCTAGACAGTCCTTGCACCCTCGTGCTGCTGGTTACAGGGCAGTCGACACGCACGTCCTCCTTCTTCCTCTCCTGTGATGCCCTGTTGCAGGGATTCTGAGCTGTGCGGTGAATAGCGTTGCGGTTGAGAAGCCGTTCACTCATCCCCGTTAATGTAATAGCGTACGTGGTGCATTGACATCAGGGTGCTCTCTGCGTACCCTTTGTGTGGCAGCAATACAGAGTTACGTGCTGGGAGCGTGAATCCTGGAAAATCAATGCAAAGAAGTTTATAAAAGCCAGAGCACTCAGCCCAGTT
Organism: Emydura macquarii macquarii; assembly: GCF_026122565.2. Lineage (NCBI taxonomy): Eukaryota > Metazoa > Chordata > Testudines > Chelidae > Emydura > Emydura macquarii. The sequence goes on along the minus strand of NW_027130866.1, from coordinate 954,918 downwards.
GTGATAGGATTGCATTAAGTGCCGCCATGCACTGTCATCGGATTACCAGCGCTTAGAATACTGTGTCCAGTTTTGGGCCCCCCACTACAAAAAAGATGTGGACAATTTGGAGAGAGTGCAGCGGAGGGCAACCAAAATGATTAGGGGGCTGGAGCACAGGACTTATGAGGAGAGGCTGAGGGAACTGGGCTTGTTTAGTCTGCAAAAGAGAAGAGTGAGGGGGGATTTGATAGCGGCTTTTAACTACCTGAAAGGGGGTTCTAGGGAGGATGGGGCTAGGCTGTTCTCGGTGGTGGCAGATGACAGAACAAGGAGCAACGGTCTCAAGTTGCAGGGGGGAGGTCTAGGTTGGACATTAGGAAAAAGTTTTTTACTAGGAGGGTGGTGAAGCATTGGAATGGGTTACCTAGGGAGGTGGTGGAATCTCCATCCTTAGAGGTTTTTAAGCTGCGGCTTGACAAAGCCCTGGTTGGGATGATATAGCTGAGGTTAGTCCTGCTTTGAGCAGGGGGTTGGACTAGATGACCTCCTGAGGTCCCTTCCAACTCTAATATTCTATGATTCTATGATTCTATGACAGACAGGGCCTCTTAGCAGGCCAGTGAAATAGGGGGTTTGGCGCACAGCTCCCCACCCTCTCCCTTATCCCCAGTACTGTGAGAGCGAGAACTCTCACCCTGCTGCTCCAAAAGACACAGGCCCTTATTAACAACGAATCGCTGTCAGCTGTTAGCAGAATAGAGCCTGTGACACACAGATGAGCAGTTCTGACTCCATCCAGCAGAGGGCAGTCATGCCCCTATGCACTGGCCCTTTCCCTATAGCAAAGGTTTTCGGAGTGGGGAGTATATTCGGGGGGGGGGGGCAGGAGAAGCTTTGGGAGGAAAATAACGTACTGGGCACGTTTTACTCTCAGCCACGACTAACTAGCAAAGCCGATTCCTGCAGACATCGCCGTAGAGCTCTGCTTACATCACAGCGAGATTTCTCACAGGTTGGTCAGGGCATAAAGAGCAGATTTCCTGGATGCGTCCTACAGTTGTTACCTCTGCGCTGCTGCTGCTGCTGCTCTGTCTTCAGAGCTGGGCGTCTGCCCAGCAGCCACCGCTCTCTGGCCGCCCACCTCCGACGGCAGCACAGAAGTAAGGGTGGCAGTGTCACACCCCCGACAATAGGCTCGTGATCCCCTTTTGGTCGGATCTCCAGTGCGAGACACGCTGTGTACTTGTCTATGGCGTTACTCTGTGTATGTGAATGGCTCTGTTACAATCAGTGCCTGGCTGCGTTTAGTGTTTAGGGAGAGGTGCATGTTGGTTTTTTAATCGGTAGCGGAGGGAGGGATATTACTATGGACACAGAGGAGGGGTCAGATAAGTGTGAGAACCGCTGCCGTATTTGCGGTACATTAACCCTTTGCTCTCTTGTCATGTTTTTCCCTGGCTCCCGTTGCAACTGAGCGCACACGTCAGGAGGGCAGTAGATAGCCCAAAACACCTACCATGGATTGGCTGAATGCTGACGTCCTCACTGTGGCCAAAGTCTCTTTGGTGCATGGCCATTTCCCTGCACTGCGTGGGTAGTTGCCCCCCCCCCCCCTCCATTTCCTGCCATTGCTTTTCTTGTTGGAGTGATGGGCCCCAGGCACGTCTGTTCTCGTGCATTATCACATTCTGGGTAGAGTGCCCCGGCCAGGGCTGAGCTGCGGTAGCCACATGATGAGCTCAGCCTTTCCTGGCAATGTTTCGGCTCTGGGCCCCACGGAGAGAAGCCCCGGCAGTTCACTGTATCAGGTGCTGACGCCGTGGGAGAATGGGCTGGGATTTCCTGGGTTAGATAAGCCGGGCAGCTGTAGCTGAGACACGGCCGCACAGGCTGCCATTGTGTCTGCGCTTCTCAGCCCCAGAAGGAAAATCAGCCGTTAGCAATAAGAGGCAACTTTTTTAAAAAAGCCGCCTCCTCCTGGTGAAAGAAACGAGGGTCTGTCCCCCTGCAGGGCCGAGCGCAGCCCAATCCCTGAGAGGGGCGAGCGCTTCTCAGGTTGCACACGCCCAGCCCGCCCTGCCCCACCCCACAGCCCTTGGAGCTGGGAGGTTCCAGTCCCTGGGGCTCAGCTCTCCCTGCGTTTGCATCCCAAACTCTCCTTCCCCTGTTCTTGGCTCTGGCAGAGAAGGGGCTAGAGGAACTGATAGAAAGGAGAGATTCTCAGAGGCTTTGGGGCCTGATCCCGCGTGGCACAGAGTCCATCCTGGGAGGAGAGGGAGTGGGGTGGCTGGCACCTTCTGGGTGCAGCCATGAAGAGTTGCCACCTCTAACTCTGTAACCTTGCTCCTGTGGCCCTCCGCCTGGGCCTGCCGTAGTCAGAAGCAACCACGCACTGTCTATGTACAGGGCAGCCCCGCTCCAACACTTTGGATCCTGGAGCCGGCCTGGAAAACACTGGCTTTCGCCCACATTAGTTAACACACGCTCTTCCCAGCCCTGAATTTCCCCCAAATCCTGTGTCCTGAAATGTCCGGCCCGTCCTGGAACAATCAGAGGGATGTTAAGGGGCATTGCCTCTTTAAGGAGCCGTATCCCACAGTTTGCTACTTTAACTGGAGTTACCAAACCGTTCGGTTTAAACACAGCCCTGGGTTGGGTAGATTAAAAATAAAACACGTGTGTTAACAGAAGAGGAGAGGCCGTAAAGTGAGCTCAGTACAAAGATGGAGCTAGGAATGGTACCAGCAAATACAAGGGAAAACACGCGTCCGAAGGTCTAAAACTTCATCTAGCGGGTCTGGTTCAAGGCTTAGACGGCCTTTCTCCCCACCCTCTCCCAGCACGATGGTGACTGAGCCTCTCCGTGGTCAGGATCTCTCCGGGGCCCAAAGAGGGAAGGTGGGTTCTCCCTCCTTTCCTTTATATATAGTCCAGTGAGTCTGGCAGTGGGTCCGCGGCAGACTGCTCCCCAAGGTAAAGTTCATTCTGGAGGTGAGGCAGGCGACGTGGCGTGGGGCGGTGAGGAGGCTCATTCTTCCCCCGGCTGGGTTTGCTGAAATGCAGATTGTTCTGTCCCCTGCGCTCTCCTCCCTGCTGCCGAGAGGCCCTTGTTCACTACTTATATGGAGACGAAGATGCACCCCATTCCTCTGTGTGGGCTAGGCCTGTTTAACCGCGCTGTCTGGTTGGAAGATAACGTCTCACACACACAGGGAAGCGGTAACGTTTCTCACACTGTCGCTGCACACCTTTCACCAGGGCAGTACCCACCAGCGAGTGATACCGCACAAAGCATGTTTTGTGCAGAGATCGTTACCAGGGGGCCGAGGGTGTGAATGCAGCGGGGCTTTCCGTCGCCGTGGATAAGGCCCTTGGCAAGCAAAAGCAACTCACTTTAGGTGACATGTTTTACTGAGTCCTCAGCCCAGCTGGGCCCTTCCGTGTGTCTGAGTGTCCCCTTTCCATGCAGCAGGCGTGATCTCTGCTATGTAAGGCCGACGCTGTGGCAATCCAAGTGCCTTATTCAGAGCTCCTACGCGGGCAGTGCGAAGCCAGCCAAGTGCAACGCAGCAGTGACTGGAAGGCCCATCTCCAGGGCAGCGTCTGCTTGTCCGCTGGGAATGGAGGGAGGAGGGGAAGGTGTTTGTCAGGAGCCGAGGAGGGTGGAAGTGGATGTTGTTAAAGGGGCCATGGCTGCCTGCAGCTGGATAGCAAAGCAGGGCTGAGGAGGTTGCCCCAACCTGCCCACCGGACGGCAGGGAGGTTTGTGGGCCGGCAGCGCCTTCTCTAGGAGGGCAGAGGAGATGATCACAGGGTCCCCGGTCACTGGAGACGGCCCAGAGAGCAGCGTTCACAATGATGAGGGGATGCGCCTCCCACTCTGATCCGCAATGCCTCCCCGCTCTCCGTGGCGCCCCACCACTTCGCCCTTTGTCCTGGCCAGGGGACGTGGACTCCGGGTGTATTTCTCTCTCCCTGTTTTGTTCCTGAGAGTCCTTACAGCCCGTGGTCCTGCTGCCCACACGGATCGCAGGAGCTGAGCCCTACACCCAGCCAGGTGGCAAATGATCCTTGGGCAGGGGAGCTCCACGGGACAGGAGAGCAGCATCCTCCTTCCTCAGCTGCTGTGCCTGCCTCCCAATGGGGAGGGTTTGGCCAGGGGACACCCTTGTCCAGGCCCTGCCCCGCCGCAGCACCCGCCCGCCCCCACAGACAGACCCTGCCCATGGCTGCGCTGTCCCTGTGGGGACGGGGAATCCCCAGAACAGCCCGTCCCGGTGTGTTTAGGGGGTTGGGGGCTCAGGTCTGACTGTTGTTGAATGACAGCTCCGCTTGACCAAGCAGATCACACGAGGGTGTCTTTTCAGCACCTCTGCAACGGCAGCAGCGCTTCGGCTGCACGTACACTGAGTGCAGAGGGAAATGCAGACCCGCCTCTTGTCTGTCCCACAGCAGCTGTGTGAGTACGTTATCCCTTCAGTGCATCCCAGGCCAGGCCAGGCCAGGACAGCTGGGGACCTCAGCGAGCGCTTTGGCGTCCTTACGTCTGTGCCAGTCCGCCTTCTGGCAACTTCTCAGCCTGGGTGGGGAGCTGGGGGTGTGGGACGAGGGCAGGGCTGGGCTAGGGGAACCCTGAGCTGTCTCCTAGAGAACTGGCACTCTCCGCATTCGTGTCGCAGGCGCCGTCTGCAGCGTCTGCCGAGCACAGTTGATCCCTTGTGGCATTCGTCTCGCCGTGAGGCGTAGCCCTTGCCCACCCCCGGGCTGTTCTAGTGACCGGTTCGTGGTTATTACTCCAGTTTTACAGATGGGAAAACCGAAGCGCAGTGAGATGCTGCCCCTCGAGGTTTTACAGCCCCAGGTAGGGGTGCGCCCCTGAGTGAATTAACCTGCCCAGGTCACAGTCACTGGCCAAGCCAGTCTTGGCACTCAGGCATTCGCTGCTCCAGGGCCTGAGTGCAGCCCCGAGGGAGGACACGCCTCCCCCAGAGTGTAACCAGGCCCGCTCCCTGTGTAGAAAACAAAAGGCACCTTTATTCCGAAGGCAGGAACCGTACAGATCACAGATCACTTCCAGAGGGGTAGCTGTGTTAGTCTGTACACAGCCAAAACAACCAGACTGCTGTGGCATTTAAAGACGAACACATTTCTGCCTACAAAAATGAAATGTGTTAGTCTGTAAAGTGCCACAGAACTCTCGTCGTCGTTCCCCTGCAAGGCTCCCTGCAATCTTTGCTGCTTGCCCTCAGGGACCCAGATCCACACTGCTGGAGGCTGCTCGCCCATCACATCGCTGCTTGCTTCCCATTGCGTGCTGCGCAGAACTGGCAGTGCCAGGAACACTTGGCTTCGGAGGACAAGCATCAGCCCATTTGCATCTAAAAAGCAACTAATGGTGGTGTTTAGCTTCTAAAGTGAAAACTAACCCACCTGGCCGTGGGGCATGGCAGGACGCTTGTTCATACAGAGCTCAGAGGCGCTGATAAAGGTACTAGTGCTGATGTGATAGAGTTAGATGTCCGTGAGGCATTTGACTTGGTACTACATAACTCTGATTTTTTTAAAAAATGGTATAAAATTAACATGGCACATATTAATTGGATTTAAAATTGGCTAACTGATAGGTCTCAAAATGTAATTCTCAACTGGGAATCATCGAGTGAGTGTGTTCCAGGGGGGCCATGCCGGGATTGATTCTTGGCCCTGTGTTATATAACATCTTTATCAATGACCTGGAAAAAACAAAATCATCACTGATAAAGTTTGCAGGTGACACACAAATTGAGGAGTGGTAAATAATACAGAGGACAGGTCACTGATACAGAGCGATCTCGCTCACTTGGTTAACTGGGTGCAAATAAACACTGTGTGTTTTCATACAGCTAAATGTAAATGCATACATCTGGGATCCAGGAATGTGGGACTCTGTCCTGGGACACAGGGACTCTGGAACAGTTTTGGAAGGCGGGATAGATAATGAGTTGAACATGAGCTCCCAAAGCAACACCGGCCAAAATAGCTACTGCGATGCTGGGATGCGTAAATGGGAGTAGAGAGGTTATTTTACCTCCATATTTAGCACTGGGGCCACTGCTGCTGGAATCCTGTGTCCAGGTCTGGGGTTCGCAGTTCAAGAATGGTGTTGACAAATTGGGGAGAGTTCAGAGAAGAACCAAAGAACGATGAAAGGGTGCGAAGACATGACTGATGACGATAGACTCCATCTATTTAGCTTAGCAAAGAGAAGGTTGGGGGTGACTTGATGACAGCCCAGAAGTACCTACACGGGGAACAAATATTTGATAAAGGGTTCTTCAGTCCAGCAGAGACAGGTCTAACACGATGCAGTGGCTGGAAAGTGAAGCTAGGCAAATTCAGACTGGACATGAGGTGTACGTTTTGAACGGGGAGGGTGATTAACCATTGGGACAACTTATCTATCAGGGGTTGTGGCGGATTCTCCATCGCTGACAATTGGGTATTTTTCCAGAAGCTCTGCTCCAGGAATGACGTGGGGGACATTCTCTGCCCTGTGCTCTGCGGGAGGTCAGACTAGATGAGCGCACTGGTCCCTTCTGGCCTTGGACTAGATTAATCTGTTAAAGGCACAGCGCGTCCCTATTTGCAGCAAGTAGTGTATCTCTTGTGACCTGAGCGATGATTGTCCCGCGGCCCTTGTCGTCCCTTTCTGGCAAACCCAAGACAGTCGGGGGAGTCCGGGTGCACCGGAGATGCAGATCTGGGCTCTGTTGTTTCCAAGTAAGGAAGGGGGTTGTGTGTGTGGGGGGGTGTGAGCGACGTCTGTAATCACATACAATATACGGAAATATCCATTTTCACCATTGAGAATATTTTTGGTGATTGAACAAGAAGATATTTTAAACCGTATTATTACCGCTCTGCTTTTAAACCGTGCTGTGTGCCGTGTGCAATCAAGATTGCCAGGCAGCGATCGCGTGATTATTTCTGAGGCAGACAGCTGGGCTGGGGGACTGTCATCTGAGTTGGCCTGGCGGCAGCACAAACCATTAAAGGAAACATTAACAGAAACCAGGCCAGTGAATTGTGTGCGCAGCGCTAAGCCAGCAGGGGAATTTTGTATCCAGCCTTCCTGGGTTTTGTGTTTTGAATGCTTGGAAGTGCTGTTCTCCAGATGTTTCCTAGCACATGGAGGCTCTGTTTATAAACAGCGCCTTGGAGCAGAGGCTCTCTGCAAAGGGCTGCAGAGTCGTTAACAACAAGTGAAAACCATGGCCCTGGTTTGTTTGGTGTCAAGCCCCCCGGGCTGCACGCTTGGCCTGGCTTTGTGGGGAGCAGTTTTCCTCTTTTACAAGGGATCATGGAGGCGAATGAAGCTGGGCCATGATCAGGCTTAAAGTTTAGTGAAGGTTTGAACGTCTCCCTCTCCACAGAGCAGCTTCCTGCTGCGTGTCAGCCGGGAGCTAGCCGGGCTGCCGAGGTCTGCCGAGAGCGGGAGCAGGAGCAGTGGCAGGGCAGGACGTCTCCGACAGGACGTGCACGGCTTTGTTAGCGCCACAGCGAGCGCTGGGGAGGCCCACGGACAGCACGCACGGCCCAGCCAGCAGAGTAGTGCACAGTCTCAGCCGTCACTCTCCCCTCACTATCGCTGTACCAAAGTCCACGTCTGTCTGTCTGTCTGTCCTCGGGGGGCCTGGCCAACGGGGGGAGTTTGGGGCAAGAATTTCCAGCTGTCGCTGGTCCCGCCCGCCCGCCCCGCCCCGTGTTGCAGAGTGCTGATGGCTCTGGCACTGTAGCCCTACACACACCCGCGGGGTGGAAAGCCTGAGGCTGCCCCAGCTCCAGGGAGACTCCCTTTGATTTCAGCGCTCTTGGCTCACACCCGGCGGGCAGAGGGGACTTGTCTGCATTCGGCTGAAGGCAGGGTGTGACTCTGAAGCGGAAGAGCTGTTCCGGGTAACACCACGTGTGACAAGGCCTTGGTGTGGCTGAGACGTGGGCGTGTGCTTAGGTGCTAGGGGTTGGCAGCTGCCTGCACATGCCTGGCCCCCCTCGTCTGTCCCCAAGGAGGGGTGTGAACAAATGCCTGCACTAGGTATTAAAGCATCATCGAGCCGGCCATGCCCTGAGCCCCACCTCGCTCCCGTCAGAGCGCCCCCTTCCCGGCTCCTGGCAGGGCCAATGCCCCGAGCTGCACAAAACACCGTTACTGCACCGGGCGCCTTCCCTGCATTCCCCCCTGGCGTTTGCCTGCTGCTCGCCGAGGGCAGCTTGCCTCGGACCGGGAACGCACTTCAGGGCCTGTCTGCGCTGCCTGGGCCAGGCTGTGGGACGCTGGGGTTCCCAGGCCCCCAGAAGTTCTCACTCTTCGTTTAGGTTGGCCTGTGCTTACCCCTGAACACCCGCGTCTCGTGGGCGCGCTGTGATGGGGTTGGGATCAAACTGCAAGCGCCACGGTGTGAAGTCCTGCGGGCAGCAGCCCCTGGGGTCAGCGCACGGGCAGAGCACTGCGGTGTTACCCCCAGGGGAGGAGGACCCGGAGCGGGAGGTGCTGCCCAGCAGGCTGCACTCCAGGACTGGTGGCTGCTGGCCGTTGAAGCAGTCGTCTCGCTAGTGGGCTGCTGCGGGCGCTGCCCTGGGCCCGTAGCTCCTTGGCCTGCGCCGCTCGCTTGCTGGGTACTTCCAGTTCTGCCTGCGTGTGGGGCCATGTTTCCTGCAGCCTGACCACATGGGGGGAGGGTAGTGGCGAGTGCGGTGGGATGGCTGGCCGCACAGTGCACACGCTGCTGCCCTCGGCAGGTCTGGGTTCCCCTCCCTGACGCCCCCAGGCGCCCCGTGCAGAGGAGCCGGGCTTCCGGCAGTCTGCTCCTCCCCCAGCGCGTGCAGGATCGCAGCCTCCTTGGGCGAGGCCTGGGGTCCCTGGCTGAATGCACGGTGGAGCCGCCCACGCTGTGCTCTGTATGTTCCTGACGGTGCCTGGAAAGGCCGCCTCTTGGACCCCTGGGAGTGAGTCAGTGGGGAACTTTCCGCCCAGACGCTGCAGCCCTTTGGGCGGCAGAGGGAGGGGGATTTCTGCTGCAGATTCTCAGAGGCTCATGCGCAAATGGCGGGCGTTGGGAAGTGAGTCGTGTTTTCTGCACCGAGGAGCCGTGGCTACAGCAGTGCAGCTGAATGTACCCCGTGAGAACGGACGGCGGGGAAGGCGGGGATGAGGCTAGGGTGGTCTAAGCGCGGCTGTTTTACCAGTGCTCGTGCACCCTGCTTAGAGGACAGTGATCTGCTGCTTGCGTCTTTCACCCAGCCTGGTTTGCTCTAAAGAAAAGTGAACTCTTCCGCCCCCATGATCTCATCTGCCCACTTCTCAATGGGGCGCTCCCTGCGCCTGGGTCCCCTCTTCCCACGTCTAGACAGGGAGACCTGAACTGCCGCAGTTGACGGAGGCGTGGTCTGGCAGAGCGTTCAGTGACGGCGAGACGACAGACCATGCCAAAGCCTCTGTTGTTGGCTGGATTCAAACAGCCCCTGAAAGGTTAAAAGCTGCCCATGCTAGTCCCAGGTCCCTCCGCTATCTACTCCCTTCCCCAGCTGCTTTAGGGTTTGTTCCCTGTTGAACTCTCCCCTCCCCTCCCCCTGTACTATACATCGCAGGTAACTGTACAAGGGAAAGCAAAGTTTCCGCATCCAGGTTTGGCTCAGGACTGAAACAAAAGCTGTTTATCCACAAGCAGCAGGGGGTGGTTCGTGTCTCATTTCTGCGCCTGCATTTACCTGGGTTGGTGAGTGCACAACACGCCACTGGGGAATGCTGCTGTTCTCAGCCTGATTTAGTCACTTCAAATGAAGACGCGTTTCTCCCTGATCAAGGCCTGGCCTGCGCTTGTGAGAGGCACTGTCGAGGGACGAGCGGTGCGCTGAGCTGCGGCTGTGTCCGTGTTCCTGTTACGGCAGTTATTCCAGGGGTTATAAACCAGCTCTTCGACAGTCTGGGCTGTAACTCGGCTGCCGCAGGCTCTGCATGTTTCTTTACAATAAAAACGTGGAACAGCTGGTCAGTCCTGTCATTTCGGAGGTGCCACCTTCCCTTTCCCCTCTGTGTGTCTGTCTCTGTCCCTTCCTCGGCTCTGCCCACGGGGTCTTTTTTTTTTTTTTTCCTTGTGGTGGAAGATGATTATTTTTTATTCTGATTCTTGAGCACCGAGAAGCGAGGTTGGATGATGTAAGACGTAGAGATGGGCTGGAGCCACACCCCTGATCCGGGTGCCCTGAGCGTTGAGGACGTGGGGCTCTGGAACCAACCTTTGGGCTCGGGTCCATATCTACCAGGGGCTGAACCAGAACCTCAGCTCCGAGCAAGCCCTGCATGTTGTGGATGCTTGATTCTGTCTCTAATTCCATGTGGTTTTGTTATTTTCCTTTAAGTGCTGCATAGACGGGGCCGTGCTGTCGCACAGCTGCTGTTTGCTTGTTTCGTTAGCACTCACAGACAGCCTGCCGTCACCGGGGCCTGCATTGTCCTCCCAGAGACAGTTCTGTTTTAGCCGCAGTGACTGGTTTACCTCTTCCTCGCACTTCGGATTGCATTGCTCATCCCGACTGCCCTGCGAGCCTTCATCAGCGCTTCCATGCTTCATGCTCCGAAATCCCAGGCCAGGGTTGTGGGTAGAGCTGGTCAGAAAGTGGAGTTTTCCTTTCATGGGACGTGCCACGTTTCAGAATCACTTTCACTTCCAAAGCGGAAGGAAAGGCCAAAGTATCGGAAATATTCACACACCAAATTCCCAGCTTGCAAGTTGGAAATGGCTGTGTGGAGCGAGCTGCCATTTCACTTGCCAGGAGACGGCTCGGTGTTTGGAACTGACGTCCGCCTGCCGAGTCTCCTGCTCGGAATCTGAAAAGCCTGGTCCAAATTGGCCTTTTCCGTGAAGCCGCGTTTCCAGCCAGGAGAACGTTGCCTGCGATGAATGTCGGGTCACTCTGGCCTGGGGCGCGGCTCCCCTGCGACACCGCAGCTCTGCTGTGCTGGGCGCCAGGCGGCTCTACGCTGACACCCCTCCTGCACGGGGCGTGGGAGGGATCTGGGGGATGAGGCAGGTGGCACATGGCTGTCGCATTTCCTCAGTCGCAGGCGGAGCAGGGCCTTTGCGTTCCCAAAGCCATTTGAACTGGGGGCTCGGGTGAGAGCCCGGCCGGGAGGGCAGCTGAGCTGTGGTGCAGGCCGTGCCCATGAGATGGTGAAGAGGAAAAGCTAGCAGTTGCTCTGTGTTCAAAATCTCCTGGGCAGCATCTGCCCTGTCTTGCAGGGCTGGGAACCGTCACCTGCCCCTCCAGGCAGGGCCCAGTCCTGCAGCACCCAGGGCCCTGAACGGGCTGCAGGAACCTGCGTGGGGAGGAGAGAGTGGAGACAAGCGGCTCCGTGGCATTGCCAGCTGCTCGACCTGCGTCTGCCTTTGGCTGCTGGTTCAACAGGAAACCAGAGGCCAGTTTGGACCAGGGAGGGTCAGGACCCAGTGGAACAGCTCCCCTGGGGTGCACTCCCCAGCACACGGAGACCGGTGTCTTTCCGAAAGATGCGCTGTATCTCAGCCGTTAGCGGCAGGGCTGGATGCAGGGATCTCTGGGTGGAGCCTCTGGCTCGGGCGGTGCAGGAGGTCAGACTGAACGGGCCCCTCTGGAGCCTGGGGACTCCACTGCGCTGCTTCCCCCAGCCAGGGGTGCTGTGTAAGGCGGCAGAGTGATCAGTGGGTTGGAAGTGGCCTAGCAGAGGAATTCCAACCCGGCAGATTCTGGGGGAGCGCTGCATGGGTAACGGCAACGGGCCAGATTCAGTCCTGGTGTAAGTAGGAACAACCCAGCTGGGAGGCACTCACTTGCCCCAGGGCTGAGCAGGGCCCATGTGTATTATTGGGACTCTCAGCGGTGTCAGAGTCCGTCCGGCTGGTTCTTCACTTGAACCTTTGTGCCCATCGTGGGGGTTGGAAAAGTAACTTGTCAGTGCCATGCCTGTCAGTCCCGCTGTCTGTCTCTGTCCAGCGGGCTGGGGCTGCAGACACTGCCGGGGATGTTTGTCTGAGTGAATAAAATGTTCCCTTTGGAATTGTCTTTATGAAACATGTCTACTGTTCTTAGGGGCAGGGGGGCTATGGGTGGCTTGTTTTAAAAAGCCTGTTTTTACAAAACCCTGAAGATCTGATATGTAAGCCCAGAGATAGACAGGTCACAGCTGGCTGAGTGTGAGTGTCCTGGGGCCAGATGGGTCTGGCTGAGTGTGAGTGTCCTGGGGCCAGATGGGGCCAGATGGAGCCATTAGGTGCTGGCTCTCAGCCCTGTGCTCTGACCACCTCCTAGATGAACAATGGGCCTGATTCTGCCCTGTCTTGCAGCTTGCACAGTCATTTGCACCCGTGCACAAGGGGCTGTCAACGCTCTCGCTCGGACTGGTCCGTGGAGGATTATTGAAGTGGTCCACGTAGGGAGGCGCAGTGTCCGAGCAGCACACAGGCAGGAACTTGTCGCCTTGTAACACACTGCCACATAGTTGCTGGTCTGTGCGCTCGAACCCATCCAGCCACGCTTTGTCCCACAAACCTGTGGTTCCTTTTGGCTGTGATGACAAGTTTGAGGTGATACGGGTGACTGTGCTGAGATAATATACCAAGGCAGTGCCTTAGTCCTGCATAACATCCTGATAAAACATAGCACTAGCCGCAGCTCAGTGCAGCCCGTATTAAGGGATTAAAGACGCGGATGAGCTCTGCATGGGTCGGAGGTTTCTGATATTAGAGGGCTCTGTAACTGATCAGAAAAAGGCTTACTGTGATTCCATGGCAGGAAGTTGAGGCCAGATAAATTCAAACTACAAATAACAAGATGCGCATTTAAAGCCGTGTGAGGGTAATTAACCCGCGGCACAATTGACCAAGCGTGGTGGTGGAGTCTCCGTCATTTGCCGGTTTTATATGAAGACAGGCTGTCTTCCCAAAAGACTTGCTCTAGTTTAGCCAGACATAATGGGCTTGATACAGAAATTACTGGGTGAGGTTTTTCTGACCTGTTATGCAGGAGGTCAGAGTAAATGACCGGGCTGTTATAAAGAGGATGGTGAGCTATGGTTCTCCATGTCCCCTGAGGGCAGGACAAGAAGAATGGGCTTAATCTGCTGCAAGGGTGATTTAGGGTAGATAATAGGGATGCTAACGCTAGGGGTGATTAAGATCTGGACTAGACTTCCAAGGGCAGTTGTGGACTCCCCATCACTGGAGGTTTTTAAGAACAGGCTGGACAAAGCCCTGTCAGGACTGGTCTAGGAGGTGTACAGGGGGCTGGATTGGATGACTTCTTGAGGTTCCTTCCAGCCCTACATTCCCAGAATTGCCACTGGTCTGAAAATCTCAGACTCTCTGTGGCAGGTGTTCGCTCCGGCTTGCGTTCCTTGTGCACCCAGAACACCTGGAGTCCAGAGGAGCGTGGGATTGCAAGGAGCAGGTCCTGGGCATGGAGCTTTATCTCTGTCCTGCAGGTGGTGACGCCGAGGGTGAGCGCGTGTCCCCCGGGCACAGAGTGCGTTATTGTAACTGATGGAGGTAGCATTTCTTGCTAGGCTTCTGCTCAGATCACATCCTGGAGCCATCTGCCCTGTGGTCTGTAACACACCCGTGTTGTGCTTTTTTCCCTTCTCCAGGCACGTGTTCTGGCAGTTCCGCCGAGAGAACCCCCAGACCAAGGTGGGGGAGCCCCCTCCTGACGGCCTGCCCGGCTTTAACAGCGGGGTCATGCTGCTGAACCTGGAAGCCATGCGCCAGTCCCAGCTCTACAACAAGTTGCTGGAGCCCGACGTGGTGCAGCAGCTCACAGAGAAGTACCACTTCAAGGGCCACCTGGGGGACCAGGACTTCTTCACCATGATTGGGATGGAGCACCCCACGCTGTTCCACGTGCTGGACTGCACTTGGAACCGGCAGCTCTGCTCCTGGTGGAGGGACCACGGGTACAGCGACGTGTTCGAGCAGTACTTCAAGTGCGAGGGCCAAGTCAAAATCTACCATGGGAACTGCAACACGCCCATCCCCGAGGACTAGGCCGCCATCACTGCCCGCGCCCCGCTGGGCAGCGCTGCCTTTTCGGTGAAACAGCCGCGGGTGCCTGCTGGGGAAGCAGCTAGCGCAGTGTGTGCACCACACGCCCGCCCCATGCGGCTGTCCGAGGACCTTCCACGGCCTCGAACCTCACGCATCAGGGAGGAAGTGCAGTCTAGTGGTTAGACCAGGACACCTGGGTTCTGCCCTCAGCTCACACACTGACCTGCCATATGAGCTTGGGCAAGGCTTGTCACTCCTCCATGCCAGTTTCCCTTTATGTAAAACGGGGCCAACACTATTTACCCTCCTCGCGCCATGCGCTGAGGCTGAATTAGTTGGCGCTAGAGACCGGGGTGAAAGCCCGTGTATACATGCGAGGTGCGCCGATTCAGTGCAGTGCCGCTCAACGCTGCCTGCCCTCATGTCCTGGGCATGCCGCCCTGCAGGGGAGGGAGAGCGCCTCATTGGGCACTGACAATGTCTAATGATTACACAGCCTGCGTGAGCATTGCATTGTTATTACAGCCTACAAAAGGACCATTTCTCAGTGACCTAGTTCTGTGTCCAATGCAGGCCGTCAGCATCCTTCTAAAGAGGTGACGGCATCTCCAGGCTGGCCTCATTTAAAATAAAAGCCAAGAGAGGTTTTTAAAGACTGATTTGTATGGATGAAATTACAAAGTGCTTTAACACTGGGTTACTCCTGGACCAAAATTGAATTCCAAATGAACGTTAAAGCCGTCCCTGGCTTCTTCCTAGTGATAAACGCTTTACTGCCTCTCTCATCTTAGAAACAAGCAGGGTGTGTGGACAAATAGGGTTGTTTTTAATAGCTTTTCCTTTAACCATTTGTTCTAGAATAAAGCTGCCAATGTAAAAGACACTTTGTCAGTTTTCCACAGGCGTCCTGGGTGAAAAGGTTTTATAAGAATCTGTTTCCTTCTGACTGATAAAGTAGTTGACGTGTGTGTTGGGTAAATGAAAAAAATGGCGTCTTACATAGCATCCCCACTATGTTTAACCACATGAGAGTCAAGTCTCTAATAAAATGTATTCACAGCAGTTATTATCCCTGTGTGTGTGTGTGTGTGTGTGTGTTTGCGTGCGGGTGATTATAAATGACAGAGCTATGAGCCTCGTTAGACCATTGTCCTTTCTTGGGAACAGCGAGATGCTTTTGAACACGTCACGCCTGCGGCAATCAAGCCATCCTGGCGGCGTGCCGTCCGACTGCCTGGTACAGGAACACCAAGCACGCGGGGGCCCGGCCCGTCTCGCCCAGATTTCTCCAGGGGTGCAGCTAACCCAGTGTCCTGTCTCTGCTTCAGCTGAAGGTGCAAGAGACTCCTAGTGGGATCCCCTGCCCCTGCGGAAATCTCTTCCTCGTGGGAGGTGCACAGTGACGGTTTGAGCGGTGCGACACGAAGCTGTAATTGGGAAGTGAGGGTCTTGCTGCCCATAGCTGTGGTGTGAATGTGCGCCTGCTCTTTAGCGGAGTACGTGTTTTACCCTGCCGTTCCCGGAGCGTACAAAGCGCTGCAGAGAAATGGGTCTCAGTCCCTAGTACAGCTGATGTGGTCCTGAACACCTCCCCGTATGCTTGAAAGGGGGGGTGTATCCGCACGTGGCTTTAATCCTGTGGCACCGTTAGCCACTGCCCAAGCTCACTTCCTGCCATGCAGTCAAAGCCTGGCCAGCCCCCCACGAGCTGTCCCAGAGCCAGGCTGCGTGGCACAGCGGGCAGGGGTGCAGATTTCTCTTGGGATCTCAACACCGTCTACGTTCCATGTGCTGCAGCACCGTGACAATTGCACCAGCCCTAGGGCCTGCTGCACGAAGGCCAGGCTGTACTGTCTAGCGCAGGGGGCGGCCACCATCCAAGCAACGCTGCCCCATTTGCTCCTACGTGACACCTGGCTGGCCACAGCGTGGGCGGGTGCCGTGACGCACGGGGCTGAGGCCAGCCGGCAGACGACACGCACAGCACCAGCGCCGGTTCCCCAGGACACGCCGGTGGGGAAGCGTGCACAGCACCAGAGGCCGGCATGCACGGGGATCCTCAGGCCTTTCCCCATGGCGAGCCAGGCACGAATGGGCTCAGGAGACGCTCCAGGCTGATGCGTCACTTTGGCAGGGAAAGGCTGGGGTCGAACAGAGCGCTGGGCTTTGCAACGTTTCTGATGGACACCTGCCCAGGGCCGTCCCATAGCCCGGCGAGCGTGTCCCTTCGCACTGAGTAATGGGGCCAGGCGGGAGGAGGGTGGGGCTGACGGCCAGATGACGGCACGGGGCAGCAGAGACACGTCATGCCTAGGCCTATGCTCCCGGCGAACGTCAGCCTCTCTGCACACATGTTTCTAGGCCCCGTGGGCTGACAAAGCACATGGAACTGTGACCCAGCATGACTCCCGCGAGCCTGCGCCCCAGCGCCGTGGGCCGCTACCACCCCAGTCACCTAGGGTGGGTTACGCCTGAGCCCTGCTACACAGCTGGAGGCGGCTGCTGCTACACACACACACACACACACACACACACACCCCATTGCTGCCATCCCTGCCTGAGTGCCTGGCTTTACTGGTGCTGGAGCCAGCACCGCCCTCCCCCGCCCCCACCTCGTGCTGCCAGGTGCCACTGCGTCCCAGGGGGTTCAGGTGCCAAGGCGAGATGAGGTGAACAGAGGCCTGGTCGCAGGACGGCGCCGTCCCTGTCCCGCACTGTCCGCTCGCCCACGCAGCTCGGCAGATGGCTGGGTGCTGAGGGGCCTGTCCCAGTCACCAAGCACCATGGCAGTGAGCGCCTGCCCTGTGGCGTGCCTGGGCATGTGTCCTGTGGGGCTAGCAGCCACACCTGCAGCGTCGGGTCACAGGGTGCCCGGGGCCTAGGGAGCGAGGGGGGGGGTTAGGCAGAGAGTCCTGGGTCAGCTGGGGGTGAGCACATGGGGACACATGGGGGGGGTGCCATTGCTTGGCCAGAAGAGGGTTAGTGGTGCCTGCACAAGGAGCGGTTTGGGGTGTGCAGGAGAGGAACCCCGCCAGGTGAGGGCCCAGGCCACGGGTTAGGCCGCGCGCCCTGGGCGAGGTCAGGGTGGCGCTGGTGGTGGGGTTAACGTAAGGGGCACCGGAGGCAGGTTTACCTTGAGAGAAGGGGGGCTGAGGGTGGTGCAGGAGGTGGGGGTTCAGGTGAGGGGATGGTTCAGGGAAGGTGGGGTCAGGGTGGCCCAGGAGGCAGGGTTAGAGTGAGGGGAGGCTGTCCCAGGTGGAGGGGGGTCAGAGTGGCATAGTCAACCTGTGGAACTCCTTGCCTGAGGACGTTGTGAAGGCCAAGACTATAACAGGTTCACAAAAGGACTAGCTAAGTTCGTGGAGGCCAGGTCCAGCAATGGCTGCTAGCCAAGATGGGCTGGGAATGGGCGCCAAGGGGTGGCGCACTTGATGCCCTGTTCTGGTCATTCCCTCTGAAGCACCCGCCGCTGTCGGGTGACAGGAGCCTGGGCTGGCTGGACCATTGGTCTGACCCACTCACGGCCCCATCTCTGACTGGGAGCCCAGCCCGCCCCATTTGCTTTATGAGCCAAGGGCAGCGTTTCAAGGCCAATGGCTAAGGCCGCAGGCGCACAAGCCAGCACCACACGGCTGCACTCACTCGCAGAGGCACTGCTGCGAAGGGCTGTTCGGTGCTGGCTGCATTTGCGCCGGGTCCTGCGCGCTGACACACTGGGCCGTGCCAGGGACAAGCCAGCTCAAGTGGTTCAGGTCCAGTGAGCCTGCGTCTACACTGCAAAGTAATAGGCCTGGACAACACCACCCCCCCCCCCCCGGGTCCCAGCGTGACACAGGCTTGGATCCTCCACCCCGTGGGTGCTGGGCCCCTCTGTCCAAGCCCTGGTTAGCGCAGGTTGTATGTAGACAGCCGGGCAGGGGTAGGCGTGCGCCTGAGTGCAAGCCCTGGGTTTACGTGGCAGTGTAGCCGTACCGCTAGGGAGCGGGTAACGGCTGGATACCTCCTCACTCGCAGGCGTGGTCCCTGCCGTACTTCGGAGCCCGGCGCTCAGGACGGGCTGGCTTTGAACAGCTGCGTTCGGCCGCAGATGGGCTGAAGCTGGCAGGAACCCCAGCTGCAAGCGGGCTGTGCTGATATCTGCGCTGCGCGGCCGGGGACGGTCGCCAGGGCTGCGTTCAGCAGCACACGCTCAGGGGAGCCCGCGCCCTTTGCTGCTGCTCATCGCATTGAGCCTGGCCATTCCCAGGAGCCAAGCGCCGCAGCGGGACAAGCCAGCTCCGATCCAGCCGCACTGGCCGGAGAACGGGCAGGTGCCACCAATGGAAAACACCGCATCAAAGCCGAGCGGCTGTGCCACAGGCATGCACGCCCCGTGCCACCAGGCAGCCGTGGGCTGAGAGTCAGCGCCCAGCCCGGTGCGTGCGCCTTACCAAAGGGACTGGTGCGTGGGGGTTTGCACATGGTGCTCTCGGCTGGCCAGGACGAGCTGGTCCCGGCCCTGAAGCCCCTGCAGGCGGTTTGTAAGGTCAGGCCCAGCAGCGCAGCTGTGACACGCCAAGAGCAATGCATCGCCACACCTAACCCACGTTGCTCGTCCGTGAGCTTGCCCCACTGCTCCGGGGAACGCCAGCCAGTCTGTCCCACGCGACATGGACAGTGCCTCACAGGGCAGCACGGCCTCCTGCACCCCGGCGGGTGCCCCAGAAATCCCAGCACCTGGCCTGGCTCCAGCAGCACCCGTCTGAGTGGGGTCACCTGGGGTCTGCCCTGCGCTCACAGCCAGGGTTGGATCACCGGGGTGCCCAGACCGGGCTGAGCACGTCTGTGAGCCGGAGCCGGAGCCGGGCTTGGTTCTTGTGCGCAGAGGCCACCGTGGCATTCCCGCCTTACTCAGCACGTCTGAGCTCAGTTCTAAAGGAGGGGCAGAGCCGCCCGCCGCGGCACGGCTGTCTGTCCGGCTGACTGTCTGTCTTGCCCCACTGGCGCTCTAGGCTGGCAGCTCCGGGGGCGGCAGCGCTGCTGGCCTTACTGGGAGCAGTGGGGCCTGTGGGGAGGATGTTCTTGCTCCCTGCATGCCCAGCTCCCTGCAGGAGAGGGGGGGGGGCCCGGCCCTGGGGAGTCCCAGCGGCACCTGTGGTCGCTGCGTTTTCTGCTGAGCCGGGCCTGGTGCCGCGGTCGGGGCCGGGGGGGCTGGGAACGAACAGCTGTTACTTAATGCCTCTGTGTGCCACCCGCCTGGGCACGGCCCACGGGGGCTGCTGCTGCTTTGTGCTAACGGCTGGTTGTGGTGCTCCTTCGTCAGCTCGCCCACACACACACACACACACGTGCAGACGACCCCCACCCCCCCACCCCAAACACACACACACACACACACACTCATCGCGTTTCGCCAGGACAGGCGCTTTTCAGGAGACCATTCAGGCCACGCCAACATCAGGCAAAGCAGTGCTGGACGAGGTAAGTCCGTCCCGCCCGCCGTCCCGCCCTGCTGGGCGTAGATCCAGCCCAATGTGCGCTGGCTGGTGCGCAGCTGATCTGGGCGGCTGGGCCAGTCATTACACCGCATGCTGCTGGCCGGGACGAATGCCTCTGTGAGAATAAAATCCAAGACTCAGCCGCCTGCTGCGGGACAGGCCAGGCTCCCCTGGGAAATCACCACGCGCAGCCGTGTCTCAAAGGCAGGACGGGCATCAGTGGCGCAGCGTCAGCCGAGCCGTGTTCAGGCGGCTGGGAACAGGGCCCACAACGTGGCAGCAACCGCAGGTTCGGAGGGGCCAGCGTGTGTGTGCCCCACATTGCCATGGGGCTGGACTGGCCCCACAACCCAACAGCCCCTGAATGGCCTTTTTGAAAAGGCGTGTTCCTGGCCGGTGTCAATGTCGTGACGTTTGCAGGGGTCGTGGAAAGCCACGGTCACGTCAGCAGAATGTGGGGCTGTTCTGCTGCAGACGACACGGACCTGTACCGACCCGCGCCTGGCCTGCTGGCTGCGGCTGGCCAAGGAGGATGGTTTGCTCTGGGGCTGCGGCTCCCCTTCCATCACCTCGTCTCACTGCCACCCCCAGAGCCGGCCTGGGCCCTTGGCTCCCACACCTGCTCCCTGCACGCGCAGGCCGCCTCGCACGCTCCTGCTCCTGCGCCTTGCTCGGGCTACGGCCAGGTTCTGCCGGCCCCGCTGTCAGTGCTGGCCCCTGTAATGGCTGGCAGCTGCTCCGCCCCACACGTGCAGGGGCCAGGCCTGTTGGCACACCCTGCCCGCCTCCCCTCCCCATTTCCCACAGACGCTCCCGCCTGCTAAGGCAGGACTGAGGCGGCGTCACCAGGCTGCCAGGTCCGCAGGCCCCTGTGCAAACCCCACAGACACGCGCACGTCAGGTTACACTGAGAGACAGCAGCACTTCCCAGGGAGCATCTCGTCAGGACGCCCAGCTGCTCACTGCCATCCACCAGCTCCCTGCGCAGGGGGCGGGCGGGGCCCAGCCCGAGGCAGCAGGACAGGTGCAGCAGGAGCTGGGAGCGTTGCTCTCAGGCGGTCCAGCTGGGTAATCACACCGCCCCTGCTCCTCTGTGTTCTCCAGCAGTGCAGAGGGGCTGCTCCAGACAGGCAGGCTGGGTGCCCCCAGCCCGGGGCACAGCTGGCTGGCACCGGTCCCTCCGCACGCCAGCCTCCTTTCCATGCCCACGGGTTGCGTTTGCTGGGGCACGTCCCCTAGCAGGAGGTGCTGGATGTGTCTCATTTGTGCCAGCGTCACACAGGCCAGCCAGAGTCGCTTTCCCTTTACGTAAGAAACCAAAATATCTTTATCGCACCAGGCAGGGCTCATCAACCATCCTGGCCGGCTGGAGCCAGCAATGCCCAGGGCCTGCAGGTACAAACCCCCGTCCTATAGCCGTAAGAACAAGGTGGCTCAGCGCCTGGCCTGAGAGCAGGCCCACTGTGCCGAGCCAGGCCGCGCCGCGGCAGGAAGAAGGGGCTCTTGGCCCGCACGTTTGGAAATGCCTGGGTGGCACTGCAGGAAATACGGGCTGGCTGGGCTGTGTCGTTGGTCAGCACCTCCCCTGGGGTTTGCTGTGGAATTAAACAAAATTCTGCCTGCGAGTCAGCGCTGGAGCAATGGCGAGCCCGGTGCTAGCAGCCTTGTGTCACTGGAGGGGTGTGTGTGTGTGTGTGAGCGAGAGAGCTGGGGTGTCTCGGGGCCCGTGGAATTCACTGCAGTGGTGAGATGTATGTTAGCCCCAGCGTCCGGGCCATGTTTGGGTGTAGGGACTGCACACTATCTACCGAGCAATCCTCCTGCACGTCCTTCCTCACTGCCTGTCCTGAACCGGGTGCCGTGTGACTTGGGGAAAGGGGCTAGTTCCATTGCATGGGCTTGTTACAGAAGAAAACCGTCATAGCAAAAATAACGGTTATCAGTATAGACGAGAGCAGGGTCCCAGGCCCTGCACTGCCCCCCACCGCCCCACAAATAGCTCACACGCTAAACAGAGACGCCCAGAGATGATGGGCGCAGAAGGGACCCAGCTCTCAGCAGCGGCGTCAGGGTGGGGTCTGGCATGGGTCTGGCTGGTTCCGTTTCCATTGCTCTCAGGCCCATCGCCCCAGCTGCTTCTCCAGCCGGGCAGCGGGAATGGGCCGCTCCTGTGCAGATGTCTGAGCAGCGGGGTGCGGATGGCTGGCTCGCGCGGGGAGGCAGGAAGGAATTGCAGGCCCGGTTGCAGGCGAAGCAGACAAAGGCGGCAGCCAGGCTGTTGTCTCCGTGGGTGGGGAGATGCGATCACGCAGGGGCAGAGCCGAGCACGCTCTGACAGCATGGCAAAGGAGCTGGCAGCTGATGTAGCGGGGGAGACGGAGCCATGGAGGGGACGATGAGAGGGGGAGACGGAGTCCGAGCATGGTCTCAGAGGCAGCATTTTGCATGGACAGCAGGGGTGATTGGGGGGGGGGGGGGGTGTCAGAGAGGGGGCTGCAGCCATAAGGGGCGGGAGATGATGAGGGGCCAGCTGCGGGGAAGGCCAAGGGGGTGGTGCAGGGGCCTGCAGAAATCCTTGCTCTGACGCTGTGGTCCCCTGCGCAGCGAGCTTGCCCCACACCGGACGCCCTGCAGGAAAGCACCCGCTCGGAGTGCGGCTAGCCCGCTAGCAGGGTGCTGCTCTCCCAGCCCAGCCATTTGTTTTCTGATATCGCCCGTCCGGGTCCGTCTCTGCAGAGCTCAGAGGGGAGACCTGATCCACCAGCAAGCGCTAGTCGTAGCGCGCAGCAGCTGCTCACAGGATGTTCCCAGTTACTCAGCATGTGGCCTTTGGCAAGGCTGGTCCGGGCTGTTTAACGTGACAGATGTTACTGCTGAGCACAGAGGGCTTG
This sequence comes from Emydura macquarii macquarii, assembly GCF_026122565.2. NCBI lineage: Eukaryota > Metazoa > Chordata > Testudines > Chelidae > Emydura > Emydura macquarii. Next base: position 932,514 of record NW_027130866.1, on the reverse strand, counting down.
TTTGATGTTCCTGAAGAAGAGTCAATTAATCAAGGCGCTCGGTGGCTGCGGGCCTGGCCTTGGAGCCCAGCCAGGCCCCTGAGACACAGGGTCGCGCTTGCAGGGAGCCAGAAATTCTGAGAACCAGCCCAAGTCGCTCCCCCCCTCAGCAGAGGTGAGACACCGCAGGGGCTTTCCCTGGGATTTGGCGGGCGGAGGAAGGCAGCTGATTTTGGTGATCAGGGGAGAAGTTTGCTCACAGAGCAAGCAGCTGAATTGTCACCCACACACGCTAGGACACGCCCCCTTTCCCAGTCCGTAGGGCTCCGGCTGTATTCTACTGTGGGTTCTTTTACCAGTGAGAGAGCCTTGCACACTAACATCCTTAACCTCTATTTACCACCCATTGCAAACATAACACGTGCTAAGCAAGCCGTGCTGTGCTCACCAATCCTGACCAGGCAGGCCGACTGTCCTGTGGCCAGGCAAAGTCAGCCTTGTCTGGGCTTTGGTTCCTGCACCTCACGGGCATGCAGAGGATCCTAGCAGCTCTGATCTTGGGCTGTGTCTTGGGAGTGGATTTTTCTCTTCTTCTTTCCTTCGTATTCCCACTGGTCTCCCTTTTAGACCCCAGTTCTACAGTGAAACTTGAGTCCTGCTTAGCTATACCTGAACCAACCATCTTGCTAAAGTATTATAAAGTAATTCTTTGACCGATCCTAACATATTGCAAAATAATCCTTTCACCAGTTATTCCCGACTACCTTCGCTGAGTTAAATATTGAATGCTTAGTTATGCAACAGACAGAAACACTCGAAGAACCAGCCAGAAACCATTCAGATAAACAGCAGAGCAGTGGGAACCACAAAGACCAAAACAATACGGAGGGGTAGATTTTACAACCACAACTGCTGATCGGTGAGTCCTTGCCAGACAGACTGCTAGCGAGCAAAGCTGTCTTTAACCGTCTAGCTCTGTGTTTTATCCGGTGGTGGCGGGTGCTAGTAGAACAGGTCAATGTTACATTGCTTGATGTCATTTAGATGGGAATGTGACCACATGCGTCTTAGCTCATGGCTGCTGTCTCTCTCAATAGCGCTGCTGCTGCTTAGCCAAAGAATAAGGCCTCAGACACCACAAACCCAGCAGAGATGGACACTGGCCTGTCCTCTCCCCCTGGCCTCGGGGGCCACTCCACAGTGTCCTCTACGGTTCTGGCTGGTTCATTTGTAATGGTCCATGGGCTAAGCAGGCTCACCCCTAGCAGCTGGCCAGAGGGGCCGATGCTCATGCTACATATCACGAGTCTCATGACACTGGGTGGTTTTCTTAACCCCAGGACTCCAGGAGCTGGGGCTTTAAGTGAGTCTCCGCTTTCTTAAAAAACAACGTTTCCAGCCCTTGTGGTTGAGGAGAAAAGCCTGGAAACATGGCCCCAAAAGTGACCCTAAAAGGGCCAGACCAGATGGCAAATTAATAGAACCCGGGCTTGATTACTTTGAAAGATCTCATGTGTTTGGGGCCTGACTCATGATTCCTGAGCGCTCGGGGTCTGGGACATGCACGCCTGCTAATTCCCCTTGGCTGGAGCGATGTGCCCCCCAGACACAGCACAGCAGCCGTACAGCCTGCGGGGCGGGAGGCAGTGTAAACCTGCTAGCGGGTCGCTCACTGTGGGAAGTGGATAGACGTTTGTCAAGGGGCCAGTCCCTAGTGTGATAAATGCGGATGGGAAAAGGTAACCCAGTTCCAACCCTGACTGATTTTAACAAACCGGTGTAAGCACAGGCTAAGTGACACCAGCAAGACTGGATTGGCCCAAACAAAAAGGCTCCTGGCCGTAAATCAGTGTCTGTATCGAGATCATGCCTGGGGAACACGAAGCGTGAGAGACCCCAAATGAACCAGAATCGGTGTGTTGGCAATTAGGCCTAATTAGTGGACAAAACAGTGCGAGGATGGGCTATTCCACCCATCACCCCCTTTCCTTCCCCGCTGTTGTCGATGGAGCGTCCCTCGGTTACCACAGCTGGGGGCTGGCCCGCTGAGGGCTAATCACTCCTGGCTGCACTCGCAGCTGTGACCTTGCCCCCAGAGCTGGGCTATGGTGGCAGGCACGCTCAGTCGTGCCTTGCACTGGAATGGCTAAGTGTAATGAGCACGCCCGTTCTCTCAGGTAACTATTTCCTGAGACGTAAGTGCAATTGCAGCTCATCCTTAGTGGCGCCCACCTTCGAGAGGAGTCAAGGACAGAGTTCCTCCCATCGCCGTGTCCAGCACACGCACCGATGAGCCCTCGGACATTGGCATTTGCCTTCTTTTTGAGAGGAAGCGCATAAGGCAAAGGACTGGTGAAACTTACCGGTCACGTGTTGAGCAGCAGGTGGTGGGAACCAGCGGGTGCAGGAGGTGATTCTCCCGACACCCGGCAGTTCTGATTCATCGTCACCAGCCCATAATCACTTCTAGGAGCGCATGCATCCCCAGAACACTAACGGGGACAGGCTATCCTGTACAGAGGCTGATCCGGAGAAGAGACAGGAAGTGTGAGGGGATTTCCCACACAAGGGCTGCTGGAGTTAGAAGCAATGAGATGGTGGGATCTTTGGCACGACTCCCATGCCCACACGTGTATCTCCTGCAATGCAGTATCGCTAATAGTCGTAATCCTGGTAACAAGACTAGGAGCAGCCAGGTACTGTGAGTGCTGCTTAGCCTGAAGCTCTGCCTGCCTGTCATGAGCCTAGTATTTCCAGATACGTTTAGTTTGCAAACCTAATGCCTCTGCCCAGCACAGGCCATGCAGGTCGGGATTCCAGACGGTGCAGCAGAGCCTGGTACCTGCCTCGATCCCATGTACATAGACAGAGAAACGTAGTGTCCGAAATAAACGTTCACAGCCCCGGCATGGCCTGCTCACCAGTGCTCAGACTGCTGGCCACCTGCTCGTCAGCAAAACATCCCGCAGCTGCTCAGCTGTGTCTCCGCCAGGGCTCAGGCGTTGCTCTGCAAGCTGACCCGCGGGGGACACACGGTAGGGCTCTGATGGCCTCTTTTAAATCCAGCCCTCAAGAGTAATGGGGCTCCCTCAGACACAGAGGTCTCCATACTGTGTGATCCCACGAAAGCTGGCCCACTTTACCCCTTGGTCTGCTGCGGGGACAGCCTGGGCTACGCTGGGCACCACCTTCTAAACCAGCGAAGCTGCTGTGGGACCAGTCTGAGCACCAGTCCGCCGGCTGCACCTGGAGTTGTGATGAAACCTTGCGCTGGGTTGGGGTGACAGGCTGCCCGCCGCCTCGTTATAGCCGTGGTCCAGAGTCCAGACCCACATTCTCCCTGGCTCTATAGCTCGGCCACAGACCTGACCGCTGATCTCCAACAGATGCTGCTTATGGCAAAACCAGAGCATGATACTGACAAAGGGCGGGACAGCTGCTTCCATAACCAATCTGTGTGCCACAGCCAACACCGTCAGGGCTTCCTAGGTCAGCTGCACATGGCTCTGCTCCCACACCACAGCCCCAGCTGTTCCCACACGAACTACTAGAGAGCGCCTGCGAACTGCAGCAACGGCAGGCCCTGTGCCCGCTCTGGCCGCCAGCACACGAGGGCAACTTTGTTCACGCGGACACAGCTTAGTCAGCACTCTGCACGCGTGGTGACTGGACTGTATGCCTCAGCTCGGGGAGCACCTTGTCTGGGCTGATCACTCAGAAATATCAACTCATCATTTATGTGAGACTTCAGCTGCCCACACCGGAGCTGGTCTGGTATCGGACCCAGAGCTGGAACTACACGGACAGGTTCAAATGCAGGGTTTCCATCCAACCCACAAAGATTTGAAGGGGTTCAGATGGAGCCGGTAGGAAAGTGTTTTCCAACCCTGCAAAAATGTTCACAATTAAAAAGAATTCCTGTTCTGCACTGGGATGAATCTGAGCCTTTCCAGAGTTCTCGCGGCGAGCGAGCGAGACACCCCAGGACAGCCAGTAGCCCCGTGGGCCGGGCTCGCATGTGGGCTGTCGGACACCCAGGTTCAGACCTGGAGCCAGCCAGGGAGTGCCCTAACCTACCTGGCTCCTGGCTACTCTGCGTGTCCTGACCAGGAATTCCCGCCTGGAGCCGTGGAGCCGGGTAGCGAAACTGACCCTTTCCCCACAGAAAGTTTTGGTTTTTGTCAAAAACGGCATTTTCCAGCAAAGAGACGTTTTCTCTAATTCAGTGGATGCCCTGGCTAGACAGACAGACAGACAGATGTCAGTATGTATGAAGGCTGTGGGTTTTCCCTCAAGGTCTGGCAATGCAAAGTGCTCTGCTGTCTGGTCAGGGAAGTCAGGGTGGAGGTGGCAGCTCAAAGGCCCTACGGCTCATGCTTGTTTGAACTGCAGCTCCCAGGATAAACGGGGGCGGGGAGGAAGAGGAGAGGGCCAGGAATAATGGGAGCTCTGTGAGAGCGCGAGGAGATAACCCTTACCTTTGCTGTGACTGTGCGTCCCGAGTTCTTCTCACAGGGGTGCAGGGACAAAACTGCCTGGCTGGTGCAATAGAGAAGGGCACGAAGCCACTGGATTGTCGCCTCGGTCACGGAGTGCGTGGCAGTGTGCAGGCCAGAGCGGGCTGGCTGCCTGGGATGCTGCCTGCAGGAGCATGTCGGGGGAACACGTTTCAGACAACAGGGAAGAGAATTCCTGCCCGCTGGTCACCTCCAGGAGAAGCTCAGTAGTGACCTCAGCTACTTCCCGGGGACTCACCACGAGCCTTAACAGGGGAACAGTCCTTATGTCAAGTAGTATGAGTCCCTCAGCTGAAAGGCACCATAGCGGCGCAAAGGGTTTTCACTTATTACTGTGATACAGTAATACGGTGGGAATCAGATTCTCAGCACATCAGCTCTTTGGGACAGGGACTGTCTTGTTCTTTCTGTACAGCGCCTGGCACCGGGGGGTCCTGGTCCATGGCTGGGGCTCCTGGGCCCTACAATAAGACAAATAAAATAACAATAATATTACACTCACAATTGCCACTGATGGCCCAGGCCCGCCATCCTCGTCATCCCAGCACCAGCAGCAGGGCTCGGCCCTCAGGCACGGTCCAGGTGTACGTAGCACATAGGCTCAACAGTTAGAAGCACCTGACACACGAGGAGCTGTTGTGTCCATGATCCATCATGCAGCACTAAGAAATGCTGCTCAGGTCCTTTAACACATAGCATTACTGCCCCAGACCATAAAACCTCTGACTGCTTGAAGCTGAGCCTGGAGCATGAGATAAATTGCCCTCTGCTGTTCATTCCTTCTGAAGTATCTGGCATCTGCCACTGTCACAGGCCAGGACACTGGGCTAGCTGGACCAGTGTGGCCGTCGTTATGGTCTTACTCATCTACTGTGCTCATTGTTCATTATCCAGACACCCATCACGTCTACGGGATTTCTCAGCCATGTGTCTAAACCCTGTGTAGGAGAGAATCCAGAACAGGTGAGAGAAAGGAAAACATTTACTGGTGACGCCACTTGAAGCAGAACCAGTTAGCTGCTTTGTATTTGTCATTCCGAAATATGTTCTTTCATTTTAGTTTTTGCATTTCTTAGTTTCAATTTTTTCTAAAATAACAAACTGGCAGCTTATGGGAAAAGCCCTTCTGGAAAAACCCCTGAGTCACATAAATTACCCTTTATTAGACAGAGCACATGCAACGGCACTGACGCATCTTCACAGCTCAGTGTACGTGATTCCGACTTTTCTCAACTTTACTGGATATTTTCCCTTTCGGTCTGTCTGTCTCCTTTTCACATTCCCTTTGTCGGGCACCTTACTTCCTGGGGCCTGGCGGGGTGGGAATATTTCCTTAATGATAACTGCTGCTGAACAGAAATGGTCACTGATGGCTCGGCACACTCGTGTAAGCTGGGTTGTTTTTCCCATGGCTGCAGTACCTTTATATAAGGGCTTCCTTGCCCAGCGCTCGTCATGGGCGACTCTGGCACTGCGGCCTCAGAAAATACGGTGCCTGCCCAGTCCTGCCCCAGGCCAAGCCCCTCGCAGGCCCAGGTGGTTTGGGCTGCGCAGTAACTGCAGGCCTGGGCCAGTCTGACGCTGTGATCCGGCTCCCGCGCTTAGGTAGAGAGATACTGCACATGTAACGAGCTCATCTGAACACAGGGCAGCAACCTGGACTCAGCCGCAGCGCCCACTCCCAGCGCCGCGTCAGGCCTGCCTCCAAGCCCGCTCCTGCTGCTAACTGGCAGCGAGCCGCTTCTCCCACAGCCTGGCTGCTTGGCGGAGCCACGTTTCTGGGTGGTCCTGGCTGTCCCCAGCGCTGTGGGAGGGTCGGGAGCCAGCGCCCTTTGGAGAACGTGGTGCCAAGCCCATGCCCTGCACCGTGCGCCAATACGCAGCCCTGCACTGGGGCCCTGCACCTGGAGGGGCGAGAGAGCCACCACCAGTAGCCTCAGGGGCTGCGAGCGCCTGAGTCCAGGATGCTCCCCCTCCTCACGGCCCTGCTGGCTCCTGCTCGTGGCCAGCCCTGTCCCCGGAGCCAGGCTCTGCACAGGGCAGTGCGTCGAGCGCAGGGGCTGGGCTCCGGGGGCTCGCAATGTCCAGCTGCTGCTCCGTGGTGCACCAGCGGATCCCTGCCTGTCTGCCCCAGGGACGTGGGGGCCGGGCTGGGCCCTAAAAGCAGCCACTCTTCCAAGGCCAGCCAGCGCAGGACCCTGCAGGCACTATTACGTACCCCCAGGGCCCTGCCTTCCCTGGGAGCAGGCTCTGCCACCCACCTGAGCCCCCGAAGAACAGCTGGGTTAGCTCAGTGCCCGGGGCCAGCCTGGCGGGGCCCCAATCCCAGCCAGCAGTGGAGCGGGCACGGTGCCCTCTCGCCTGCACTGCTGGGTGCCAGGCACGAAAGAGGCTGTGTGGGCAGGTCCAGACACGGCCGTCGGCACAGGGCAAGGGCTTTCTCTGTGCATTAGCACTGGGCCCAGCTGAGCGCCCGGGGCAGCCTGGCTGCAGGTTCCGGCTGCCCCCGTGATGGGGTGTCGTGGGCGCGGCCGGAGCTGGGGTCTGACACAGCCTGCCGGGGACGTCAGTTGGCGGCTCCTTCGTGGAGCCGTGAGCACGGGCGTGTACTTGGTGCGGTTCCCCCCTCACCCCAATACCTGCCCCACTGCGGCGTGAGGGAGACCCTGGCGCACGTGTACCTGGAGTGCGCCAGGCTGCAGCCCCTCTTCCGGCTCCTCCAGAACCTCCTGCTGAGGTGCTGACTGCACTCCTCCCCGCACCTGTTCATCTACGCACACCCCGTCCGAGGCCCCACAAAGTCGCGGGACCTCCTGGTCAGCCTCCTCCTAGCCCTGGCCAAACTGGCCATCTACAAGACCAGGGAGAGGAGGTTGGCGGGGGGAGCGCTCTGCGACTGTGGGGCCTGCTTCCGTTCCCTTGTGCACTCCCGCATCCGGGCGGAGTTCCTCTGGGCAGCGTCCGCTGGCTCCCTCGACACCTTCCGGGAGCAGTGGGCGCTGTCCGGGGTTCTCTGCTCGGTGTCCCCTTCTGGCTCCCTTCGTTTAAACCTGTGACCCCACGTCCCATCCTGGTTTTTCATTAGTTGTCCCTAGTAATCAGTGGCGTTCCAGGCTCGGTGGCTTCTCCCCTTAGGCTGGGGGAGGGGCCTTTAGCAGTGGGCGGGCGGGTGCCTGCCCACATCCTGGTTTGCAAATAAAGGGGAGCCTGTGGGGGCTGGAGTTTAGGGCAAGGGCGTGTCTGGCACTGGGCCCAGCTGCATAACGCAGGGCTGTGTTTGGATCGCAACCCCCCCCAGACTGGCCTGACCAGGGACCCCCTGGAACTCTTGGGGCTGGATCCGGGGTGCGATTCTGACCCGTTGGGGGTTTGGTGCTGCACTGGGAGCTCCCTCCCGCACCCGGGGTCCCTGGCGGGTTTGATGAGGTTTTACTAGTGCTGGGGCAGGGAGGCACTGACCGTGCCCGCTCTCCGGCTCTGGGGCTCCGTTGGCACTCGGGAAATGGTACTCAGCCTGCAGAGCTGGGGCCGCCCTTTGGCCCAGGGCAGTTTCCTTTGGGTTGACTTTTCACCGCCGTCGTGTAGTAAACACAGTGACAAATCTTCTGGAATCGTCCCAGTGTTTCCATCCCAAGCCAACAAACACCCCCGGCAGGCTGTGCATGGACAGGAAACACGCCCGGCCTCCGTGTGCGGCACACGCAGCAGGCAGGGAGAGGGTGTGTTGGCACTGCCGATAGCCAGCTGTGCGGCTCTGCAAACAAGTCCGGCTGTGTTGCCTCAGGCCTGGGTCGTCCCTGCGGGATGCGATTGGCAGGCGCGGGGTCAGCAGGGGACATTCCCCTTTTGAAAAACATTTATGGGTTTGTTTTTAAAGTGAAAAATATTTGTTGCCAGCTGTGGAAGTTATTCTGAGTACAAAATCTGCAAGGGAAGCAGGCTGAGCTGGTACATCCGCAGACTAGCGGGGCCGCATTCTTCCAAGGGCACAGGCCAGCGTTCCCAGGACTCAGCACCCAGCAGCCCCCCGGGGAGGCTTATGGGCACATTTCCAAGAGCAGTCGGTACCCAGCGTGCAAAGCCGCCCCCAGCACTGTGGGCCCGCACCGTGGGGAGGGCAGCCCAGCGTGACTCGCACACGCATCCAACGCTGCAGGGAAGGGTTTTGCTGAGCTACCTGTGAAAATATAAAGATGCGTATTTTAAAAATGGGGCCAGATCCTGAGTTGGTGCAAATCCGCACCATTCACCTGGCTGCAAGGGGACGTGCTGACCTGCACTAGCCGTGCCTGAGGCCCAGGGAGCTGGCGAATGCAACACAGCCAAGAAACGCTGGCAGCTGTGATACGGCGTCCTAGCCCGGGGCACCTGTGAGAGGTACAAACAGGGACTGGGTGCGAACGCGCGGCAGTGTCCCCACACCTTGTTTTGTGTGTGCCCGTGATCCGGACTCGCGCCAGCGTGCACACGCTCCACGACTGGCCCCCAGTTACCACAAGGAGGGCTGTGAGCGATACGCAAACGAGGGCCTCCTCCCACACCTGGCCTTTGCCAGTTTTGTTTCATGGCGGCTACATCCTTGGGCTGCCGCTGCCTGAAGGACGGCCACGCGTGCGGTTTAGGTGCGGAATGGAACTGCCGCCTTCCAGAGGAGGCTGGCCCTGACCCGCACTGGCTAGGGCTGGCCTGGGAAAAGGTCCCTTTGATTAGTGCAACGCCTGCCTCGGTCACACAGGGGGGATGTGGCTGGGGGGAGACGCCAGCCAGAATACAGGATGTTCCTCGAAGGGTGACCCTCCCGCCAAGGAACCTGAGCAGCCTTTCTACAGTCCCACCCTAGTCAGCGGGACACGTAAGCACACGCTTGAAGGTAAATAGTCCATAAAAGTTCTGCTGAATCAGGGGCTCCGCTGCCACTGGCTTTGGTGAAGAAAGCGGGAGCTCAGCATCTTCTAGAATTGGGCCCTGAAATGACGCTGTAATTGTACCCTTGTGAGAGAGAGAAAGTGGACACCAAGGGTGGGGCCCAGCGTATCTCTGGGTGGCACAGTAACTGCAGTAGATACCGTATCAAGAAAAAGGTGAGTTCTGAGTTGCTCCCAATCCCCGGCAGAAACACTGGGCCAAGTTCATCACTGGCGCCAAAGCCAGGGGAGTGAATCTGACCCCATGCATTTGAATATATCCCAACCGTAATGGGGAACTTTCCATGTGCATTTCTGCACAGCCCTGGCCTCCTACGCTCGCGTGGGGGCCTGCGAGAGAGAGTCGCACACGTATCCCGGCCCGGGGGAGGTTATCCTCTACACCGGGGCCCAATGAAACGAGCTCTGCGGCTGACACCACCCCAGTGTAACTCCACTTGTTACTATTAGACTCCAGCACTCAGCATGTGCCATTCGCTCCAGATCCTGCATGTGCAAACACTGAGCTTTCGTCCATGTAAACACAAACTGCTGTAGTATGGAGGTGGTGCAATGTTTTTACAATTTCACTTTAGAAGAGGCAGCTCTTTTGTGTCCCGTCCCCCCCCCTGCAAAACACCAGCTAAACGTTGTGCATTTCCGCCTCCCAGCTCTGACAGGTAGCAGGCTGTGGTTAAACCCCAGAGAGAAGAGCCGTGGCACGTGCAGGAGGACACTCACGTGTGCTCCCTGCTCACGCTCTGGGGCTGGGTGCGGCACGGCAGCTTTGCCGCAGTGGGAGAGGAGAGTCCATGGCGCATCGGTGACTTGCTGGCTGGGCTAAGCCCGCGTCTTGCTGAATGATTTACTTTCCCTCTAAGAAGCTTTCACGTTCACTTGGAACCACAGTTAAGTAACTCGTAAAATCCAATTACTCCCATTTGCTGTAAATTAAAGCACTTTGCTCTTCGCTTCATTTGGGGGCAGATCTCAAGCCCTGTGCGCTTGGATGGGATTAGCACTGTGTCTTCAACAGCCTCCGCACTGGCTCCGTTACGCCGTACAGAGAATTCTTGGGCAGGAATTTAATGCTGTGTCCAATTGGCCCTTTTACTCCCAGTTTCCTTGCTCTGAGTACAGCATGAATGATCCCTGCAGTAGCTCAAGGGTGTCTCAAGCATGCCTAGCAGGGATCCTGGCCAGAGGATGGCAGGGCTTTGGCTTCTCAGCCTATCTGCAGACACCTCTGCCAGCAGTGCCTGTGGTCCCAGGGCAGGGGCTGTGTGATACACTCACCTGCCATGAGCAACTAGGCTGACACCAGCAACTCCTCTTGCAGCCGGCACCAGTGGTCCAGAGCTGCCGCCCAGCCAGGGCAGGAGAGGCTCCGCAGCCATTACCAAGGCCCCGAGCCATCTGCTCTCTGTGTCCCCAGCTGCTGCCTGCAGTGAGGGTGTCGGGTAAAGCCTGGAAAGACTGATGGACAGAAATGGAGCCAGGTGGAGCCCTGGGGTGCGGGCAGCGGGCTAGAGCCTGCAGAGTTACAGAGACTCCAGGGGGGCCACACATCCTCCTGCACCCCAAGGGCAGGGACTGGCTCAGAGCTGGGTTCCTAGCGTCACCCGCATGCCCCGGGATGCGCTGAGCCAGGTTCTCCGCTGAGCCGTCTCTGGGACGTGCAGCCAATTGGAAATACCTGGTTCATGTGTAAACGGAGAATTCTGACTGCTGGCACCTGCCCCCAGCACAGAACGGCTCTGGGCTGGGCTGGGCTGGGCTGGGCCCAGCGCAGGGGGCAGGGAGGGGGGTGAGTGGCCATCTGGGGGCAGGGCAGTGCTGCAGGCTCTGCTCCCGGGGCTGCCTGGCGTCCCTGTGTGGGGAGGTCACCACCGCGTGCGGCGCCCCGGCTCCCCCCCGTGCGCCGGTCACTCGGGCTGCGTGGAGGACGCATGCTGCACCCGTCCCAGCCGTGAGCACCGTTTCTGAGCCCACAGTGCCCTCCCCAGCGGTGCAGATCTGCACGGCTCCCCCGGCAGGCCCAGGCCCCAACGGCATAACCCAGCCCTCGCTGTGGCAACGGCAGCCCGTGCCCTCCGCAGTGGGCAGCCAGGGCCTGGGACGGGCGAGCACGTGGGAAGAGGGAGCTGACGCTGCCCTGCCCCACTGCCTGGCATGAGCATGACCACAGGCCCCTCGCTGAGACACCGCCCGGCCCACCCCACGTGGTCCCGTGTCAGGAGCGCCTGCAGGCTGCTCGCGCGCCGGGATCGGCCCCGGGGCCGGCCACGTGCGGGGCTGTCGGGGCACTCACGGCACGGCACGGCCCGGACCCGTGCAGCAGGCCGTGCTGGTTCCTGCAGCGTGGGGCAGGGGGGTGTTAGATGCAATCGGCACGGGCATGGGCACGGGGAGATGCAAACCCCGGAAAATCCTCATGGAACGACCAGCGAAAACCAGCCAGCACTGGCTGAACTATCCCCTAATAGTCCACCTCTGTTGCTATGGCAACGTGCTAGGCTCTGTTGCTACGGCAACCCAGGCAATTAGGCAGGACACAAAATTCACAACAGGGAGCAGGGCCTTGGCTGTGCCCAGGGTCCTGCACAGGCTCCCAGGAGCAGGTGGGTCGGGCCAGGCCCTCGCTGGCGTTTCCTGGGACGGGAACATCCACGCCAAGCCGCCACACACCCCAACTCAAGACACGTCTCCCCAGCACTTCCTCCTCCTCCATGCCGAGGGGAGCCGCTTTCCGGCTGGCTGAGCAGCCCCCGCAGCAGAGAGGTGGCAGCACCTCAGCGTGGCTCGAGCCCCAGGGCAGGATGGGGACCGAGGGCGCTGAAAGCACCTCACCAGCTCGCTTCAGCTCTAAGTCGTGACGTGGGTCTTTTTCTCCCCGGCCTGGGCATCGCTTTTGCTCCCCGTCTCTGCTCCTGGCCTTCTGGGTGGCTGTTTAATGTGGCCGCCACTTCCCCATTCTTCTCTGAGCGACACGGCTCGCTCGCGCGCGCGCTTTCTGTAGCGCTGTAGGATGTCGGGGGACAGACGCTGTGTGAAAACCAGGGTCGACGTTCCCCTCCGCTCTGCAGACCCAGCTTGCTGGGGCACCACTCCCACTGGGCTGGCGGGGGGCAGCGGGAAGAGGGGCAGGGCGTGCACAGAGCTGTAACCTGAGAGAAACGCACTGGACAGCACACAGCGGGGATGGGGCTCTAATGCTGTCTCTCTCTCTCTTCGGCTGCAGGGCACAAGGAACAAAGTGAGCGAGCCAATTCTCTAACTCCCGGGCTGTCAGCAGAGTTACCATGGCTTACCTCAGGTGCAGCAGAGCTGGGTTAGGCCGACCCGTGCCAGGAGGGGCTGCTCTTCTTCTTCATCTCTGCCAAATGAGCCACTATTTCTGCTTGGGGTAATGGCCTGAGTTCGACTTGGCATCTTCCGTACCTTCCACTTCACACCTGAGTTGTAGCAGCAGCAAGAACAGCACTTTCTAGACGACATTTCCGGGAGACAGAGGCTGTGCTGGACACACCCCAGGCGCCATAACTTTTCGTCACGCTGCAGTGAGGTTGCTGCTGGCATTGAAAGACCAACAGCTCAGCTGGGGGCTGCAGGCACCAACGTGAACTGAGGCTCACTTGCACAGGCAGAGCCCCGGCCAGCATTGACCAGCTGTCTTCTGCACCTTGAAAAGCAATGCAATAACTGCATTAGCACCAGTTTATATCTGGTGCAGCCCTGGCTCTCATCCAAAGGAATCCAACTCTCACTGCTCCAGACTGGCGTGGCTGCTTTTTCATTTTGATTTTGGTGAGCGTCAGCTGAATACAGCACAGGAAAGCAGTCAAGCTGTGCTGCTATCCTAAATCACCAAGATGAAGGCCATAAAGCTTCTGAGCAGCAGCAGAACCCCCGGCTTGAATTACAGCCTGGCTGCTTAGTGTAGGTGTCAGATACGGTTGTTTATGGCAATGGTGAAAAGACAATTTACTGCATAATTTGCAATCACTGATTCTGGGGGAGCCACATTCTGGTAGAAGAATACGGACACCTGGCAGGCAGTCAGAGGAGACAGCTTTATATAAGTGATGACAGTGCAGCAAAACAAGCTACCGGGTATGAACAAATGCAGGAAACTGCACATCTAAGGGGCTACTAAGTCTCCACTATCACTGGTTTGAATCCAGCGTTGGTCCGCAAAGACCCGAAGTCATGGCCAGCTGATAACTGCTCGGGTGCCTGTGTGAATTGAGAGGGTGGGTCTCAGTGCAGTTACTATTGACAATTCTCCAGATCAACCCCACCAGTGGGTATGAACTGATCCTTTGCTGGGAGTCTCAGAGAGACGAAGTCCTGTTGGCCCTGGAGTGTGCCATGCATTCTCCATCCCACCGCTGCATCTCCAGACAAGTGGGCCTCTCAGGTGAGAAAGGTGTGTACAAACGACATGTCTCCTGTGGGTGTGTGGGTGTTTTGGACTCTTCCTGGCCCTACATGTATCACACTGGAGAGGGAAGTGTGATGGTTTATGCTAATATGGTCACTGCTTTTACAAAACTAGGATAAATTTGGTACAAAGGACGCCTTGTGAGGTACCATTTGAAAACTCATAATCTGCTGAACATTATTGTCCTGGTAAAATGTGTGTATTAACATTGTATGTAAAGTTATAAGTTTCTACTGTATAACATTGCTCTGACATATTCCAGCATTAGAAAGGCAGGCCCAAACCGGTTCTTCAGAGACAAAGACACATTGGCACACCCCCTCCTCCCCTGGACAAGTATCAGCCAAGTTAAGTGGGCTATTGCTTACCTGAGCAGCCATTCTCCAGCAACGGGAAAGCGTGAACGAGAAATGACATTCCATCACCGGGATGGTTCAGCCCTCAGATCCACAAAAATACGACTTGTCGCTTGCACCCCAGTGGGGGTAATCCTCAAAGAGGGGAGTGGGATATAAGAATGAGGGACAGTGGCCTCCAATTCACCTCTCCGCCCAGCTCTCTGCTCATGACATCAATGACTCTCAGAGAACTGAACTAAGGAGGAGGACTCCCAGGCTGAAGGCAGACCCAGCCTGTGAAATGTACTACAGCCTGTGATGAGACAAAATCTTTGTTTTAAGTTCACTTAGCTTGTTAAGCTGGGACTCAGCCTGAGTTTTATTCTTGTGTTTTGTTTATAACCAATCCTGACTTGTATGCATCACTTGTAATCACTTACAATCGATCTTTCTGTAGTTAATAATAACTGTTTTATCTTAACCAGGGTGTTTGAATTAGACTGTGTGGGAAACTCCATTTGGGATAAACAAAGCTGATGCATGTATCATTTTCCTTTGATGAAACGGCAGACGTTCAAGGAGCCGTAGTGTGCCCGTTCTGGGGGAACAAGGCTGAGACGAGGAATCGCAGGTGTTGCTCTGTATGTAATTCATGAGTGACTGGTCAGGGTGCTCACGTATTTAGCTGGAGTGAATTTGCATGCTGAAGACTATGAGAACAGGCAGATGTAGCTGTTCTGAGAGCACAGCAGTGTAAAAGGCATCCTAGACTAGAGACTTAAAGGGACACAGCTGTTCAACTGTCCAGATTGTGCCCTGGGTGATGTCACAGAAGGGACCCTGGATTAGTCTTTGGAGAGCTTGTCTACATGGATGCAGAGAAGAACTAAGGCAAGAAGGAAAGGCCCATTTCTCTCAGTAGCAGGGAACTACTGCCACGGAACCTGATACTCCTTTGCATGCCAAGAAAATGGTGTGTCACCGAATTCCACAATTCTGAGAATCAGTCAATACAATTGTGGCTAAAGGAAACACAGGTGACAGTGTAGAGTTTCAAAAGGTCTTTGACAAGGTCCCTCACGAGAGGCTGACTCCTCATGGGATGAGAGGCAAAGTATTATGGATCAAAAACTGCCCAGGAGAAAAAAGCAAAGAGTAGGATTAAACAGTCGATTTGCATCATGGCAAAAGGTTAACGGGGGGGCCTTCAAGTGTCTCTACTAGCACCTGTGTTGTTTAATATATTTATTAATGAGCTGGGACGGGGGTGAGCAGGGAGGTAGCAAAATATGCAGCTGACCCAATGTTGTTTAGGTTAATCAGGACAAGAAAGGAGTGTAAGGAAAGGCAGGTGACGATTGTACGAGATCACAATGGGACATGGTGGATGCTCCGTCCTCTGGAGTCTTTACATGGAGCTTGTCTTTCCAAAAGCTGTGCTCCAGCTCCTCCCGCAGTGATTGGACTAGATGTAGGGATTACTTAGTGAGCTCTGTCACGCTGGCTGCATCAGGGGGGCCCTTGAGGTGTATTCAGGAGCTCCGATTACTCCTTCCTACACCAATCTCGCGTTGGGGGTGTAATGCTGGTTAGATTTGGGGGGGGAGGGGCATTTAACATATGGTTTAACATCAGTATGTCAAAATCATAACAATTCATGTAAGATATGCCATGTCAGGTACTGTTAGGAAGGTTGTAATATGCTAAGCAAGATGATAACACTTCTGTTCATGTGTGAGGTGTGAGATGGAAGTTATAGATATATTTGATGTATCTGTATTTCAAATGGTGCTGGCTGGGTAACGACTCAGACAGGATGGATGCAGAACAATAGCCTGCTTAATGGCCCATTAAGACATTCCCAGGTGCAAGGGGCCCAGGGGGAGAAACCAGAGATGTACCTGATGAGGCACCAGGACTGGCCTATGTGACTCTGGGCTCCATTTTAGTCCCTGTAAAATTCCACAAACAGCATGGCCAAGGCCAGGGGATATATAAGGCAGTGGCCTGGGAAACCATTTTGTCTTTTATCCTGTTCAGCTACAGACACACACCTACCTCTGGATCAATTCATTTGCAACTGAACCGAAGGACTAAGACCCATCCAGGTATTGGATGTATGCCAGAGGAACTGTACAAGCCTGCAACTCCACAATTCTCCCAGAAACTGGATGTATAGGGACTTTCAATCATTTGTATGTATCGGATTTGCTTTGACCCTTTAACATTTCTCTTATGGTTTCTTTCTTTCTTTTTACAATAAACCTTTAGGTTAGTTACTAAAGGATTGGCTGGCAGTGTGGGATTTTAGGTAAGATCCAGACTTATATTGCTCTGGTGCTGTGGCTGACCCCTTGGGATCAGAGGGAACCTTTTCTGGTAAAGAGCATAGAGTTTCAATAACTGGTCTCTTTACTGGACCTAGTGGCTGATTGAGAGCCAGAGGCTGAAATGCAGTAAAAGGGGCTGTGGTATTTGTGTACTGGCTTCTTGATAACCGGTTTGGGGGAATCAGAAGCACAGTTTGAGGCTGGTTGGGAAGTCTGACTTCAGTGTCACCCACCAGCGCTGGAAGAATCTGCTCTCCTTTTGCAGCCTGCCCTGACCTTGGCATTATCAGGTGACTGCCCTGGGCATGGGACGGATCACAAGGTCCTCTGGCCTGTGAGATGCAGCAGCTCAGTCTAGGTGATCACAACAATCCCTTCTGGCCTGACCCTCTGTAAATGGGCGTAATATACAAACTTGGGTGGGAGGGGGATGCAGCAGGAGCAGCAGCTCTCAGCCCTCTTACTTTAACATTCACATTATTTCAGCCACGTGGGGTGTGCTCCATTCCCAGTTACAGAGAATCAGACTAGCAACATCAGCTACTGGCCTGGCATTTCTCTTGACATTTCTTTGCTAATTTACAGGAAATTCCCTTGGCTTCCATAGAACGAGTCTTGTTTTTAACCAGCGTAACTGATTGGAACGGGGCAGCTGGCATCTAAAAGTTACACTAGTTCAGATTCCCCTTACTGCCACTGATGTGTGTGCAACTGACACGTCACCTCGTAGGTTGGGCCCCCGGGGTTTTCCAGCCACTGAGTTTAATTCAAACCACAGGCACCACATCTGACAGCACGAGCCTTGCACTTTAACTTGCACTTCGTGGAGATGCTGACTATGTGCTAACGCACTTGGGAAGCCAGCTTAAAAAGCCGCTCAGTGACGTAAGTGAAAGTTGCTGGGAGGACAACATTATGGCCCACTGAAAGTCACCGATGTGCTTTTGAAGATCTCACCCATTGCCCAGGATAAAATAAACATTACTGTACAAAGGTACCATTTCCCCAGCCAGCACCAATCTAAGGGTGACTCTGCATCTGACCTATTTGCAAAGAGCATTCAGAGTCTTTCTGGATGAATTCCCATCTCGCCAGATTCACGGTTCAGGGCAGCATCCACGTGTGCTGGTACCCCCCTCCCCCACAGCAGACGGCCTGCAGCATTTCCTGCAGCGGGAGCTGGGCTCAGCACCCCAGCTGTGATTTCTCAGCCTCAAGAAAGAGGATCTGGCCTCCCATGTTAAACCATCAAGCCCCGATTCATTTTGCAACTCTAAAGTTCCCTGAGTTGACATTAGGTTCATTATGTGCATTTTAACAGCCCTTTGGTTTTCTCCTTTGTTAATTAATGGCTGCTTGGAAAGCGCCACTCGAGAACTCTGCTGCATGAACCAGCGCAAACACACACGTGATTCCCACCAGCTGCCTGTGAGGGCCAGGAACCTGGCTCTCTGTGACTGCGATTTGAGGCGCTGCCTGCCTGCCTGCCAGCAGGGTTTCCTCCGCCAGCCCACCAGGAAACCCCCCTCCCCATGGCAAAACCAAGTGAGACTCTGGTTGCTGAACTGCCAGCTTGGAATAGTTCCTGAGTGATCGATGAACGACTAATATGAGTCTTTTGTCTCCCCAAACAAGCAATGCACTGGGACAGGAGCAAGTGACCCGGGGTGGGCCATGGCTGGGGGCACAGTCTCAGTGTGGTGGGACCTGCTGACTCAGCCCAAATCCCTCTGGGGCTCCAGGCAGAGTTCCCTGCAAAGGCAGCTCGGTAGCCTTTGAAAGGATGCGTCTGTGCTGGCCAGGGAGGTGGCTGGGAGCCGTTGGGGCAGAGAAAGTCTCTTCCTTTCCCCACCCTGCTGGCCCCATTTGAGGTGGCTAGTGCTGGGGAAGCCTGGAGCGGGTCTCCTGTCTCCTGCCGAGAGTGGAGGATTGTCGCCGTTCCCAGGATTAGTTGTGCTGCCATAGTGCACCCGGCTGAGAGAGATGGGCCATGGGCCCAGCACAATCCGGCTTTTCATGTATGCATGGGGCTGGCCGCATCCTGCTGAGCCTCGCTTGGGAACAGCACGGGCGGCGTGTCGTGGGATGGGGCGCGCAGGCAGCACGGCAGCGGCCCTGATTCCTGGCACTGAAATGCTGCAGAAACACTGCGTTTAAAACCGCAGTTTCTACCCATCATTTATTAATGGCCTGCTGCAATATTCATGCATGCAGCTGGATTCAGACTGACAGCGCAGCGATTAAAGGGCTGCTCTGAAGACGGAAACTCTATTTAACAGGGGTGCCAGCTCGGCTGTGCAGTGTCCTACCAGGTTCTGGGTGCAGGGAACTGGCCCCTCCCCATCACACGGGCCCCTGCCCCTCTGCTTGTGGGTCACAGGCTGCCGCGTGGGCACGACCGCAGGCCCTTGGCTTCTGGTGGATGCCGCTCTCCGGTGGTTCCCCACGTGCTGCATTGCAGGGAGCAGTTTGACAGGAGACCTCCGTCACTGGCACTGGCTAGAAAGGGCCAGGCTCGGCGGGTGCTCCAGCCATGCAAAGCAGCCCCAGATGTCTGCCTGGGTCCGTGGTCCGGGGCCCTGCTGCACAGCTGGGGCGTGAGCCAGGCACTGGTCAGGTGAAGAGCTGAGCTGCACAGGTGCCCCAAGGGGCAGGGAAGGACACGGGCCCTGTGCGGAGGGCCAGGCGGGAGAACCTGGTGCCAAATGGATGCTCCCATCCTCCTCCCATGGGGGAGAAGCAGCCAGAGAGCTGCTGCAGCACTGGACTCCACTCCCACGCAGCCACTCCGTAGCCGATCCTGGGGCTTTGATTCCATCAGAGGCAGAGGAGGCAGAGGAAAAAGCAATATAAAGGCTTTGGCTGCAGGGATGCATTGGTGCATGGTGGGGCTTACCCTGCGTCACCCGAGGGGCTTGCACTGAGGTCACCTAATGGGTGCAGCTGCCCTGGAGCACGTTGCCGTATTGCAGGCAAGGGCTACCTGTGCTCACGCTGGGGACGCCTTTCAAGGATTAGAAACCAGAGAACCTGCCCTATGCAGGCAAACCTCCCTGTGGAATCAGTGGAGCGGGCGAGTGCTGCCGGTGTGAGCAGCCCATTCAGATCAAACAAAACCGACCTGGCTCTTTATCCAAGCTCGACCCAACCCTGCCCTGACCGCCCTCCTCCCGGGCCTGGAGACAGTCGGCTCCATTTCCCTCACCCATTTGCTGTGACCTGTTCTTATCCAGGTCCCAAACCGGACCAGCGCCAGAAGACACATCAAAGCTCTGGGCATTGCTGGTCCCACCAGAAACATCGCCCCAGACATCTGGTTCTTGCGGGACTCCTGCGAACCGCCTGCGCTGCTCCTTGTTTGCGGGGACCAAGCTGAACCCCTGAAATGCTGATGTTTCACCCTGGTTAACCGTCTGGGATATCGGCTAGGGTAAGAATAAGGTCAATTCTACCCCTAGTCACAACTCCACTGAGTTGCGTAACGTTGCACAGGTTGCAATGAGAGCAGAATTTGGCCGTTACCCGTCACTTGCTTACAGAAGGTTTTTCTTACTCAGCGCACTGTTGATACTCAATTCCACTGCTCTGTCTGTCTATCCGCTGAGTGTCTGCCAATCTGTGTCTAGTGTCAGGCCTCCAGTCAGCAAGCAGAGGCGAGAACGTGTGTCTCGAGGTGACCGACCATACTCAGAATAAGAAAGTGTGGGTCATCTTAGTGCACAGTCTGAGCAGCGCTCAGCTGGAAATGTCAGCACCGCTCTTGGACAAATTCTTGCAAGTCACAAATCCATTTGCTGGCATTCGGGTGAGTTTACGAGTGATCACTAACAGAAACAAGGGACGAATTCCTAATGGAGATTACCGCCAACAACAACAAAACAAACACAAAAATATGACCAGACAGGACCCTAGCAATCTATGTGTCTGGGTGAATATCCAAATGGACCTGAATTCATTTGGAAGGAAGATTGCAGGAGATCCTGGATCAACGCTCTTCTAACACGGCAGTCTGTTCTCGCTACCCTTCCCCTTCATCCCGCCAGTCTGTAATCCTGTGGACAAGCAGTGCAGCTGTGAATGGCCAGAGCTGCTCTTCGCAGAACTGCTGTGCTGCTGTTGCTCACGAGCCCATTATCTCAACATCCCGCGATTTCCTCCCTGGCAACCTTTGGCCAATTATTTCATCAGGGCGGGAGCTCACCTCGGAGGAACAAGCAGCACCCACACCTCAACGGGAGCCCATGTGCTCATCGCCAGTGAAGATCTGATCCTGGACTTTCAGGCTGGTTATCCCCAGCGTGGCTGTTTGGGGCTCTCCTGGCTGTTATCTGCATACTCCAGGGCATCCCACTTTTACTCCAATCCGTAGGGGTCACAGCATAACCCAGTTAGGGCACCCCCAGCCTTTTCCAGTTCGCAGGGCTCTGGGGTACAGGCACCTACTCTTACCTAATTCACGCTCTAGGGCGCAGGATCACCCATTCCCAGGCCATAGGGCTCCGGCCATAACCTGGTTAATCGACATTCCCATCCTGTCCCAATTGGTAGGGCTCCAGGCGTAATCTTCTGTGGGCTTGTGGGGGTCTTTGACCAGTGAAGGTGCCTTACACAGCACTATCCTTATCCTCTATTTATTAACAATTACCAGCACACAACAACTCCCAGTAAGGCAGACAAACTTATCCTGGTGGCAAATCAGGATTAACTCATTTGGGGACCCCAGGTTCTGCAGGATTTGGCTGCCAGGGTGTTGAGGTCTGGCCGCTCTGATCCTGGGCTGTGTCCTGGAGTTAGGTTCAAAAGAACTTCCTTTTGGATCCCAGTTTATACAGTTAAAACGTGGCTCTTGTTTAGCTATCCCTTAGCCAATCATTGTAAACTGACATACTACAAACACCAATCCTAGCCCGTTACGAAACAGTTCTTTAACCAGTCATAGCACACCATCTTAGTTGATTTAAATATTGCAAAATGAGTTATGCAACAGACAGACACAATCCAAGAACCAGACAGAACTCAGTCAGATAAACAACAGAGAAGTGGGAGCTATCAGACAAAACAATAAAGCCATGTAGATTTTACAACCACAGCTGTTGATCAGTGATTCCTGGCCAGACAGAAGGCTAGCACGGTTTCCGTTACACACCTGGAGAGCTGTTTCTTTATCTGGTGGTGGTAGGTATTATCAGGCCAGTAGCACCTTCTTAGCCCGACATGACATTGTCTTGATGCCGTTTAGAGCGAATATGAAGGTGTGACTCTCTGCTTCCGAACTCCTGGCTGCTGTGGTCCTAATATGGCTGCTACTGCTTAGCCAACGAAGACGGCTAACAGAACACGGCCTTTCACTGTGACACCTCCCCAGCTGTCCCTGGCTCTTCAAAAACGCTTCCCACAGGCCTGATCCTTCTCCCACTGAAGTCGTTGGGAGTTTTGCCATTGACGTTCCTGGGTGCAGGTGCAGCTGTGAAACAGCAGCCAGCCAGTGCACTAGCAAAGGCACACTGGAGAGCTGAGTAAGAAAGGGAGTCGCAGTGATCAGTGAGAACTACCCAGCAAAGGAAAAAGAAGTGAGTTAGACAAAGTCCATGTGAAGGTCCATGACTCTTGGCTGACTCCCAGCCCCAAATGTGTCAGGCAGGAGCCGCAGCCTTGTGCCAGCATCTGTATTTCCCGGGCTGGACTCAGTAAGGTTCTGATATTGGAACCAGCCTTAAGCTAAATATTTTTGCTGGGCAACGTCCAATTTTGTTTATTACAATGAACCAGGATACCGTACGCCCTTTCCCAGCAGGGCTGTATCTCTGGGAAAGGCTGGCACTGATGCAGGCATCGTGTGCCAGGCACTGTGCTCTTGTCTCTGGAGTGAGATTTGTTCCCGAGGCAGACGGGCCAGTCACAGCTGCTTTGTTCGTCTGCACTTCGTGGGCCAGACTTTAATGTTTGTTGAGGATGGGCTGGACTCCGGGCTTGGGTCGACAGCCGAGCTACACATCTGGCTGATGCCTGAGCCAAGGAGGACCCAGCTTGATGCTCAGATCCCAGGTTGAGGGCTCCTTTCTTCTAGGGCATGTCTGGGGCTGATGTGGGCAGCGTCCCAGCCGAGCTCCGGGAGATGCCGTACCTCAGGCTGGCAGCCTGCCGTTAGCACTGCGAGGCACGCAGGGGGAGCTCAGGCCTCTGCCACCCTTCAGCCCCAGCGCTCCAGGCAGCTGGGCGATCCCTGCCGGTAAGTGAGAGAAGTGACTGCAGGGTCAGAGAGGCGCCGGGCTGACAGCTCTGCAGACTGAAACCCTCCTCTTGGCCACTTGACAGGCCTGGGGGGGAGCAACTGTGCAACCCCCCTGCCGTGCTGGCCCAGCGTGCTTTGGTCCTGGCCAGGAGGGAGCCTCTCTGGGGATGAGGGGTGCAATAGATCGCCCTGGCCCCTCAGTCCTTGGCGTCTGTGCCCATGAGGGATCCTGCCACGGGGAGGGATGTTATGAGGTGGACACCAGTCCATGGGGAATTGGCCTGGGATCGCTGCGCCCCAGTGCAGGCCCCCGGGGGACGACAGCTCCGGCTCTCTGTCAGGCTGCTGGGTGTAGATGAGCCCTGCCGGGCGGGGGTAGACGAGGGGGCTCTGCGGCAGCGCTCACTGATGCTCCGCTCCCGGCCGTTCAGCTGCAGGAGGGAGTTGAAGCTTTCTGAGCTTTCTGTCTCAGTGCTTCTCTCTGCGGCTGCGGGGCGGGCAGGGTGGTGCTGGCTCCGGTCGGTCAGCCAGGCGGGTGCCCAAGCGACACCGGGCAGTGACATGGCTGCCGTGGTGGGTGGGCCGTGCACTGCTAGCCAGGTGGCCGTGAGATTTAATGTTTCAGGTGATGAAAGTGTTCCTACACAGACGTCCTGAGGCTCATCCGTATCACCTCCCGACAGAACACAGGCCAGCAGAGGGGTGCTGCCTGCCTGCCCTAGACACAGGCACGTTAGCATGCACCACAGTCACCTTCCCCACGACGGGCCAGAGCGGCCGGGCATTGCACCCCAAGGGTCCAGGGTCTCAGGCTCCCTCAGGCGTCTGTGGGGCATGACCTCCAACGCTGACAAATGTGCCCCATTGGGAATGCCCTGCCTTTCGTGCCCAGACATCTGGCTCTCAGGACTGCTGTGAGAGCAGCTCACCTGACTGCTTCCTCTGTGATGGCAGCTCGGGAAAGAAGCAGCTTTCGAAGCCCAGTGACTGCCCTGGGCACCCTGCAGGACCCTTCCCCAGTGGTACCGGCGGGAATCTCGGTGCTGATCCAGCCCTGTCCCAGCCTGCCAGGTCTCTGGCTAGGAAGCGCTCAGCCTGTGTCTAGGTAAGCACTGCTGTCTGTGAGGTGAGCTTTGCTGGCTAGCCATGGATTTCCGACCAGGAAGATCAGAAGGTAAAACACAGCTCGGCAGCCTGAAATTAACGAGAGCAGTTTGATCCTCTCACTGTTCAGCTGCTGCAAAGCACAGTGCTCACAGGTTCTGCTTGTGCCATGCCTGGCCTCCCTGGTCTCCAGTGGGGTTTGCTGTCAAAGCAGGTTTTCAGCCTCCCTGCATGTCCAACGCTTCACACCAACACTTGCTGTAAATTTTACCCCCTTAACTCTTTGCAGTTCTTTCCCATGTTCAGCAGATGAAGTGTCAGTATTAACTCGCCAAGGGACCAATCCTAGCAAATGACCCCAGCCAGGCAGGGGACATCATATCTTCCCTCGCTTGGCAGCCATGC
Source organism: Emydura macquarii macquarii (assembly GCF_026122565.2). NCBI lineage: Eukaryota > Metazoa > Chordata > Testudines > Chelidae > Emydura > Emydura macquarii. The sequence continues at coordinate 908,261 of NW_027130866.1, read as the reverse complement.
AAAATTAGGTGGCAGCTCTGTTTAGGACTCCCAAAGGACACGGTATTTACTTCCAGCCCTCTGCTCTTTGTACTCAGCTTGCGTCTGTCAATACCCTGGGTAAGGCAGAGCAGCACAACGGGCTTGGAGCAGCCATGGATAGTCCCTGGCTTGAAACAAACAGAGTGAAATTATTCATAGGAAGGAGCCCTGCGTCACCTCACAGAAAGCAGCCTGCCCAGTTCACTCATCATGTCCCCATCGGTTCTGATTTGCTCTGCTCAGAGAAGTACAGTTTGGTGCGACGCATGAGAACAGGGAAGGGGTTGTATGCCGCTCTCCTAGAAAACTTGCAGGCCTGGCCCATGGACAAATCTTATTGCTCAGCAGGTTTGGGGCTTTAAACTTGGGAGGGGCACATGGCTGCATTCAGCATGCGCCCTGGAAACTGATTATTGATGTTCTTTCTCTGCATTGCGTTCACACTCTCATCGAGTGATGTCCTGAGCTGCATTGTCACACGGCAGAACAAAGCCCTGCTCTGTACACCCAGTTCGCAGAGAGCTGGGAGTGACTGTTCCTCACACATACAGTGCTTGTCACAGCTTGGCTGGCTGAAATGTCACTTCAGATCAACTCGATTTGAAGCGAGAGCTGCAAGATGGACATCTGAGCGCAGTTTTGTGCCCTGAGACGCAGAGATTTCCAAAGGGAAAGACAGTGGGCAAAGGTTTCAGTAGAGGGGAATAAAGTGAGGCGCTGACAATGAGGCCATTTATTCCAGGGTGCTGAGCACCCAGAGTTCCTACTGATGTCGGCGTGGATTGGTGTCCGTCAAGGGGCAGCCCAGGTGTACGTAGATTGCTAGACGGAGCCAGGCCTAAGGGTTGACTTCTCGGTGTCCTGCTTTGCTACCCCAGTTAAGACAGGGAAGTGGGCAGCCGTTGGTCGGGGGCTTGGTGCAAGCCCACCCTTGCTGCTGACACCCTGCAGGACCGTGCGGTAACTCAGCGACGGCACTGAAGACAGCGACGGGCACCGGGGCACTGCTGGCTAGGACAGTCTGGAATCTTCATCCACGAAGACCCTGGCGGGAGGGAACCGATGTTCTCAGCCGTTTAGTGCCCAGCTCCAAGAGCCTTTTGTTTCAGAGGCTTGGCCCCCCGCCCGCTGGGCTGTCAGCAGAAGTGATGCAGTTGGGGTAAACGTCACTGGCATCCGGAGGCCTCACACCTGGCAGGGTCTGAAATCTCTTTGCAATAGCGACTGTTACGCCACGGTGGAGTCGCTGCATCTTCCTGCCTTTCTGGAGCACGATATTTTTCTGTTTCTAGCATCCCTGGCGATCGCCAGGAGCGAGTGCCTCATCTCGATGTGCGCTCTCCACGTGACCTGTGCTCTCCAATCCCTGCGCTTGCTTGAGCAGGTTGGGCCTGGATTGGATCAAGTGTTACACCCCCCGAGTTTGTTCTGCGCCAGTGACTACGCTAACGGCGTCTCTTTTTCATCGCCTGTCTCCCTCTCTCTCATGTTATGCTCCTTCGTACCCGGGGCCAAGGATTCCCCGACCCTCCAGGTATTCCCAGGGATGCCTCCGTGAGCGAGGGAGTCACGCTCCCCAGGAGTCACTAGATGAGATTGAGGCATTTTGGTTTCCCAGATTCATCAAAACTTCTGCAGAGGAGAGGAATGCAGCAGGGTACACCCGTGATACAAGCCACACGCAGACCAAGCCTCCTTGACCGGGGACCTACTTGTGGGATTCCAGTGCAGGGAGAAAGCCTCATGGGTGATTTGACGGTGGTGGTGGTGGGGAGACAGGCTGCATCCGTTCCAGTAGATCCGTCCCACCACTGCTGTGAGATGGCAGCACCAGCACTGGCACGGGGGTTGGTGCATTCCAGCTTGCCTTTAAGAAGGCATTCTTTGCAGCTTTGCGAACTCTTCCCCACAGCACTTTCCAGAGCTGAGCCCTGTTCCCAAGCACTCTGCTTTGCAACATTTCAGCTGGCTTTATAGCTGCAGTCTTATCACACTTCATGAGCCTAAGTGGCTTAATTACTGACAAAGCTGTTGCCTGCGCCTGCTGCTGTCCTTCTCTATGATCTCACACACGACGATCACATTAACCAGCTACTAATGAGGGAGATACATTTGAAGTGAGTGAAATTATTTATGTTTTTCACAGGCAATGAGTTCCATTGTATCTAAAAAAAACAGGAGAGTCCTGTAGCACTTTAAAGACCAACACATTTAATTTCTGCAGGCAAGCTGTAACCCACTTTGTCGGATGTAAGGAATAGAAATCAGAGAGGAGGTATATATATACATATTCAAGGGTAAGTACCAACAATGGGGAGGGTAGGTGAAAACAAAGTCCATTCAGTTAGAGTAGTTGAGGCCTATTCACAACCCTTGATTAGGAGGTGAGAATGTGTGAACAGTGACAATTACTTCCTGTACTGAGAGAACCATTCCAAGTCTCTATTCAGACCCAGTCTGATTGTGTCAAGTTTGCACATGAGTTCCAGCTCTGCAGTTTCTGGACCCTGCCTCTCTCCTAAACAGCCTGCAAGATAAACAAGAAGCGTTTTTTTTCTCCCTGAAGTCTGAAACCAGTTAGGGCCTATGGGCAAAGACCACACGTGACAACACCCAGCAATCAAGTTAAGGCTCCTCCCACAGCGCAGACCTGCCAAAGCAGATTTCTGAATCTGCCAGCTATTCCCTCAGCCCATCCATGCCAGCCAGCTTTCCCGTCACATTCCTGCTCCGTCATTCGGGGCTTCCCAGTGGAGCCCCGCTCAAAACAAATGGCTAGTTATCCTTCTAACGCCTGCTGTGAAACCAGCGCATGCTCACGAGGAGGGCCAACAGCACTTTCAGCACGGACTCGGAGGGGGAAGTGCTACTGAGTCATGTCTCAGAGCTGGGTATCCAGCGAGGTAATGCAAGAGGTAGGGGGATTTAAGCCCCCTTCCCTGATAAAGGCCTTGAAGAGGGCAATCAAGGGGAGATTTTTAAATATGTTAGGAACAAAACAATCCTAACAACAATATAGGCCCATTATTAGAAGGTGATGATAACTGACAGTTGTTAATGATGCAGAAAAGGCAGAAGCATTCAATAAATATTTGTGTTCTTTGTTTGGAAAGAAGCAGGATGCTGTGCTTGTATCACATGAAATGGGCGATGAAATACTTTCCCATCTATTAGTAACTAAGCAGGATTTTAAACTGCATTTAATTTTTTTAAACTCAGCAGGCCCAGATAATGTGCACCCAAGAGTCCTAGAAGAATTGGCTGAGGCGATCTCTGGCCTGCTGATGTTGTTTTACACTAAATCTTGGCATACTGGGGAAATTTCAGAAGACTGGAAGAGTGTTAATGTGCCAATATTAAAAAAAGGGCAAACAGGATGACCTGGGTAACTATAAATGGATCAGCCTGACATCAATAATGGCAAAGCTGATATGGGATTAATTTGATAAAGAATTAAAGGATGGGAACAAAATTAATGCTAGCCAACGTGGTTTTATGGAAAATAGGTCTTGATGAACAAAGCTGATTTCGTTCTTTGATGAGATTACAAGTCTGGCTGATAACAGTAACTGTGCAGATGTAATATATTTGGCTTTTGTAAGTAATTTTGTTTAGTAACACACAACCTTCAGATTAAAAAATGAGCAGTATAGAATATCAAGAATGCGCATGTGACATGGATTAAGAACCGGCTGCTGACGGCTCGCAGAGAGGAGTTGTCAGCAGGGATTCATCATTAAACTGACGACTTATTTCTGTTGGGGTTCTGCAGGCCTCACTGCTAAGTCTGACGGTCTTCAACGTGTTCGCCCCTGATCTGAATGTAAATATAAACTCACAGCTGATCAAATCTGCTGATGACACAAGGATTGGCAGACTGGTAAATAATGATGAAGACAGGGCAGTCCTACAGAGCGATCACCTGGTAAACTGGGCCCATTCAGCCCAAGGCAAGATCATATATCTAGGATCAAGGAATGCAGGCCACACCTATGGACCAGGGGACTGTGTCCTGGCCAGCAGTGACTCTGAGAAGGGTTTAGGGGTCGTAGCAGGAGCTCCCAGTGCGATGAAAAGGAGCTGATGTGACCCTGGGATGCGTGAACAGGGGAGCAGATTTTAACTTTTTATAAGGAGTGAGTGAGACCGCTGCTGGGATACTGCTTACGATTCTGGCATCCACATTTTAAAAAGGTTATTGAAAAATGAGGGGGAGGGGGGACAGAAGACTGCCAGAACAATTCAAGAGCTGGAAAAATGCCTTAAAGGGCTCAAGCTGTTTAGCTAATCCAAGAGAAGACAGAGAGGTGGCTTGTTTACAGCGTCTAAGGATCTTCATGGGGAGAAAATCCCGGTCCTAAAACGCTCTTTAGTCCAGCAGAAAAAGGCAGAACGAGAACCCATGGCTGGAAGCTGAAGCCAGACAAATTCAAATTAGAAATCAGTGATTATTAATCATTGGAACAAACTCCCAAGGGGAGTGGTGGGTTCTCCATCTCTTGATGTCCTCAGGTCCAGAGTGGAGCCTTTCTGGAAGAGACGCTTTAGCCAAACAAGTTAGGGGCTCGACACAGGGGTAACGGGTGACATTTAATGGCCTGTGAGAGGCGGGAAGTCAGACTAGATGATCTAGTGGTCCCTTCTGCTCTTACACTCTATGAGTCTATGAGAAATCTGGGTAGAAAGCGATCAGATGAGGTTCTGCTTGGAGTAGTACGAGAGGGTCCTTCTGGGTTGACTATGCAAGCCTAGACATTTAACAGTAGGGAGAATCCAGGCAAGCAGCAATGCTGGGAGAGAGATGGGGGCTGAGTGGAGAGCAGTTTGCAATAGCACAGCTGTGCAAAGGAGTGTAAGCAAGGTCGGAGTGACACTCTCCTTGCTCAGCAGCTGACAGGGAGGCATGTTATTTGCATGGGCTTTGTATTTGCATGAGTACAATTAAGTGCTCAGCATGATTTCACTGTATCTGAATAAGCACAACGAGGTGCTGAGCATGATGGGAAATGGCCCGTATGGCTGGTGTTGGGTTACAAACCACTTTTGTGTTAATTGCAGGGGCAATGAAATGTCCTTCGCTGGTTTGAACAAATGGCAGCAGAGCTGTGCTTAGCCTGTTCTGATGAAAACAGAGACCAGCAAGGGGGGCAGATGGATTCTCCAGCATTGTAAGGGCAGCAGGGAGGGGTGAGAAGTCTCCTGCTGAGATTGCACTAGCCCTGGCAAAGGGCTACCCTCAGGCCTGGACTGAGGATCTCCTCCCACTGTTAAATAGCAGAATTAATGGCTCCCCTTGGAGTCTGTGGTTTGTTCAAAGCAGGGACATTGCTCCTGGGGCAGCAGAAGGTTTTCCCATGAGCTGAAATTCACGAAGAGCTGAAGTCACTAAAGGAGCTGGGAAACTTTGACTGACAACCATCAGGGCAGCGCCAGTAGTGGTCGGTGCCAGCCGATGGCGGGAGCCAGCCGTGGGGCGCGGTGGGACCCGGAGGTGGCAGGAGGCGGCAGCGGAGGAGGCCTGGTCCAGCCCACGTCCGGCAGGAGGCTGCAGAAGGGGACTGGCTGAGCCCCAGCCGAGAGGTGGACACTGCAGCTAGGATGGTCCGTGGGCAGGGGAAAGCGAGAAGGGAGACGCGAAGGACACGCCTTGTGTGCTCTGGTTCAGTATTAGTGTGGTAATAAAGTCTCTTTGCACTGTTTTCCCAAGCCAGTGCTGTGTTACTTCCTTCCTTTTATTAAATCACTTTATTTTATTATTCCTTCCTCTCTGCACTCCGACTCTGTGCTTGCGAGAGGGGCAGTATTTCCCTTGGGGGCGCCCCGGGGGCAGTGTGTGATTTCCCAGGTGACTGGGTGGGGGCTGGAGCCGGTTTGGTGTATCACTGACAGGGACCCTAGATATAGAACCTGGCCCTTTGCTGCTGCCGGCTCTGTCTGGCAGAAGGTTACAGGAACAAGAGGAATTACGCAGGAGAATGCCAGCGTGGAAATGCAGGAAGTTAAGAAAGTGCTCTGCAGACATGGCACCCTGGGATCCAGGAAGCTGATCATCTCGCACTGATTTTCAGGTCACAATTGTTCAGGGTTTTTTAAACTTCCAGTTCTGCAAAATTATCCTGGGATCTGCTCGTTAAGATGGGTTCTTGCCTGATCCTGTACCACCGCCAGTAACCCTGACTCAGCTGATGTGCATGACAGGGGGAGTTCAGGTGAAATAGGATGTAGTGACACATTAATACAGATGGGCTGTTCCCACATGCTAGTGTTACAGGTGCTGCAGGATGCTATGTGTGAATCATACTGAAAAATCAATGAGCTATGGAATTGAATCATGCCAGAAGGGCATTCCTGTGCCAGGGAGATGTCTTGTGGCATACAGACCCCGCGCCCTGGGAGCTGCTATGTGGGGTATGGGCTCTGTGTCCCAGGCACTGATTAAACTGGAGAGATTGAGCCCCATAAAAGTCCGAGGTGGGACAGCGCTGTTGGCGTCTGCAGTCCAGCCGTGTTTAAACGGCTCCAGCAATGGGGCTCTCCCCTTCCTGCTGGGTGTCTCGCCCATTTGCCTCTTTTGCCTAATACGGTCACACCAAGGTGCACGTCTCTGGGGGGCTCTCAGTGAACCTGACGGCGATCGGGGTCCCGCTGTGACTGCCCTCAGCCCCAATTCTGTCGTCTCAGGGAAGTCAGCGTGTAGCCAAAGAGAGTTTTTCCATCAACGTCAGTGGGGGCAGAACTGAGCACTTTACAGCCAGACTATGGCACAGTGAGCTTCACTTTCTTACCCAATTCAATGGCAGAGCTAGGAATAGACACCCCCCCCCCTCATCCCCTCAGTCCCAGCTCCCAGCCTCCCAGGCTAATCACACCCCTTCCTGCATGGAAAAGCCTTCTCAGATCGAAGGGACGCAGGCTCGTTTTGTTACTGAGGAGAGCACACTGCCACTCCTGCTGTTTGTCACTGCCACTGAGGCTGAGAACGTAACAAGGTTCAGAAAAGGGCTGGACGTTTACATGGATAAAACGCCTGTCCAGGGCTAGCAGGCTCAATGCCAGCGATTTTGGGACGAGTTAGTAAACGTCCTGCTTCAGGGCTTATTTTGATTTCTGACAGTTAGACGCCAGCATGAGGATGATGGAGCAAAGTATCCCACATCTGTGGCGGTGTGGCTCCTTCCTCTGAAGCATCTGGTTCTGGGCACTGCCAGTGACAGGACACTGGGCTAGCCGGACCTTGCAGCTAATCCAGCCTGGTGAGGCCTGTGCTCCCAAATGCTGTGTAAATACATCCCACAGGTGAACAGCGGAGCAAGAGCAAATGAGAAAATCTGCACATAGATGTTTATAGGAATACGCCAAAAAGCACGCGTGAGCACAGAGCTGCTCCAGAGTCAGTGTTTCATGTCTTCAAGACAGCAGACAGCACACAGAATAGGAAGTACAAAAGGTTAGATCCAAAACACAAACTCATAACAATGAACTATACCAGCATGAATCAGTTACACATAAATCTAAACAGATGTCAGTGAATTCATCCCTCCTGCTGCTGCTCCAGTGTGGCCTTTTCAGGAAAAGCAAGAATTATTTAAGATGAACACCAGATCTGATCTCACCCACCAAGAATAACAAGCAATAGGAGGCATTATCAAATAATAACAGGGTGAAATATACATAATAGAGGGTTGAGCTGAGAGTGCCGAATCACACGCTTGTCATAACAACGGAGTGGTAGATTTATTCATAAACCAAGGTGTCAGTTAACTGTGGACAGAGACATCGGCAAAGCGGGGCGGATTTCTGCAGCATCCAGGACATTGTCTGCTGCCTCATGCAGGTGCTGAAAATTACTCCGTGGTGTGTAAACGCCAGTCATGGTTGTACAGCTAATCGCTCTTGGTCATTTGCAATTCTATAGCTCCTTCTAGTCAAGTAAACTTTCCAGGGAAGCGTTTCTGTTCTGATTTGAGAGGGGAAACCGAGGCACTGGAAAAGGACAGAGTGTCTGTGGATTCCACGTCTCTGGACTCTCTGGACTTTACTTCAGCCACAAGACCTGAACCTTTTGGAGACAGACAGGACACTGAACTGGGAAGCCATTTATGACTCTGCTACTGACCCACTGTGTGATCTCGGACAAGTTACTTAACTTCTCTATGTCTCAGTTTCCTTATCTGTAAAAAAACTGATGCCCAGCTTAGCAGGATTCAGAGACGGGCTGGACATTTACCAGAATACCTGACAAAGGTTTTGCGAGGGAGACAAAAACTGCTGCTCAGGCTCACGCTGATCTCTAGCTTGTGGGAGTTGGACCTTCCTGGGGAACAGATCATCCCCAGCTGCTACTATGAAGTCTTTTGCACCTTCCTCTGAAGCATCTGGTGCTGGCCACTGTGGGAGCCTGGATATCAGTCTCTGTGGACTCGGGTCTGATCCAAATGGCAGATCCCATGTTCCTCGGTTAGTAAAACTTCTGGATGTGCCTGGCTGAGAAGTGTGATGTCTGGGTGAGGTATTGTTAGCCATGCACCTGCCGTCACAGCACCCCATTGCTTGTGTGGGGTAGCATAGGTTATTGTGCAGCTTTCCGCTGGCTCCTGGGCCCTGTGAGGTTCCAGATAAGAGCAGAAGGAAAGAGGGGAAAAGGTTAATTTGATCTGAGCAGAACAAGTCACCTGTAGAAATAGCGTCTCCTAGAGCAGGTCTGTCCAAAGCTGCAGGGCTGAACAAGTCCTGGGTGATTACACCGGCAGCCCCGGGGCAGCGCTGCCACAGCCGCTTCTCCTTGCCCCTGCCGCAGACATTCAAGAAAGAGAAGAACTTGCACCAGTTTCGGATGCCTGGATTCCGGGGCTGGGATCTCTTCTTAAGCAATCAGGCCAAATGAGGGGGTAGCTAGACCAGGACACAGCTCACACGTGGCCGTGTGCCACAGAGCTGCCAGGCTTCCTGTGGGTGTGCACGGTGCTGCAGGGCAGCGCGCCTGCTCTGTGTTCTGCTAGGGGCCCTTTGCTTTGACTCGCTGTAACTCCTCCGGGCAGGGGACAAAAGGGAGAGACGGGAGCAAAGTGGGGGAGGTGGCCACTCCTTGCGACTCGGCCAGGTTCTCCGACCTGGCGCGGGGGCTTGGTCCTGCAGGGCTGCGCGAAGACCGCCTCCTCTGCGACTGAGGGCATGGCTGAGGGCCGGCGTGCACTCCCCCAGCCACGGCCGTCAGCCTGAGCAGCACACAGGAGAGACGTGCTGACACTGGGACTGAGCCCGGCTGACGGGAGGACCTGGCCAGAAGGTGTGCGCAGCCTCCTGTCCCCCGCCGGGCGCTGGAGCTGGAGCATAGTCCAGTGCCACCCCTCTGGACAGGAAGGGAAGGGAAGCGAATCTGCTTCTGCTTTCAAATGAGCTTCTCTGCCTGGTGCTCTGGTTAGAAATAATCATTACAATCAGGTTTCCTTTAGCTATGTGCTGCTGTGTCCGTCCACATTCACTGGAAGTGAACAACATCCCTGGGGCTAGAAACCCCCAGGGCTCTAGCCAGCCACGAGCTGCCTGGGCCGGGCTGGAGCCGCTCCAGAGGGAAGATTAGTCCAGGTTTTGTGCACCTCTCTCTGAGGTGGGCATCTCAGGAGCATGGCCCTGCGCGGCACCACTCGTGGGCCCTGCGCACGCCAGCGCTTCTCAGCCTTTTGGGCACCAGCGACTGGCTTGCTGCCTTCCTAAACCAGCAGGGAGATCGCAGGGACCAGTGCTGGTCTGGGGGCGGTCACTGAGGAATGCTGCACTGCAGCAATTCCCGGGCCCTGTTTGGTAGAGTCAATGAAACATGGCACCTGCTTCTCTTTAGCGTCCACTCAAGGTGACCGGCAGGGTGTGTGTGTGTCGGGGGTGTGTGTGTCGGGTGTGTGTGTGTCGGGTGCATGTGTGTGTGTCGGGGGAGGGGATTGTTTCAAACCATGGAACGCGCTGCCAGGGGATGTTGTGAAGGCCAGAATATATTGGGGCTCACAAAAGAACTTCGTAAGGTCCTGGAGGGTAGGGCCATGCTCTGGGTGTCCCCAACCCTCTGACAGAGCATAACATGGCCGGGACGGCAGGGGTGGGTCACTCGATAATTGCCCTGTTCTGTTCATTCCCTCTGACCCCCGGCACTGGTTGCTGTGGGAAGACAGGACCCTGGGCTAGGGGGACCGTTGCTCTGACCCAGCACGGCCGTGCTCATGTTCTCATTAAACATGTGGGGGTTGCACCATCTCCTGCTTCCTACTCTTTGCACAACGTCCCCCACTGACCTCTGTGTCTTCCCCTCTCGGCTGCTGATCCGGACAGCTCCGGTTCGTGGGCAGTGGCAGGAATGTTCCCCCGCTGGCTGGGGTCTGGGAAAGGAGGGGCCCGTAGGTCTCAGCCAAGGAGACAGTGGGCAAGTCTCACGTCACGTACACTGTCACCACCTAGGCTGCTCAGCAGAGAGGCTGGGATCTCCTGGGCTGTGCAGGCCGGACTCCCTCGCGCTGCCCTGCCCGTGCTCAGGCGGGGGCTGCTAGCCCTGTCACTGTCTGTGCTGTGGGTGAATTGAGGGCTCCAGCTCCATGGCCATCACGCGGACACCTCCGCCAGGGCAAAGTGCTCCCCCATGCTCCTGCTAGACCTGCCCCCGACAGGGGCGTCAAGCTGCGCGTTGGCGCTCGGATGGGTGCAGGGCCGATGCGGAGATGGGGGATCCCAGCATGCGTGTGAACAGCTGGCAGCAGGGCCCAGCAGGCTCCTGCATCTGCCCAGGGCAACCAACTCGCAGGGGGCCAGCATGTGGGGGGAAGCAGGGGGGTTCCAGCCTGGCCTGTCTCTGGTGAATCCCGCCAGGGAACCTGGGGCGCCTTGTTCAATGGCAGCTGCCAACGCGCCCCTGCCTCCCTTCCCCCCGAGCCTGCCTCTCTTACTGTCCGCTTATCGGGGAGCAATTTGGGAAACGCGGCTGGCGGCTCCGGGCCCGGTGAGCCCCTCCTGCGACACCGCTCTCTGGCTGGGGCTGACCCGGGGCTGAGGGGAGGAGCTGGAGGCAGGAGAGGCTGACTCTGCCCTTCGGGGTGATCCCAGCCCGTTGCCGTCACACCCCACCGCTGCCTGCTCCTTCTCGCTAAGGGTCGAGTTCCCCTGCACTAAGCTCTGGGAGGCTGGGGTCACCCCATGGCGGCGTTAGCTGCATGTCTGTGGGGCCAGGCAATTACTCAGCCCCCGGTTGTCCATGAGCCCTGAGTGGGTAAGTGCCCACGGCGGGTGACTTGGGAGCAGATTCTCTCGCCCAGCACGACCAGCGGTACAGGGTGCTGGGGGCGAGGGTGGGACAGCACAGAGCCGCCACCTCTCCCTTTCTGGAAAGCAGGCGATGCCGGCTGAGACGGGTGTGGCCAGAGAGGCTCCCACCAGGGACCTTCCTGGAGAGCCTCCAGGGAAATTAAAATAGCGTCTCCACTGGATGCTGCTTCCAGTCCAGGGGAGCGAATGTCCCCTCTGCAATGGCCTAGGAGGCGCAGGGGGCACCATCCCCTCCCTCCCAGCTCTGTGGGACTGGGCCATGCAGAGCCGCTGGCTGGTCCAGCCACCCCACGTGGCCGTAGGAAGAGCTGAGGTGCAGCTACTTTCACTAAATGCCAGATGGGTCCAAAGGGCCTGTGGCTGTGGCCAGAACATCCCTGTGACCTCCAGGCAGACCGGGGCACCTGCACGGCATCTAGCTCCCTTGGCCGTTGCAGCAGGCAGAGTGCACCAGTGTGTCAGTTCTGCACCAGCCATACGTAGTTCCTGGCTCCCTGCTCTGCCCAGCCCGCACGGGCTCTTCGTGAGGGATTCTCAGCACCCGCTTGCAGAAGCCAAGGGAGGGACTTGGCTTTGCTGCTCAAACAGCTGCTCCTTGGCTGGCTGGTTCCCCCGATTGCTTCAAGAACGCCCTGCCTCCTTTTAGCCTTTCTGTTTGTTGGCACTGTCGCCCTCACCCTCCCCGGGTAACGTATGGCTCCATTACGTCTGGAATAGTTCTGGTGGGTCTTTCTAGGAATCATTTTGCTGTGCCCTGGACGGCTTCCAGCATGCCTTTCCTTTCGCTTGGTCAAAGGTTGCTCAGAAAGTGATTACAGGGGGATGCCAGCTGCACTGTGCATTGAATGATTTATTGGGCAGATTGCAGACTAGCTTCCAGCAAATGAGTAGCACTAAGAGGCTGCTGGGTAGTCTGCAGATTGCTACAGGCATCGCCTCAACGCTGCGTGCATGAGAAACACTAGCCAGGAGTACGCTCTCTGGGTGAGTCTCAGGCCTGGATCTCCAGCACCCCTCGCTCCCGGAGTCTCTGCGTCCAGGGTTCGGTTTGTAGCCATCCCAGCGCAGATTACCTAGTGAGGCTCACGAAGCCGAGAGCCCGGCAGCGCCCTTTCCGCACGGCCTGCAGGAGTGGTGGCTAGTGCCACGCCCAGCTAGCACAGCGACTGGTGTGACTCGGATCCCTTCGCTCTCCCACTGACAGGGTGGGCATGATGGCAGGAGCATCTTCAGCTCCCTTCCACACTGTCGAAGAGCTGGGGCCTGGGCAGGGCCAGGAGGAGTGAGCGTTCCTCACACACACAGCCCTCCAGGGAGGGGTGCCGCCTGTGCACATCCACCCACCCTCCGGATCAGGGAATGCAGCCGATGCAGATGATGCACTTCAGGCGTTAGACCCGAGGACTCTTGTGGTCCCTTCTACCCTATGATTCCACACAGTATCCTTGGAGCAGCTGTGCTGGCATTCCCCTGTGCCTGGGTCTCCGCCCGCCAGCCTGGCCACCCCATGGTCTGGCCCCTCCATGCTCACTAGCTTGGCTGTTTGCTGGGAATGAACTCATTTGGCTGATGGCTGGTCCCCTCCCCCCTGGGCAGGGCAAACATCCCCCTTACGTAAGTTAGATGGGAGCAGCACAGAATCGCCAGCCCTCCCAGGAATGGTTCTGGGCCGCTCGCGTGTCAGGCACTTACTGCAGTTTGCAGCTCTAACGAGGCCCGTGTTGATTTATAATCGCTGCGTCTTGGGGAGGAAACAGGCTGCGCAGATCTGACACGCTGCCCTGGTCCTGAGTCCAGCCGGGACAGAGCGCACGGCTGCTTCCCTCCCTGGACCAGCCTGGATGCAGGCAAGGTGTGCGGAGTCGCCATGGCGAACGCCTCTGAGCTGTTAGTGAATGGCCAGCTCAGGACCGTGCGTGGGGAGTTTCTGCTACCAGGGAGGCTGTAATAACCCGGAGTCCCACCAGCCTGGCTGCCAGGTCCTTGGGTGTAACTGCTGCACCACACTTACACCATCTGCCCTGCTTTGCGGGGCAGTCAGCAGAGGGCCTGCTGCCCCTGTGGATGAAGAGAGTCTCTGTTTATTGTGATTGATTTCAGAGATCCCGTGGAGCTCCTTGCCCAGTGGATGGGGGGCAGGGTCTATGCAACCCTGGGCACTGCCACATGTTCCTGCCTGGAGCTGCTAGGCAGCAGCCTGTGTGGGCAGGCCCTGGCGCTCCCGTTTCATTGCTGGGCAGTCGGAGTAGCTCTCCCACCCAGCCTGGCTGCGGGTGCCGAACAAGGAGATTCGCAAGGAAGGTTCAGTCTCCAAAAAGCCCAAGGCAAACGTATAACCCTGACTTTGGGGCCAATATGTTTTTACATTAAGTTCCCCTGTATGAGTATCCAGTGGCGTTTTCTGTGATGCCTCTCTGCCAATCTTGTCCCCCTCAGAGGCCTCAGAGGAAGGTACAAGAATCCCACAGCATAGGTAATGTTGGGATAACCTGTTTCCTTCTGACCTTCCAGCTCTGGAGTGAGAGGATTATTAGCACTGAAAAGCTCGCTTGTTTTAAAAAATATTGACTGATGTAACTCTGGAATACGTCCTTGGCCACAGAACTATCCTGTGGCAATGAGTTCCACTGGCTAACTGTGTGTTCTGTGAAAAAGCATTTATGAGTTTTGATTTTGCCCCCTTTTTGTTCCATGGAATGTGCCTTTGTTCTTGAGTTGTGAGACAGAAGTACAGACGCTCCGGCTCTCCCTTCTCTAGATAGTCATTATTTTATAGACTTTTATCATGTCTCCGTTTTAAGGTAAAAAGCTCCAGCCTTCTCAGTCTCCCTTCACACAGACGCCTCTCCAGGCTCTCCGCAGCGTCAGCACCCCTCTCTGACCCACCGACACCCGTCTTTCTGCTGTGCCTTTTTCCACTTAGTGACCAGGTTTATGAAATCTCTCAGCCTCAAGTGCAGACAGAAACAACTCGTGGGGGAGGAGGGGTTAGCATTCCCTTCCAATGCTGAATGACCCTCTGAGATCACAGCAGACAGCACAGGCTGCGTTCAGTTCCCTGCTAGCTAGACTTGGCTTCAGCCACTATTCAGTGCATCTGTACCCTGTTCCTTCGCGGCACAGGCCAGCCTGGGCTGTAGCATTGGGAGATCACAGCGGCAGGGCATGGCTGGTGTTTGAACAGACCCGCAAATCAAACTCAGGGAGCCATCGGAGTGTGAACGTGGACTTTCAGGGGGAGGGGGGTGTTCTGACTCAGCCCTGAGCCATGCCCCAGCAGTTTGTTCGTGGAGGTGCTGGTTTTTTAATGAGATGAAAAGCTGAGTTCTTTCCCATCTGCATTCCTTCTAGAGTTTCAAGTGGCTGCAGTGATCGTTTCCCTTCCTGTTCTCAATGCAGGGCAGCATTATTGTGCTCTGGTAACAGCTGCTGTGCTCCTCCAGAGTTGGACGCCCGTCATTTGTGGCTGGAGCACGTCCCATTTCTGAAGTGTTTGGGGATATAAAAGGCATATTGCATTTCCTAATATCCCACATGCTTCCTATTCCTGCTGTGACCCAGGGCATGGGGGCCAGGCCTGGACCTGATTTAAATCCCTGAGATGTGGGCGTCAGGCTGGAAGATCTGCATTACTGGGGACTCCATCATCTCTCTCTTGGCGGTCTGTGCTATGGCTCTGTAGCTGTGCAGATTCTCTGCACGGCTGCTCAAACCATTGCGTCTCGTTCTGGCCTTGCTGGCTAATGAGATTAATTGATCTCTACCCTCTAACATCCTTCTACAAATCTGCTCCCAGATATGTCGCCTTTCAGCTCTCAGCGTGCCCAGTTCTCTTGACCTTTCCCCATAAGTCTCCCGTTACAAACCATTTCAGTCAAGGTGCTTGCATGCCTGGATCCCCTTCTGAGCCCCGGGCTGAGTGCCGTGGTCCAGATGAGGCCGGAGGAAACTGGAGACTTGGTCAGGGATGGGCTAGAGGCAAGGGCCCTGCTCTGCTCACCCCTGAGCCCTGGCAAGCTCAGGTTGCGTGTGCCCCTGTCTTTGTAAGGGGCCAAAGCAGAGCAGCCATCTCAGGAGTCCAGGGCTGTCTCCTGTGAGCAGGGGGCTGGGGACGAGCCGGGGAGAGGAGTCCAAGCCCAGCGCTCCAGGCTGGGGCCTGCGGCCGGAAGGCACCAGCCTGTGTGGAGTGTGACTCCCCCGGGAGCCGGCTGGCAGGAGACCCTCCCCGAACGCACCGACGCAGCGCAAGTCTGCCACTGCCCGCGTTAGCCAGGACTCAGGGCCTGCCTTGTGACTTGCACCTTATAGAGCAGGACCAGGCACCGGCCCCGCCGTGTCACAATGGGCAGGGACAAGCGAGACCGGGGTGTTAACCTTACTGCTGCCATGCAGCGTGGCCCCGCCGCATGCTCCAGGAGCAGGACCTGACCCTGACCTGGCACGTCCCAGCCTCAGCTTCTGGGTAGCCTCAGGGGGGATATGCCAGAGGTCTATACAATCATGAATGGTGTGGAGAAAGTGAATGAGGAAGTGGTATTTACTCCTTCACATAAGACAAGAACCAGGGGCCAGCCAATGAAATGAATAGGCGGCAGGTTTAAAACAAAAAAAAGGAAGTACATTTGCACACAACACACAGTCAGCCTGTGGAACTTGTCGCCAGGGGCTGTTGTGAAGGCCAATATTATAAAGGGGTTCATGGCAGATAGGTGCATCAATGGCTATCACCCAAGATGGTCAGGGATGCAGCCCCATGCCCTGGGTGTTCCTAGCCTCTGACTGCCAGAAGCTGGGAGTGGACAACAGAGGATCATTCAATAATCACCTGTTCTATTCATTCTCCCTGAAGCACCTGGCATTGGCCAATGTCGGAAGACAGGATACTGGGCTAGTTGGACCATTGCTCTGACCCAGTATGGCTGTTCTTATGGTATGTCCACTGAAGGTTGGTGAAGAAGTAAGGGGCTTAATCTATAGTAAGAGAGATTAAGGTCAGATATTAGGAGAAGCTTTCTAGCTATAATAGTAGTTCAGCTCTGGAAGAGGCTTCCAAGGGATGCCACCACTGGAGGCTTTTACAGCTGGACAAACACCTGTCAGGCAGGCAGGTCTAGGTTTACTTGGGCCTACCTCCGTGCAGTGGGCTGGACTAGATGACTTCTTGAAGTCCCTTCCAGTCCTTCATTTCTATGGCTCTATGTCTTCTTCAACCTTCTGCCCAGTTCTTCCAACCTTTCCTCAGAGGTCAGGTTTTCTAAACCTTTTATCATTTGTGTTGCTCTCCTCTGGGCTCTATACAACTAAGTGCAAGATGGGATATTAGCTACTGTCTGCTACAGACCACCAAATCACGCTAGGGAACAGGATCTCCTTACACACCTATCGATAATGTGGTTAAAAGACAGTAAGCAAAGGATGGGAATAAATGGCCAGTTTTCAAAATGGAGAGAGGTAAATAGTGGTGTCCCCCAGGGGTCTGTATGGGGGGAAAAGTCCTGTGTGATCATGAGGTATTTCAACTTGAGTGACATATGCTGGAGGTCTCAGTCTGCCAGTATTAAAACATCCCTGGAAAATCTAAACATTAAAGATGAGAACTTCTTGACTCCAAATATGTTGCAGCCCAACATGGGAGAATTGGTTATTAGAGCTGGTCCTAACAAATGAAGAGGAATGGATCACAGAACTAAAAATGAATGGTGACTTAGGTACAAGAGATCATGACTTGATCTCATTTACAATGTGCAAACAAAATAAAGTCCAGACCAGTGATCTAAATATACTCGGTGCTTTAAAAGAGAGAATTTCATAAAGCTGAAAACAATTATGAACCAAATCAACTGTGAGGAAGACTTTAATCAGAAAAATGTGAATGATAATTAAAAATTATTTAAGAAAACTTTACTAGACGCCCCAGAAGTCATAATCCCATGTTCGAGGAAGGCAACCATATTGGTTAAAAACTGACGTGGTTAAAGAGGAAGTGAAGACAGCTATAAAAAATAAAACCATAATATGTAAGAAATGGAAGAAAAGGGAAGTTGGTGGCAATGAACATAAATCAGAAGCTAGGTATTGCAGAACATTGAGAAGGGAAGCAAAGGGTCACAAGGAGAAATATATGCCCAGCAGAGTTAAGGACAATAAGGAAGAGTTATTTAGGTGCATTAGGAAAAAAAGGAACCTAACAATGGTATTGGTCCATTACAAGATGGCGATGGTAGAATTATCAATAATAATGCAGAAAAGACAGGTGTGTTCAGTAACTATTTCTGTTCCGGGATTGAGGAAAGCCAGATAATGTAGTCATGTCACATGAGAACACTCTTTCCATTCTACTGGTATCCCAGGAGGATGTTAAACAGCAACTACTGAAGTTAGACATTTTAAAGTCCTCCGTGCTGGGTAACTTGCATCCAAGAATTTTAACATCGCTGGCTGAGGAGCCTGCTGGACTATTAATGTTGCTTTTCAATAAGTCTTGGAGCACTGGGGAAGTTCCAGAAGACTGGAAGAAAGCCAGTGTTGTGCCAATATTTAAAATGAGTAAAAGGGATGAACCAGGTAATTACAGGCCTGTCAATCTGACATTGGTAATGGAGCAGCTGGTATGGGGCTCAATTAATAAAAAATTAAAGGAAGGTAATATAATTAATGCCAACCAATGTGGATGTATGGAAAATAGATCTTGTAAAACTAATGTGAATATCTTTTTGTTGTTGTTGATGTGAGATTACAAGTTTAGCAGATAAAGGTAATAGCATTGATGTAACATACTTAGGGTTCTGTAAAGGTAGTTGACTTGATACTGCATCACATTTTGATTTGATTAAAAAACTAGAATGATATAAAATTAACATGGCACATATAAAATGGATTAAAAACTGGCTGACTGTTGGATCTCAAAATCTAACTAACCAGGAATCATCACTGAATGGGTGTGTTTCTAGTGGGATTGGTTCGTGGCCTTACACTACTTAACATTTTTCTAAATGACTTGTGAGAAAACAAAATCGTCACTGATAAAGTTGACAGCGGATGACACAAAAACCGGGGGAGTGGTAAATAATGACGAGGGCAGGTCACTGACTCAGAGCAATCTGGGTTGCTTGGTAAACTGGGTGCAAGCAAACAATATACATTTTCGTACGGCTAAGTATAAATGTATAGCTCTGGGAACACAGCATGCCGGCCATACGTACAGGATGGGGGACTCTATCCTGGGAAGCAGTGACTCAGAAAAAGATTTGGGGGGCGTGACAGACAATCAGCTGAACATGAACTCGCAGTGTGGCACTGTGGCCAAAGAGGCTCATACGATCCTTGGATGCATAAACAGGGATCTGGAATAGGAGTTGGAGCAGAGAGGTTATTTGACCTCAGGATTTGGCACTGGTGTGATAGCTGCTGAAATCCTGTGTCCAGCTCTGATGCCTGCGATTCAAGAAGGATGATGACAAATGACAGAGGGTTCAGAGAAGAGGCATGAGAATGATTAAAAAGATTAGAAAACCTGCCTGATAGCGATACGCTAACTAGGCTGAGCTCCTTGAGTCTATCACAGGGAAGGCCAACGGGTGATGTGATGACAGTCTATAAATACCTACACAGGGAACAAATATTTAATGCTGGGCTCTTCAGCCTAGCAGCGGGAGCTCTAACATGATCCAATGGCTGGAAACTGAAGCTAGACAGATTTGCACTGGAAAGAAGGCAAACATTTTTAATGGTGACAGTAATTAGCTTTGGGAACAATGTACCGGTGGTGGTGGTGGTGGTGGATTCTCCATCACTGACAATTTTTAAACCAAAACTGGATGTTTTCCCAAAAAATTTGCCTAGGAATTATTCTGGGTTAGGTCTCTGGCCTGTTTCTACAGGAGGTCAGACCAGGGATCACAATAGTCCTTCTGGCCTTGGACTCTATGAATCAATTTTTCCACGTCTTTCCTAAAGAACTAAACACAGCACTTCAGCTGAGGTCTTACCACTGCCAAGTAGAGAAGGACAATCACCTCCTGTGTCTTACCTAGGACCCTCCTGTTAATACACCCCAGAATGGGATTGGCCTTTTCCACAACCGCATCACTTTGTTGTCTCATGTTCAGGTTGTGATCCACTGTAAACCCAAGATCCTTCCAGCTGTGCTACGACCTCGCCAGTTATTCCCCATTTTGTAGCTGTGCATTTGGTTTTTCCTTCCTAAGTGAAGTACTTTGCACCTGTTTTATTGAATTGCATGTTGTTGAATTCAGACCAGTTCTCCAAGTTGTCAAGGTCATTTTTAATTCTAATCCTGTCCTGCAAAGTGCTTGCAATCCCTCCCAGTTTAGTGTCATCTGCTAATTTTATAAGCATACTCAATACTCTATTGGCCAAGACATAATGAAAATATGGACTAGTATCAGACCCAAGACAGACCCCCTGTGAGACCCATTTGATACATCCGCCCACTTGGACAGCGAACCCTTGGGAACTGTTCTTTGGAGAAGTTTGTGAATTTACAGCTAAAGTTTCCTGGTTTTACAAGAAAATGACGTTGGATGTCAACATTTCAGGCCTGTTTCCGGTGTTACTGCCATTGTTGATACATGGGCGTAACAGTGAACCCCATGGCCATCACTTCTGATTGACACTAGCACTTCTGATTGACACAGGGCACTTCTGTCGCTACCCAGCGTGCTGCATTGCCTGGCCTGATTCTTGGTCTCTTAACCACAAACACACACCAGGTTGTTACCTTGTCACCACCTGTGTATCTATTCCTCACGTACAATATATCACAGAGCATACTGCAGGCTTACAGCAGGAGAAGACTTCCAGGCAGCCTTCTCTTCTCAGCCCAGGCTCACCCTCTGCGCTTCCTCTTCCTCCCACTTCTACCCTCCCCTTTACTGAGCCAACTGCCTGGTTAGCCCAGCAATTGTCACCCAAGTGTCAGTGATCCCTAACAGAACGAAGCCTGCCCTCTTCCCGGTGCTGCAGCAACCTCAGTGACCAGGTACCAGGAGTCGGGCCCCATCACACAACGCCAGTGAGATCGGAGTCGCGCTCCTGCTATCTGTGGTTACAAGGGGCCTGGCATCTGCTGGCCTTTCTTCAGCTTTCCACCAAAGAGGCTTTTTTAAAACTACAGGTAAAAAAAGGATGTTGTGAAGTGGACAGAACCCTGCAGCTTTTACTCATGCAAGTAAATCCTGGCTCATGTGAGCAGCTTGTATTGACGGCAGCGAGTCAGGGCTCCTTGTGTGAGTAAACATGCGGAACTGAGCCCTGCGTTCTGTGAGATACAGGAACATTTGTGTGCCAGGTTCTTTTCCTGATTCCAGTAGGAACCCCTGCAGGGTGCTGGGTCTGCTTCCTCTTTACTACACCAATAAAGTGGGGAAATGGTTTCTTAGGAGAAAGAAAAAATTGGAGGTCCCTTGTCAGTGGAATCCTTCCCAGTGCCTGTGCAGAACCATCTAAGCTGAGAAAGTCATAATGGCTGTTCCTAGCCTCTCCTAAGCGTCTTTAGAAATGTTCTAATTAATAGATGGGAAACTGGGGCTATGAAGAGGCAGCATGCTGCATGCCTGAATCTAAAGCCTTCCAGAATGGCTTTGCTGATTGCTATAACATTCTTTCAAATGGCACAAGCAATTTATGTAAATTACTACTCTTCCTCCCGATAAATAGTCTTTTTACAGGCAACAAGGCAGAGACAAGAATGCAAAACCAAGCCAGGTATAGAGGGAAACGTGGCCTCCTCTCATCTAATCTTCAAGTTAAGTTTCTTTAATAAAGGGAGTGGAACTGAAGAGAGAGATGCCGGTTTTTATTCTATGGGGTTTTATTGTGACACTGAAAAACGTAGAGCTGATTCTGCAGACGCAGGAGAGGCTAGGAATGGAACTGCTGCCAGACAAGTGAATATCTGAGTAACATAAACCGATCCAGAGGGCCTGGGGAGATCACTGGAGTGACTGTGGAGTCACACCTAGTGCCAGTGAGAACGGAATTGGACCTAGTGGGATTTAGAAACGAGAACCGACATTGTGCTCCAGCTCGTCCTCACACCAGCACAGCCCCGCGCCCACTTGGCTCAGAGCTGTGTCCTGATGCTTTTAGCAGGGTAGTGTCTCGCTGCATCCCGGCTGCCAGAGCCTTTCCCAGCTTCCTCCCCTGCCTTCCACTGCCGCATGAAGCTATGTACCGCAGCAGGGACACAGCCATAAAGGGAGAAAATGTGAAAAAGAAAAACCAGTCCTAAAACAGCGAAGCTGAGGCTGCTTGATGATGCCAGGAAAGGAAACGAAGCAGCATCCTTCTGGGATACGCAGCAAAATGGGAAATGAGCTCAGGAAATGCAGCCGAGTGGGTGAACAGTGGAGGGAAGGGTACACTGAAGCAATCAGCACCATCTACATAATGGATTCGACGTCTTCCCTTCTGTGAAGGGCACAGGAGCACAGGTGACACAAGGGCCACTGCCATGGCCATGCACCAGTCCATGAGCACAAAGCAGCTGTTTACCTGCTGGATCCAGGCAGGGCGGGATGCCTCTGGCAGGGGATGTCCTCTGCTGGAGTAGCAGCCTGACACCATCCTCTGCTCCCCAGGCCCTGGCATATAGGGCATGACCAGAGCACTGCAGTGTTCAGCAGGTTCCCAGCTGCAGACCTGCCCTCACGGGCTATTTGTAGTGGGTGTAAAAAAGAGCTGCTGCCTTTTGGCGACTCTTATGCAGTGGCCGTGGCTGTTATCGCCCCTTGCCTTGGGTGCTGCAGAAGTGGCTTAACGCCTCCCCTGATACCTCTGGATTTGCACCCAGTGGGCTTTATGCTACTCCCCCTTTCTTTGACTCTGCTCTGTTCTTGCAAACAGCAAAATGCACAAGGATCCAGCACAGAGAACACTCACTCTGCTCTGCCTTGGGAATCAAGCACAGTTCTGAGGTCCCACCCAGTAGATGTACGGTGGCACAGATCTAGTTGAGTGACCACTGCTGGTAGCCTACCAGACTGCTTTGAGGGGACCCAGCTTCTAGATCCCTGTGTGTTTTAAGCCCCTGAGTCTCAGCAGAGCCTCTCCAGGGTGCAGATCATCTATCTAGCATCCCATCCTCAGAGCTTAGACCATGTGGTCTACTGCCCAGTAGTAGGAAAAAGGGCCTCTCCTGATCTCATTTGGAAGGGTACCCAATCTAGGCATGAGTCACCGGAGTGCAGCATGGCTACCAACTCTAATTTTAACGCAGCAGCAGCATACTGAGTTCACTGAACTTGAGTGGGGCAGAATTCATGCTTCCAGATCACATTCACCCCAAATTAACTAAACAACGTGTTCTTGGCTTCCAAATAAAGAGCAAAAGTGTAGGCTCTGCAAAAGCATCTAAAAAAGGCTTACACACTACAACACTGATCCCACCGCTCCCACCATGTCACAGATCTGATCAACCTACCTCTAATAGTGATTCACCAGATTGCTGGGATGAAACCCAGCTGCTGCATCCTCTGCATTTTTATGCACCAAAGTCTGAACAGAGCTCAGGGGCTGTCCCAGTCCTGGGGTCCCTAGGTACTCCATCAGCGTACAGACACTCAGTCTAGCACCCCCTCCTGAAAGCTGCGACCATGCACTCCATCTGCCTACCCTCTGGACTCAGTGCTGGCTCTTCAGAGTCCCCTGCAGCTCTCATGGAACTCCATCTTAAGGTGTGAGCTATCTAGTTTACTTCTTCAGGGGTCCTGTGGTAGGTATAGCATATAAACTCACTGACACTTTGCACAGGATTATAACACCATTGCTCTTTACTTAATCACACAAGAAATACACAGATTTCTACAACAATAATAAACCCTATTCACATTTCCCTGCCTCAGTTTTCTCACCACTCCAGAGCATTCTTTGGGCTGGCGTCAGGGTCGTGCAAAGTCCTTCTGCTCCAGTGCATGGGTTGTGTTCTAGAACATGGAGCCTTCTCGCTAGGTCAGCTTGATTCCTCTGACCCTAGCCAGTCCGTGTGGCCTTGCTTTGTCCTGTGTCTTTCCTGTGTGTCCTTTTATAGCTTCCTGCTTGGTCACCTGGCTTCTTTGTCCTGTGATTGGACTGTGTTTCCAGTCTCCTATTTCCATTCCACCATCAAGGAGGAAGAGGAAGTACCTTCTCCTACCTCAAGTAAACCCCTCAGCACATCTGTGGTCCTCAGTCTGGTGCGCCGTGTGGCAGGTCCTGTCACTGATGGTGGATACACAGAGCTATACAAACATAATAAAACCGACACACGGGCTTCCGAGGACACAGCAATTTCATAACAACTTCATAACATCCACCAGAATTCATAAGCAGCACAGACAGCTCCCCAGATAATCACAGCTGATCGTATCACTTACAAACAATCACCCATATCCTATGGCAGGGGATGAAACCATGTTCATAGCACATCAGCATGGCACAGAAGGAGCCAGCCTTTGCTCTCTAGAGCAACGGGCTAGAAGGTTTCTGAGTCGTGCTGTAATTGTGATGTAACAGATTTCCTTTTGTGCACAGACAAGGAGGAATGTTACTCATCATTTGTTACCTGTTCTAACATTGCTGCCATGAATTTCAATCTGAGCATCTAATAACAGCACATCTTGTCTTAAAGCAGCTATTACATCCGCAACATCTCTCTTTTATTGATCGAGCAATAGAACTTCTCTGCCCAAGCAAAATTTGTATGCCGCGTAAGACCTTGACTTGCAATGGGGGGAAATGCATTTAGATGATCAAAGCCGGCTCTCCATTTACAGAGATTCAGTGGGGACAGAAACATTGCAGAGGGAGCTGTATTAACAATGACATAGATTGTCCAATTAAAGGGCATCTAATCCCAGAGGTATGGACTATTATTCTTCCTCCTTCATAATAGTATTGAAGGTACATTCCACTTCATAACAGTTTTGTTCCATTTCATACTTGGTCGGGGACAGGAGGGTGGGGGTCAAATACTTGGGTAGGTTTTTAAGTTTAAAACCACAGCGTTTTTCAATAACTCCTAATTCTGCAATGTGTCCTTCACTGAACTATCACCCAGCAGCAACGAGTGAGCTTGGGCTCTTCCTCGCTTGGGTGGAGTCTTGAAATCAAACCGGGCCATCGCTTTCTAAACGCTCTGGCTGGATAGGAGCAGCAGCTCCCTTACGGGGTCTGGAGGTAGGTGCCCACGACCTGAGGCCTCCCACATCACTGGACACTTTGCAAAACTTGGCTGTTATGTTTGCAGATGACAGTGGGGTTGCTGCGGAGCCTGTCACTGGCGCAGCTGGGGGCTAGGAGCCGTGGGTACTTACAGAGAAGCGCGTTTTATACGGCAGATTTTCATGCTGCCAAGATAAAAATAAAAAAAAATCAGGGTGCGACTCTATGGGAAAGGTAGTTCTGGCTCTCTCTTTTCTAAAATGAATCAGTAAAGGGTCTGATTCTCATCTCACACCTCCACATAACTGGTGTAACTCTATTGGCTTGACTGGAGTCACTTCAGTGCAACAGAGATCAGAATCAGGTCTTTTTTCCAAGCCGTATGTGTGTGTTTTCTGGAATCCTTCTACACGCTTAACCTTAGTGATCTCTTGTGGCAATGAGTTCCACAGGCTAACTGCATTGTGTAAGAAAGTATGTCCTTTGATCAGTTTTAAATGTATTGCCTTTTAATTTCAGTGATTTCCCCCTTATTGTTGGGCAGTGAGACGGAACATAGGAGCGGCTCTGTGCAGTTCATTACTTTGTATAGCTTTATCATGTCCCCCGTGACTCACCTCCTCTCAAAACTAAACATCTCCAAGCTTCTCAGTCTCTCCTCAGTTATTTTTCCTATGAATCTTTCCAGTCAGTGTCGGGATGGTTGAAACACCTCCTATAAACGTTAGCCTGAATTACTGACCCCCCGAATCCTTCAGCAAATGAAGGGCGGACAATACAGAATCCACATCAGCACCTTTCATCTTCTGGGCATAGCTGGCATGTACGGAGATGGAATTACCGCTCTGCTGATTTAGTCGTTCCTGAAACAGATGCTTCAATATATTAAAAACTATCATTCATGTAACACAGCAAACCAGCAGCCTGGTACCAGAGGTGAATTTGGCCAAAAGTAGTTTTAGGGCATTTAAAGTGAGAGATAAAGTACATCTCTGGGCACAGACATTCAGAGATTTAAGGTGAGAAGGGACCATTAGATCATCTCACTTGACTGCCTGTAAATCACAGGCCATTCCATTTTACCTTGTTCTTCCTGTAGGGAGCTCAATAACTTGTGTTTTGGCTAAGTCCCATCTTCCAGAAAGGCGTCTAGTCTTGATGTAAAGACATAAAAAGATGGAAAATCTACCACTTCCCTGTTAGAAATGTGCGCCTTACTTCTCCTCTGCATTTGTCTGGCGGCAGCGTCCAGCCATTGCTTCTTGTTCTGCCTTTGTCAGCTAGACTGAGGAGCCCTTCTGTCCCTAGGATTCCCGCCCCATGAAGGTCCTTCAAGCCACCTCTCAATCTCTGTGATAAGGTGAGCAGACTGAGCTCCTTCAGTCTCCCACTAGAAGGCATTTTCTCCAGCCCTTGAATCATTTCTGTGGCTCTCTTCCGAATCCTGTTTAATTTTCCAACAACCTGTTTAAAAATGTGGCCCCTGGAACTGGACAGGGTGTTCCAGCATCAGGCTCCAGATACAGCGGTTAAAAAAAAATCCCCTCCATCCAACAATCCCATTAGCCCTTTCTGCTGCAGCATCGCATTGGCAGCTCCTGTTGGACTGTGTGTGTCCACTCTGACCCCTAAATCCTTTTCAGGACACAGTCCCCCGGTGTGTAGGTGTGGCCTGCATTCCTTGGTCCTAGATGTATGACCCTGGATTTGACTGTGTTAAAACACACTGTGTTTGAATGGGCTCAGTTTACCAACTCACCCAGATTGCTCCATAGAACGGCCCTGTCAATCTCTGTGTCATCCACAGATTTTATATTTACATCCAGTCCCAGATCATTGATGAAAATATTGGAAAGCATCGGGCCCCACTCAGTGACAAATCCCTGGTGACAACTACTTGTTGAACTCCTTCGGTTAACCTGTTCTTATTCAATTTAATGTGTGCTTTATTGATATTGTATAGTGCTAACTTTTTAATCAAAATGGCATACAGTACTTAGTCAAACACCTTGCAAAAGGAAGTATATTAAAACAACACAATTACCTTTATCAGCCCAACTTATCTGCTCAAAAAATGAAATCAGGCTTGTCTGACAAGACCTATTTTCTATAAAGCCGTTTTGACTGGCATTAATTACAATCCCATCCTTTACTTCTTTAACACTTGACTCCACTATATTGCCTGGGATTGATGTCAGGCTGGCTGGTCTATGGTTACCCAGGTCATCCTGCTTGCCCTTTTTGAACATGTACACAACATTACCAGTCTTGTGAAATTTCCCCAGTATTCCAAGCGTTATTGAAAAATATCAGCAGGCCAGAGATCTCCTCAGCCAACTCTTTTAGGAGTCTTGGCTCCCCAGCATAACTGACACCAGCAGAGCTGGACCAACTTACACTGGGTGTGAGTCAGATCTGGGTTTGCGAAGCACTTTGAGCTCTTTAGGGGGAAGTTGCTATTGGTATTAGTACTGGGCCAAAGTCTCTCTGGCGTTACACAAGGGATAAATCTGGCCTGCGTTTTTTTTAAATTACCGTGTCTTGTCCAAAGATAGAGGGTGCTAGCAATGATTATACCAATAATTATTCCCAAACCCATCCCTCTCCGGCTCCTCTCAGAATCAAAGGCAGAGCAGCCCTTGCTCGGGCGGTTTCCTGCTCAGGAATTCTGGTTTCACTTCCCTGGAGCCTCTTGGAGTGTCATCAACGGTGGTGCTCAGCACTTTGCATGTGTCAGCTAGCCCAGCCCCTCACAGCGCGGCCTGCTGCCACGAGCCAGGCAAAGGACAGCTTGTCTCCTGACACCCGCCGGGCACTTACGTAACTTCCCCATGGCCACAGCAGGCCGCTGCCTGCTCTGCTCACGCCTCCCTCTGGGCTCAGGCCGGGAGGAGGCCGGCATCGCCGTGTGCCTAGCAAGACGGGGCCCATCCTGCTCCTCTGTGCATGCAGAACTCCCCTTGGACGCAGGTGGGCGCTTGGTGCGTGTAGGGGCAGACCTGGCATGGGCTGTGACTGTGTGAGCAGGCGTGTCACAGGGTGACGTGCGCACCACCTTGCACAGACTGGGGGGGTGAGGGGGGGCTTTAGAAGAGAAAACGGCCCATAGAAAAGATGTTCTCTGACATCTGGGAACCCGTGCACTCATGCGAACATGGCACGGAGCAGCCCAAGGCTGTCACGGAGACGAGGGTGGTGAAGAAACCGCTGAACGGGTTTTGATGTTCTGATGAACAGTAACTGGTTTTTGAAGGAAATAAAAAATGTCACTGGAAATTTGTCTCTTTTGAAATCTTCCTATTGTTTCTTTGATATCAAAACAAGACAACTGCCCCACAGGAATTCCTGCAGCATTTTTACCACTTTGCCCCACGCTTGCCTGTGGCCGATTCCAGAGCTGTGGCCCCCGCGCCCCCCGAGCCAATGGGTGGTGGGCTCCGGGACAAGGCAGGGTTGTTCCAACGCGGCAATCCTGGCCCAGAGACGAGGAGTGGAGGCTGTCAGGACCAGTGCTGGGCAGAGCTTCCCCTCCCCTGCAGGGGCTGCAGGTTAGATAGCAGCCCTGGCAAACCCTCTCCTGGGAGTCTTCTTGTGACACGTTCGCTGGAGGTGATGCTGGGTCCTCTCCAAGGACCTTGTGCTAGAGAACTGCACACCAGCCCCACTGCCACCCAGGAGCCAGGCAGGCTAAGGCCCGGGCTCACCTCAGCCCTTGACAGGATTCAGTCACGCTGGGAGTCTCTGCAGCGCCGAGGTGCTGCGCCCCACCGCAGTGTCATGGGCCTGGGTAACGTGAGATTTGCAGCTTCTCACCACAGGGAAATTAAAGAGAAAAATGGCAGCAGAATGTCACTGTGCATGGCACATGCCCTCACTGGTGCCATGCACTATCCACCTCAGCAGCGGGCATGGCATGGGGGGCCAGGGAGTGTGTGTCAGCACGCCTCGTCACCACTGCCACTGACTCGCTAGACAAATCACGTCCCTTCACGCTCCTCAGTTCACCCATCTGTACAATGGGCCTAGCTGGGGGGGGGGGGGGTTATCATGCTCATCTCATGATTGGAAAGTGCTTTGCGATCCTCTGATGCAACATGCTCTGGACGTGCAACGTATTATTACTAGGATAGGATGCACGAGTGTATCTTCACAGACAAGGGTGATGCACATTTGCCTACCCTTTGTTCAAGGACATGCTGTGGCCAGGGCTTCTAGTATGCCCTGTATGTTCTGTGGTAAGGGACTATGAATTGCACTTTATACATAGGCTCATGCGACATTTTATCAGGACATGTTGGTAACCATCAATTTCATCGTATACGCACAGGCTGAAGGAAAATGTCGCCATCAATCATCATCAAAACGGCAGTGTTTTGCCAGGAGGCAGAGTAAGAAAAACGCTGCTTGAGAATTCAGTGGAGTTTGATTTAAGGATATTTACTCTGTAGATTTAGCTGTGATGTTGTCGATTTGTGTTTTAACGGCTATACAATTTTAGCTCTTTGAATCTCAACATCTACTATCATTAAATAATTATTGTCTGACACCCCAATGATTTCCCACAACTGTGAACATTTAAGTTGATAAAAAAGTTTTTAAAAATGCTTAAAAATAAACATCAATATTACCCATCAAAATAACAAAAAAAAGACAAATCTAATTCTGCCAAGCCTATTTATATAGATTTATGTTCACGCCTTCCAAACCTACGGTTCCAGGGGGAAATGATGGCATGAACACAATACTGCGAGCCACTTTCACACCAGCCAGAAGGAGGCATGAATTACCCACAGTAGTTACTGGTCTTGTTTACAGTGCAAGGAGCTCTTTCGGGATGTGGGCACTTTGCGCATTAAATGTTAACAGCAGGGTCAGCTTTCACACTAATGTAAGGCTGATGTTTGGTCCTGATTTATTCCTACTTCCCATGTGCACGACGAAGTACCTTTTATCGTTTCTGGAGCCTGTTAAACATTATGAACAAAAGCCTTTAAATCATTGCACTATTTCTTGCTGACTGCATTCCACTCCGCCTGGGTCAAAGAGGGTTCTTCTCTTTAGTTCTTTTTTTTCCTGTCTGAAGCACTTTTTGCCAGTTACACACACAATTTTTCATGCAACTCCTCTCTCTGCTTAAACATGCTAGTTGTGTATTATGTGTGTGTGTGTGTGTGTGTGTACACACACACACACACACACACGCACGTGTACACACACACCCCCTTGCACTGTTAAGCTCAGAGAGAGATTCCATGGCAAACCAGGAGCTGCACTGGAAGGAGGGGATTTGACTGCTGGAAGCAAAACTGATGAATCCTGTCCTACAAAAAGGCCCATAAAAGTTCGTTGCCCTTCGTTACGCCACTGCCCATTTTAAAGGGAGCCTGCAAAGGATTTTTTCAGGTTGTGGCCTTATTTTTGGTTTCTTTTTGCGGGAGAGAGAGTGCGCCTGAACAGGCTGGTTGTGTTTAAATAGCTTGAAGGACACGAGCCAGTCCCTGCTGGGTTGGAAGGAAAGCTTCCCTGCGAGGCAAGTTCTCCACCGGGGTTTTGAAGCAGCTGGCTCTGGGCACGGCTGGAGATGCGATGCTGAGCTCCCTGGACCACGTCTGACCCGATGTGGCAATACCCAGGGTCCGGTTCTGCTGTGTGCTGTAACCAAAGGTCCTGCACAGCGAGCAGGGCTCATCCTAGGAGGGGTTGCTGAGAAATGCACAGAAGAGATTTTCTGGGCTAAGCCTTTAAAACTGACCCCAACAAAGCCCTGGGGAACAGAACATGGTCTGGCCTGCCTGGATCCCTGCAGCTCAGCTGCCTCCCAGCAGCTTCTCCTGCGTTTCCGAGTCTGCCTTGCCTGGCTGGGCGCGTCTAGCTGGAGCAATTGTCAGCCTCTCCCTGCAGAGACCCGCTCCTCTCCGACTTCCGCCCCTGGCATCCTCAGTGGTCAGGCTCCTTCCTGCTTCAACGAGCAGCCCAACAACCGGGGCAGGAAAACCGGCAGATGCAGCACGTGGGGCTGTCAGGCTGTTACACACCGCAACCTCAGACCGTGGGGCAGGGCAGGTAGGGCAGGCACGTACCCCAACCTGAGACCGTGGGACCCATGGAGGCGAGGGGGGCTGGGCAGGGTGAGGCTGTCCCACATTCGGACTTGAGGCTGCGGGGCTGGCAGGACAGACGTGCTCCCTCTGATGAGTCAATCCAAGAAGGCAGCCCCCGCGCCCTGCTCCCCGCCCCCACTCGCCGATCGATGGCCTTTGTGCCGGGGGAAAGTCACAGCTGTCAACTGCTGGGCACTGCCCTGTGTGTGCAGGGCCCCCCCGGCACCCCACCCCCCGCCTGGCCGGCCCGGCTGGGGATTGCTGGACAGGGCATCCTGGAACGACTGATGAGGTCTCCATAGAGCACACGGCAAGCGCTCCCCCCGCCTCTCTCGGGCTGAGCACACAGGTCTATTGCTCTCCCCAGCTCAGCTTGCTGAGCCTGTGCCACCCTCCCCAGCGGCGGTGCCAGCCGCTCCCACAGCAGGGGGCTAGTGCTGGGCCGAGCCAGCCCTGCACACCCGGTCTGGATTCTGTGCATCTCAGCCCACTTCAGCCCCGGCACCTGGCACCTCCGTGGGCGCAGGCAGTGGGGATCCTGTCTGGGCCAGCACAGGGCCAGGTCATGACGGGACGGGACCGCGGAGGTGAGAACGCCTCCCGCACTGCGTGTGTCAGCGCCAGAGTGTGTGTGAGAAAGGCCAGAGCCCGGCCAGGCCTAGCTGGGAGGGGGGCAGAGCCGCCAGCTGGGAGAGACGCTGCTCGTCTGAGCCTTTGGGTGCATTTCTCATGGCAAGTGACTTTAACAGACCACTGAAGCCTGGCCCGGCCCTGCTGGAACACCTGCCTCCTTGGCCACCGTCCCCCGAGACCCTTCAACACCCGGGCAGGCGCAGGGCACTCGCGGATGGGGACGGCCCAGCACCCCTGCTGGGCAGCGATAAGAGGCCGGGCCTTGGTAACGTCGCTGTCTGGCCGGGGTGGGAATTCAGAGCTTCGGGCCAGGCTGTGGTGGCAGCTCCCTGGAGCCAGCATGTTACACCGGGGCCCGTGGAGCAGAGCCACCGGGAGCCTGGCTGGGAACCGCACAGCCGGGATCACACACAGCCCTGGGGGCTGGCTGAAACAAACCGCCCCCTCCCTCTGACCAATCGAATGGAGAAATTAGCTCGGGCTCAACTGGGTGAAATGACCGAGGCCGCGATCCCTGGGGTTCGATTCGGGTTTGCTGGGTGACGCTTGCACACAAGAAAGCTTCCAGTTCAGCTGCCTGCTCCAGGGAGCAGAGACCCACAGAGTCAGGGCTAGGGCCATGCCAGCCCCCGGGGGGCTCCCCAGTGGGGAGGGCACCAGAAGCTGCCTCCACCCCCCGCTCTTGCACCCCGCACAGCGCAGGGCCAGAACCCACTCAGGAGAGCAGCCGTGCTCCCTCTCGCTGCCTCTGCCGGCCCCACAGCAGGAGGCTGGCGAGTTCGGGCTATAGCCCTGACCCTCTTCTCTGCAGAGCTGCCCATGTGCTCAGCACGGCTGCGCCCGCTGCGAGGCTGGAGACGCTGCCGTGCAATGGGCTCCAGCTGCAACAGGCCCCACCCTCTGCAGCGCTCCAGCACTCCCACGCCTTCCTGCTCTTGCCCCTGCTGGGTCCACATTCC
Source organism: Emydura macquarii macquarii (assembly GCF_026122565.2). Lineage (NCBI taxonomy): Eukaryota > Metazoa > Chordata > Testudines > Chelidae > Emydura > Emydura macquarii. Next base: position 876,082 of record NW_027130866.1, on the reverse strand, counting down.
CCCCCCCCCGCCCTTCTTAGCTGAGAATAGCAGTAGAGACCTGGCATAGGGCATTTCCTGGAATCAGAGACCAGCTGGGCCGAATCAGCTGCTCCCAGCATGTGGTTAATGCCCAGGAAATGCCCTGCACCACAGCTGAGAGTGCTGGGAAACAACGCTTGTGTTCTGGCCAAATCTGCGTTTGTACAGGCATCGACAAACGGATGTCAGGCAGCAAGCGGCTCCCCCGCGGGGCTCCTGCCATAGACACGGTGTCCATGATGCACGGCTCCCCTCGGGGCTTCCCGCGTAGGACTTGGCACCAGAGAGCAGGATGGTGGGGTGGGGGGCAGGGCAGTGGCCTTGCAGAACAACCCAGGGCGGGAGCAGGGAAGTAGCATGGAGACAAGAGCTGGGCAGGAATTTTCCAGCCAACCTTTGCATCCGAAAGTTTCAGTTCATGGACAGCGAAAGCGTTCCCGGGAAAGGGTCGTCTCGCCGCATCTCCCGAGTCAAAACCGCTTTGCAATCGTTTCAAGATGCGTGAAACATCCCATCTGACGGCTGACAACTTTTGCATTTTGAAATTTTATACTAAAAAAGGTTTGAAGATTTAAAGGGTCAAAATCAAAGTGAAATGTTTGCAAATCATCACAAGACGAGGAATCCATTGCCGCGAGTCGGAGCTTTTCTGGGTGATTGGTACATTCCTGACCAGTCGGGGAGCCGCATGGCAGCTTCCACCGGGAGTTGACTCAGCAGAATTCAGGGTGGGTTAACCTTGACTGACTCTGGCCTGCCCACGTTAGGCAGCTGAGTTTGTTTATCAAAGGAGAAGAGAGTTAAGATCAGCAGATTCCCGGGTGTGAGAGAAAACAACCCGCTCCTGCCCTGCTCCTCGGGGAGCTTGTGAACTGGCCAGGCCCAGGGAACAAACAACGTTCCCCCCACCCTTCCACCCTCCCCGCACTCACAGGACAGCTAATGAAAGACAAATGCGGCTCAGCTCCTTCTGTGGCCCAGGTTCCCAGGGGCATGGCAAATGGGGAGAGTTTCACCCCAGCCCACGTGTGTGAGCAGGTCCAGGAGCCTGGCTTGACACAAGGGAGCCTGCAAAGCTGTTTAAAGCTGGTTCTGTGCCATGGGGCCCAATTCTGCCCTTGGTTACACCCTGAGTAAACCAGCAGAGCTGCTCTGTGTGTGAGCAGAACCAGGCTCCAGGGAAATGGAGGCTGGGTGATGGTAACAGCGACGGTGGAGCGTGATCTGCTACAACTTACACCTTCTGAGCCCTCTGCTTTGTCTGCCCCGTCCTCCCCACTCCACGGCTGCCTGGAAGCAGCTCAGGTGGGGCCAGATGCAAAGGTGAAGTGGAAGGGGCATGGTGCATGGGTGTGTCTGAGTCAGCCAGGCTACGGGAGGGCACCGTGCATGCAGAGGGGATTTGTGTTGTACCAGCTCCCGCTCCTCACTCTCTTTGGGCCCTGCTGTGCAAGGGAAAAGTGCACAAGCGAAGGCCTAATGCCCAAGGACCACGCCGGTGAGCAGGCCACAGGCAGTGCGCAGCGCACCAGGCGCCCTGGGGGGCGGGAAGTGGGATGGGGGTGTCACAATGCTGCGCTGTGCCGTGTGCGCTTTTACAATCAAGTGAGCCACTCGTCTTAATAATTCATTGCTAGTAACTTCAGCCTTTATTAGATACAGGGTTAACATATACCCAGAGCATCTTAACTCGGTCACTCGATCTGTCTAACTAAAACCAACCAGCCGGCAGCTCCCACACCCTGAACATTCGGTTTGGTCTCTGAAAGCCATAGGAACTCCATCACCTTCCTTTTCATTGTTTAAACACAAAGGTATTGGTGTACACACATGCACACACACACACAAATCATCTTAACAGCTTTCTAGATGTCTTTTAACAGGTCTCTGATGCAATGAGCATCTAACATCTATAGTTGCTGTGTTATTGGAGTTGTTTTTATTACTGCGAGAAACGATGTAATTTTCATTTTCTCGCTACTCTTAGTGCTGACTGTATCATTTCTTCTTTCCGCTCAGCCTGTTCTAGCAGGCAACACTTTCAAATATCTGCAGTTTGGCCTATGCACTTGACCATTATTAGTCATGACCTCATAAGATTGAGGTGCTTCCGCTACCTCTTCTGTTGCAGTGGCTTTCTAAGCCTAGTTCCTTCCATTACAGATACGTTCTCTATCATACTCAGTTTCAAATATAGCTTGTGATATTCTATCATAATTCTCTTTTCATACACACTTGACTGATATTTATACTTATTCCTTTCCTTTTATCCTTCTTGGAGAAACAGGTAATCGCTTTCTGTTAAACAACAACAACTGTGTGGGTGATAAACCTCATTGTAATGGGTTTGTTCTATAATTTAATAATGCCAAATATAAATCTGTATTTGTTCCTTCAGCTTTTGTTAGTAATCTTCACTATTTTAACACCATTTTCAAGTAGCCCCTTAGGTTGTGAGTAACCTAGATTTGATGTAATATGTTTGAAAATATAGGCTATGGCAAAACTTTTAAACTTTTGACTGAAATTGAGGTCCATTATCTGTCATTTCTGTATCAGGAATGAAATGCGTTGCAAAAATTGATTTAATTTTATTAATGTCTTATTTTGCACATTGTTTGCTAGTATAGATATTTCAGCAAAAGGTAAAAAATCAAGAACTATAACATACGCACATCCTTTATATGCAAAGGAATGTGAACATATTTTACACCAAGGTCTTAAATTTTCTTGAATGAATGTCAGGGCTTGTTTAGACTCAGCATTTCTATATGAGGTTCAACAAGGACAAGTGCAGAGTCCTGCACTTAGGACGGAAGAATCCCATGCACAGCTACAGACTGGGGACCGACGAGTTAGGCAGCAGTTCTGCAGAAAAGGACCTGGGGGTTACAGTGAATAAGAAGCTGGATATGAGTCAGCTGTGTGCCCTGGTTGCCAAGAAGGCTAATGGCATATTGGGCTGCATTAGTAGGAGCATCGCAAGTAGATCGAGGGAAATGATTATTCCCCTCTATTCAGCACTGGTGAGGTCACATTTGGAGTATTGTGTCCAGTTTTGAGCCCCCCACTACAAAAAGGATGTGGAGAAGTTGGAGAGAGTCCAGCGGAGGGCAACAAAAATGATTAGGGGGCTGGCGCACAAGACGTATGAGGAGAGGCTGAGGGAACTAGGCTTGTTTAGTCTGCAGAAGAGAAGAGTGAGGGGGGATTTGATAGCAGCCTTTAACTACCTGAAAGGGGGTTCCAGGGAGGATGGAGCTAGGCTGTTCTCAGTGGTGGCAGATGACAGAACAAGGAGCAACGGTCTCAAGTTGCAGTAGGGGAGGTCTAGGTTGGATATTAGGAAAAGCTTTTCCCTAGGAGGGTGGTGAAGTACTGGAATGGGTTACCTAGGGAGGTGGTGGAATCTCCATCTTTAGAGGTTTTTAAGGTGCAGCTTGACAAAGCCCTGGCTGGGATGGTTTAGTTGGGGTTGGTCCTGCTTTGGGCAGGGGGTTGGACTAGATGACCTGCTGAACTCCCTTACAACCCTAATCTGCTATGAGTCTAGGATTCTATTCCTTCCCTGGCAGGCATTTTACAATTTTCCCTTTGAACATACTCATTTAAGTCCTTTGGATCTGAACATAAATATAAGGATCCCTCTTTCTTTTCTACTATGAATTCACCCAGTTTGTCGGCTCTTCCACTGTGACTTAAATCTAAATTAACTAGCCTTTCCAATACTTTTTCTGCCTTATTTCTTAAAGCTAAGGGTATTTTTTTAGTTGCATGTATAACTGGTTTCTTTGTTTCATTTAACTCTATTTTATACATTGCATCCAGTTTACCAATGCTATTTCTAGTGTTTCAGAATCCTGAATAATCTGAATTCTACCAATTAGATTTAGTGCTAAACATGTTTCTAAACCTAACATAGAAAAACCTTGTCCTGTAACTACTACAAATCTTACGTTTACCAAATTATCTTAACTATGACCAGTAACTCACAATACCCATAACAGAATTTTTTTAGCACTGTAAGTTTGTAAATTAGTATGTATTAGTTCTCTTACTACAGCTTTCACTGTTAGACATTTTATAATTTCTTCTGAAATGTCATTAGTTTGTGGCACCTGTATCTATTACATAGGAAAGAAATGTTCCACTAGTAGATAGTGTAACTGTCCAATCCTCCTTGTAGTTCACAGAGTGACGCTGCTTCAAAACACTCAGAAAATTGTCTTCTTCTGCAATGCCAGCTCTGTATTCCTTCTTCGCTATCTTCTCAGAGGCTTTTGAATTTTGAACTAAATGTATACTTCTAAGTTTTTCCAGACACTTCTCTTCACAAAGTTTTGCAAAATGATTCTGTTTCTTGCAGATGGGACAGGTTTGACATTGGACACTGTCTAGGTTGGTGCCTCCTTCACATATGAAACATTCTTTCATTAGTGCCTATGTTTTAACTTTAATACTTTCACTGTTTTCCTCCATAGACTTGTTTTTCTTTTCCTTACTAAGTCTATATACATCAGTTTGCTTTCTTTCTAAATTGTGCAATCATTGTTAATTACATTCAGCAGTTTGGCAAATTCTCCCTGTCTTCTCCAGAATTGGATCTGGCTTTTCTCAGTCTTTTTCTTACACTGATATCTTTTACACCTCACAATTTGATCTCTTGTCACTGACTCAGATAGATTCTGGAAATTACAAGGTCTGACTTCTTATCTTTAGATTTCTTAAAAATGATTCAGAAGCCCTTGACTTCATTTGATTTCTTGAGTGAAACTTAAATCTTTCAAATAAGAACAGCCAGACTGGGTCAGACCAATGGTCCATCTAGCACTATAGCCTGTCTTCTGACAGTGGTCAATGCCGAGTGCTTCAGAGGGAATGTACAGAACTGGGCAACCATCGAGTGACCCACCCGTGTCGTCCCAGCATCTGGCAGTCAGAGACTAGGGACACCCAGACCCTCTTGGCTAATAGGCATTGATGGACTGATCCTCCATGAACTTAGCTACTTCTTTTTTGAACTCCATTAAGTTTCGGCCTTCATACCATCACCTGCCAATGGGTTACACAGGCTGACTGTGCGTAGTGTGAAGAAGTACTTCTGTTCATTTTAAACCTGCTGCTTATTAATTTCATTGGTTGACCCCTGGTTCTTGTGTTATGTGAAGGAATAAATAACATTTCCTCATTCACTTTCTCCACATGATTCATGATTTATAGACCTCTGTCATATTCCCTCTTAGTCATCTCTTTTTCAAGACGAAAAGTCCCAGTCTTTTTAACCTCTCTTCATGCCCTTAGTCATTTTTGTTGCCCTTCTAATCATTACAGTCTAGTTATTATGTAGTCCTGCCTTGAGTGCAGGGGACAGGACTAGATGACCTAATGAGGTCTCCTCCAGTCCTACACATCTATGATTCGCTGTTATTTTTCCAATTCCAATATATCTTTTTTGAGATGGGATGACTAGAAGTGCATGCAGCATTCAAGGTGTGGAAGTACCATAGATTTATATAGTGGCATTGTGAGACTTTCTGCCTTATTATCTGTCCCTTAATGTTTAATTTCTTTTTGGTAAACAGTATTTCTCAATTTTTTTTAAGACAAACTCATAGGCAACTCTTTTTCTAACATTAAGTTCAAATGAATTATGTAATGAAATTGCTTCACTACCTGCAATATTAAAAAAGATGGCTGTCTTTTATTCCTCTCCCAATGCCCTCAAAAATAAATCAAATTCTTGCTTAAACCTTTTCCAATTTTCTGCAATGTTTCTTGACACTTTTAGAAATGTGAGAACTCTTAATTGATCCATCTTACTTCATTCAGACTTGTTTTTCACTCCTGAGTAACTTTTACCTCAGGGTTTTTAACTTCTTCCAGTTTTTTGATCACGTCCCCCATGCCAGTTGCCCTGTGTTGTTTCATACTCCAGTAATCCACTAAACTTAATAACAATCCATCACTAGAAATTTAACAGCAGCCTTCCTTAGACACATAGTTAACACACATACAGGGCATCTGACCTCTGGCCAGTCCGTCAGTCTGACCTGACAGCAGCCGTCAGCCCCATGCCCTGGAGAGTCATTCATTCCCACCAAGGCGCGGTAAGACCACAGGGGTTTGAGGGGAAGGTGTGTGGACAGCTTGGACCAGGGCAGGCCAATCACCTGGCACAGCGCATTAGGGCGGGGCTGCAGCCTGAACCTCACAGTGGGACCATGAACCACCATGGCCGGGGCTCTGGCCTGCAGCGTCTGACCCAGAAACGGGCTCCCCAACTCTCCCGCAGCCTGCAGGACGCAGGCAGACCCAGTGCTCCTTCGCCAAGGCTGAGCCCAACGCCAGCTCTCCCCAGGAGCTAATGTCCCATATTGGCAGCATGGGGCCGACTGATTTCCCAAGCAACCCAGTTACTAGTTCCCAGGGGCCCTGTGCCAGCCTTGCCAAGGTCACTGCTGCTCTGCTGCTCAACGCCAGGCCCAGATGGTCTGAGGGGCACTCACCTCTCCTCCTCTGGGCCTGGGAGGCAGTGCCATTCCTTGCAGCAAGGCACCTGCCCTGAGCTCTTGCTGCAGCCGCACCAAGGTGCAAAGCTTTGAGCAGCCTGGATGGGCTGAGCTGCAACATGCACGCTGCTGGGGGGACAGCACCTCTGCCCCTGCCCCACCCGCACTGCCAGAAACCCTGGCTGCCACACCAGAGACCGGCAAGCACCAGGGGACAGGACAGGGCTGCCGGCTGCCGTCTTGCTGCTATCAGATCGGCTTAAGTCACCCCCCGCCCCCATCACTGCCCTTTGATTTCCAAAGTATGACCGTTGGCTGTAGGGAGGGAAGGTGGAGGATTGGCACAGACAGGTGGAGGGCCTGGTTTCCAGCCATGTTCTTGCCCTCACTTTCCTCCAAGAATTCTGCAGGCTGAGCTGCATTTCAGACGACAAGCAGAGATGAAGCTAAGTACAGAGCGTGCTCCAATTCCTGCCTGCTGTACGCTCAAAACATCTTCCCCATTCCCTGACGGGAGCAGCAGTCTCTTGGTCTGCAGCGTGCACTGGCTTGCCAGCAGGCTGTTATCCCATGGTCAGGCTGCAGCGTACAGCATTGCTACGCTGGTAAACACGCTCGTACGCCAGCTCAGAGCCTGATTACAGAGCTGCTCTTGGGAGCTGAGATGCTTCCGAAAACTGGGCCAGAGGCTTCTACGCGCCCCTCTGCTTCAACAGTGTGTTTTCTTCTAGCCTGGGAAAGGCAAGTTTCCAAAGTACAATATTGTGACTTCCTGCGTCGCTTCCACCCGCCGAGGTCGGTGGGCCTCCATCTGAGTCTGCTTTGCACTGCTGTGAGCCCAGCGGAACCTGGAGCAGGATTTTTGACCTGTCGGATTTCATCTGCTCCTGCCTGTCACTTCCCCTCCCACCAGACCCCTGCGGTGTCACCATGAGTTGCCATGGAGATAAAGGTGATGTTCCAAACGGGAGTAAGAGCTGATGGCCCTCCCCAGAGACTACCTTCAGAGGAGTCACCCCGAGCTCCATCTGCCTGGGCGCGGTCTCAGCCCTGCGCCATGTTCCGCTGCAAGACTGAATGCCACTGAATGGGGCCCAGTGGGAGAGTTAAGGACTCCCTGGTTATTAGCCCCAGATCTGTGGGGAATTCCTAAAGCATCAATGACACTAGATCTTGGATACAGCTCAGGATCATCCTGAATAATTCAGACCGGTGAGACAGTCTGAACATGCTCAGTTCTGGGACAGCTCAACTCTTCCTCTCTAGCAGGACCAGAAATCATGCCAGTGGGGACTGTCTGCAAAGATGCAGCTGGGTGTTAGACTCCACAATAGCTAATGGCCTCAGAGCACAGAGCCAGGCAGGGAGATCAGCTCTGTTAGAGGGCAAACAACCTCCATACACTACGACAACCCAGCCAGTTCTCTGTGACTGTCCGCGACGACCAGAGACTGGACTGCGCCCAGATGAAACCCCTCCCTGTTGTGAGTCCAGGTCTGCCTGGAGGAATGGTTCGTCTTTAGGTTGCTTTGCCGGGAAAGAAGATTCTGATTGTTTGTTATGTTAATGGGGTGGACTGATCTGTGCTAACTTCCGCTCGGCATTCACAGCCACAAGCTGCTCAAAAATCTTGGCAAAAAAGAAAACAAATCCACTGAAGAGTGTTCTGCCGACTGTAAAGAAATGTCCGGGTGCTGCTCTGCCTAGCAGCGTCTAGCGGCTGAAAGATTTATTAGAGACGCTGCAGTTAGGATGAGGAACTGGCTTGGCTGAAGTGAGAACTGATCCACCAATCGGTCTCAGAGCCTCTTTGCTTTTCCCTTTCATAGAGTCCGCCCCATTTCCTGTTTTGTACAGATGTGCTGTGCTGCTGTGTTTGCATTATGAACAGCTGCTTGCTTGTACCTCCCGGGGGCTGTGTGTCAGTCCAGACACCTGCTGTAAACACATGGGCAGCGGCTGGCCCTGGACGTACGGCAGAAAGTCAATTTTGGTAACAATTCCAGGAAAGAGTCTGATCTTAGTAACCTGGTGTAAATCCAGAGGTACTCCATTGCCCCACTCTTCATTTACACCAGGGCCACAGATCAGAATCTGAGCCCAGTCCATTCGACGATGTCTACAGCGTAGTCTGGTTAGCCCTGGGCTGCCGCTGCCCTGACCCGAGAGTGCGGCGGGGAAGTGCAGCCCCCATTTGGAAGAACTGCCGCTCTTGCATTTCAGCAGCCTCTGAGATACGGTACTAGCCACCTCCGAGGGGCCAGGCACGGTACAAAGACAGTCGTAAGCACTCCCCACGATTAGACAGTGCAGTGAAATCCAGCTGTTTACCGCCGACACTGAGCAAATTGCCACTGAATTTCTAAGAGATTTTCTTCCAGCTCCTAACAGGCCCTGCTGTATTTACGCTGCTGTTCCTGGCTCCTGCCACCCATGGCCCAATCCCCTAGCCACTGACACCAACGGGAGCCTTGCCACTGACTTCAGCGGCAGCAGCAGCAGGCCTCCGTGCTCTCTCTCCCGTCTGACAAGCAGCACTAACTAGGCTGTGTCCAGGGTTCCTCCGGGAAACGCACCACGGCCAAACAGAGCAGTCCTTCTTTGCAGCTCTGCGCAGAGACCTGGCCTTGCTGTCGGACCGGTCCCCGCTGGTCCCCAGTGCGCCTGGAATTGCACAGAACAGTCCATCCCATGGGCTAGAATAAAGATCATTGGCCCTGGAGCCACATTAGCTGGGCACTCGAGTGTTTCATCATCCCTGCAGCCCAGGCAGGGCCTGCTGCTGTGTCCTGGCCTCGGCTCTTTCCTTCTCCCTGCTGACACTGGGTCACACAAACACGTCCTGGGCAGTCTTCCTCTTCAGATCTGCGACCTAGGATGGGTCAGGCGACCATCCGATCAGGAGAAGGCGTCAGAATTGGAAACTCTGTGCCGATTCCTTAGCCCCCTCCCTCTCTCTGGCAGCAAACACGACCCAGTCAGTTCTGAACCCTGGGCACATGGACGAGCCCGTGGGACTGAGCAGTGCATCTCTTACTGCTGAAGACAGATTTGCCCTAGTTATAGGGGACAGGGGCCTTGTGATATGTCCCTTCCCCAGCTGCCCTTAGGGCTCTGAGAGCCCCGGGCCACAGCCCCTCCTCCAGCACGAGGGACCTGAAATGTAAAGAACCTCAGCACAGGCTGAAAGTGCCACTGGACAGCCAGGAGCAAGAGCTTCTTGCTGATCTTTCCCCAAGCTCACAGCTCACTCCCAGAGCTCTTCACAGGTGCCCTGAGCTGCCCGTTGCAGTCCATGAAGAGCCTGCTGCAGGTCTCGCCATTTCTGGGAGGCACCCTAGGTCAGCGTAGGGAGCAGGGATGCAGTGCGTCTCAGGGTGGAGCTGCCACAGCTGTTAGCACTTCACACATCACAACAGTGCGGGATTGTCCGTTAGCTGCAGCCCTTCAGTGCAACTTACACGCAGAGGGAAAGCTTGTGTTACTGCCCCACTCCCTGGTGGACCTGCTCTGGAGAGAAGGTGAGAACATGAGTCTCCTTTCAATCCAGCCTCTTCCATGAGCACTAACCTGGCCCAAAGCCAATCCAGAGCGCCAGGCTGCCCTGAACGTGCTGCCCATGCAGGCGGGGGAGCAGGCTCACGCGGGGGCGCTTCGTGCTCTCAGACCTCGCAGGTACAGCTGAGGTGCAAGTTCAGAAAACACCGTTCATTGCGAGCCCCAGAAAGTGAGGAGGGTTCAGACCAAGCCAGCAGTGTGCAGCCAAGTCCTGGAGACGGAGGGAGGTGACTTCTGCAGCTGGGGGGGGGGGGGGGAGAGCAGGAACAGCTGGGACATGCCAGCCCCTGGGCCATTTTAATCTCTTTCAGCGCCTCACTTACTGACAGGCCGTTTGGCGCCTGCTTGTCACCGTACACTTGCGCACCACACACAGGGCGACGGAGTTCCCTTTGTCGGCAGCGGGTCACTCTTCCCGGACCAGCCCTGTGCGCTCTCACCAAGGCAGGGCAGCTGGAGGCTGTGCCCGCCGCAGACAACAATCCAGAGCATCTCGGGATCAGTCCATCAGCCTGGGCCAAAATTCTGCCCCCCTGCCCCGCTGCGCAGCACAAGCCCACTGAGCAGAGTCACGGTCTTCATACAGGAAAGGCCAGGCGCAGAAGTGTCCCAGCCTGTTGGCCAGAGGCTGGGAGTGGCCGACGGGATGGATCACTTGATGGCTGCCTGCTCTGACGTACCTGGCATTGGCCCTTGTCGGAAGACAGGCCACTGGGCTAGAAGGACCATTGCGCTGACCCCGCATGGCTGTTCTTATGAAACCCACTTTCACTGAACTTAAATGAGAGGAAAAGGGGACGTTAGGCTCATTATCGCCCCGTTAAAGTGAGTAAGCATCACCAGGCTGAATAATGATTTTACATTACAGCCAGCAGGCAGCGAGGTGCCCCAGCCATGACAAGACCATCTCCGGCAGCTGAAGAACAGTTAATAAAAAACGTCTGTTTACAAAGGAACCAATGGAGACGAAACACAAAGAAATGATCACTAACTGCAACCTCCTGATTTAAAGGGATTCGGTCTGGCTATGAATATAGACCACGGATTAACCGCAGCCCTGAACGCCTGTCTGCACTAGCAATGCCTTCGTGGAGGACAATGAAATGATTGCCAGATAATGACTTACATACGCTCGCTCTGCGGCCAAGTTTGAGAGTGGCGCTGCATGCTGAGCGGAGCGAGTCACAGGACAGCTTGCGATGCTGTGAATACTGGTAAGGACATAAAATAGCCGGAGCTCATTATTTTCGGCATTTCTACTACTCTCATCACAGTCGCATCTAGGCACTGGTGAATATTCACAGTCTCAGAAGGAGCTTTCTCTTGCCAGTAAGCACAGCCAGAAGCTAGAGGAATCTTGGGAGAGACTCGCCCCTGGACAAAGCTTAAACGGGACAGACGGGGAGGCAGGGCTTTGGGCGGGCCCGCTGCACAGGAGGGAATCTCACCGGCGAGGATCCCTACATGGACGTTCATAGACTCCTACGAAGACATATAGGCCGTAGGCAGTGCCTTGCCTGCAGAAGGACGAGGCTCTGAAGCGATAGGTCCAGATTCTCCTCTCCACCGAAGACAATGGAGCTACAGAAATGTAAACTGGTATAGCCGAGACCAGACTCCAGCCCCTGGAAACAGACCCTGCCCTGCTTGTGTTAACAAGCCCGCTGCTGGGGTTCTCTACAGGACGCCCAGCTCAGCAATTGCACACGCACTACATCCGCAGGAACAATGCTGGTTTGCAGAGGCGTGCACAGGAATACAAATGTGACGGCTTTTGTAGGGGCATGTTCAGTGCCCCCACCATGGCCCTGGGGCCGGAGGACGCTCGCTCTCCCTGCCATGGCCCTGGGGAGGAAGATTGCTTTCCCTGCCATGGCCCTGGGGCCGGAGGAATTCAGTCAGCAGCACCCAGCGACCATGTGACATGCGCCCAGAGCTCTAGTGTGAGCCTCTCACTTGGCCTGGGCCCCCTGGGCATATCCATTCCTGGCACCAGGCCCCTGTGGCTTTCTGAAGGCTTATCCCTCTGGGCAGAGCGGCTGCCACGTTGGGTATGGGAGATGTGACGAGGTCAAAGGGCAGCCCCTCCTGCACTCAGACCCGGCTCAGGGTGCTGCTGGCTATCGCTAATTCAGATTGGGGCCGTGAGGCGCTAGCCCAGTACAAATAGTAACCACGTGTTCACCACGGCTAGTGCCAGCTGCAGCACTCCACAGCTGTCAATCAGTCCCCCCGTCACCTGATTTTAAGAACTAATAAATCTGAGGTTCTTTGTAATCTGCTGTCTCATTTCTGAACCCGTAGGCGTCCCATTTGCAAGCTGTACTTTGCAATCACGGGGGCTAGGAACTTACTGCATTTTTAAATGAAAGCTGAGCTATTTGCCTAACAGGACTCCAGGAGCAGGGGGCTTTAAAATCTCCCCCCCCAAAAGATCATGTGACTCACGATAATCATCATCATCAGAGTTGGGGCACCCAGGTGCCAGCTCTCCAGCTGTGATAACAGGAATGGCACCATCCCTGCGCTAGGAACGTGCTCCTCAGCAGACAGGAGCCAGGCTCTCACTGCTCCCCTCCGGAGACCGCCCACGCCCGGAGAGCTTTGCTTTTCCTTTCCTACTTTCAGCTCCATAAAGCTGCTTGCTAGCTACCAGGTACGGCCTACAGGCATCCCACTGGCTGCGGTGGAGTGTTAATGGACCATTGGACCACATGCCCACCGCATGGGTGGAAGGTGAGCAGCAAGGAATGGGTAAGTCGCTCACTGTACAGGAGCAAGGTTAACATTGTGCAGTGGCTAGAATAGGCACTTTTCTTTCTTCCTTCTTCCCATTAGGAGAGAAGGGAGAAGCTTATATAAAAAGCAACCCCCTCTGGTGTACCAATATCGTCTACACAGGGCCTTTCATCTCGAGTATGCCCCAGATTTTTGCAGACCGTGGACCCAACCCTGCTCCCATTGAAATCAACGGCAGAACTCCGATAGGCACAGGCCCTCAACATACAGAGGTCAGCCCACCCACTGCTCAGGTGGGGTGAAACGTGCAGCTGTTTAACAAGGCACCGCAAATTTGGCTCAGGGCAGGAGGCAAAGCAGAATGTCACAGGCAACCAAACCAAACTGGAGCTGCAATTTAATTTAGGGGAATCAGCATCTGAACTGGAATGACACCAGGACACTGGGACTCGCCATACCTGACTCAGGTGAGAACGACGATGGACCCAGAGAGCAGTGATACCACGTGGAACACGGCCAGCCCTGCAGCATTCCAGTGTGCGACGGGTGTCTCCCATGCAGGCACTGCGCAGACCTGACCCCGTCTAGCTTGTGTCACCGACCGTGGCACGGGAGCGGCAGTGAGTGTGCTCACACTAGGTACGTTCTGCTCGACAGAACGAAATTAGGATAATTGTCTTTAATACCGAGTTCAATTGTTGCTCTCAGTGCTATGCGCACCATTGATTTTCCTTCTTGGTGCTTTAATTAAGCCTTTAATCCTGGGCCTGTTTATTAAACATTCTATTTCGAACACATCAGCCTGAGAAGACAAGGCATCAACCAGCCAAGCATCCTTTTGTTACTTCTTGTCAGAGGGCAAGTGCTCTTCAAAGGGACAGCTCCAGCATGCAGGCAGGACTCCTGTGGGATCATGCTGAAAGCCAGATCCCTCAGGAGCATGGCCAGGCACGTGTCTTGGCTAATGAGGGGAAGAGCAGCTGTAAAACAAGATTCCTCAAAGGCTGTTCTTCCCTGCAGTTCTGTGTTTATGTCAGGTTTAGAGGAGATCACCAAAGGGGCACGGGGAGACAGATGTCTGCCACACGTGGATGCCGTTTCTCTGCATCCATTCACGTTTTGGACTTCTAAGGCAAGCGAGAATCCAGATGGCCCGGAGCCAGGCTGCAGCACGAGACCAACTGAGAATTTAGAATTAAAGCCATCCCTTCATAGGAGAGGGAACTCAGACCTACACATGCCAGCTGGCACCTCTGCTGAGCCCAGAGCAGAATTATCTTAGTCAGCACAGAATTATCTGTGCACCAACTGCAGTGAGTTGACCCCATATTCCCAGATATGGTAACACTGACAGATCGGCCAGTTAGCAGCTTCTACCACTGCTATGCTCACTCCCAGACACAGTGCGTTGGGAGGTGAGAGAACACAGGATGCCGTCTAGTAGGTTCAGCGATAGCCTGGTCTTAGCACAGATGTGAGATCATGGGATAGAAGGCCCAGCTGTAGAGGATCTTGTGAATATGCCCATATATCCACAGCAGCGGCACTTAGCATCAACGGATCCTCCTGAATTCTGCTTTGTAACGAGCCTTCCAAATGGCATGTGATACACGGGAAACACCAAACCCAGAACAGCAACGTGTCTGGGGCTCTGGAAACCCGTAACTCAGACAGGTTGTCAGAAAAGCCTGAGAGAGGCTCCCCTTAGCTGTGGTTGGTTCCACCTCATATTTCTCTTACAATTCTGTCTGTATAAATGTAACTGTGCTATTATTAATACATTAATACACAGCATCTTTCATCCAAGGACACCAAGGCACTTAAACAACTGAAAGCAACATTTAAATCTCACAGCACCCCTTTGCAAAGGGAGCAAATTATTATTATACCCATTGTATGGGACAGAGGGATGGAGGGACAGGTGGAGGACAACTGACTCATTCTAGGTCGCCCAGGGAGAGTTGGGAGCAGGGCTCCAACATCCTGCTCTCGCTCTGCTCTGTGGCTGCAGAGTCTGCCTGCAGAAGGTCTTGAGAATGAAATATTTGGAGAACCAAGCAATGGAAATTGCAGAGCGGGGCTGGGGCGAGGAAGGGGAACAGTGCCCACCAGTCTCCCCCTTCCAATGCTATCTGCGGATTGAGGACGCTGCAGGACACGCTGCCTGCCCTAGGTTCTTTTGAAAACCACAATTTTAAAGTCTTAACTATGAGAAACGGCGCAATCTGATGGCCTAATCAGAATTCCCAGCCACACCTGAAACACAGCTCAGCATCAGAGCTTCATAAACCCCAGGACATGCAGTGATCTGCATTCCAGTCAGACCTCATCCCTCAAGAAGTGAAATACACCTGTTTAAACACAATTTTCTGGAGCTGGAGCTAAACGAATGCAGACAAATAAGGTGCGCATTTGGCTGATTAACCACCACTGAAACAGGGTGGAGTCTTGTCACTCAAAGCCCAGGAATCAAGACCGAGGCCTGGTCTACACTGCCGGTGGCGTCGACGGGAGACACGCAGGCTACGTACTGAAACGTGTGTATCTCCCGTCGACTTACTAACGTTCCCTGACCGCGACATCTCCACAGCGCTGCGTCAGCGGGAGTCGCTCTCCTGTCAATGCAGTGTTACTCTTTTCAGGGGGGTGGATTTACTGAGTTGGCCAGAGAGCACTTCCAGGATCGATTGTGTGGGTCGCCTCTGCCCACTGCATCGATCCATGGCGCTCGACGCAGCCCCGCAGTGTAGACAAACCCACTGTGTCTTTCTGAAAGCTCTGATCTAGCTCAAACCAAAGGCTGGATGCAGGACTCCAGGGTAGATTCCTGGGGTCTGTGCGATGCAGGTCAGACCAGATGGTCCCAAAGGTCCCTTCTGGCCTCAGAGTACCTGCAGCGTCTTCCCCAAAGTCAAACCCAGTCTCCTTCTTAGCTCTCAGTGCTTTATCAGCCCAACACACGCTCTGAGCCACCAGTTAAAGGCAGCCATCTCTGTGGGGGAACACATCAGCTTTCCGAGGCAGACAGACGCTGCAGAGCAGTTTAGGACAGGAAGTGAAGGGGGATCACACATCCAGCTAAGAGCCCCACTGGGTAGAATTACACGAGTTGCAACCTGGCCAGGGTAACCCCTTTTCAATGCCCATGAGAGGTCAGGGCCTCAGACTTGCATCTCATTTAAAGATGAGCTGTTCTGCTTGGCTGCACCCTTCTCCCCTGGCAGCTTTGGCGGGATCTTTTTGCTTTGGTAACGTCTAACTGGAGTGAAACAGAGGGCATGGTTCTGCCTGGTGCTGGGACGGGGAGATCACGACGGCTCTGCTCCTCCCCGAGACAAAGCAGAGCTGTGAATGCCTGTTTTCTACTGGAGAGTATTAGCCGTTTGCAGAGGACAGACTGGGTCACTCGGCCTGTCCTAACGCTCAGCGCGGGAGATGCTGCCAAGAAGAAATACAATTCCGCCAGCTTGAATGGCCAGTGACGCTGCAGTCTGCTCCGGCCCGCTCCCCACCCCCTCGCAGCCTGGCACGACAGTGTAGGAATACGTGCCACTCTTTCAAATGGTGGATTGGATCTCCAGGGCTGCTCTCTACAAATAGCCCAGCTCCTGGGCTGGCTACTGTTTCTTCTCCCACCATTAACCCTTTAACGAGCAGGTATTTATCATTACAGAGCCCTGCACAGCTAGCTGGTGTCCTCACACTAAGCAGGAAGGAACACAATGAAATCCAAAAGCTTCATTAAAAGAGAGACCTTCTGGCTGAGCCTCTGGTGCCAGCACCCTCCCTGCACGCCATGCCCTGTCATTCCACATAGATGTGACTTGTCTGGGCTTGTGCCGAATTCTGACGTCTTGGCAGAGTTTGCCAGTGGCTCATGTCAGAGCCCGGCTGTAAATCCCAACATGAGGGTGCACTGGAGGCGAGAAGGAAATACGATTGGAAATGCAGGCTCCAGGCTGGACTCTGCTCAGAAGAATGAGTGTTTGGTTCAGTGGGACACACTACGTTGCTAGGATGGGGTGCTAAGATACCCCTAAAGACAGTAAACATTACTGATGTTAATGGGCAGGCTTTGCCCGAGTGCCAGTAGAGACTTCTTCTCCCCAGGTGTAATGATTTCATGGTAACAGATCAGCTTCTAACCCGTTCAGGGCTGGCTGGCTGTTTGCCAGATGCCTGTACCGAGGAAGGCTGGCAGGAGGTTAGCAGGGCATCCAGTTCATTTCCATGGATTGATGCAAGCTCCATTCCTGCCCTTCATCGACTCTCAGCACTCACGTTTCACCTGGCTTTGAGAGGAGGTGACAAACGCTTGTAGGTCCCAGTTACCTCCATCCATTAACTCCCCCCGATCCACAATCTGGGAAACACCGGAGACTCAGACCTCAAAGCTACTGGTTTTCCAGACTGGCCTGACCATGGAACTGGCCCATTGCTGAGAAGTTCACCCCATTCCAGGGGTTATCCTGGCTTCAGTGAAACACGCCAGTCATGTGGGAAGCTGGCCCATTCCAAGCAGAGGGGGCTGGCCATTTCCCAGCTGACAGTCAGACTAGTACCTGCTTTCAATGCAAGATTCACCATTTCACCTGGTTTTGCTCACCTGGCTGCCCCAGTGCTCTGGGCCCAGGCCCATGTTTCATGGCTCTGCCTGTCACAGCGCAGAGACTGAAATACTGCCAGAAGCAGCGTGCGTACCAGAAAGCCCATTTAAGACCACCCCATTCTGGGTGGATTTCCAGCTCACATGTACTAATCGCAGCTCAGAACCAAATCCAGGCTAAATGCCTGTGGCTGACCCATCCCCACCGAGCACAGAGATAACATGCACTCCCTAGACACGTCCTGCAGGCCACTGCTGTGGAACTGGCTTGCAAATGAGCGGCACTGAGCTAACCTGCATTGATTCTTGTGTCTCCACGAAGTCTCGCTGGTTAAAACACATAGTACAGCGTCGGGGGACAGGCTGTGTAACATTTACAAAGTGTCCCCTGTAGCCGTTCTTGCTAGGTTGTAACTCCTCCAGGGCAGCGCTCAGCCAGCGTTAAGTCAGAGGAGCAGCAAGTGAATTTTAAGGTTCTTTGTCTCCCGGGAACTGCCATTCCCAGGAAACGTCTGCATGGGTTTGTGCTTCGCTAATTATAGCAAACTAAGCTGGGCAAAGGATTTGTAGCAAACAAAAAAATCAATGTCTTTAGTCCCGCTTTCTGTCTGCAAACTATCCACTACAAGCTGAGCGTTAAGAATTTGTTCTTTGCCATGATTCACTGAACGGTTCACGCAGCATAGTTCTGCCTATGGCTCACTCATCAGATAGCCCACTATTGCTTTGAGAATTTGCTCTTGAAGGTTTTTATGGTGTCCCTGAACATGGTAAGTCAAAAGAGGTCTCTGCTCCCTGACTGGGTAACTCCCAAACCAGTTTCCAAGCAGCCACACAAGCTCTTCCGGCACAGATCTGTATTTGCACAGGCCCTGCAACAGGCAAAACCTTTTTCTGAAAACGTTTTTGCCAGCAACATTGTGCTGACGTGAATGGAAGGCAGCGTCGGCACCATCACCCTGTATTCCCAGGGTTCTCCCAGCAGCTGAGACTATTTCTGCACTGCTCATTCAGCTTCCACAAGCAAAACACCCACCCAGATGGAAATGCCATTGCAGTTTGCCCACAGCAGGGCATGAATCATCTTCCCTTGGGGTGGTGACTCCATTCCAGGCATTGCACATTCTCAGATGTGCCTAGAAATCTAGTTTGTGGATGCAACCTTTATCTCTGAGTAGCTGACTCCCTGGCAGTGTCCCCTGGGGCTAAATCAGTTGGTGCTGGCATGTGGAAGTTTCACTTGCTTGCATTACCATGGCCATGTATCAATTTTCCATGGGAGGAAAGGAAAATAAAAGTCTCTCAGTGGGAGGGTCTGAGAAGCCCCTGTGATCTGTGGGTCACTGGCACCCAAGGCCCTAAGATGGTGTTTTACAGTCACTGCCACCCAGTCACCAAAGAGTTTAGACATTTACAAAGCACTGTGCTGTGTGCATGCTGCAGTGGTGAGTGCTAACGCGCCTGCAGGAAGAGCTCCTGCCCACCTACTCCTTAAAAATCAGCTCCACGCGTTTCTGCTGAATAAAATGTAAGGCCAGGGAAACCCAGAGCCTAGGCAGGCCACAGGGCAACAACCAACAGAGGAGCCCCTCCCCACTTCCCCAGCAAGTCACCGGCTCACCCTGTTAGCTCGCTGCTTTTATAGCCCCCTGATGGCTTCATTCGCTCCAGCTGCACCCTGCTTGGCCTGGCAGCCCGTCAATCAGCACAGGCACCTGCAGTGGATTCTCTGCGGGGGGGGGGGGGCGCGCGCGCGAGGGTGTTAACCCTCTCTTTGCCAGTGTCCAGCCAGTGTGCTCAGCACCCTCCACACAATCCAGGGGTGAATCCACTTTGTGGGACATGGACGTGAGAGGTCCGGTAAATCGCGAGCCTGGCTGGGCATTGCTGGCATGGATGGTCGGCTGTGCAGGGGAATCCATGGCCTGTGGGCTCGCCCTGCCTGAGGGATCACCCAGTCTGACCCCGGGCGCTTAGTCCAGATGGCTCAGGGTGTAATAAACTGGGAGCTCCGTCCCCTGTCGGCTGAGCTGTTCCTTTCCCCCTTCTGTCTTCTAAACATCAGTGAAATGAAGGAAAAATGTGAAGACAAGAAACCAGAGCAGAACCCACTGGGAAGGGGAGAGTCCGCCCCAGGGCAAGGCCTACTGTTATTTCCCAGCAGCCTCTGGCGCGTTCTTGCAGCGCCACCTCTCACCCCAGCTCTGGGAACCCACAGGTTCCTGGAGCAGCAAGAAAGAGGCCAAGTAACCGTCTACACGCGCATGCTGGGCCTTGCGGCTGCTGGCAGTGAGTGGGAGGCTGGCTTGTAGATAAAGCCTTGGCCTCAGGAGAGAACGGGTCAAACCCCATCTCTGCCCCGGCCTCGCTGGATGAGTTCGTGTCTCTCTGTCTCAGCTCCTGTCTGTAAAATGGACCCTCTTTCACAAGGATCAGCGCCTTACAGTTCGCAGTGCTTGCTGGGCCGCACACGGACAGCACTGACTCCCCCAGGAGCAGGCGCGTGTCTTGGATTTGGGGACGTGTTTGCAGACTTTCACAGATTGCTGCCGGGCAGTCCCAGGGCCAAGTGCGTGACAGCAACGGGGGCAGGGTTGTTGGAAACATGCATCACCACAGCCGGTGCTTTTCCCACTGCCAAATGAAAGCTGCTGGCTTGTCTGTTGTCTGTAGTTGTGTTTCTACCTCGAATCGCCCGGATCGGGCAGCTTCTTCCCCAGCTAACTACCCTCCCTTGGCTTCCTGCAGCCATCCGTTCTGGTTCTGGTTCTGATTCTGATACTGCACAGGACAGGACAGCGGCAGGGAACATGGTGTCTGTTCGTAGCTGGCTCACCGCCTTCCTCGCTTCCCCAGCTGGGTCCTGTTGGGTTATCGTAAGAAATAATGGACGGGACCCGGGTAATTCTCTCTAAACATTCCCAGATCACTCTTTTTCCTCCGCTCTCCACGGGGAGCGGGATCTAGTGGTTAGGCAGGAGCAGGGAGTCAGGACTCCTGGGCTTTGTTCTCATCTTTGCCAATGGCCTTGGGCAAATCCTTAAACTCAGTGCCAGATTCAGAGCTCAGCTGTGCCCACGGTCCACTACCCGGCTGTCAGTGAGGGTAAAGGCATCGTCCTATCTCGCAGGCTCAACTGATGAATGGGGGTGAGTGTTAAGGGAGGGGCTGGAGAGCCCAGGGGTTAGGGTGAGTTTCATTCCCTTCTCCGCCACAGACTTCCTGTGTGCCTTCAGCAAGTCACTTAGTCTCCCTGTGCCCTAGTTCTCATCTGCACACTGGGGAAAAGGGCCCTGCCCTCTCTCTGGGGACAGGCTGTAGGGTGCTCAGACACTCGGTGACAGGGGCCATGCACGTGCCTTCAGTGACTAGGAATGCTTTGCAGTAGGCGGCCAGCCCCAGCAGTGAGGGGCTACAGAGCCGGGACGCTCTTCTTGGTGCTGCCACCCCTCTAAGACGCGGTGCAGTCAGAGCTCTGGGAAAGTCTGGAACCGGCCCTCCTCCTCCTCCAGCTTCTTTCCTGTCCCCAGGCCCCTTCTACGAGGTGCTGTGTGAAATGGAGTGACGGGGCTGGGAAGCCAGGCTGTAAGAGGCGCCTCCTCCATGCCAGCCATGCCGGCCCTTCCGGCTGGGCATGCAGGGAACACGCCAGCTTTCACTGGCCTGGGCTCCTGGCTATTTACGCAGAGGCCAGAGGGGGCACGGAGCTTCACAAGCACAAAGGAGACTGGCCCAGCCCTGCAAACCCTGGTGCAGGGCCGAAGCCTGAAACGAGACAGGACCCCTCAGGCGGTGACGTGAGCTCTGAGCCGGGAGGAGATGTTGGCGCAGCAGCCAGGCGGGCCCCAGGCAGGGGCGCGGGAAGATGCCCTGGAGCTCTTGCCTATTCAGACCATGGCTGCGCCGGGGACGCCCCTGAGCAAACACGCAGGAGTGAGTCGCGTTGCCCACGCAGAGCAAGAAGGCCCCAGAAGAGCTGTCGTATCTGGGGGGGGGGGGGGGAAGGGGCACTGCTTGGCGTCAGCCAGTGACCTGGTGGTGACAGGTGCCTCAGCGCCGGGGGTGCAGGCAGCAGGAAGGACTCCCACCATGCCAACTCAGCATGCCTGGTGTGCGCCCATGCACACACGCACACCTACACGTGTGCACCGACATGCACACAAACCCACATGCACACACCACACACACACACACTGGCAGACCTGCTGCTCGAGCAAATGACAAAGGAGGTTGAACGGAATCGTTGGGGCGGCTGCGGCAGGGCTAAGGGCAGCGTGTGGGCCATGCAGACGGCCCTTCTGTTGTTGTCTCTGCACACGGCTCTTGTCCAGGCAAAGCCTATTGAAGTCGGTGGAAAGACTCCCAGTGACTTCAAGGGTGTGTCTACACTGCAATTAGACACCCGTGGCCGGCCTGTGCCAGCTGAGCTGGGCGGCAGGGCCATATAATTGTGGGTTAGACGCTGGGACCCTCCCACCTCTGGCTGGCCCCTGCCCGGTGACCCAGGCTCCCGAGGCCAGGCCGCGGGGCTCTACAATTGCAGAGTGGCTGTCCAGGCTGGGGCTGGAGCCGGGCTTTGGGTGTTTCTCTGCATATAGCCATGCCCGTAGAGTCATTGACACCAGGCTCACTGGATTTACTTCATGTCATTCAACTGCTGGCACTGGACGGCAGGGGGGGGATCACTCGCTAATTGCCCTGTTCTGTTCCTTCCCTCGGAAGCACCTGGCCCTGGTCGCTGTCGGACCCAGTCTGGCCGTTCTTATCTTTTTATGTTCTGAACTGGTGCACATTTGTGTGTAGCCCCCCCCCCCCCCACTCCGTGTAATTCTGGACCAGGCAGGCACCCCTGGAAGGGAAGGAGGGTCTGAGGCGTGTGTCTACGAACAGCAGAGAGCAGAGCACAGCAGCTGGCCACGCCTCACATCTTCGCCAGTGACAGAACCATACGGTTTTTAAGGAAAAAATGTCTGACTATTGTTAGTGCTCAAATCCCCCTGGGGAGCGCTGAGGGCGTCTGCTGTGAGCCAGCACTTAGCGCAGTAGCTGGAAAGCCAGGTTCCACTTTGGACTCTGCCACTGCCGCACTGGGCATGACCCTGGGCAAGTCACTTTGTCGCCCTGTGACCCGGCTGTAAGATGGAGGATAATCACTTGGAAGCGTCCGTGTTTGTTCACAGACGGCAGGGGTGAGAGCAGGTCCGCGAGTGACTGTTGGTGTAATAGCACCTTGGTGGCCAGCACTCCCGAGCAGAGAAATCTCCTCCCAAACATTTTCTTCCAGGACAGTTTGTCTCTTGCTGTTGTGGGGCTGAAGAGGCACTGGAACACATTGCACCAGGATGCTCGGATCTTGCTGTAATGTGATCTGTTATGTAACACCCTGTGACAGTTACAAATTCATAAAACAGCACCAGGGCAGCAAAGTGCAGAGAGCTGAAATGCTTTCCTGCTGAACAACACCCCCAGGTTCACCGCTGAATGAACTGCAATCTCGCAAGCTGAATGGACTGCAATCTCCCTGGCTCACCTCCATTTTCATCCTCTGAATCAAACAATCCCAGAGAATTAGTGGCAGCTTTGTAGGGCAGAGCTTTACATTCAGTTATGCTGAAAAACACATGAATCAAACAGGTAATTTTTGCATCCAGCATCAAACTGCGAGTCGGGAACATTAGGTCAAGGATGATAAATATTAACATGCAGCCCTGGGCTTGCAAGCGCCGCAGCAGTTATGCCTGATGCTGCCCAGGAGAGTGGCTGCGCTTCGACTGAATCAGAGAAAGATCTGTGCAGTGTCAATTCAAGCAACGCTTTCACAAGCCGCCATCAAACCAGTTTTAGGAAAACAAATACAAAACCAGAGCCCATGCGGCCCTGCGGAGCACATGGCGGCTCAGAAGCGAGATTTGTCCCATGTGTTTGTAAAGGTCGGCTGTCTCCCATTACCCCGGCCGGGGCTTTCAGGTTTTGCATTTTTTCATGGTGCCACAAAATCGTAGCAATCAGAGCCGGGCAAGGCCCCTTAGTTCATCCAGCCCATCTGTGGGCCCCGTGCTCTGTGGTGGGATTTTCAAAGGAGCCCAGTGGGCTGGTGTCTCAATTTTCACTGACATTCAGCAGGATCGGGGCCTCTTAGTCCTCTAGGCACACCTGAAAATGCCAGATGGGGCGCCCATCACTTCCCTTTGTGACAGATATTTCCACGGTGTCACAGCCCTTCTTGAGCAGCCAGTCCCCCGCCTTTCCTAGGCCCCCTATCCCATGCACACCCCCCCAAGCCAGTACTCTGTCCCCTTTGAGCTGGGGCTGCTAGGGAGTTTCTCCTGATATTCCCCCTTCCTTTGCTCAGTTTTATCCCATCCGTTGTACCCCTCCACAGTGAGTTCCTGGAGCAAGAGCAGTCGGTGCTCGCGCCAGCTCCTGGGATGTGGCGGTGATGCTCGGGGGAAGAAGAAGAGGAACTGGCAGCATCTGTGACTGCAGGATCTGCAGAGGGCTTCTGCCCCCCATCAGAAAGGTGGGGCCGGGTGTCTGGTCACATTGAGTTCATTGCCGCTGCTGGGCCTGCCGTCACAAACACTGGGGCTGCAAACACCTTCCGTGGCCGGCTAGCGAGGAAACGGGTCCCCGCCCCGCAGGCTCTGAGCTAGCCACAGCCGGGGACTACTGCAGCATGCCCTGCCTGACAACAGCTGCTGGCACCTGCCCCTACGCAAGCAGGCAAATGAAAGCAGCTGGCGTTGGGCTCTGCACGCTGCACTGCCTCCCCAGAGCTGCTTCAGCGTCCTCGTCGCATCAGAGCCGGGCTGGAGCTCTCTGGGCAGCGAGGGAGCTGACAGGCGTGTGGGTGAAGGGTTACCCTTGGTGGAGGCCTGTGTAACTCCCTGCCACCAGAGCGGCTGTGCTCCGGTTCTGCCGCCTGAGAGCAGGCGCCACGTCCCCTCCTGGTAATGCCTCCCAGAGCCCCTCCCGGCCCAGCCAAGCACTGAAGCGTGGCTGGAGTCTCCGTGCCATCAGTGGACCCTGCATGCTTACGTGCTGCGCTGAAACGGGGCCCAGCGCCACAAGGTCACTGCCCCTCCCCTGCTCCCTCCTCCTCCTCACCCGCTGCTACCGCAGCGCCACGGGCGTTAGTGGAACGATGGTGGCAGGTAGCGGGGCAGTGGGGAGAGCTGGTATCTGCCCAGGTTTTGTTGCCTGGTTTAGTCCTCTCACCTCCCCCGCATCTGTTGCTCTGCTCCTTACTTTGCAAACACGTCAGCGCAGCCTGCCCAGCAATTTCACTTCATTCCACGAGAAGAAGGACCCAGGGCTAGCTTCTCTCCGGTGCACTGAGCGTCCCGCTAGCCTGCCCTGTGTCAATCATTCAGAGAGGGGCAAGTGGCAGAGCATGGATCACAGTTTGCTCCGCCAGCCATGCCAGTTTCTTTGATACACTTCGCTGTGTAATTTGAACAGTACGTTGAACAGTCGTCGCTTCATCTTTCTCTGAGTGACAGCAGGACATTCAATACACCAGGATCTGGTTTTAGAGCCTCGATCGCGGGCAAACGAAACATGGAGCATGAACTACAGCGACGCAGAGCCGCTAGGTAGATTTTAGAGAAGCCTGTATTTCATCTCTACTCTCTCCTCACACCCCCGATCTCAGAGGCGGGGATGGGGCGGGGGCACAGAGCGTGATCGCTAACGCAATACCAACGGTCTGATGCAAATAAACGTTAGTGCAAAAGAAGTTGCCTTTGGAGGGTTGCAGCGCTGGAGGATGAAGCTGCTTGGGATTGCCCTGCTCTCTCAGTGTAGAGATTCATCTCGCTGTGAATGATTTAATTATTCCTTTCTGTAAAATGTACCACCTGAGGGCTGCAGGTGATCGCAGCTGCCATGGTACCATGCGCAGAAAGGCAGTCTCTTAGACAGTCCGGTCCCAGCCCAGCCAAGTCTGTAGAGGTTAGAATCAGCAGCTTGTGTCTACCTGGAAATAAGCTGGGTGTCAATACAGATCAGAAGGCACGGGTGTAAAGTGATCTCTGCTGGCAGCTGCGTTCTGCACGGGATGACGTTTCAAAGAGGTGTCAGGTGGAACCCCCAGGGAGAGTGAGTGCATCGCCCCTCCCTGGAGAGTGCAGTGTACAACACCCCCCCCAGAGAGTGCAATGCACCACCATCCCTAGCTCTCCCCCCCGGGAGAGTGCAATGCACAACCCCACCCCCGAGAGTGCAGTGCACACACACTCCTCCCCCCTCCAGAGAGTGCAGTGCACAACCACCACCACCCCGGAGAGTGCAGTGTACAACACCTCCACCCCAGAGAGTGCAGTGCACACACACCGCTCACCCCTGGAGAGTGCAGTGCACAACCACGACCCCCTCCCCTCAGGGAGAGTGCAATGCACACACACACACACCCCAGAGAATGCAGTGCACAAACTTAGTGTCCAGGTGACAAAGACATGGAAAAGCCAGGTCCTCATCTGGGCAGATCAGGTGTGGACACTGATTTACAGCAGGTGAGGATCTGGCCAGATAACTGAAGTGCAGCGCTCAGCCAAAAGGAGAGATGGTACCTTCCAGAACCGGCTCTTGGCTGATGACGGTGCAGAAAAGGATCCGTCCAACAGGACCCTTACCCTTGGACCCTGCTCAGGGTCTCACTGATCGCTGTGTGTGGGGTCGGGAAGGGATTTCCCCCGGCTCAGACCGGCTGTGATCTTAGGGGCATTTCGCCTTGCCCTGCCGCATGTGTGTGCGGATCACTTGCCCGGGTGTATCTCATGTAACCATGTCCCAGCCATTGTGTTGGCCTCAGGCACTGGTGCCCCTCGGTCCCTGCTGCACACGCTCTGCTCTCCGTCGGGCTGCCAGACACTGGCCTGTCAGCTGGTGGGTTCAGAGTGCGGGTGCTGTAGCGGGTGGTGTGGGGGGCCTGTCATCCGCAGGAGGGCAGACTAGCTGATGTGGTGCTACAACTCCCTGGCTCCATCGCAAAGGGCAGACACGCTGCCCCGTCGGTGGAGAGAGCTGAGCTGCCCCGTGAGTGCTGACGGTGGCACCTGCTCCAGACAGCTGGCTCACTGCAAGGCGTCGGCTCGGCAAAGCATGGGCCTGCTGAGCTGGGCAGAGGGTGAGCTGGCGTGAGTGTCACAGGCACACAGCCCAGGCGTCCTGCCTAGCCTCCTCACAGCCAGATTCACACCGTGGACAGGACAGAGGGGAGCTCCCACACCTGCCCACTGCGCTCTCTTAGAAAGGAAGCAGAGGAGCTGCTCAGGGGCAGCTCCTTCTACCCAGCTGGGTTCACTGGGATGTCAGCAAAGCCCACACGGTATTGAGGGAGCTGGCAGAGCTGCATGACGGTGTGTGTCGCACCTGGAGCTTGATTGCGATTCACGGAGCTGCTCTCAGACCAATGCAATGCACCTGTTTAGTGGCGTCACTCCTGGTTCACAGCACCGGGGCGAGTGCAGAATTAGACCCATCAGGAACAGGCCTAAGTGGTGCAGTAGTGCCACTCGGCCGCTGGGGAGTATCCCGAGCGACGTCGCTGGTGCCCACCGCTGCTCCTTTACCCTGCCTGGAGCAGGCCCCAGTCTCGGAGTGCAATCCCAAAGCTGTTCTCTGCTTGTCTTTTACACGCGGGAGCTCTGGCCCTGGCTGACCTCTCCTACCCACAGGCCATTTGATGGTTGTAGAGGACCTGAAATTGGCATCACTAATGGAGCTGCAGCTTTCCCAGCAGCTGGCTGGGTGTATGTGAGTAACTCTGCTCAGGGTAGCAAACTCATGTTCAATGAGACTCCTCCTGCAAGTAATGTTACTCGTGTACAGAAACGTTTGCAAGATCAGGGCTAAGAGCTCTTGTTTGCGGGCTGGGAGAGCCGGGTTTGCTTTTCAACCTCCTTGCGATGCTGCTTTCTGGGTGCTCCAAGGATTATCAAAGTCCCCCAGGGAAAATAGGGAAGTCAAGGCGTGACAAATCCAGCAGAAAGAGATGGTTGCCTTGAGAAATAACATTTACAAGGGCATTTCTTCAACTCAAAGCAGCAGGAAAGGACACAAATACAATTGTGCAGTTCAGCCTGAGAAGCTGGAGTTCTGGCCTCTCTTCTTATTAAAAGGACAATGTGAGAGAACAGTCAGATCCCCAGAGCTTTTATTTTGAAATCAAATGCTTGGACTGCATGAAAACAAGAAAGATGTTCTCCTTCGGGAAACACAAATCCAATACATGGAGATGCTGCACTGCAATTCTATGCAACTCCCAGCCTCCGAACCCTTCCCTCTTGTGTCTCAGTGCCACAAATACTACAACAAGTACAGTTCTTAGGGCTGGCATTTCCTGTGGCTCGTCTCCTTCTCATGAGCAGCTCAGATTTACTTTGGACTGGGGGCTTCACCGAATGCCACAACATTTTGCGAAGCTTTGCTGTGCGCCATAGTTTTCGCACCATGGGCTTTTCAAGAGTGTTTATTTAAGCTGGATGAATAAAGCTGTCAAGGGTTATTAATTATACATCAGAGAACTGAGTTCAAAGGAGACTGGGAGCATAACTTGGCCCCAAATGAAGGTTTTAAAGCTCGCTGGATATGCTTGTCCCGATTATCTTTTATTGTCGTCCGTAAATGCACCGTCTGAGAATGGTTCTGGTCTCAGTTACATGGGCGTCAGTTGGCAGGAATGCCAGTGAATTCAGAAGCGTTACTCCTCCAGTGTTTGCTCAGTCGAGGGGCTGCAGTTCCCTCCCCAAGTTCGGTGGGTGAGATCACTAGTGTGCAGAGGGCCAATGCTGTATTTGGGGGGGCCTAGGTGGGACTCCAGTGGTGTCGAGGTCTCTGTACAGGAGTGACTCCCACCCCATAGCAGTTCCCAAAAGCCACTGCACAGTGGATGCACCTTTTCCTGTATGTCTTCTGTAAAGACATGCACCACAGCTTCCCTGGGTGCAGGGAGAGCTGTGTAGCTTCCTAACTGGACGGTGAGTCCGGAACAAATGGCTGCTTGGAAAGAGCCTTTTGCTTAGCTGAAGATCCTGAACAGAAGAGGAGACGACCTGGCTGAATTGCTCCTGCTCCTTCCCGCGTGGCCCTCCACCTCACAAGCAGGCCTATGTCTTCAAAGGGCAAGGGGTGAGCAGTGCTTGCTTCGTGAGCTCATTCGTGTGCGTGTGTGCGCACGTGTGCGTGCCTGTGTGTGTGTGCGTGCGAGTGTGTGTGCATGTGCATGCGTGTGTGAGGGTGGGGGGTTAAAAATTTGGCCCTTCGAGCCCTTCCATAAAAATAGACTGAATTTGTCATTGGGCACCAGTGATGTGCTGCCATCATCCCACACAATTGCGTATGTTTGCCTAAAGCCTGCGGTCGTAATTCATGCTATTGTAACCAGGCCACCAGCTCTGCCAGGAGGGACTGGACCCAAACCGGGGGCCCATCAGTTCCACCAGTGGGGTACAGATAACAAGGGGCGAAATGCAGAGAGCAGCCACTGTAACAGTGAAGGGGGGCGATTCACAAACAGAGACAGACGCTCCCAAACATCTACTGCGGAGCCACCTAGGAAGTACCCCTGCACCCAACAAAAGGTGATTGGGTGTTTGGGGAGAGACTGGAATTGGGACGGGGGGGGGGGGGGGGGACCAAACCCCACCTTCAACTGGGGAGTCACTGAACCTAGAGGTCTCCCTGTCTGCCCCACAGGCTCGCAGGCCAAAGGCGGGACCAGTGCAGTGTGCAAGGGAAGGGATTGGAGTGTCGCTCCCTTTGCAGCTGGCGTGGACTGGGCTCGGAGGTGGGGGATGCAGACTGATGAGCACTGGGAGCCTGTGGCAAGTGCACATGGATGGCCGGATGAAGGCACAAAGTTGGGGTGGGCAAAGGCTGCAGAGGCACCAGTCAGGCATCAGTCCGGGGTGGGGCGCGAGCGGCGCGGGAGGGGGACGGCTGTCAAGGCTCTGAACTGCTGCATTTCAGCAGCTTTGACAGCCCCTTCGTCAGGAGCGGCTGGGACTCTCGGCAGCAGGGTTCTGGGCGCACCCCTCCCCTGGGCGCACAGGCTGACAACAGACAGCAAGCCAATGACGAGGCACAGACACCGCGTCAGCTGTGCGGGGCCAGCTTCTCTCCTGTGCACCTGCTGCACACCTGCTGTGTCAGGAGCACCTACCTGTGTTTACAGCACAACTCATATGCTAGGCCCCGCACTCCAGCCAGCCTTCCAAGTGCATCACCTTAAACCACCCATCCACCTCAAAGAGCCAGGTGCTGTTTGGAAATGATAAACCCAGGAGATGTGACTGTGTGTGAAATCTTCCCTCCACACCTTCTCCCTGTCCCTCTCAGAGCATGGTTCCCAGTCCGTCTTCCAAACCAAAATGTCAGGAAAGCTGCCAGAAATCTTTCTTCAGCAGGGGAGGCCCTTTCAGAACTCCGCAGGGTACCTTGGCCAGGAATAATCCCACCTGCAGTACTAGCTGTACTCAAAGTAAATGATTAACGACAGGCAAGAGGGGAGGGTGTTTTGTGGACGCCAGCCATGGCCATCTTTGCATTTATCTTTAGACGAATGTATTTCCTCTCCCCCTAATGTTGCATTAATATGCAAGTGTTCTCTCCTGCTACCAGTGGAGAATGGCTGTGTACTGAGCGTGTTGATAACGTCGCCTGGCAAGAGATGCTAGAACCCCTGTGTGTAACGACGCTTAATCACAATGTTCGATCAGTGTTCTCCAATCTGTATTAGCAGCAGGCACACGTTAGCAGCGATGCTGCTCTTAATCAGATGATGTCCACAGTTTATTTGTCAGGACTTAGGGAAGCTTTTCCAGGAACTTGGAGAGAAGACGCCTATTGATGGTGTAATGACCCACCCAAGGGAGCGGAGAAGAGATGCAAAGAATAACGGTCTTAGAGGTGGGCCCAAAGCCCAGACCCAGCTCAGTGTTGTTCCAAAGTTTGAGGGTCTTTTGTTCGGGGGGTTTGGTTCAGCTCATTATTGGGCCCAGAGTCAGAAACGACTCGAGTTCAGGTGTTCGGTTCCAGGTTTGTTTCGGGCCCAGCCGTAGTTTGCAATATAGAAACTGGATGCTGTTCTCACTACGCCCAGCTATTGCACCGGTATAAACCTGGTGCGGGAACAGCACCAGGTCACTGTCTTGTCAGTTTAATACAAAGGCCATTCCTTTCCTTCAACGGGCACTACCTTCCCTTTCGCGAGAATGTGCCTGTCGCCCCACCTGCGATACTCTTCTGAGAGCCAAGCACACAGACCATCGTCTGACGAGTGCCCAAGTGGTCTCTGCTCCTGGCTCTTTTATGCAGTACCGTGGTTCTCTCACTCGGAATAGCCTCACCAGAGATCTAGCTGCCTTGTGATCACAGGGTTTACTACAAAGAAAATGGATCAAAGTAGGAAAGTTTGTGTTCCAGGCCAGTTCTCCACTGCCCTGCACCTGCAGAGTCAGCAAAGCGAGTGCCGAGCAGGAACACGCAGCTGCCACCAGTGTGTGTGTCTGATCTGGCAGCACCTTACACCCACGACCCATCCGGGTAACTGACCACGCCCGGCACTTGAACCTCGGTCATGCGGAGCAATCTGGGAAAGCAAAGAAATGGATGCACTGTCCCTTTGTTGGCAGACACAGATCCGATGCCTTGGGGCTGCTAGTTCGCTTGAAATGGTTCCATTATTTCTAACTGAATTTTTCAATTCAACAAAAAATGTTGGAAAAATTCATTCTCACTTTGAACTGACCTGGAATTCTTTTTGGATTTTTTGGTGCAGCCCCCATGCCAAAAAATCTGTTCTTTGCTCAGCTTTACTGAGCAGCTCTATGATTCTTTCCCGGTGAATTGTGGGAGACCTCGTCTGTCCCTCTGTACACAGAGGGGAATTGTGGGAAGGAACTGGAGGACTATCAGCACTTGAGTGACTCAGCCGGAGTCCTCCCTGCAAAGTGGGTGGGTTATGAGCCCATCTATTGCCCAGGATGGGATAGTTAGCCCAGCTATAAAGGACCATCACACTCAGCTGAGAGGGCTTTGTGTGTGGATGGGAGGGCAGTTGGGGCAATACCTGAGTAGGAGCTTGGGCTAACTCTGTAAAGAAGACAGACCCTTACGGTGTGTCTACACTACCATGCAGCCCAGGGTTAGTAGAATTCATGTTAGCAGATCCTGGGTTTGTTAACCTAGGGCTGGAGCCTCTACACTCATTTCTAATCCTGCACTGCATTATGCAGACCTGAGTCCAACCAGACTTCCCCGTGTCCTCCCAAAACGTGGCCACTGGAGCTCTGTGTTCATGGTGAAAAGTGTGGGAAAACTTGACTGTCCACCGACCTGACAGTCCAGAGGACAAAGAGAGTCAGGTCCTGGAATATTTGTAGTGGACTCCTAGAGCACATGTCCAGTGGGGCTCTGTCTACAATGCAGAGCAAAAGGGCTTGAACCCTGTGTCCTGGCTTGACCCAGACTTGTTATTTCCACCTCAGTGGCGTCCTGGGACCCTGGGTCTGAGCCCTGGCTTAGCATGATTTGTGTGTGGATGGAAGTGGGGTTAGGCTTGAGCCTGAATTCAAACCCTGGGCTTACATAGCAGTGTAGACATACCCCTAGAAGCAGGCGGACCCCACTGCCTCCTCTGGGTTGGGTGGAAATCAGCAACCCTAAGACATCAGGATCTGTCCCTGCACCAACAAAAGGCCAAGATCCCAATCCCTTTGCTTTTCCAGATTGCTTATCCTCTGGAAGTCGTGACTAGCCACGGGACGGCTCAGTGCTGCTCCACGGTCCCGTGTCAGTGCTCGCAGAGGAGCAGGGCGATTATCCTCAGTAGCAGCTGTGCAATGCAGGTGCTGTGACAAGGAAGGGAAAGAAAGGGACCCACTGCCAGCCAACGGCCACATAAGAACGGCCAGACTGGGTCAGAGAAACGGTCCATCTAGGCTAGGATCCTGTCCTCCAACAGTGGCCGGTGCCAAGTGCTTCAGAGGGACAAACAAACCGGGCAATCATCGAGTGTTCCATCCCCTGCCGTCCAGTCAAATCCTGTCATCCAGCCAAAATCCTGCTCAGCACCTACAGCCCTGGGATGGAGCACGTTAGTGGCTCTACGGGGACGGTGCATGTGCATTCCAGCCACGTGCAAGGACTGTGAGGGGCTGGAGCATGCTCAGCGAGGACAGAATCTTGGGAGATTCTAGCTGCGAAGGTCTAACAAGTCTCTGCTGAGTGTGTGCAAACACAGGATTTTCAAAGGCTTATACTTGGCCAAATCTGAACAGATTTTCCTGGGAACAGCAAATGGCACATGGCTAACCCAAAGGCCACGCCCTGCCACATTTCAAGTCCTGGCTCCAAAGCACGGGTGCGAGGGCTTCTCAAAGCAGAGGCACCAGGATTATTTTTAAATTGAAAAGAACGTATTTTCCCTGACTTCACACTCAGAAATGTCAGACTCGTTGTGGCTGAAGCTTTCAGAAACATTCAGCCCGAGGCAGAGACCCAGCCTGGAACATTTCAGCCCAAGTGGTTAGAGTCTGGCAATTCTCTAAGCACCTGAAAACAGGGTCTTTATAACAGGCAGCGCTACCTGCCCAATTCCTATTGAACATTGTTCGTCTTGCTCACTCATGCTGTGCATTACATAGATATTTCCCTCGCGTGGTCCACAGTGACCCTAGATCCCTCTTCTGAGGGGAAGCTGTTACTTTAGAATTCAGCATTGTGTATAAACAGGGCAAAGTATTCCTTCCAAAGTGCGTGTCTACAGTGAATCATTCTGTTATTCATGTTCTTACTGTGGGAGCTTCCAAAGTTCCCAGCTGGGATCGGGCTCTCATTGAGCTGGTGCTGTACACACATACCAGAAGGCATGGCCCCTATTCCAAATAGCTTCATCTGTCAGCATGCAGCTCATTTGCCTAGCTTTGTCCTAGTCAATGGAGTAACGCTGGTGTAAGTGAGAGGAGGATCAGGCTCGTTCGATTTAGCCAGTGACAGGGATGATAGGAAATTCTTAGTAAATGTAACAGTGTAACATAAACGGCATGAGATGAATGACATGAAAACAGATCAATAGTGAGCAATGGGCCAGCAGTGCAGACACACCAGTCTGCTTCCCTGATGATTCACAGTCACTACTCCAACATGAAAAAGAATGGGCAAAACACAGATTTGCAAAGAGAAAGACGTAGCCCATTTGTTTTGATCTCAGGGAACAAAACTTACCTGATAGCAAAGCCAATCAGCCTTTCAGTCATTAAATCTCAATTCCACAGGACGGACTTCTGGTAAATGCTCTTGGCACCAGCTCAGTCTACATCGCACAAAATGGATCTGTGAAAAATATATGTTGCAAGAAAAAGGGCTCATCAACAAATGTCAAGTGAATTGAATGAATTTATCATCCTGTTAGAGGCAGGAGTTAATGCAATAAAGGTCCCATTATGGAAAGCAGGGAGCTTATTACATCAAGCTATCATCAACCTTCATTTAAAAATCTCATTGCAAGAATGCCTGAGTGAACACTTGTGGTGCATGGAGAGCTGACTAATCCTGGCTTTGTTTTAACACTCATGCTGTTCGCTTGTCTCTGGGGTACCTGCATGGTTAATATTTAAATAGCTTGTAATCAGTCACTCCTTTAGGTTTAGAAATCTGCATGATATTTAACACCACAAGAAAGAGTTTGGTTTTGCTGAACAGATTTCCTCCATATCCTCTTCACAGCCTAAAGGAACTGGGTAGCGTACGCTGGACCCGTGTATACATTCAGTGCACAGCGGCCCTAGCAATCATCCTGCACACCCCGTCACGCCGGGAGGCCACTGACTCATTAGGACAGCCGGCGTGACTATGGCTCGTGTGCACACACTGGCACTAGACCTCACGGATCTGGGTGAGTATAAATCGCTGGGACCTGTGGTAGCGGAGGCCTGGCTGAGCTGTGCTGGGTACACACCCACCCGTTTACTCGGCATGGCTCAGCCGAGCCTCCGCTGCCACTAGCCACGCTACCGTGGCTACCCACCTATGTATACTCCCACTAGCTCAATGAGGTCTAGCGCAACCGTGTGTACACGAACCAGGGAGTCACACCCTACCCTCGTAGTGTAAACACAGCCCGTGGGCTTGTAGGATTAGGTCCATATTGTCCAGAGGAACATGCTACTCCCAGATGGAAGTTTGGGAATCTGGGGCCGGATCCTGCGCAGTGCTGAGCATCTGCGACTCTCATTGAAATCATTGGGAGTTGTGGGTGTGCTGCACTTTTCCAGATCAGGCCTGCGGTCACGTTTCTATTGACGGGGACTGATTCTCACCAAGACAGCGGCTGTGCATTTCTGAGCATGCTCACGCTGCCTGTTCAGTGCTAGTGCTGCACTGAGACTAGCTGGCCCCGCGTGTGCGGGTCAGGGATTCAAAAGCACTCATCCTGCAGCATGTGTGCAAAATAAACGTCCACGTGCAGGCTTTGCGAAAGCACGCTTAGAGGCACCTTCGCAAAGTCTGTGTCTGTGCAGCTGCTTTTCGTGTTGCCCTCATGCTGTGGTCTCAATATTGTATTCCACAGGGTTTCGCTCTCTCCTCCAACGGAAACCCTCCAGTGCCTGTACGATGTTTGTTGTCCCTCTTTGGGCTCCTAGCTCTGCTATATCTTCTCTCCTCGGGACCAGGCCCTTAATGAGAAAAAGAACATGGCTCTTGGTGGGATCTTGGGCATGAACTGGTAAATTCAGATTTCTTAGTTCTCACTTCTGCCAATGAAGAACACAGCTGGGATCGAGATGGATAAAAAGGCCACGTTCCGGTTCTCTCTGGGGAAGCATAGCTGTCTGCACTGCAGCGTCCCAGTCCTGGCTTGGTAACACGGCACTCGCATTAGGAAACCCAGGGCTGCTTCTCCTCTTGCAAACAACTGAATCATTTATGGAGCCCAGTTGTGGGAATTGGCGCTCACAGCAGTCAGAAGGAACAGGCTGTTCCACAGCCCCTGGAGCCACTTGAGGAAATTCATTTGGATTGCTCCTGTGCTCTGCACAAGGTATTTTATGCCTTTGCTCAGCCAGAGGCTACACTCCTGACAGACAGATATTCAGAGTGTATTAAAGTACAGTCCAAAACCTCCAGATTTATTTACAAAAACACTCTTGGGGCACACAACGCACAATGTGTAATTTCACTCAAGCTTTTCATTAGGCAGAACTTAATGAAGCTCATATCTGGCCACAAATACCATTAGGGATTATCTCTGCTTTAGGATTTTCCTGACGAGATGGTATAGATGTTGTGGCTGGGATTCAGACCGCTACACATCGGGTCCACTGGGGTTTAGCTATAGGAACCTCTACATATGGTATTAGGAGAGTTTGCTATGTTTGTTCCAAGTCAAACTCCTTTCAGCAAGCTGGGCAATTACTTCACCCACCATCTTAGAGAGAGACAGAAATCACAGAAGCCCAGACTGTGGGCTGGATGGGACTTTAGTCATCTGTGCAGCCCCCTGCGCTGTGGCAGGACCAGTAAACCTAGGACCAGCCTTAACAGGTGTTTGTCCAACCTGCTCTTAAAACCCACAAGGATGGGATTCCACAGCCTCCCTGGACGCCTCTTCCAGACCTGCACTGCCCTGAGAGTGAGAAAGTTTTCCTGACATCTAACCTAACTCTTCCTTGCTGCCAGTTAAGCCCCTTGCTTCTTGTCCTGCTGGCACTGGACATAGAGAGCAACAAACTGATCAGCGCCCTTGTAGCAAGAGGCTGTGGCCTTCCTCAGAGCCTGGGCCCAAGGACCAGCTGCAACGCCGCTGCTGGGGCGATCGAGGCCCTGCAAACCAAATACCCCGGGAGTGGGGGGCAGGGACAGAGAGGCGGGGCCTGGACAGGAAGGGGAGGTATAAAAGGCTGGCCTAGCGGCTCACTCAGAGAGAAGCTGCTGGAGAAGGATTTGCCTTCGCTAAAGCTGCAGCCTAGGCCTGACCCAGCCCCCGTGGCGGTGTGACCGACCGGAGCCTCCACGGCCTGCCTGGGTGGCTGGGCCCTGCTGACTGGATCGGGCCACCGGGCCTTCATGACTGGGAAGCGCTACCGGGGGCTGCTGGCTGGGAGGAATCCCTCGAGGCCGGCCCTGACCTGGAGTTGCTGCCCCTCGCCGGGGAGCCGCTGGAGCTGCCTGAGCCCGGTGTTTGAGGACCCACCGGGACCCTGGGACCTGGAGGAGCTGCCCTCGGCTGACGGCCCTGAGGAGTTCCCGGACCTGCCGCCGGCCGACCATGAGGGGCTAGCAGGACTCCCGCTGGCCGTCTACCCCGAAGAGTCGGAGGCGGGCGCCTGGCGGCAGGTGCCCGGGTTCAGGATGGGAGGAAATAGCCCAGGGGAGCCGACTCCAGTCCGGCTGAGCTTGCATTCACACCAGCGTCAGTGCATTGCGGCTGGAGCCCTGCTGAGACGGTGGCAGAGTCTCTGTGCCATGGCCAGGGCCCTGGGCTGGGACGCGGTGGAGTTGGGTGGGCCTGCGTCCCCTGCCCCCTTCCCTAGCCACCCCGGAGTGCATGTCCCCTCGGATCTATTGCTGCTGAGGAAACTGAGCCGGGGGGCCATAGATTCCTTTGCCTGCCTCGCCCTGCCCGGGGATGGGGCTATAGACCTCTCACCAGCCCGCCAGCCTGAGGGCTGGGGGGTACCGACTACTTTGGCCAGTCCTCGTCCTGCTTGAGGACCAGGAGCTATAGACTACCTGCCTGCTCCGCTCCGCTCCGCTCCGCCTGGGGCCGGGGGCTATAAACTACTCGTCAGCTCCGCCCCGCTTGGGGGCCGGTGGCTACAGACTCACCAACCACTAGCTCTTTCCCGCCGAAGACCGAGACGCCGTGGCCTTCCTCGGAGCCTGGGCTGAGGAACAGCTGCAATGCCCCTGCTGGGCCGGGCCACACGCTCATAGCCCTCTCGTCTTTATAGCGACCCTTCGCATATTTGAGACAGTTCTCAGGCCTCCCCTCAGTTAGCTTTTCTCAAGAATAAGCATGCCCAGGTTTTTTAGCCTTTTAACCGTGCAGGTGGAGCAGCAACGGCAGCTCCCTGAAATCCCTTGCCCACGACCTCCTTACTGGTGCTCTATTTGCAGGTGGTACCCCACAAGCTCAGAACTTCTTCACCCATAAAGATATCTTAACAGCCGACGGCGGGAATCTCACCTTGTGGGTCGTGGCCCTGGAGGTTGTGCACTGGTTGCTGGAGTCCTGCGCACTCTCCAGTTTTCTCCCTTTCTTGCCCTTTAATTTTAAAAAAACGCGTCTAGCCCTTTGGTTCTGGAGAGAACCTCAGAAAGGTGACCCCAGCATAAAGAGAAGCAGTGATCCCTGCCTGAATCTGCAGACAGCCTGAAACAATGACTCAGAGGGTGAAGTGCCCCATTCGTCTCAATCAACGCCCTATGGACTCTGGGATTCTGCGGCCATGGCATTTGCTATTTTTCCAAAATGCCATGGAATGGAACATTTTTTTTATTCTTTGCTATTTTGCTGCAACTTTTTTTTTCTCCCTCCCCTACTAGGACCTGCTGACAATGCTTCTTCCTCTCCAATTTCCCCTCCTGGGGAATGAGATAATCATGCACATTCCTGGCACTGTTTCAAGAAGCCAGCCCGTAAGGAGACTGACAAATGCCCTCCCTGTATTACCTTCTCTTCCATCTGTGGATCATAGAATCATAGAAGATGAGGGTTGGAAGGGACCTCAGGAGGTATCTAGTCCAACCCCCTGCTCAAAGCAGGACCAACCCCAACTAAACCATCCCAGCCAGGGCTTTGTCAAGCTGGGTCTTAAAAACCTCTAAGGATGGAGATTCCATCACCTCCCTAGGTAACCCCTTCCAGTGCTTCACCACCCTCCTAGGGAAAAACTTTTCCCTAATATCCAACCTAGACCTCCTCCACTGCAACTTGAGACCATTGCTCCTTGTTCTGTCATCTACCTCCACTGAGAACAGCCTAGCTCCATCCTCCCAGGAACTCACCTTCAGGTAGTTGAAGGCTGCTATCAAATTCCCCCTCATTCTTCTCTTCTGCAGACTAAACAAGCCCAGTTCCCTCAGCCTCTCCTCATAAGTCTTGTGCCTCCAGCCCCCTAATCATTTTTGTTGCCCTCTTCTGGACTCTCTCCAACTTGTCTACATCCTTGTTGTAGTGGGGGGCCCAAAACTGGACACAATACTCCAAATGTGGCCTCACCAATGCCGAATAGAGGGGAATAATCACTTCCCTCCATCTGCTGGCAATGCTCCTACTAATGCAGCCCAATAAGCTATTAGCCTTCTTGGCAACCAGGGCACACTGCTGACTCATATCCAGCTTCTTGTCCTCTGTAACCCCAGGTCCTTTTCTGCAGAACTGCTGCCTAGCTCATCAGTCCCCAGTCTATAGCTGTGCATGGGATTCTTCCGTTCTAAGTGCAGAACTCTGCACTTGTCCTTGCATCTCATCAGATTTTTTTTTTTGGCCCAATGCTCCAGTTTGTCTCAGTCACTCTGTATCCTGTCCCTATCCTCCAGGGTATCTACCACTCCCCCTAGCTTAGTGTCATCTGCAAACTTGCTGAGAGTGCAATATATCCCATCTGTTGCTTGCAGTCTGACTTTCCTTTCTGGCAGCCTCAAACCAAAACACACACACGAACGATTGTCAGCAACCACGCAGCTTCCAAAAAGTTGTTGCATTAGCAAGCAAAGGATTCTGGGTGTAGAAACAACCATTACACAGAGGAAGAGATGTGCTATTTGGAGATCAAGCAGCCATCTTTGCAAAAGAAACTCATGACAGTTTCCAAGCCAAAACTTAAGAGTTTACAAAATGAGAAGAGGGTTTTATTGAACGGCCGTGCTGGATGAAAGCCAGGGAAAGCCTCTGAGCATCAAACCTGACCTCATTGTGAAGGGCTGTAGATCTGGGGAAATGTAAATAACTAAACCAATAGCAAGACAAAAGAGCGAGAATTGCTAGGACAGGGATAATCAGGCTCAGACCTGCTTGTATTATGAATAGTCTGTCTCCAGGCTGGGTAGAGGAAACCCACAGGGGCTCACGGCCCATGTGGTGGGAAAGCACTGGGGACACAGCCTCTTAAGAAGCAACACAGGGGAGGCAGGTAGCGAAGTCTGTGCTGCTGTAGCTGCCTTCCAGCCTAGGGCCCCTTTCCCCAGCTGGGCCCGCAGCCCTCTCTTCTAGACTCCCAAGAGCCTTGGCCGTTCCCCCCTACCTCTCCGAGGAGCTTCAGCCCTCAAGGGAGCCTCCCCATGAACTCCCAGCTCCTCTACCCTGCTCCTTGCTCCACCCTGCTGGCTCAGGTCCATCCCATGTCCTGGTCCCTGGTGCCAAAAGAAGCCATCACGGTACTGGCAGGTTGATGGCCCGGCATGCAGGGGGGGACCCCAGTGCTGGCCACGCTCCCAGCCCTGTGACCTGCACAGCAGATACAAGATTGCTGTGTGTGTGCTCAGTTTACAGGGAACAGTGATTGAAATTCACCCTGGGATACTTAAGGAACTAGTTGAAGCAAGCTCAGAACCGTTAGCAATTATCTTTGCGAACTCATTGAGTCCCAGAGGACTGGAGAAGGGCAAACATAGCACCTATCTTTAAAAAGAGGTAGAGAATTATAGACCAGTCAGCCTATCTTCGATACCTGGAACAATACCTGCAGAGTCCTGCACTTAGGACGGAAGAATCCCATGCACAGCTATAGACTGGGGACCGACAAGGTAGGCAGCAGTTCTGCAGAAAAGGACCTGGGGGTTACAGTGGATAAGAAGCTGGAGATGAGTCAGCAGTGTGCCCTGGTTGCCAAGAAGGCTAATAGCATATTGGGCTGCATTAGGAGGAGCATTGCCAGCAGATCACGGGAAGTGATCATTCCCCTCTATTCAGCACTGGTGAGGCCGCATTTGGAGTATTGTGTCCAGTTTTGGGCCTCCCACTACAAAAAGGATGTGGACAAGTTGGAGAGAGTCCAGCGGTGGGCAACAAAAATGATTAGGGGGCTGGAGCACAAGACTTATGAGGAGAGGCTGAAGAAACTAGGCTTGTTCAGTCTACAGAAGAGAAGAATGAGGGGGAATTTGATAGCAGCCTTTAACTACCTGAAAGGGGGTTCCAGGGAGGATGGGGCTAGGCTGTTCTCAGTGGAGGTAGATGATAGAACAAGGATCAACGGTCTCAAGTTGCAGTGGGGGTGGTCTAGGTTGGATATTAGGGAAAAGTTTTTCACTAGGAGGGTGGTAAAGCTCTGGAATGGGTTACCTAGGGAGGTGGTGGAATCTCCATCTTTGGAGGTTTTTAAGCTGTGGCTTGACAAAGCCCTGGCTGGGATGGTTTAGCTGAGGTTGGTCCTGCTTTGAGCAGGGGGTTGGACTAGATACCTCCTGGGGTCCCTTCCAACTCTAATATTCAATGATTCAATGATTCTAAGTCTTTTGAAATCCACTGCTGACTTGTTACCAGAGCTGCCTGCCTGCATTCCAGGCAACCATGCTGAGATCCAGGAATTGCCTGGCCTCAGAGTGAATTTCAGTCCATTATGAGCTAATCAAACATCCTGGGAAGACGCCTCACCATAATTAGAGTTAGTCACCTGCACGAGATCCTGTTGCTTCTCTGCATAGTAGTGAGTTACAGCTAATTTTTTGGCTCCATCAGCTCTGAAGCAGTGCTGAGTCTGGCTATGCTGGATCAAGCAGGATTTTAAATCCAATTTCCAGGGGTAAAGATACAAGCATATGAATGACTTTGGCTTTCCTCTGTGATGTGTATCTAATCAAAGTTACTTTTTAAGAGAACTTCTGCAGCTTTGGAAAGATAACCTATTCTTCGTGCCATCGAATATCTCGTGCAAGCTTAGAAAGACATTGCAGTAGATCAAGAATGGAAGAAATACACCGTGTTATTTATTATTTGTATTATCATAGCACCTCAGACCCCCAATCGTGGGCTGGGATCCCACTGTGCGAGGTACTATACAGACACAAAGCAAAGAGACATCCCACACAGACATGCTACGACCCTACAGATAGAAAATCTCTGACCCCATGGCCAGTTACCTTAATGCCTTTATCATGCTTATTCTGGAGAGCACAATCTGGTACTTAATATACATGACCGGGCAGCAGGAGACCAGAATTCTCTCCCCATTTGCTGAGAGACCCTGAGAAAGTCTTAGGCCAAAATTTTCAAACCTGGGTATCCAAAGCTAGACTCAATTCCCCATTTAGGCTCCCTAATATAAGTGTCTTGATTTTCAGAGTCCAGAGCACCCAAAACGTCTGTTGACTTCAGATGCCTAGGTTTGAAAATGTAACCCCCAGATTCCAAAACGTTGGCCCTAGTGACTTGCCCCAGGTCACCAGTCTCTGGCAGAGTCGGAGAGCAGCAGTCCTGGTTTCCGCTAGCCACTCCACCAGGCGACCGCTCACATCTGGGCAGCTGCCTCTGTCCATCCTTCCCCCGTTTTAATAAAGGTTTATAAGCACTGTTCTTTCTGAATGCTCCTAGATGTTAACACTGCAGATCATGCAGCTGACCATCCGGGGTCTCTGGCCCCTGCCCTCCCTTGTTGATAGCACACAGGCTGGGTACTGCTTTCTGGCCTGATCTCTGTTTCATGCAGTGCAGGTAAATCTGGTACCCCAAGCAGGCTCGGGTGCTTTCTAAAGAAAACAATTGTGCTGAACCAACACAATGCCTCCTTGGAGCCAGGCCCTACTCTGCAGTCTAGTGGATGGTCTCTTTCACTCGCTCACACCCACACACCGTTGTAGGTTCCTGGCAGCCACACACCGAGTGGTCTCCCTTCTCCCCTGCAGCCAATGCTCCCAAAGAGGAGTTCTGCTGCCCTGTTCTTTTCTCTCCCACTTGTGTGCCGTGAAAAGGCTCAGGTAAAGGTCTGTACAGCCCTCCTGACTGTCCCAGGGATTCCTCCATTTCCATGATAACAAAGTGATGTGTCATTGCGTAAACGGACCTGAAAAGATCCTATTTAAAGGACTGAACTCAACATATATTTCCATGTCACTCCATCTGAGAGAAGCAATGTGTTAAACGAGGGCTCTGCGTGACAGAAATGAAGCGCAGCGCTTTTCCAGAAATTCTCCAGTAACTACCTTCCTCCCTCTGCTATCTCAGAGCCGTGTCTGCTCTGGGAATGGGCCTGGATCCAGCCGTCAGTATGAGTCACCAATCTAGCTGCACTGGATGAGGAAAGCTGTGATTGGCACCCGTGGAGATTGCCCTCCTTTTAGGCAGGGCTATAATCAGAGATTTCCTGGTCTACATCTGGGCTACGCACTGGGGCACTCACAGCAGTGGCTGGTTTGGGGACAAATTCCCAGAGAAGACAAGGCCTACGTGGTGCTGCTGGTGCCTTCACTCTTTGCACTCTCCATTCAAGCAGGAGAGTCTTTAGGATTTGCTCACCATGGCCCTGAACCTGCAGCTAGGTCTGTCTAGGTGGACCTATGTCCACATGGGCCTGATTGTAGGGTCGGGACCCATCTTTATGGATTCTAGGGCTGTGTGAAATACTCGCAGAAAAATCTGAGAACCTCAAAGTCTGAGGTTTCTCCCTGTAATAGAACTCATGAAGATGGACACAATTCATGATAAATCTCAGACATTTCTGGGAGTTTTTCTTGAAGATAGTTTGTTTTGTCTCAGAAGTGGTCCTGGTGAAAAGTGGACCAGTTTTAGAGAGAAAAACTCCACCATGGTTGCATTTCACAGTTTAATTTGGCCACAGATCAGTTTTTTATATTAAACATGTACAAACTTGCATATTCTCATATTTGTTCGTGAGACTCCAACCAGGACCTTTGTGGTCTGTAGGCAGAAGCCCCGCCAGCAAGGATAGGGGAATCTGCCTGACCAG
This sequence comes from Emydura macquarii macquarii, assembly GCF_026122565.2. Taxonomy (NCBI): domain Eukaryota; kingdom Metazoa; phylum Chordata; order Testudines; family Chelidae; genus Emydura; species Emydura macquarii. Next base: position 832,739 of record NW_027130866.1, on the reverse strand, counting down.
GCCCCCTGGGAGTTGTGCTAAGCTTGTCTCAGCTAGAATTTACTTGTCTCACAGCTCAGACCAGGAAACCAAGACCAGAGAAAGGCACTAGACAACCCAGCCCAAACAGCTCCTGACTTGGGATGAAGAAACTCACGTTCCCAGTGACGTTCTTACCAGGCCACAGGCCACAATTCAAACTTTCCAATAAGTCAAGGGTATAAATTCCTGCATTTATTAGCACGAGCTCTCTACAGCCTTTGGAGCAGCAGGGCTCAGGCCACTAGAGAACAGAAGAAAAAGGCTGGAGGCAGCATTTCCAGCCCTGCACCACATTGCTGCATTTCCAGCACCGGGCCAGCCTCTCTCGCCTCGCTAGCACCGTTCAGCTCTGGCCAGCTGTGAAAGTGTTCTCTGAAGATTGCCCAGCTGGCAAGCAGGCTAACTACCTTGGTGCTTTTCAGTCTCCCTCCGCCATGCATGTGGATGGCTCCAATCGAGCCCCATGTCCAGATCCCGGAGCTCCCGAGGGCTCCAAGTGCAGACCCAGAGCCACACTCAGTACACGGCCATTGTCTGATTAAGTCTTGACCCGAGACTCACTGAAGTCCCTGGAACTTCTGTTGATGTCAACGTGTTGAGTCAGGCCCATAATGAACCAAATCAGAGACGTGCAGCTGAACACACCCACACCTTGGGAGTGTGGTACTCGCACGTCTGCAATGTCACCCTTCCAGCATGCGCAGCGTTTCTCTCCCCAAGGAAAGAAGAGAATAGCACTGAGTGTGCTTTTGTTACAGGTGCGTATCTCGACAGATGTGACCATTCTGTTTAGAAATGCTGCTTTCCTGATCCACTTACTCTGCACTAGCGTGAGTCACTAGAGAGCGTCTCCTGGCAGCATGCTGAGGTCCTATGATTAATCCACAAAAATAGACTTCAGTTGTTGTTAGAGTGCTGTACGTGTCACTAGTAAAGCATTTTGCAAGTCAAGAGTTCGTCTGGTATCTTACAAACCATGCAAGCAAACACCTCCGCCATTGTGTGCTCCACCGTGGCTCACCCCCTGGCTTGGGCTTTGTTTCTTTTCCGGGAAAGGAGACATTACCGTCATTTCCTGTTCTCTTGGGGAATTGCCACAGGAACATTGACTTGGAGCTCTGCCAGAGACAGATACATGGTCGTTCCTTACAATCTCATCTGTATGAGAACAGCCGAAGGCTGAAGCCTGCTGTCCAGAGAACCTGGGGACAGCGTAGTTAGCAGAGCACGCTTCCCCCACACCTGAACAGTGTGCTTTGCTGGGACGTGGGGGAAGCACCTCTAGGGAGTTCCCATTCCCATTCAGCTAGGATGATGGCGGTTTTTGTGTTGGCCACACCTGGATGTCACTAGGAGCTGGCCCGCACTAGGATCATATTGGTCTGAAAGAACCAATTTCTCCCTTTCACAGAGGCCCTTGGAAAGGCCAGAGCGTTATCATTGATACAGAGTCATAAAAGCACAGGGTGTTTCACAGACAAGGCAAGGACAGCTTTGGCCGTGTTGAGCTGGAGTTGGTGGCAGCACATCCGGAAGGAGATGTGGGCGAGGAAGCCGGGGAAGAGTCTGGCGAGAGGGGGTGGCTGAGAGGTAGATCTGTGAATAGTCCGCAGAGCGGGTAGCTAACCCCACGTAACCAGACAAGATCGCACAGGTATGAAGAGTAGAAGGAGAAGAGGCCAAGCACCGAGCCGGAGAGAGAAGGGCTGGGAGCCATCAAAGGAGACACTGAAGGACCAGCTGGAGAGCAGGATGAGCACCACCAGGACGCTGAGGCCTTGGGAAAGAGCTGCTGCTAGGGCCTCATGGACCCAAATTTCAGCAAATGCCCATCTCAGTGCAGCTGCACCACCGGGGGGAACGATATCAGGCAGAGCAGACCGCACTCACAGCAGTCATCCCTCCTGCGCTGAGCCATCCTGCATCTGTATGCTGCTGCCACCGGCTGCTAATTGTCCCAGTGTCGCTGGAGCCAGGCTAGGTCAAAGGCAGAAAACAGCGTGGGAGGGAAAAGAGGCCCTGAGGTTTGGCCAGGAAACGGCCTTTGGTGGCCAAAGTGGGGCGAAGGGGGCAAGAGGAAGGACTGCAAGGGGCAGCGCGGCACAGACTGCAAGGGGCAGCGCGGCACAGACTGCAAGGGGCAGCGCGGCACAGTGAAAGCTTTTACGTCCCCTAAAGCATCAGCTGCTTCCCACTTCCCTTCCCTCCACAACTGGAGAGTTCAGCAGAAAAGGGGTTCCCGTTGTCACATGCCAGCAAACCATGGCAGAAAGCAACCGTCCCCTCTGAAGCACCTGGCCCTGGCCACACTTGGAAAGCAGGACGCTGGGCTGGATGGACCATTGCTCTGGCCCCGTGTGGCCGTTCGGATGTTCTGCATACATAATATGGTAACGAAGCAGCCCATGTACTGCACAAAGAAGCAGGCATTACTGACTGGCTCCAGATGAAAACCAGCACCAAATCCCACTGAAGGCAATGCAGAGTCCGACATGCTGGAAAGAGCTACACAGAGAGACCCAGGAAATAAGGCACAAACTGCAAGAGATTCAGAAAGGCTGAGATTGCTAATGGGCAGAAAGGAAACTCCCAGGGTAACAGAAGGGAGAAATGTAACCGCTCCGTGGGATCAGAAAGGAAAGCAAGTCGCTAGCTCCCACGTGTCTGAAATGCCATAAAACAACAAACAATCTAAACAGGGTTGGACAACTTGGCCCTGGGACGGGGACAAGCAGCACTGGAAGAATCTGCTAAAACGCACAGGAAATTATCCACCATGATTCTGAAATCTAGGCAAGGTTTCAAACCCACACGTGGGCCCCTAACTCCACTGTGGGTCCTGAAATCAACGTCACCTGTTTTTCAGAGGGGCTGAAGTCAGTAAGAGATGCAGGCGCTTAGCACCCCTGAGAATCAGGCCCCTACCATTTCAGGGCTTGCACATGGAATTAAGAGGCCCAATATAGGCTGCCTTAGCCTAAAACATTATCTTCCAACCAGCTGAAATGCATTTCCCAGGCTTTCGAGATGGGAGGCGGGTTCTTAGATTGGGCTACCTACCAGAACGCAGCATCAGCCCAGAAATCAATCTGTGGTGGGAGGTCAGATTGACGGCAGGGAAAAGAGCACACACCCTCTGACGGCCCATTGGGACAACGGGGTGAGAGAGAACAGCCCCACACCGGCGCAGAGACCTGCAGGTACCTGCACCCAGCCTGCAGCAGGGAGACTCACAGCCCACCTCGGCAGACGAGGGCTAGCGGGACTAACACCAGCGCTGTGAAAACAGCTGTGTGGAAGCACTTTCAAGCTGCGGGTGAGACTGGAGCTCAGGCCCTGAAGCGGAGGGAGGGAGTGCGCGTCAGCGCGGTGGTGCTAGCCCTGGCTGGGGCCCTGAGATATTACCATAACACGAGAAATAAAAATCATAATCACTGTGGTCACGCCGGTGCAGCTTCCTCATCTAAACAGCCGTTAACGTACCATCAAAACCTCTCCTGCCCATCTCAGCTGTCACAGCCAAGAGAGCAGCTGCACGGCTGAAAAGAAGCAGAACTCTGCGATAGACGTGGTGGTAGGTTTCAGTAGCTCTTATCAGTGGAAACCTGGCTAATTGGGGTTTGCTGAGCCAGGCGGTCCGTCTGCTCTTTGAGTTAATGTAGTTGTCATGAAAGTTGTTACATGGATGGCCCAGGAGAGAGAGAGAGAGAGACAGAGTCCTTGCTGTGCTCTAGTTACCAGCGAAGGCGAGTGGCTCGGGCCGTGTTGGTGCAATTAGCCAGACTAGGCAATGTGCGGTTGGGCAGCAGAAGCACCAGCAATGGCACAGGAGACCAGCTCTCCCTGGGCGCGTCCATCCATTGGCTGCAGCCAGCGGCTGGGCTTAGAACAAAAATTCCTCATGGGAATTCCTGGTGTAGAGCAAGCAACTGCCTGCAAAGATACTCCAGCTCCTGCAGTGTGATAACAAATATGAACCTGTGGAGAGAGGGCATGAGAGCCTGAGTACTTTCCCTCCGAAGCCACTTCCTTTTCCCTAGCGAGTTAAAAAGACATCTGGATATTCTCGAGGGCGGCTGCAACAACTGGAGCTGCAGCTTAACAAAAAGATTTGAATAGAAGTGAAACTTCTCCATTTCTCATTTTAAAGCTACATAACTCTTTGATTTGAGATTTTGTTATGTTTTGTGTGTGTCTGTGTGTGTACAGGTGATGGGCCATGCAGAAAAAAATAAATCAAAGCACCCTTCCAAAACAAACCACACGCTGCACTCGTCTGCCTCTGGAGAGACGATGGACAAAGAGCGAAGCCCACGTGACAGGTTTTAGCCACGCTCTCACGGCACAGCTGGCAGGCGCTCAGGTCCTACGCTGATGACTGCCGTGTCAGAACCTCTAGGGAACAGACTAGGAGAGTGACTACGACCAGCTACACAACGGCCTGGCAGTGGTGAGCTGGGGATGGCCTTACTGCTCACAAATGGTGAAGCCACAGACCAGTTATGTGGGTCATCCCCCGTGGATGACAATAGAAGCTGACTAGGCTGTAACTCCCATTAGCTGACATGATGCTTAACGTGATTTCTCCTGGGCTCACTGCCTGCTAACTCAAGCTGCACATCATGCAATTTCCACACAACCGTGCTAAAAGGTGGTAGAATTCCGCCACGCAGACAAGGGCTGACAGATGTGGGGCTGGGCCTGGAAGGGGAAGTGTCCATGACAGCGTCTCCATGGCATGCTGGAGGACAAGAACTTTCTGGAGCGCCTGTTTGTATTCAGGGCACACCATTTAAAGATGGCTCGGTGAGAAACGAAACATTTTTTCAATGGTTCCATTTTTAAAAATTCAGGCTTGCCCGCGTGACTATCCCGGAAACCACTCTGAATCGTGCAGAGTGTATGTTTTTCACCTCTTAGCAGACTGACAGGTGCAAAGCTCCCCCTAGACCTGATCCAGGAGCCACGGCGTGCCTGGAGTGAGACCAGGAAGTCCATTTTCGTCTCTCTTTCCTAGGCTGTGTCTGAGTTGTGTTTGACAGCCCGTCAGATTCTCCCGCTATTGCTGCCGTGCAGGTACAGCTCCACCAGAGCTGGCCGCAGTGGGAGACGCGGGGTTTGAGGAGCGGGGAGCCAGTGCCCAGCCAGCTGGGTTATAAAGGGACAGCGTGCTGGCCTGCCACGCATTAATTCACCCGTGGACCCGGACACCGAGTTCTAAAAGTTCCACAGTGAGCTTTGATCTCCTGTGGTCTGAAACAGCGACAGGTCAGAGCGCACCAGGGAACTTTGGCTGGCCGTAGTCAGATCCACACGGCCAGTTCGGGCAGAGCAGGCAAGAGCGCTGCAGATCTATGGCCCAGCTTGCCGCACGCTAGCTCTCCCTACAGACATGCCCTCAGACACAAAGCTCAGTGAGACACGGCTCCAGAGACAAGCTGTCCCAGGCTGCTGTGACCCAGAGAGCAGAGTCTGCTTCCAGCAGCTGGCTCCGTAGCCGCAGCCCCGAAGTCTTGACTTCTGTGGGTGTGACCAGCAGCAGGACTGCAAGAGCAGGATCCTTACCCCATGGGCACCCAGGACACACTGCCATGAACCTGATCCTGTGGTCTCTGGGCTTTAGTGCAGCTGGCAGCATCTCTGCCAGGGGAGCCAGGACAGGGAAAGCTCTCTCTTGCTGAAGCATGGTAGCTGTGACCAACACAAAGAGGGAGGGCCCTCTAATTAGAGAGAGGATAAACCTCTTGAAACCAAGTCTGTGATGAGCTGCAAAGACCAGCAGGTAACATAGGCCTGACGCTTTCTATCCCAGGGTGGGGAATACATTGCTGTCCTCATTGCTAGTGTGCAAACTAAACTGCAGATGGTATCAAGCAGGGCTGGGAAGTTATTGTTCTCGCTGTTACTGAAGTGCTGACGCCCTGCTCTGGAGCTGAACAAGGCACAAATGCCACAGTGCCCTGCCCCAAAGAGACTGCAGTCGAGAAGTCAGGCAGAGAAAGCCACGTGTCTGAGAGCCCCAGAGGAAGGGATCAGCTTAGAGAACCAGGTTTATTTTTATTGCTGAGGCCTCCTGGAAGACATGGATCTTTGGGAAATATCTGAGTAAGGAGCGGGTGGGAGGGGAGAACCTGCAGCGCACAGTGAGCAGCAGGGAAGAGGTGAAAATGGGCCTGGGAGGAGGAAATGGCCTCGCTGGCAGGGGTGTATCCCAGAAGGCCTTTAAAACTAGGGTGGGATGTTCAGACTGATAAGGCAGGTCAGACAACTGGGGCCTCTTTGCAAGACACTGGCCCTCCCGCTTGTCAAAGGCAGGTGTGAAGGTTCCTGACATCAAACCCTCTCACCCTAGACCCTTTAAATATTGTAAACCCCCCTGGAGCCACGGAGCGTCACAATTGCAACCACGCGTAAAAGCCATTTCGTTAATACAAAATAACCTGGAGCCCAGGAAGGCTGGTAAGATGAGCTCAGTGTAGATGGAAATACACCAGCCATTCAGGCCTTTGAATTAAGAGTCAACTAGGCAGCATCTTCCCAGCACAGGAAACAAAGTTCTGCTCTTATGACCCGCTCACCTGCTGGCTATCATAAAACAGGGATAAAGCAATCAGGGAGTCCGGAGGAGGCATTGCCAAGTGTGCTAAAATGCTCCTATTATGGCCCCACAAGAGTGTCGTCTAGTCAGCTCTCTCTTACACCGGCTTTATTTCTCTCTTACACCCTTTTACACTGGCTTATTTCCCTTGACTTCAGGGCTGCTCCTGAATGACACCAGAGTGAGCGCGAGGAGAATCAGGCCCACGCACGCTAACGCTGGCTTTATCTCATTCTTGTTCCCGCCCCAACGCAGTGCCGCTCGGGGAGCTGGGACGTCTCTTGCATGTTGTCAGAGAGAAACAGATGAGTCAGCCGGCTATTTTTTAACAGATGCATCTTTTCCCTGGTTTGGCTCCTGGCTCGTTCTCAGTTATACAGCTTTAGCTGATCCAGAACATGGGGGTGGCGTTAGTCAAAGCGTCAGCAGCTCCCATCCGCCAAGTGACTGCCTCACAGACACACTACACGCTGCCGCTTTGGGGAGAGGAAAACATGCAGGGGTCCAGAGCCATGTGAACATGCATCTCAGGTCTGGATGGAGGCAGCTCCCCAAACTCCCACTCCACTGCACAGGTTATCCCTGCTGAGGGCACAAAATAATGTGCACAGGGCTGTGTGTGTAAGGGCAATGAGCTTCTCGGGGCTTTACTATTAATCGTGTTTATCACGGTAGTGTCTATGGACCATCCAAGATTGGGACCCCATTGGGGCAGGCACTGCACAAACCATTTCTGTAGGTGGTCCCTGCCCCAAAGAGCTTGCAATAGACAAGAAAGGGGAACAACGTACAGGCAGAGTGAGCAATGAGATGGCAACAAACTTCATGTAAGTTCCTGTCACAGGGCCAGCTGGGTGCCCCCTCTTGGCCACTTACCAGGCTGCCGTGAAGGGACTCAGCCCCTGAATTCCTAGGTGTTTAAGCCCCTGGAGTCGGAGCAGAGTCCAGGCACTGGCCCTGGCTTGCTGTGCATGGGCACATTCCCAGGGTGCAGATCCGTTGTCTAGCACCCTGTCCTGAGAGCTTAGACCACATGGTGCCCTGTCCAATACCTGTTCTGACCCCTCAGTTCCCCCTTATAACTTACCAAACACACCCCCTGAATCCCACCAAAACTCGGAGTCTTCTGGGGAAGAGTTAACTCTCTCAGGGAGCACATGGTAAGTGTAAACGCATGAAATGCATGGAGACTTTGCACAGGATTCTAACATTAGTGCACTTTACTTAAGCACAGGAAATACACAGAATACAGATCACACAACACAACAAACACCCTGAATGCAATACCCCTTGTTCTAGCTCACCGATCCCTTGGGAGTCCTTGCGGGACCAACTATACACACAAAATGAGGGGGTCTAAATTAGCTGTTACCACACCAGAAAGAGATCTTGGCGTCATCATGGATAATTCTCTGAAACATCCACTTAATGTGTAGCAGAAGCCAAAACATCTAACAGACTGTTAGGAACCGTTAGGAAAGGGATAGATGATAAGAAAAAAAATATCATAATTCCACTATATAAATCCATGGCACGCCCACACATTGAATACTGCATACGGTTCTGGTCAACCCATCACCAAAAAGATATATTAGAATTGGAGAAAGTACAGAGAAGGGCAACAAAAATTATTAGATCTGAAACAGCTTTTATATGAGGAGAGATTAAAAAGCCTGGGACCAACTGGTCATCTTAGAAAAGACAGGACTAAGGGGGATCTGATAGAGGTCTATAAAAGCTGTGGAGAAAGTGAATAAAGAAGTGTTATTTCTTCCTTCACGTAAAGCAAGAACCGGGGGCTCCCAATGAAATTCATAGGCAGCAGGTTTAAAACAAACAAAAGGAAGTATTTCTTCACACAACACACAGTCAGCATGTGGAACATGTTGCCGGGGATGTTATGAAAGCCAAAAATACAAGTGAGTTAAAAAAAATTAGATCAGTTCATGGAAGATAGGTTCATCACTGGCTGCTAGCCAAGATGGTCAGGGATGCAACCCCATGCTCTGGGTGCCCCTAAACCTGTGACAGCCAGATGCTGGGAATGGGCGAAGGGATGGATCACATGATAATTGTCCTGTTCTGTTCATTCCCTCTGAAGTACCTGGCGCTGGCCACGGTCGGAAGGCAGGACACTGGGCTAGATGGACCATCGTTCTGACCCAGTCTGGCCGTTCCTATGTTCTTATGACACCTTACAGGACCCATTTTAGATCCAGGTTATGAGCGCACTGTGTTGGCTGAGCAGTGTACCAGGCCTGACGTTAGTTACGGTACGGTGTGCCCTCCACCATCTGGCACTGGAGGACTCGGGTGTCGAACCAGGATTGTACAACTCTTGGCTAATTACAGTGAGTTGGCAAACTACACGTGGTAGGTCAAGAAATGATAAGTCAGTGACGCAAGAGCCCAGTTACTGGAACGGATCCAAATATGTCATTATGTTATGTTTGTGTTTACCAGGAAACAAGGCCAAATTGGCCAGGGAGGCTGAGAATAGCACTGTGTTTGTTTGCCTGGACACACCGCATACCCTCGCTAATTGCCAAGGCTAGTTGCATTTAGATAAACAAGCATTATGCTCCAGACTCTTGCAGTGCCATCAACAGTGTGGAGTGCGTGACCTTCTCTACAAAGAGAAAGCTACACAACACCCCACCGAATCCTTCCTCTTCCAGACTGATTCCTGAGCCAGCAAAGTGAGCAGCCTCGTCTGAGAATCCAACCTTGTTCCTTGCCTTCCATTGTGCTGGGAAACCCAACTGCTTTGTCTCCAGTTTCTCAACGCACCCGCCTGGCTGAAGCAGACACGGCTGCACTGAACTCACTGCTGAAGGGCCTGTGCACGCCGATCTGAACTAGGCCGCCCGGCACGCTGGATGTTATAAAGCAGTTCTGTTACAAGGACAATAATAAGGTTTAACCCCGCGTCTGGGGGACGGACACGGCTGCTGCCTCCATTGGTAGGCTACTGGCGGAAGGCTCTGTGCGTGGAGCTCCCCCCACATTTCTTCCTAGTAGAGCAGGGAGGTGGGATGGTCAAGTATTCATGGCAGGGCAGAGAGTCAGGACAAGAGCTGCGCCAACCCTTTAAATCTCCGAAGGCAGCCCAGGTTTGTGCCCATTCAAAGCAAACTTCCAACAAGCTTCGAGACGTGTCTGGCTAGGCCCAGATCAGACTGGGGCCCTCTGTAAACCCCGCCTTCTCCCCAAGGCCAGACTCTGGGTTTCTCCTTGCCCTTGGCCTGCTACTGTGGTAGGAGGGGAAGTCTGGTGGCCTAATGTCTTTCCGCCCCTCGCCTTCCAGAGACCAACCAGCTGCCATCTCCCTTGTGCTGGTTTCATTGGGTGACCAGCCGGCCTGCCCCAAACGCTGTTCTTTGAGGGCCAGGAAATTCCTCTGCCAGACATCTCATGGAGTGGGTACCCTGATGCCAACAGGGGCACAGAAGCTGCAGGGCAGTACTGAATGGGCGTTATCTCAGTAGAGTCAGCTGCACTAATTCTTCTGCACAGCCTCCCCCCATTCCCTTCTGACTCCCCCCGCTGAGCCCTGACTTCTCCCGAGCAATCTACGGCTGATGATTAACTCCCTTTTTCCTGACATTTTCCACTGGCAACACAGGGCCAAATTCAGAGCTGGTGCCAGCAGGCACAACCACCACGAGGTGATGAGCCGCCATGCCCGCCATGAATGCACTGTAATGCACATTGTAGAAATGGATTAACTTCCGTTCTAATCTGAAATTAACCGCGTGGCCGCTCTCTAAGCCCGTTACTGAAAAAGGAAACCATTAGCCCTCCCCCCCCAGTTTCCATAGTCAGCACATTCCTGTTTCCAATGGCGTCACCCAACACAAGAGAATCCGGGGCTCAGATCGAATCCCGCAGCAGCAGCAAAGCACAAAGAGTGCGGAGCTGTCCTGCGTTCAGCTGAGCACAGAAATAATCACGCCTCTGCCGCGCAGGGATACTAGCACCCCACACCTGTCTCAGCCTGGCACCCACAGACGCCAACGCACGTGCATGGCCGGGCTCGATAGGATGGAGGGTAGCGGCTCACAACAATTGTGCACAGCAAGTGCAGAGGGGAAGTGTGTAACGCGTGCTCGACTCTGTCGGATTTGCTGCAGGGACAAAATGCAGCTACTGGAGTTGGAATTTGTCCAGGTTACTGGTCAGATGGTGGCACTGTCAATAGCGCAGTTCCCTTTGATCTGGAGCTGGAGCACAGCCCCCTCTTGACTGGTGCTGCTGCTAGGAGAGGGGCAGCGCCCGTCTGATTCAGTCTGCGTCAACCAACTGCCTTTGACATCACGCTAGGCTATTGGTTCGGGATTGTACGCTGCTGTATACTGGTGAGGATGTGCACCGCTGCCCTCTCCTGGATGGAATCAGAACGGCTGAAGTGTGTGTCATAGGCCCTATGCTGCTCTGAGGGTATGTCTGGACTGCAGTTACTAGATGTGACTGCAGGTTGAGCTGGTGTCCCAGAGCTCGTTTTAATCTAGCCAGCTGAGGCCCCAGAACAGTGATGGGGGGGGGACCCGCTTCAGCGCAGGCTAACCCTGGAGGAGTAACCCAGCTGTCTGGGCGGTTTCGTACAGACCACACTGAAGCTTGCGCTGCCAAGGAGTCACTGCTCTCGATTAAAGCTAATTGGGGTCTGTGAGCTGGAGCTGCAGTCCTACCCGTGGCTGCAGTCCAGATATGCCCCCGTGTAGCACACACCACCGGCGTGGCTAGAGTACACCGACGGGGGTAGGCGTACGCAGAAGCAGTCAAGCTACAGAAGGTGGCTCTTGTGCTCAGGCAGGAGAATCTCAGGCTTTTAGTTCCAGGAGTCCAGGGTTCAATCCCCCAGACAACATCCCTTTGGGGGGGCCGGTGCCAGTGGAGTCTATGCCTTGGGAGCCGAAGGACCTGAGCTCTAGCGTTGTGCTGCTGCGAGCTCCCAAAGTGACCATGTGCAGGGACGTGACCAGTCTTTGTTGTGGTATTAACTCAGAGCGAAAAGCATCAGTGCTTCCTGGGTCAACCATACCCTCATTCACACCTGCTGCTGGGCATCCTGGAGCAAAATTTGTCTTCTTGGGTTTTCCATGGAGGCTCCCCCCCAGGTACTGAGCAGGCCTAGCTCCATTCCCACAGACACTTGCCATTTCCTGAGGTTTCCACTAATCCCCTGGCTGTCGCCCCGCTGTGGAGCAGTGACACCAGTGCAACAGGTCAATCCTTACTCTGCACCCCGCTTGTAACTCGAAAATCCTTTTAGACTGAATCCCGTTGCTCTGCTGTGCTTCCCACAGGCGTACGCTGATGAGACGCGGTCGGCATTCTCAGTGATTCTCCCTCAGACGCAGGCAATCCATCAGCCACGATGAAATCAATGAATAAACAAATGGCCTGGTCCTGATTTCACACCGCTTTGACTCTGCTGTAACTCTACTGACTGCAGTGCAGTGACTCCTGCTGTAGGCTCTGTCTACACTGAGCTCGAGGTGTGATTTCCTTGCTCAGGTTCACATGCACACGTTGGCGCGCAGCGAGCTGGCGTAGGTGTAAATAGCCGGGTAGCCACGGTTGCGCTGGTGCTGGCAGCGGAGGCATGGCTGAGCTGAGCCGAGTACAACCCCCCCCTGAAATCAGCTTGCCATGGCTCAGCCGTGCCTCCGCTGCTGCTACCAGTGCTGCTGTCTACACCGCTGTTTGCACCCACGCTAGCTCGCTGCGAGCCAACACAAGCACGTGAGTCACTCCCCAGCTCGCACTAGAAATGTAGCCATAGGCTGGTGTCACTGAGAGCAGAACTGGGCCCAAAGACACCATAGCCTGAGGAAAAGAAAGAGGCCCTGAAATGTAACTGGCGTAGGCGTGTTCCTGCTAGAATGAGACCCAGCGAGCCCCTCCCTCTGAAGTAACGCCCGGGAAATGCCACTCCACTCGCTGGCATGGCTGGGGCACATGTGGGGAGCTGAAAGCAGGGTCTGGCTCCGAGTGGAACTTCCAGTCCCGGCAAATCACGCTGGAGAAGCAGGAGCAGCTTTCACATGCCAGCTCTTCCAACGGGAACAAGCACCTGCTTTAATGAAAAACTGCCCCAGGCTTTCAATTGCCACCCATTCCTGAATGCAGGGGATTGGTGACACTTAACAAAGGATGAGTGCCCTCCACTGGGGCTCTCTGCAAATATTTGGAAGCTTAAAAGCTGTGCCTTGTGCTTTAAAAGTCCAAGCTGTAATTAGCGCTGCTGTATAACTAACTAGAAGTGCTGCGAAGGGATGTGAAATGATTGTGCTCTGGTGAGAAGCGGAGGCTGAGCAAGCTACGGCAGGCCTGCTGCCCCACGGAGCTGCACTGATACACTGAAAGCAGTTGTCTGGGGAGTTAATCTAAGGTTTCTGAATTGCACCCACGGTACACGCTGCGCTTTGGATGCAAGTGAAGAACCGTATTGAAAAGCAGCCGATAAAGCAGCTGGTGATTTTTATTTACCAGCAAGCCTCAACACTTATTCATAGGGAGTGAAATATTCCTCTCGAGGCATCACGCAAAGGGAGACCGGCAATGTATTATTTATTGCCTTGTCCCTCGTATATCACTAACGCAGCCTGGTTTCACAGTGCTGCCGACGCGAAATCCCGCTTGGTGCGCCCTCCTCCTCCAGAGAAGTGCTTTGGGCACCAGCCTGGGACTATGAGCCCTGCTCTTCCTCCGGGAGCTTGGGCAAGTGACTCGGTCTGTCTGTGCCACGGTTCCCCAGCTGTTAACAGCACAGAACAGCGCTGCCCTCCCTACAGCGGCTGTTGTGAGGACAGCAAAGACTGTGAGGTGCTCGGATACCACAGCCATCGAGGCCATGCTAGTGTCAGGAGGCGCTGCAGTTGCTGAGCTCCGTGCGGCAGGGGGTTCGGTCTGTAGATAAGAAGGCACCTCCTGCTCTGGCTTGACGTGGTGCAGGCCCTGTGGCTCCAACCCAGCTGCACCGCGTGCCCGAGAGGCGAATTTGAGCCTTCTTAGCCACTTCCCCAGCGCTGTGTGCAATAGGAGTGAGCCCACGGGGCTGGTGCATCTAGCCTGCAGTGCAGGACCCGTCTCAGTGCCCGCAGCTGTGGCTGGCAGTGCTAGGAAGCAGCGGCATGTATTGCCAGAGTGGGCCCTCCCCTGTTTAACAGTCAGCTGGCTGGCGCGGGTGGGATCCTGGGGTGGGGGGACACTCAGAACCTGCCCCCCAGGGAATGCCTATCCCGCAGGTGGAGAGCACCTGCCCCCTGAGCTGCCGACCGTCTCCAGGAGGGATCGTTCTCCTGCTGGCGGCTGGAAAGCCATAGTCCAGAGAGGTGGAGCCTCACACATGTGCACACAGTGGGGCAGGGGCAGCCATGGGCCCCAGGGGTCTGGACACTGCTACCAGCTGGGAAGCATCACCCCCATCCCTCACCCGTGACTGCAGCGCAGGGCGCACAAGCCTCCGTGCAACGCAGACTCCATCCTACAACGCACTGAGCAGCTCCTGGGGAAGGGTCCTCCTCTCCTGCTGACTGCGGCAGGCAGTGCTCCCGTGGGGGGGACCAGGCCAGCCGCTCTCTGGCACCTCCAGGCTGAGTCTCGCTGCAGCCGGGCGCTCTGCGTCCAGCTCTGTGCACAGCTAGGAATGCAGACATGTGGGGAGGGGATTTGAGCCCCAGAACGCTCAGGCGGGAGGAGCTTTGGGCACAGACTGGACAGGCAGCAGTCCAAGGTGTCAGTCAGGCCTGGCCGGCTGGGGAGACCCGCCCCCACACGCCCGTGTGGCAGATGATGGAGGGACAAGAAGAGATGGGAGTCCCAAGGAAAGCGTTGAAATGACCTGTTTTATTGACTCGAAAGATGTAAGGCGGGGGCGGGGGGTGCCAGTATGCCCAGTGGGCTGGCCGACGGTGGGCAAAGATTTGGGTTGGCTCTTATTTCATCAGTGCCTGTTCCCTTACCTGGTAACCACAAGAGACGCCCAGGATCCCAGGGAGAGCGTCTATGACCCATGCAGCCCTCCCACAAGGAGAGCTCAGCTGTCCAGGTGTCTGTCTGCCAGGCCCAGGAGGGCGAAATCCAACCAGGCCCTGCACGTTGCTGTCAGAGCTTCACTCTCTCTTCTGCAGAGGCCCGGTCCATATGGAAGTGCCCTGTGCTGCTGCAGGGAGCTGGGAGAGAGAGGTCACCGTTTACCCTCACCGGTATCAAAATGCAGGGCTTTGATAGCTCGTTATGTACAGCTCCCGGTTAAACACCTCGCCGCCTGGCTGTTTGGAGCAGCGGGAGTCACAGGCTGGAACCGATTGCTCCAAGCCGGAAAGGAACAGAAAACACAGTAATAATAAGAGATAATTGCACAGAGCTACTTGACAGGTGAATGATCTTCCCTTTGTTACCTGCCTGACATCAGCACCATCCCTACCCCTCTGTGGGGAAATACGACAGGGGCCCGCTCTCTCCTGCAGGGCAACCTCCACCTTCTGCAATCACTTGATTAATGACTTCACCCCCCAGCGCTCACAAACGATGGACAAACAATACGATTCACTTCACCCGCCACCGAACTGCAGCCGCCTCGGGGCTGACATGTGGCAGCTGCTAACGCTGCGCAGCGATCTGACACTGCAGCGGGGCACACAGACACAGAGCAGAGTAGGGGAAATTACGTAGCAGAATGGAATTAACCCAGCTTCATCCAGCCACACCCCAGCTAACACGCTGAGCCTTGCGGAAAACGACGAGGGGTTTTAACAGCCACCCGTGGACCCGATTCCAAACGCAAATCATCCTTCTTCGGCCTGGGAGAGCAACTGCCACCTCCCGGACTGGCTCCATTAGCCCCATTTTACAGGCGGCAAATCTGAGGCATGGCGCGGACGTGTGACTGGCCCTGTCAGCGCTGGGACTAGGAGTAGGACCTGGTGCCTTTCATCCACGTGCCACCCGTAGCCCCGCACCTGTGCAGCACGCGCGAGGACATGCGGCCGGGCAGACCACAGACAGGGTCAGGGCGTTATGGCGGCTGCCTGGGTCAGAGAGCAGGGCAGTCACGCTGCAGGGGGCTCTGAGAGGGCCAAGCAGGCGATGATCCCCGGCTGCTGGCATGGCCCCTGCAAGCCCCGTGTGCTGGCTGCCAGTCAGAGCAGCCTGCAGGCTGGGGCTTGGTCCGTGGGACCAGCCCGGCAGGAGACACACGGACACCTCCCCAGCGGCTCCAAGCCGGCTTCGCTCCAGCTCCGGGAGACGTTTAAATGGAAACGTACTCTGTGAGCAGCTGAAATACAGATCGTACAGCTCAGCCCAGACCAGACGCCCCAGCTCGCTGCAGAACGGTTGATGTCTTTCAGACTAAGACGGCAATACGCCCAGTCTGCAGTAGGGCTGGTCCTGCTGATGAACGCAGGCTGCTGACGATGGCTATGGTTAGCTAGCCAGATATCAATAGCTACCTCATCCTCAGGGGCTCCCACTTCTCCTGGAATAACGGATCCTTGCAGGTGGACTGGTCAGGGGTGCTCAGGGCTTCTCTTTCCCCCTCATCCCAGGGCGGTGAGTGGCTTCCATTCGGACACGGCCTGCTTTTTCCTTGTGTGACTGTTTTTGAAGGGGGGAGAATTTATTCTCTTCTTGACATTTCTACCCGACTGAACTGACATGGTTTAAAAAATGGGAAACCCCCAAAGAAACGAGCTGCATGTGCCTGCGGGGCTGATGCTGGCAGAATGCACCAGGCCAGGTAAGAGTAATCAGATCCCATGCTGCAGGGCATAGCCTGACGCTTGCAGGGGCGAGGTCAGAGACAATTGGCCCGTTGCATAGTCCCCCGTGCTGGGTTACACAGTCAGCGGGGAGCACTCTGAAGATCTTTGGAGTGGGGTATTGGGTGTTTTTAACCTTCCCTAAAGCATCAGGGGCTGACTGCTGCTGAGGGCAGCTTACCCAACGTCCATGGGGACTGCAGGCACACTGCACCGCTCAGGCCAGGCCTCTAATGCCCCATGATCTCATGTGACATGGAAAGGTCATCCTAAAAGACTAGCAGAAGGTAGCGTCTGATCCCAGAAGATCTCTGCACACAGTGAAGTCAATGGGAGTCCAACGCACTGAGTGTTTGCAGGACCAGACCTTTTATCTCCATTTCCAGTGACCTGCAGCTCGCACGACCCGCAGAGCGAAACGAAACACCAATCAGACACCGATGCAGATATTTTAACTAAATAAAACCAGCCTACGCCAGCGGCCACAGGGGTGCTATTGCCTGGTGGAAAGCCAGCCACGGGGGGTCTCCACGCCAGTTCAAAAACATTCATTATCTTGCCAGGAGCAACAGGCAGCATCCAGTCATTTCTAGGCCACATCCGTCAGAGGGAAACCAGTGCACAGATGCGAAGTGTAATCAGCTCCCCGTGTAGTTATCACAGGAAGCAGCACATCCAGGCAATTCCCTGGGGAATGATCAGCTTTCCACTCTGCTAGCCCTGCTCTACTCAGAGACAAGTCTCCTAGTTACAGACTTTTGGGGAATGTTCACGTACTTCAGGTTTCTGAGGCAAGCAGCAGGTTAGCGTAGGTTTGACTTGCAGAGACGTCAGCCTGCCTAGTGCCATGGTGCAAACACCATTACCAACCCTTGCAATCTGTCATCAAAGATACAGAAAAGAAGGAAACAGTTAAAGGCTTTGAACGGTAGAGTATTAAACAAGGCTTTCATTTTAACAACATCCCTTGTTCCCTTCCTTTCAGCCCGAGAGAGTTTAGAAAGGAAACACCCCTGGTTTGACAGGCTCTTAGATGGTAACAACTGTCAGAAAGGATGTGGACATATTGTAGAGAGTCCAGCGGAGGGCAACAAAAATGATGAGGGGGCTGGAGCACAGGACTTATGAGGAGAAGCTGAGGGAACTGGGCTTGTTTAGTCTGCAGAAGAGAAAAGTGAGGGGGGATTTGATAACAGCCTTCAACTACCTGAAAGGGGGTTCCGGGAGGATGGAGCTAGGCTGCTCTCAGTAGTGGCAGATGACAGAACAAGGAGCAACGGTCTCAAGTTGCAGGGCGGGAGGTCTAGGTTGGATATTAGGAAAAGGTTTTTCACTAGGAGGGTAGTGAAGCACTGGAATGGGTTACCTAGGGAGGTGGTGGAATCTCCATCCTTAGAGGGTTTTACAGCCCAGCTTGACACAGCCCTGGCTGGGACGATTTAGTTGGGGTTGGTCCTGCTTTGAGCAGGGGTTGGACTAGATACCTCCTGAGGTCCCTTCCAACCCGCATTTTCTCTGATTCTATGAGATGTCGATCTGGGGAAAGAGAAGTTGGCTGAGATGACTGGCGCTGATGTTGCTGCTGCTGCTGTTAGTTTGATCCTCCTGCCTCTCGGGTGGTGGTCTGGGATTCAAGTGGCACTGGTAGGGTGCCAATGTCACCAGGGTCCCTCTCTCTGGCCTGGTCTCGTCAGGACACCTCTCAGGATTAGTACAATAAAGGCCCAGGGTCCCAGGAGACAATGGTGGTGACTGCCCTGATGTTTAAGCTTGCTTCTGTTGCCTCCATCTGTTCTTATTCCCCCCTTTAAAGTCTCTTTCTTTAGGGACCCTAAAAAGGGCGTGTGGAATGGACTAGCCCACCCCTTATTATTTTGTCCACCAGTTTGGCCTAATATCTGATGTACCAATTTTGGTTCATTCATTTCTGGTTCCACATCTTCGGTTTTTACCAGCCCTGCTTTTAACACAGTCCTGGACCCATATCAGCAGACCCGTCTGTTTATTCAAATTCCCTTTCTTGCATCTGTTTATAGCTTTCATCACAGAAAACCACTTGACCTGTATTCCACACCATTTGTTAGAGGGGTGATTGTCACAGCTCAGCAACTTCCAAATGCGTCCGACAAGGAAGCTCACACTTAGGGGAAAGGCTCAGGCCCGGCTGTCACAACACACTCCACCCAGTCTTTCACTAGCATCCTGCGGCTCCACACGCTGTGGCAGCCGCGTGAAGACTATTGTAGACAGGGCACCTGATTTTTACCCTTCATTGTCTGAACCTCCTGGGAGCCAGTACAAACGAGACGGCAGTAAGAACACCTCTCTGCGCCCCTGCTCCCGCTCCCAGCACAGCAGCTGCTCCCGTGGTCAGCAAAGGGTGGGAGATTTCTTTAGAAAGTGGAGTGTAGCCAAGAACATGGAGAGTCGAAACTTCTTCTGAACTCTTTACTCCTCTTGTTTCTGTTCCTCTCATATTCGATGAGCCCGAGGAACCAGCCCGCCTGCCATGAGACAAAGGGGAGAGAAGGAGCTGGCCTCCTGCTTAATGGTTTCAGGAATACAAGGCCCCATCTCGTCTACACTGGAGTACTTCTATTGCCCAGTGGCGATATTCCTGATTTACAAGAGAGAAAGTGGCAGGAAAATCAGGACCATTTGTATCAATGGGACCAGTGAGCTTCAGAAGCTATGGTGAGGGGTGTTCTCGAAAAACCACAGCAAATACAGCTAGATTAGACGGGCGAAGGGTAGCAGCTCAGGTCCCAGACCTAGTCAGTGCTCCAGAAACCAGCCAGTAATTCTAGGTGGGCAACTTGAGTATTTGATAGTCGGCAATGAAGGGGCACATCTGAGCCTCCACCTCACACTGAAGTTCATCTTTGTTCACTCGTCAGGGCTGCAAGAGCTGCTGATGCGAGGATTTCCCTCTTCCCTCTCGGCCCACGGGCTCCTTATCGAAAACAATTAGGGTTGCTCAGCTTCACCTGCCGTGCCCACAGCCCATTGGGACGTGGTTCTGCATTGTACCTGCTGGCGCCTGCAGAGCCCCGTGTGGCCTCCCCAGGCCAACCCCGCTTGGGCTGAGGCCATGCACACCCTCAGGGCAGAGCGTCGCCCTGAGACAGCAGACTCGTCCACGGGGCACGTGTAATTTGCTTGGTAACTTCACCCGCAGCACAGCACAGTGTGTGCTGGGGGCACTGGGTAAACAACACTTACACACTTCAGCCTCAGAAGCTGGACTGAGTTGTCCTTGCTCTGAAGGGAAAAGGTTCCTCCTCTTTCACCTCAATGAATATAGAATAAAACCAAGGGGACCTGCCTCGAGCGGCAGGTTCTCACTGCCTTTGTGATTCAAGCAGCACCTACCACGTGCTGGGCATTTTCCACACAGGACAGAAGGTCCAGAGCCTCCACAATGCTCAGACACAGGGTTAGGAGGTCCTGTGTGATGAGCGATGTGCTGGGGCCAAGCGCAGCACAGAGATCATCTGGCTTCTTCACTGAAAGCCCTACTCAAAGGGCACTGATGGGAACTGCCCTGCCACTACGGCCCTCCTCTCTTGAGCCCTTCAGGTTCAACCTCTCTCCTCTGCTACTCACCAGTTACAAGCAGCTCCCTGGAGAAAGCACAGCTGCCTACACCGTGCAGAGGATACTCACAGCACATACAGACCGCACGGTCACCCAGCCACGCCAGCCCTCGCCGGGATCAGCACACTGCCGAGCAAGATGGTGGTTACGGACGTGCCTTTCCTTTGCGGGTATTCAGCCGACAACCTCGGTGCTGTGATTGCAGCTGCTGTCTCTGCTTGCGCCGAGTTAGCATGGAAACATTCCCAGACAAGGTGGGAGTACAGAGGCTTGAGTGACTACAAACAAGTAGTTGCTATTTCAGCACACGGGGGGTGCAGGAAGGTGTTAACCATGCTCAGTAGCTGGTTTGAGCCAGTGTGGAAACGTTCATGCCTGCCTGCACACACGGACCTCTTAGATGGGGCAGGAAGCTCCTGAGTCGTGTCAGGGTACAACACGGTAAGATCCAGCCCAGCCCTGCAGGGAGAAGACAGAGCGTCCAGGGGCAACCCAGACTGATCTCTGGGGTGCATCTCAGCTCAGTTCTCTGCAATTTTACAGAGGTCAGTGGGTTTGAGCCTGGGACAACACCGTAACCGAGCAATCGCAGCCTGGGTGCCAAATGTCCTCATGAGGTGAGGTGTGTGACAGACACTGTCTGAGCCTAACAGCTACAGTCGTGGTCAGGTTTTCGTATGCCGCGTATGTGCCCAACAACAGCTGGCTGCCATGCACAGCTGAATGTCTGATCGAGTTGTCAGTGTAATACCCAGGGTGAGTCCACAGGAAAGCAGATCTCCAGTGTCAGAAGTCCCCATCGCTGTATGTATTCGGGGAGGTTTAAATGTGTATTCAATGGGTTAGGTCTGGTATTTATTGTCTTCATTTTAAAGGAAAATAACATCTCTCTAGATAGTGAAGTTTCGCTAACGAGGGTCCCTCGTAACGACTGGGCTGGAACGGTTTATCTTTGCAGGGTTATCCAGTCAAAAGAAACTTGAAACTGCTGAGAGAGAGAGTGAGTGTGAGTGTGTGTGAGTATGTCACCCGCCGGAGGCTTGCCTGCAGGCTGGGGGTGCAGACAGGCCTGGGGCTGGGCCTGGCAGTGCTGAGCTGGCCAGCTGCAAGGAGACCCTCTGCCCTCCACCCTGGACGGTCTCCCTCTGCTAGTCCAGGCATCACGGCTCGGCTCGGGTCAGAGATTGCTAGCAGGCTGCCGGTCTGTCTCCTGCCCTCTGGCTGGCTGCTGGGGGCCGCTGTTGTCTCCCCTCCTCCCCTTACTTGAGGAAGGAGGGTTGCCAGGGTGCCTGGGGGGTCGCCGTCACTTCCCCCCCCCCGCTGCGGGGGAAGTCACCAGTGCAGGGCTCTGCCCCGTTCCCGCGGGCACACAAGGGCATGTCTTCTCTTGGGCACCGCCCCCTCGCGAAGGCGGGTGGGGCTACCCATGAGACGCTCATCAGGCTTTCGCAGACAGAGGGATGGCGCCTCTCCTGGGGCGTGTGCAGTGGCTGCGGCAGTCTGGGCCGCGCACGCAGCAAGTTTTAATGTGACTGCTCCGGGACACATTGCAGTCCCAGGGCTTGGCCGGCAAGGCACAGAGCGCGTCCCAAGAGATGCTGAACACCTGCATTGCTCAGCGATGTCACCGGCAGCGCAGGGCTCCCAGACCCTTGCAGGACCAGCCTCCCCCTCCTCTTGTTTTAGTGCACTCGGACGGGTATAAAACAATGCTTCTGAAATCTCAGCTCCACTCCACAGCCCTTACTCCAGCCAAGCAGCAATTACACGGGCGAGCAGGCCCGCACCCCCGCTCTCGTGCCACGGGTGATGGCTAGAACTATTTGTGAACAATTTTGCTCAACAAAGCACGCTGTATCTCATAGTAAGGGATGCAGATTCAGGAAACTGATGTGAACAGTGAGGACATCAGCTAGATTGTGCCTTCATGCACTAAGGCCCCGCGGTCAATGCTCACGGGAACCCGGGGTTGCAGAAGTGCTCCATTGTTCGGTGTTATTTATTTTACAGTATTTGTCTCTATGTCTGGTCTATAATCTGACCTGACCTTCTGACTTTCAGCAACATGGTGGAAATAGGCCTACGGCGTATTTCATAGACTTGCTGGCCAGCACGTTGGAAGCACAGGTTTATATTGCACTTCCAAAGAAAACGTTTCACATACAGTAAACAGAGCTGGCCACAACCTGGGATTTCCAGCTGACGAGACGTTTTGGCACTGTGAAACTCGCTTTCCTTCTGAATTGGAACAAAACCATATTTTTTAAAATGTCTTTTGAACTGGAAATTTTTTCTCTCCTCCCCTGCAAAAATAATTTGGAACCACCCCAGATTCTCTTTCCAAAACAAAATTTGCCCTTGAGTGAAATTGTCGTTTCAATGCAGCGACACTGACAAGTTTCAATTTTATCAGCAGGGCCAGTTCTCCCAGGACCTGCGGCTTCAAGGCAGCTCCACTATGCGGGCTGGCCCCAGGCCCCAAGGTTCCCGACTCCCGAGCCTGCTGCTTTCCCAGACTGCCTGACTCCTGAGTTGGCAGCCCACTGGGCCAGGAGTCTGGAAGCCCTGGGGGACCTGGGCAAGCCCCATGGCAGGGCAACCCAGGAGCCATGGACCCTAGAAGCCTAGAGTCGCTTGTCTTGAGGCAGGCAAGCTGGCAGGGAACCAGCCAGGTTTCTAGCAGAACTCTGCCTGTATTTCAGCAAAAGTTCTTTGAACCTGACTCACTTTCATGTAGGGTTGCCTTGCCACATTGTATTTCAAAAATAAGGGCCTGTTTTCTTAGCACCCCGCCTCACCCCATCTCCCAATATCAGCATCATCATTCGTGTTATTAACAACAAGTAGGACTCTCCTACATTCGCTAGGGGGATTTCTTGCTGCGTCTTGCAGCATTCAGCACCTCCCAATCTTGTTGTACAGAGATGAAAAATAAGGGACGTCCTTTGTAATAAGGGACTGATGCAACCCTATTGTCTCGAGACGTTTCAAGTCTGACAATCCAACATTTTCCAACAACACACAGTTTCATCAGGAATTTCCAAGCAGCCACATTTAATGAGCCACATTGAAGCACCTACCAACTAAGACTTCAAATCATTTTCCCAGGATTGTTAGCTTCCTCCACAGCTCTTCCCACCAGAGAAACCCAGGAAAGTCGGATTCTACAGGTCTGAAGGGCACTTGAAGAACAATGTCTGCTGGGATTTTAGAATTCAGCCGTCTTTCCCATTTCTGAGAAAGCAGCTGTTAATAACTTGACAGGCTGGACTCTGCTGCCAGATGGCAGAGTCTGCTCGGAGCACCGAGCCCCTGAATGTGCACAGAGCAGCCCGAGCCAAGCAGCTTGGCTTGTGATTCAGCCAGTCTGTCTCTGGTGGAGTGCTGGGTGCTGCTCTCACAACCCCTGTTGCCAACGGGATTATTTGTATCATCATCATTTGTACCTGCTACAAACAGGAAATGGGACAAAAATCAGAACTTGTTTGCCATAAGTCACCCCCAGCCGGGGGGATTGATGTAGCTACACCCGCACACCCTTCTCGTGCAGAGACAGTTTATAGCAGCAACAGAGTGCTTTTGCTGCTCTAGTTGATACCAATTGCCCAAACAACATAAGCTATACCAGCCAAAGTATTTGTGTTGTTGTAACTGTGTACTTTGCCAGTACAGAAATGTGGCTCAAAAAAAAAAAAAAAAAAAAAAAAAAAAAAAAACACCCGTAACCGACATTGATATACAAGCAAAAGTTCCTAGTATAGGCGTGGCCCTAGATAGTAGCTCCTTGGGGCAGGGACTGGTTTTTTGTTCTGTGTTTGTACAGCGCCTAGCACAGCGTGGCCCTGATTTATGATTGGGGCCTTAGAAGCTACTGCAATACAAGAAATAATTAATAAATAATAAAACAGGCACTATCACACCAAGTCTGAAGTTGGCCCAGTGAGTTTCACTCCCCTCTATGGCCAATGTTACCTGCAGGACATCTGTTCGTAGCATTACAGAAGATAAGGGTTGGAAGGGACCTCAGGAGGTATCTAGTCCAACCCCCTGCTCAAAGCAGGACCAACCCCGACTAAACCATCCCAGACAGGGCTGTGTCAAGCTGGGCTGTAAAACCCTCTAAGGATGGAGATTCCACCCCCTCCCTAGGTAACCCATTCCAGTGACAACCCTCCTAGTGAAAAACGTTTTTCCTAATACCCAACCTAGACCTCCCGCCCTGCAACTTGAGACCATTGCTCCTTGTTCTGTCATCTGCCACCACTGAAAACAGCCTAGCCCCATCCTCCCTAGAACCCCCTTTCAGGTACTGTAATTGAAGGCTGCTATTCGCATTGCTTTTGGATTATTTGTATGTCAAGTGATAGGAAAGCAACATCATCATTGTAACGTTCTTCGTGGCAACCCAACAAACTGAGCTCCTAAAAGTGTCTCTCGTTTATTGTGCTACTAGCATTTCTTTATCATAGGCAATACACTCAGATATGGGAGTGCAGCTCCCATTACTCCTGGGGGAATTCTGCGCCACTGCGCACACATGGAATTCATGTCCCCTGTGGATTTCTTTACTTCCCTGCAGAAAAATGCCTCTCTGACCAGGAAGCAAAGGGAAGTCACAAAAGGGGTCAGGCGCCCCTTCCCAGCACTGCAGGCGCGTCGTTTCTGGTGCCCAGAGCAGCTGGCTCAGACCCATCCCCAAAAACCTCCCCAGGGTGCAGGAAGGTCTCCCTCCCCCCACTTCCTGCTCTCATTGTTCCTCAGCTTCAGGGGAAGTGGTCACTGCGTGAGGTGTTGCTCCCCTGTCCACCCAACCTCGTGCATCTGGACCCCCCACACTCAGACCCGCCACCGAGTCCCATCCCCCTGCAACCAAACCACCATCTGCTGAGTCTTCCGCACTTGAACCCCTAGCCCGAGGAGCCCCCCCAACCAGACCCCCAACCAGCTGCATCCAGACCCCTACCTCACCTCACCACGCCCCACTTCCCCAACACCCAGACCCCTGCACAGCTGGGCCCCAGACTCCCCCGCTGATTCCCAACCCCCTGCAGAACTCCATTCCCCCTGCATGCGGAACCTGCCCCAATAAGCCTTTGTGCGTCCAGTTCCCCTCCCGCCCCTGACCTCCCACCGAGCCGCCCGCACCCAGACTGCCCCACACAGAACCCTCTCAGCCCACAGCTGGATCCCCCCACACTTGGATCCTGCCAGGCTGAGCCTGTTTGCCCCACACCTGGATCAGGGGCCAGGGCTGGGCATGCGTGTGAGACTGCCCCTCTCACTTGCTTTCTTGGAGCAGTGCTGTGCCATGGGTCTCCAGCGCCCAGGAGCCAATACTTACATGTGCACCGCCCGTCGGTGGTGGCAGCAGCACCCATTTCTCGCTCCCCCCCGCTATGGGTGCGGCAGGTGTAGCAGGGAGAGGGAGCAAGAAGGGCAGATGCCCCCGGGCCGTCCAGTGGGGGGGCAGAGAGGTGGTGAGGCGGAAGCATGGGGGATCCAGGGAAGAGCCCGTCATGTCGTGTAGCTGCTGTCTATCACTCGGGCACCCTTGCTGACAGCCACTCCTTTGCTGCAGTGGTCTCAGTTCTGTAACTCAGCCTCCAGCCAGGTCTCACTATTAACGCCTGCCCTTTTCCAGGTAGCAAAGTTCCCCAAACAAAAACCCAACAAATAATTCCAAGGCCTTGTGCCAGGTCTCTGGCCCCTGACTTTGGACTCACGCCACTTTGCCAGGGGCAAGCAGGGGATCCAGGCCAGGGACTCCAGAACCGGCAACCTAGGTTTACACTGTCCTACCCCTTGCTGCCGTCCCTGGGCTACTTCTCTGGGCTGACCTTCTTTCAGGGCTAGGATGGATCCAGGACTTATTCTCCCCCAGGTTTCCGCCTCACCACCTCTCTGCTCCCAGACTGTGACTGCAGCCTCTCTCTGCAGCTCCCTTCTTCTGGGGTGTTGTGCCGTAGCAGACTCACTTCCTGAGCCCAGGACCGTCATGCCCAGTACTTCCTGCTCTGTTCATGACTTAGATCTTTGCACCTCTCCCGCTAGTCTTGAAGAATTGCAGCAGCCCTTTTCTTATGGAGCCCCATTTTCCTTGTATTCTTGGTAGACGCTGCAAGGAAAATTGTTACTTTAAGACCTCTGCGTCCTCTATCTAAACACCTCCTGTCACTGGGGCAGCCTTTACAATCCCAGAGGAGATGATCTAGAATTTCCCAGACTCTACAAGCTACGCATAATCCATCTTTATGCTCGTTCATTAGCAATACATTACTGCCTAATCCAAGCGCACGGTCCGAATTCCAAAGAGCCGCTTCGCTCTTCCTCTCAGCACCTTGGGGGACAGCCACACGTTAACTCTCGGGCAGGCGTCTTGCGTGTTTGCTCCCATTCCTTCCATAGCTCAGTTCTGCTTAGTGTTGGATTCCAGTTTGCTGGAGGGGCTCGACCTGTCTGTGATGACCAGCACTTCCAGCCGGTTTGCTGCCGGCTCTGCCTGCCCTCCCTGCATGCACTGGGCTGTAGGCTGGCGCTATGCCGCTGTCCGGGTGCACCAGCGTGGCTGTTAGCAGCAATGTTTCATTCTGAACAGCACGTCTGCTGTCAGACTCGCCATTGTGAAATGCCTGCAGCCCTGATAAGGACTCGGACAGGATGGCCATGGGCAGCTAAAGCCTCGCTTAGCACTCAGCTCCCTTCCGCAACACTTTTCCTCTCCCCACGCTAACCAGCCTGCCCCGCCAGGTGGGCTTCATGATCAGTTGAGCGGGGCTCTCCCTCCAGGTGCAGGCAATTAACATTATTGATCGCAAGCCCCCATTAACCCATTCATCCCCTGAGTGGGGTTCATAGCCCATCACAGTCAGCATTATCCCCATTTTACAGATTGGGAACTGAGGCTCAGGGTACTTATTCTGGGCACCAGTCAAGCCTGTGGAAGCCTTACCACTGACTTCAGTGGGTAGAGGATCAAGACCAGAGATAACGTGACTTTCCCAAGGTCACACAATGCATCTGTGGCAGAGCCAGGAACTGGATGCAGGTCTCCCGAGTCCCAGCTTTTTCCCTTACCCACCAGACCAGCCTTCCCTCCGGCTACACCAAGTAACGCTCAGAACTCGCCAGCCTGACAACCTGCTCCTTGAGGAAACAGTCCTTATTTGTTTCAGCTCCCCCATTGCTGAATTCCTCGAGTGACCCCTTGTTCTCACCTAATGAGCCAGGATCAAGAAGGGGATGAGGGCATACCAAGCCTGCCAGGATTAAGCAAGCGGCTCTGGGCCCAGGCAGCCCACGCCGTCAGACCTGCAAAGCACCATGGCTCGGAGGAGGAGCTCCGACGGTGAGCAGCCCAGCTCAGGTGGGCACAGACCGTGGCGGTGAAGTGAGCAGTGCTATCAGTTGTTGGCTGCCAAGTGCCTGAGGAGGCTCCAGCACCTGGCAGGAGCGATGCTGCCAAACTCTAAGGGACTTGTGAGTCTTGGACAA
This sequence comes from Emydura macquarii macquarii, assembly GCF_026122565.2. NCBI lineage: Eukaryota > Metazoa > Chordata > Testudines > Chelidae > Emydura > Emydura macquarii. Next base: position 805,262 of record NW_027130866.1, on the reverse strand, counting down.
TCGGAGGCTTGATCTCTGAGGCCCGGTATTTGATGCCCACTGGGAGAAAGGGTCTGGTAGGAAGTGATCTAGGGATGCAGCTGATAGCATTTGAGTGGTGCAGAACTTTGCTGCTGACACTGGGCCCTGGATCGTAATCCGGTGCAGAGTGGGCCCACGTTCCCCTACCAATCACTAGGAGGAGTCAAAGATGGAAGTCAACCCCTGATACGGTGAGTCTAGGGCAAACAAGGCCCTGAGTACAGACGGGACAAGATCCTGAGACCTCAACCCAGGGGGGCAGATTTGGAGACTCCTTGCCAAACCCAGAGGGCTCCCCTGTTGCAAGACTTTTTCTGTACCCCGAACGGGGCAGACTCGGGACGCGTGAGCTGGCCGGAGGCTGAGTCCTGAAGGGGGCAGATCACCACAGGACCAGAGTGGCTGCCAACAGGGAGGTGCCAGGAAAAAAAGAGAACCTGCCCAACCGCTGAGTGGCACCTGCGGCGAGTGATCGCCTCCCCAGGGAGACAGGTCAGCTCTGACGGTCTGTGCCACAACCCTGCAGGCATCAGTTAAGGCCCCCCTGAGAAAAGGAGAATATTTTTCAGAACATGAGACACTGCAACTGGGAATAAGACTCGGAAACAAGGAAATGTGTTCCATGCCATCTCTGCAACTCACATATGCACAGCTGAGCTAGACAACTGTCTACACAAACATACACAACTTGGCAAAAGTAACTACTGCGAGCCAAATCTTTTCACCTGTGCTCCAGCAAAACTCCTTTAAAACAAGACTTCAGCATTCAGCCTCGTGTGCAGCGGTCTGCAAATTGCCTTTGCTTCTTTTCTAAGACAGTTCTTGGATTCTGGGTTCTGTGGTTTCTGTGTTTGCTGTTCTGAGAACAGCCACTAAAGTAATAATGGCACAGCAAATTAGTGTGCGACCAAGCTCTGGTTTTGATGTTTCTTGTTGTATGTTTCTTACAGAGATTATCCCCCAATTGTCCGTAAGTCTCAGCATTATTTTTCTTTTTACAGCCTGAACTTTAAGTTGCTCCAAAGCCTCTGTCTGAGACCCCGCAGAGCCGAATATGCTGCAAGTCGCATGATGCAATTTTGTGTCGCAATCCAGAGAAAACAAGTTCTTCTTTTGGAGAATTACCAAACTACTTAATTGGGCAATTTCACTGCATTTGCACTTTTTCAGATAATAATACTCCTTAGAGAAGGAAATAACTATACCTGCCTGAGAATTATTGCTGTTTATGGCATTACAGAGGACTAGACAAAGGTTCCTGAGTATGTAATTATCGGTAACAGCTTTCTGTGATTGGTGCTAGTGCCAAAATCAGACCAGGCTCATAAAAATTGGAGATGGGCCTGAATCACAACCACAGCCCCGCATAAAAACCTGGACTGAAACCTCAATTTGGCAGCTAATCCCTAATGGGTTGAACAAAAGCCCTGGACCCAAACTCCCAACTTTGGGGGCATTCAAAATCCACATTCAAATTTTACAGCTGGGGTCCATCTCTGATCCAACAGTCTGCAATTCTCTCCGGGAGGGATCCAGACCTAGTTCTGAACAAACCCAGTTTCACGCGAATCAAAGATGGCTTGTGGTTTGATATCAAAGTCATGCAACACTCACTGTTTTGGGTGGGCTCAGCATGAAAGCAGATGAAATTTGTTGGTTTCAACCAAGTTTCACCTGAAAACTCTGAATTAGTTTGAACAAGAAACTCAGTGTAAAGTTTGGCGTGAGGAAGAAACCCAACTGGCCAGAAACTAAAGAAAAGAGTTGCACAAATCTTTGCAAAGCAACAGCTGAGGAGTTCACGTGGCACTATTTGCGTGTTCCCTGTGACTCAGGCTGGCAGAGAAGCTGACTTGTTGCCGTGAGTACCCCGGCCTGAATTACATCCTTCAACAACTTAGAGTGAACATCCGAGCTTATACCTCTTCCGTGACTAGCAGACAAAGGGAGACGGCCACTAGTCTGCCATTGAAACCGTGAGTCCGCTCATTATTTACGGAGCAAGGGGGCTTCCCCCAAGCAGTCATGCAGGTTGCAGCCCGTGTGGGACCTGCGCCTCAGTTCTGATCGCAACAGAACAGGCAGAGATTCAAATGCTCTCAACTTGCCTTTCGATTAACCCCAGAACAAGCTTGTTTTCTCTTTTGTATCTCAAGATCCTGCAAATCGGGACCGGAACCCCATTGTTCAGTGAACTGGCAGGAAAGGATTGATCGTCTGGGATGACCAGACCAAAACCTGTGGATCCAAAGATTCCGGAGATCTGGGGAAGTTAACATTCAAATCCAGATGCAAGGTCCATGCCTGTCGTCTATACCACAGCAACAGATGCCTTAGAAAAGCGTTAGAGAGATAGGGATGGCGAGAGAGAGATTACATACATACAGCAACTTACAGCTAAAAGCATTGTTACTGAACGCAGCCTTCTTTCCTATCATCACCCCGTGCGTGATACAGATACAGTGCACTGGCAGCTTCGTGTTAAAATGCAAGAGAACAGAAAAATACCACCGGAGCACATGGGATGTATTCTAGACTGAGCACTGGAGCCAGAGGAGATCCACCAATGGCATAGCCTGCATGGTGCTGCGTGTCCTCAGTGTGCGTTCACGCTCAGCACTGCATGACTGCGCTCTTAGAGGAGAGCAGGACGGCTCTCGTACACGCAGGCAAAGGTGCAAGGCTTTACACAACAAGGTTTACACAAGAATTGGTGATTCCGGCTGATCCATTTAAAATGATGTGATAAACCTGGGATCTGAACAGGCATTACTGCTGCTCATGGTGTGCGGAACAAGCTATTTAGACCAGTCCTAAATGGGCTTTAATTACAAAATGGATGCTTCATATTTGCCTAAAATATGCTCCACAAATTGGTGTAACTTTTCAATATTAACATCAGCCATGTGGAAGCTGGGACACCCCAGTCTCTCTCCGTAGTGGCCTGAACCACCCACCCAGATCCAAACATCCTGCACTTCGCAGGGTTTCAAGGTCTGGATCCAGGTTTTGTGTCTTGGGTTCATCTAATCAGAGCTGCAGATGTGACTGCACAATGCGAAGCAGAGGCGGATTTCTGCCCACCTGTACGAAAGGACTGGAGCCGTCCCTCCCTCTGGCATTTGGACCCTGCTTGGAGGAACTGTTTCATCACAGGATCACCACTTCAATCCCAGTTATTAATCTTTAAGGAGCTGCGAATAAATCCCATTCCTCGCAGATGCTCCCCAGATCTCAGTGGCCCACAGTACTTCTCATGCACCTTTAAGTCCCATGCTGTGAGCTGAGGCGGAACCAGAAAACGGGGCTGATGAACTTTGCCCTGCTCTACCACTGGTCATGCAAGGATGGCAAATCAGCATACGGACAGGAGTCTGGGGTACAGGGGAGGATCACTTCCCCAGCACTGACACACGCCCCTCCCTGGAGTGAGGGTAAGCTGCACAGCACAGCCGTTTAGGACAGGAAGTGGAAGGGAACACGGTATCTGACTGACAACACACAGGGATTCAGGAATAGGCAGAACGCAGGGCTAGATGTTGCCCCATAGTCCCGGTGGGGAGGGGTTCTCTGTACCTGGATCTCTCCTCTCCTGGATGGAAGGGGTGAAGGTCAGCCACTTCCATGGCAGTGCCCCCACTTCTAGAAGTCTGAATGAACCCCGAGATCAACATGGGGAAAGGGACAAGGACTGGGGGGCTAAGGGTGGGGCCTTCCATGTTCCTCTTCCACCCTCCAATCTGGAGCTTTACTGATTGTTTGTCCGAGGAACTCCCCATCCTCTTTAAAGGAGGGCCTTGGGGGATGTGGGGCTGACACAGGGGAGGGGAGTCAGGCCTCTGGTTCACTCCCAAAGGGATGGAACAAGGCAGCCTCCTCCGTACCCCCTCCCAAGGTTTCTCTCAGGCGGGGCGCCATGGCTCCAGGCTCACACTCAGGATCCTTAACGTCCACAAGCTGGCAAGATTCTCAGGTTTACATCTTCATCTGAAAACCAGCATCCGCAGATGGTGGGCCCTGGAACACCAGGCTGGAGGGATGGGTCTGTATTGCATCAGGCAGAGCACCACCCACCCAGTCCTCAGCACCAGTCCCATGTCCCCAGAGGTCTCCCATTCACATACCAGGAGTCCTGCTATTCACCAGGATTCGTTGGTAGAGGATAGCAGCACAGAGGGCTGTGAAATGACAACTTCCCCGTAACCTACGTGATGGCGCTTCGCAGTAAGAGAGCCGTGTGCTCTCAGCCAGACGACGCTTCCGGGAACATGGATTGATGGGCAATAACCCTGGAACAGACCAAGAGACGTCGGGTCATTTTTTACAGTGTTCCACCTCCAGATATTATATCTTTTTTGCTTGATAGATTTCCCCAAAGGGCTGTAACAGAAATAATGGACTAGCATCAATAACACCTAGCGTCCCTGGGCTCCATAGCCACAGTCACTGACCAACCTTCATCGGAGTCAGACTGCAAGGCAAAGCAGCTACTAAAATATCCTGTGCAGCCGCACGGCGTTCGGTGTCAGTGCCCGGGAATACTCCTGCCTTTCGCACCTCTCCTTCTCTAACGTCGCCGAAAGGGTTCAAATGTGAGAGAACCGGCTGGTCACTCCCTGGGGAGGTAACGTTTTATTTTGCTGGACGAGCATCCGTCACTTCAGCGCCAGGAATCCTGTTTGCACGAAGGACTCACTCCTCCACCGTGATTCACACAGGCAGACTTCTGCTCTCCTGGGGAACCTACTGATTGGAACAAGAGAGGCTGCCCAGGCAGATCACAGTGCAGGGGCAGGCTCTAGGGAATACGTCGTGTCCAAGGCCCACGGATCGCTTTGCACCCCATAACAAACTCCTGAACTGTGCGCCCACAACTCCAATCGCCTTCAACAGGAGCCACAAGAGCTCAGCACCTCTGAGAATCAGGCCCTGGGCAGCCAACCTTGAGACCTCCCCCAGAGTGAGCGACTCCTCTGCAGAATGCTGACCTCGGACTTCCCCCAAGGCCACGTGCCAAGTCAGCGATGGAGCTGAGAACAGGGCCACTGGGTCCAGAGGGCCAGTTCCTGCTCCGTCCACTATCCAGTATACAAATGGGGTAGGCAGAGCCCTCTTCTTCTTTCCTGTCAGGCTGGTGTATTTCCAGGCACTTGCAGCTATGTTCAGCTGGGGTGGAGCTGCTGCCATTTGTAGCGGGACCAAGGTGGGTGAGGAAATCTCTTTTATTGGGCTAACATCTGCCTGACCTGAGCGAGAGCTCTGTGGAAGCTCCAAAGCTGGTCTGTCTGTCTGTCTCTCTCTCTCTCTCTCTCTCTCTCACCACCAGAAGTTGGTCCAATAGAAGCTATTCCCTCCCCCAGCTTGTCTCTCGAATATCCTGGGACTGACATGGCTACAACAGGACTGCGTACAACATTTGTAGCAGGCATTTCCAGATCCTGGCTTCGGTTTAATGCACCAAAATCAGCTAATTCATCCTTTGATTCTTTCACGACGTCTTTGAAAGGAAAATTTGCAATTGAAGCAGCTCATTTTCACTTAAATATTTCAGCAGAATTCAGGTTTGACTGAGGCTTCAGATGTTCCTGAAATAGAGCTGTCCGTTGGCGCAGGGCTCTGCTCGCTTGTGAAGGTATGAAATGAAATTGCCCTGTTTTTAAGGCACATGAAACCCCATCTGTTCTGGTACTTACCTGCTGCCCACCTTCCCCACAGCAGCTGGGTACCCCAACCATCCCAGTGGGGCAGCAATGAAGGAAGGCAGCAGGTAGAGGGCAGGAGCTGCAGAAAGAAGGTCATGAAATATCGATGCAGTCATGAAAACCTCGTCCTGATAGCAACCCAGGGAGTTTTCTGAAGCCTTTGACACAGTGTGCACGCAGCACAGCTCTTTAAAGAACATCAGATACTGCATTTCAAAAGATGCGATGTAGCAAAGCCGCCGCCACTGTCAAAGGGAGATTGTATTAGAAATTACATAACCCCTCCCACCGCTACGTTAAAAGAATAGCCAGACAACAAAAGTCACGTTCTCCAGTGTTGGGAAATGCCTGAGTTAGGGTTTCCGTGGTCTGATGGCTACAAAGCGCCCAGCCAAACTCACATAGATTTGGCACATTCACTCTGACAGCAGGAGAGCGGAGCCTGGGCTCTGCCAGGTTAGAGACCTGGCCCTGCTGATACGACCTTGTGCAGCCTCTGTTAGCCCATCTGTAAAATGGGTGAATGACGCTTGTCTGCCTCCCAAGGTGGGAGGAGGAGGCTGTCACAGATCTGGTCACTTGCCAGTCTGTCATGAGGGGATCCTGCGTGCCGTTAGCTCTCCAGGGTTGGGCAGAGTTTAGCATGGTTCCTGACATTTGCCCCTATGCATTCACTCCAGATTCAGACCTGGGGTCTGACACGCCTCTTGGCAGTGAGGACTCTGCAGTGCAAATGGCTAGGCCCTGAAACTACTGCTGTATCCCCCAAGCCACCCAGCAGCTCGGCATGTTCTCCAGATCCCCACCACAGGTGTGAGCCCTCCTGGTTTACAGCTCACCTCTCAGGGGTGCACAACCGTGAAGCCAACAGCTGCACAGACAGAATTGGCGCAGGATCCTAACACACCATTGCTTTGTACTTAGCGTGAGCAATGCTCATAGCTATACAAAATAAGCAGCATACCTGTGTGCATCTCCCTGCCCCAGGCTCCTCACCCCCCTGGAGAGTTTTTTGGGCTTGGGCAGAGTTATCTGGGATGTCCAGAATCCTTCCCCAGAGCTTCTGACTTCTCTTCAGAACCATGAAGCCAAGCATCCTCTGACCCGAGCTGGTCTCCCCTTTAAACCAAACTCCACCGCTACAAACCACACTCATCTTTTTCCATCTCCTGCTCCATACTTCCTGGCCCTCTGACAGCCTTCCTCTGTTCCCGCTGCACGTCCTTCTTAAATCCCTGCTTTGTCACCTCTGGCCCTTTGCCCGGCTGGGGATTTCCCACTCGCGTCACTCAAGTTCCCCCTCCCTGCAGACAAGTTGGAGGAACTAGCTCCTGCTCGTTGGTGGTTAAGGTAAATGACTCTCCATTGCCCCCGGTCTGGGAGAGACGTGCACCAGCCCGTCAGCGAATGGCGGAATCCACATGGAGGCCTTTCCTGGTACAACAACTCCATGTCACCAACCAGACGCCACCCTTCATATGGCATGATTCCCTGGATCGCCACGTCAGCCATGCTCAGCAGCAGGGTGCAAGGGGCCCAGGATAACGGACACCAGACAGTGGCAGTGCTGGAGCAAAGATTCCTGGGCTGCCTGTTCAGCCTCCCCTCGGCCCAGCCCTGGGCAGCTCCCCGTGAGGCCTCTCGCCAGTGGGCTGGGGAAGCTAAGCCCCCCTTGGGGCACAGCGGGGTGGGGATGGGGAAGATCCTGCCCCTCACGCATGGTCTACGGGCCCAAGGCGACTGTCGGCCTGGAGAACATAGAGGGACCAGCTGGTCCTTGGCAGCCAGTGGGGGAGAGCCGAGGGCTGCAGAGAGCCGGGGTTGACGGTAGCACCTGGGCTGGGAGCATGCTCAGTGTGCCCGGTGGGGATGCAGAATGCCCACGGCAGACAAAACGTCCCCAGATTTTAGCTGCCAGTCTCGTAACAAGCTCTGACAAAGCCCAGGCAAAGGGGGACTTTTCCAGAGCCACATAACTGCTAACTCTGGGTGGCTTGTCACAAGAGCAGCAAAAAGCACCCCCTGCCTGCAAATACCCTCTGCCAACTAGAAAGTCCCTACCCCAGAACCTGGGGATGCTAAAACTCTACAAACAAATAGCGATGAGAAGTTTATAACATGGGTAAAAAACAAACACTATTTCCCCCTAATTTGGCCCTCAGAAACAGCTGCAATGTTTCAGCTCAAACCTTCCAGGAGGCAGATACCCGGCAAGGAAAGCTGCAGCCCGTTAAAGTTTGGCAAAGTTATAAACAACTGAAAACAGGTTCTTAGAAGAGGACATGTCGGGCAACCTTAACTAGGGATGGCAACATCAACTCTGCCTGCAATAAATGCTTTTACTTTTTGAAGCTCAGCACATTCTACACAGCCCCCCTCATGCCACGGAGCCAGAGGTGAAGAATCCCCCTGCTGTGGGCGGATGGCAGACTGCCTGGTAGGTGCTACAGGCCTCACTCTTTGCTGGCTTGCACAGTGTATCATCAGGTTCTCCTGTGCGTAGGGAGGGTAAGATATTGCCAAGGGAAAATGGAGCATCTCATCCACGTTGCACATGAGTAAATGAAAACGTGTGGTATCAGGCAGCAGGAAAACCCAGCCACAGCTGTCTGGCTAAATCACTTCCCAGCCTTTTGCAGAGTATGGGACTCACAGCTGAAGAGCATCTCTGGACAGGACGCTATCAGCATCTGGCAAGTTTCAGATAGTCGAGTCACGGGGCAGGGGCCCCACAGCTGACAGTGTCTCTGTGGTATCTCTTCTAGATCCATCAGTACTATGTTTAGAGCACCATAAGTGCAAACCTCTGCAGAACATTTCCTGCCCTGCCCTGCCCTGCCCTGCCCCAGGGAGATCACAAGATCCAGACCTACAAACTCATAATCCTCCTTCCCAACTTCAACAGTGTCAGTGGGACTATTCTCATGAGCGAGGTCTTCTCACACACACAAAGTCTGCAACACTGGGTCTTGATTCAGCCTGGGGCTGTGCATTCAGGATCCGCAGGAACCCAAACATCTTGATATTTATATTTGCATGTATTTTGTCACAGGCTTTTAAGGCTATTTATGGAAGTACTGTAAGGAGACCATAGAAACCCCAGGTCCGGGTCCAGAGCACTGCAAAGCACCATTGTTCAGATCTAAACATCTGGTTTGATGCAGAGCGGACAGTTAATTCTAACTGCTGAGCCATCACTTTAGACACACCCTCCCCGGCTTCCTTTATTTGTCTCACTTGGGTTATTTTGGGGCAGCAGCGAGTTTGTTGTGTCTTTGACTCAGTGTATATTTAGAGAATGATAATTCCAGGGGTGGAGGGGACAAAGAAAAAGTGACATGCCCAGAATGTTCTGACTGAGCTGTATCCTGGAAACCCCACTGGAGCCGAGATCTCATTGACCAGGGTGCACGGGGGACGTGGTCAGTCCCGATCACTTCAAGGAAACAACCTCAGGCCAATAAAGCATGCTGTTAAATAAGGACAGTTTAGTAGTAACGTAGGGCTGGCATTTGAAACAGGGAATGAAGCTAACAGAGATCCCAGCCTGCCTCCTCCCTCCAGGCCAGCTCCCGTTAGCCAGTTAGCTGCTGCTGTGCAGATCAGGATGAAAGTTCAGGAGCGAAGATGATAAATTGGTCCTACAAACACAAGGCCAAATTCATCCCTGGGTGTGACTCCTCTGAAGTCAACAAAGTACTGCCGGGGAAGGCTCTGGCCCGTAGTATATTTAGAAGCAGATGAAGGGCAGGTCGGATTACAGAAGAGAAGTGACCCCCCTGCAGGAACAAGCCTCTTTAAGAACAATCATCTGCAGTGGATTGTAACGATAGCTTCCTTACCTTTTCCAGGGCCTCTGTTTAGCTCCCAGAGTTTGCTCATGTAACAAAGATGAGCAGCACGCACTGCTTACTGGCATTGTTCTGCCAGAGCCGGTTCCAGGGGGATATATTTTTCTTGTAGGAAAGAACTAATTAGACCTGACATTTGAGAGTATCATGCTGGGTACCGAAATCGCTCTATTGCCAAGATCCTAACAAGGAACAACGGGCATAAATACCACTGAGCAGCCTGCAAGGGGTGTGTTACACAGGACACACAAATGCTCTAGGGCAAAGAACACACAAGAAGTAAACAACATCTGCAGTTCCAACAGGCTATGAAGTTGAGCAGAAATGAATGACTGTTACACAAACCAGCCAGCGCACTCCAGATCGCCACTAATCTCGCTGTCTCGTAAGAAGATCAGAGCTCTTAGAAAGGACCGATTTGCCAGTGGACGCTAATGCTTTGTAATACCGCTCTCTGCCTGGAATGACCCTCACATCTCTGCCACGCTCAGACTATTTGGGTGGAAACAGGGTTCTAGTTTTCTTGAGTTTTGCTCCTCAGTAAAAAGAGTCACAAAAAGGCAGTACGTTACCACCACACAGAGACAACAGCTCCTGGAAAGGATTCCAGCTAAGTAACGTTTGAGCATAAAACTTCAGAAAGGAGGAGATCAGAGACCCTTCAAATGTCCGTCCTAAAAAATGACCATGCACATGCTTGCTTGCCCATCACCTCAGACAGACTCTGGAGAGCACTTATTAGCAGGGCAGCAGCCTTGCTAGCGGAGCATGTGCTGCCATAGCCCGCGTTTCCCCAGACTTCCACATTCTGTGTCACTAAGAGATCTGCGGCAGCCAAGGAACAGCTGCATTACCTGTTATGGTCTCACATAAGGACTTTCCCCTCAGCACAGAAGCCAAGCTCTTCACATTAACAGACATCATCTAAAGCCCAATCACTGCATAGGAAAATAAAATGCACTACTGCAGTCCTAGGGGCGAGATTCAAGACATGCTACTGAACGTGCAGGGCAGGTGTGCTGCGGAGGAAGGAGTCCCCTCCCCTCTCATGGACTGCAGCAAGAGACAGGACATCTCCTGGGTGCCAAGGTGCCCTCGAAGGTCTTTGTGTTACTTTTGGCTGGACTATCAGCTCCCTCCATAGTAAAACTAACAGAATGAGCCACGAAAACCCTCAACAGTCGCTTCGCACAGGGTGGTAACACAGTGGCACCCGGAGAGACGGGGCGGCTTGCACCACACAAGATACCGGCCTGATCCCATGCGGCGTGAGCGCCTTCGGTGCCCACAGAAGTCAATGGGACCTGGCCCTAGCTGTACAGCCCCTTGATGGAAGCGCTACCATCTCATTCCTGACGAGACCGATCTGGCCATGGGTCAGAGGGTTGCTGCAGAGGCAGGGCTGCATGGAGAGTGGCGGGCTGCTCCTCTGCTGCACCCCTTCTTCGCATTTCAAGTGAGCTCTGTCCGCCAAAGGCCACCGCACCGTGTCCTGCACTCCTCCTGCTGCACCCAGCTCAGTGGGCTTTCTGGAAGATCTGCTCCCAAGCGTGAGGCAGAAGAGGCTGGCAGCCCCCCAGTGGTAAAATAATAGGTCCAGTGCCAGGAGCGGCGAGAGCGAGGGAAAGATACACTCTAAGCTCAGGGCATCTCTGCCCGCCTGTCAAAGGGTCCATGGCTCTGCTCCTACTGGTTTAGGGAATTAAATCCAGGCCTGACTGGGTCATGCACACTGGGACTCTCTTGCTCTCTCCTGCCCACCTTGACCTCACTCACTGCCTTTGCGGGGGAGGCACCCCTCTCCCAAACCAGATTCTTCTCTCACCGAGCAGCCTCTGGGCACTGCCAGTCCCGAGTGCTGCGCTCACAGGGCTGTAGGGAGCGTGCACGGCGCCCCTACAAACCAGCGCTGCCAGCTGTGCCCCTACAAACCAGCGCGAAGATCTACTTCCTGTCTGAACAGTCACAGGTAGGCAGGGGTTTGGCCAGGAAATTGACAGCCGGACATGAAAGCGTGCCCGGCAATTCCAGAGAAGGGATGGCTGATCGGTCAGAGCCAAGGGCCGGGGTTTGGCCCATCTCTAACTGAGGCCCAGTTTTGGACAATGAATTCCTGGAGACAGGTGGTGACGCTGCGTGCCGTGCACCCCTACGCCCGGCTATTTTAGTCTGGGCTTATTCTGCGACACGCCCCAATTACCTCTTTGCTAAAGAGACGCTCAGCTCCCTTCCAGCAGCGCACTCGCTAATTAACGCAAACCAAGCCGCACAAGTGCATTGTTCCTCAGGCCCGGGGTGTTCCCCTCAGCAGCAATGATGCACCCTCAGCTCTTCACTGCGGCCAAGTTCCCCCTGGCGTGCACACAGCACATCTCAGCTAGCGGCCTGGGGGGAGCGCAGGCAGCAGGCTGAGGGCAGGAGTCTGCCTTTGCTTTCTGTCTGCAGATTGCTGAGTGCAGAAATGGCAGGACCAGCCCCTGCCCCAGAACAGCTCCTGGAAAATCCCTATATAGGGAAACAGGAAGAAAAAGCACCAAAGTTCGTCTCTCCCTTTCCCCCACCCCACATTCACGTCTACCAACTCTCTCCTGAGAGATACCAGGAACGGGCGTTCCTTTGAGCTTGCTACACAATGCCGAGAATCACAGTTCAGGCAACTGCACCTGTCTTCCCCGCCGTGGTCCTTCCAAGGCACCCATTCTAGGCTCCCGGCTCCTCAGATGTCACCTCTCCTCAGCAGAGACCCACATCTCGCTCCTTCCTGAGAGAGGGTTTTCCAAGCCGCACAGTTCCCTGCCTACGCTGGCGTAGCCCCAGCAGGACAGGAGCAGAGGTGCCAAACAGCCCTTGCTGAGCAAGCTGGAGCAGGGTCTGCAGAGCCAGGGCACAGCCAGTCCCAGCCGGAGGAGCAGCCCAGCAGACAGGTGTTGGGAATCAGCGAAGCAGCAGCTAGTGACTGGCTCCAAGTCCCAGCTGGAAGGTATCATTGAGAACCCAGCTGTGTAAATCCTACACACTCCCCTGAGTGAGAGGTAGACCCTGGGTCCCTCTAAGGTGAAGGGTGGGCTGTGATCCTTGAGCTGAGGGGTCTAAAGGACCCTGCAGTATCAGTCCAGGCCAGGACCGTCACTTTTACTTTCCATATTTCTGGTATTTGTGTGCAGGGGAATAAACGAGCCCGTGTAGAAGGGCTGCAAAACTAGCTGGGCACAGCTGATGGTTTTGTCCCCACGCAGGTGGACGCAAGCGTATTTATTCCTAAAGTGAAAGCGTTCCCGAGAAGACATTAAGAACCAGAAAAGAGCCTTTCCCCCGTGCTAATAAGCTTACCAGCGATCACCTCGACTCTGACACCTCCCAGGGGCAGTCCTGCAAACCCCCGGGGTTTGTCTGTGGGTTCAGGCTGGGAACAGCCGCAGCTCAGAACAAGCATCCCCATGAACAGCTTAGCCTCTCCTACGTGCTGCCGGCTTTTCTCCTCAGATTCCAGGCAGACACGTGCCCTGTCTCAGGCGTAGCTGGAAAAGGCTAGGTTTGAATTCACCTCCCCCTCGTTCCCAGGAAATCCACGCCACGTACATTGTCCCCAAAGACTCTCCTGTTCGATGGAGCTCTTTGCTCTTCCTGGCCCAGAATAAGACCCAACTTCTCCATTTCATAGAATGGATCCAGAGATACGTAAACTTAACCCCATGAGGGTTTCCAAGGGTGGGGCAGGAAATTGCCATACTGAGTCCCTTCCGCTCGCCTTGTGGGACTTGTGCGTGCTCAGCCCCTGACAGGGTCACGCTGTCTGGCTGAAGGCAGGATCAGGCCCATGTCCGCAGTCGCAGAGCAGAGGTTCCTGCTGCCAATGGAGCAGACAGCCGGTTTGACAAGTAGGGTTTCCAAGGACTCAATCATTATCCAGAGCGCTAGGGAAAACGCAAGCCGGCCCCGCTTGCTCTGACATCACTAGTTCTACCACTGAGTTCAGGAGGAGCAGGAACTGGTCCTTCTCCCACCCGCTGCTTTTAACCAAACCCCCTTTCTGAGCCAAACGCTTCCCAGGCTCGTGTCAGGCCTGAGCACCTGGGAAGGGCTGGGAAGGGCTGAGTCGATGGACGGGACAGGGCTCATCTTGCGCTAGCCTCCCAGACAAATCAGCCTGATGTCACCACAGATTGGGAGCAGCCTTTTCTTTTTCAAATACAGCACTAGCAATATTTTAATGCAAGAAATTTTTTTACAATTTGCAGCCACCATCCTGATCACCATGTGACCACTGGTGATTACTATCACATGAATCTGTCTGCCCTGTCTGCATGCTGACGCGATAAGCCGGGAATCCCGCACTGCCTTGTTCTTTGCTGAGGGAACATCTACATTTTGTTTGTAACGAAGGGGGCTGATTTTGTTTATGTCCATGAGCCTTTCACCCTGAAAGATCCCAATCGCTTCAAAGACTAGGGCCAAATCCTGATGACTTTACTCACATCACCAGCCCCTTTTCAGTCACCAACGAACAAACACCATCTGAGGTTTGTCTGTTACTATATAGGATGGCAGAGGATGCTAAATGAACTGCAATCCAGTGAATAAACTGCCCTGATTCTGCCCTTGCAATCTCACACTGCCTAGTCATCTAACTCCTCCTGGGTGTCTTCTACCCTTCCTGTGTGGTCAGCTCATCCACCCAGCTGCCTGTATGCACAAACACCATCTTCCTCTTCCCATGGGAGGGCCGTATTGATATGAGAGTTGACCTGCAGAGGGAGAAGGAATTGGGCTCATGCTCTCTTAGCTTCTCTGGGATGTAGAAAGAAGGGCTGACCAACTTTTTTTTAAAGAGAAAAAAATGCAATGCAGGGAGGTTCTGCTGCTTTTACATTGCAGGGCTTTTGACATGCCAGTCTGTCCTGGCCTGGAACACTCACGGGTGCTGGAGAAGCAGCACAATTGAGACATGATCAGCGAGTGAAGGGTGGGAGCCTGGGAAGGATGGCATTTATGGCCTAATGCTCTTATTTAACTCCAGTGACTAATGAACTGTGGGGAGAAAGGGCCTCTGTGTAACAATTCACACCTCCCCTCTGGCACTACATTGGACAAACTCCCCATATACAGTTCTGACCCCCCACCCCTACCCAATCCTCCCACAGAGCCAGACCTGACGCTCCAGGTAACAAGCACACGCACCGCTTGGCATTTCACCTTCTGTCACACAGAGGTTAAAAGAACTATCACAGAACCCTGTGCTGCAGGCCTCCTCCCCCGGCTGGCTGGCAGTGGCCTGTGCTGGGGAGCCCTGGAGAATTATAGGGTGGGTCAGAGAGCTAAGAAGGGCGCTGGCTCAGTGCTCCGCAGGACATCTGGCTTTGGCTTGTGTGTGGCCTGTTCTCTTCTCCTGCGGAGTCAGGTCCCACGAATGCTGGGCCCTTGGCAGGACGGGCTCCGGAGCAGGAACTGGAGCCAGGCCCACTCTAAAAACTCCTTAAACATGTTCTGAAATACTTGTCCTGTGTTGAAGTCTGGGGCCTGAGCAAACCCTGCCCCAGAGCAAGCGGCGCGGCACAGGGTCCTGAGTTTTCATTGGCACGGGTGCTATTGGGACGACTGCAGAACTCATGAGTGGCAGAGCCAGGGCTGTGTGATGCAGGTCACCCCAATCAGTGCCAATAAAAACTGTACACCACACCCACCGGCACGTACGCTCTGCCTCCTACGGCCACACGCACACAGGGTTTGCGATCATAGCCATGACAGAGCAGCGGGGTGCTGCAGTCCAGGGAGCAGATTCTTGTGCACAGCTAGCACACTTGGTCTGCACCCGTGGCACCAGCTCACTAACACCGGCAGCACTGCCAGGAAGGGGACCTGCCAAATACTTTGTAGAATGTAAAGCTAATCTTTCGTACCTACTGCTGCCATCCGGCCTGCTCCCCTGCAGGAAAGTTGCCTCCACTCAGACGGTTTGGGGGGGCTGTTTTTTTAATAATGCTGGTTTGGCTGATGTCCGAGGGTTGGAGAAGGGGAGGATTGCATTGTGTTACATCGCCGGGACCAACCCACACCAGGCAAAGGGCAGCCAGAGATGGTCTGTTTTCCAGCACAAGCGGCTGCCAGCTAGGGCGTTTGAGTCATCGTGGCCTATATTTAAAGAATTGTAGCATCTGCATTGCTGCCTTCCCATGGGGGGGAGGGGAGGGGGAGGCTTAGCCATTTCCATTCTGGCTGTAGGGGGGACACGTTCCCCCTTCTCCCCATATTTCTCACCAACGTGCAGCGTGAACGCTGTACATCGTTCTACCCAGTCACATCCTCCCCCCTGCCTGCCTGCTCTGTGACTGGCAGTGCAATGACACCAGGCACTTACACAGAGCCTCGCATCCGATGCTCTTACAGCGCCTTTTAAACGTTTGTTTTCACATCCTCCCTCGCAGGCAGGTCAGAATCGTGCTACCCACGTTTCAAAGGACACCGGCAGCTTGAAATCGAGGTCGTGCTGAAGTCTAAACCTTGAAACCAATTTCACAAAACCTTCAAAATCATGTCAAGGCCCCCCAACTGTCACTTCTCCCCCTGCCCCTTTCGGTGGGTTTACGTCACGTTTCGTTCTCCCTTGTTCCATGTGAAGGACCCATACACAGGACAAGGAAAACTAACTAGTGCTGAATCCTGCAAACATCTCTGCATGTGTGTAACTTTACTCAGACCTATTAAGTGCGTGCAGGGTCAGACCTGCCCTTATTAGACAGGGGAAACTGAGGCTGACAATGCTCAGTCACCCAACAGGGGAAGAAATAGAAACAAGTATTTATTTTTGTCTCTTCTTTTTCAATTATAGGCATCGTAGGCAGTGTTTTGAATAGAACATGGTAAAAAGAATTCAGAGATGTGTAATTTGGAAGTTGACTTGCCAAAGGCTGCATATGGAGTGAGTGGCAGAAACAAAAATAGAACCCAGCCGTTCTGCGTCTTAGTCACATGCTCTAGCCGGCCGATGAAAATCTATAAACCACATCTTTCCAGCGTGTCCTTTGGCCAGGATCACTGTCCTGTCTGTCGTTGTGTCATTTGATAGGGCTGTTTCCTGCCCAATCGACCACATGCTGTCTGCCCTGTCAAAGCGCAGTTAGTGCTAGACAGATGGATGGATGGATGGATAGGGCAGGAGGCAAGTCAGACCAAACGTGCGGCTGATACGATCCATCCTAGGCCAGGGAAGTCATTTATGCCAGTAGCTAATGGGGATGCTCGACTGGCAAATTCACAGGCCTCTGCTCCCCATTTGGTGATCTCACCCCACAGCCCAAACACATCAGTGACCCTGCTTCACTTCCCCTTTGCTGATTGGCCTCTGAGACGCCGGGCCCGGGGTGGGATTCCTCACTGTGTCTCCAAGGTGAATCTCAGGGAGCAGTGGGCTCCCTTAGCGGCCCGCACACATAAGCAGCGTCAGAGCCTGAGTCCCCAGCTGGGGGGTGGAGGTTTTTGCAAGTGCAGGCGCCCGGAGCCAGCGAGGTGGAAAGCCAGGCTCTGGTTACTTGCAGAGCAGGTACAGCACAAGCAGAGCCTGTGCATGCTCCCACGTGGCCTGGGCAGGTGCCTCACCTCAGACCTGGAAGCACCAGCATAGTCGAGCCCCCACCCCACCCCCTTCCGTCCTAGGCTTCTCCACGAGGCTGAGAACCAGGGTGCAAGTGAGGTGGTGTCAGGGAGCACCTGTCCTGTCACCACTGCACGGAGACCACAGAACTGCACTCGGTCACCCCCCAGTGCTGGGTGTATAAACCCTGCCCCAGCCTGCAAGGGGTGAAGGTGATGCTCTGGCTGGAGTAGCCCCACCCCACCCCTCTGCAAGTCACACCAGGAAGGGAGGCAGCCCAGTGCCAGGGTGGGTAGCTCTGGAAGGGAAGCAGTGCCGAGCTCCCAGCGAGGCCTGGACGCCTACGCTCTGGCCAGGGGCTGTATCCTACAACCGTGCTGGGCAGCCCATGGCCTGTCAGTTGAACGAGGACCCACCCAGGGCCCCTCGGAGGGGAGAGAAGCCAGTGGCTGGGATGGAACTAGCTGTATGTGTCTATTTTCTTTTGATGCTCCGGAGTTGCGTTCGTCCCTCAAGACTGCACCGGGGGGGCGGGGGGAGTATCCAGCCGGCTTAGCAGAGGGCTGAGAACCTGTTCCTGCCGGAGTGCCTCAGCGAACCCCCCGAAGCAACAGGGCCTGAGTGCCAAAACCCCAAGGGTGCTATGTAAGGGTCAGATCCTTGATCACCACCAATGATCTCAGCACATTCGGACACCCGTCTAGGGCAGGTCTACACTTACCTGAGAACTTAGCAGCAGACGGGAGGTGTGCAGCTACGCCGAGTACCCCCCTCGACTTCTTGACTTCCGCCGTGCGAGGTGTCTTCACGGCGCTGCGTCGTGCCGGTGGGAACCGTGTTCCCGCTGACGCAGCGCCACGCCGCGGGACGGGCTGGGTTTAGTGTGTTGGATTTGCTGCGTGCAGTGTGTACATAGCCTGAGACCGGAATAGCTGCCTCGTCCAGAGACCATTGCCAGGACGTGGAGCCCTTTGTCCTGCCTCGGCATTACAAGTGTAACCCCCGGGGCTAGCTACATTCTTTGATCTACCTAGAGATACTTCTAAATTCGCACATGTCCAATGGACCCCAACACGCTCAGGGCTGGATGTGCAAAGCAAAGCAATTAGCAGCTCAGGGTGTTCTCTGATGCTGGTCTAGAAGAAAGGCCAGCTCTTCCTTTCCTCCCCCAGCCCCTCTGCCCTCCCGGAGCTCCAAGGATGCTTCTTCAAACCTGCCATGTGGGAAACTGGCCCAGCTCTTTGCAGTGCACTCAGAGTCAGGGTGCCTGACCCCACAGGTGGGTTACAGCCAGTACAGGCAGACAGAGCAACCACATACAGCACACTTGTGAGTTAGAACCCATCTGCAAACTTGACACCTTCCAACTGGGTTTAAATGGAGATTTGGAATGGCTCTCATTACAGGAGGTAAATTGCTTTGCTCACCCATTCTCACCTCCTGCTCAATGACTGTCATTAGCCCTCAAGTACCCGGCTTTCATCCACCTCCCCCATTGTTCTCTATGCACTTGTAGATGTGTATGATGATCCTGTGTTTCTCATTTCTACCTCTGCAGCTGAGGAAGTCAGCTGGGCCTCACGAAAGCGTACGCCTGCTAAAATTAAATGTGTTAGTCTTCAAAGTGCCACAGAACTCTCCTTGGTTTTGGTGAGGTTTTTATAAATCCCGTTCAAATGCTTTAATGAGATGGTTTTAGCACAGGCAAAATAACAAATTGGTGCCTCTTGTCTATTGCAAATGATTCCATCCACAAGCGGGGCCTGACCTGTTTCCAGTGAAATCAGATCAGCGGGAGCCCTTCCATCCTTGTCAGTGTGAACCGGGCCATGCCTCTGGTGCTGCTATCCTTGCAGAGTGCGATAGCACTGCACCGTATTTCATTAAAAGGCTTCCCCATCGCTGCAGACTCACAGCTGTTCCCTACTGCTGCAGAGGCCAACGCTGTACTTCGGAGGGAAAGACACTGATGGAGCTGGTGCCCTGAAGTGCACGGAAGCAAACACAGATTATGTAAAAGTAAACATTACTTTATCAGTCCCTTGCAGCTGGTGTTTGGATGGAGGGTAAATCAGACCATGAAGGAGCTTTGCTTACTACACACCTAATAAGAAACAGATCCCCCTTACTGCTTTAACAGAGCAAAGCCCATCTTTTTTCTCTCCCCTCGTAGGCTGTTGAGGGTGGAGGGGGTGGCCCGAGACAGATATGGTGATGGGGAGCCCTGTTTATTTTGCCATTTGTAATTGACAGGACAGGTGCCCCCAGCAGCGGGTAGGCACCTAGGGTTATGTCTAAGAAATTTGGAATAAATAAATACAAATGATTCTCCCTGATTGTTCACTTTGTGCTCCAAGAATCTCTTTATGCAGTGGTGTCCTTCGTGCCAGAGGGAAATGTGAAGTGGCGCCTCCCATGTCAGATTTCAAAGAGACATTCTCCAAAGCGGTCAGATGCCCTGGTAATTCAGAGCCACCTCTGAGAGTAGCAGGCAGGAGCCCCCTAACCCCTGCTCCAGGATTCCCCTCATTTTTCAAAGCTTCACCCCGATTTCTCTCTCTCACAGTATGGTCCAAGCACTGCAGTCCTCACTCAGGCAGCACTCTGAGGAAATTAAATGGGGGAATTTTGCCTAAAGGCCGCAGGACTGGGCCCTAAGGGACAGGTGGCTCTAAATAATCTTACCCCGTGATGATCAAATGCCTTTACAACTCACTTCAATGAGTTGTGTATTTGACAATCGATCAGTCTAGGGGGAGTAGCTCGCAAGTGTGAAAACCCAGGATGGGGCAGGGGGTAACAGGCACCGATCTCAGACAAAACGCCAAATACCAGGCCGGTCCCTATAAAAAAGGAGGACATCAGAATGCACTGTCCCTTTGTGAATGAAACCTGTTCAACCCCCACAGCTCGGTTCCGGGGTCAGTCTCCCTCCGCCCATCATTAAAGTCATTCCTCCTGCAGAAACGAGACACCCTCTCTCCTTCCTAGGACTGGATCATTCTAGGGCACTGGCCTGGCGAAGGGTTTTGCAACGTGTTTTAACCAGGTAGTAACAATCTCACAGACTGGCTCCTGGCACAAGGACTGTGGACTGTACCAGCCGTTTATGGCCAGCCTGCTCCTGTCATCACTGGCATTTCTGTGTTTGCCTCAGCCATGGCACAGTCACCGTGGAAAATATTTACACATCGGAAACGTCTGACTAATTAATTGCTTAATTGATACCTCCACTCTGGGACAAATGAAACCCGGAAGATCTCTGCTACCTGGGGAACCTGCTGCTTACAAACAGATTTACAGCTAAAAATAACCCAGCAGTCCTGGAGGGATCTGGCTAATTGACTTCATGGCTTATCTCGTGTTAGGTTATGAAATTTGCCCGGGTTTGAGGAATCGGAGCCGGCTGCTGCTTTGGCAGAGTCACCGCAGTTTGCAAGTGGAGCCCCACCAAGGGACAGCGCTTTGGGATTTACAGCAGAAATAAACATTTTGCCAGCTCGGAGGAAGTTGCCCAGGTCAGCAGCTGTTCCTCTGATCTGTGAGACCCCCGTGGGGTGGAGCACGGTGCTAAACTGGGCCTCCCTCCCATCCTGGTGTGTTTAGGTGGGGACAGGGCAGCGAAGATTGACACAGTGCCTCACACGGATGCCAGCCAGAGTGACAAGTCTTCAAACCAGCCAGAAAGTCATTTTAAGATGGTTAAAAGTCCACCACCGCTCCAACCTTCTGCGGTAAGGCTAGGAGGAGAAGCAGTCTGCACGGATACCAGGCCTTATACACATTCCTCTTATGACCGTGTAGGTAAAGACCGTTCCCATTATGAGTGTGTGATAAAATACGGGGCAGGGGCAGGGGCAGGTAAAAGGCACCTCACGTCGGACCGTGCAGCACTTGCCCCTTGCTCCAACGTTGCATTGCTTCAGCAGAAACCTGGAAAGGGCCTGTCCACACTCCCACACACTACAGCGGTATTCAGAGCGGCTCTGAGCTGAGCTGACCTTTGCCCTGCTCTTTACAAGAACACACACAAAAGATGCCAAAGTGCCGTCTCCTGTCCAGTGCTGTTAAATTACTGTCATCTTTATTATCTCCACTTGTGTGCAAACAGAAAAGGTCGCAACGGTGGTGTCCTTAAAAATAACCAAATGTACTGGCTATACATTTCCCCCATATGTACACGTGAACACCCACACTGACATTTGTCTTTTGCATAGCAAAAGATATAGACCATTGAGAGAGGAAAAGAGGGGATCAGGTACAACAACAACAACAACAAGAAGAAGAAGGGCTGCAAAGATTCACAACAGTGCAAACACCTCTTACCAACAGCACGGCATGGAATGACTTGTTAAAAACCTATAAAAAGGAAGAAAACTCCCTCTGGAATATTAAATCTTTCATTGTAAACAAAACGCACTGTCTAGCACTCTCCCCTCAAGCCGGCTTCTCAGAGGATTTGGCAGCTCTCCCCGGCTCTCAGATTAACAGGCCAAGGCTCATGCACCAAGACAGCCAAACCCTTCGCTCCTACTGGAAAAGGGAAAAACCGATTTGTTTTAAAGAGCTGGAACTGGCGCGGACTCGGGGAGGCCGCTGCTGTGACTGATCCCTGGGGCATTCCGCTAAGGGGCCAGGCAGCCGGCGCCCCCCCAGCGAACCCCGGCTTGTGAGTGCACACGAGAGTGTGGCGCATTGCACGAATCTCCCCTTCGCTCCCAGCCCAGCCGGCCGTCCTTTGTCTCTGTTCTCCTGCCTCCCCCCGCCGCGGGGCCGGCCGCGCTCTGTGCAGACCCCCGGCCCGGCCCGGCCCGGCCCGGCCCGGCCCCGGGGCAGGCAGTACCGCTGCATCCGAAGGGCAGCCCGGGGCTGTTCGCCGGCGGCTTCTCGGCGAGAACAAAAACCAGCCGGGGGGGCGGGACCCCCCCATCTCCGCGCGCCCCGGGCAGCCGGCGCCCCCGGCTCAGCCGGTGTCGGGCTCCTGGCCGCCCGCCTCCTCCTGGCCGCCGGGCCCGCTGCTCTCGATGGAGGACTCGCTGCCCGTGCTCTCCCCGGACAGCAGGCGGGTGACCCGCAGGTCGGCGCGCAGCGTCTGCAGGTCGTTGCCCAGGCTGAGCTCGCCCAGCTCGCTGATCAGCTGGCTCAGCTCCGGGCCCTCCAGCCGGCCGGGCCCGCCCGGCCCGCCGGGCCCCAGCGCCTGCAGCAGGTCCTGGCACTCGCAGCGCCGCGCCCGCTCCTCCTGCTCCTCGCCCAGCAGGTCCTCGGTGATGGGGCCCAGCCTGGGCGCGCCGCGGCTGCGCTCGGCCGGCGGCTTGTAGCAGCACTGGGCGCGCAGCAGCTTGCGCAGCGGGGCGCTCTGCTCGCCGGCCAGCTGCGCCGGCTGCTGGTGCCGCGCGTCGTCCCGCTTCTTCAGGCGGCGGAACTCGGCCAGCGCGGCCGCCGAGGTCTGGTAGAGCAGCAGCGCCATGGCCCGCGCCTTCTCGGGCCGGGAGACCAGCACGGCGTGGCAGCGCAGCGTCACCGCCTTGTGGCGCAGCTCGTGCCGGTAGATCCAGGCGAAGACGCGGGGCAGGCGCGGGTCGGCCACGCAGTAGGTGACGCGGTGCAGCAGGTAGAGGTGGCCCGGCCGGCGCAGCGCCCGCTCCCGCTCGCGCTCCTCGGCGTGCGCCATGCGGATGCCCTGCGCGCCGATGGTCAGCTTCATCTTGGTGCCCTGGCGCCCGGCCTCGCTGCGCGCCCAGATCTTGGCCACGGCCAGCTCGGTGCAGCCCTCGCCCTTGGCCTGCAGCGTGGTGGCGTTGCCCAGGTACAGCGCCGTGTAGGTCGGGTCCTCGCTGCTGACGCGGAACTTGCGCCGCTTGGAGCGGAACATGCTGCCCACGCGGTGCAGGGCGCGCTCGGGGCAGGCGCGGGCCAGGGAGCCCAGCGCGGCCCGGCGCAGGCTGCGCGCGTAGCCCTGCGGCTTGCTCGGCTGCCGCGGCGCCTCGGCCAGCAGCTCGAACTTGTGCCGCTTCCAAGGCAGCATCGCCCCGGCCGCGCCCCGGCCCGGCCCGGCCCGCGCTCAGTCGCCGGCCGGCCGGGCGGGCGTCCGCCGGGAAAGGCGCCCCGCTCCCGCTGCAGCTCCCGCCGCCGCCGCCTTGCCGCGTCCCCGCCGCCCGCCTGCGCCTGGCATGGTCTGTGCTGGTCGGGGCCGGGGCCGGGCCAGCTCCGCGCTAGATATAGGCGGGCGCCAGCCATTGGCGGCGCGGCGCAGGGGCGGCTCCGAGCGAGCGGCCGCGGGGGGAGGAGCGCAGCGCAGAGCAGCGCAGCGCAGCGGTGCCGGCGGCCCCGGCCGGGCGGCAGGGACCCGCAGTCCGGGGATGCCGCAGCCCCCGCGGCGGGGAGTTTGCGGGGCGGGGCAGGATCGACCCGCAGCCCGGGTTTGGCTCGAGCTCCGCTCGGGTTACCGGGGCCGCGCCCCCCGGGCAGCGGGGCGGACCGAGCTCATCCCCCCGCATCCAGTCACCGCCCGGGGGGAGCCCCGGACCCGGCCCCTGCCGGCTCGGACCCCTGGCTCTGATGAGTAAAACCTCGCTGTGTTTGCCGCCGAGCGCCGAGTGTTTGCATTCAGCGTGTGTGTGTGTGGGGGGGTGTAGGTGCAGGGGTGTGTGTATATGTGCGGGGTGTGTGTGTGTGCGGTGTGTGTGTGTGCGTGTATATGTGCAGGCGTGTGTGTGTGTGTGGGGGGGGGGGTCACCTGCTGCCCTGTGCACGGTGCGTTTCTGAGCTATAGCCACATTTCCCCTCCCCGCCCCCGCTGGCACTTGGTGGCAGGAACAAGGAAGGTCTGCATTTGATTGACAAGGGTGTCAGGCTAGTGGGCAGGGGGGAAGTGAGCCCTCGCTGGTGTATGGGGAACGCTCTGTTTTTTCCAGGGGATCCCCGCCTGCAGCTTGACTCAGCACTAATTCTGTTACCCAGCCACTGCTCCCAGCTGTGTGGGAGGGGAGCCCCTGCCCCTGGCTCGGCTGGCCAGGCCTGAGTCCCCAGCCGGTTTAGAGAAGGTGCAAGTGTGCATTCAGCCTTCCCTGTGAGCCGCCACCTCGGCTGCCTTCATCTCTAGGGTCAGAAGAACTCCCCTGAGCATGTTTTGGGTGTCCAGCTAATGCCGGCCCTATGTGAGACTGGGATCTGCCCTGCCTGGCTGTAGCAGAGGACTTGGGGGGAGTCAAGTGGACAGGCTGTATTTACTCCACAGCTGGGAGAGGGGGAAGTGATGTTATTGCAAAATGAGCAAAGCCAGGGGCTGCACCTGCCAATGCTCACAGGAATGGGACCAGTAAATAAGGGATGGGTGGAGAATGGTCCTGTTCCTGGCGAGTTCAGGCCCTTCTTTGGCTACTCCAGGCGGGAGGGATTTTATCCCCACCTAATGGAGATGTTTGGAGGAGGGAGTATTTGGCTCTATGACTGCACCAAAAGAATTCCATTTCAAGACGTGTGCCTGGAAGAAGGTGCTGCCGTCAGGCTTCACCCCCTTGCAGACTATTCAGGTCACAGGCTGGATCTTTGCACTCCAAAGCAGGGTGAACGCCATCCACCGCTGAAACTGACAGATGAAAAGTACCTCCCCACTCTTCCTCCTCCTTGCCCCCTTCCCCCCAGAGGCTGGCTATGCCCAAATGAAGGGAAAGATGTTTGAGAGAGGAGGTGACCTTAACCCGGTGTCACCAACCATCTTCTGAACACAGGCAAAGAACAATACAGCTAGGACTGAACAGGCCGTTTTTGCAAAGTGTTTCAGAGTCCATGGAAGGGAAGGGAAGCTACCAGGCCCCAGACAAACAGATGTCCCTTGTAGTGTTCATGGGCTGGTCTTGTTCACAAACTGCTGAAGAGAAGACGCTCAAAGGAGACGGGCCAAAATATTTACCTAAGGGAGAGTTTGCAACCAGCCCAGGTGCCTGAGAAGTATTTTCTGTATGGGTTGGAAGTCACGGGTGTTGGAATCGATTGGCTTTCAATTTACCCCCATTCTGCTTCTACTGAAATCAAGTGGGGTGTTTCCATAAACTTCAGTGGGGGTCGAATTGGGCTTGGACTGTTGCAGTCTGGGCCCAGTTCTGCTGCACGTGAGCAACTCCCATTGACTCAGTGGCTGTGAGATCAGGTCCTGCATTGCATTGTTATAACCCTCATTAAGTCTGCCTAACCAGTAATTTGAATAATAATTAACGCTTACGTATAACCTTTCATCCAAGGAGCTCTAAGTGCTTCACAGGCATTACCTAATTAATCCTTCACAGCCAGGAGGAGGAGTAAATTGAGGTGCAGTGGCCTCATCCCGGAGGGGATGTGGCTGTTATCTTAGATTCCCTCAATAGAATTTTTTCAAAATAATAATAATAATTAATAAACTTCTGAGGCAGCCTCAGGGACCCATCTGCAGGGGAGGAAATCCAGTGTGGAGTCTGGTTCTGTGGGATGCTGCAGATTCCTGCAGTTTTCCCCATCGGTCCCCATGCCCGTCAAGGGAGCACCAACAGGGTGAGTTAAAGATGGCACATCACAGTGGATTCTCTTGTTACTGTGGCTTAACATCTCAGACCTCTAATATAGGTTTAATGGGTTTAGCTAATGCAACTCTCAGATCACAAAGTCCTGCAGCAAGTAAAAATGCGGTTATGTATGAGTAAGGCTTTGTTTCTTATTGTTATGCAGCAGCAGAATAAAAAGCTGAATTCTAATTTTTTTCTTGGGTTACACACACACATATACAGAGAGACAGAGAGTTTTAGCTATTCCGTTACGCTCTGTTTATATAATAGTTACTGTTTTTCATGTTATGCATCAAATCCCCAGATAGAAAAACAGCCTTTTGCAGAAAATAGCAGCTCCCCAGTACTTCAATAAATGTTCCACAAAAGGGGAGCAATATTAGCCAATCAAACAGAAAAAACATGCATATGTTTAAATCATTTGCCAAATAATTTGTAGAGGTTAGTTTCCATTAAAACAAATCTAAAGCCAAGCTCTTTTTTTGTTACACTGCGCCATCTTCCAGATGGTATTGGAACTGCAGATACCCACCCTTCACTGACATCAAAAGGATTAAACTCAAGCATTCTTTCAATATAGTCTATGTTAAAAAAACTAATATTTTGTAAAGTCTTCTGACAATCTCCTGGACCCGCCTTGGCCTAGCAAAGGGTGTTATAAACTGGGCATAGTTCCTGGGGAATCAGTTGGGGTGGGTAGGAATAATAATGCATCACACTGGCTGTTCACAGCGCTGCCATTTGTCAGGATCCCAGCACACCTTACAAAATGTATACAGTTTCACAAGGTCCCGGTGGGGTTGGTATTATTACCCCATTTCCTAGAAAAGGAGGCTGAAATACAGCAGTTCAAGACCTGATTGTACGAGGGACTGAACATGCTGGCCCTGATCCAGCAATGCACTTACACACATGGATGGTTCCATTGAACTCAGTGGGGCTCTTTATGTGCTGACATGTGGTTCTGGGTTGGGGTCAATTCGGAGTCGGTAAATCCATCGTGGGAGCAGCTGTGATTCAAGTGTGCTGGGCCATTAACAGACTTCTGCTAAGAAGGGTAGTGACTTTGGGAAACGTGGAGGACATAGTGGAAGGCTTTTCCACAGTGGGGTTCCCAAACTGTGTGTGGGGGGGGCGATAGATGACACACACATCCCTATATTAGCCCCGAACCACCTTGCCACAGAGTACATAAACCGAAAGGGATACTTCTCAATGGTGTTGCAGGCCCTTGTAGATCAGAGGTGACGCTTCACCAACATCAATGTAGGGTAGTCTAGAAAGGTACATGACGCACGCATCTTTAGAAACTCAGGTCTGTTCAAAAAGATGCAGGTGAGCACTTTCTTCCCTGACCAAAAAATAAATATTGGGGAGGTTGAAATGCCAATCGTGATCCTGGGGGATTCTGCTTACCCTTTGCTCCCCTGGCTAATGAAGCCATACGCTGGGCACCTGGACAGCGACAAGGAGCGTTTTAATAATAGGCTCAGCAAGTGCTGACTGGTGGTGGAATGTGCATTTGGATGTTTAAAGGCGTGCTGGTGCAGTCCGCTCACTAGGTTAGACCTCAGTGAAAAAAACATCCCAGTAGTTCTCTCTGCCTGCTGTGTGCTCCATTATGTCTGTGAGACAAAGGGGGAGAAGTTCCCATTGTGGATGTTGGGTTGTTTTGTGGAGGCAGATAGGCTGGCTGCAAATATTGAGCAGCCAGATGCCACTGCAACGCTGAGAGCCAATCGCGGAGCGCTGCACCTCAGCGAAGCACTGAAAAACCGCTTTTGCAACGAGACACAACAGTAATGTGTATTGCTTATCTGTGCTGTGCTTTCACTTCACATCCCCTACCCATCCCCCATGGATCCAGTTCTCTCCTTTCCCCTCACCCACCTATCCATTTCCCCCCCAACTTCCCCCTCCCTTTATTCCCTTGTAATCAATAAATACACAGAAATGAACTGTAAAGCAGTCCTTTTTTTATTGGTGATCCTTCGCAGAGGGGGGAAATGGAAGGATAATTGAACATTCTGCATGCATTGTGTGGGACCTGAGAGCAGATACAGAGCCTATTTTGGCTGTGCACACACGAAAGAATCACACATCCCCACTCCTTAAAGGGGCTGTTGCCTCTTTCTGTTCCCCTCAACCGGTGAGGAGTGTAGCATATACTGCACCCTGCTTAACCTCCTCCTAGACCACTTTGGGGTGAGGGCTAGGAAAGAATGCATTAGCTTAGAGTTTTGCAGGGGATGCAGAGGGAGTCTGTCTTGCCGCTGAGCTTCCTGAAGCTCAACCAGATGCCTCAACATGTCTGACTGATCACGCATTATACGCAGCATCTCATCTTGTGTTGAACGCTCATACCCCTGTGCTATCTTTCTGTTGTTCATGTCCATGGTCAGCCTGTCAGATAATGAAATCCTCCATGCTCTTAGCTCTGTTTCAGCAGCAACAGAGGCGTTCATCATCTCATTAAACATGTCATCCCACGGAGGGGTTTTGCTGCCTTATCTGAGACAGGCGCTCTGCAGGAGTATGAGACAGTGTGTTGAAGGCCAGGTAGTCCACTGTAAGGGAAGCAAAGTACAAGGTACCCCTTGTTAATTCATCCCATGTATGAAAAGCAATGTTACAATTTATAAATAACTCCCCTTAGCCTTCCCGAGGGAAGTCTAGAACCACATACCGTTGCCTAACTCTTGCAGGGGTTGGAGTGCCGTTCCAGCCATGGTAAGTAAAGGGCTAGTGCATCTATGTTAAGAAAATCCCCAGTGCCCGTGCTGCACAAGTCCATGCTCCCTAGAGCAGCATGGATGTCAGGCTCCCAATTGATCAGGTTTTTAACAGGTGGTAGAAAGGGTTAGAGGTGGGTACGGGTTAACTGTCTCTGGAGGAAAAAAATGGGAACCTGTTTGCAGATGCTCAAGGGCCATAGCAACAACATCCTGCTTAGGGACTTGTGGTGTGCTGAACCAAGAAACCATCCCTGGCTGTGCAATGACACACTTCAAAAAACTTTCTTGGGCAGGTACTGTAAATATGCGCCATCTTCCCTAGGTAACCATCAGTGATATCAGCCTGTTGAGGGTCACAGGGGTGGAAAAGGAGGATTTGCTGCAAGCATCTGGCTACAGGCCTGGCCCTTATGCTGCTGTGCTGTGTTCTGCGATGATGCCTGCACAATTAATAACAGAGTGGTTGGGGAAAGTGTCCTATCGTGGTGGAAGAAATAGGCTGCCCTCCCAAGAAACCTTCTGCAAAGGATTGCAGAGTACCTGCATGAAAGCTTCCTGGAGATATGCATGGAGGATTCTCGGAGCAACCCTGTGCACATAAATAATCTTTTCCGGGGTAAACCCACTGCTTACGCACACCAAGTACGAGGAAGCACAGCCCCGCCACACACATCACTTTTTCCCGCTGGTACAAGATTCCGGACTAGGGATATAATCAAAGACATGCAGTACATATTCAACAGATGTGCCTTCCCTGGCATATTGGTCAGTCATGGTTTTCTGCATCTGGGTTGGCTGCTCCTGTGTTCCAAACAGCTTCTGGCTTTCAGGGAGAAGGGATACCCCACTCACTTGCCCCCTGTTCTCCTCCTCATCCTCCTCCTCATCCATGGACTTGTCCTTGTTCATCCTGGCCTCAGATTCCCCCGAGGTATCAACACTGTGTGGAGGCATAGTGCTGGGGTCTCCGCCAAGAATCACATGCAGCTCCTTGTAAAAGCGGCATGTTTTGGGTGAGGAGCCAGAATGGATGTTAGCTTCCCTAGTTTTCTGATAAGCCTGCTTCAGCTCTTTGATCTTAATGCGGCACTGCTGCACATCCGTGTTGTGCCCCTTCTCCAACATGCCGGGCGATATCTTCTCATAGATATCCCAATTTTTTTTGCTTGCTCAGAGCTGAGCCAGAACAGACTCTTCACCCCACCGACCGAAGAGATGCAAGACCTCAGGCCGACTCCAGGCTGGAGTGTGCTTGGGGCGTGCAGTCGCCATGATCAGCTGTGCTGGCAAGCTCTCTCCATGCTGACCAAACAGGAAATGGGAATTCAAAATTTCCCAGGGCCTGCGCAGAGGAGCTATTTCCTGTTTTCATGGCCACAGTGCAGCAGACTGCAAATGTGCAGAGCGGTCAGAACAGAGCATTATGGGATACCTCCCGGAGGCCAATGATGTTGATTTACCTTGCCCTCTGCCTACACTGACGCTCATTCGACCCACAGAATTTGACTTCAGTGCTATGCCATTTGCGGAGGTGGTTTTACTAAGTCGAAATTTACTGTGATTTAGGTTGGCAGAACTGACATGCCAGTGGAGACGCAGACTTTGTGTGGGCGATGTAAGCTGCATTACGTCGACCTCCATTCTCAGAGTAGACCAGGCCTCAAGCAACTAGCACTGTAGTACTCGATCCAAGCGCTTGCACCCGCACAATTGGATTAGCAACTCTGGGAGGTTCATCCTCCCCGCCGGCCATGTTACTGACTCCCCAGCCTAGAGAAATAATAACATGTCGCAGCTCTGTGCCTCCCTGAACAGAGAGCTGTCTTCTGCCCTTCCCACAGCAACCTGGAGAGGAAGGAACTGCATGGACGTGGTGGACTCCCAAGAACCATGTTTACTAAATACCCAACATGCCAGGCCTTGCTGCATGCACCCTGATGAGCCGGCTGGCTACTGAAAGAAAGAACAGAGTGAGTGCCACCAAAGGGCTCACAAATTATTTCAAGGGATTCTACCCGGTTCCTGTACGCTGGCAAAAGGAAGGAGGGTCTTATGGCGAAGGCACTGGCCCAGGACTCAGGCAACCTCAGGGTAACTCCTGGCTCAGCCATAGACTCCCTGCGTGCCTGTGGCTATATCACATATCCTGTGCCACAGTTCACCATCTGTAACAGGGAGGTAACAGGGCTACTTAAGATTTTAGTACTGTCTGTTGTCACTGTGTGTTTGCACAGCACCCAGCACAATGGAGCTAGCATCTCAGATGGCGTCTCCAGGTGCTACTG
Source organism: Emydura macquarii macquarii (assembly GCF_026122565.2). Lineage (NCBI taxonomy): Eukaryota > Metazoa > Chordata > Testudines > Chelidae > Emydura > Emydura macquarii. The sequence goes on along the minus strand of NW_027130866.1, from coordinate 774,543 downwards.
TCTTATCACTGCTGATAATAAAAGCATTCTGCAAACATTACTGGTTTACGCCTCAGGATTCCCTATGCTGTGGGTGTTAATTCTTCATTTACAGAGGGGGAACTAAGGCACAGTGAGGGCAGAGGCTTGCCCAAAGTCACACAGCGAGGCTGTAGCAGGGTGCTGGATGCCCAGGCTTACTCCTGCCTCGAAGGACGGTGTGCTGCTGGAAGAGCAGCCAGCAGCGTTAATGCTTTTTCTGCCCTTGAAATGCGACCTAGCTCATACTCCAGTCATGAATAAACCCCTATTAACGGAAAATCACCTGCCTCTGTACAGGCAGCCTCAGAGCTTTCATGCGTGGTGGGAACATCTGTAAGATATAATCTGTCCCTAATGTTTCAACTGACTCACTCTGGAGGCAGCACAGCTCAGCGTCACAGCCCACACTTGGCTCACACCCTTGCACTACTCCGCTACACCCTCCTTTCCACTGCCTCTGCTCCCTTTCTGCTGATTTCTGCCTTTCCAAAGTAGAAACTCTGCAAAGGCGCAGGAAAGGCAATGGAAACGCACCCAGGGACTTCAGTGGGACTGAAGTAACCACTATGTTCATGAAATGAGACGGGGAAAACAAGAACCGGATACGGGCAAGGCTGATGTGGCCAGGGTGTGTGATTCCCCTGCTGGTGTGAAGTGGGGACTTCCCCACACATGCTAGTTCTGGGGCTGTCTGCTTACTGTATGGTGCAGCGCTAGCACAGACAAAGCAGTAAATACAAGGTAGCCAGGCTGGCTTCTACTCTGCAGGAACACAAGAAATACCAACATCTGCTAAAGGGGAAAGGCCAAAACCGAGATAGAGAGTCTGCATTTCTAAGATGGTATTTTCATGACCACCGCTTGCCGTGAAGCTGCTCAGGTGAAGCTGGTCAGAAGTGTTGCAGCTGAACAGTTTTCTGCTGGAAAATGCTGATTTGACTAAACTGAAATGTTTCATGGCACACTCTGCCTTCATCGACCTTTCCAACAACAAATTACTGAACATTTCATTGCAATAAGGCTGAAACATGTTTCAATGTTATCATTTCACCATATGTTAGATTAGTATCAAAATGATAAAGTTGAAAGAAAGCCCTTCGATAAGGTAATTTTGATACTTCTAACATGAAAATGTTCTGGAGGTTTTCCGTCAGTTTAGACATTTTGACTCTTTGCCCCGAGTCAGGATAAATGGAAATTTCCAAAAGTTGAAATTTCCCACCAAATGGAAATTCCGAGCTGCGACCAGCTGTGCTCAGGGCCTGGTCAGTAATGAGCTAGGGTGCCTCTTACCTCCAAGCCCCTGGTTCTACGCCAGTCCCCGTCTGTAGTGAGTGACAGGTGCTTCCCGCTGATGGCTGTTCAGTGCCTCGCATGAAATGAGTCAGCCAGGCTTCTGGGGAAAAATGAAATAATTAATTATCACTCTGGGGAAAACTGTCCGTAAGTGTTTGGGATTTGTTAGTGCTGGCTATTTTATTAAACACCAAGCACATTATAAGATGAAGGCTCTGGGCCTGCGAGGCACTGCTCTCCGGCAGCTCCCGGTGACGGAGGTGGAGCTGGAGCTGCTGGACGCTGTCCGGCTGAAGCAGACAGGAACTCTGACTGGAGGAGGTGGTGGGTTAGGGCATTCGCTGTAAGTCAGCTGGAGCAGGCTGCCCAGTGCAATGACTGCATCTCTTGGGAGTGGATGGTTCTCGGTCTGTTTAAAATCACACCCCGCAAAGGGGAGTGAGGCGCTACTGTCACCGTGTTGTGCAGCTGCACCCCGCAGGCCAGAGGCAGTGCTGTGGGCTGGGAGCCAGACTCCGGAGCTTCTAATCCCAGCTCCTTCACTGGCTTCAATCTAGAAATTTCAACTCTTGTTGAAAAGAAAAAGGCAGTTTCGCAGTGTCCAGTTTCCCTCGGAATGAATGTTCTGAGCTGCGACCCGCCGTGCTCAGGGGATGTATGGCCTAGGCCAGGGATCCTCAAACTTTGTTTGGCTGGGCCCCCCTTTGAAGATATTTCAGGCTGTGATGGCCCTCCCCCCCAAATGATGAGCCCACCACCCATACCATGCCTCCCTTCCTCCTGCACTGCTGCTGGTGGCAGCGCTGCCTTCAAAACTGGGCGCTTGGCCAGCAGCCACTGCTCTCCGGCCACTCAGCTCTGCAGGCAGCGCAGAAGTAAGAGTGGCAATACCGCAGCTCCCCGACAATAGCCTTGCAAACCTCTTGGGTCAGGACCCCCCATTTGCAAAAGGCTGGCCCTGGCCATGTCACTTCACTGTGTCTCATCTGTCCTGCCCATCTGTACAATGTGGAAAAGGCTTAGCTGCTGTGATACGCACAGTCTGTGATACACACGGGGGGTTGTTGTACATACAAGATATGGTGCATGATGAATTGTTGAGGTATATACTGTCTGTGGCACACATGAGGTGCTGTTGTTTACACAGTGTATGGTACACACAGGGGTGTTGTTGTGGTATATACAATAGGTGGTACACAGAAGGTGCTGTTGTTTACACAGTGTATGGTACACAAAGGGGTGTTGTTGTGGTATATACAATAGGTGGCACACAGAAGGTGCTGTTGTTTACACAGTGTATGGTACACACAGGGTGTTGTTGTGGTATATACAATAGGTGGCACACATGAGGTGCTGTTGTTTACACAGTGTATGGTACACACAGGGTGTTGTTGTGGTATATACAATAGGTGGCACACATGAGGTGCTGTTGTTTACACAGTGTATGGTACACACAGGGGTGTTGTTGTGGTATATACAATAGGTGGTACACAGAAGTGTGCTGTGGCACATACAGCCTGTGGTACACACAGGGTGTTGTTGTGGTTCATACTGGGGTGTTGTTGTAATACATACAGGGGTGCTGTTGTGGCACCCACAGTCACTGGGACACCTGGTTGTGCTGTTTTGTAAGATCAGACCCAGACCACGAGGTTTGCTGCCTGCATCCTCTGAGTTTGTTTTTGATCACCAAGCGCAGGCACACCCTGCTTCCTGTGCGGCGGGGATTCTCTCGAGTGGTCCAAGAGGCGTTTCCTGCACTGACAGCTATAATTAGAACAGCCACTCGCTGATATTCAGAACAGTGTGGGCCAGATCCTGCCACTTGTACTTCCGCTGTCTGGCACCTTACTCCCCGAATAGCCCCGTGCAGTTTCTGTTGAGTTTGGCACTGCTCAGTGGGAGGAGAGGCACATTCTGACCCCCTCCTCCTGTCAGACTGTCCTAGAGACAACAAGGGGGGGTGGCAGAACTGGTCTTGTGTATTTACATTTGGGGGAAATGGCACCTTGCTACCTAACCCGTCCTTCCTGTGTTGCTGAGTCATACCCGCTCACTGCCAGACAAACATCACTCTCTGTGCGCCGTGCAGAGTTTACACGGCTCTGGCCAGAGAGCTGGATTCTACTCTGGCTCCTGCATCAGCAGCAAATGGTCTGCCAGATTCCACTGCAGCTTCTGTCTTTCTGGTAGCATTGGTGGGAGACGGAGTGAAAGGGCACGGCTTTGTTCCCTGGGCCTAGGCAGAGCTGGCAGGTCTGGCGGTTAGAGAAAAACTGTGTTAATTTGCTGCTTGACACATTGCATCCTCAAACCCCTGTACAGACATCTCTAATTAGCCCTCACACCACCCTGCCAGCCAGGCGAGCGTCATCATCGCCATGTCGCTTAGAGGCAAACAGGGAGTTTCAGTAACGTGCCCGAGGGCTCCCAGTGAGTCGGTGGCAGAGCCCTGTGCTTACTTCTGCCTCTCTAGCTCGTGGGAGTGACTGAACAGATCACACGGCCCTCCTGCACACCGCACCACCGGCAGGGATTTGCACACACGCTTACCATTCCTTAGGCAGATGCTATGTCATCTTTAAAACAATGGATAAGAACAGCCCAAAGAGACGTGAGCCACAACATCTTTTCATCCCATCGACTGTCCTGGGAACAGCCTTCGCCTCTGCTCCGTGTCCATGCAGTGCGGAGCACAGAGGGTTCCCGGTCCGTGGCTGTGCTCCTGGGCACTACAATAATACAAATAATAAATAATATCCACAGGGCACTCACTAGCTTGAAACATCGTCTGCCCCCCATTAGATATAAGTTCCCCAGCAATAAATTGCAACCCCCCATAGACTGAGAGCACAGCCCACCTTCTTACTGAGGAAACAGCCCCGTGCTGCAGGGATGTGCCCCAGTGTGGCTGGGCCCTGTGAATGAAGCAAGTCCAGTGCCCGGTGCTAAGAGGGTGGGGCAGAGTGATGTTGTGTGTAAGAAAGGTGACCATTTCCATCACTGCTGTTACCACTGTTACACAATGCCCATAAATCTGGTGCAAAGTGCCTCACATAAGGCGTCAATGGAAAAGTTAGGAATTGCTAAGCATGGCCATCCAGTTCACACACATGAATCATCTTTGAATCTGGAGTTATGACTATTGGCCATGTGCTTGTATCTTAAACCTGTGTTTTGTTCCTGGGTGACACCCTCCAGGTAGATTTACATCCGGGCTAGCCAGCTAGCTTTAATGATGGTCCATTAAGGACAATCCATTCTCACAATGGCTCATTGGACGCCTCAGAAAGAATATGGCAATGGCTGCCCTGTGAGTCAGCCAGACGTGTAGGGCCATGTGATATGCTCATGTGACCCTGGACTCCATTTTGGGCCAGTAACTCTCCATGCACCTGGGCTGTGGGCTTTGTTTGGGACAGTAAATTTCCAGACACGTGGCAAAGGATATAAAAGACCTCTGAGATATCTCCATTTTGCCTCTTTTCCTGCTCTGATTCTCTGGGCAATGAATTTACAAATAAAAGGAGCATCTTGAACAATGGACTGAGGATCTTCCTCTTTTGGAAGTTACTAGAAAATCTTTTGCAAGCCAGCAGTCTATTCCATCACTGCTACAAACCTGACATAAGGTCTTTGCCATCATTTGCATGTATATGATCTACTAGCCATTTATAACCTTCTTTTCTTTTCTTTTCTTTTCTTTTCTTTCCTTTTCTTAATAAACATGTAGTTTGTTTACTAAGGATTGGCTGACAGTGTGATATTTGGGTAAAATCTGAGATTCAGATTGATCTGGATTAAGTGTCTGATCCTTTGGGATCAGTGAGAACCTCACATATGGTGGGATGGATTTTCAATAACCTCTAACTATATTAGACTTGGTTTTCTGGATGGGGGCCAAGGGCTGGAATACCAAAAGGGGACTATGTTTGGCTTCTGTTTAACCAGTGTGGTACTGCAGAAGCAGTTTTGTTACTGGCTTGGTGAAACTAATTACAGAGTAAACCAACAGTCTGGGGGATTGTCTGCCCTGTTCCTTGCATCTGCCCTGAGTGTGGTCCATCCCAGGTACCTGGTCACAGGCAGCCCCTGCAGTTATAAAGGACCAGGGAGAATCAGAGACACGGAGAGACCCAGTAAATTAGAGCTGCCTGAACGGGATGCAGGGGCAGGTGAAGCAGCTAGAGAATGTACTTTTGTGACCAGGAGAAAGCTGAAGGCAGAAGAACAGAAGAGGGGTTTGCTGGTTGGCATCCCGAATCCAGAGAGCCAGGGATGGGGAGCTGGAGAGGGCTGAAGGCAGGGGAGGAACTGACTCGCAGACATCCCCAGGGTCAGAGAGCTGGACCCAGAAGAACCATGAGGGGGCTGAGTGTGGGATACTCCCAGCGGAGAGGCTGTGAAGCTCCCACTGGGACGAGTGGGGTTGCACTGCAGTTGGAAGGGCGGGAGTGGCTGTCCTGATACAGGGACTGGGGAGGACTGCCAGAGAGCTGAGCTGTGGCTGAAGATAACAGTGTGTGATTTGTGGGGCACCGTGGGCCGAGACGTCGGCAGATGATAACTGTTTGCACTGGGTGAGGAATGAACTATATGTGTGTGGGGCTTATGTGCTGGACCATTTGCACAATAAACCAGAGCCCAGGAGGGTGTTACTGTGACAAGAGAGCTTGTCTGGGGTTACTGGGGACTCCAAAATGGGCAACAGAGGCAGGCATGCCTGTCATGCTGCACCCTACCCCAGCAGGACACTGCAGCCAGGAGCCGCCCTACGACAGGGTAACACTGGCCCCACTGCTCCTGCTTTGCAATCAGGAAGCGAACAGGCCCCTGCAACCCCCAGAAAGCCAGTGGGGCTAGGCAGAGGGAGGAAGGTGTCTGTGAAGGATGCCTCATGTCTCTGCATAGCTGCACTTCCTCTATGCCAAACCCGAAGGACTCCAGAGGAGGTGGCCGCGGGAGGAGACCCTCTAAGCAGCATGATCCCTCCCCACCCGACCTCAACAATGTGGCAAATGCACAGCAACCACGCCCAATGCACGTGCTGTGATTTCCCCTATCTTGAGGAGTCATAGAGAGCAAGCAGGGACTGGCCGAGAGCATCAGCCAGGCTGCAGGAGAGAGAGAGAGAGAGCTTCCATGCAGCTGGCCAGGATCCCTGAGCCTGGGGGCTTGGTCACACCCTGCCCCCCCATTCCCAGCCCCACCTCCATCTGCCCCACACCTCTGCCGGTTCTGAGGAGCAGAGGAGAGCAGGCAGTGCTTCTGAACTTGTTTTGTGCCCTCCATGCTTGTTTGTTCCAGAGAGGATCATGTGGGGGAGTGTTATTGCAGGCTGGATTCGGGGCTTTGGTCACCCCCAGATAAGTGTTAATGACAGGCAGCTTTATAACAGTTTGCTGTCACTTGTGGGATTTTTCTACGGAGGAGCCATATGAACAATCCTCTTCCAAGCAGTGATGTTCCACCACAGTGGCTACTCAGGAGTGCCTGTGAGTGCAGCTAGGTACTTGGGAGGAACAACTAGTGTGGCCCATACATACTATCAATGCACATCCTGTCTGTCTCTGATAAACTCTTTGGACCAAAATCTGATCTGAGTTGGCCACAGGCTTTGGGGATCAGTTTCCTGCCTTGACACATTTAATAAAATGTAAAAATAGCCTTTGGTAGAAACCTCTCTCTGATTATCACGGAAAAGTTGCTGTGCTGGCTGGAACTAAAACAGCTGCAGTTTTGCATAGAGCTCAATTATCTTTTGAGTTCTGGTTGTGGGGAAGTGATGTGGGGATTCTTAATATATCTGTTTGTACCTAACAGGCCTGCCAATAACATTGACTTGGGCAATGCGAATCTGCATCAGTAAACAACAGTCATTACATGAATATTTTAGAAGCACAGTACTGAGATCTCCCAGCACCGCCCTGGAGGAGAAAGAAATGTTGGCTGCAAAGAACAATGTTTCCTTTAGGCAAAATGCACTGGTGTCCCTGGCTTTTGAAAATGAGCTGCTGCTACTAAATAATTCTCATGATTTGCATAAAAACTGGAGCAGTGGTTTTGCTCCAAGGCAAAATAAGTTGGAAAGTGACCCAGTCATTTTGACCCAAGCAGAGAGGATAGATGATCCCACTGCAGTATAAGAGAAGCAGACTTGTTCTTCATCTACCACTCAGCATAGTTTGCACATGCAAATGCCATTTGGTATGGTTGCCTTCTGCAGTCTGAGGGATGGCTACTGAATTAGAGAAGGGAGTCCACAGAAATGCACAGCTAGATAAAAGGTGCTATGGGCAGTGGGCCTTGTGATTCAGCAGGGGCTTGTCACATCCCAGCGAACCCAAGCCCAGTGTTAAAGGGGCCGAGCCGCTGAGATGCCATCTTTTAGATGAGTTGTAAAAACGAGACCGACCACTAAAATCCAGTTTGCTTTTAGCACCCTGTTAACAGCTATTCAGCCTGGAAGCCATTTGAATGTCACAACTTTATTGAACCTACCCACATATGAGCAAAACTACATATCCTGTCGGTAGACGAAGCTCTTCAGTGGCTGTAGCTATCACCACACACTCATCTATACAGTCACTCTTTTGCATACAGCTCTTTTGACAATGTCTGTTCTTTGTCAATCAGCACGTCTCACAGACATTACATTCATTCACAGCCAGACTTGCATTAGAAGATGGGATTGCTGTGCTTTGGGGAAGCTAAAAGAGATACATTTTGCTCAGGTAGAGTCTGTAAACAACTAACTGAGAGAAAAATAGACAATGCCATTAAGAATCTGCAGAAGACAACGGTATCTCTATCAGATGGGTCATCCCACCTGCATATACACTGTAATTGTTCTGCCCAAAGCAATGCACACTGGTACATTTTGCTGCTGAGAAATGCAAATCTTTTCTTATTATTTATGGAGCCCCCAGGACAGTTTCTGCAGCAAGAACAGGGAGAATTCCAGGCAATTCTCCAGCAACCGTAATATACAATGCAATAAATATTGGCAGTGCCCAGGTCTCTGGAAACCCTTAATTTTCCCAAATTGATGATGCATGGGAAAGCTCCCAGTCAAAATCCATAAAGCCCTCACCTCATCCCTCTTCATGTCACTCCTCCAACCGCACCTGTTCTGTGATGTGCACAGAATCCTGCAGTCTGAGAATGGCTAGGCAAGTGGCCAGGTGTAATCACTACTCCAGACTGGCTACGGATTGTGCACATCCTATTCTTTTTTTAACTGACTTCCCCCAATTCCACCGTGGTCTGCTTGTCTCGTCCACTGTCATCTCATCTTTTAGGCTACTTGTGCACTTGAAGCTAGTGGTGTAACTTACAGTGGGAGGAGACCTACCCCCGTTAGGGCCTCAGATGGGTATGTGCTCAGAGCAGCTGTGTATGACCAGAGCATTGTGGGTGTGTCTCCTCAAGCTGGGAATTACCCCTCCAGAGCAAAGTGCTGCTGTACGCTTGGACTGTAAAGCGTTTGGGGCAGGGAATGTATTTTACCATATGTTTGCATAGACTTAGCACAATGGGGCTCTTCCCTGGCAGGGCTGTAGAAGCTGCTGCAAAGTTAAATGACACTAAATCCTCTTCTCACACAGTCACAGATACATGTTTATAATTCATGCACTACCTTCCATGGACTCTGCATGTTCTGAAATATTTATGATCACTTGTAAAGAACTGGCGTGTGGGGAAGAGAACGAGAACCACTGCCCTATACTGGGTGGAATCTGATCTGCTCAACTAGTGCCATCCGCCCTACTGTGCTGATTGCTGCTACAGATTCTCCTTCAGCTGACGTGGCAGGGACTTGGGGTTTTGGGGCAGGAGGAGCTGAGTTCTATCCTAGAGTGGCCATGGGTGCAGTGTAATAGCAACCATGACCTAGGTCCCAGGGCTCTTCTGTGTTCTGTCCTACATTGTTAAAGGAAGAACCCAGGAGTGGATGATACATTGCATTGCCATTCTTCCATGTCAAGGGTTAAAGAGTTACTCCTCTCTCTGCACAGCCTCAGAGCTGGCCAGCTGGAAGATGGTTCTCTTCTGCTTCCTGGATTGTGCATGCCTTTGATATCTGAGTTACAGATACAACTGGTGAAGCAATCGCTGGTGGATGTGTCAGTGTTCTGGCTGCTGACTATGAAGCCAGGAAAGGAGTGTATTTTTAACCAAAGTATTAAAGAAATATACAAATGAATAATTTGGCCTAATACAGCATCCTTCATTGGCACATAAGGACCTCAAATTGCTTATTCCAAAGATGAATAAATTAAACCTCACCATACAAAGCTACCTATGGACCAGCACCTTATTGTCTGAGCACCTTCCCTAAGTAAAATGACAACAGTGATCTCTCTTTCTTCCTTCTCTGTTGGGAAGAAGCAGCCTTTGCTTTTTCCAGGGGGCGGGAGAGATGAAAGAAAGCTGTTTTGTGTGGTTGAGGAACCTGACACCAGATCAGCAGGGGCTCCTGCAAGTCACAGCTGTCCTCTGGGAAACCTGTACTACATCTGCCCACTATTTAAAGGAAAAGGAAAGGAAGAAATATATCTTTATAACACAGTCATACCTGGTATGTTGAGAGTTGAGAGCACTCTGACCTGCCAGATGTATATCCTGGCGTGCTTTCGATGATCAACATTAAGAAACAGCTTGGCCCCTGCGCATGCCCAATGACTGTGCCTTCAAGGGGTGAACCTGGCATAATCTCTGACACACATCACTCTGGGGCAGTAACTAATGGCTGGATTCAGTCCAGAAAACATAACAAGAGAAATGGCTTATAAATCAGTTCCTTGCAAAAGAGCAGGTCAAGTTGTTTAGGCATTTACCCTGTACTCTCATCTTGGTCTAGATCTGTTGCAATGGCTGCTATTAAAGTCCATTTGAAGAATCCTTTTTCGGCTGGGCTGACTGCCTGGCCCTGGCCCAGCCTGTGCCCAGAGCTTTCACTTTCATCAGATGTTGGCAGCTCTCTCTTCAAGCATCTGTGCATCCCAGAATGCCTCTCTGTTTGCTAGAGTCACTATTTCAAAGCCAGTAAGATCCGTTTATTTTGTTTCTAACTGGGATAAGGAGAGCCCTGATCTATTCTTGTTGTTCTTTAGTTTTATTTTGTGTAGTGGAAATGAGGGAGTGGGAAAATCTAAGTAGTAAGTCACCTAGTTCAGCCTCACCAGATCATCACCGTTATTGCTCACAGTTCCTATCGTTGACAGAGGCCCACAGTGCGTCCCAGCGGGGTCCTGGGCCTGCAGGGCGGGGGAGGAGAGGCACAGCGCTCGCTTCTCCTCAGAGCAACTCCCACACCAGCGACCAAGGCAGCGTGGGGATGGACGGACAGATTAGATGATGGTGCGTGTGAGGATGGTTGGACAGACAGACAGATGGATAGAGACGGGTCGCTCGTGCGGATAGACAGTGGACAGAGGATGGGACGGACGCGGACGAGGGGTGCACGTGGGGATGGACGGACGAGGGGACACCTGGGCACAGCCAGGCCCCGGGACACCCAGAGCCAGAGCCCCGGGCTGGGGCGGGGCGGGGCAGCCGGGCCCTGTCTCCCCGCCCGCGGCTCGGTTGGGCCGGGCCCGCAGCGGCGCCTGGCGGCCGGCGCGGAGGTGCGGACAGACCTTCTCCATCGGGGCCGGAACGCTTCGCTGACAGGCGCGTTCCCGCCGGACAACGTAAATCGCAGGACGCGGGCCGCGGCTGGCCTGTCCCATTCCCAAGCGGCGCCGGGCCTGGCTCCGGCTCCGGCCCCGGCCCCGGCCCCGGGCTCCCCTCTCCGTCCAATGGCGGGACCCTGCTAAGGCTCGGGGGAGCCCGGGTCTCCTGGAAAACCCCAAGTCTCCTCAGCCACCTGGCTTCCGGTTCACGGAAACAGCACTTCCGGAGCAGGGACGGGTGCCGGGGGAGACCAGACCCGGAGAAAAGCGTTTGGTTGGGAGCCGAGACACGCGAGGCCTCGGCATGAGGAAGAAGAGAAGCGCGGGGCTCGGCCGGGCCCTCATCAAGGAGCGGAGCCAGGCTAAGCGGGGCAGCCGGCAGGCGGACTCCTGGGTAATGTGCCCAGGCCCCCCGGCGTGGGGCTCCCCCTCAGCCCCCCGGTGTGCCCATCCCCCCCCCGGCGTGGGGCTCCCCCTCAGCCCCCCGGCGTGCCCAGCTCCCCCGGCGTGGGGCTCCCCCTCAGCCCCCCGGTGTGCCCATCCCCCCCGGCGTGGGGCTCCCCCTCATCCTCCCCCCCGTGTGCCCCCCCGCCCCGGCGAGGGTCTCCCTCACGGCCTGTTCTCCCCCCGGCGGGGGTTTCCTTCCTCTCGCCCCTTCCCCGCCCCGAGCTTATGTTCTTTCCTGCCCCAGGGAAGGGCCCAGCTCTCCTCACCCTGCTGCTTTCCCACCCCTGGATGGGAGCCACCTCGGCTGTAGTCACCCCCTCTGCTCCCGGGCTGGGAGTCCTGCCCTGCCCCAGGTATTGCCCCAGGTACTGCCCAGGTACTGCTCAGAGCCCGAGCGGCATGGCTATGTCAGCCCCTCGCCCTGACACAGACGGTCCCTCGCTGAGCACACCTGGCGGCAGGTGAATGCGGGAGAAGCCTCCCCGAAGGGCTCAAGTGATGCTGCCCGGGTGCTTTGGGAGAACGGCCCCTGCCAGGCCCGGGCACTGAGCTCTCTCGGCCGCGGGGTGCGACTCCGCTGCTGGGTGCTCACCAGCTTAGCAGAGCAGTCTGACTTTCAGTCTGTGCTTTCCCTCACAGTTACATACCAGTGAGCTGGGTGACGGGTATGACTGGGGCCGCCTCAACCTTCAGTCCGTCACAGAACAAAGCTCGCTTGAGGAATTCCTTGCCACAGCAGAGCTTGCCGGAACCGAATTTGTGGCTGGTAAGTGTTTTGCCGTACTGCAGAGTCATCCTGATACCATCATTTGAAAGATAAAAATGTGTTGTGTGTTAATAGACATTCGGTTTGTTAAAAGCTGAGGCTTTCCCTACATTTCCCTATAAAGCTGCTATAGGATTCTGCAGGATGTGAAGAAAGTGCGGGCACTTTTTACCTTTTGTATAAAACACAAATTTTGAGAAGGTTATAAGCAACTGACAATAGGGGACTCAAATGAGAATGTAATCTGTCTCTTAACTCTAACATGCCCTCAGTGTTTTAATAATACAGGCATGTGGTGTTTACACTGGGGAAAAAGAAAACTATGTTGAAGAAAACAAATAAATTAGTGGCGAATATCTTAAATTAGTACAAATTGCCATAGTAACACTTAATTATTAGTTCAGTAATACAGTATCCCATGCACTTAAACATATTGTTTTGGGTGGTGGGAGACAGTGGACGGCTCATAAGATTAATTATGGGGAGGCAAGAGCTTTTCTTCTCTAGGTCCCCACTTTAAATATAACCCATGAGTTTTCCAGGGGAAATTCCAGAAGAAAAGTGCTAATGTTGTGCCAGTACCCAAAAAGAGCAAATGGGGTGACCCAGCTAATGTCCTGACATCAGTCCTGGGCAAAATAATAGAAAAGCTGCCCTTGGAATTCAATTGATAAAGGATTAAAGGGTGGGAATATAATTAATGCCAGTGAACGTGGTTTTATGGAGGATAGGTCTTGTTGAACAAACATGGTTTTTTAAATGCGATAACAAGGTTAGTTGATAAAAGTCGCTGAATAGATGTAATAGACTTTATGAGGTATTTGACTTCGTACATCATGACATTACGATTTTAAAAATGAGCATTATACATAATTGGTAGAGCACATATTAAATTGATTAAGAACTAGCTTAGTGACCAAGCTCAAAAAGTCGTTGACTATGGGGAATCATCATTGAAGAGGCGTGTTTCTAGTGGAGTTCTGCAGGGAGCTGTATTAGGCCTGATGCTGTTCAACACTTCCATCAATGATTTGGAATAGGTATAAAATCACGGCTGATTAAATTTGGGAGTGTCCCACAGATTGGCAGAGTGGTCAGTAATGTGGAGGACAGGGTAGTCCTACAGAATCATGTGGATCATTTGATAAGATGAGCCCATTCAAACAAAATGCATTCTAATACAGCCAAATGCAAAGTTATACAAGGAATACAGGCCATCCCGCAGAATGCGGGACTGTATCCTGGACAGCAATGACTGAAAAATATTAGGCGTCATAGTGGGCAGGCAACTCAACATGAGCTCCCAGTGCAATGATACAACAAAAGGACGAATGTGACCTTTAGATGTATAATTGGGGGTGGAAGAGGAGGGAGGTGATTTTTTACCTGTTTGTGGCATTGGTGAGACCAGCCCTGGATTGCTGTGTACAGTTTTGGTGTCTGCATTTTTTAAAGAGTGTTGAAAAATTGGAGAGGGTGTAGGAGAGTCCCAAAAACTATTTGAGCATTGGAAAAAATGCCTTATAGTGAGAGACTTAGAGCTCAAACCGTTTATCAGAAAGAGGAATGAGAGGGGACTTGATAAGTGTCTAAGGACCTTGGCAGGGAGAGAATCCTGGGTCCTGCAGAGCTCCTTAATCTAGTGGAGGAAGGCAGCACAAGAGCCAGTGGCTCTTTTGTAACAACCTTGTTCATACTTGAGGATTGTTATCACATCCGCCTCCGTTTTCTCTTCTCCAAACTAAACAAACCCCCTTTTTTCAATCTTTCCATGTAGGTCATGTTTTCTAGATTTTTATTCATTTTTGTTGCTATACTTCCTCCAGTTGTCCACATCTTTCCTGAAGTGTAGGGCCCAGCACTGCACACATTTCTCCAGCTCAGGCGTTATCCGTGAGGAGTAGAGTGGAAAAATTATTTCTCGTGTCTTGCTTGCAACACTCCTACTAATATATCCCAGAACAATGTTTGCTTTTTTTGCAATAGTATTACATTGTTGATTCATATTTCGTTTGTGATCTGCTATAACCCCCAGATCTTTTTCCGCAGTGCTCCTTCCACATCAGTCATTTCCCATTTTGTATTTATGCAATTGATTATTCCTTCCTAAGTGTAGTTCTTTGCATATGTCCTATTGAATTTCAACCTAATGGGTCCTCTGGCCTTAAAATCTATGCAGAGTAGTGACTGAAAGGTGTTGCCAACTTATATTTCAGGGCTGGTAAACACAGATTTGCACTGAAATAGCAACATTGGTTTTACAATCACACCTTTCATTATTCAGGTCCAAGTCTGTGGGTGGGCATCACATTTTGAAATAGGTGACCTATTTGATTTAACAGCAGTTGGTAAAAGCTTGAATTAAGCTAAATCAAAACAGGGCACTATTATTCCACATTAAGCATGTCCACCCACTGACTTACACCAAAACAATGGAAAATGTGAACATAAAACCATTTGAGTTATTTCAGTGCAAATGTAGGGAGCAGACGTTATGTGGAATATTTTGTGGTATCAATCCATCTCCTAATGAAACCAGATGCCCATTGCATAAATACGCACTGCATACAGAACTTGGCTTTGTATCATCCGCAAAAAAGACGGGGGTTGAATGGGGACTAATCTTTTGTCCTTGTAGGCGATGGTTGAGGCATACTAGCAGAGGAGTGGGTGGAAATCTGTGCTTTCTGCTCCATTGTTAGAAGACTTCAGTCTCCAAGTACTATTAATCTGATATCTTTCCCAAACACTAAATCAGCATTTAAAAAAAATTCACTGTGACAATAGTGTTAAAATCTCCCCAAAGAAATCAAATTGTGTTTATTGTAATGGTCAACAACTTAAGTAGCATCTGCAAACTGAAGCAGTATACACTATCCTTGCACAGATTCACAGTCAGAATGTACATGTAATTATTGGTTTGAAGTGAGCCCAGCAACAGTTGAATGGTATGAGGAAATGGTTTTCATTGGTAAGGTTTCCTGCAGGCTTACAATGTATTTCCATCACCCTCACACGGGCATTCTTTTCTTGGAGCCCAGATCCTAACTGCACTTGCTGATCATGTTAATGGCAGGTATTTTTTTCTTTATAAACAGAGAAATTGAATATCAAGTTTGTTCCTGCGGAGGCTAGGACTGGCCTGCTGACAGCAGAAGAGATCAAAAATATTAAGAAACTCCATGAGGAAAACAGACAGTTTTTGTGTATACCAAGAAGGTAAGATACAGTTCAGGGCAATACTGCAGTGTCTCCTCAGTTGAGTCTATTGGCATTTCCACTATAAGTTTCCTTTTATGGGGATTTACAGTTCATCCATTATTATTTGACACATTTATTTTACCTTTTGTATTTAACAGAAATTTTGTCCTATTGCCTGAAGTTTTGACCTGAACATACCAGGAACATTGTGCAAAATATGCTACTAGTGCTGTCAGGTGAACCAGGCACGTAATGATTTCCCACGGGTAGCAATGCACTATTAGTGTAACATGCCAGGATCAGTGCTAGAGTGCAGAGGCCCAGTAGCAGAGCAGTTAGTGTGCTTTTTTTAAATAATGTGAGGCACCAGACAATTGAAAATACCATATACTACTTTGGGAATGTCTACACTGGAGCTGGAAGGTGTAACTTTCAGCTCAGGAGGACATACCCATGCAAGCTTTGACTGAGCTAGTATGTGAAAGCTAGCAGTGCAGCCATGGCCGCATGGTGGTGGGATGGCCTAGCTGCCTGCCCGAATACAATCCCATCTGAAATCATAGGTATGTGTTGGGGGCAGCGGGGCCGTCCCACCATTGTGCAGCACTAGCACAATCAAAGTGTGTGTAGGTATGTCTCCCCAAGCTGGAAATTACAGCTGCAGTGTAGATGTGCCCTGTGAAAACAAACCAATCCAGCAGCCAGGATGTTTTGCACATAGTAGAGAATGCAGTGTATCCTAATGGATAGAGCACTGGACTAGGACTTAGGAGACCTGGGTTCTATTCCAAACTCTGCCAGTGGGTGACCTCAGGCAAGTCACTTCACCACTCTGTGCCTCAGTTTCCCCAATTGTAAAATGGGGATATTGATACTGACCTCCTTTGTAAAGTGCTTTGAGATTACTGATGAAAAAGGTTCTATAACCAATAGATGATGATGTTGCTGGTATTATTTGAAAGTGAGAAAATTTCAAACTATTTTTGCTTGAGGGTTTTTTGTTTTCTTTTGTTTTGTATTTTTGCTATTCATGACCTTTTAAATCTGGGTAAAAGAGCATTATTTCCTCTTCAGCAGAAGTGTTGACTTCAGAGCTGCTATATTTATAAAGCAATGGTTTAGGTTTCATTCAGGTAGTATTTTGTTGATGTTACTTCAGTAGGATATGTTGTCTTGTTCTGTTGTCTCATTACTGCTGTAATACTACTTTAAATATAAAAAAAAAAAAAAGTTAAGCTAACAGTTGACTTGCAAAATAGCTTAATAAATTCTGGGTTTTGTGTAATACTCTTATTTTGTGCCCACTTCATGATGCTCAAACTTATATGCTATGTACTGAATTCTTAACTCACTTGTTAATTTAGTCTTTTTATTATAGTCACATGACAAAATAATTGGGTTTTGTAATTCAAGGGTAATAGAACGCTTTGTAAGGGCTTTCACCATAAACCCTCACGTATTTCTCAGATAAACTTTACTGTTGACTCTTTCCAAAGAATCCAATATATTTGCTCTGTAAAATAATAACTTGCACCAGCGTTGAAAGATGTGAAGTGTTAGCCCTGCATCTGAATGCTCTGGCCTAAGGCCATAATGTATAGTGAAGAAGTGCATTGTATATGTGTGGAGATGAAAACAGCTTTACAGACAAATAGGACTATTAAAATACAACAAGATTTGTTTTTTGTACTCCTATTGGTTTAAAATGGACTCTTTAGCTCATCTACAGTGCTGCAGTGCAAGTGACCTTTGCAAGAACAGGGTCCCTGTGCAACACTTCACATTTTAAATCATCCTTGCATGTAGAGTTACTTCACTGACTTCAGAATCTGACCCATTTGTAGAACTGAGAATCATAGGAATGAACTTCTAGGATAATTGAATGGAATATTAAGAGTTTTAACACTGAGCAAGATTATTTTCAAAAGTCAATCCTTATTTAAAGAGGACTGTTAGTCTTAGTCAAACCATCTGAGACCAGCCAGATAGAAGAGACTCTTAAACACACAAAGATCTAGAGGGAAAGATGAATCCCACATTCTTAAATATCCTGTGCAACACAGTTGAGGAAATTGACTTTTTGAGTGAAAGATTATTATGTAGCATGAAATGTATTTTTCTGTTTAAAGCACTCATCACTTTTTAAAATGATATTTAAAGAGAACAAAGAAATGGGATACTTACTAGGCTGCCAAAAATACATACTATATGCAAGAACAATAACCAATAAAATGCTACTGAACTGTCCAGAGCCGGTGTTCTTTTTGATCTTACTCTTATTGGACAAATATAACTAAGAAAACATTCTAAAACGCTGCTATATGTTTTTTTCAATACATGAACATTCTAGACCGTACTGGGACAAGAGAACCAGTGCTGAGAAGTTAAAGCAAGCAGAGAGAGAGAGCTTTCTGGAGTGGAGACGACAGCTTGCTCGGTGAGTGTGCTACTCGTGCTTAACGCAACCAATCAATGGGATTTTGGGAGAGGTGGTCTGTTATATTCTTGTTAGAGCGCTAATGACATAGGGATCATGTCTTTTGTTCCTGGTAAATACAGGAAAAACCCTTGGTGGTCTGTCACCACTATGATCCTGGCCTATCCTTGGGGCGCGCTTCCAAAAAGTACCATTGTAGGTGCTGGTTATTATGAGTTTGAGTTTGGGCCATGTGTCATAGAATCATAGTGATATAGGGCTGATGTGTCCTCGAAAAGTCCAGCCCCCTGCGCTCAGGCAGGACCAAGTAAACCTGTAAATCATGTTTACACACTGGGGGTTTCTCCTTTTTGTCCAAAAAATGGAGGTTAATTGGTTTGGGGCAGGCCTTCCAGAATCCCCTCAGACTCTCCACTCTCAACTCAGGCATAATGTCATACCCACACCCCGTTAGAGGAGGTGGGATAAGCCTTTGTCTCCAGAGAATGCCAATGACACTTTGAGGTTCTACAGGACGGTGCTGCTCAAGAGAAATGTGAGGTGCCCACCCCCATGGAACCAAGTGATCTGCTGGCCCAGAGAGTAAGCCATCAGGAATGGGCCCAAATACATTTTCTCCACGTGCCAACTAGCTGTATAGATACTGGGTGGCCTGGGGGTAATTTCTTTGATCTGTTCTGATACCCTAGCTCTGAATTCTCCTAGTCTGTTTGTTTGCTGATGGAGTTTGCTTTTCTTTGCTGTGACCAGTTGCCATCACATCACTGGTGTACTAATGGCACTAGGGTGCGTTTTCTTCAGGAGCTGAGATTTATTTACAGACCTTGCAGGAGGGGCACCTTAACATTTGAGTCCCTGACTTTTGTAGACTCTTCTGGCAGAGGCGAGTATGGAGTAATTCCAAGGAGACTTGGTGCCGTGTTTGCTCTCTAACGTATCTGCATGTTGTGTATCCTCTCTGTTTCTCTCTAGGCTGGAGGAAGAACAGAAACTGATTTTGACCCCATTTGAACGGAATTTAGACTTTTGGCGCCAGCTCTGGAGAGTCATTGAAAGAAGGTAACATTTATCAGTGTCTGTATGTTGCAGAGGATAAAAATCATGACTTAAAAAAAAAGAGCGAGAGCACAAGTTGGCTTTTTTGTTTGTTTTTAATTTAAATCAGATGTTTTTTATTCACGTGTTGCTTGTACTTTACTTTATTCTCATTTCATAGTCTTAAGTGGCTAATGTGGACATTTTGTAACTATGAAGCTTCAGACCTAAAATGCTTATCTCTGCTGAAGACAAGTCCAGGACTTTGTTAACATCCTCACTGTGACAACATCACAAACTGAAACATACAACTGATAAGCAGATAACTCAGGCTGTGTTTGTAATCAACTTCACCTTCCAATATATTGAACTTCCACAAGCAAAGAAAACTGAAATAATTAGACCAGACTATATTCCTCCATCATAATTTGCAGTCTGATGTCAATAACTTGTGCTTCTGAGTCACTTAAATGCCTGAATAGGGATTTTGTAATATCACTTTTGGTTCCTATTTTTTAATATCTTTAAAAAAATTAACAAAGCGATTGTGAACGTATTGAAAGACTAAGTAACTTTTCATTGTTAGCACTGCAGTAATTTTCTTTTGAAGTGACAAAGATGTTATGTCACTAAGAGCAGGGTTTAAAAAAAAAAAAAAAAAAAGCCAATTTTAGGCCCTAGTGCTGCAGACATATGTGCACATGCTTAGCTCACAGCATAAGTAATCCCACTGACATCAGCTATACCTGCAGCCCTCTTTCTCTGGGTTCCCTGGTGGACTTGTCTTCTAGACTGTCCATTCTAAATCTTTCATCAGCTTTAACCACCACCTCTACCCCACCCATATAGTCATTCCATGGCACGGGGCTGGTAGGAAAGTGTGTCCTGGAATAAGGGAACAATTGAAAGCCGAGGTGAAGAGTGGGCTCCTGGTCTAGGGCCTCT
The DNA here is from genome assembly GCF_026122565.2 of Emydura macquarii macquarii. NCBI lineage: Eukaryota > Metazoa > Chordata > Testudines > Chelidae > Emydura > Emydura macquarii. The sequence continues at coordinate 754,718 of NW_027130866.1, read as the reverse complement.
TCCCATACATAATAAGATTATTGGAGGGCATTAACAACAACCTGGCATACCTCAAAAATAATCTTCCTATTTTTTCTGCTTAAGTGAAACAGAAGAGCAAAGCCATCTGCCAGTTTAATCTATCTGAGGCATTTAATTTCATTAGTAATTAACTTTGAGATTGTATCTCTACTGATTTTCCTGAAATTGAAAAATACTTCACCAGCAAGGTCGCAGCAATCTGCTTGTTTCATAACGAGCCTCTTTGTACTGTCTCAATGTCAAGGGGGACTTTGGTTGGTGAGCTCCCAGGCTGTCAGAAACATCCTCCTTTGTATGTGCCCTTATGTCCAGTATTCAGGTACCGTACACGTGCTTAGATAGTGGTGCGGGTCTGCACAGATCAGCGCGTTGTCCTTGGAGCTCTTTTTTTGTGGGGTCTACTCGTAGAACTCGAAGATGGGAGATACCTGTTATACAATCCAATCCAATCCATCTTCCTGACAATATAGGTGTGCTCGCTAATGGGCATTTTCTAGAAGTGTTTGGTTCAGTCTAGTTCAAAAAGTCTCCAGCAATTGGACATCTGTTTCCCTCTCCTTACTATTGACAGTCCTAATGCATTGCTATCAGGATGATATTCAGTTGTTGTTATTTCTATCCCATCCCCGTGTGACGCATTAAGTGATTCCTCTGCATCTGTGGCTTTCACACCCTTCAGACGTAGCTGGTAATAGTTTTTCTCTGTGTGATTCCACATCATTCTGTATCTCTAGTCATGAAAATCCCCACCACACAGTCTGAATTTAGAGATTAAACCCCTGTACGGCCTCTCCTTCCATCTCTCAGACAGGGATCTTGCTGTTGCATATCTGGTAGGGCTTCCCCTTCTGGTTGTTCACCAGATTGCGTGGATGGGATCCAGGTGTGGTACGGTATGTTGGCCACTGGTGTTTATCAGTGTAGGCTGCGCGTGTGTGTCCCTGTGCAGATGCTGTCCCAGCTCTGATTAGGAAACCGAGACGGCTTTCACGATCAAGTGAATCGACACGACCACCGATTAGCTGAGCAATGAAGGCACCCAGGCCAGGTTTATTGCATGCAGCACAATGAGAAGTACCCACAGAGTATCTCTGGGTCAGTTTCGTATAGGCGGCGTTACAATGGCCACGGCCCAACGGTGGCACTTTCCATTATCCCCTGGACCGGACGACATTGTTCCCTCTGAGACCCTCTTTTATACATTGTTACATACAATTTCGTTCTGCCCCCTTTGACATAGGTAGTTGTCACACTCTTGATGTAATCTAATACCATCTTTTTCCGTTAATTGGCTGATTTGGGAAAAACAACTCCATTTATCACCTTTTAATCATTTCTATTCATCAAAGTGTCATTTTAGGGAGTTAGTTCTCTGTGGTATCTTGGTGCCTCCTGCACCTGCTACATAATTTTCATTTTAGTAATATTTTGGCAATGTATATGCTTGCAGTATCAGCACTTTCCTGTGCCAATTTCAGTTAACTTGATTTTTTCCCTTTATACTCCTGTTCACTCGGCTTTTTCCACTTAGGCCTTAGCCTGTTTTACAGGTCTTATGACTACATTACTTAGGTCTTATACTTACTACAGCAGGCACCAAACCCTCTGTGTGCTTTAAGCTTCCTTGAGTCCCAGCAGGCTGCAGCACTGGTTCCTCCCTTGCCTCTCTGGCACATTTCCTCGGCACCAGCTCTCAGTCTGCTACCCCTTCATGGAAATGGAGACCCGCAGCCCTAGGCCAGTGCTGACCCCTCAGACTCCACTGTACCTTAAACTAACGCACCCTCTCCCAGAGCTCCACCTGAAGGTGTGAGCCTGCTGGGTTACCTCATCAAGGGCCACGTGGTAGGTGTAGCATAGAACACACTGATACTTTGTACCAAGATCTGTACAAAAATAATAAACCATACCTGCATTTCCCTGCCTCCATGTCCTCACTGCTCCAGAGTGTTTTTGGGGGCTGGTGTCAGGGTCATCTGGGGCTGTATAGAGACCTTCTGTTGCAGTGAGTGGCTTGGGTTCTGAAACAAGGAGTTTTGTCTCCTTAGCCTGTCTTCTGTTACCTTGGCTGTCCATCCCTTTCCCCTGTGTTTTGCCCAAACTTCCTGTGTGGCTTATCAGGGAGACCTCCCCTGCGACTCCTCTTTAAACCCCTGCTTTGTCCCATTTCTCTCTTTCTTGTTGGGGGAATTTTCCATTCTCTCAATACCAGCCACCTGTAGAGGGAAGATGGAGAGAACTGGTTTCCTCTAGAATGCAGTAACTATTGTTCTCACCAGGTAGGACCTATTCAGATGCTGATAGTCCTTAACTATTGGCTATTGTCCTTGGTCTGCCAGGAAACTTGTAAGCCCTGGTGGTTACACATACCTAGAGACCTGGATTGCTTGTAAACTGAGTGCAAGTAAACAATAGGCATTTTAATACTGCCAAATGAACGTATATACATCTAGGAACAAAGAATGCAGGCCATGTTTCCAGGGTGCGGGAGTCTATGTTGGGAAGCAGTGACTCTGAAAACAATTTGGGGTTTGTCAGTCAGCTGAACGTGAGGTCCCAGTGTGACGCTGTGGCCAAAAGAGCTAATGTGATGCTGGGATACATGAACAGGGGACCTTGAGTAGGAGTGGAGAGATTATTTTAGCTGTATATTTGGCACAGGTGCAACCGCTGCTTCTGGTGGCCACAGTTCAAGAAGGATGTTGATCAGTTGGAGAGGGTTCAGAGAAGAGCTAGGAGAACAATTAAAAGGATTAGAAAACATGCCTTATAGGGATAGACTCAAAGAGCTCAGTCCATTTAGCTTAACTAAGAGGAGGTTAAGGAGGTGACTTGATTACAGTGTATAAGTATCTACATGGGGAACACATTTAATAATGGGCTCTTCAGTCTGTCAGAGACAGATATAACGTGACCCACTGGCTGGAATTTGAGGCTAGACAAATTCAGACTGTAAATAAAGTGTATTTTTTTAATGGTGAGAGTAATTAACTGTTGGAACAATTTACCAAAGGTCGTGCTGGATTCTCCATCACTGACAATTTTTAAATCAAGATTGGCTGTTTTTCTACAAAACTGCTGTCTAGGAATTCTTTAGGAGTATTACACAGGAGGTCAGAATAGATGATCACAATGGTCCATTCTGGCCTTGGAATCTAGGAATTCCAGGAGTCAGCAATTTCATAGTAACAATTTCTAATAACTTCATAATATCAACCAGAATTCATATATTGCACAGGCAGATCCCCCAGAATATCACACTAACAACCAGTATTTGGAATGACCTGCTCCTGGAAGTTTTAGCAGAATCTACATTATTGGGTTTCAAGGGAGGAGGGGGGAAAGGGAGAATTGGACACCAGGGGTATCTCTGGCACAAATGGCATTCACATATAACGGTGAGGAGTCTTACTTGTATTCACTGTGGTAAACTGATTGCTTGATCTGGGAAGGAATTTCCCCACAGGCACGTTGGCAAGGACTGTGTGTGTAAAGGGAGTGTTCACTTGGAGTTCTGGGCAAGTTCGACTCTCTGGGTCAGATGGGCTTATCCTGCATGATTTCTCCCTTTGGGCTTTCCCTTCTCCTAGTGCAGTGCTTGGCAGCCATCAAGCTTATACAGAGAACAGGCCGCGGTCTGTGCTAGCAGGCCGGCAATCGAAGGGGAATTATCAGGATATTGGCAACAGTTACATTTGTGAGCGTCCTAGCTAAATCGCTCCATGTTCATCTGGAAGTGACTGCATGCGTCTTTCTCCAGTAACAGAGAATCCTAGAATGTTAGAGTTGGAAGGGACCTCAGGAGGTATCTAGTCCATCCCCCTGCTCAAAGCAGGACTAACCTCAGCTAAATCATCCCAGCCAGGGCTTTGTCAAGCCGCAGCTTAAAAACCTCTAAAGATGGAGATTCCACCACCTCCCTAGGTAACCCATTCCAGTGCTTTACCACCCTCCTAGTGAAAAACTTTTTCCTAATGTCCAACCTAGACCTCCCCCACTGCAACTTGAGACCATTGCTCCTAGTTTTATCATCTACTACCACTGAGAACAGCCTAGCTCCATCCTCCCTGGAACCCGCCTTCAGGTAGTTAAAGGCTGCTATCAAATCCCCCCTCATTCTTCTCTTTTGCAGACTAAACAAGTCTAGTTCTACCACTCCCCCCAGCTTAGTGTCATTTGCAAACTTGCTGAGGGTGCAATCTACCCCATCCTCCAGATCATTAATGAAGGTGTTGAACAAAACCGGCCCCAGGACTGACCCACTTGTGACCGGCTGCCAGCTAGACATGGAGCCATTGATCACTACCCATTGAGCCCGATATTCTAGCCAGTTCTCAATCCATTTTATAGTCCATTCATCCAACCCATACTTCCTTAACTTGCTGGTAAGAATACTCACGTGGTTTCTCTCCTGAATACAAAGTGGATCCTTAATACTGTCCCAGGGAGCCTAGATGTGTTGGAAAACCCTCTCTGCTTCTCTTTTCCCAGCAATTCTGTTAGCATTAGAGGGGGTGAACAGTTTGAAATGCACTTGATGACTTTTTGGGACCTTATAAGTTGCTGTCAGGGAAAGAGTGGTATTTGGCTGGGAATATTTCCAAAGCGTAGGTTAATCAGTGTGATCTCCCAAGAGGGATGGAACTGCTTTCCCATTCTAAATAGCTAGCTGCATTACAGGAGAACTAGACACCAAAGTCTGGGAGCAGCTGAGATACTGTCTAACAATAGCAGCTCTGTGAAATGAGTCGGCCTGTCATGGGGGACTGAGATGCTCTGTTAGTTCAGTAAGAGTCTTTAGTGGAACTAGTAAGCACAATTGACAGGTGAAAATTCCATCTCTTAACTTTCACTGATAGAAACAAAAACAGTAACAACCAAGTGCTGTGTCCTTTATGATAATGCAGCAGAAGGTGCTTACTGACCTTTTATTTTGCAGTGACATTGTGGTTCAGATAGTAGATGCCAGAAATCCTCTCCTGTTTAGATGCCAAGATCTGGTAAGTTAAGTGAAGCAAATGTCATTCTAAACTGCTGTCCTTGTCTCAGTTCTCACTTTGACAGTATATAATATTATATACAGTATAATTATATAGATTACGCAGCATATAAGATGTGTGTGTACATTATACACGCCTCTCAAAAGCAGTATACAATCAAAAACCAGTGGATTACCATTATCCTAAACATTTAAAAGAAATACTGGGAATTACAAAAACAGCAACCATTTAACAGAAGTCTCTGAAATAAAATGTCCTGCAGCAGCCAAATAGCGAACTTGATAAATAGAGTCAGCTTTGGGACCCAGTACTCCAAGTTCTGAGTCTTCCTGTGCCTGTGTGAGTAACTGGGGTGTGTTGTGTATAAAATGCCAGCTGTGTCCTGCCCTTTGTATTGCAAATATCCACTTTGTGCAAGCAGTGCCCGTAACTGCATTTGCAAAACAGACATACAGCTGTGTGCGGAACCCTAATGGTAGACTTGTTGGTGAGCCTTCTTAAGTGTGAAATGAAGCAGGCCTGATTTTACTTGTCAGACTACTTTATGTTGGACTGCAGAGATTTCCGAATCAGAATCCTGTCTAGTCCTTTTGTGTTCTCCAGGAATGTTACGTGAAGGAAATGAGCAGCGACAAAGAGAACATCATTCTGATAAACAAGGCGGATTTGCTGAGCGAAGAGCAGCGCGCAGCTTGGGCACAGTTCTTTGAGAGAGAAGGCATTAAAGTTGTGTTCTGGTCAGCATTGGGAGAAGGCATGCGGCTGAGTGCTGAAGTTAAGGTAGCTTAGGTAACTTGTTCACACTGGGTTGTGTGTCTGGTGAATTGTGAAGGCCTAGACTTACACTACTGCAAGCATGACCACAAGAAACAGGTAACTGAACTCTAGAGAGAGAGGAAAAATACCCTCTTCCTTAGGGAAGGGTATCTGCTATGCCTCAATCCAGAGCAGGGGTCCCAAACTGTGGTATGCATACCCTGGGGGTACATAGGACGTATGCAGGAGAAATTGTGCGATCGTGGATTTTATGTATTGCATTTTCATAATAGGCTACCCAGACAAAGCCTTGAAATTCTGTGGGAATTTGTTATATGAAATATGGTAGTTAATTTACTTCAAGATGTACCAGTGAGAACACAGATCCACAGAGACGCTGACATAAAGAGCCCTCATTTCTAGTCACCATACAGTGCAGGTTCAGTTGCCTAGCAACTGTCCCATCTAACTGAGCTCAGGACTTGGAGGATGGGGTTCAGTTGTATACGTCGCGCTATAACTATATCTGTACATGATGGTGAAATATGGACAGATGGCTAAAGACAGGTAGTGTTAAGAAGAACACACAAAACATCAGTGGTGAGTAGGATAGGAGTACGCGGGCAGCTGGCACATCTGGAAGGGGGTATGCCATAAGAAAAGTTTGGGAACCTTTGCACTAGAGTAATAATGCACAGTTACAAAATAGCATTTCAGTGGCAGAAAGTTGCAGTGAAATGGCGTAATATACCCCTGCAGATCACTTAGCACAGCTCTTCCAATCCTCTTTCAAGAAAAATGAAATAAGTACTGAGCAAAAATGTGAAGCCTGTCCCTGAGGGTTTTGTTGTATAGCTACAGAGACAATGAGTGCAGACCTGTTGACAGCCTTCCACTTTCATTCTAGTTTAATGCAGTGGAATCTTTCTTTGCTAAGGTGGTGTGTGGGCCATTGGTGTCCATACAAAGGACTTTCCTTCCCCTGGGAAGGAATGGAGCATGGGAGAACCAGAAGCAACTGGTTCGTCTCCTTGCATGAGGAAACAAACTGACTATCACTCACTGCCTCAAATTTTATGTTCTCAACAGTACCACCTACAGGTTTTACAGGCTGGCTTGTTTCAGTAATTGTTAGCCAGTTCTATTATCCTGTATCTGCTGTCCAGGAGCATGTATACAGCTGGTTGGCAGTTTTTTGACAAAACATTTTTTCATCAGAAAATGGCAAAACTGAAACTGTTTGCAGGCAAGGAACTGTTTAGATGAATTTGTCATTTTTCAGATATTTTGAAAAAAAAAGTTTTGCAGTTGTCAAAGTGGAAAATTTTCATATTTTTTGGTTCAAGGTGACTTTTTCTTTAGAAATATAAACTAATCTTAGTTTTATATTATTATATCTTTAAAAATAGGAGGGTGTCAAAATCCAGACAAAATGTTCTGATTGACCCAAATCAAGAAAACATTTTGGATTGTTGGTTAATGGAAATTTTTTAACTTTTGACTTCTTTGAGGGAAAATTTTTAAGAATATGAAATTTTTTTCAAGATGGGAAAACCATTTCCCACCCAGCTCTGACACTGTGTGTTGTAACGTCAGATCTGTCAAGTGTGTGATCACTGCAGCCACTGGAGGAAGACATCTACTGATCTCCAAACCCTCTGACTGCTGCTGACACAGGAGTGTTGCATGGGTTATTGGTAGGCTGCAGTAATCATGTAGAATCGATAAGGGGGTGAGAATTAAATGTATACAGTACAATCATTATTTCCCCACAGCATTGCTGCTGGTTATGTTCTATCCTGTATCTATTCCATCCATGAAACTCTCACTCTTTACCCAGGGACTAAAAATTGAGGAGGCAGCAGAGGAGGCAAGTGACTCTGAAGATGGCAGGTCCAGTCAGGAAGAGGACAGAGCCCTGCAGAGTGGTGCAGAAAGCACGCACCCAGGTAACTCTCTGTATCGTGAAAGCAGAGTCCTGGGTAGTGATGACGATGACAGTGATGAATATGAGGACTGTGAAGAGGAGGAGGATGCCTGGCAAACCTGTTCTGAAGATGACGGTGAGGACGAAGTAAATTCCAGTAACCCAAGCTGCCTGGAGAGCAGGACTGATGGGGCTTTAGTGCAAAGCCCAGCGCCAGTGCAGAGGAGACACATCAGTAACGACAGCCATCTGGTACAGAAAAGTGAATTGCTGGAGATATTCAAAACGATACATACTGGGAAGAAGGTGAAGGAGGGAGAGGTCACTGTAGGGCTGGTAAGCTGGAGCTTGTAATTAAGACAGTGGTGTAAGTTCTTTGCCGTGTGAAACATATGCTTGTCCAGAAGGCCAGCTTCCCACGAGGACAAAAACCTGGCAAGTGAAACCAGTAAGGATTTGAAGTGTGGATTCATTTTAAGCACTGCGGCCTTGCAGTTTTCTGCAGTACAACATTCAAACAGTGCTTAGATTGTTGGCTAGTGCTGGATAAAAGGCCTTGTACCAAACCTTGACAAGTTGCTTAATGGTGCCCTGTGTTGTACGACTGTGTGATCGATCCACTTTCTTCCTTCTAGGTGGGTTACCCTAATGTTGGTAAGAGCTCAACAATCAACACAATCCTGGGAAACAAGAAAGTGTCGGTGTCTGCCACACCCGGTCACACAAAGCATTTTCAGGTATCAGTGGGGTGCTGATGTTTCAGTCACCTCCCGACTGAAGAAAGTTTGATTGCAAGATGGCTTGCCCACGTGACAGAAGCTGGGAGTTTTTGAATCTCTGGTCTGAATGCCATGCATTGTTTTGACCTGTGCAAGGCGGTTTAGGAATGTCTGATCATGCTATCTGGCAGGGGTTCTCAAGCAGTTTCATAGTGTTGACCACAACTTAGAGAGACTAACACATGAGAGCTGCTGTTCTGATCGGAATGTTCTGTGAATGTGGTTCTTGGCCTTTCTCTCTCCATCCATACGTGGCAAGAAGGGGTCCTCAGTCAGAATTAGGTACTTCTTTGGCTTCCTAAAGATCAGGAAGCACTTCCCATAGCATGAAGTGTAGGATGAGTATCTTCCTTGTGTGTTCTGGTTTGCCTCCCACTTCAGGATGATAGAACCTTTTCAAACTGCAAGGAAAAGCCTTCAGAGCTGTCACTTCTCCTTGTCCCTGGGAGTCTGTTACAAATCTGGGGTTATGGTGGCTTTCTGTTCTTTCCTCAGCGGTCACCTTCACACTGAGCAAAGCATGGACTCCAGCTCACCATGCCACCACTATAGTGTGGTGGAGTTTCTGCTCACTGAATCTTCCCCTCCACTCACTTTTCTCTCCTCCTCCCTGACACTTACTGTGATTTTCGGCCTTTCGTTCCCTTTCCTCACTTTGAACATAGGATACTCTTCGTGACCTCTGCTTTTCTTTTCCTTGTAGACTCTGTATGTGGAACCTGGCCTATGTCTCTGCGATTGCCCTGGTCTGGTGATGCCATCCTTCATCTCTACAAAGGCAGAGATGATTTGCTGTGGAATTTTGCCCATAGACCAGATGAGGGACCATGTTCCCCCTATTTCTCTAATATCCTTTGTTCAAGGTTTGCATGCGTGTAATTGCACATGTATTTGGCGTGTATAACACTTAGATGTGAAATATACTGTATGCTAGTAGGGCCTGAGGCCTGGCTGGCCATATCTATTGAAGTGGGTGTAGTTGCCCAAGGGATGAAATAGACCCTGTGTTGCTGCTGTCTTCTGCTTTGGTTTTTTGAATTGTGTTATTTTAAGATAAGCCTCATTGCAGAGGCTCATGCCTCTCTCCTTTTTCAACCTCTACAATCAGATCTGAAGGTTGTTCTTTACATGTCATTCTTCACTCTTAAAAGTGAAGTGGTCTCCCTGAGTAACATAGAGTACCTTCAGCCTGTGCAACTCATGCACGCGTAGCAGAACTCAACGTGTGGCTTCCTTCACTGGCTCACGTTTGCCAGCATATCCCACGACATGTTTTGGAAGCAACCTATGGAATAAATATCATACGACCGAGAGAAGGTGAGGAGCCAGATCGCCAGCCAACATCTGAGGAGCTGCTAACAGCATATGGATGTGAGTGATGCCTTTAAATCCATCCCCCTGCAGCGCACTTAGCTACTGACACATTGCCTGGGAGGAGTAAATTCCCTTCTGTGTGTCAGGTACTAAAATGTCTCTTCTTGGACTAAGAGGTCCTTGCTGGAGGCTTTGTGTTGATGGATAATCCTCTGTGTGTGTTTATAGTCATGCTTTGCAAATTTGCTTCCTGCAGATGAAATAACCGTAATCAGAGGGCATTTACATAAGCCATACATATCTGAATGGTGCTTGGCAATGACTTGAAGATGGCAGTTGGTTTGTGACGCTCACCGTGTTAGATGCCTAGTGCCAACACTCCTTAAATCAATCAACAGAGTCAATCTGAGCTAAATGCAACAGCCGCTTATCTCCCTCTTCTGAGGACTGAGTGTGTTCTCTGGTGTCTTTAATCGTCTCTAGCCTGACCGTGATTGGGTTTTTGGGGGGTTGTCAAATCTCTTCATTTCCTTCTGACTAGAATGCCTCTAGATGCCCCTTGCAATCAACAGTGTTCCTCTCACCTTATCTAACTCCCCTCGTGACAGCTTGCATCTCCTATTCCCTGCTGTTCCCAATAAGCCTGGCGTCCGAATGGGATTTGGAGAGGACATGGGCTTTTTCTCAAAAGAAAGTGTCAGCAGTGGGTATTGTACAGCTGAGAGTCTCTCTTTCCTTGATAGGCTGTTCAGAGAGCCTGGTACAACATGTCTCTGAATTTTAACCTTCTGTTGCCTTTCTCCCAGATATGAGAGGGTTTATGACAGCGCATGGGCAGCCAGACCAGCCAAGATCAGCTCGTTATGTGTTGAAAGATTACGTCTGTGTAAGTTCTCACTACCACTCATATCTATCCTGCTCAAGCAGCTCTTCCTTTGGAGGATGAAGGAGCACGACACAGTGAAGTGTTTCTTTAACCAAAAGTCTATAAAGAAAAGGGAAGAAAGGAATGAGTTCTCTCTGCTGGTTACAATTAGAAAGATGGTTTTGTGTGTGATGGTAGAGAGACCTGCTAAACAGTTTGTGCTACCTGGACAGGAAAGAGTCTATACAGCACACAGTGAGAAAGAGAACTCCTTTTGTTTAGTGAGCCGAGTTCTGGCCTGGTTATGACTGCAGTGCCCATAATCTTGATGATAACAATCCTTTGCACCTCTATAGTTCCTCTCGGTGGATGATCCAAAAGTGCTTTAATTAGATCTCCTGGCACCACTGGGAGGTCTGTATTGTACCCATTTGACAGACAGGCAAAATGAAACGTTGCGTCTATGGGACTTGCACAAAGTTAATGTGAGTCTGTGGAAGAGTTGGGAATAATCTGCAGCTCCTAGCCACTAGACATAATTTTGCTGTCTTAACTTGAGGAGTCCATCCTTGCCCTCTCTGGGTCTGGCTGTGAGTTTCTTGCTATGAGGATGAAAGCCATTTATTGGTTTCTGTTTTGTTTTGGTTTTTTTTACAGGGTAAGTTGTTGTATTGCCATCCTCCTCCGGGAATTGACCCAAAAGACTTCCAACACCAGCATGAAAGATGTACACAGCACAGAGCTATGCAGGCCAATGCAGAAATGAAGCCAGAAAGGAATCAGAAAGCAAAACAAATTGAAAATGTGGTGGACAAAACATTTTTCCACCAGGTAAGTTCTGGAGTAGTTGCCTTAGAGACATATATCCTAGTAGCGATTTGTCAGCAGCTTTAGAAGGTAACTAGAAAAAGTAACTAAGGGGGCTGTTAAATGGCAGAAAGGCCTTTGTACATCAGGTTCAGATAAATGGCATCCAAGAATTTTAAAAGACTCGGATAAGGAGCTCTCTGGTCTGTTAATGTTAACTTTCAGTACGTCTTGGAACAGCGGATGTTCCAGAGGACTGAAAGAAAACTACTGTTGTGCCCATATTTAAAAAGAGTAAATGGGATAAAGAGACTAATTATGTGCCTGTCAACCTGACATTGATCCCAGACAAAATAATAGAATGGCTGATATGGGGCTCGATTAATAATGATTTTAAAAAAAACTAAAGGTAGGTAATACAATTAATGTCAATCAAAATGGGTTTATGGAAAATAGATCTTGTCAAACTAACTTGATATCTCTTTGATGAGATTACAAACCATCAGCCAGTCTGGCCCCTCAGCAATTTCAGCAGGGTCTGCTCCGAAAAGAACCAGCAGGTCCGTATGGTCAGGAGCTTGGAATGTTGCGGAGCGGGGGGAGCATGTGCAGCGCTATCTGCACCCCGACAGGCCACTGTGTTTAGTTGCTAACCATCCCAACGCCAAGTTCACTCCCACTGGCATTTTATTCTGTGCCAGAGCAGCTCCCTGAAACACTGAGGGGCTGTCACCAAAACAATGGCTAGTGAAAGCCTGACTGGGGACTTGTTGTCTTGTAAACATCTCACATCTGTGTTTGTAGTGACAGGCCAAGGGCAATTAGCTGAGAACAGTTTGGCTGCATACAGATGTCCAGAGCTGGTAGCATAAGGTTATCAAAACCCAGGGTCCTGGCATAGCTGCAGTCAGACAGTGAACGTGCTGCCCTTTACATAGCTGTCAGGACCATTGCGGGGTTGTGTGTTGTTGGCGGTGGCTCTCTTGTTAAGTGAAGGCTCCCCTGTACAGTACGGGGCTTTAATTTCAGCCCAAGAGATGACAAAAGGGGTACATGGAATCTCCTTTCTTTACTCTTGAAAACTCTGTTTAACTCCCAGAAACAAAGGAGAGAGACACACCTTGAGGTTGCTTAGCTGTAGGAGATGCCACCACCCACCTCCTCTCCCGCTCACAATCCCATAGCATCCCAATGGCTACTACAGCCCTTGCTTACATGAGAAAATTAATAGCAAAGTATTGATTTAGTCTGAGCTTCTTCTGTTGTGATTTAGCAGCTGGAAAGGCAGAGAAGCCAGCATCATGTGATCAGTAGAGCGAGTGCTCTGCAATAGCATAGTCCCTGGACCACAATCTGGGAGTCTCTACTCTAATCCACCTCCCTGCCAGTACAAGGAGTACAGTACCACTTCCCACTGGCACACTCAGTTTATTCTCATGCACCTTGCTTAGAAGGGTGTGTACAGTGGTGAAAGTAAAAACAGGAATGTGTTTTTCTATACACAGGGGCTTTAATATTAGTTCACAGTTAGGCCCAAACTGAGAGGCCCAGTACTCAGCCCAAGGAGCTGCCTATGTGCTGGACATGTCACGGATGGACGGGAGCACAAACAAGTCCCAGCACAGTGGCTGCAGTGTTGTTCTGCAAAGGTCATTACAGCCAATGACTGAAGCAGACCACTGCAATCCCAATGAGCCCCTAGGCAGCGGTGTGCTCTGCCCCTTGCACTACTAGGCAGGAAGCCCCAGCGGGCTTTGGCTCTGCTGTGCTGCATGACACCCTCTGTCCTTTGCCAGGGGCATCTCTGCATCTATGGATGTGCTTCCTTGTATCTGGATTTGCTTATGTCTGGTGTGAATAATATTATATATGTTGTAATTCAATCTACAGTGAAATGCCTTCCTGCTTACAGTGTTGCAAATATTTATTGTTTTCCAGGAGAATGTCCGTGCTCTGACAAAAGGCGTCCAGACTGTGATGGGTTATAAACCTGGCAGTGGGCCTGTGTCTTTGACTGCATCCAGCGCCGAGAATGTCAGAGGAAAACCCTGGAAAAAACATGGGAACAAAAATAAAAAGGAGAAGGTTCGCAGAATCACCAAGCACCTAGATGCATAGCTGAGGCATTAGCCCAATGCGCTTGCTGCCAGGCTGGAGCCTGCAATGTGTTCTTCACATTAGGTGCACAAACTGCAACAGCGAGGATAAACAGCGTCAGGGTTTCACATTGGAAATCTGACTGCGCTACAGACTGACTGGGGCTGGTGTGTGAGGTCAGACTCAGCCACGCAGCGTTTCTTCCTTCTGAGAAAGAAACCAAGCTCCCTGCTAACTGTCAAAGACCTTGCCACTGGTCTCTCCTGGAAGCAGGTCAGTTTAGGCTTTTGATGCTCCTGAAAAGTCATTTCTTTGTGAAGAGTGGAGGGAGTCGTTTTAGGAATGTGTCTAGCTTCCAAACAAAACCTCTTTTATAGCTGCAGAGGGTGAAACAAAAATCTATAAAACTGACTGAGAAGTTGAATGATTGAACCTTACTGGATAAAGCTCGTTATATTCGAGACACTTTCATCTGTCTCCTTTTTTATCTGTTCTGTTAAATTCTGGCAGAATATAAACTAATGTTCAAAAATATTAGTCATGAATTTTTTTGCTATTTCGTTCTGGCAGCAGGAATGGTGCATCTGCGTTGAAACCTCTCCCTGCGAGCTGCTTGGCCTGTGCAACGCTCAGTAGAGTTCGTCTCTGTCGGTTTAAGTCAAGAACTGGAGCTGGGGTAGCGGGGCCTGAACATGTGGGGGGCAGGGGGTGGAGGAGGAAATGTGGCTTTTGTCCTGGTGTTCCATTGGTTTGGGACCTGCCCTCCATTCCTCGGTCAGCATGTCTTTGTATCTTCTGCGGGTGTGTTGCACAATAGCATGTGGTCCCTTCTGCCCCCGTCACTCTGTGATGGTCAGAAGCAGAAAAGAATCTACCCTTGTTGCCCCATGACCCCAATTTGGCTTCCTTTTGTCAGCTGTTGGGTGGATGAGAGCTGAAGGGCAGCAGGTAAGCTGCCTTCCTGTCCTTTAAATGTACACACTGTGAAAGGCTTAGTGCCCCCCCTGCAGCAGAGCTGTGCAACTCTACCTGCTGACGGGTGGATGATGGTGGTTTGATCTCTTGAAACTACTCTGGGGGGAGCTTCCCAGTATCCCAGATCTCAGGCATTAACACTTGGCGTCCGGAAGTGGTAGCGCCAGGGCTGATTGAAGCCAAGCACTCTCTGCTAAGGGTGTCCTACGTGCAGCAAATGACCTCTTGCCTTTGCACTGCTGGTATCTGCGTTGCAGCGCTGCCCTCATCCGTTCACTCCCTCCATGGAGCTCTGTTGAGCAGCAGCCCGTCCCTTCCGAATCCCACAGCATGGCAGGCCCTTTCCGCCACCACTAACCTGGGCTCTTCTACAACACTCCAGTTCTTACTTCAATAGCTTTCCATTGTAATCGTCCTACATCATTTCTCTCATCGCCCGCCTCCGGTGAGACTTCGTTACAGGAAAGAAGATCCTCATCTACCCAGTTCAGTGAGGCCAAAGAACTAACCGCTTAGGGCCCTGTATGTTGAGCCTCCCTCAGGTGTAAAACCCGCAGCGTAATCGGTATTCTAAGACCGCATCGCCTGGAAAGATGGGCACATAGACGAGCTTTCTGTGGCTTGGGTCCCTGAGAGAAGTTGACAGCAGCTAAAAATAGGTTTTTGCTAGTCTTCATTGTTGAAAGATAAGCTCAGGGATGAAGCTGCTGTTCAGAAGTGCCTGGAGAACTCCGTGCCAGAGGCGCATGAGATGAGGTGATACTGGTGGTGCAGATGTGAGAGCAGCAGCACAGAGGTAGCTCTGCTCCATTGGTGGCCAGCTCTGCCCTGTTCATACAAACGTGTTGGTGAGAGCGGGAAGGAATGAGAGGTCTGGTAATGTTGGGTGGGCATGTCGGGCTTTGCCAGTAAGAAGCAGCAGAGGCACTGAACTTTCTATCCTCTGGTGTGAATCGGAATCTGGGACCCGGGTGTAGTGAGAGGGGTTAATGATTCTGTTCTCAAGTGATTGATA
The DNA here is from genome assembly GCF_026122565.2 of Emydura macquarii macquarii. Taxonomy (NCBI): domain Eukaryota; kingdom Metazoa; phylum Chordata; order Testudines; family Chelidae; genus Emydura; species Emydura macquarii. The sequence goes on along the minus strand of NW_027130866.1, from coordinate 739,162 downwards.
CAAGGTCTGCGAAGTGCGAACGCCTGTGTGATGCCGTGCTTATGCCGCAGTGATGCTCCAATGGACAAGACACTGGCTTGTGACTTGGGAGAGAGACGTTGCGTTATCTAGCTCTGCCACAGACTCTGTGGGCTTGCCTTCACACAGTCTGGAACTGCTTTAGTTAAACCAGTGCAAACCCCATGTGCACTTACCTTGGTTTAAAACTGGGAGGCTCGGTTTAGCTTGCCTGTAAATCTACAATAGAAAAAATCAATGCAGTTGTGTGTGGACTCTAATCCTTGATATAGAGGCTATCATCTATCTAACCTAGCCACAGAGCTCTGACGTCTGCATAGGAGAAGAGACATTTTAAATCACACCTTTAGTTAAACTGGTGCAACTCTGTGTCTAGACCTGGCCTCAGCTGGCCCTTGGCTAAGTCATGTAACTTATCTGTGCCTTAGTTTCCCTCTCTGGATTCTGTCCCCTGCTCTAATTCCTTGACCATACTGACAAGAACCTTCCTTGCTGCAACCGCCTTCCACGTTCCAGCACAAGCAGAGTGTCTGCTGTGAGGGGGAGGGTGCAGTGTAAGCCCTGGGGGGCAGGGACTCTCTTTTTAGTATCATGAATAAATATTCTCTCATCAAGCGACGCAGGAGGTGCCGTAGCTGCCTCTTAGACACTCCCCTCAGCGCAGGAAGGTTTCTCACCCGTAGAAGCCTGAGTGCTCCTACACGCGGCTGAGATGAAGGAGCAGCCACACTTCACAGGAGCCAGTGCCAGTGGACCAGTGGACAGCACTGCTTCTCAGCTGGCGAGTGCCTTGTCCTGTTGCTGGCTCCCCTATGTCGAAATCCTCGTGCTGCTCTGGTTAACGCTTTAGAGCCAAGTCCTGCCAGGGGCTGAGTGCCCGCTCTAATCCCATGGACTTGAAGGAAAAGGGAGCCTGGTCCCAGCCATGCAGCATGGTCGAGGTGCAATCACTGGCCTCTGTGAAGCTTTTCGTGGCTTGGTGGTGTAAGATGCACACCTGTGACAGACGGACAGAGAACAGGGCCCGCAGCTTGCGGGCAGGACCAGAGCTGACCCACGCACAGCAGCACGGCCCAGGAGAAGACACCCAACAACACCAGCAGCCCCTCTGGCTGTCAACACCGTGTCTCTGCTTCGCACCAGCCCTTGGCCATGCAGCAGGAGTCACATCCTGGAGCTGGGCAGGGGTCGGTTCTGTATGTGCCTGGTTCCAGCGCACACTGCTCCCTGCTTGTGAGTCAACGCCGGCTCAAGCCAAAGACCTGGTGCTGCGGAGCCTAAGACTGGGAGAGCCGCGGAGTCCGTGCCGGAGAGCTGGGCTTTGTACGGGAGCAGCTGCTGCTTGACTGCTTCCATCCAGGCTGGGACGCAGGCCAGTGCTGTTCTCGGTGCCGGCTGGGCAGCCAGGGACGGGCAGGTGGGTCTGTGTCCCTGAATGACGAGCGCGTCCCTGGGATGTGCGCTGCCCCCCGCACCTGCCAGCCCCTCTGCCCTCACCCAGGCTGCTGCAGGTCCCGGAGCGTGCCCCCAGGCCTGCCCCAGGGGCATGCGAGTCCGCAGAGCCCCCCAGGACGGGCCTTGGCCGTGACGGGGCGGGGTGCTGCAGGCCAGGCTCCTGAAGGAGGGGGGCGAGGCCGGGGGGGCCCGAGGAGCTCGGTGCAGGGGGGCCTGGCCCCGTCTGCTGGTGGGGAGGGGTCGTGCCGGGCTGGCAGCCGGCAGAGCCAGAGCCAGCCCCAGGGAGCCAGGGCCGGGCCATCCCGCCTGGGAGCCCGGCGGGTGAGGGGCCGGGCCGCGTCTGCCCCGCCGGGCTGGGCCTCCCGCGGCTCCCCCGCCAGGCTGGGGCAGGGCAGGGCGTGGGGCGGGACCGGCACCGAGCCGTCCCGTCCCGTGGAGCCGGCCGCGCCCGGCGCTCTCCCGCCTGGCCATGGCCCGGGCGGCGGCTGCCCCGCAGGCTCCGGCTCCGGCTCCGGCTCCGGCCCGCTCGGGGGCCGCGCTGCGCGGCTGGGGCCAGCTCGCCGCCTGCCTCGCCCGGGACCCGGCCTGCGCCTCCGCCGCCCTGGGCGCCCTCGCCGGCCTGCTGTGGGTGGCGGCCCACGCGCGGTGAGTCCCCGGCCCGGGGAGCGGTGGCGGGGTCGGGAGCGGGGCGGGGCGGGGCGCAGCCGGGGCAGGTGTGCGGGCAGCCCCCGGCCCGGCCCGGAGCGGTGCCCCGGTTCCTGCAGCGAGCCCGGCCCGCGCCGCAGCCGCCCGCGGGAGAGGCAGGGGGTGCCCGGCGGCTCTGGCTGGGGGGGTCCGGCGGCTCCGGCGGGGGGGCCCAGCGGCCGGTAGCAGGAGCTGGGCCGGATCCCCCGCCCCGCTGCAGGCGGGCTGTGACCCTGCGAGCAGGTCCGAGTCTCAGCCCCGGAGTGGGGTGGCAGGTGCTGCTGCACCCCAGAGAGGAGCCGGTTATCATGACTGAGGTAACAGCCTTTTGCTGCTCCAGACTCCGGGAATAGTAAGGAGTGAATGCTGTACAGAAGGGCCGTCCCCCCCCTGGTGCTGCCTATTGCCCTTTGCCATAGCATGAGAGTACTCTCAGCCAGCCCTTGTGCAGACATGGGCTCCTCTGAACTGCAGGGTCCGGGTCTAAGCTGTTTGCCTCCCTAATACCGACAGCTGTGAGCGCTAAAGGTTAATGAGCTGTTGAATACACAGGTCTTTCCTCTTAGCCACGTTGAGGCCTCGCCCTGCAGTTGGTCTGTCTGGGAACAGGTGTTGTTTGTGTAGATTCACTTCCAGGATTGTGGCTTAGACGTGTGGCTTTTTACATTTCAAATGAGAGAGAAGCATTTGTCTAGGATAAATCTCACAAAGGTTTTCGACCTCTGTGCTTAGGCACAAGCTGACCTCCAGCAGGGTGGCGGGGAGAAATGTCTTTCGGGGACTTTGTTACTCCACAAATGTACATTGTGGCTTTTTTCCTAACCCTTCTTTGAGGAGAGCAGGCACAGGCAGCATTCTGAACTCAGTATTCCTTTTCTGTTCCTCCTCATCTTCTGCCAGCCTTCGGCCCCCCTTGGCGTCTGATCTTTGAACCCTTCTCATTGCCGTCTGTCTGGGAGCAATTCTGCAGAAATTCCTAGCTAGCAAACCCTTTGATATGACAACCAGCCATCTGTTTTGGGTCGTCTTGCCCCCCACTCCTAAGTTTAACACCATTTCCTGTGTGTGCTTCTGATCTGCTTTTCACGTGCCCAAACCACCTAAGCTTGGATTCCCTCGGCCTTTCTGTGGCTGGTGCCATCTTCATGCGTCCCCTGATTTGTTTATCCTGGACATGGTCCATCCATGTAACTCCGGGCATCCATCTCAACACTTTCACTTCCACTCTGTTCTAGATCTGCTCCTGTCTCTTCCTCAATACCCAGCATTCGGAGTCATACACGAGTGCAGGCCGAATTACCGTCTTGTAGACCTTCTATTTCGGTTTGCTAGGCATTCTCCTATGCCACTCACCCTTCCCCATTTACTCCGTGCCTTTCCTGTTCTGCTTATCAATTCATTCATTAAGTTCACCATTTTCCTGTTCTATTTGAACCTAGGTGCTTGAACTTCTCTACCTTCGGCCATGGCTGGCTTTTAATCTTGTCGTCTTCCTGCACGGTATCATTGAATCTGCAAACCGCATGCTCTGCTTGATTCCTGCTGGTTTCCATGACATTTCTTTCAAGCACACACCTCCATCTTGCTAACGCGTCTCCCACTTGCTCTTTGCTCTCTCCCATGAGCAGTACGTCATCTGCAAAAACCATGCACCAAGGGGCCCCGCTGGATATTTTGTATGTGTGTGTTGAGCACCAGTGGGGACAAGAAGGGGCTGATCTTTGATGTGCTCTGATTCTGACTAAAACCGGTTCGGTTTCTCCACGTGGCCGTCTGACTGTGGTAACACCACCTCCCCTGGGTCCTGGACAAGTCTCTGTAGGCTTCAGGGATCTCTTTCATTCTCAGACGTCGCTGGATGACTTCTCTTGGAAAGCTGTCAGAAGCCTTCCCAGCATGGAGACAGGGTTTTCTTCTTTTCTCTGTATCTTCCCACAAGCAAAACGACCATTTGTTCTGTGCCAGGGTAACGATTCCTGATTTGTTAAGTACCTTTGTGAAATGGCTAGAACGAGTGGGACACGGTGGGGGAGGGAATATTTTTTTGTTGGACCAACTTCTGTTGGTGCGAGAGATCCGCTTTCAAGCTTACACAGAGCTCTTCCTGGGTGGTGCATTTTTGAGACGCAATTTTAGGCTATACAATAATGCCTTAAAGGGCAGCTGTTGCGCTGTTTCCTGTTTAGCTGTTATTTATTTGCTTTTTACTCTGTTCATAACCTTAGAACCAGCTCCTGTAGCCCTTTTACACCAGCAACCTTTTGAAAATTAATGGGAAAATTAACCGTTGCCAGAATCGTGCTTTAGCAGGTTTCCCTACTCTCTCTCAGTTTATGTGTATTTATTTATTTGGATAAGGGATGAAATTCGCCTGGCTGTGTTGCTTAAAAATAACAGCCACCACCTTGCTCAACAAGCTGCTTTCTCGTGCCAAAGCATCTGTACTATTGCACGAGCATCATCCACGGATGGCAGGCCGGCTCTGAGTATGTTATTGGATGGTAGCTATCAGCTCCAGAGGTGTGAACCCTCGGGCAGCTGTGCTTGTGATTGCTCCGTTGTCTCCCGCCCCCCGTGGTGTGTTAAAGCCTCGAAGGGCCATTACGGATGCTCAGAGGAGAAGGTACTTATGAGTCAGCTACGCTGGAGCTGTGCTCCTGGGAAAGGGGAGCCATCAGCTGATCCTTGGCGTCTCTCTTTCCAGCTGCACAGTGAGGCGCGCCCGTGCATGGGTTACCCACAGGGAGGCTGCCGCTGACCCAGACAGACCTGCCTGCAGGGGCTAGGGGAGAGCGCGATGCTGACCCGGGCCGATGCTGCCTGCGTGCGCAGCCCCAGGGCGAGCCAGCCAGCACCCTGGGCCGTGGGGTCTGGGGTGAAACACAAGCCTCACGTTGCTGGTTAGCAGCATGATCTCCGCTGACGGGGGCGGGCGTTGATTGACTCTGCCACGTCCTGCGGTGCCCAGGGGTGTCCCACGGGAGCTGGGCATTGCTGCACCACTCACCCGGTGCCGTATCCTAGCAGATAAAGCCGCGCTGAGAACCCCAGCCCCTTGGTGAAGGGGCACCACGCCCAGGCCCTGATCCCTCACCCTCTGTGTCCTTCCCAGGCTGGTCCATGCCCGCTGCAGGAGGAGGGGCTGGCAGGACGCCTCGGTGCCCTGCATCGTTTACAGCTTTGTGGGCAGCATGTGCAACACGATCGGGGCGGTGCTTGCCCACCAGCTGGCCATCCAGGTACGTACGGGATGCCCGGCCAGTCCTGGAGCTTGGGCCTGGGACAGGTTGGAGCCCCCAGCCCAGCCCCTGCAGCCAGCGCGGGACATCGGCTGGGGCTGTAGCTGTGGGCACAGGTGATGGCGCTCCTCGTGCGCCCCAGGGCCCACCCCGTGTCAGAGAGAACTGGCCCAAACCCCTCCGCCCTCGCCCGGCCCTCCTTGCAGTTCGCGGGCGCCTTGTCTGAGGGCCGGAAGGGGGCAGGTTCCCTGGCTGAGTTGTGCCCCTTTGTTCCACCGGATGCCGGGATCCCCCCAACCCCGGATTAGGCCACGAGAGCCTGCCCCAGCTCCCCAGAGGGACCAGCAATCCCAGGCCAGCACCGTTACCAGAGTCCAAAAGCAGACGGCCAGCTCCAGGACAGGCCCCTCCCTTCCCTACAGCCAGGCTGCCTCAGTGTCCCCCTGCTGTGCAGGAGCCTCTGGTAATGCAGGCCTGGCCCAGCTGCTTTCCCTTGTGAACCCTGCCCTGCCCTGCCCGTCCTGGCCCCACCTCTTGGGGGGCCAGGGACCGGTGCCAGGGAGTGGGGGGTCATGGGCAGGGGTCCCCCATTGAGGCCATGGCTCTTTAGACCTGTGTCACTCCTCGCTGCCCCTCTTGCCCTGGACCGGAGCAGCCGTTCCACAGGCGCCTGCCTGGCTGAGTCACCGGGGCCTGGCGGAGGGGGCGGCTCAGGCGCCGCACCCTGTAGTCATGTTCACGGCTGGCAGAGGAGCAGCTGCGTCCATGAGGTGGAGTCTGGCACGGCCGGCTCTGCGGGTCTGGGCATGTCTGGGCCCAGCCTCGCTCGCTGCGGGGCCGTCGTCACTCCCAGCGTTCCCGGCTGGCGCCCAGGGTGTCCACACTGCAGGCAGACCCCGCGGCTGGCCCGGGCCAGCTGACCCGGTTCCCAGGGTCAGGCTAAGGGGCTGTTGAATTGCAGCGTAGGTGTTCGGGCTCTAGGACCGTCCCCCTTCGCAGGGTCTCAGGGCTTGGATGGACCCCGAATATCTACACCACAGTTAAACACCCCTTAGCCTGAGCTCCACGAGTTGGCATCTGCTGGCCAGGCCGGCCGCGGGCGTCGTTAGTAGTGCAGATGTGTGCCCAGGGGCAGCGTGATAGCTGCATTAGACACAGCTCCCAGGAGACACCCAGTCCCTGTCCCTCCCAGACAGAGCACGGCAGTGTGTCTGGCCTGCGGAGGAGAGGGATAGATGCCATTTGTTCAGAGTTCTGCCCCTCGGCTCAGCCAGCAATCCCTTCCCCCAGTGTGTGGGGCAGGCGGCAGGTAGGCGGACCCCAGGCGTGACGCTGATCAGCGCAGGCTGCCTGTCCTCAGGCCTGGGCTGCGTGGGATGTCGCTCTGGTTCCACTGGTGGTGGGATTGTTACACCCAGTGAGTTAAAAATTGCATTACGTTCTCCTCTCCCCCACGTAGGGCGCCACCGGCCCTGACTGGTGTGCACAGCTCCCAGAGCGGGCGTGTGTGTGAACACACGTGTGTGTGAACACAGCTCTTTGCACCTGCACACCCGTGTGCTGCGCCGTGGCAGGAGCTGCAGGGGAAGGAGACGCGCTGGAGCCTCTGGCTGCTGTGACAGCCTGTGCCTGGGCTGAGCGCCAGTGGGAGCAATGGGCGAGCACAGCCGGGCCAGCCCCGTGCTGGTGGGAGAGAACAGCCTTACCCTGGCCTCCGGCACTGCTGCTTGTCCCACAGCCCACGCCCCGGCCCTTGGCTGTCGCTGGTTATGGAGTGGCCCCAGCAGGGCTTTCTCTGGCTGGCGGTATTCCCCGCCTGCTCTGCCTGCGCTCTCCGCAGCAGGCCCGTCTGGTATTGGTCTGGGGGAGACCCAGGGAGCGCTGGGGTCGGCCAACGGCTTCCACGAGATCTGTGCTGAGAGCCGGGGCCTGGCAGTCGGGTCCCCACTGTCCTCCAGCTCTGCCCCCGCTGACTGTGTGACCTCTGCTAACCGCAGTCTGCTAACCGCACCGGGCCAGGGCGCCACAGGCAGCAGGCTGGCGTCAGCCCTCACACGGCTGGTCACCGCCGTTCAGAGAGTGTCTGCTGCTCCTGCGCCGTCACCTTGACCCGGTCCCACCGCTCTCTGCAGATCGTCACGGGGGCCTACATGGCTGCTGTCGACATCCTTCGCTTCCTGCTGACTCTCTTCCCTGTCTGCGCGTCTGGACCAGGTGCGTGTGCGTGTGCGTCCGATGGCCGGGTGGGGCCGAGGGGGAGAACCCCCGGCGCGAATCTGGCCCCTTCCCTGACCTGGCCTCGTATGGCAGGGCTGGCGGCCGAGCGCACGGCAGGGTCTGCGCCGTTCCAGGCCGCGCAGGGAGTAGGACACCGAGGGTGGGGCTGGGGAGGTGAGTGGTGAGGAGCGTGTGGCTGGGAGGGGGTTTGGGGAGGGGCCTGGCTGGAGAGATGTGGCCCCAGGGGGGCCTGGGTGCGCGGGGGGGCCTGGGTGCTGGGGGGCGGGTGGAGGGATGGGGGAGGAGGGCTGGGCATGGGGAAGGTGGAGGTGGGTGGCTGGGCTCTCTCTGGGTGCTGGGGGGTGGACTGGGCGTGGAGGGGGAAGGCTGGGTGCTGCCGGGGGGAGGGACTAGGGGGCAGCGGGTGGCTGGGAGACAGGCAGGAGGGAAGGGGGTGAGGACGGTGCCCCACACCCAGTGCAGCCAGGGACCCGGGGGCAGGCGAGCTCTGGGGACGAGGATCCTGTTTTGGGGGAGGCGTTCTCCAGCAGCGGAGGCGGGAGCTGCCGAGAACGCGTTCCCTACGCCGAGCTCCCGGCAGGCGCTTTTGGTGCGGGGCCGGTTCCCCGGCTGCGTCTCCTGGCTGAGACTCCGTGTCCTGCACAGATCTGCCAGGCAGGAGGAAGAGGAGGAGGAGGCAGGTGCGGGGCGGCCTCTTTGCCCTCGCTGTCCCCCTGTGCTCAGGCCCTGGCTGGTACGTGCTGGCGACGGCCGCCTCGTCTTCCCCCAAGGAGTTCCACGGCACAGACAGGAGACTGCTTGGGACAGCGCTTCAGGTAATGTCTATCCCGCTGCCCGTGTCCCTCTGTCCTTCCTGGGCCTCTGGGCTGGCAGGGATCCAAACAGGATCCTTTGGTGCCACGGCCACCCCTCACCGAGTCTGCTGGGCCGGTGGGTGCCTGCCTGAGTGAGCCCCGGCCAGGAGCTGAGTCAGGGCCCTGGCACGGGGGTGGGTTTCGCCCACTGATTTTAGCAGCGATTAGGTCACAGACATAGGAGCTGGGAAAGTCCCTGTGGCCTCTGGCATGCACCCAGCCAGCCCAGGGTCATCCCCTCCCAGGGCTGCCTGGGATTTCTCCGGTTTGCTATGAAAAGACCTGGGGGACTGCGGCTTCTGCCATTTTGCTTCTTGTCCTGTATTCTCCTCTTCCCCTAACTTGGCGCCCTTCCCCTGCTCCATGTCCTGGCTCCCCTTACATCCGCTGCCAGGTCTTCATGCCCCTCAGAGGCCCGTGGCTGTCTGGATCGCTGAGCCCCAGGCTGGGATCTGCTCACGCTCATCAGTAACGTTCCCAGGGGGCTTTGCAGACGTTAACTCACCCCGACAGGGCCAGGGAAGTGACTTGCCCAAGAGCACCCAGTGAATCAGTGGCAGAGTCAGGATTCCTCCTGGTGAAGTTATGCCAGGAGCCCAGCTGGCTTTAACCTACGCTCCGCTGCATCGGCCGGCCGGCCGGCCTCTCCGCTGTTTCCCGGCCTGTGGTGCGTGCAAGCGCAGGGCTCCACTGGAAAGGAGCTGGGTCTTTAAGCATGTTCTTAAGAGCATGAGAACAGCCGTGCTGGGCCAGACCCATGGTCCATCCAGGCCAGGATCCTGTCTTCTGACCGCCGCCAATGGCAGGTGTGTCAGAGGGAGTGAACAGAACCTGCAGTCATCGAGTGATCCATGCACCTGGTATTGTGGGCGAAGGGAGTCCTGTAACGTGTCTTGGGGCCACCCCCTCTGCCTCCCAGACCAGGGCTCTGGGACAAGGCGCCCGGCCCCAGAAACTTGGTGCTGGGCCGTGCCCCGAGCCCCGTGCTGGCCCATGGTGGGCGAATGCTCCTGCTGCTCGGGGGTGAGCGTGGAGATCCTACCCCGGCTGAAGCGTCAGTGCTTTGGTCTGAGGAGCTCCCCGTGCGCGAGGGCCGAGGCAGTGTGACGTGTGTGCCCGGAGCCAGCAGAGAGGGCGGTGGGCCCCTCTGTGCAGGCGAGGAGAAGGGCTGCCAGGTCCCGTGTTCTCTCGCAGCCAGCGCTGTCTCGTCCTGCTTCCCACCCCCCGTGAGGGGCAGCTCACGGCCCTCGTCCCCTGCGAGGGGCGGCCCACACACCCCATGAGGGGCAGCCCCCGTCCTGTGCCTCCCACCACACCACGGCACCTTTATTCTCACGGCTGGCAATGAAAGTTCCACCAGGAAAACGAAGAGACGAGGCCCCGGCGCTCACTGCCCGGCCTGGTAACTGGGAGCCCGCCCAGCTGGAGCCGGTAGGGGGGGCTGGAATGGACTCCTCATGCCAGCTGGGCGGGCAGCCCAGACCCGAAGGCTGTGGCAGGAGCTGGAGAGATACGGGCTGGTGCAGGCTGTTAACAGGGAGGTCGCTGCCTGGAACAACTCGCCATGGCTGTGATGCTCCCAGTGGCTCAGTTTCTTCTCCTCCTTTCCCCAGGAGAGCACCGAGGTGCTGGGCTTTGCTTTGGGGATGCTAGCTGCACTCGTGGCCCTCACGGCCAGGATCCCCTCGCTCTCTGGAGCGGTAAGTTCCCCAGCCTTGGTGGCCCTCGGTAACGCAGAGCCGCGCGGGGCAGGGCCCAGGCAGCCGTGCAGTGCAGGTGGCTCGCTGGCCTGGGGGCGATGCGGGTGCAAAGCCTGCGAGCTAGCTCCAAACTGGGGCGTGTGCACCCCGGCCGGGGCACAGGGCTGCAGCCACAGCCCCGCTGCGCCCCTTGCCCCGGTGCAAAGGGGCCACTGGGTCGGTGCAGATGTGGTGCTGCTCACGTCCGTTCCTTGCTGGTGTGTGCGTGCCGAAGTGCCCGGCTGCTGGAGATTTCTGCCTTGGCGGTATCCCTAGGGCCGGCTCGGTGCCCTCTGGAGCCCTGCGCTCGTGCCGCGGTAGGCAAGGTGCCGCCGGCCCCGTGCCCCCTCGGTTCCTTCTTGCTGCCCACGACGGGTGTTGGGGCGGCTTCTCTCATGCATTCGCAAGCGCCTAGTGGTTCTTTCGCAGAGTGTTGCTAGTCGCTCCTGTGACTAGCTGCTAGTTGGTTTGTGCGGTGGAGATGGTGCCGTCAGGGTCGTTTGGGGCGAAGGGACTGAGGGGGCTCCTGGTAGGCGGCGCCTCGTATACCGCGGCATGAGCGTGGGGCTGCAGAGGGCCCCGGAGCCGGCCCTAGGGGTGCCGTTAAGGTAGACGATCTCTGAGAGCTGTGCACGAGGGGTGCACACACCTAACTGGGAACGGACGGGAGCAGCGCGTCCCGGAGAACAACCGTTACGGAAGGTCAGTAACCGTCTTTTCTTGTGGCCCCGGTCCAGCCAGCCCCATTGCCCCTCCCTGCACACAGGGGCACCTCATGTCTCCTGGACAGCCCCCCTGTGCCAAGGTAAATCTCACCCTCCGTCTTCTCCCTGCCCCAGGCCCCTTCCCAGCCTGCCACCCCGCTGCTCCGCAGCACTGCCTCCTTCCTGAGGCTGTCGCCCCTTGCCCCCCGGGCTCTCCCATCTGTCTGTCTGTCCTGTCTGCCTGCTCAGCTGCACTACCCCGCAGCGAGGCACCTCCGTGTTCTGGGCCGCACTTGGCAGCAAAGCCTGCCCCCAACAGACCTAAGGGCCGGATCCCGCCCGTGGCAGCAAAGCCGCCATCTCCCGTGGGCTCAGCTGGCAGGCCTCTCCGCCCAGACCTGGGTCTGTTCTGCCACTGCTGCGACGGCAATGAGAGATCCGGTCGCCTCGGGTCACGGGAGAGGGTAGAGCGAGCGGGCTGCTGGCCTGGGGAACCAGCCCGACGGGTTTACCTGGGCACTTTGCCTCTGGCTCAGATCCCAGGTCAATATGGCTCGGGGCGGGGAGCCTGGCAGCATCCGGATTGCCCCAGCAGGGCGGTGTGGTTGCAGGAGACGGTGCACCTGACCTTGGAGCGGCGTTTGGCTGCTCCAGCGTCGCTGCAGAGGCAGACAGCTGTGGAGCCGTGCGAGTGGACCAGGGCTGCCGGGAACGCAGCTCCCAGCTGCACGCTGCCGTGGCAGGGCCGGGGCTGCCTCTGCTCCAGGGGGCTGCCCCGTGGCGCAGGGACCGGGGGAGGAACGGCCTGCGCCGAGACAGGGGCCGTTCTGACCTTCACCTGCTTTCTGCAGTGCAGAGGGAGGCTGTCTCCGGGGACCCAGCTCTGGGCCAGCGTCTCCTCGGCCCTGGCCAGCGTGCTGTACGCAGCGGCCGTCGTGGTTCACGACCAGCGGCCTGCGTACGTTGTGAGAGCCATGCCCTGGCTCCTGCTCTCTCTGGGCTCCGCTGGGCTCGACGTGGCTGTATCCTTTCCCCGCCAGCCCCACGTGCTGGCACTGCTGGTTCTGGCATGGCGGCCGAGGCTGGATGGGCCCTGGGGACTGAGCCCCCCCCTCAGCTCCAGGGCACGCACGCCGCTTGGAGGGGTTGGGCCCCTGGGTTTGAGAGGCCCCGAGGGCTGCGGATCCTGCTCAAACCACGCCACGCTGGCCAGCCAGGTAGTGCGGGCCTGGGCCGGGGATGGTGCTGGTTTAGCTCCCTTCCAGGAGCCGTGTTGTGGGCTGGGGCCGGGCCGGGCTGGGCAGCGGTGCTACCACTTCCTTAACCCAGCCGGCTCAGATCGCTTTTCTGTCCTGCGTGATGAGGAGCCAGAGGAGCCGGCAGCTGGGCCTTGTGGCTGCGGCGCCAGGGACCCAGGACACGTGGGCGCTCCTGGCACAGGCAGAGGAGGAGGAAGAGCCGAAGGGAAGCGAGGAGGAGAAGGTTTCTCCTCTTCTCTCTGGCTGGAGAGGCAGGGCTGGATTCTGCCCCTTGTGCTGCCCTGCAAGGGGAGCACGCTGGGGGTCAGATCCCCCCCGTCATGATCCCTGCGGGTGCCTGGCCGAGGTGTCTGAGCCCTGGCAGGGAGCTGTCCCTGCTGCAGAACTCGCTCCCTGCTGCTCTCAGGCTGCTTGGAGCCTGCCCAGGCTTTTATGCCTCTCGGACCCTTTTATCCCCCCATCCTGCTAAATCGCTGCCTGGGGCGCAGCCTGGTGCAGGGCCCCGGCTCTCCTCTGTGTGCACAGAGCTGGCTCCCAGCTCCTTCGGCCCCTCCAGTTTGGGGTGCTGCACAGCCCCCACGACAGCCCCTTGGAGCATCCCCCACGCCTGCCCCCCATCTATCTTCCCCCTTGCCCTCCCTTTGCCCTGTGGCCCGAGCCATGCCCTACCCCACTGCCCTGCCCTACCCCACTGCCCCTGTTCCGAGCTTGTCGCATGGAGAGAGGCTGGTTGCTGCAGCGTCCCTCGACGAGCTCGGCCCTCCTGTCCCCGTGCGTGGGGGGATTTGCTGGCTCACTGCCCCCCCTCTCTCTCAGGCTCCAGAGTGGCTGCCACTGAGCATGTTTCCAGCCGCCAAGTGCCCCCCTGCGGGCACCGCCGTGGGTCGCTGCCTGGCACTCACCCTGGAGCAGGTGCAGCAGGTGAGGCGGAAGAGCAGCCGGGGCGGGGACGGGGTGGAGCTGCCTGGCCAGGATCTCCGCGTGTGTGGGCGGGGGCGGGGAGCCAGCCTTGGTCGCTGGCTGTGCGGAGCCGAGCTGGGCTGAGCCGTGCTTTGCGCGTACCCACGCGCCTGCCCTGCTGCTGCCCGAGGGGTGGCTGGAGGCTCATCAGTCTGCAGGGCTTTTGGGAGCTCTTCTCTTTGTCCCCAGCCCTGCCCCCCGAGCAGCGGGGTCTGATACCCAGTCCCAGCCCCTCCTCCGGCCCACGGGGCTCTCCCCACTCGGGCCCCTCCTCCGGGGCTTTCTGTTCATCCTGCTGCATCCCTGCTGTGCTCAGGCTGGCTGCGGCTCAATGAGACTGCCGGGAGACGGACAGACGAGTGCTGCAGAGCCTGCCCTGCCGGAGCCCCCCGCCTACCCCCCGGTCCAGGTCACGCGTGCCGAGCTGTCCTCCTCCAGCTCCGCGGACGCCTCCTCCGTTAGCTTTGAGCTCGAGGTAGGTGCCGTGATCCAGTCTTCAATGACATGCACTGGTTCTCATCGGAGCCAGCTCCAGGGCGGACTAGGGCTGTGCAGTGCGGAGTTGTTGTCTGCAGGGCCCCAGCCTCACTTCTTGCAGAAGCTGGCAGGTGCGTACCTAGGGTGGGCAATGCAAGGGACGGGGTTGCAGAAAGAGAAGGGCTGGTCTCATGGTTCAGGCAGTTGAACTCTGTGCTGGCGAAATGGATTGTATCCCTGCCTCTGCCACAGCGCTCCTGTGTGGTGCAGGGCAAGTCACTTACACCAAACTTTTCCCAGGCGGGTCTAACTGTGTTCCTCATTTTCTGCGTGCCTGACTTGAGTTCCTGGGGTTTGACCTGCAGCAGGGCTGAGTGCTCTGGGCGCCCCCGAGGAGCTGTGTGTGCTGGGAACATCGGAAGAGCTGTACATGCTGAGTACGCTGAAAAGTCAGGCCCTAGGTGTCTCCGATTGGGCACCCTCATCAAACAGGGCGACAGGCATTCATCTCACGGGGGGGGGTGCAGACGGATGGATGTTTGTGAGGTGCTGGCATGATGAGCACTGTAGAAAAGCCCAGGAGGAGATGAATAATTCTCTTCTCAGAAGAGCTTTGAATGGCGTGCAGCGAACAAGACCTGGGGCTCAACCCTGGCAACCCAACTGGAGCCCCTGGGACCCGGCTGATGGTGTTGTTCACAGTTTTAAGCCAGCAAGTCCTTCCTTGCGCTTTCTTTTCCTTTCTCGGGTTGGGTATGAAAACAGTGCCGCACTCTCAGGCTTGGGTCGGGTTTGGACTGGGCTATAAAATGAGGCTGGAGCGGACGTCTGCCTGGGCCCTCCACCACCTCCCTGAAGAATGAGGGGAAAACCAAACCTTGAACAGCTGCTCACTGAGTGAGCACCGTCCTCCTTGCGCGCTGAATGAGGCAGGGACCCTGCGGAAAACGGCCCGTGGCCATGTAACGAAAGATCGTATCCTGCTGCACACATACGGGCGGGTGAATTAAGGGTGAATGGGCAGCCTTAACTGTGGTGTATCCGAACTTTGGAGTGTTTGCCTTTGCAACCTTCATGTTCTTTTAAGATAGTTTAAATGAAGTCTGAGCGTGCGTATGTGCCTCCAGCTGTATGAATCCTTCGGGAGCACTGTTTTTTCTGGTCTTAGATGCCTGCACATGGCACTGGGTCAGAACCTAGATCTACCAATCCTTGGGCGGTCCCTTCCTCGGGGCTGGTTCTGCGTGGCAGGTGACATCTTCTGTGTTTGCCGGGGGCCTCTGCTCCCCAGCTGCCCGCAGGGCTGAGTGCCTTTCCTAATGACTCCAACACTCTGGTAGCTTTTGTGACCGCTGCCGCCACACGCTGAGCAGATGTTTGCCGAGAACTGTCTAGTTGTCTACAGTTAGTTAGTTGGGTAGATCTGCTCTCCGGTTGGACTTCGTTCTCGCGGGGTGACCCCCCCCAGCCTGTTCTGGGGACTGTGCCCCGGCTTCAAGAACTGTGCTTGGCGCCTGCGTTCCTTCTCTGTGAGCAACAAGCACCAGCGTCGCCTCCGCTGCCTGGGCGAAGCTCATCTCGTCGCCCGCTGCTCCATCAGCCGCTCGTTCCCGCCTGGCACTCGGGAAGCCAGAGAACTGCCGCCGCAAGTATCCGATGGAGGGGGCCGTGCGCCCAGGTGTGCAGTCGGACCCGGGACCGGCGGATCCACGGGAGTGGCACCCATCACCGCCGGTGAATCTCCCCTGGCTCGCTCCCACGTGCCGGTGCCCACGGTACCGCCGCCACCACAGAAGCACCATGCACATAAGAAGCATAGCCATGGGCAGCAGGGCAGATCCCCAGTGGGGACCGACCCTACGCGCAGCGTTGTCTCCCCAAACAGCGCCAGGTCGGGCGAGAAGTCGTGTGCGGATTCGGACACTCCCAGACAGCCCACACGGAGCATAAGCTGGGGCACCACCATGAGCCCTCTGCGCTGCTACAGCCACGTCTGCACCCTCAATTTCTGAACCAGTGCGCACACCTCCTGATCTTCTAACCAGAACCGCGCGCCTCCCCCAGGGCGTGAACGTTGCACCCTCTGTGTCCGCTGGGCGCTGGTCTTTTATCGCCAGCGCACACGTGCCTCGCCTCTTCCTCGCCATCGCAGAGAACTGCCGGGGTCATGCCCTGTCCTCACAGCGATGGATCTCTAAATGGATCTCCCGCTGTACGGCAGACGGCTGCGCCCTCCACCCCAGGAGTCAGGGCAGATTGTTTTACGGCAGGAGATCACAACATGGCAAAGGCCCTTCTGCCTGAGCTCGCCCTGCTCTTCTGTTTGGACCAACACGTTTACCAGCGGGAGAGGGACGAAGAAAACCTGGAGCTGTGATTATATAACGTTTGTCTTGTCTTGTTTTGTTTTGGGGATTTTTTTAACTCCCTGCACCTGGGAAACGACACTGCAAACCAGACAGAATCTCTCCGGACGGCTGGGGTGAGGTGGCTGTCAGGGCAGTGAGTTTGCTCTCCATTCCCATCAGAAAGCTGAACCCTTTTTAATAATCACGGTCGTTTGTGTTTGAAACTAGACAGGAGTGTGGAGCTGGAAGAGGCTGAAATACGCTTCACGCTAGAGGGCAGCAGTTCCTAGCTGCAGACTGGAGCAGCGCTGGCTGGAGCATGCAGAGAGCCGGCAGACCAGTGCAGCCTTTTCCCTGGCCACGGCCAGCCGGCGGTGTTCTGGGCCCGTGCAGACCACACTGGCTGTTGCATTTGAAATGACTCCTGCATTTGTTTGGACGTATTCACGTTCTCGAACGGGTTGTGTTTCTGTGACAGTTCCACAAACACAAACACCTTGTGAAATCATGTCTTGCCTGCAGTAGCTCTTACCCCCTGCTCACTTTGCACACTCGCTCACACACTCTCTTTCTCTCTTTGGCTTTCTTTTGAAAATAAGAAATCCCCATATTTCTTGGCTCACTACTTCTTTCCTGCTCTCAAAAGCTGCTTGTGAATCCTTCCACGTAGCATCTCTCCACCCGGGCTAGCGCCCAGAGTGAGGAGTCAAGAGAAGGGTGCTGTGCTGTGCTGTGCTGGTGGTGGCAGCTCCAGTCCAACACTTTTCTTGATCTTTGTTTTTCTTCTGCAGCAAAAGTATTGGGAGACCTTAAACTCAGAACAGGTACGGAGAGCGGTCACTGCTTCGCAATGGGCTCGCGAGGGGGCGGCCCGGCCCAGAACTCCCCTTGTCTGCCAGTCTCCTTTCACTTTAAATCAGTGGATCACTGCAGCTGAAGTTTTTCTTGGTGTAGATGTATGAGACATCACAAGACCCTGAAAGAGGCCAGGGCAGGGCAGGGCAGGAAATAATCACTCATAAATTAAAGAAACATAAATTACTTGCTTTGTCCTCAGCGCAGTCCCAGGGAGAGGTTCTGCTCTCAGTCTAAATCTGGAGTGACTCCACTGCCCTTTAGCAGAGCCACTCTGGATTTACACTGTTGCACAACAGTAGGATCTCCCCCGTGAGCTCCAGCCCTATGTCATTTTTAGGTCACAGAAATAGTTAAGGTCAAAAAGGAGAGAAGTCTATTAATCTCCTCAAAAGGAAGTTACCCCGCCTCAAAAAACTGCCTTTTATTGCCTGGAGATAAAGTAACAATGATGATAAAATCCAAACAAACCTGGGCTCCAGAAAGCAAGTCCTGGGGCTGATACAGATAAGCCATCTGGGGTCGCAGCCAGCACCAGCCTTAATCTTGGGGCTCCAGAGTTTTATTGCAAGAGACACTTCTCTTGTGGAGGAGAGGGAAAAAATGCTGCAGATACATTCTTGGGGAGTAGATAGCTCGGGGCTGGTGAGGAGAGGGGCATCCAGGTAGTGGCTGGGAGCAGCCACGTGAATCACTTGATCTCAGTCCTGTCCCGAGTGGACAATGCTAAATCCACTCTCGCAACTGGAGGCGAGGTCAAGCAGAGGTTGCCGTGTGCATCCACCCGAGAGGGCAGAACTGGGGGGCACAGGCAGTGTGGGGCGAGCTCACACCCCTGCTGGTAGGCAGCGTGAGCAGGCAAGTGGCCCCACAAGCGCTAAATGAGCTAAAGGAATCAGGAATTCACGCTGACCTGTGGGATTCCAGGTGCTGTACGTGCCGCATCCAGCCATAGGAATTGGTGGGTGGAGCTTAAAGAATTGTGGGTGGAGCTTGGGGCCTGACTATCGCCACGTTTGTCCCTGCTCTGCCCTCTAAGGGTGATCACTGCGGCATTGTGGGAAATCGCGTACGTGATCGGGCAGCTGGTCTGCAGTGCGCTGACTGGCCTGGGCAGGTGGGACGTTTAAAAGGGGGCCAGTGCACTTGATTGTGGCTACCCTGTGATCTCCCATCTGTGCAGACCGGCCTGCGTCACAGAGGAGGCAAACTGAGTTGCTCCGTCCAAGTGCTGGAGAAGTTTATATGTGTCAGGGCTCAGTACTCCTGGCCATTGTTACACTAGCCCAGCAGGGCGTGTTCAAGTCAGGGCAGGCATGAATTGGCACCTAGTGCCGTCACACTCACTTCCAGAACTGCCCAAGCCCTTTGTAAAGCCGTGGCTTTGAACGCTGGACTTTCATCCACCCGCTGTGTGATCCTGTAGCTCCACTGTCTAGATATAGGATGGGCTGAAAACGTAAATACTGCCTGGAATCCAACGGGCCTCGCTGTTTTGTCCGGGTGCAGAGCTGCTGGAACGACGGGTGCTGGCTTGAAGTAGTAATAACAACCCAAACCCTCATTTCCGCCTTCAGCACCCCGCTATAAAAGTTGTTGCAGCGCCACTGCTCGGGTGTGGACACAACGCATGTCGTTACACAGGTGAAAACATTCCTGGCTCCAAAATGGCTGAATGCCCTCCTGATGATGTCTACAGGTATTCCCCCGAGATCAGTAATATCGAGGGCTGGAACTGTGTTTGCCAGTCAGGGCAGCTGTGTGGCACATGCCTGTATCTGGATTAGCTGCCGCGAGCGCCATGAAAAGCTGTTTCTGGACCTCGCGCTATATTTTTCTTTTGAAAATCTGTTCGGTTCAAAGTGACAAAGTGTCTCTCGTCAGGAGTTTAGTGCTGTACTGCAGAGCGGCGGGTGGTTCTGGCAAAGACACGCAGACTGTGCATTGCAGTCCTCAGACAAGATCCATTGTCCCGAGAAGTAAAAGTTGGCTGAGGCTGCTCGGGTTAGCAGGTCTTGATGTTCACCTTAATGGAGATCAGTCTCTGCTTATTAGCTGGGCCAGGGATGAGCAGAGCTGGTTAGAAAATTATAGTGACTGCAAACGGTAGAGACCTGCTGAAGAGTTCCCAGTTTGCAGTGATTAGAAAGGGACAATTTTTTCTTTTATTCCAAATTTTTTCATGAAAATTTGTGTAGAAAATGTTTGATTTAAAAAATGTTTTTTCTCAGTTTGTTCCCCCCTTTTCTTTTCCTTTTTCTATTTTGCCTCTGAACAGGGGGTGTGAGGGAGGAGACAAGGAGGAAAAGAAAAACCTAACCCCCAAAAGGTTTCCATGTGGAGTTTTGTTGAATACTTTTTTAAAATGAGAATTCGGTGACAATTTCTATTTTCAGATAAAGGTAGCATTTGGGTGGTCTCCCCCCCTCCGTAAAACTGGTTTGAGCAGCTCCTGTCTGCATCCCACGGAGATCAGACCCCGCTGCTGTGGGAGCTCCAGCACTCTGCGGCTGGAAGGGCTCAGGCCAGACTTTGTCACTGTAACACGAAACCCTTTCTCTTCACAGTGGGACTTTGGAGACATGAATCTTCAGTGGAACAGACTCGGAACCGCTGTGCCGGACATCCAGCCCAGCAGCAGCTCCTGGCTGAATGCAGGCTGCCTGTTTGATGCTAACACCCTCAAACAAACCGCAGCTGCTCCGAGACTGTGTGAGAATGACACCCCCTAGGTGGAGCAAATCACAGCAGGTAACTCAGAAGAACAGCAGAAGAAAGATCCTCTGCAGAAGATGGCTGGAAGGGCCAGGTTACAGCAGTACTGTGGGCCAGATCCTGGGGTGCAGCTGGTTGGCACAGGGTGGGGGGGTGTTACACCTCACTAGGGCTGCTGCTTTGTCTGCACTAACTAGGGCTGAAACGTGTGCACCATGGATGCACCCATCGCCCAGTGATTCCCAACCTGTGGCCCACGGGGGCTTTCAGAGTGGCCCGCTGCTCCCCTCCCGCTGCCTGCATAGGGAGCTGTTGCCTAAGGAGCCAGGCGAGCGCGTTGCTGCAGGGCTACACGACCGGTGCAGGCTCCTTGCTGCAGCCCAGAGGACGGGAGATCAGCGCTGCCCTCCCCTCGGCTGTAGCAGGGAGCATGGCAAAGCACTCCGCCTGGGTCCATAGGCGCCGGGGTCCCTGCTGGAGCCAGAGGGGGGGAGCACTGATCTCCTGTCCCCTGGCTGCAGATGGGAGTCACTGCCCAGGGACCCAGGTGCAGCACAAGGGGCTACAGGACCCGTGCGGTTTCCCTGCTGCAGCCAGGCGGACGGGAGATCAGTGAGGAGGGAGGCAGCCTCCACGCTGGACTCCTTCCATCTGGCTGCAGCGTGTATGTGTGTGTGTGGGGGGGGAGCTGCTGGCAGAGACTGGGGGCCCTTCAGGGTTGTAAAAATGATATCTGTGGTCCTCGAGCCAAACAGGTTGGGAACCCCTGGCCTAGTGCGTCTAACTGAACGGGGGGGGGGAGGACGGCGTCCCCATAGCTAAGGTGGTGTTGGCCTTAGCCCATCGATCGGGGTGAACAGCCCTACCCCCCAGCTGCTCACCAGGACCCCCTGCCGCTGCTCCGCGCTCTCTGAGCCACGCCCTGGGGGGACAGGGACTGTAACCTGAAATGTCAGGAACGGCAGCGCGTCCGTCTCCCTGGCCTGAGTCGGGATTTCAAAGGTACCAGTCCCAGCACAGATTCAGGCGAGAAGTGAAGTGCAGCGGTTTGCCACGCAGGTGACTGACCGCTGGAAGACGTTACCACGGGCCGTGGTGGATTTAAATGGCGAGTGCGTGTTTGTCGAAGAGCTGCTCTGGCTCAAGCACCGCGCCTGGCCTGAAAGCAGGAATTACTCAGGGAGGCCCATCGCCTGGCACTCAGGAGGACACTGGACTATCACAGGGGTCCCCTCTGGCTTTGGAATCGCTCTGGGTCTGGCTCTCCTGGTTCAAACCCCTGATTCCGACGTGAGCGGCCAGAGTCCGGGCTGGCGATAGCAGGTGCAGCACAGACTCTGCTGGTGCTGCAGGCACTTCTGCTGACGCAAGCCTCCCGTTACCTGCATGTAGCTGGCCGGATACGGCTCCCACCTGGCCTGCACAAAACAGGGTTTGCTGGTGCAGCTGATCCAGGCAGGCTTGTGTAGGAAAGACTCTCCTTTTCTGGACAGCAGAGCTGGGCTGGCAAAGCCCCTTGTGGGGACGCTCCTTGGAGGAACAAGCTCTACTAGCAAAAGACTTTGTTGCTGGAACACCTGGGCCTGCACCAGGGCAGTTGCTGACGGGGGGCTTTCATCATGCTCCCGTTGACAGAGCTGCTGGGAGAGGCAGGCTCGGAGTCCCTGTGTCCTTGGACTGTCAGCATGCCCTGTCACCTCGTCGGACTCCTAATGCTCCGTCGCCGTGGTGCACTGGGTCTCACGGCTCCCCGCCTCCCCCGGACAGATCACGCTGCTCGGTCGAGCCGCCCGCCTCCACGGTGCCTGCACCTTTCCAAGGGCTTCCTCCTCCATGCTGAGCAGCTGCTGGGAGTCCGATCGCAGCTGGCCAGCTAGCTGCACCCCCAGGGATGGCTGAGCGGCAGAGGGAGCCGGGTTGTTTTGCTGTCTGGCTGGCGCGCTGGGGTGACACTGGAGTGGACGGTGTGAGAAGCTGGCAGCAATGGCTGCGTGTGCTGTGTGCTGGGAGCTGTTGCAAAGGGGAGATGGCAGGTCCCAGACCACAGCAGGACGAGTCATCTCTGCTGCCTTAGCTCCGCTGCCGGACGCATGCGCTGGGAAGGCGTGGGGGGGGGCAGAGGGGCAGAGCCAGGCTTCTTGGCACTGGGGCTTGGGGGAAGGTGTGGAGGGAGCAGCCCCAGGCAGGCTTGTTCTCAGGTCTTAGAGCAGTTCCTACAGACCCCTGTGGCTTTATCTCCTAGAGACCGTTCCAGGGAGGGTCCCTGGCTCCTTTCAGCACAGGGCCTGATCTGGTGCCTCCCCCAGAGGCTGCCGTGGCTCCCGCTGGCACCTGTGCACCGTTCGCGTGGCAAAGCTGGGAGCCAACCCTCGTTTCTCCACCACTGCCCGCGTGCAGCCGTTCCCCGAGCTGTGACCCCAGGCTGTGGGGTGGGAGAAGTGTTAGGCCGAGGAGTCGCTCCTGCGTACCAAAGGACAGCGGGGAGGGCAGCCCCGGCCTGCATTCCTAGGACCCGGTGAGCTGCCGTCACCCTTCCCCACCCACTGATGTGAAGAAGCACAGGGAGAAGAGGACAGCTCAGCAGAGGTGGCCTGGCTCCTGTCACTTGGGATCTAACTCGCAGCCCCCGCTCCTCCAGGTAGGCGACCCGTCTGGAGGCGCCTTGGGCAGCAAATGTTCAGCGATTGTCCGTGGCGCGAGCAGCTGTGACGCGCTGGCTCAGACATTCCCTGTGCCTAGAAGAACAAAGACGAAGGAACGGTCCAGCGCCGGTGCTGATAAGAAACTTCCACGTTACTATTTCTAGTGGCTGGAGATGAATTGCCCAGTAGTAAAGCTCAGAAATCCAGACAATGGAGACTGGAAACCCAGGGAAAGGAAATTCTTCTGCTGTATTGCCTTTTCCTCTTCAGATAAGATAGTGCCCAGTAAAATGTGAGCCTCTGAGTCAGTGCGTGGGGAGGGCGGCCGCAGGCGTGTTCCAAAGCAGAAGCCACTTGCAGCTACGCCGGGAGAAACCCTGGAGCAAACTGGGCCCCTAATGCACCTCACGTGTGCCTGGCCCTTTGGACAACAGCAAGTGGGTCACGGCACCCCGGGGGGCAGATCCTGCTCCTTGCACTCACGTGTAATCCTGCCCACCGCAGGGGGACTTCTCTGCATATCGGCGCTGTGTCCCTTGGGGGAGAAGCTGCAGGGCCGTGTTCAGACCTGGACTGATGGGTGTGTAATGGGTCTAGCCTTCTCTAGGCCTGCGAGGACGCCTTTCCACCCCCAAAGCCGCTTGGCAGCATAGAGCAATTGGGACCTGGCGTTCCTGTGCCCTGGACGGGAACAGCTGGGTTTAGGCAGGCCTGGGGAGGAGCCGTGTATGCAGAGCAGCGGTGGGGGGAGGGTGTTGCACGTCGATGTACCTTGTGCCATTTCATACATTCATGGCGTTGACGGCCAGAAGGGACCATTAGCTCAACCAGTCTGACTCCTGCAGCAACAGGCCAGGAAGTGTCGCCCGTTACTCCTGGGCTGGTCCCAACAGCTTAGTTTTGGCTGCAGCATCGCGCTCAGAGCCAGTGCTCCCTGGTGCCTCTGTCTTGTAATGCCCGGAGAACTCTGCCGTCTCCCCCGCATCCCGGCTGCCTGCAGGGTGTAACTCGGGGTGGCACTTGGCTCAGAGTGTCTGAGAACAAGAGAGCCAGAAGGCCTGGCACCGTTTAGCTACCTCTGCACTGCCTGGCGGCTGCAGCCCCTGGCGTAAATCAGAGCGGCCAGAGGCTGCTGCTCGCAGCTGTCCCCCAAGTGCTCCTGGTGGTGCAGCGTTTCTTTGCTTTCAATGAATAAAATGTTCAGTGCCGCGTGGCCCCTATGCTTGTCTTTTGTGAGCCCCGGGGGTCACACCCCACTGGCCGAGGGGGTGTGGTGCTGGCAAACGTGATGGGTTTCACAAGGTGGGTGTCCCTATCACACACAACTGTGGATAACAGGAACCTTCGCCCCTCTGCTCTGGGCTGCAGCCACAACCCTTCCCGCCCCGGCCCTGTCTCCACGGGGCAGATCTGGTGACCCGGCCGAGGTCACTGTGCCGTGGTTTGCAAGGGGAAAATAATTAGTCCTGCTTGGCGCTGGCGTGACGTAGCCAGACTGTGAATTGTGCAAGTGTCAACCCGGGCCAGGCACTGCTGCTGAGCCCGAGCTGTGGCCACAGGCTTCCCTCTCACAGGCAGATATTACATAAGTGGCAACACAAAGCGGTTCTTTGTCTGCCACGTCCTAGCCCTGGCCTGCGTCCCTGGCTGGTGCGCCTCCTGCGCCGGCTTCAGTTACCAGAAATCGCAGGCAGCGCCGGGCTGAGGGATCAGCTGTTCTGGAAGTGACAGCAGTTGTGCCTGGGCTGCACTCTCGCCCCAGGCCTCCTGCTGGCTCTGCGGGGGCTGGATGTGGGCCCCAGAGATCAGGCATTATTAGTCCGTGTCGTCCCAGACCCGTGAGGGGTGACGCTTGACCCACTCACAGCGCGTTGTGCTTCCACCGGGGTGAGCTCTGTGCTCTGGGACGTCCTGTGCAGGGCGCTCGTTCGTCATGCTCTCTCTCCTTGGGAGCAAAGTCCCAGGGGCCAGCCCTCGGGCCGGGACCTATCCATGGTTCAGAGACTCCCCGGTGAGTGCGACCCCAGGAGAGTCCCAAGGAGCGTTCACGCTCCGTGCAGCGGGGGGTCCCGCTGCTCATGCAGAGGCGTCTGCCACCGCAGACAGGCAGGCATTGCACCCCGCAGGAAACGGAGCGAGGAGATGCTTGACCTCGCCGGATAGACTGGGGTGAGCACGCCGGGTTCACATCCCCCATACCCGTTTCTGTTAACCACACCACCGCCTCTCCAGGAGACAGGGCTTTCCCCTGCGAACGGGCCCTGAGATCCGTCGGAACAGGCCAGCCCCGCGTGGGTGTTGGAGGAATTCGCCACGACCCCGGAGAAGGGCTGAGGTGGAATTCCTGGCGCCCGTTCCCTCAGGCCCGTGCCCCATTGGAGCGTGTGCACGGAGCAGGGCTGACATGGGAATTCGATGCTCAGCTCAGCCTGTCCCTCAGCGCCCACCGCCCACCGCCCACGGCGCTCAAGGAAGAGCCTAACACCCTGAATTCTCTCGGAGCCTTCGGTTCCTGAACGGGAAGGCCTTTTGGCCCGAGAACGGCTGCAGCATTGTTAATCGGCTCTGAGCAGCCCCTGGGCGAGGCAGACAGACCCATCCCCATTGTGTCACAGGAGCGCAGGGTGCCTCTGCTTCCAGCAAGGAGGCCGCAGGAATGCAGCTCCCTGCCAGAAGCGGCTGATACCATCTCTTCTTGCAAAGGAGTTCGAGCCCCCGCTCTCCTGCCGGTGCTGTAATCTGCTGTGCACTGGCCAGGCAGTGAGAAAGGGACCACACTCAGCCCACTCTGACTGCAAACACAATGTGGGGAGAGCCGGCCCTGCCCGGGCCCAGGCTGCGCTTTAACCTTTGAGCAGGGCCAGGCTCCTGTGGCCCCTCCCGCACTAAATATCCTGGTCTTGAAACAATAGCCGCTGGGGGCGATTACAGAACATTCCAGCTGCAGCACAACCCATTTGTCAAAATCCCATGTTCATTTCCCCTGATAAGAGGGCCAGCCGGGGAGTACAACGACCCTTTCCTGAGCGACAGCGGCGGGGCCCCTCCCCACACACACGCAGGGAGTCGAATTTCGGCCCTTCGGGGCTCAATGGGCAGGTCCTGGCTTTTCACTCCTGTTGGGGCCGTGATGCCGGGGGAGGGGCAGGGATCTTCGGCCCGGGTCTCCCGCTGCAAATCAGAAGAAAACTCTAGCAGTAAGACCGCGTGGGAAGTGCAGCGGGGCGTTTCCGGCCTGGGATCGTTCTGGCGGAGAGAGCGCTGGACCAGGTGACAATTACTCCCATCTCTGCCACTCATTCGCTACGGGTTGGCAAGTCAGCTGACCGCCCTCCTTGCCTCAGTTTCCCCATCTGTGTGCAGCCTCACCCCTTCCCGGCTGAGTGAACGGTTGTCGCTCTGCCATGATCCACTTGCTTTCACTTTGTGGCAGAAAGAGTCCAGAGGAGAGCAGCAAAAACGATAAAAGGTTTAGAAAACCTGGCCTGCGAGGAAGGGCTACAGATTCTGGGCCTGGTTAGTGTTGAGAAAAGCAGACTGAGAGGGTGGGGGAACCTGATAACAGACTTCAAATCTCTTCGGGGCTGTTCTAAAGAGAACAGGAATCCGTTGTTCTCCGTGTCCCCTGAAGGTAGGACAAGAAGTAATGGGCTTAATCTGCAGCAGCGGCGCGCGAGGTTGGATATTAAGAATAAACCGGCTAACTGTGCGGGTAGCTCAGCTCCAGAACCAGCTTCCAAGGCAGGTTATGGCATCCCCATCACCGGAGGTTTTTAGGACAGGTTGGACAAACTCCTGTCAGGGATGGTCCAGGTTACTTGGTCCCGCCACAGTGCAGGGGCCGGGCTCGATGACTTCTTGAGGTGCTTTCCAGCCCAACGCGTCTATTCCATGTTTATCAGTCACCCCCGTAGGCAGGTCCGTGTGTCGCCTGCTCCATTCGTTTGCTGTGGTTAATCCCTCACAGCGTGTGAGAGCTTTGCACGTACATAGCCTCTGCCATCAGAGGAGCGCGCAGTGCCCTTGGATGTGGTTAAACATTATCCCACATTACAGCCAGGAAACAGGATGTGCTCCGTGCCCGTGGGACAAGCAATTCCTAGGGCTAAGGACGGTTTCCTGTCTTCAGCCGACTACGCGCCTTTACCCAGCTTTTCAGACCTGCCAGCAAGACACACCTGTGTGTACCCAGCCTGCTGGCAGACCGCTCTGTGGGCTCAGCCGCTCTGTACCAAGGCTGCTGCATATCCTTCAGTAAACACGTTCCCCTCTGCTGCCGTGCATGAGCAGTTCTGAGAGCAGGTCTGAGCTCAGGGCCAACGTGATCCTCCCGTGCAGAACAGCGAGTGGCAGCGTTACCAAAATCCGATTGCTGCCCCTGCGCGTCTGCCCAGAACTCCCGATTTCTAGTAGCACAGTGAATTGTGACTAGCTTTTCTGTACCCTGCGGCGGGGCTTTGGGGATTTACGTGGCAGGCATCTCAGGGATTGTCTCGGTGGGACGCAGCCACCTGGCCCAGCTGGCCTTTCCAGCGCGGCCCATTGTTCAGAACGCCTCTTCTGTGCTTTCCGTTCTGAGCGTATCGTTCTCGCCATGTGCCATGTTAACCAAAACGATCCTGCGACCCTGTAAAAGCTCGATGGCAAAGTCAAGCTAAGAGCGCTTATGGGCGAATTTTACAATTCGAAATGTCTATTTTTCCTGACCCCCGAGACCCTGTTGATATTTTCCTGTTCTTTCCCCAAACAAGGGCCTGTGGTGGGAATGCTCTGAGCTGCCTTGGGTGTAAAGAACTGCAAAGGGACCGCAGCTCTCCTACGGCCTCTCAGATGTGCGTGAGCAAATGGCTGTGCGTGGCAGGCGGGGAGACAGGCGTGGGCCCACAGCGGGGTTGGGAGCCGGGGACTCCCGAGTACTCAGAGGGGCTCTGACACAGGCTTCTCCTGTGGCATTGGTGAGTTAGCTGGGCTCAGCCAGAGGCATCCCGCTCCAGGGGCCGAGAGATCACAGCTGCTGCTCCTGGGCTCCTGGCTCCTCTGGGCCGAGATGGCTTTGGGCCCGGGGGGCAGGTCTTTTGGCTGCGCCACTGAAATTCACTCCCGCCCCTGGCCTCCTGCACCAGGCTTTCCCTGACCCGGCGAGATTGACTCCGGACGTGCTGCCTACACTCCTAGCGCCCCCGTCTGCCCATCGTTGTGAGGGAGCTGGTGGCTGGCCGGCTCCAAACAGCCTCCCGGCCCCTGAGCCCATCCAGTCAGGCCGCAGCCCGGGCCGTGCTACAGGAACGGTGCCAACCCTCTCCTCCGAGCCATGGACAGAGGCTCGATGTCCCAGCAGCCCTTGGCCCTGACAGCCGCACTGGGACCATCGCCCGCAGGCCGTGGCCGTGGAGAGTGGGCCTGGTGACGCCTAGAGGGTGCTGACCAGTGCTGAGCCTTCTGCCCCGAGGGTCTCCCCTGCGGGGCCACGCGTGGCTCGCTCCTGCCATCTCTCGTGTTCCACGTTGCTGGGACGGGGGTGAGAAGATGCCGGCGGCAGGGCGTATAGTGGAGACCCTGTAGCACAGGGCTGCCCGGGGCAGGGGGAGTCCCTCGTTCTAGCCCTGCCGGGGGACGGGGCGGAGTCACTGTGCAGTTGCGGGACTTGAATCCCTAGGGACCTTGTGTGGTCAGGATGAGCATCACCAGACGGAGCGCCGAGCATGGGACGTGTGCTGTGTCCCCCGCTAGCACCTGGTCCATGGAGGGGGTAAGAGCCTACTAGTGCTGCCAGCTAATCTGGGCACTCCTTCAGTGGTGGGGGGCTGTGGGTTGGTGCCAAGGGTCACAGGCTCAGTCACAGCCACTCGATGGGACACAGCGTGAGGCCCTGCTGAACCCAGTAAGTGCTCTGTTGATTGGGGCGTCTACCCAGCCATTGGCTGCAGGCCCAGGCTCACCCACGGCACCTCCCTGCCCCGCGCGCCCAGACTGTTCGGTCACCAGAAAGGATTGTTTTTACTTACGGCTGCAAGGAGACTGCCCTGGACCCTTCCTGTGTGGATCTGGCCTGGACCAGGGCCTTTGTTACCTCTTGGCTTAGAGCGTTGTCTGGGCCAGGGACGCCTGGTCCAGAATACAGTCGCTACCTTCTGAGTGGGTCGGGGGCTGAAACGCCTCCCCACTGCGCTGGCTGCAGTCTCCTGCCTGGGATCGGCTGTGTTCTCCTAAGGACTGTCCCCATCTCCTCTCCTCGGGCTGCTGCAGCGCCGAGGGGAGCCGATGGAGCTGGGGTCAAGGGGCTGTCGCAGCAGGTCTGCTCCTCGCACACGCCTGTCCTGGGGGGTGGGCTAGCCGGGTCGCCGCTCCAGGCCAGGCTGTTTTGTCGTCTCTTCTGTTGAGTAAGTGATGGAACCCACGGCTCCTAGCTGCTGGGGGGGTAACAGCTGTGGGGAGCAGGGGGTTTGTTCCTGGTCCTTGAAACGTTCATTGACCCAATTTAAGGCTTTAACATGCACCCGGATCGCAGTGATGGGCAGCCGCTCAGGGCTGGTCTGCACTGAAAACATAGATCGGCACAGTTACATCTCTCGGGTGAGAGAAACCCCCGCCCCCGCGAGCCGGAGCTCGGCTGACCTAAGCCCCTGGAGGCAGCTCTAGCTTGCGGGAAGAATCCCCTCGGGGAGCAGGGACTCTATTATTTCTCGCGGAGGAAAGCGCCAACTGGCTAATGAAAAGCTGCTTTGTCCGAGGAACCCGCACAAACCGAGCAGTGGCTGTGCAACGAGCGGCTCTTTGCAGATTTCTCAGTGAGCGGAGCAGCTTCCTCCGTGAGCACTTGGCGCTGGGACGAGGGCTCCTCTCCATTCGTAAATCTTAATGGGTGGTTTATGACACCATCAGAGTAAATATTAGGGTGTAAAACTAGAACCTGGTTCCCCAGAGCAGGGTGCTGCGTGTGTGAGCTGCAAGATAACGGCCCCACTGACGCGGGCTCTGTAGCAGGCGTGTTGCATTGAAAGTGGTTTGGGTGCCTGGGGAGAAACGTGCTAGACGATGGATGCACAGGACAAACTGAGCTAAGTCCCTCGGGCCGAGAGCTGGCCCATTGGGGCTGGCAACCCACAGCTTCAAAACCACCAGGCAGGCCCCAAAACAGCCCGATTTTTGGCCCCAAAATGAGATTTTGTTTTAAAAGAGCAATCACACACACTCACACTCTCTCAGTGTTATCCCCTCCTAGATTTGTTAAGGTGGTTTTGCCCCCACGCTTCAGGAACTCTCTTATCTCTACAGCTGCCCATCTCCCTGCCCAGCAATCAATTTCTCCCCCTCACTCCTCTGCTCCTTCTGCAGCTCCAGGGGTTCTCCTCCCCCCTTCCCAGGTTGGATGCTGCAGGGTTGGAGAGGGGGGCATAGGAACTGTCCCTATTGCGCCCTGGAGGGGAGACCCTGAGCTGCTGGGCTTTTTCTGCACCATCCCAAGGCAAGGGCGCCCTGCAGGAACTGGGACTAGTGGGTGAGTTCTTTGGTACCTTATCTGCAGCAGCCAGGCTGTGGCCCAGGCGCCGGGCTCCTTCCATGAGCCCGCAGCAGCACAAGAAGGGATTCCTCCTGGGGGCCCATAAATGTGTCCTGTAAAAATACACCTGGACTTTCTGCCATGCTGCCCTCTCCCATCCAGCCCTGCCAGGCAGCAGCACACACGCAGCTGAAGTGAGCCCCGACGGTGCTGTTAGTCCCACGCTTCATTTCAAACACAGCTGGGCTGTGCACAGTGCCGCAGGTACCTGAGTCACCACCAGCCAGAGGGAGGCCTGGCAATGCCTTGCGGCGGCAGAAGAGCTGGCTTCCCGAGGGCGTGAGTGTGCAAGTCACGAGTCACCGCCGGTGCGAATAAGGGCGTGGCAGGGGGCTGCCGAGGATTCCTCCCCATGCACGGCCCTGGTGTCTGCCTGTGGAGAGAGACTGTACCCGGGTGGGGAATGGGGACGCATCGCAGCTGCCTGTGCTGCTGGGCAGGCCTGCCTTTCCCCAGCTGTGTCCGGGGGCCGGGGAAGAAGAGCCCCAACGTTTCCCAGGACTGGCCACGAGTTAGCGTTTGCGCCTCCCTGCCGCTGAGCAGCTCCCAGGATTCTCAGGCCAGGCGGCGGTCTGGCGGTTTGCGTAAAGCCCCAGCTCCTGGCAGCGCGTGAGCAGGTGAGACGCTGGCCAGGCCCAGCCCTTGCTGTGGTGGAGCAAGGCGTGGAGAGCTGAGCCGAGCGAGCGATGAGTGACTGGGGGGAGCCTGCCGCCTGATGTTTGAGCGGGGGGAGGGCCGGGCCGTGCCGGGCCGTGCTCCACGAGGCGTGCGTGGCCGTGGGCGAGTCACGTGTCCCTCCCATGCTGCTGGCGCCGAGCTGGCTGGTTGTGCAGCGCCGGGCGGGAGGCTGTGCTGGGGAACGTCTGCATCGCTCCGTGGGTGGCAGGTGCGCTCGCTGTGCGGCAGCATCGCTGGGCCCCGAGGCGGTGGACAAGGCCTGGGGCTTGGGAAGCTCTGGAGGGAAGCCAGCTCCTGAAAGTCTCCTCAGCAAACTCATGCCAAAGCGCATCCGAGGTGTTTACTAATTAACCCTCGCCGCTCCCCTCGGGTTGGTATTTCTCCCCCCCCTTTTGTAGCGGAGGGGGAGGGAGGCACCGGGAAGATAGGTGACTTGCTCAAGGTTGCAGAGTGAACCAGTGTCAAAGTTGGGAAGCGAACCAAGAGTCCAGATGTCTGTGTCCCCTGCTGCAGCCCCTGGAGCTCAGCGCTCCTGTAACCCAGCCCCCAGCAAAATCTTGGGCTGCTTTTGTAGCCAGCATCCCACAGAACAGGGTCGTCCTGCAGAGCAGCTCACTGAAGCTGTTCTGGCGTCGCCTACAGCCCAGGGGCTTAGGATCCAGGGCAGGATAACCTCTCCGGCTCTGGCAGCCGCCTGCCGCAGACTGGGAGCCGGTCAGGCAGGCGGTCTCTGAATATGCCTCCTGGCTCAGGACCGCACGCGAGAGAGGCTAGCGAGCATCCCCGGGGCTCAGGCAGGAGACAGGCGTCCAGGCGCTGAGAGGGAGGCAGCAGGGTGCCTGCCCCGAGACGGGGACGCAGGTCTTGGGGAGCTTTGGGTGCTGAGCACAGATTGCGGGTGCCTCCTGACACGGGGGGAGGGGCACAGTGTAAAAGGGGGGGCGCCTGACCCCCCCACATGTCATCTCTGGGAGGAACTTCCAGCCCCACCTCCCTGGGTGCAGGCAGCCAATCCTGCTGGCTGCGGGGGCTGGGGCCCTAGGAGTGGGGAGACCTGTCTCTGGGGCTGGCTGGGCCCAGCTGTGGCCCGGGAGACTCACAGCACCAGTGTCTCAGCAGGGGTTGTGCAGGGCGCGGGCAATGCCCCTAGCGCTGGCTGAGCAGGGGCCAGGGAACCTGCTCCTGGCGCCTTCCCCAGCCAGCCCCGCCCAGCCCAGCCCAGCCCAGGGCTGCCGTGCTCTCCTCACGGACCCGAGTTACCTGCCGAGGCAGGGCTCTGGCCTCCTCCTGCTGGGCCTCGCCCGGCACCGTCAGGCCCTGTCCCTGCTGGGAGCCCGAGCAGGGGAGCAGGATGGAGCCGCGGCAGCTGCCTGAGAGCCAGGCTGGGGAGGTGGCACCGGCCTAACCCCGCTGCTCCCTGCCTGGGCCTGGCTGCCAGGGACAGGGGCCAGCATGCCGGGGGGAGGTGCAGCGGGAGAAGGACGGAAACCCTCTGCCCCCGCCCCAGCAGGCTGAGCAGAAATCTGGGGGGCACTTGACCCTGCGTGGCCCCCCCTTTATTTTTTCGTCGTTTACTAAACTCAGTCGAGGAGGATCTCATCTCTGTCACGGGTGTTATTTTATATGGGTCCTTTGGTGAGTGAGGGGTCCGATCCCTGAGCCGCAGACTCTGCAGCTGGCTGGAAGGCAGGGCTGGGCCAGATTGCTGCATGGCAGGTGTCTGGCCTTTTCTTTGCTGGCGTTTTTCTGCAGCCAGTGTGGGCTGATTTTCCTCAGCAATGGTCATTCCTTCCCTGACAAGCCTTTGCCAGTTAGCCCTGTCTTGGCTACTGTCTCCCGTGTGTGGTGTCAATCTCTTGATGTTTATCTGGAGGGTGTCTTTCAAGCATTTCTTTTGGCCTCCCTGTTTCCTTTCTCCTTTGGTGAGTTGGGCGTACAGCAATTGTTTTGGTAGGTGTGCATCAGGCATGTGCACACACTGACCGCTCACCTCCGCTGGGGCTGGATAATCAGGGCCTCAGCACTGAAGACGTTGGCCTCTGTGAGGACACGTCTATTTATGTTTAACACAGTACTGTACTGTATGGCTTTTGGGTCTCTGCTGCTGCCTGATTGTGTGCTTCCCGTTCCAAGCGAGGGGGGTGGTTGTCCAGTTAGTTCGTAACCTGGTGTTCCTAACTCTGAGTTTCCTGCTGTACCTGCTTTTTTTAAAATTGTGGTTTGAGTCAAAGCTAGGAGAATTTCAGCCCCGGTGAAGCCATAAGAACGAGGAGCAATGGTCTCCAGCTGCAGGGGGGGAGGTCTAGGTTGGAGATTAGGGAAAGCTTTTTCACTGGGAGGGTGGTGAAGCCCTGGAATGGGTTACTAGGGAGGGGGTGGAATCTCCGTCCTTAGCGGTTTTTAGGGCCCAGCTTGATTCTTTAACTCCAATGAGCTGCTTCTCTGGGCCTCTGTGTCACTTTGCAATAGCAATTTAATTATCATTGCCCTGGAAAGAATGTTCTCTTGCTGCCCAGTGCATTCTTCCTGTCTAGGAACACTGCGTAGTCAGTCAGGGACTGGCAACACACTGGAAATGCCACCAAAGGAGTGGGCCTCTCTCGTGTGATAGCTGTGCTTTGAAAGAATTCTTCCCCCTTTCTACTCCCATCCGGATCTTTGGGGGGGGTTTCTCTCCCTGCTTTATTCCCTTTTGGGCGCCCTGGAGAGGCTTCTTTCAGTGAGCCATAGAGAAATGTCTGTTGTTTCTGTGAACTCTGCTGGTTGAGATGGACCCTGCCTATTTGGGTCTAATGGGGAACTCATTTCTGTCACAACCCTTCCAGCCTCTGTTTCCATAGCTATATGCTCAGTTTTCGTGGGCAGCCAAGCTGAAAGCCTGTTCCCTGGATAACTTTCGACGTAGTTCTGGGACCCATTGTGTCCTGTGCCGCACGTCAGTTATTGGGTCAGTATGGGATAGAGTCCCTCCCAAGGTTTCTCCAGCTTAGGCTCCTACCCTGTCTCCTACGATTGTTGAACCAGACCGAGGCCCCTCTAGCTTGCATTACGGCGTCTGGTCATTGCACCTGATGCCAGCCTCAGACTTTCTCTAGCTAAGGAGTGAGGTTTTTCAGTTTGGGCCTGCAGCATTTCCGTGACGTTCCAGTGATCTGTCTCCCTTTGTTCTTCTTCAGGAATGCCATACCCGCGTTTTGCTGTGTTCCTTAGCTCAGGCTCAAACATGAGGAGTGCCAGGGTGCACTTTATCCTCTCCTTGACTGCTGTGTAGGCTTAAAATAAGGCTCAAATCTGTCTTGTTTCATGCTTTCACATCTCCTTGGGCCACGTCTGGCGTGTGGTGAACTGGGGGCTGTGCTTTGGAAAGACTCTTCTCGTTAGATACGCAGCGACAGCCTGCTGCTATTGCAATCCATGGCACTGATCTCTGTGCGTGGGTGTAGGACTGGGCCCTAGTGGATTACAATTCTAGAGGATGAATAGTGCAATATCAAGGAAGAATGAGCCCAGCCTTCTGCTTTGTATGTTAGCATCACAGCAGCTACGATGAAAAGGAGCTGATACAGCATTGCCGGCAGTCTGCTGGTAGCACAGAATCGCTCTCTCTGTCAAGGAACTCATCAGCTCTTACACGGGTGCCACTCTGGACCTTGGCCATAAGGCTAAACATCTACTAGGTATCAGCAGTGACATCAGTTTCTGAGAAGCCAGTTAAGCAGGGAAACGGGTGGCGGTACGGGCTGACAATTTTCTCCCTGGTACCATGATTCCCCTGCCAGACTATTTATCACCTATCCTGGTTGCTAGAGATGGCGCTAGATGACTTTGTTTTCAAGGTGGCTTAGGGATAGAAATGGGACCCTGTTTGTTTGTGAAGTTCACTGCTTTACACCTCGGAGGCCAGTGCCAAGCACATCTCTGGCGTTAGATACTGTAGTTAGTCAGCACAAATATTTTGTTTCAACATGCACATGAAGTTTGTCTCCTCCTGTTACGTGTATGTGAGAGAGAGAGAGAGAGAGAGAGAGAGAGAGAGGCCCCTACATGAGGAGGGGGGTGTCCTGTTGCAGAGTTGGGGGATGAATCGACAGGTACAATCATTTGGAACCATCTCACAATGCCAATGTGCAGGAGGCTCCAGTGTTTTATTAGAGCAGCTGCAAGAAACACGTCCTAGAGCAATGTCTGAAGGAGGTACGTTTCGGACTGGGGAATTTTATCCCCGTAGAGTGTGTATGGGGGGACGGAGGGAGGGGTGGTTCGAGGAATATTCCATCCGAGAAAAGGTTTAGGAAATGCATGCCATTTGGTGTAGTCTAATGTATTCCAAAGGCAGAACCCACTTTCCAGAAGCACTGTTATAAAGCCGTCCTTGGCGGGGACGGTTTGACAATAGGTATGGAGGGGAATGAACTCTTTAAGAGGCAGGTAAGCCCACGTCCCCCACTGCTGTCCTCTTCCCCTTTTATCTGGAATCCTGCATAGGAAAACATATCAGACAAGGGTATGAAAATGGGGCATTTCCGTTCGCTCAGACTCAACCTGTATTTGTGCCAAGTGAGAGCGTGTTTTCAGCAACAAAAGCCAGTTTAATGCCATGTAATAAAATGATCCCCCCCCTGCATTGTGTGGGTCCTGTATGTCCTGTCTTGGAAGGCAGGTGGTCAGCATGGTGTACATGCAAGTACAACAGGCTGGAGTCTGTGCTGCCTTGCAATGGATTGCATGGGCTGTACATCGGCACAGAACCTGGCCCAGGGGCTTTGTGTGTCTTGAGGTCCCAAAGAAAAATCCCCTTAGCGAAGAGGAGCTGGCTGGGAAATCCCTGTCTGGGTGGAGGTGACATTCGTACACCACCAGCTTCTTCATGTGAAAACCTGATTGTTAATACTCTGTGCGATTGCCACAGCCAGGATGTCTTGCAAATGGTAGCTAGGAAACACAGCAGCCCTGTAAGGTAGTTAAAGGTATGGCTACACTGCCTCTGGGCGTCAGCCTCCTAGCGCCAGACCACAGCTTTGTGTTAGCAGGGCCTGTGCTAGTGCTAAAAGTAGCTGCTGTGGCGTGTGCTCTGGGCCCTAGGAGAGGGGGTAAGCTTGAGTCAGAGCTAAACGGCAGTATGAAAGCAATGGCTAGACAGCTATTTCAGTGTGCTAGCACATCCCCCGCTAGCACAGGTGTGGCCCAGGCTGGAGGCTCACTCCCACCTGCAGCGTAGAGATACCCTAAGTTCTCACTGCTGGGGAAACGGAGTGGAGAGGTAAACTTAGCAACTTACCTCACAGTGAGACACCAGCAGGGGCAGAACTAGAACTCAAGAAGTCACAGGTCTCAGTCCCTTGCTCAAGCCACTAGCCCAGCCCTTTATACAAGCCAAACCCCATTCGGTTTTCTAGTGCAGTGGTGCCATAGGCTGACGGAGCCTGTATTAAAGTGCTAACGGCGCGGGGGGAGGGGGAGGAGGAGGACTTGAAGGGAAGGTTTAGGACTAAGAGCACAGCCACATGGGGCTGTTCATGTCCGTCACGCAGTGAAATGTCCTGGTGCTAGAAGGCTGCGTGGGCGACACCACTCCTAAATGCCACTTTGTTTAACGAGGGTACAAAACTACAGCTGTAAAGTGTGTGCACAGGGACCCAGTGTCCAAGAGCCGTGTGTGTGGGATGAGCGGAGTGGATGAAAATAAAGAAAGGCTTCACAGCGGCAGGCTGAGTGGGTAG
The DNA here is from genome assembly GCF_026122565.2 of Emydura macquarii macquarii. NCBI lineage: Eukaryota > Metazoa > Chordata > Testudines > Chelidae > Emydura > Emydura macquarii. The sequence continues at coordinate 703,016 of NW_027130866.1, read as the reverse complement.
GTAGATGCTTAATAATGGACTGTCCTCGCTTCTGTTTGTATGAAAGCCAGCCCGGATCATGCAAACAGCCTGAGTCAGAGGAACAAGGCCACTGAAGAAGGAGTAACGCTAAGCCTTCTTGCTTTGTTCCTTCCCCTCTGTTAAAACAACACCACGTATTTATGGTGGTGGTTGCAAGAATTGTTTCCATGATCAGTGTGCACGGGGATGGCTTTTGATCTAAGAACTGTGTTAAACGTCTGGGGTCCAGCCTTTTCCCACTGAAAGCACCTTGTCTCTTGAGCACGTTCCCCCGGCAAGAGTTAGACACTTCGAGGCAGCCGGCACTGCTGCACTCCATGTTAAAATGTGCAGACTGGGACATCATATGGGGCAAAAGCAAGGCTCCCGTCGGGTGTTTGATGCCCGAGCTCCTGTGGAGCTGGCTCTAGCCCACTTTTCCAGTCCTCTGGAAAGGTTTCTAGGATAAATGTGTTCCAGGCTCTCCTAAGCCAATCAGTGTGGCTGTAGGAAAGACTGGATTGCTGCAAAAGAAAGGTCAGATTCTGCCACCATTACTCCTGTTGTGCCCATTGGTACTGCCCAGTGTGAGTAAGGGGGGCAGAATCTAGCCCACAATAAGGTGCTGCGCTGCATGAGTGTGGGTAGCCGCGTCACTCCCTAACAGCGAACAGGTGACTTCCAGACACAGGGACCGTGGCAGTGTTATCCGGCCAGGCACAATGCTCAGCGGGTTACCGGTGCTGCGCTCTCACGCTCTCTGGCTCCCATTGAATATTTAATGATTTATGCAAAGTAGCAGCGCTTCAACAGGAGAGACTGAGACCCTGAAACTGTGACATCGGGTCTAAGTGCACCTTACCCCCCGCCCCCACTTCGTAGTGCACTCCAGCTGTGCTCAGTCAGGTCTCCAGATGTCACGTGTCTCTGGGCAGGGAGCCTTGTCCCACTCCCTTCAGGCCAGGGCTTAATGGCTACACAGCCCTGCCTTCCCCTAACGGCTATCTTACCTTAGCCAGTCTGTCTAAAGGCCAGCACTTGGCCGTGCTTTCTCTCTGAGCACAAGGACCAGGCAGTGCCGGAAGTTGTAAGTTACGGCATGGCTCTTCCAAAGCAAAATACATTTATTCATCGGGTAAACGCATCATAGTAGAAACATTTTTTTTTTTAAAAAGTTCCTCTATGGCTACTTAACAGCAGAAATCCACCATGTCCCACACCTCCCCTTAATTGCCGCTCCCTGTTGATTTTTAGTTCCTGGAGGAGCTGCAGTAGCCCTCCCCTATGGGATAGAACACAATCATACATTAATACAATGGCCTCCAAAGATATTGCATAGGTTTGCGATATCAGCCACACCTACCTCATGGCCCAGTGGTTCAGGCAGGCCCTCGCTCATAGAGTGGGACTCCTGGGTTCGAATCCCTGCTCCATAGTGGAGAGTGGGGGGTGAACTTGGATCTCCCGCATCCTGGGCGAACACTCTAACCCCTGGGCTAAAAGTTCAAAGGACATGGACAGCAGTACCACTGCTGTGCTCGGTGACATGTGCTCAGAGCCAGAGCAGGCCCCCCATGCAAGTGAGCTGAGGATCTCAGTGAGGCTTAGGTATGAGCTGGGCATGAGGACTTAAGTACTGTGTGCACATGCAGCCCCAGAAATGTAGGCATCTCGGGAACTTTAGCGCACTGATTCCCTTTCTTCACTCCACCCTGTGGGTACATTCTTCTGAACCCACTCCCAGCACAAATGGAATGATCCTGGGTGGAGTAATAACTGCGGTTACCGCAGGGTTTAAACAAACCTGTGCCTTTGATGCAACAATCAGTGTCATGGCATGTCTGTGACTGCCACTATACATTTAAACAGTTCACTTCTTCTCAGACTTTAATTTCCAATTATATGCTATGATTTTGCACCTGGGGAAAAACAAGTACCTTGGTAATGATTTTATGCATCCTCTCCAGAGCCAATATTCTAGTTATGGGAAATTACTCTGCTGTTTCTTTCTAATTTTACTTTTATTTTTCAGTTTCAGATTTATTCTAGATTTTCTTGTATACCGAGCCTAGCACTTCATGGGCCTGGACTCTTGTATCGTTTCAATAGCAGCAGGGTCTCCATTCAGTTCCCAAGTTGCTTTACTTTCCTAAATATTGACATGGGACACCATTCTCACAAACATGTCATCCAGCTCTGGACTTGCATTGTCCATCTCTGTGGACAACACTTATTTTCTTCCTCTTTATTGGGATAGTTCTTTGCTTCTTAGTAATATTGGCAGCTCTGCAGAGATCTGCTGCTGCTTTAGTTACTGTTAAGTCTGTCTACCTCATCAACCACTCCTCTTAGCTCCAAACTCCTCCTTCAGCAGAGAATCTGCTAATTCTCCAACCCCACAGACTGCACTTTGGGCGCTAGTGCAGCACAAACAGTCAGATGTTGTGCAAACAGACAGGAAGATACCGTATGGTCCTTTCGCCACAGAATTTACAATCTGACCTAAGACCAGACCTACAGGTCAGTGTAACAAATAACAGAGGGGGCGCAGGGGAAATGGATTGTGGTAAGATTACTCTCCTCCATAGGACAGCTACAGCCTGGGGCATAGTTTGATATTCCCAAATAGTTTTAAAGTGTTTAAAAAAAAAAAAGTAAATACGAGCAAACCCCACTTGACCTCTCCCCAGCAAGTGGCAATTTCAAGTAGACACCATGGTAGAAACAGTTCTTGCAGAGCAGCTTGAGAGAAGAGGAGGCAGTGGCTTTGGAGAAGGGTATTTCCTGTGTAAAGGGCACTGTGAAAGGAAACATGAAGACACAGGCCTGATCTTGTTTATTGTCTGTTTTGTTCTCAGTAGCTGCAGGGCTAGTGCAGAGAACAGGAAAGAATCGCTTTTCTTTTTTTCCTTTTAGCTATTACAAAAAGTAGCTATTTAAGACTTTGTTCTAGTGAATGGAGTAGTGAAGTCCCCCTCCCACTATGCCTGCTCATGACTGGAAAGACATGTGACCTATTGGATACGCCACTGTTGTATCAGCAATAACTATCAAGACTATTCTTAAACCAAGAAGGATAAGGAGGAGGGGGGGTCAGGATGATACGAAAGGGCCAACCTCTGTCTTCTGCAGGCATTTTGTATGATTTACTTTGTAGCTGTGCTCACAAGTTGTTCTGGCAAAAAAGCAGTAATAAATCATTTAGCAACTCAGACTTGATGATGTGGCTTAAGGAGCATTAAAATGACATGACATCTTTTTTTTTAAAACAATACAACTGTGGTTGCACATTATCATTTTCACATGGGATATGCCATACTCCTCTTCATGAATGCAAGTGGCCAAGCGCTCTGATTATACCTTGGACACACAATTCTACATTTTCCCAGGCATTTGCCATCTGCACTCACTCCCGAGAGGATGTGTGAATTTCCAGCATGGTCACCCCACGCTTGGCATCATGTAACATTGCTGTTGCCAGCCCAGCATGCCTGAAAGACATACCCAAAACAATGGAACCGTCTACCAGCTATGTGCAAGGGCTTAGCTCAGAAAAACAATTGCGGGGATATCATGGCCCTGACATCTGACACCCCTCCTCCCCTTCCAGCTATGGAAAAGGTGGAGCCAGTCATCTCTGCAGAACCACGTCTCTCCCCTCCTCTTTTCTCTGGACCTTTCCAGGACGTGTGTGCTGGTCTTGCAGTGTGCAGGAGGTGGGGGAAAAGGGAACAGGAACACACGTTATCCCCTCATCCCATGGAGCTGATACAGAAAAAGCAATACTGCCTCACTGTAGGCGTCCTTTTAAAGAGGCTCCCTTGGGCACCTGCAGCCAGGGGAGAGCCTGGTAGTGCAGCTCCAGCAGAGCTATGTTTCCAAAGACGGAGACCAGATCATGGCCTCTGGTGCACCCGCAGGTCTGTATGGTTTGGAGGTAGGTCACATGGCTCCAGAAGAGGAGTAAACCCCACCACACGATGTATTGATCAGGCAGGAACTTTGTGAGGGGACCCTCAGACAGTTTTCTGCCTCTTACTCATATTTTACTGCAGGAAGAACAACCTGGCCCAATTCAGGATGCAACTAACAGCCATACTTTGCCACTAGACTGCAGTGGGCAGATCCCTGTATCTACGAGAGCCCTGGGACGTGCTCAAGCTCATCAGTGCAGGAGCTGACCCTCAAACAGCAGCTTTCATTGAGACACCAGCACCACTGCTAAAGACAGAAACACGCTGACAGGTATAAAAATACTATGACTTTTTTCCTATGCTATCAGAAAAGGCATAGAATCGCAGGACTGGAAGGGACCTCAGGAGATCTTCTTGTCTAGTCCCCTGCACTCAAGACAGAACTAAGTATTATCTAGACCCTCCTTGCCAGGTGTTTGTGTAAATGTCCAGTGATGGAGATGCCACGACCTCTCTAGGCGATTTAGTCCACTGCTTAACTGCCCCGACAGCTAGGAAGTTTTTCCTAATGTCCAGCCTAAACCTCCCTGGCTGCAATTTCAGCCCATTGCTTTTTGCCCTGTCCTCAGAGGTTAATGTGAACATTTTTTCTTCCTCCTCCTTGTAACAACCTTTTATGTCTTTGAAAACTTATATCCCCTCTCAGTCTGCTCTTCTCCAAAGTAAACAAACCCAAGTTTTTCAATATTGCCTCACAGGCCATGTTTTCTAGACCTTTAATCATTTTTGTTGCTCTTCTCTGGACCTTCTTCAATTTGGCCACATCTTTCCTGAAATGTGGCACCCAGAACTGGACACAATACTCCAGTTGAGGCCTAATCAGCGTAGCGTAGAGCAGAATAATTACTTATTGTCTTGCTTACAACATTCCTGCTAATACTACCAGAATGATGCTTGCTTTTTTTGTGAGTGTGACACCGTTGACTCATATTTAGCTTGTGATCCACTCTGACCCCCAGATCCCTTTCCGCAGCACTCCTTCCTAGGCAGTCATTTCCCGTTGTGTATGTGCAACTGATTGTAACATAGTATAGATTAGAACTTGACAGCCAGCTACTGACCTCCTGTGTGTGCCGAGATAAGCTATGATATGAGGTGTAATAGGGTCCAGGCATTACAAATATTCTTAAGGCCAAATGATTCTGTTATTTATTATTCATTCTGCAGTATCATTTAGAGGCCCTCGCCCCATTGAGCGAGGCACTGCACAACACACATACAAAGGAGTTGGTCTCTGCCCCCAGAGTTTACAATCTAAGTATGAGATTGTGACAAAACATAAAGTATGTGAGTGTATAAAAATACTGCTCGAGCATGCAGGGGTGAAATCAGGAAGGCCAAAGCACAATTGGAATTGCAGCTAGCAAGGGACGTGAAGGGTAACAAGAAGGATTTCTACAGGTATGTTAGCAACAAGAAGGTGGTCAGGGAAAGTGTGGGCCCCTTACTGGATGGGGGTGGCAACCTAATGACAGATGATGTGGAGAAAGCTGAGGTACTCAATGCTTTGTTTGCCTCTGTCTTCACAGACAAGATCAGCTCCCAGACCACTGCACTGGGCAGCACAGAATGGGGAGGAGGTGAGCAGACCGCAGTGCTGAAAGAACCGGTTCAGGACTATTTAGAAAAGCTGGACATGCACAAGTTCATGGGGCCAGATGCAATGCATCTGAGGGTGCTAAGGGAGTTGGCTGATGTGACTGAAAAGTCATTGGCCATTATCTTTGAAAACACGTGGCAATTGGGGGAGGGCCCAGACGATTGGGAAACGTAAATATTTGTTTGTCCCTCCTTTTTATAGTTTCAGTCCCCCTTCTGAAAAACATTTCCAGCTGAGAACCAGAAGCCAAAGGGCTTGGGTGGAAGGATGTTCCCTGCTGTTTTTTCACCTGTTTGAACTTCCTTTGTCTTCCCTTCCTGCTTGATGACTCTGTTTACTGCTTAAATGTAAATTAAGGAATGCACACATTCCTTTGTTTAGGACCGATCTGTTTGCCAACCTCAGTTTGGGCAGGGCTGTGGGGCTTGAGATGTGTGTTAACACCATACACTGGAATCTTATAACTTCACATACAATGTTTCCCCACACATTTTACCAAGACAATAATGATCAGCAAATGATGAGTTTTCAGATGATACCTTACAAGGCCTACTTTGTATAAAGATTATTACAATAGTGTGTAGGGTGTGAGTACAGAGGTACATTTTGTCAGAAGAGACAACGGGTGGATATAGGCAGACGGGAGAGCACAATAACAATGAAATGTTATTGGTCAGGATAAGCCGTGTGCACAGCATACCAGCAGCCTGACTAGTGTACTACAGCATGTTAGTGCATTCACCAGGTAAAAGGCAATGTTCTGTGTGGGAAAGCTGGAGTTGGTATATAGTCTATGAATTACCATAGGGGAGAGAAAGTATAGATCGGGGAGGAAGAATTTTTATTGTTCTGTAGGATGAAGTGGCCAACATAACTGATAAGTAAGAGAATGGTATATTTAAAGGAACTGGTGAAAGGACTGGTGACAGGCAGTGACAAGGTTAGGACTGTCTTTGTAGGAAAAGAGCCAAAAAAACCTTTAAGCATGGCAAACATATTTAGTAATAACACCCCGTTTAACTAGAGTCATGAATCAATTCAGATTATTTACAGACCAGATTCAGATGGGAAGGTATGTGAATCTACAATCATAATATCCAAGGGAAGTCCATGAATTCTGCAAATAGCCATTGGATTTGGTGTAACAAGCCTGCTATAGTTATTTTTATGTTCTGTCCACAAACTGTTTGCCTGCTCCCATGTATGTGTGGATTGAAATGTAAAGCAAGATCTCTAGGCAATTATACTGACTGTGAACATCCATAACATTTAGAAAAGTAATGACAATAATGAATTTTGTGTTATATGGTTCATTTCCTCATGTTAATGAGTCCCATGCTGAGCTGCTGAAATGTGGACTGAATCATACAACTGAGCTGCATGGCTAGTTTTCCTCCTACCATTGCCACTGGCTTTCTTCCTTGTTCCTGCCACACTGAGCCAACCCAATACCTTATACTTTAAAAGCAGTCCTGAGTTAAAAGGAAAGGTCAGTAACTGGTTAAAAGACAGGCAAAAAGGGGTAGGAATAAATGGTCTGTTTTCAGAATGGAGAGAGGTAAAAAGTGGTGTTCTTGAGGTATCTGTTGCGGGAGCAGTGCTGTTCAACATCACAAGTGATCTGCATAGGCATGCACAGCACACTTCATTAGGGTGTGCACACTTCATTAGGGTGTGCACACATTACCTAGGAGATTTTACCTGCCGCCGAAAACCATCCTTATGTTTGGCGGCAGCTCGCATCGCGCGCCAGGTCCTTCCCCGCCGCCGAAAAAACTGCCGGCGTTCTTATTTTCGGCGGCAGCTCGTGGCACCGGTCATGTCATTCCCTGCTGCCAGAAAAACTGCTGGCGTACTTATTTTCGGCAGGTATCTCGAGCCCTGCATTCGGGTGTGCCACCCCATGCACACGCCTATGCTGATCTGGAAAAAGGTATAAATGGTGAGATGGCAAAATTTGCAGGTGATACAAAATTGCTCAGGATAGTTCAGTTCACAGGAGACTGCAAAGACTTACAAAGGGATCTCATGAAACTGAGTGACTGCATCAAAATGGAAGATGAAATTCAATGTTGATAAATGCAAAGTAATGCACATTAGGAAACATAATCCCAACTATAAATACTTATTAGAATTTGCTATGGATTGAAAAATATGAAGAGTAATTAGCTTTTTATTTGTAATAGACTAAAGGAATTTCGATGGAGAACGATGTCTAAAAGTAATTCTCTTCACTGCTGTCATCACCAATGGTTAAAGAGAACTTCTTTTTAACACCAATAACTTTATAAATACAGTTATTTTTAAGGACCACTCAGTCCCTGCTGAGGTGCTTCGGGACCATTACAATCATCAAACCTGACATCTTGCATAACGCTGGCCAAAACACCCTATCAAATAATTTTGGCATCAAATTAATTAATTTATGTGTCTGATAATTCTGTTCTTTACTATAGTTTACAAGTTACTATAGTTTCAAGCAATTTGCCTTGTACTGAAGTTAGGCTTACCAGCCTGTAATTGCCAGGATTGTTTCTGGAGCCTTTTTAAAAAATTGGGTTCACATTATCTATCATCCAGTCATCTGGTACAGAAACTGATTTAAATGATAGGTTACATACCACAGTTAGTAGTTCTGCCATTTTGCATGAGTTCCTTCAGAACTCTTGGGTGAATACCATCTGGTTCTGGTGATGTATTGCTGTTTAATTTATCAATTTGTCCCAAAACCTCCTCTAATGACACCTCAATCTGGGACAGTTCCTCAGATTTGTCATCTACAAAGAATAGCTCAGGTGTGGGAATCTAGTTTCTCTGCAGTAGCTTTATCTTCCTTGAGTGCTCCTTTAGCATCTTGATCACCCAGTGGCTCCTCTGGTTGTTCAACAGGCTTCTGATGTATTTAATACATTTTTTTGCTGTTACTTTTTGGGTCTTTGGCTAGCTGTTCTTCAAAGTCTTTTCTGACCTTCCTAATTATATTTTTTATATGTCACTTGCCAGAGTTTATGTTCAGCCATGGTGGCACTTTTTGGGTCCTTTTACTGTGTTTTTTAATTTGGGGATATACATTTAAATTGAGCCTCTGTTATGGTGTCTGTAAAAAGCTTCCAGGTGCCTTGCAGGGATTTCACTTTTGGCACTGTACCTTTTAATTTCTGTTTAGCTAAATTCCTCCTGCACATCCACTAATGTTATATATGCCATCATGTGCCAGCAATGCCCCTCTGCCATGTACGTTGACAAACTGGACTATCACTACGCACAAGGATAAATGGACACAAATCAGACATAAAAAATAACAACATCCATAAACCAGTGGGAGAACACTTTAATTCCCCAGGGCATTCTGTCTCTGACCTGAAAATTGCTGTACTTCTCCAAAAAAACTCCAAAAACAGACTTCAAAGAGAAACTGCTGAGTTAGAAATGATCTGCAAACTTGAGACATTCAAACGGGGTTTAAACAGAGACTTGGAGTGGCTGTCTCACTACGGAAGGTAAATTACTTTGCTCACCCATTCTCACCTCCTACTCAAGGGTCGTCATTAGATCTTAAGTAGGTCTTAGGTCTCCACCTCCCCCATTGCTCTCAATGCACCTGGATATCTATAAGATGTCTCTGTGTTACCTATTTTCTGTATTACTGCATCTGAAGAAGAGAGCTGAAGTCTCTCGAACGCTTATGCCTGCAACTATTAAACGTGTTAGTCTTTAAAGTGCCACCGAACTCTCCTTGTTTTTCCTCATTTTAGTGTCGTGTGCCTTTCTGTAATTAAATGCTACTGCGGTGGGCTGCTTGGGTGTGTCTCCCCTTCTCCCCCCGCCCGCTGTTGAACTTTATTCCGTTACGGTCACCGTTCCCGAGCGGTTCCCGCTCTGTTCGGCTCTTGGACCAGATCCGGGGCTGCGTTTAGGACTAAGTCAAGAACTGCCTCTGTCCCGGTGGGTGCCAGGCTAGCGCTCCAAGAAGCCGGGGTTAATAAGGGCACCAGACAGGGTCTCCCGCACCCGCCCTGCGGCGCCGTGTGCCGGTCGCTGCGGGGCTAGCTGGCGTGCCCCGTTGTGACAGGTTCTACCACAGGTACCGCCTCGCCACGCTCCCCGCCCGCCGGCGGCTGTCCGCCCGCTCGGGGCTAGCGCCGCCCGGCTCCAGCCCTGCTCCGCAGCGAAGGGACCAGCCCGCCGCGAGTGCACGGCGCGGCCGGGTCCGGGTCCGGGTCCTGGCCTGGGCTCCCGGCTTCCCTGCGCACACAGCGCCCCCCCCGCCCAGCTCGGCGGCCCGGCCCAGCGCTTGCGCCCAGCGAGGACCCCCAGCCCCCGAGGCCCGTTCTCAGTAGCGGTCCGGGTCCGGGGCCCTCACCGCCCCTCAGCACCTGCCGGCCCCCTCGCGCGGCCCTCTGCCCCTCCCCCCTCGCGCGGCCCTCTGCCCCTCCCCCCTCGCGCGGCCCTCCCTCAGCTCAGCGCAGCGCAGCTAAGCCGCCCCCCGGGCCGGGCCGGGTCGCCATAGGGACTAGTGGGGGGAGGGGGCTGACTGGGGGGCCGGCCGGCCCCGCCCCCAGGAGATAAGGCGAGACGTCACATCCGGGCGGCCCTCTCCACTCCCCCCCTCCGCCGCCTGCGCGCGGAGCCGGTTGGAAGCGGTTCCGCCTCCCGCCCGCCCGCCTCACAGGAGCGCGGAGCGCGGCCCGCCCGGCTCGCGCCGCCGGGGCCATGGGGCTGAGCTAGGGGCGCCGCGCCGCCGGGTGAGTGAGTAACGGAGGGAGTGAGGGGCCGGGCCGGGCCGGGCCGGGCGGGACGGGCCGGGGGCCGCGCTAGGCTGCGCTGCGCTGAGCGGCGCTGCGGGGCCGGCCGGCCGGCGCGGGCACGCGTGAGGCGAGGAGTGCGGTAGGGCTAATGCCTCGGGCCGGGCCGCGCCGCGCCGGGCCACACGCGCCGCCGCTCCCGCCACGTGCCCCGGCGCCGCCTGGGTGGGCCCCGCTGTCCTGCCCTCCCGGGCTGCCGCGCCCTGTCCCGGCCCGCCGGAGGGCTGGGGCGCGGCGGGGGCGGGGCGGGGCGGGCCCCGCTCTCCCTGCGGGTCGGGCTCTCCCACCCCTGCCTGCCGCCGTGGGGCCGGACCTTCGCCCGCACCGGGCCCCAGCCACCCACGTGGGTTTGTTTTGCTCGGCCGGGCCGTGTCGGGGCCGAGCGGAGTCGCTGCCCGCGTGGGCCCTGTGCGCTGCCGGCGGGGCTGCAGCCCGCTCCCTGCCCTCGCTTCGCCTCTGCGCGGCCGGGCAGGTGCCGCCGCCCCCCCAGTGCCGGACGGACGGACGGACACCGGGCGAGGCGGGGCAGGGCAGGTCCGGTCCGCGACCAGCCATTGCCTTCGCCGCTGCCTGCAGAGCCACGTCCCCGGCGGTGCCGGCGTGCCCGCCGTGCGTGTGCTGCCCGCACTCCCATCCGACGGGCAGCCCGTGCACACGGACCTGCCGTGAGTCACACGGATTCGGTTACTCGCCTTCATTCAGAAAACGCAGCTGCGAACATGTCGCTGGGCAGGGCGGGTCTTGTTCCACCTGCATCTGCCTCCCCCTGGCAAGAGCCCGTCTAACTGTGGTTAGTCCTGCAGCCCTGGTACTGGCACCACACTTATCCGTTCTTGGTGTGAGTGTGTGTGCTCTTGCGGTCGTTAGACTGGCAGTATTATTGACAGCCTCTACACGAGAACGTTTGACAGCTTCGGAAGGGGTGTTTGGGTTTATGTTCAACGGGAATATCTGTTGGTAAGTGGCTGTTGTAATACAAATAGTACTGTTTTCAGTACACGGCACCTTCCTCTAGTTGTGGGCAATAACTATCCTATTTGTTGGGGGATCTTCTGAGTCACAATAGTGACACTAAAGTCCCAAAATCAAATTATAGTCTTAGTTTCTGAACATTTAAGGGTACACATAAATATTTTCCAGTTTTTAAAGAAAAATATTTTTAATGCTTTTCTTTCCCACTTTTTTGTTATCTTTTTGTTTTTATATTTGTTTTAGGCGGTCCCCTCCTACTGTCATCTGAGTTTTCTCATCACTTACTTGCCCTGCCCCAGCCCAACCGTCTGAATTTTAGCTACATTTCAAAGGACTATATAGGTAACACACAGACATAGGAACCTTTGGGATTTCAGTTCTGGTGAAGGATGATGGGAATCCTGTGTATTTCCCAGCCTCCTTGCATTTTGCCACTCAAGTGAGAGAATTTCACAGAATCAGCCTATAGCAATAGTTCTTGCTCCTCATCATCACTTTGACTAGAAGAACTGCACTACAGACTGTGTTAGATTTACTTACCTTTGGAATGTAACCTAATTTAAATTTTAATTAAATACCAAACCTATTTTTCTGTTACATAGGTGTAAAAGTGACCTTTCCAATTGGTACATTCAGCCAGTAGGAATGCTTTTATGGAACCTATGGAATGAGGCAGGGTGGAATGATTTAAATCAAGGTGATGATTTAAATCAGGGGTCCCAACCTTTGAGTGAAACTAGTTAACAGCCCTTCCCTCCACCGGCTATAAACACATATGAGTAATAATAACACTAAATTACGTAAATGTACTACTAATAAATTACTCTTACCTGAGTAAGAAGCTAAGCCTTCCCTGGCACAGCTGCCACCGTACGCCCTGTGTGGACCCGCCTCATCCCATTCCCCGTGGACAGAGGGTAATGGAGGCAGTGGGTGCTGGTGAGCTGGCCGGCACTGCTCCAGGCCCCCACTGGCAGAGGGCTGCTCCACTCTGGCTGGGCGCCAGGCCCGCTTGGGGGTGCAGGGGAACTGCTCTTCTGCTTTAGTTGGTGTGGAGCTCAGGGCTGCTGTGACCAGCTGGCACGGTGCTCGGGGGGCTAAATTACCTCAATATTACTGAAGCCTCACGTACCCCTGTAATTTTCGATGCCCCCCTCAAGGGGGTCGCACACTCCAGTTTGGGAATCATTGATTTAAATTACTAAATGGAAAGCCTTGATTTAAATTATCTGTTTTAATGAACATTTCCATTTAGACGTCCATTATTTCAAAGAGAGGTGCCTTCTCATTCATTGATATAAACATTGAACTGTGTTAATTGGAATATAATTAAACACACACAATAGCATATTCAATGTATTTTTATTGAACAAAACAACCTTAAATGTGTTGGATACATAAACTTCTCTTATCCAAACATGTTTTACATTTACAACTAAATTATAATAAGTTTAGGCCACAACCTATGTGGTATTAAATTTGCATTTCATTTTTAACAGGTTTATTTAAAAAAAAAAAAAAGGTATAATTTAAATGATAAAAATCCAATTTAAATAAAAATCTGATTTTTTTTTTTTTTGGTTTAAGTGACTCTGCACTCTTAACCCTAGATAAACCTGATTTAGTGTTTAGCTCACTCTGTTGTAGATGAGAGAGAATTCTAGTGGTATTAACAAATCCGTTGCTTCTTGATCAAACTGCACCTTTATGTATAAATGAGCAATACTGCCTTCTAATAGTATGTACTTGTCACTTTCCTATGACATGAGGTACATTCTTACTGTTCAATAAAACCCCAATTCATACATGGGCAACCATGGTGTTGATAACTCTTGTAAGAAATGTATTCCCTGTAAGGAACCTTCATAACTGTTTGTTTTGATAGGATATTGGTCAGCTGAGTTTTTTAAAAACTCACCTGATCAAGTTTTCCAGTTGTATTTAGACCTTTCACTATTTACTTTTACATTTTTAAAAGCACTTATCCTGATTGGCCCCAAACATTTATATCATTGAAGTATATAAATCATGGATGATAATTCCAAACTGTAACCACTTGAACTCAGACTAAGCCCCAATAGCAACACCATAGCAAAACAACCTCTCTCAAACATCCACCCTCTATCCCTCAACCCATTTCCTTAGCAAAGGCCTGGGAATGAGCCTGACCTAAGCCATCTTCTGAAGGTCAATACATTGAGATTTTATCAGACCAAGGAGGAGATCATATTCAAGCATTGAGGACCCTTCAGAGGAAATGCCCAGCCACTTACACTTCATACCACCGCTGCTATTTGGTGTTGCTGCAGTATATCACAGGGCAGAGAGGAGCTCTTCAGTAGCTAGGTTCCAAACCAAGTTTAGGGCTTCGGGGGATCTAGTCTAACAATCTGAGCTCCATCTGGAAGCTAATTGGAAGCTAGTGCAGACTATGGCTGTAGCATGCTCTCACTGTGGATGGGCACTGGGCAGGCATGCCACTGCATTCTGCACTAAAGTGTGCTAAACACACATACCTCAGAAGCTTAGAGTGTTTGTACTTCAATAGTTCTTTCATCTTTTCTGTTTTGTTTTTTTTCTCAGAACAAATGCCAAATCTTATACATTTTCTGTGAAGTCTTGGATATCCAGCAATTTAGACAAAATTTTATTTTAACTCCTATTTTTAACTCCTTCAATCCACTCATTTGCTTCTTTCCCTTCCTTCTCTGTACTGATGTGTGGTAATCACCAGTCAATCACACATTTGCATTATTGATCAACAGCTTTCACATTTTCTACCTTTACATTCAGAAACAATCAAGTGAATTCGGCATTGTGAAAACTGAAAAACAAGATAAGCTAGGTAGCTTTGTACGACCACATTATCAGATACCCTATCCAACTTCCAGAAGTTCCCAAATTCTAGAAAGCCAAGGCCCCTCTCAAGTGACAGCTTTACTTACTGCGTCCCCTCTCTGCCATGAACATTCAGTGATAGTTGGTTAATGCATTAGGCTTGCCTTTCTCATCAGCAGTGGCTCCATCCACATCCCCTCTTTCCTCTAGTCTTCTAGACAGTTCTAAAATTTTTGTTTCCTTATAAGCAAAAGAAGGACCTTGATGTTTTCATCACTTCCTTTTAAGTTCTTAGACTAGTTAGTTTTTATTCATAAATTAGGTTCTAATTTTTGTTTTTATTAAAAAGTTTCCAATATATATATTCATGTAATTACTTTAGAATGTCACAGAAATACTAAAAATGAAAAAGAAAAATCCTCTGAAAAAATCCACTGCTGGATTTTTAACATTGCTACTCCTAATAGTAAGTTCTATGCTTAGTCATTGTAGGATCAGACCATCTGATCATAGTTACCCAAGTTTAATGTTTTAATTGTTTTTCCTTGTGGTTTATTAAAATATGATTATATTTTGAATGCTGAGAAGTCTGGTCCAGTTGAATAATTCTAGAAAAACTAGCTGTGAACACATTTATCACTTCATATCGGCAGAGTTATATAGTGTTTAGCCTCATAACTTTCTTTGTTTGCCAGTGCAACTAAAATAGTAAGTTTCAACTATTTTAGCTCCCCTCCCCTTTTTTATTTTTTTGCAGGGGACTCAGCTGCTGGATCTAGTCTGCACTGCATTTTCAGACAGGTTAGCTATGCTTTTCTGTGAACAACTAAATTTGAAAGCATTGCTGCTTTTCTTCAATTACCTTTTTGAATAAAGTTGACTTTTCTAAAACATTGCCTTCTCTAGGTTAGAAGATGAGATTGTTTTTTAACTTGTGAAAAACAGCTGGCCACATCTGTTTTACTCTTTTTTAACTTGTTGAAGGGTTAGATACTGTAAGTTGCCATTACTTATTGCTGCTGCTGTTCTGCATATATAGGTTTTTACTTTTTTCTTCTCTTTGGGTTTATCTGCACTTGACTTTTTTACCTTGAGTGAGCCCTGAGATAAAGCACACACTTCTGTAACAAGGAATAAATGTTTGGGGACTTTTCAGGGTAGCTTTCACAACTAGTGTGTTTACTATCCTTAGTTAATTGGCAATCAATCCACTTGAGAGGTTTTTTTTTTTGTTGTTTTTTAAAGTCTAGTGTAGACACATTCTTCAAGAACTGAAAAGTAGTATTTCACTTGTGAACTTCATTTGGTTTAACTTCTTATTCTCTGCTGATAATTCTGTAGTCAGCTAGGGTCATCTCTCCCTTCCTTCCCTCCTCCTCTATTCCTTTTGACAAACATGGATGTTTCTGATTGTTAAGGTGGCTTGCTGGTGTATAATAGATGTCTAGCATTTTGCACAGTATCAGGCCTGGTCTACACTAGAAAATTAGGTCGGTTTAACTACATTGGTTAGGGATGTGAAAAAGCCACAGCCTGGAGCAGTGTAGTTAAGCCCACCTAAGTCCCGATGTAGACAGTACTAGGCCAATGGAAGAATTCTTCTGGTGAGCTAGCTTCCGCCTTTTGTGGAGGTGGATTATCTACTCCAATGGGAGAATCCTTCCCGTGGGTGTAGGTAGCGGCTACATTGAAGCAGCTATGCCACTGTAGTGTTTTAAGTGTAGAGAAGCCCTCAGTGTAATCACCTGCTTGATGGAACTCTGCAGCAATTTAACAGCATACAGCAATGCCACCCAGCAGTTTAGGGCAGCAAGTGAAAAATACTGTACTAACAACAATACTGAGCGCTTCACAAAAGTGGATAAGCACTACTGTAGCTGTTTTAGAGGGGGATCTAAGTTACAGAGAGGTTAAATGACTTGCCCAAGGTCATACAGCAAGCGGTAGATCCCAGAGAAGAACCAAGGTCTTCTCTCAGACCAATGCCGTGTCTTCTGGCCCCTGCTGCCTCCTATTACTTGTATACTGCCAACTGTATGTGAGGTGCTTTAAAAATAGGTAAGAGAACATAGACGCTTGTCTCAGTGAACTAAACAGTCTAGCTAGATAATGCACAAACATAAGAATGGTGGGGTGAGAAGTGACAAAAGCAGTATGGTTTAGAGGTCTGCTCAGGCCTAATTTTATAACCTAACCCAGCCGCCGACCCGAACTTGACCCAAGAGTGAGTTTTTTTTTCAGAACCTACAGGACCCAAACCTGTGTCAGCGCTGCTGCTGCCTCCTCTGTGGGGCTTTGCTTGGCAGGGGCTTTCTGCTCCCTGTGCCTGTGATCCATCTCTGGTTACCTCCTGCTCTTGGGGTCATCCTGATGGTTGCTGTTTGCCCTGCTTCTGTCAGATGCTTCTGCTCTGCAGAGCTGTGTGTGGTGTGGAGTGAGAAGTGGTGTGACTCATTGGCATGCTCACTCCACAGCGCATGCCACACACAGCGAGGTGGGTGGCAGTTGGCAGGCCGGGGGCACACAGCTGCTGCTGTGCCAACCCTGAGCAGTAGGAGGTTATCAGAGATGACTCACGGAAGCCTGAGAGGGTCAGGTTATTTTCAGATCTGACCTGAGGCTAGTATGGTGAAACAGGGAAGTTTAGCATACGACTTGTCTGGGATTTTAATATTCAATAGCAATTGCAGGGGAAACTTTAGGAAGGCAGAATGTAGTTACTGAAATAGGAATTTGATTAGCATATTAGAGCTAGCATTTCTAAAATTCCACTGGATCTGGACCTCACTTTTTCTTCTTAAAGAGAGCACCTCCAGCAAGACAATTCCTCCAATCACCTGGCTTGGTCACCAGCGTTTCAAGTATGAACCAGGGCACACAGCCAACACAGTGCTGAAAAAGCCAAAGATATTGAATTGTTTATTTTCCTATCCAGTCATAAGTGTTCCAGCTCCTGCTGTTCTGGAAATTGTTTATGGGAAATGTCACTTTCCATTTACACCCTTTTCTCCACTCTACTTCCATACTAACTCATACTTCTCATCCATTTCTAGTTAGCAACAAGGGTGATACCGTGTTCGGCATCTGTTATAGACTACCAGACCAGGAGGATGAGATAGACGAGGGTTTCTTCAGACAATTGGTGAAAGTTTCCAGATCACAGGACCTGGTTCTCATGGGGGACTTCAATCACCCTGATATCTGCTGGAAGAGCGATACAGCAGAGCACAATCCAAGAAGTTTTTGGAGAGTGTTGCGGAGAACTTCCTAGTTCAAATGCTGGAGGAACTTATCAGTGGCCGTGCTCCTCTTGACCTGCTGCTCACAAACAGGGAAGAATTGAAAGGGGAAGTAGAAATGGGTGGCAACCTAGGGAGCAGTGACTATGAGATGGCGGAGTTCAGGATCCTGACAAAAGGAGAACAGGAGGATAAGGACTCTGGACTTCAGAAAAGCAGACTTTGACTCCTTCAGGGATCTGATGGGATGATTCCCTGGGAGGCTAATATGAGGGGGAATGGAATCAAAGAGAACTGGCTGTATTTTAAAGAAACCTTATTGAGGGCGCAGGAACAAACCATCCCAATGTGCAGAAAGAGTAACAAATATGGCAGGCGACCAGATTGGCTTAACAAAGAAGTCTTCAGTGAGCTTAAACACTAAAAAGAAGCTTACAAGAAGTGGAAGCTTGGTTAAATAACTTATAAAAATACTGCTCGAGCATCAGGGGTGAAATCAGGAAGGCCAAAGCACAACTGGAGTTGCAGCTAGCAAAAGACATGAAGGGTAACAAGGGTTTCTACAGGTATGTTAGCAACAAGAAGGTCAGGGAAAGTGGGCCTCTTACTGAATGGGGGAGGCAACCTAATGACAGATGATGTGGAAAAAGCTGAAGTACTCAATACTTTTTTTGCCTCTGTCTTCACAGACAAGGTCAGCTCCCAGACTACTGCACTGGGCAGCACAGAATGGGGAGGAGGTGAGCAGCCCTCAGTGCTGAAGGAACAGGTTCAGGACTATTTAGAAAGGCTGGACATGCACAAGTCCATGGGGCCAGATGCAATGCATCCGAGGTTGCTGAGGGATTTGGCTGATGTGATTGCAGAGCCATTGGCTATTATCTTTGAAAACTCTTGGCGATTGGGGGAGGTCCCAGATGATTGGAAAAAGGCAAATACAGTGCCCATCTTCAAAAAAGGGAAGGAAGAGGATCTGGGGAACTACAGACTGGTCAGCCTCAACTCAGTCCCCTGAAAAATCATGGAGCAGGTCTTCAAGGAATCCATTTTGAGGCACTTGGAGGAGAGGAAGGTGATCAGGAACAGTCAGCATGGATTCACCAAGGGCAAGTCACGCCTGACCAACCTGACTGCCTTCTATGATGAGAGGACCGGCTCTGTGGATGTGGGGAAAGCGATGGACGTGATATACCTTGACTTTAGCAAAGTTTTTGATACGGTCTCTCACAGTATTCTTACCAGCAAGTTAAAGAAGCATGATGAATGGTTGGATGAATTGACTATAAGATGGATAGAAAGCTGGCTAGGTCATCAGGCTCAACAGGTATTGATCAACAGCTCGATATCTAGTTGGCAGCTGGTAACAAGCGGAGTGCCCCAGGGGTTGGTGCTGGGGCTGGTTTTGTTCAACATCTTCATTAACGATCTGGAGGGATGGGGTGGATTGCACCCTCAACAAGTGTGCAGATGACACTAAACTGGGGGAAGTGGTAGGTACACTGGAGGGCAGGGATAGAATACAGAATGACTTAGACAAATTAGAGGATTGGGCCAAAGAAATCTGATGAGGTTCAACAAGGACAAGTGCAGAGCAGAAGAATCCCATGCAGTGCTACAGACTGGGGACCGACTGCTAGGCAGCAGTATGGCAGAAAAAGACCTGGGGATTACAGTGGACAAGAAGCTGGATATGAGTCAACCATGTGTCTTTGTTTCCAAGAAGGCTAATGGCATATTGGGCTGTATTAGTAGGAGCATTGCCAGCAGATTGATGGAAGTGATTATTCCCCTCTATTCAGCACTGGAGAGGTCTCATTTGGAGTACTTTGTCCAGTTTTGGGCCCCCTACTACAGAAAGGATGTGAACAAATTGGAAAGAGTCCAGCGGAGGGCTGGAGCACATGACTTAGGAGAGGCTGAGAAGTTATATTTTACACTTTTGCTTGGCTAAAGTTCATTTTAGGAAGTTGACATACACTGTTACCACTAGAAGCACTGAATTCAACTGTGCCTTAACAGATCTAAAGAAAACCCAGGGGGAAGTGTTCTAAAGCTTTGTTTACTAAGGCTTGGTCTATGCTGCAGTGTTAGGTTGACATAAAATAGCTTTTGTTGACCTAATTATGTCAGTTTACACACTACAGCCTTGCTCCTGCCGATGTAAGTGCCCTACTACGCTACATAATTCCACCTCCCCGAGAGGTGTAGGGTGTATGTTGGTGTAATTAGGATGACATAGTGTCTGTGTGAATGCTGTGGGTTATTTACAGGGACTGATGGCTCTCATTCTTGTCAATTTCATGGCTCTAGCATGGAGCCCTGAAATTTAAGAAGAAAGCAGGGTGGGTGGGAGGCTCCAGCTAGAGCCTGGATGCTGCCCACCAGGCTCCTGCTTTCTCACTCACTGTTGGGGGCTTGGGAGCTGCCTGGGCTCCCTGTGCCCAGCCAGGTGGTTCCTGGATGCTGAGGCTCCCCATTCCCCACTGGGAGCCCAGCTGCACCAAGGCTGCCCACCAGGAGCCCGACTACCCTGAGGCTCCCAGCGCCCTGCTGGGAGGTCTTTGGGCAGCTACCGTGCTCCTGGTGGGAAGCAGGGAGCCAGGAGCCTGGGAACAGCCTGGCTCCTAGTGGGGAGCTGTGTGCGGAGTTGAGCGCCCAGGCTCTCAGCCCTCCACACTGCCCCTCTTAAGTTGGTGAAAGCACTCTTGTTAAGGATGTGCTCCTCTGACAGAAGGGCAGTTGGATGTGAACCACTGCAGTAATTACTGTGGTGGCTCTAAGTTGACCTAACATAGGTTGACTTCAGTTTTTAGTGTAGACATGCCATGATTTCAATCTGTTTGTCTCTTTGTTAGAGAAAAATAAGAAAAATACATTCTTGAATACACTGTAAAGGGAGGCACTTCTTAAAGCAAAAGCAATTTCCCTGAAATCAAAAGTTTCAGGAAGAATTTTCTAAAGATTTACTTTCATTTCCATGATTAGGTTTGATTCCTTTCCGACATCCCACCCCAACACACACATTATGAAGCTACTGCTTAAGTATACACTACACTCTTTAAAGCAGTCTGAGGCCACAATCATGCAAACATGAACTACACCCAGCAGTCAATTAAGTATGCGTGTACAGGCATACCTACACTACAGTCACTACAGCGACATAGGTATGGAGCTGCAGCTGTGCTGTTGTAGTGCGGTAGTGTAGATGCTTTCTACATTGATGGAAGGGGTTTTTATGTTGATGTAGTTAATCCATCTCTCTGAGAGATGATAGGTTGACGGAAGATTTCTTCCATTGACCTAGCTGTGTCCACTCCTGTGGTCAGGTCAACCTAACTGCAGTGCTCAGGTCTCAAAATAGGTAGGTTGATCTAATTTTTAAGCATAGACTGGACCTAAGTATTTTGAGGATCAGGGCCTTATCTTGTGCTCTCTTTGGGACAGTGACTGTCTTTTGCTACAGATGTGTGTGGTGGCTAGTACGACCGGTCCTTGAGATGGTTTAGGCCTTTTGGCAGTACTGTGGTACAAATAAGTATGCTATATATTCTTCCACTCTTGAAAATAAGGCATACAATTTAAATAGTGCATGAATCTATATATGCACTTGGCATGGTAGGTCTTAAAAGTTTAAATAACCCTCCTTCCTTCCCCCCCCCCCCCCAACTGCCCTCCCCCCCAAAAAAAACCTGATTGATTTTGTAGCTCATTACCTCATAGTCTTTCCTAGATAATTGTTAGTCTAAATGTTTAAAATTGTACGCTCAAGTGTTTCCTGTTTCACGTTGTTGTACAGTAAGATAAAAATAAAAAGAGTTTCATTGAGGAAACGCTACTTCCTTTATTACGTAACTTACATGTCAGAGAATAAGGTTCAGTAGATGCTAGTCCATGGTTATATTTTGCTCGCAACTCTGAAATAGCCCAGTCCCTAACTGAAACTCAACTCCAGCCTTTTACCACAGGAGAGGAAAGATAACATTTAGTAACAGAGTGTACATGACTCAGCAGCTGGGGGGAATTATGAAAATGACTTGAATAAAAAGGCACAGATTTTTAAAGGTAGGTAGGTGTTGCTGGACTCAGCATTGTAATACCAAACTGATTTAGGAACCTAAAACTCATTTTCAAGGGTTTTAGGCACTTAGGAGTCTAAATCCCATTGTTGATGAAATTTAGACTCCTAAGTGCCTAAATCCCTTAGGAAAATGAAATTTAGGTTCCCAAATCATTTTGGCATTGGGACCTGAGTGCAGCAATGTTGAAATAGCTTTAAAAATCTGGATCAAAGCATTATGTACAGAATTCCTCTCCTCCACTGTTTTAATATAAACTTGGGTTCAGAATATGTTTTTGGCAGTTACTCTTGTTACTTCGATTCATTCACTTATTTTAAAACTGTTTGCATGACTCTTAATTCTTTTTCCCTTTGAACCTTCCTTCTCTACATACAAAAAGATCACAATTTGTCAGTGGCTGCATGACTCTGAAAAAATAGATGTTTTCTCAGTGTTTTTTTTAAGAACACAGATTACTGTATCAGAAAAGCATGACGTTTTTATCTTTTATGGAATGAGTATAAATTGAGAGAGGATGTTCTGACTTGGAACATTCTCTTCTGCAAGTGTCCCCAGAAGAACCATTTCCCTCCTTTCTGCAGGTGTCTTATTTTTTATTAGTCTCCATTTATGGTAGGATCAAAAGGCATTACAGATAAGTGTTAGGTTAATGATTACCATGTTGTTTTAAAATTGGATGGAATAATATATGGTATTCTGGTGAATCTTTATTTTTTGTGATTTGTTTGGTAAAATAACCAAAAACAATGAATTAATTGATCGGATTGTTATTTTAAAAAAATGCACAAGCTAGACGTGTCTTATTTCTTACCTTATCTTGGTTCAGGAGGATCATATGCACTCAGTTTGAATACCGGAAAAGAAGGTTTAAGCAGATTACTGTTACGTTGCTTGCTTGTCTGCCTTTTTTTGAATACTGCTTGCTGTCATTGTATTGTTAAGCATTTTTCTTTCAATGGAAATTAACCTTTTCCTTGATCTAAATTGAAAACTTAAGGTCTGACTTCCTAATGGGTGTTCAAGCACTTTGACTTGAACAGAATCTATGGGTGCTGAAAATCAAGCTCATAATACCCTGTTACTGGCAGGTGTATTGCTATTGAAATGATTGTGGTGACAGAAATTCAGTATTATTGCTGTACAACAGTCAAGCAGGTGGGAAAAATGAGTTTCAGGAGGGACAGGGGAACTTCATATTTAGAAAAAACAAGAAAGATAGATGGATTTTTTAAAATCTCTGTATCATTTTAATGTTTCCCCAATGTGAAAGTCATGTTCTAAATTGGACTTTACAGTATTTTGGAAATAGGAGTCTGATTTTTGTTAAAAGGTGGAGGATAGCTTCTGCTTACTTAAGTGTATTACCAAACAAAATTCAATGATTGGATACAGCCTAGCACAGGGATCTAATTTGAGACATTTGGATTAGAGGTGGCCAGACCTCTTAGGTACAGGTCACACCATGAGGGAATTCTTCTTGTTGGCTGTCTAGCAAACCAAGGCTAAGTCTAAACTTTTGATTAGGGATGTATTGGTTTTTTTTTTTTTGTACCAAAAGAGTTGTCATAGAATCAGAGTTGAAAGGGACCTCAGGAGGTCATCTAGTCCAGCCCCCTGCTCGAAGCAGGACTAACCTCAGCTAAATAATCCCAGCGAGGGTTTTGTCAAGCCGCAGCTTAAAAACCTCTAAAGATGGAGGTGAGTGTGTGAGAGAGACAGAGAGAGACGGTGTGTGTGCACCAGCCAAGCAGCAGCAGCCTTGCAAGCACAATGTGATCCTGGAAAAAGCTAGAGAGCGAACCTTGGGGCTGTAAGCTAAAAAACTGCTACTTTTGTTTTCGTTTCCTCCTGTGTTCCGCGAACCAGTACTTTGTATGTTCCTTGTAAACAAACAAGATTGCATCAAAGAAAATTCATCAATTTCTACTGCCAATTGCAACATCCCAAGGCCTCAAGGACTTCAACCAGCCGCTTGGGTCAAAAAGGGAGAACGTTACTTAACTTCTGAAGTAAATCCAGGTTTGTGGAACTATTCTGAATGACTCGAAAGCAGCTAGATTGACCATGGCTTGAACCTTGACAGGAATGTAGTGGCACGGAGGGTAAATTTCAGGACGGCGAGTTCTATTGGGAAGTGTGTGGGCGCAAGCTCGCCCACAGCTGAAGGCCCCATCCTCAGCCTCCGGGGAGGAGCTACTGGGTCCGGGACTCAACTAAGTATGGGGGACAACAAATGAAAAAACAGGAACGGGTGTGGGGTCAAAGAGTCAAATGTAGCAAATCTGAAGGTGACACCAAACAGAGAACCCCAGACATCGCCGATTGCTCCGTAAAGGTGCCTAGGGAGTCAGACGCAGCCCAGAGGAACTCTGCCCGGATCATGAATGGACAGAGGAAGGGAAATAGGCCCCATGGTTGCAGAGCAACTCCACAGCCAACATCCTGTCCCTGGTGTTACAGATGGTAACTTTGGCTAGCACCAGGAGGAGGTTGACGAGGTGGTCTCACCACTTTGTGGGGCCATGAATGAGGTATGCATACATCAGAAGTGCAGCCAGGACCTTAGGAGCAGGTTCTAATCAGGGTTCTCTTGCTGTCCCTGTCAGAAACTTGCAATATGAACATGTACAAGTTACCTTTTCCTCAGTTTCCCCATCTGTGAAACGAGGCTATTACACCCTCCTCCCCCCCACGGGGCTGTTGTGAGGCTAAATTATATGGTCATAGCCACATAAATTTTTGAGGTAAGTAAATCCCCTTCAGCAGCAATCTCTCAGCTAATTTATACACTGGTGTTTCAGTGGCTTTTTTACATAGTTGGCTTATATTTAAAGTTTAACGTAGTGATGGTGAAAGACAAAGGGAGTAGCTTCAGCTAACAAGCACATAAATTGTGTATAACTTAAGTTAATAAGTTTGTATAGGTTTTTTTAATTCCTAACATTCAATAAAATAACGGTTTACAGATGTTAAAAATGAGAAGTTATCACTGATTCCCTTAATGCATTTTATTTGTATTGAGGGCCTAGTGTGCTAGGCACATAGCGAAAAGACAGCTCCTGCCACAAAGAGTTTACAGTCTTAATTAAGGTGAACATGCCCCACTATTCATGGTATTGAGTTATCTTTCAGATACTTAAGTTTAGATTACCTTGGTTTGAGTAGGTAAAACATTCTTTTAATGGCAAATTTAAGACGATTTACTAAGGTTAAAAACTTGTTTTCAGGATTCCAGAACAGAAAAATAGTGCATGTTTAAAATCACAATCAACACTATACAGTAAAACCTATTACAGATACTGTAATCTGTGAAAAAATTTCTTTTACTCATCTCTCAGATTTGAATGCTGTTGTGTGGCTGTGTATTATAGTACCATGACTTCATCATTTAGAGAATATACATTACATTTACTAGTACTGAAATATTATACAGAACATATAGGAAACCATGTTCTTTCCTCCCGTTGGAGTTTATGATCTAAATGTCAACAGCAAAACTACAGTTATCAATTATTGTTCCTGATGGTTTATATGGACTCTTCAATTTATTTGCCAGTTTGAAACCTTATTAATTCATGCTGGGTCCTCTGATGGGTGCAGATTAGTGAGGCTTTACTGTATTTTAACAAAACTAGCGCACCTCCCTAAATTCCTGAAAAATCTGAGCTATGGAGATCTTTATTTCTAAGAGTGACATCACAAGTACCCTAGAAAAGAGAACACAAACATGGGAGGGAGGATTAAATCTCCCCTGGTACCAGTAAATGTATACAAACTGTTTTAAAACTTCTGTCAGTTCCTGGGTGCATACTTCTTTGAGAGGTCATCTTTTCCTGCCTTCAGTATATAGATGGCTAAGGAAGGTTTGGGGTTGCTGCACCCTCTAGACTTTTTAAAAAAACAAAACATTTTTGAGCCATTTGGTTGGGTTATTTTGTTGAAACTAATGTGAATCCATTGGTTTCCCTTCAGATTTATACCAGAGTAACTGAGCTCAGAATCTGTCCAATGAGTAAACTTCAGGTTCTCAAAATGATAGACTGTGATCGACGACAGCTTGTACACTGACAGTGACTTGCTATTATAAACACAATGACAAACTAGACATCTCTGAAATAATCACTAGCATAATTCTGTTTTCTTTTCAGGATTGAAAATAAACCTCCCCAAATATCTAATCCCATTACTTGATGTTATCTACATCTTTTACACTGTCTGCACTTGTCATCATTGTGTTACGTAATTCATGATCTAAATTGCCCCAGACTTTGAACACACTTCCTGTATAAGTCTAACAAGTCAGTCCATTTGTTTTATAGACTTGTATTAATCTAACAAGTCAGTTCATTTGTTTTTATCAGTATTCTTTCAACTGATTCCAGTTACTAGTTTATCTTTTCATTTGTGGGATCAGATGAGTATGTCTAAAAATGAAGTATTTCTGCATCACTTCTACTTTTTTTTTTGTTTAGTTGACTGTATAATAAAAACCCAACTCCTGCACTCCAAACAATAAAATATGTTGATGTATGTCAGTTTATAAAATAAACTGTGTTACAATGGAATAATTCTTTCAGACCATTGCATTTGGTAATTGTGATGGTTCTTTACTGGGATAGAGAAATCAAGATGTCTATGGTTCACATATCTCAAGATCTCATGGAAGTGCTAATTTTGTCTCAAATCTTATTGGACTACAGCACTAATTAATGTTTTTAAAACAGTGCCAGTGTACTTTAGAAACTTACAAACCAGTTTTATTTTTAGCAGTGTCTTTGGTTTACCTTATAGGGTACCTCTACACAGCAGTTAAACACCTGTGGCTGCCTTGAGTCAGCTGTTTCAGGCTCACAGGGCTCAGGTTGCAGGGCAGTAAAATTGCTCTGTAGATATTTGGGGTTGGGCTGCAGCCTGGGCTCTGGGATTTCCTCACCCTCTCCCCTCCATAGTGTCCCAGAGCTCTGGCTTCAGTAGAGCCCAGACATCTACACAGCAGTTTTCAGCCCTGCAGCATGAGCTCTGTGAGCCTCAGTCAGCTGACCTGAGCCAGCTGCGGCCATGCTATGGGTCTTTTATTCCACTACAGATGTGTATCCTATGGTGGTTTCAACACAAGATTGGTTCCATAGTACAGACTAAGAGATCACTGGCTGGTGTTTGTTGTAATGATTGCTGCCAGTGACCCAAGGTTTCTCATGTGATTGCTTTCTTAGTATTTGATATTAACTAGCTGCCACTTGTGATATTTTCATTCTACAGCATGGGTGCCCGGTAGAGGGCATAGATGGCTTTCTTTCTCATCACTTCTTGTAAACAAAAAGGTATACATTCTTGGAAATGATTTGTAAGATTGACTCAAAAAGACTTGAGTCAGACTTTGTGGTTAGTCTATGCACAGGTTACCAAATAATAGTACACTGGGTGAGTAGTACATACAGAGATAGATATCCCTTCAGGGAGATTTTATCTTAAATTTCTTGATGCCTCAACAATGGATACAGTTGTGAGCACAACTTATTGAAGGCAGTTGGTGACATTTGTTACAAATGCTATGAGACAAGGACCACAACTATTGGAATTTTCAGAATGTATTTTTTTCAATAGATGTTTGTCTTTGTTGCAGAAAAAGGGGCAAGGACAGCCAGCGTCTTATTTATTCTGGAAAGACTCTCCTGGCTGATACTAAGGTGGATGTAAATCTTCACATTCTGACTACTGATGCCATAGATGGACCATATAGCAGTGGTTGGGTACTTAGCATTTACTTTGGAAACATTGTCACCTGCCCTAGCCTATGGAAAGTGGTAGGGGTGGTGCTGGAGGGGGGTGTGCATGCATGTGCGTGTAATTTTGTAGTATTCCCTACTCTCTGGAAACTGGAAGTTATTTTTAGATTATTTTTAATAATGACTTGTGTGGCTGTGATACTACTGTTGATCTGCAACTAGTTGGTCTAAAATTTTTGTTTTATCAAGATAATTTTAAATTAAACATTCGCTTGGAAGTACGTCACTTAGTATATTACCTAGTGACATTTTCTTAAAAATCCTTTTACAGTCAGTTGTGTATTTTCAGTTTTCCTGCTTTATACTAAACTTAATTTTAAAGCTAGAAAATTAACAGCCTTTCTAAATATTGGGGACACGTCTTTCAAAAAGACAGTTGCTCTCTTGTATGCAGTGTTGTTATAGACATGTTGATCCCAGAGTATTAGAGAGACAAGTTGGGTGAGGTAATAACTTTTATTGGACTAACTTTCGTTGGGAAGAGAGACAAGCTTTCGAGCTTACACGGAGTTCTTCTACTTCTGACCTGGAGAAGAGCTCTGTGTGAACTCTAAGGCTTGTCTCTCACCAACAGAAGTTGGTCCAATAAAAGATATTACCTCACCCACCTTATCTCTCTAATTGCTCTCTTGCACGTAAGAGCACCAATATTTAAATAAGTAAAATAGCTTCCAACATGAGTTTATGTATATATTCCAGTGGAAGCATGTAGATACAAATAGGGGCTAAAGTACTTCACTTTGAATGGCCCCTTAGAATATGTGCTAACTACTTATGTGAAACTGTTTGATCTTGTATTTAGCTGTGACACTTTGAGTGCACCTGGGTGCTGCCCAAGGCTCCCTAATCCCTCCTGGGAGCTACCCTGAGACTCCTAGTTTCCCACTCCCTGCTTAGAGCCAGGTTGTGCCCGCCGAGCTCCCTTCATGGCTACCCTCCCCACCAGGAGCATGGCTGGCTCTCCCCCCACCCCATGGCTCTTGGGTTCCCACTTGGTGACTGCCATGCTCCCGGTGGGGTGCCGAGAGCCCAGGGGGCAGCCCAGCTCCTGGGGAGCTGTGCACAGAGCTGAGAGCACTGACTCTCAGCTCTTTGCTGCCCCTCTTATGTCAGTGGAAGATTCTTGGTGAGGACACGCACCACTGACAGAAGAAGGGCAGAGCGGAGATGAACCCTGCAGTAATTACCACGGTGGCGTAAGTTGACCTAACATAGGTCGACTTACATTTTTAGTGTAGAGATGCCCTCAGTAGTTTAGCTTGACATGCAAATGAGGGTATGGCTATAGACCATTAAGGCATAGTCTGATTTTTGAACTGGTACCTTGAGCTTGTTTTGACATCTAGGAAGGAGGCTTTTCACCACTAGATCGTTGGTGTGAATCCAGACTAGGTCAATGGCAAGCAAAAATTAAAATTAACTGATTATCTTAAATTAATTTCCTAGTAGATCATTTCATACAAAAACTAAAAGCATCACTGTCACAAATGGTATCTTGTTGGCTCTCTGAGATGAATGGGCATGAAAACTTCTCAGTATATCATAGGTTCATAAATTCTTAGGGTTTAAGGCCAGAAGATCATTTAGTCTGACATTCTGTATATCACAGGCCGTTA
The DNA here is from genome assembly GCF_026122565.2 of Emydura macquarii macquarii. Classification (NCBI taxonomy): domain Eukaryota; kingdom Metazoa; phylum Chordata; order Testudines; family Chelidae; genus Emydura; species Emydura macquarii. The sequence goes on along the minus strand of NW_027130866.1, from coordinate 674,107 downwards.
CATTTCATCCAGTTACCTCTGTATTGAGCCTATTAACTAGTGTTTGGCTGAGTCATATCGTCCAGAAAGACAGAGATGGAGAATCTACTGCTCAGTGGTTAATCACCCTTGCAGTTAAAAACTTCTTGTGCCTTATTTCCAGTTTGAATTTGTCTGGCTTCAGCTTTCAGCCATTGGTTCTTGTTATGCCTTTCTCTGCTAGATTAAAGAGTTTTTCAGAACCCAGTGTTTTCTCCCCCTGAAAGTACTTAGACATGGTAATCAAGCCATCTCTAAGTCTCACTGTAAGGCATTTTCCTCCAGTCCTTTCATCATTTTTGTCACTCTTCTTTTCACCCACTCTAATTTTTCAGCAATGTGTTTAAAATGTGGACAAATGAACTCTACGCAGCATTCTATTATTGGTCTCACCAATGCTGCATACACAGGTGAAATCATCTCCGTTCCTGCTTACTACTCCTCTGTACATCCAAAGATTGCACGAGCCCTTTTAGCCACCTCATTGTTCTAGTAGCTCATGTTCTGTTGTGTTTTCACAATAACCCTTCTTTCAGGTTTTTCAGGTATGCTTGACATGATCTATTTTCCATAAAACCACGTTGACTGGCATTAATTATACTCCTGTCCTTTAATTCTTTATTAATTGAATCCCATATAATCTTTTATAATTTGTCCTGGCTTGATGGCAAGCTAACTTGCCAGTAGTTCCAGGGTCATCCTACTTGCCCTTTTAGAATATTGAGTTTTTAGAACATTAGCACCCTTCCAGTCTTCTGGAATTTTGCTGGTATTCCAAGATTTATTAAAAACGATTACCAGTGATCTAGACCTCTCTTTTGCCAGCTCCTTTAGGGTCCACGGATGCCGGTTATCCATGCCTGCTGATTTAAAAATGTTTATTCCTAGTAGATTAGTCTAACTTCCTTGGTTACTAATGGACTGGAAAATACTTCATCATTCTGCTTCTTTCCGAATACAGAACAGAAATATTTATTGAATAGTTGTACCTTTTTTTGCATCGTTATTAACAATTTTATATCTCCATTTAGTAATGGGCCTATATCTTTGCTATGATTTCTTAATATACTCTTATTACCTGTCAGTAATGTTTAAGTTGGATAACTTACACAGCTGAACTACAAATTTAATACTTGTTTTGTTCTGTAAAAATAACATTAAAAAAAAAAGTCAGATTGGTACAAACCCAGTTCTGTAGTTTTAAAATTAGGAACATATGAAGCTGGCAAGCCCAGATGTGCATTAGAGGAGAGGAAAAAGCTTGACATCTCTCTGCTGACTTAGTCACTTATCAAAGATAACCATTACAATTTTTAATTGTACAGTTGCAATTTAAGAAACATAAGCTCCACTGGCAAAGCAAGCAGTGCTCATAGGCTCTACAAGTTAAAAAAAACTGGGGAGGAGGGGGATTGTGTGTGTGTGTGTGTGTGTGTGTGTGTGTGTTTTTTTTTTTTAAACAGCTCCAGGAAAGTTACAGGAAAAACCGTCTTTACTGCATAGTTAAGAAATCACAATCAAAGTGCAAAGGTTAACGCTGATCCCATGACACACTTCATACCTGATAGTAGAGAATAATGCATTTAATAGGGAAGAGAGGAATAGAAAAGACTACATATCTCCATGCAGTTGTCAGTCCCAGGATATTAGAGACAAGGTTGGTGAGGTAATATCTTTAATGGACCAACTACTGTGGGTAAGAGAGCTTTCGTCAAGCTCGAAAGCTTGTCTCACCAGCAGAAGTTGGTCCAGTAATAAATATTACCTTTACATATGAGCATTTGGGAACAATCTAACTTTAGGAATTTCTTAGTTTTGATTTCTCAAACACAGATTAGTGTTAGTGTGTGACTCTGCAATTTAAAATAGTAAAAATCTTGAGAGTTCAAGAAGTGCCGTTGATAATTAGATACTTCATCAGTTGATATTGATAAAATGCTTCTTGTTTTTTCCCAAGCTTCTTTTCTAACAAATGTTATCAAGTTATTATTAGTTACAGTTATAGCTAACAGTGAAACTATTTGAAACTGAAATATGCAGTCAGATACACTAGAAATGGGTTTTGGAATACAGTATTATTTATAGAACTTTGTTTAGTTATACTGATGTGTATGGTTTTGAATGTAATATAGGATATAACATTATCTTTCTTGGATGTAGCATGTATTTTCACTACAAACATAGCAATCTCTATTGCGGCCTACAGAAAAGTGTAATTATACAAAGAATATACTTTACAAATATAAACACAGTTTTGGTTTGGTGTATGTTGGATACAATGGTCTTCCTTAAGCCTAAGCACAGAAACAAAAGCCTGCATTATAACAGAAAGCCCAAGATGGGAAATGATAAAATGGGTATTGAGTAGAGGGCTTTGTTAAAACTTAGCTGGTGTACTTGTAAAATTTCCATGTATTCATTAAACTCTTAGGTCATTCTTATTGTTAAGGGTTGGTTAGTTGACTAAAGCGTTAAGCTTTGTTTGCTGTTACACATTATAATCCTAACTCCTTTCAAAATGTAGCTGGAAGATCCTGAATTTGAATAGTTCTTATAAATTGTATGCCTTATCCAAATACTTATTCTACATTATGGGAATAACTAATGATATTTAAGGGTGTTTATCTAAAGAAGAAACACTGCAGAATTGTAAATGGCAACATCCTTAAATTTCTATAAAGAGGCATTACTCAGTTTAGAAGTGTCTTTCTATGAGTCCCTTTTGCCCTCTTTATTTTAATTTAATTATTTGCTCTGGAACTTGTAACAAAAATCAAGATGTTAAAAACAATCTTTTTTGTAAGAGCTAATGCGCAGTTAAAAAAAATATTTTATTTTAAGTTTATAATGCTATGGACTGACTTTGCACCTTTTGGCACTAGAAGAGCATGTTACTTCTGAAGATGAAACATCACAGTAATTTCAGCTTCTTGTGATAAGTATAATGGACATGGGGAGAAGATGACCTCTAGTCCTAGATCTGAAGTTTCTTGAACATATAAACCAGCAACACCTTTCTCATACAGTACAGTGGACATCCATTGATACTGACCCTGTGGAAATAGCATTGGTGATCAACTCTACTTCAAGTCAAAGCAAAAATTCTAGGTTAGACATTTGTACTAAAGGAGTGTTGCTTGGAGAAGGTTTGAGAAGGGTGGAGGGAGGTTTTTGAAACAGCTTTTCTTTTGGGATGTCTTAGGCAAGGGCTGTGCGGAAATTGACGGGTCCAATAAGAGAGTGGCTACAAAGCCAAGGGGCATGTGGAATCCAGGTTTCAGTGCATGCCTTTCTTTTATATACTTCAGTATTGAGGTCTTACCATATGCAGTTTGGAGTTCATATATGACTGTCATATAATCAAGCCTCCTTAGTTTAAAAGAGAAAAAAGATTTTAAATTAGCTGTAGGCTCTGACAGCTATTTCAAAGTCATTTAATGGAGAAGTTCAAAAATAGGCTTCTTTTTATTTGGAAAAGATGCTGTATGGTTCTTATGCAATATAGTTTCATAAGACTGTGTTTGTAAATATTTCTATAGTCTGTCTGTCCTTTGGTCCTTATGTTTTTTCCTTTCACTCTTCCATGATTCTGTTGTGTAATAATTTTTAATAATTATAACTTGATAAAGGTTTTGTTTTATGTACCCAATTCTCCATCTGTCCTGCATGTAGAATGCCCACTGGAATTCTGTGTCTTCAGCAGGTGCAGGATCAGGCAGTAATTGCTGATAAGACTTCTTTTCTTTTTCTTTCTTTCATGAAAATTAAAATTTCAATGGAGATTAAAAGGAATAGTCACAAGAGTGAAATGCCTGCAAGTAGCTTGGAAACTATTTAAAAGCACCATAATAGCAACTCAAACCAAATGTATACCTCAAATTAAAAAAAAACCCCAAAACAGTAAGAGGACCAAAAAAATGCCACCATGACTAAACAGAGTAAAAGAGACAGTTAGAAGCAAAAAGACATCCTTTAAAAATTGGAAGTCAAATCCTACTGCGGAAAATAGAAAGAGCATAAACTATGCCAAGTGAAGTATAAAAGGATAATCAGGCAGTCCAAAAAAGTTCCAGAGGGTTAGCCATGTTAGTCTGTATACAGCAAAAACAACGAGAGTTCTGTAGCACTTTAAAGACTAACAAACTTAATTTCAGCAGGCATAAGCTTTCGTGAAAGTGTCCTTTCAAGGCAAAATGGTCAATTAACACTTCTACAGTCATAGGACAAAGAAGGGTTGTTACGTTACAGATTGTTCTAACCCTAAAATAACTATAAAAAAACCCTGATGACTACCATGCAGCACAAAAACAAGAAGTGGAACCGACTACAACTCCGTAACTGCAGAACATCACTTTCAACCATGACGCTGGGACGCAGCACATGGACGCTACTTTACATTCTATCAATATCAAGACTATCCCTAAGCAGAGCTGAATTATCTGGTCTCTCCAAGAGACTTTCTAGAGGAAGTTGTTTCTGTCCTTGAGGAAACTGGCCCTTTGTGTGGTGAGTGGTTTGAGGATGGTTTCTATGAGTCTGATATTTCTTCAGTAAGGCCAGGTTTATGCCAAAAAGTTATATCCAGCTAAGTCACTTGGGTGTGAAAAAGCCAACCTAACCCCTCGGTGTAGACAGTGCTAGATCAATGGAAGAATTCTTCTTTTGACCTAGCTACCACTTCTCAGGGAGGTAAATTAAGAACCCCATCTGTTGTTGTAGTGAGCGTCTACACTCAAGTACTGCAGCTGTGCAGTGTATCTTGGGAAGCATATAGTAAGTCAAGGGTTGGCAGTCTTAACAAAGGGCCATGCCCAATCTTACCCCCACCCCTCTCCAAGTGCCGGCGGCTGTGTTGGGGGCGGTCTGGAGCCCCCTTCCGGTGGCTGTGTTGGTGGCGGGGGCCAATTTAAATTCCTGGGTGAATTGTGGTGTGGGATCTTCTTTGAGTTCTTTATGGTTGGTGGTGTCGAAGAGTTGTTAGTTGGCGTCATGAACATAGTTGTCACAGCTGAGGACCATGATGATGATCTTTGTGTGCTGTCTTGATCAGTGTGTGGTGGTTGGATTTCTGGGCTGTCCCGCTGTCCGCTTGGTAATGGAGAGGTTCTGGTGGCTGTGATGTTTAAGGATTTCACAGTTGATTTTTTTTTTTTTTTTTTTTTTTTCCTGACGCAGTCAATGTAATGATCAAGTGTGTGGTTTTGTCCGCTGTGGGGTGTTCAGTCAATGGTTCTTTTTTTCTTAGGACTGTTGGTGGGGACATGGTAGTTGTGGGTGGTGGTGTCTTTGTTGTGAAGGATTTTCGCAGACAGGCAAATCCAGGAAAAATGTGAACACCAGGACTTGTATATGGCCTTCTTTGATATGACCAAAGCCTTCGACTCTGTCAACTGTGGGGCTTTGTGGAAAATCACATCAAAGTTTGGCTTGTCCACTATTTTAAGACTCCTGCATGACCGGATTACTGCCTCCATCCTGGGCAGTGGCTCTATCCCTGAGCCCTTTGTCATCCGAACTGGTGTAAAGCAAGGCTGTATACTGGCACCTACTCTCTTCTCCATTTTCCTAGCAGCTCTGAAAACACTAATCCAAAATGGTCTGCCATGGGGCATTGGCATCTAATATCGGACTGATGGCAACCTCTTCAACCTCTCTTGCCTCTGTACCAGAACTCAAGTAACATAGGCAACAATAACTGAATTTCGGTACACAGATGATTGTGCTGTAGTTACACACTCAAAGGAGGATCTATAAACAGCCCTTAACTGCTTCTCAGAAGCTTACAAAAGCTTAGGGCTAACGCTGACTATCGACAAAACAAAAGTTCTCCACCAGTCTGCTCGCAATCAATCATCAGACCCAGCAAGAAAGATCTATATTGATAGAGAAGAACTGGAAAGTTTAGAACATTTTTCCTGCCTTGGCAGCCATCTCTCTGAGGGCAATCATTAGACATTGAGATTCAGCACAGAATCCACTGTGCCAGCTCTGCCTTTGGCAGACTGTCTCGCTAGGTGTTCAATAACCACAACAACAGAACACACGCTAGACTTTTAGTTTATAAAAGTGGTAATTCCAAGTCTCCTCTACAGCTGTGAGACTGGGGTGACCTACAGAAAACACCTGGAAAACCAGCACCTTCTTCGGAAGATCTTCAACATAAAGTGGGAGGATCGTTGCACTAATGTTCGTGTTCACATGGAGGCCAATATCTTCAGTGTTGAGGCCCTGATTATCCAGCACCAACTGAGGTGGAACGGGCACTGTGTGCATGCCTAATGCACGCCTATTAAAACAATTGCTGTACGCCCAACTCACCAAAGGAGAAAGGAAACGGGGAGGCCAAAAGAAATGCTTCAAAAACACACTCAAGATAAACATCAAGAGATGTGCTATCGACACCGCACACTGGGAGACAGTAGCCAAGATAGGGCTAACTGATGAAGATTTGTCAGAGAAGGAAAGGCCACTTTTGAGGAAAATCATCTTGCCCTGGTTTCAAAAAAACGAGAGAAAAGAAAGTATAGACAACTGTCATGCAGGAATTGTGGCCCTACCCTGCCTTCCTACACCATCTTCAGCGTCTGCCAATGAGTCTGCGGCTTAAGGATCCTCCTCAGTCAACAGAAGACCCATGTAAAATAAAACCAGTGAAAGAGATCATCCTCGACCTGAGGGATCACTGCCGCCAACATTGTGAAGGGATTCTTTTGAGGTAGATTTGGTGAAAGAATTCTTCTACTTCTCCATATATTAATTATGGTATCGGGTTCTGTGGTGGGACTCTGCTTAGGGATAGTCTTGATAAGATGATGATAGAATGTAAAGTAGTGTCCATGTGCTGGATCCCAGTGTCATGGTTGGAGGTGATGTTCTGCGGTTATGGAGTTGTAGTTGGTTCCACTTCTTGTTTTTGTGCTGCCTGGCAGTCATCAGGGTTTTTTATAGTTATTTTAGGGTTAGAACAATCTGTAACCTAACAACCCTTCTTTGTCCTATGACTGTAGAGGTGTTAATTGTCCACTTTGCCTTGAATGGTCTCTTGCAACATGTGTTAACTCCTTATTTGTTCCATCTTGTATTTAGCTGTGAGATGCTGATTATCTTTCTCAGACCTGAAGAAAGAGCTTTGCGTAAGCTCAAAAACTTGTCTCTTTTACCCACAAAAGTTGGTCCAATAAAAGATATTATCTCACCCACCTTGTCTCTCTTGACTATAGTAAGGCAAGTGGTGTTCTGTGACCCCTGCTTTTCTTGCTGATGAGAATTCTCCTTGTTATATTGTACTCTGCCTGTCTGTTATATCCACCTATTGTTTCTTATTCTTAGATTTAAGTAGGTAGACTGTAATTACATACATTCAGTTAGGGAACCAAATTAATGCCCGTACTGTTTGGTGTTCCTTTAGAATAGATTATGATTAGTAACTTGACTTTTTATATGTTTTATGTGCACTTCCAGTAAGCACAGAGTCCTTTAAGACCATGCTGGTTTATTTCTGACTCATAAGGAAGAGTGGTGTTCATAATTTCAAAAGGTTACAAAGCAGTTTTTGCAGCACCTTTGAGATCTCTCTTGCCACGCATTGATCAAGCCAACTCCTGTTTACCTTACTACAAGGTCTAATGGGTTTTTAATCTGGTGTGCCATGGCATTGATTAACTTTTTTTATAACATTTTTGTGGAGCAAAGATAGCCCACTCTATCAATGATGCGGTTTTTTTATGTCTTGTATTGTGTGCTTACTCATATAAAAATGTTGAGCTCAAAGCTGCTCACTGTAAATACAAGGAAGGGTTTGGTCAGAAGCATAATATCCTATATGTGTGTAGCCATACAGATAACATCAGGGCTCATGCATGCACATGAAACTATGTCCTAGGAGCCTCGTCAGCTGTTGTAGTGGTTTGAATAGAATGAGCTGTACCAACAGTCTGATGGCTGGAGGCATATCCTCTAAACAAATCCAATTAAAGTTTTTCAATTGTCCCCCCCACACACCAAAAAACAAAACAAAAAAATCCCCCAAACTCAAGCAGTGCCAAATTTTCTGTGATATTTTAATCTTTTGATAACGCAGTTTGAAAAGCCCTTGGAGACTTTTTTAGATTTTAGACAAAATAGTTCATTGGCAGGACTTCCCTTGTAGATAGGGTCTCAGTTATTAAGAACTGCATCGTGGAACTCCTAACAAAAGCATTTGGAGAGGACGGGTGATAGACTACTGCTGGTAAGGGAAACTTTTTGTTACTTAAATGCTGTTCTGAAGATCTGAGAAGTGGTTGAACAAAGGATGTTTGATTTAACTTTTTTTTTCCCACCACTAAACTAAGAAAAAAAAAATACTTATGTAATTAAAACAGACTAAGACGGGGGTGGTATTGGAGGATCTACTGAAAGTAGACCTTTAACTACCAAGTTTTTACATGGCAAAACACTTAAAACAAGCAAACAAAACCTCCTCTCTCCCCTCCAACACATATTAGTGACCTTTGTTGTCATCTTAGAAATTAGTGTGGTAAACATCCAGGCACAGGGGATATATCTTCAAAACTTCATTCCTTCCTCTTGTGTGGAGATATCCTTCCCAAGTTTAGGAGTTCTCTCATTTTCTCCTAACATTCTGCAGTTTTCAGCTAGCTTGATTTTTTTCCCGTTCTTTAACTTACGGCAACTGCTCATGCTTTCAACAGAAACTTTTTTTTAGGTGTACTCATACCTGTGGCACATGTCCAGCATTGTTGACTTAAAATCCTTTCCTTACAAAATTGTTACAAATATTCTCTACAAATTGTACAAATTCTTAGGAAATTGATTTCAAAATTAAAGAAAATAGGCTAATAATGGTTCTCAAATATCACAATTTCTAAATGAGTAAAAAACTGTTTTTAAGATGTGTAATTTTTTATATTTTTGTTGTCTAGTTTTAAAATATGCCACTTTATTACTTAAATTCTAGCAAGTCTTATCAAATGTTCTCTTCAAATAGTTGTGCAGTTAAGTAATATAAACCTTTGTTTTACTGTTTGAATATTTATAGCTTTCCAATATCTTATAAATTGCCGTACGGGTCGGTGACCTTTCAATAGTCCGTCTACAGTCAAGGTTGGAGACTGATGCTTCAGAAGAAGGCGTCACCTCCCCCCCCTTCCCCCTCCCCGTAATTCTCGTAATTTTACCATTCTCTGCCATGCAAGAACTTTCTTCCTGTTGGTAATTATTTTTTGTCCTGGAGAATGATTACTAGGCCTTTTCTTAATTCATGTAACTGCAGATGTCATTTATATACTGCCTAATCCTTTTAAAAATTGTACTACTCTATTTGCCTCCATGTTCCTAAGCAGTGTATTTCAAAAGCTGATTATGTGCTGCACAGTCATTGTTTACTTCTTTCTTTCAAATGTGTTGCCTTTCATTTTCAAGTGCTCCTTTAATAAAGGGACAGCTTAAGCAAGGGTGTGCAAATATCCTTTTTTATACCATTCGTAATATATTTTCTCTTACTCGTCTTCTTTCCAAACTTTATTAATTCCACTGTCTTTTAATCTTTGCATGAAAGATTCCCTTTCCAATATTTCATGGCTCTTCTGTTTACACATTCCATTTCTGCTGACTCTCTTAAGATGAGGTGACCAAAACTGGACTCGCTATTCCAGGAGAAGAGGGTATCTTTGACTTACATAATGGCTTATTTTCTGTATTATTATATTAAACATTTTGACTGTTACTCACCATTCAGCTGTCCCATGATACCTATGTTTATCTCCTGAGGATGCAATTAATTTGGGACCCATTTGGGTATACCAGTAATTTAAATGGTTTCTTCCAATTAGCATTGCTTTGTGCTTTTCTGTGTTGAATTCCATGTTGCCCATTTGTCTAGTTTTGATGGATGTTTTCAATCTGTGCCCATTGCAGTGGTGACTTAAGTGAACAAAAATTACATAAGCATACAAGAAATCAGAAGGATTGTATTTTCAATCTCTTCCTGCATTTTTGGGAGTTTTTTTTGTTCCTTTCCATACTTACGTTAGTATGACTTCTCACTTTCCTTTACTGCTGTTCTTGGATTGCTGTTGGGGGTGGAGGTATGCAGGAGGAAAGGCAAAAAGAGATTCAAAAAAAGGTACAAGACCTTTGGGGAGATCTAGAATCATCCTGATGTCTGGAGTTCGACAGCTGTGGGTCAGCTGTTGAGACAATCCAGTCCTCTGCTCCTACCACTCTTGTTCTTGCCATGGTAGTGCTTGGATTCTGTGGTGATGGGGGCCATATTGACATCTAGATAACTGTAACCAGGCTTGAATTAGGCTGGTATACAGCAGTATGGCCTACCACCGCTTCTCTCCAGCTTCTTTGTTCTTCACAATCTCAACTTTCATTTACAAATAAAATATAAAAAAAAGACACTAAGCGTGAATGAAGCTTTGCTCCACCAGTTACACAGTTCACATTTCCAATGTCTGTTAAGCTTGCCTCCAACAATAGCTCTGAGAGGGCTGAGTTGCTGCATTTCTCTCAAAAGGAATTAAATCAATGTGAGTGATACTTTAGAGTGGGACTCTGAGGGAGCCAGCCCCCACTGAATTTCAATGCACGTTGGCTGCCTAACTCCCTTATACTTACTTGACAATTCCAGCCTTACAGATCAGGATTGTTAAATATTTCTCTGCTCATTTCAAAATGTGAGGAAGGAGAGGAAGGATCACATTATGCAGATCAGCATAAACTATGGACTTTTTGATTGAGTGGTTGGGTTGTCTCCCTGCAAACGAGAAGGAGCTAAGGCCACAGAGACCAGCCCAGGAAAGCCTGTACTGTATTGCTGAGGCACTTGACTAAACTCTCCTCAGGGAGAGGAGAGCAGAGCCTAGGGTGCATGTAGGAGTCAATAATTTGAATTATTGCACAGTCTGAGTGGTATCAAATGGGCAGAATTAATTTTGTCAGCAGATATTGAAAGAGTGCCACTATTTCTCTCTTCCACTTCCCTCCCAAATCCCATCCCTGGCTTGTAATTACCAGGGTTAGTCAGAAAAGTGATCCTTCATGTAGCTGAAGCTTTGCCTATTAGGAATTGGATTAAGTATTGGACAGAAAGTTAGGGATAGCATGTGGAGCATTGCGTGATACGTACTTGTTGAATGTGTTGCTGAGGAAATGAGCCTATTATATGAAAAATTGTCGGCTCTATCAATATGAATATAATTGGTCCTTCTGGAGTGCCTCAAAGTAGTCCCTAATTTTGACTAACATATTCCCAACCCCACTATTCAATCCCTCCTCTGTGTGTTAGAACATCACTGATTGTAATAATGAGGTTGAGGTACCTCCGGGTTTATTAGTCTCAATGCTGACAATTGGTTTTTTCTAACATTTTCCTTCTAACTCTGAAACGATCATGGATTAAAACCAATCTATAGCTCTAATCCTGTAGTCACCGAAGTTCCTTAATAGTCTTTTATTCAGTGATTTACAGTTTACTGATCACCCTGCTATCCTGGTGAATCACAGATAAAAGCAAATGTTAGTTATACGTCAGATTAGAATAAAAGAAATGACGGACAGATTTTTTTCCTAGCTTTCTTCCTGTGCATAACCATTGTTTTAAATGAAGTTGCTCAGGATGTAAATTGGGGCAAAATTTTTTCATTTGGATTCCACTCTTTCATGTGTTGATAGATTAATGATCCACCAAAGTGAAGTAAAATGGGCAACATCAGCACAGAAAAGTGTAAGTTAATGGTGACTAGAAGGAATTAATTAAAATACTCATGCACCCTGATGGGTTCCAAAGTACTTGCCATCTCTCAGGAATCTTTGGTTTGGCAAATGTACAAGAGTCAAGTCCATGAACAGATAGGTAGATTATAAACCCAGAAGGGACCACTGATCATCTAGTGTGATCTCCTGCATAACACAGGAGTAGGATTTCCTTGAATTATTTCCTGTTTGAACTAGAACATATCTTTTAGAAAAAAATCCAGTCTTGATTTAAAAATTACCAATGATGACGAATCCACCACAACCATTGATAAATTGATCCAATGGCTAAGTACCATCAATCTTAAACATTTGCATCCTATTTCCAGTCTGAATTTGTTTAGCTTCAACTTCCAGTCACTGGATCTTGTTATATCTGTGTCTGCTAGATTGAAGAGCCCATTATCAAATATTTGTTCCCCAAGTAGGTATTTATAAAGATGTGAAGTCACCCATAACCTTTTTGTTCAACTGACTAAATATATAGATTGAGCTCTTTGAATCTATTTTAAGGCATGTTTTCTAATCCTTTAATCTTTCTCTTGGCTTTTCGCTGAACCCTCTCCACTTTGTCAACATCCTTCTTGAATTGTGGACACTAGAAGTGGGCATAGTATTCCAGCAGTGGGTGCACCTGTCCCTAATACAGAAGTAATAGAACCTCCTTTCTTCTGCTTGATATTCCCATATTTATGCATCCAAGAAGTGCATTAACCCTTTCGGCCACAGCATCGCATTGGGAGCTCATGTTCAGCTGATTATCCACTATAATCCCCAGATCATTGATAAAAGTGTTAAATAGCATAGGCTAAGAGCTGAACCTTCTGGAACCCCACTAGAGACACACCAGATGATGATTCCTTGTTTATAATTGCATTTTTGGACTTGTCAGGTAGCTGGTTTATAATCCATTTAATGTGTTGAATTTGTATCATTTTAGGTTTTCAATCAAAATGTTGTGCAGTACAAAGTCAAATTCCTTACAGAAGTCTCAGTATATTATGTCAGCAATATATGAACTAGTGCCTTATTTTAGTGTTACTTTGAATGACTTAACTGAATGTACAGGCCTTGTTCTTTGCCCTAGTTTTAGACCTTTAAAAGGCTTTTGATAGATAAATTACCATGATACGTTAATTTTAACAGATTTTGTATATTCATGCCTTTTTGCCTCATTTGCCCATTAGTGCAAATTAAAGTTTGAAATGAGGAATTGAGAATATTGGGAGGAGAATATAGTCACTCTTTGTCTAATGGCTGAGCACAGCTAGAATGCTTTTAACAATATCAAGTTTATTAATGTTGCCCAACTTTATAGCAGAAGACTATATTGGCAAGCTCCCAGGAACATAAAGGCTTAAACCAATTTGATGTAACTTTTAAGTTGTGTCTGTATTCACTGTGGTGCATTTAGAATAAGTAAAACACATAAATAAAACTTGCTGTTCTTAAACTTTCTCTACTTGCTTTTTCTTCACTTTATCTCTTTCTCTTCAGATCTGCCATCTTGTTTCTCCCATTTTTTCCATTTCATTCTGCCTTTTATTGGGTTCCCTCAGCTTCCTGCTTTCCACTCTTCATATTCACATTGCTTTCCTTTATTCTCCTTCCTTCTAATCTTAACTCTTTTTTTCTCCATACTATCGATAGAGCCAGCTGAACTGTAGCGTTTTCCTCAGGTCCATGGCTGCCTGAAGACCCAAGTGCCTTGTTCCTCCCAGGGCCACGTCTGGCAAAGAGGGAAGATGCTCCATTACCACAGGCTGCCATTGGCAGGTGTCTGATTCCGTTCATTGATATGACTTAGCTGTGCAGCAGAAGAGCCTTCAAATTCCAGGAGCTGCTTCATCTGGAGCCCAGCTGGCGGGGAGGAGGGGGGGGAGGTATGGGGGGAGAGCAGCTGGCCATGGTGAGATGAAGGAATTGTATTAATTTTATCCGCTTTAACATTAACTTGTGCTAGGAAAGTTTTGAGGATACACCACTTGTACTAAATATTTGAGGTTGTGTCCTGATCCTACAAACTCTTACTCATGTGAGTAGTTTTTACTTAGAGAGTCCCACTGGAAAGGCTTATGTGAGAAGGTTTGCAGAACTGAACACTTAATTTTCAAATTGCAGCAACTTTTTGATATTTAGGGTTGCCACCCCTCCAGCATTGTCCTGAAGTCTCCAGCAATTAAATCTGCAGGATTACGTCCAACCAAATGTGGCAACCCTAGGTATTAGCATTGTAATGCATACATATATTGTTGTGGGTTCTGTTGGCTGGACAGCACAATAGATGATATTTGTATTAGAAGAGAAGATACTACTTGTACAAGGAAGTAGTTTTATTTTTAGAGTACAGTAGCAGTCTTGTTTCTGAAGCAGGATTTTCAGTACCAAAATGAAAACTGTTTATCAGCGTACTTTGTCTTTTTTGTTACTTTTTGGAATGCCTAATAGTATAATAAAATATACTTAGATTATCTGTGCCATGTTGTTTGTGGAATGATTCCCAATTTAAGAATTGAAACTTACCCAGATTTGCAAACAGACATGCAAATATTCAAATGCCATTTATTCCTCTCCTTCTCAGTGCTTTTTCAGTCCCATTTATTCTCCTGCCCCTCTCTGTTGGCAACTATAGGCTCACCGTTCTCATCAAGAATCGAACTCTGCCTTCAGGCGCTGATACTGATAGTGCACCACAGTAAGATGCAAACGGAGGCAGTCTAGCTCTTTAGTACTCTAGATGTCAATACATTTTTCTAAATAATTTGTTTGTGGAGATTCTGCTTCCATTGGAACTGTGACAGCTCATGTTGTAGAAAGAGGTTACTTACTTGGCTCAAACAAATGTGGGAGGACATTGACACAGTTGTTCATTTGACTGGAAGTGATACTGATTTTAAAAAAGATATTCGAGGAATTAATTTTAATCTTTATTTCATAGTGAGTCTTGTATTATTATCTGAGAACCTGATCCTGCAAGGAGCTCCCTGTAGATGGACTCCTGCACCCATTTGGATCCCAGTTAACTTCTGTTGTGTTCTGTGTAGGAACAGGGGCTGCCTGCACAGTTCTCCAGAAGGGATCAAGGCCTAAGCATACAATAATACGTGTTCTGTTATAGATGGGGTGGAAGCACTCTCAATTAAAGCTGCCTGATGATTTCTTTTATAACACCCTATTTTCAGTCACTTATAACTTTGCCAAACTGTAACCATTTAGACTGATATTGACCTTGCTTTGGGTGTCTGTCTCAGCCTCACTTTTTTTGAGAAAGTTTCAGCTAACATGGTTGTTGTTTCTGAGAATGAAGCTAGGGAAAAACACATAGTTTTGCCCATGTTAAACAATTCTGGTGACGTCGTCTTTGAGAAGCTCTAGTGCCCCTATGCTTTGGAGCAGCGGCTTGAATTTTGGCAGAGAGGTAGCTTTTGTGGTAGGGATATATGCCTTTTATCTTCCCCAGGAAAATCTACCCAAATTTGGCCAAGTTATAAGCCATTGAAAATGGCAGTTCACACATGCCAGTGCTTTGCAGCTGGATTCTCTGGTGATTCTGAATTCATTGGGCATGCTCCAACCTGGGACTATGATTTCACCACAATTGCAGTTGTGAGCTGTGCACAAGAACTGAGAGCAGGGAGCCTCTCACCTGTGTACTCATGTCCCCTGCCCACAGCAGCATGGAGAAGAAAGCTGCCTCATTCAAATGCAGAGGGAGAAGAAATGGGAAGGTGTGTATGGGTGGGAAGTAGGTTGGGATGAGGCTCCTGTGAGGGCAGAGGGTGTGGACACTTGCATTAGCTGGACAAGGGAATTGGGACTGAGAGTTGGTGGGTGGAGGGGAAGACTGTGAGCAAGTGAGGGAAGTGGTGGGATGAGGAACTGGGAACCTGTGGGGGTGAGGAAAGGAGGTGGAGGGGACGGGATACAGATCTGATGGGTCTGGAATGCTGAAAAGAAGAGAACTGGGAGTGGCTGTGCAAAGAGACTGAAAAAAGAGCCTGGGGTGAGGGGTGCTGATATTGGACAAAGTTCATGGGAAGGGAGACCGGGAGCCAGTGGGGCTGAGGAATGTGGGCAGGAGTGATGCACAGGAGAGGGGAACGGATTGGCTGACAGGCAGGCTGGAAACAATGAGCCAGAGGGATTGGGGGAGACAGGTGTGGGAGAAGTGTGAGATGTGGGGAGTGAGACTGACTAGGTGAGGCAAATGGAAATGGGACAAGGAACTAGGAGTGGGGAACAGAGAGGACAGGGACAGATTGGAGGGGATGGGGCAGAGCGGGTCACACTTTGGAAGAAATGAGCAGAAGAGTCTGTGCCCGGTAGAGTACACCCCCCTCCAGAGTCTGGAATGGGAACCCAAGATGCCAGAGTCTCATCATTCCTCTGCTGTTAGCAAATAGTTGAGACCCACTGGCAAAATGACCCATACCCCTCTAGAGCTGGTTCACATAGAGGATGACAACCTACTACTTCTGTCAGTCACTCTGTTAACTCAAGTGGCAGGGGTGTAGTGGATCAAAAGGGTTGCTGCTGATCTTTTCTGGGTTTCAATATAATGCCACATGATAGAATTTCTATTTATTCAGTTTGCTTTTTAGAGAAGCCTAGGAAACGTACGTATGCACAACTACATTAAAGGCACATTATTAATGCTGCAAAATCAAGCCCTCAAAAGTAGGGAAAGGCCGGAATTATGTTATGCATCATATACCCTCCCAGAAATAATCCTATGGCCACCACTAGTCCTCTAAATGACTTCTCAAGTTTAAATATCTGGTGTGTACCCTAGAAGAAACTGGCCATCTGTTATGGCTTGCTTGAATGCCTTTTGGGTAGTGAATATTTAGTTGTAAAAGAGAGTACTTTTCTAATGAAACAGAAACCTCAATGTAGGCATGTAATAAACCCATGTAACTGTGTGACCATACTACTGTTACCCATGTCACCTTCTCCTTTCCGCCTTCTACTGTGTTTGTTACTCACTTGTTGTCTATTTTTCAATTTAGAAATAGTTTGTCCAGGCAGGGACTGTCTTTCTGTGTATTTGTTCAGCACCTAGCATGGTGCAGGCCTGCTCCTGATTAGGACCCTTGGATGCTATCACAAGATAAAAAATATCGATAAGAATTTCTAATTCTTTCCTAATCGTGAAGCTGTCTAGCACAGGCTTTTTTAACATGTATATTCTTAATGGGATCTGTAGAATGTGTGAATAGTGCTTGTAGGGAGTCCCTCGCTGCCCCTTACGGGTGGAACCACATTCAGTAAAAAGTCATGTCTCTCCTTCCCTTTCCTCCTTCAAAAAAAATTCTTCAAAACCCTTCTGTTGTGTGATGTATTTCAGTTATCCTTGACCAGTGTTGCTGTTTTCTTCACTGCTAGAGCCTTGGTTTAACCCTCTGGGGTCTTGGGGAGGGGATTTTGTGTTCTGTTTAGTACTGCTCTCCATCTGTGCATTTCCACCTCCATAAGAAACTAAAAATTCAGTTCAGACTTACAGATATATAATAGTGTGTATGTTTACGTAAGTGCTTTAATCTTGATGTAGGAATATAATAATAATAATAAAAAATGTAGTTAGAGGTGTCATCCAATTTCAAGCAGAAATAAATTAAAGGATGGCTTTATGGCCAGGGCACTGAACTTAGAGTGAGGAGATTTGGGTTCAGTTCTTGGTTCTGCTACAGATTGTCAATGTGACCTTGGGCTAATCACTTAATCTCTCTCTGTCTTGGTTCCCCATCTTTAAAATGAAGATAATTCCATACCTTACAGGGGTGTTGTGAGAATAAACTCATTAATATTAGTGAGGCATCTAAGTAGCTAGAAGTGCAGTTTTAATTATATCTGTTTACATTTGTCAGATAATTTATAGACTTCTAGAATAAAATTGGGTTTGGAAAAATAATTTTAGTTAACTATTTTTAGTTGGCACTTCTGTAAATTGAACTGCAAAAGCTTTAACATATACAATGGTCACAAATTCTTTTAAGAGAGAGATGAAAGCAGGTGGTGTGTCAATGCATTTCATGTTATGAATGTAGTTAAGCCAATGAAACATCAAAAGTTAATGCAGATGCACAGTAGGCAAAATATTGCTTTAACAGTTTATTTTTTAATACTTCTCTTGTTAGAGGTCTTCCGGTACCTGAAGTTGAGAAGTTCCACATCTCAGTAAACATGGAAAAGGAAGAAAAGAAGATTGTCAATGAAGGCGAGGAGGATGAGATGGTAATCAGTTTTATGGTCTAGTTTCACAAATTGAAGAAAATGGTGCTTTTCTGTTTGGGTCATACTGCTTTAGGCACAGTCCTCGTGAGCCCTTTGTGGAATCGTAGAGGACTAGTCTTGGGGTAGGAATTTCCATTTATTCAAAGTCCTAAACAGAGAATGTGAAGAACCAAGCAGATCTGTGGAGCCAAAATTTCAACAGGTCCCACATCTCATGTTCTTTCTCAATACCCTTTTAAAGGAAAATTGCAGCGAAGTAGTGTTTCATAAAAACCAATCCTGGTTCTGGTCCCTTGAGGTATGGAACCTGGCTAGAACTGTGGGCCTGGAGTGCTCTGTGTGCACACTTACCCAGATGCAGTACCTGTCCCATGAGAGGTTCAGGGAGGTAGCTGTGTAGCAGCAGTTAAACCTTGCTCTCTACTCTGGAGATGGAGACTATAACTTTTCAAAGTCTGGGGGAAGGTCCTGGTGGCTAATCTTTAAATGTCCAGCCTCTTTTCAGATGATTGAGAGGAGGTAGGATGCCTGGAGTTGTTCAGCGGATGGTGAGCTAATTTGCATAAGCTCTCTGTGCCTTCCCCTTTTCCATGCTTAGTATGTGTGCGTTGCCTGCCTGCATAATGGCTATGAGGGCATGTTGACTGGGCCTGCTCTGCCGAGGTGAAGAGTAGGTTTGCATGGCTGTTATTTCTTCATGATCAAAGTCCAGAATCTGGCCCTTAAAAAAAAAACTTTTCCATTTGTACTTGTTGTTTTTTAAAGAAAGATGCTTGTTCTTTGGTTGATATGACCATTAAATCATGCTGGTTTACAACTAAATAGGTCCTTAACACTAGATTTGGCACTTTGAGTAGTGTTCCTCTGGGTGCTCCACTGTAGGTGTGTTTGTGTCCCCACACTGCTGATCAGAGAGCTTTGGGAGCAGTCTGTCCTGTCTGTGCATGTGCTGTTTCCCGCCTCCCATGAGGCCCACCAGCATGCATGTGTATTCCCTTCTCAGCCCCTTCTCAGCCGTCTCTGGCTGGAGACAGAGCTCTGAGCTGTTGGTTCACAGATTATAACTCCCTCTAGTTTTGTTAATTTTGCTTCTCCTGAAGCTTTTTTTCCTTTGTTACCTCATTTGTTTTTTGCTGGCTGGCTGGAATGATTTAGCTGAGGTTAGTCCTGCTTTAAGCAAGGGGTTGTACTAGATGACCTCCTGAGGTCCCTTCCAACCCTAATCTTTTATGATTCTTTTAACATCTGGAGCAGAGATCTCTCATCATGCCAGGCTTCCCTGCTTTGCTGATCCCAGAGTTCAGTGCCATTCCTGTCTTGGAGCTTGGTTCTCCATTCGGTATGCTAATGGAGATGCCTGTCTTGTTCCATCTTCAATGCAAATGAGGCTAGGGGAGTTGCCTTAATCTTGTCACCCTTGTCCGAAGAGGTTTAGGTGTGTCTCCCACTGCTTTTTCATTGCTTTTTGTAAGTTTTCTAATCGGTTCTGGTTCAAGCAGAGACTGGGGCAGGGGAAGTCCTTTGTGAGTCAGACAGGCTAGGTACTGCGCCCTGGTTCCTCAAGAAAAATAGAGCTGACAGGTAATAGATGTTCCAGATCGGATGCCAGCCCAAGCATGTCTCCCCTACTGCAGCCATCCTACCTGTTGTCCCAGATTACCTGTTGACTTTAAAGAAGTAGGGACTCTCTATTAGTTCGCTGAAGATTCATCTGGCAGCAATTGCAACCTTCCAGCAGCAGGTAGAAGGATACCCAATCTTCTCCCACCTGTCTATGAAGAGGTTTCTCAAGGTTTCTTAGCAAATCTCTTCCCACAACCCAGGCTCCCCACTCTCCAATGGGAGCTCAACCTACTGTTAAAATTACTGTCTAGACTGCCATTTGAACCCATGGCCACTTGTTGACTAACTTACCTTTCCATGAAGACGGGTTCCTCATTGCCATCACCTCTGTCAGAAGTATAGGGGAGTTAGCAGCTTTGATGGTGCATCCTCCTTTTACTGTGTTCTTCCCAGAGAAGGTCACACGTAGATCACATCCAATGGTGGTCACATTCCCATGGTGACTTCTGCATTTCACATGAATCAGCTTATTCAACTTCCAGCCTTTTATCCCAAACCTCATGAGGATAATAGGGAAGCCATTCTCCATATGCTCAATGAGCTTTGGCCTTTTATTTGGACAGGACAAGGACTTTCAGGAAATCCCTGAGACTTTTCCTATCCGTTGAAGATAGGTGAAATGCAGTGATGTCAGCCCAGAGACTTTCTAACTGGGTCTCCAGCTGTATTAAGCTCCGTTACCAATTGTGTAAGGTAGCTTTCCCATCTTCAATACACATGCATTCTGTGAGGTCAGTGTCCTCATTCATTGCCTTCTCCTAGGGTATCCCTATATCAGAAATCTGCAGAGCAGCTCTTGGGCATCTGCGCATACCTTTGCAGAACACTACTCCGTCCTGGAGGATTCAGCTGTGGATGCCAAGTTCGATGTCACAGTACTATCCTTTGCATTAGATTCCACTCCGAAGTCCCGACCTCCAGTGGTGGGTACTGCTCGGAAGTCACCTACAGTGGAGCACCTACAGGGACACTACTCGAACAAGAACAGGAAGCTACTCACCTTGTGCAGTGACGATGGTTCTTCTAGATGTGCGTCCCTATGTGTGCTCCGTTACCCTGCCTCCTCCCCTCTGCTTCAGAGTTCTAGTAGTTGACTCTGCGTTAGAGAAGAAGCAGAGGAGGGAATGCCTGCGCATGCTTGCTGGGCTCATGGCAGATGGGGAGCAGTGCATGTGCAGGCGAGGCAGACTTCTACCAAAGATCTCCGATCAGCAGCACAGGGGTGCAGTGCAGCACCCGTAGGGACATACACCTCGAAGAACCATTGCACTGCACAAGGTGAGTAACTTCATCTTTTTGCTGCCTAGAAGTGTAACAATAACTGTATACATTTATTGAAGCAATTATATAGCTTAATGTTTTCAGATCTTATTAATTGTACTTTTTAATATGTTTGAAAATGGAGAATGATGTAATGCTATTTTATAGATAATTAATCTTTTGTTCATGATCTATGTCAAGTTGCATTAGGATGGTAACTGAAATTTAATTAAACACAAAACAGCATATAATTTTTTTTTTAATAAACAAAACAAGCTCTTACAACAGTAACTTCCCCCGCAAATTTTTTATTTTCTATCCAGCCTAGTTTGTTGTGGGATTGTGAGTAGAAGGAAGGATACTAAGTGCTCACAGCTGCTGTTGGAATTTACATCTGTTGCCCCCTTACATCTTCATAACAATGAATCAGAACCTAGTCCTTAAAAACTAAAGGTTAGATTGTAACATAACAGTTTCCCTGAGTAACTGCCTGGGGTGCAGTCCGAGGAGGAGTCAGTTCCTGTATTGCAGTATTTTTAAATTGGTGTGTATCCAGCACCTCTGTGGGTTTTGTTGAGTCTGTGTGCATCGGACTGAACAAAGCAGCTGACACTATATAGTAAATACATTTTTTGAACCCTCCCTCTAGCAAAGAAAAGGAGGAAAAACCTTTGAAATATGACACATTTATCTTCCATGGTTTGTAACAGATTACTTCTGAATTCTTCAGCCAGAGCAATGAAGGATATCTTTGTTCATTATTTGTTTCTCTGTTTCCGTATAGGAGATTTATGGTTATAATCTGTGCCGCTGGAAGCTAGTTTTAGTTGCTATAGGGGTGCTTTGTACTGGTGGCTTCCTCCTCCTCCTCCTCTACTGGATGCCCGAGTGGCGTGTGAAAGCAACGTGCAAAAGGACTACACTTAAAGACTGTGAAGTGGTGCTACTGAGAACAACGGTAAGTTTGTGCTCTGATTGTGTTCTAGTTTGTGAACACCGCGACTGAAACAGCAAAGTTAGAGGTGGTAGTTAGCAGCTCAGACTTGTAACCTTCCTAATGCTACTTTCTTTGTATTACGGAGTATAAGTAGACGAAGGGCTAGTTTGCCAGTTGTAAGCAAACTGAAAACTTGAAGGGGCCTTTGGAGTAATGAAATCATGAGGACTTTAGAAAAATACTCCATTTGCTGTGAAAATTACAAAAGGTTGCATTTTGCTTGTGTAGCTTTGTGTGTGAGAAGAATGGTGACTATCCAAAGGACATTTGCTTACTTATTAAGGACTTTTGATACTTTTGTGTTTTGTGTTTGCTGAAATAAGTAATAGAAAAATAGCATTCAGTGAAACTTTTAATATCTTCACTAACAGGATTTTTTAAAATCTTTGATAGTCATGCAATCATTATTCCGTATTTGCATTCATAACTCTGTATTATTGGCAAATTGGTTGAAACTATAGTAAAAAACAATTTCTACTAGAATTCTTTGAAGGAGTCAATAATCATGTGGACAAGGGTGATCCAGTGGATAGAGTGTACTTAGATTTTCAGAAAGTCTTTGACAAGGTCCCTCACCAAAGGCTCTGAAGCAAAATAAGCAGTCATGGGAAAAGAGGAAAGATCCTCTCCTTAGTAATCCTCTCCAATCCGTAACTGGTTAAAAGATAGTAAACAAGGGGTAGGAATACATAGCTGGTTTTCAGAATGGAGAGAAGTAAATAGTGGTGTCCCCCAGCGGTCTGTACTGGGACCAGTACTATTCAATATATTCATAAATGATTGGAAAAGGGGGTAAACAGTGAGGTTGCAAAATTTGCAGATGATACAAAACTACTCAAGGCAGTTAAATCCAAAGCAGATTGTGAAGAGTTACAAAGGGCTCTCACAAAACGGGGTAAGCGGGCAACAGAATGGCAAATGAAATTCAATTTTGATAAATGCAAAGTAATGCACATTGGAAAACATAATCCGAACTATACATGTAAAATGATGGGGTCTAAATTAGCTGTTACCCAATTAAGAAAGAGATCTTGGCCCTGGTTTACACTTACCTGGAAATTCGGCAGCAGTCGACGGGAGTTACGCAAACTGCGCAGAGTAGCTTGCGTAACTCCTGTCGACTGCTGTGCTTCCCTTCTGCGCGCCGTCTTCACTGCACTGCGCCGATGGGAACAGCATTCCCGTCGATGCAGCGCTACGCTACTTGAGGGGGTGGTTTTACTCAGTTGACTTCCAGATCGATTGAGCGGGTCTACACTGACCGCTCAATCGATAAAGAAAGATTGATCTGGTGGTGGCGACTTTGCCGCTGTCAGTATAGACATACCCTTGGAGCCATTGTGGATAGTTCTCTGAAAACATCCACTCAATCTGCAGCAGCAGTCAAAAAAGCTAAAAGAATGTTGGGAATCATTAGGAAAGGGATAGGTCATAAGATAGAAAATATCATATTTTCTCTTTATAAATCCATAGTGCACCCACATCTTGAATACTGTGTGCAGATCTGGTCACCCCATCTCAAAAAAGATGTATTGGAATTGGAAAAAGTACAGAAAAGAGCACTAAAATGATTAGGGGTATGTGGAAAAGCTTCCACATGAGGAGAGATTAATAAGACTGGGACTTTTCAGCTTGGAAAAGAGATGACTAAGGGGGGATATGATAGAGGTCTATAAAATCATGACTGGGTGGAGAAAGTAAATAAGGAAGTGTTATTTACTCCTTCTCATGACACAAAAACTAGGGGTCACCAAATGAAATTAATAGGCAGCAGGTTTAAAACGAACAAAAGGAAGTATTTCTTCACACAACGCACAGTCACCCTGTGGAACTCCTTGCCAGAGGATGTTGTGAAGGCCAAGACTATAACTGGGTTCAAACAAGAGCTAGATAAGTTCTTGGAGGATAGGTCTGTCAATGGCTATTAGCCAGGATAGGCAGTGATGGCTGTTTGTCAGAAGCTGGGAATGGGCGACAGGATAGATCACTTGATGATTGCCTGTTCTATTCATTCCCTCTGAAACACCTGGCATTGGCCACTGTTGGAAGACAGGATACTGGGCTAGATGGACCATTGGTCTGACCCAGTATGGCCATTCTTATGTATTAAATAGTTCAGAAAAATAAATATTAAGACATTGATCTTACTGTCAGGAAGGGATGATTATAAAGGTAGGTAGGTGCATAGACAAAATACACAGACAATATCTTGATGACGTCCTTTTAAGCTAAAGCAATATTACTGTAGAATTTAATTTGTGTATGTTAACTTCTAAAGAAGACTGTTTTATCTCTATATCCTACTTAGTTGTCTTTTATATAGAAGTCTAATCAGTTCCTGAAATCCTAGGTTTTGGAAGGCCATGAACTGAGGCTGTTGATGAACTGGCCTCTGAGTTTTGTGGATCATAATATGGACGTTCTCAAGCTATGGTCAGTGTTGTGCAGAGCAGCCTCTGTCACGATGGTGTAGCATGCATTACTCATCTAACAATAATGCTTTCTTCTAGTTGTAGCCCTAGTTCAGGCCTCCTGGGATTTCCAGCAGCTTTTTTGCTCATTTCTAATCCACCAGAAAGTTCTGCACAACTTTTCATGTCTTTCCTTCTCCAATGTTTCTTGGATGTAAATTCAGCCATGAACAAATGTGCAGCTAACATCAAATTAGAGAGGTATTCTAGATAGAAGAGCACAGAAATAAACTACAACATGACACAGAGAGGTTAGAGCATCAGGGATTGCAGGTTATGAGTGGACATCTGGTTATAATTACTTAAGTAAAGCAATGTAAAGTCCTGTATAAAGGAAGAGGATATAAACAGAAGTGCAAAATTTGGGGACAAAGCTATGAAACACTACCTTCTTATTAAAGCATTATTTGCATCCATTCTACTTATTCCCACATATTTTTTTATGAAAATATCTCTGGCACTCCAAGGGCTAGAGGTCAATGTTATGGATCCCATTGGGAAGCTGGAAATCTCCCCTTTCCAATGGTGTAAAGCTTGTGTATAGAAAAGCTGTAACTGACCCAGGGCTAGATCTTGCTTGTCTTGGGCTTTGGTCAGGTGTAATTTTAGGGAAGAGTCCATATTTTGCAGGATGAAGACGTATCTCTGGCAGATGAATTTCAAAATAAAATGGTGGCTGCTGTCTGTTAATGAATTTTAAAAGCTAGAATAAGACCAGGGGTAGTTAGTTTCCTGGGTAAGAGGAGGCTAACAAAGGTGTGTAGTGAATTTATCGCATTCTGCAATTTATCACATGGCTTTACCACTTCACATGGACATCACCTCCACAACTGGGAGTGCTCTGCATGTATGAATTAATTATTCCCCTCCATGTCTGTGTCCCCTCCCCCTCCCCCGGCTACCCCCCAAAAACTTTAAAATCTTAAGGTTGAAAGTTTTGTGCTGAACACTCTCAAAAAGTGCCATAATTTCTATACAATACATCTTATACTTCAGAATAGCTCAGAAGTATGAAAACCTGAAGATGAATAGTTGAGGGATGCAGCCATTTCACTCATGCCATTCCTTCGGTATTTCCTATCTCCCATGCAAGTTTCACCGCTTCACTTAGCCTAAACTAATCTCCCTGGTGCTCTGAAATAATAAATTATTGTTGAACGTATAGAAGAAATACCATGATATTTATTTGTAAAGAACTAAAGATTCTAAAACTAAGTCTTGAGGGTTCACTAGCACATGTCAGAGCTTTTAAAGTTTGCTGCTAGTGTTATGTGGAGTTTGAGTGGTAAAATGTTTTTATAAATAAAAGGGAAAACTCTGTCCTTGGGGTAATTGATGTCAATCCCATGGTATCTCATTTCTGTAAGTATATGTTGACTGTGCTAATTGGTTTGCTTTCCAATTAATGTTGGTACTTATGAGAAAATAAATTGTCCCTAGGTTCACTTCTATCCATCCTCACAAGGTATCAAACAGTATTCTGCAATTTGTTTCTCTATTACCACATTTTTTTCTTTGTTAGGATGAATTCAGGATATGGTTTTGTGCAAAGATTCGTATTATGCCTTCTCTGGGAGCCAGCTCATTACAGAATCCTCAATCTATTGCCGACATAGTTTCAAATGGCCATAGAGGTCATGTCTGTGAAAACCTTGCTGAAGGGAATAAAAACGACCCGAACAAACATTCACCTGTAAGTGGACCTGTGGTATCTGAATTCTTAATCTTCAAGGCATCTTTGAAAAGAATATATATTATGCCCGCACAATATAATACATGTGACCTGCTTAGACTACCAAAGAGGCCAGTTAGTTGAAGTAGGGAAATGTGTTCCTATATTTTAAGTTACAAAGTATAACAGATCTTTTGCTTCAGTATATTGTGGGATTAATGATAGAATAAGATTATTGAAAAGTAAACTGTTTAGTGTAAAATATATTGTTAATATAGCAGAGACAACACACAATAAAAATTTTATATTTCATTTTCAAAACTATAACACAACTAATTTAAATTCACTTTTGTTAGAAATTTTTAACAGTGATACTAAATATAACAGAAAACAAGCGTTGAACTGTCAGCTTAATACCTAATTGCCTGGATTTGCCTTACAGATTCGCTATTTCACGCATCACAGTGTAAAGTATTTCTGGAAAGATGCACTCCAAAGTTTTGACTTCTTAGGGTAAGAATACTTCTGCTTTACCTTGGCCTTGCAGAGCAAGTATGCATGTTTTCTTGGTAGCCATAATTGTGTTTCCAAAAGAGCTGATCAAAAAATGACAATATTCCAATACTCTTTTCCAATACTATTTACTTGTGAATCTTTCTCTGGTTTGTGCCTTTTCCATCTCTTTAATGTACCTCAGGACTCTCTTGAATGGTAGCAGAGGTCTTGGCTAATCCATTCACTAGCACACCACATGTCTAAGGGTCTATCTACCCTGCAGTTAGACACCTGCGGCTGGCCTGTGGCAGCTGACTCGGGCTTGCGGGGCTGATGAATTGCAGTGTAGACATCCAGGCTCAGCCAGAGCCAGAATGTCTACACTGCAACTAAACAGCCCCGCAGCCGGAGCCCAGGTCAGATGGCACAGGCCAGCCATAGGTGTCTAACTATAGTGTAGACAGACCCTAAGAAAGCTTGATTTGTTGTTGGGGGTGTGACCTACTGATGTGTTTTGTGCCCCACTGTGTGTGTGTTGCTCCTTCCCTACCCATTTTGAGCTATCTTGCACTTTTGGAGTTGGCAGAGAGGGTTACCTTTGTGTCATGGATGTCTTTTGCTGTTCCTGTAAAAAAAAAAAAAAAAAAATCACCCAAATTTGGCCAAGTTTTAAGCCTCTGAAAAAACTGTTTGCATGTATTTAGAAGAAGTTTGTTAGAGCTTGGATGCTAAATTCTCTGAAGATTCCATCTGCACTGAACATACTTCATCCCTTCACAGCTCCTACATGCTGAACTGGCCTGTGCATATGCCATTCCCATGGAGTGAATAAGGGTGCTCCATCTCAGGCTTTCAGGAGTTGAGCAGGATTTCCTGTGCAGTTGCTCCTCTCATCTGCCAGGATTGCTGTGGCATTAGATACAAAAACTTTGTACACAGGACTTTTTCTCCTGTGCTCTGGGAATGAACCAGGGTTGTATAGTTAATGAGGTTGTTGTCAGTGTAGGACCCCTGTCTCATTTGTTGCACAAGTTGGAAGGTGCATTGTGAATGTGGCAGGGAACTGAAGAAGAAAAAAGATGGCATTGTTGTTAAGGCCTCCCTTGGAGAATTTAATTCTATCCCAGCCTCTGCCACAGAGTTCCTGTGTGATTCTGGGCAAGTCACTTCAGCCAGAATTTCTCTGATGGCCACCATGTGTTCCTCATTTTTCTTGTATCCAATTTAACACACAGAGGGTCGGATTTGCAGAAGAGCTGAACATTCATATCTATAACTGAGGTGCATGGGAGCTCTGCTGTCAAACATATAAAGTGCTAAAATATGCTAAGTATTCTGAAAAATCAGGTCTTAGGCTTCTCAAATAGATTGTCCAAAAGTAGTGGACACTTTTTTGACAATTTTGGCCTTAATCTCTGCATCCAGTTCCTCATTTTGAACATGAGGAAACTTACAACCACCTTACTTCACAGGGTTGTTGTGAAGATAAGTTAATTAATCTTTGTAAAGAGGTAAGATGTTATTATGAGCACTATAGGAAACCCATGAGGAAACTAATAATTCTGTATTTAGGGTAGTGTTTGGATGGTGTGCAGTTAATACATGGGGCCACACACTGAATAATGAAGATAAAAAGAAATATCGAATCCATCCTGTGCACTGAATGAGGCAGAGGTCCTGTGGGAAAATTGGTATGTCAGATCATTAAAAAATGTATCGTACTGCATATGCACAATGGAGTTAAATTAAGGTTGCATGGGGGGATAGATGGAAACAATGAGACAATTGGTCAGCAAAATAGGCAGCGGTTTCAGTGCACCGATGGTCGAACTGTTGTCATTTTTTGTAGGCCTCATGGCAAAGAAGAATTTTAAGGAGGGATTTGAATAATAATTTATAGGTCAAAACTAATCCATATCATATCCATTTCATTAAATAGAAGTTAAATCAATTCTTTCCTGTTTCTCTGTGGAAATTTCTAATACTAGTTACATGTTTAAAATAAAAATTTAAATTTAAAAATAAATGATGTAAAACCAAAGGGCAAACTTGACCTCACCAAGCAATGAATTCTGTGGTATTCTGCTCAGTCTTTAATTTATCTCATCGATGCTTGCAATAACTAGGCAAAAATGAATGGAATGAGGTTTATAATTGACTGCTTTGCTTTTATAATGCAGCTTAAACTTCTAATAAAAGTATAAGGTCTTTACAATTTCTAGCATCTTAATGGGATATTTTAAAAAAGTTTATTAGCTAAGAAGCTTGATGCTGACAACTTGTTTAATTTCTACAATTATTTTAGGGGACTGGATGAGTCTACTTCCTGTTCTTCAATTCATAATGAACATAGTACAGGACTGACTAAGAGGATGCAAGACTACAGGTAATCTTACAATATTCAGACTAAAATATTAATCTAAAAGCTGTCAGAAAGGTACATTGTTCTTAGATAGCTGTGTTTCTGGTATATTTCTCGTAAGTGAAGAAAATTTAGTGTGATTAATATCCAAGCCACATATACTAAACTTCCTTTCAGAAGAACACTTTACGTGTATAGCCTTGAATTGAAAAATCATATTAAATTTGAGTGATCTCCTTTGTGATTGCTTACATCAGCAGTAAGTATGGTTAGAAATGTTTTTTTTTCCAGTCTCTTAAACTGTTCATGTCAGATAATTTTTTTAGCAATATCATTACCATTAACAGTTGAATTGGCAATGCCAGTTGGCTTTGAAAAAGAAAGAAAGGCTTTAATTGCTTAATTCTTGGCAGGAAATAAATCCTTGTGATGCTTAATCTTTTCAAATTCACAAATATTCAAAAGATTCAGAAATCAGTTGAGTGGGGCGATGTGGGAGGAAATTGGGTTGGGTGAACACAATGTAGTGAAATGTATACATCTAGAAACAAAGAATGTAGGCTAGGCTAACAGAATGGGGGACTCTATCCTGGGAAGCCGTAACTCTGAAAAAGATTTGAGGGTCATGGAGCTAAGCATGAGCTCCCAATGTGACACTGTACCCGAAGGAGCTAATGCGATCCTGGGTTGCATAAACATGGGAATCTTGAGTAGGAGCAGAGAGGTTCTTTTACCTCTGTGTATGGCACTGGAGTGATCATTGCTGGAATAGTGTGTCCAGTTCTGGTTTCCACAATTCAAGAATGATGTTGATAAATTGAAGAGGGATCAGAGAAGAGATACAAGAATTATTAAAGGATTAGAAAAAATGCCATATGGTAATAGAGTCAAGGAGCACAATTTAGGGCTTAATAAAAAGAAGGTTAAGGGATGACTTGGTTACAGTCTATAAATACCTATGTTGGGGAACAAATATTTAACAATGGACTCTTCAGTCTAGCAGAAAGAGGTATAATATGATCCAATGCGTAGATGCTGGAGCTAGACAAATCCAGCCTGGAAATAAGGCATACATTTTTAATAGTGAAAGTAATTAACCATTGGTACAAATTACCAAGTCTTGTAATAGATTCACCATCACTGATGATTTTTAAATCACGATTGGATGTTTTTCTAAAAGGTAGACTCTAGGAATTATTTTGGGAAAGGCATGTTGCCTGTGCTATACAGGAGGTCTAAGTGATCACAGTGGTCCCTTCTGGCCTTAGAATCTCTGAAATAATGACACAGAAAGATAGGTACTCAGAATGTTAAAACTGGAGAATGTGGCCAAAAAACCACCAAGCCTACATGAATTCTTGCTCTAAGAGGAAAAGGCTGTAACTTTCCAGCCTGCTGGATTTTGTCCCTTTCTTCTGAAAGTTTAGCCAGCTGCAGAACTGCTTGCCATAGCCTGTGCAGTTCAGCCTCCGGGCTGAATATGGCCCTCTATTTGATGATTGTGAAGGAGACACTCACCTCATGAGTGCCCCTAGCAGTAGGAGGTGGTCCTGCAATTGTTCATCTGCTGGCGTCCCGTCAGTTGCTGATCTCAGTAGACAGATTTTCAGCGGGTTAGCCCTCTGGCCAAGACACACAGGCTTAGCCAATGTAGCCCATTGAGCTACTTTGGCCAGAGAAGAGCACCCTTCCGGTCCCAGCCAGAAACTGACCTGTTCAGCCCTGCAGTTCCTTTTAGCTGAGCCTAATGGGCTCTGATTCACTGCTTTCATGAGGCTCATCTAGGCATGCCTGGAGGATCCACCTCTGCTGCTCCTTCCTGGGGCAGGGTGTGGCAGGGCCATGGAGCCTCCACAGGGTGCTTCAAAGGGCCCTGTACACTCTGTCCCAGTCAACATAAGAAAAATAATATATAGGAATTTTGTTTCAACTTCTGATTTTTAAGTTTATTTTATAAGATAGGTAGGGTGTTTGCCCATTTCCAGTCCTCTGGGACCTCACCTGTCCTCCAGGAATTCTTGATGATGATAACTAGTGATTTTGAGATTCTCAGCTAGTTCCCAAAGTATACGAGGATGAATTTTGCCAGGCCCTGCCAACTCGAATATGTCTAACTTATCTAAATATTCTTTAACCTGTTCTTTCACTATTCTGGCTTGTGTTCCTTCCCCCTTGTTGTTAATATTAATTGGGTTAAGCATTTGATCACAATCAACCTTTTAGCAAAGACTTGAAGCAAAAATAGGCAGTAAATACCTCAGACTTCTTTGTGTCATCCGATATTAGCTCACTTTCCCATTAAATCGTGGACCTGTGCTTTTCTTTGTCTTTCTCTTGCTTATAAGAGCATAAGAATGCTGAATAATTTCTTTTGCCGTTCTCTGTACTTTTTCGAATTCAAATATCTTTTTTGGAGATGGGGCAACCAGATCTTCAAGCAGCAATCAAGATGTGGGCGTACCATAGATTTATGTGGTGGCATTTATGATATTTTCTCTTATTATCTATCTCTTTCCTAATGGTTGCTAACATTCTGGTAGCTTTTTTGACTGCTGGTGCACACTGAGTAGATGTTTTTAGAGAACAATCCACAAAGACTCCAAGATCTCTTACTGGAGTAGAAACAGCTACTTTATAGCCCATCATTTTGTATGCATAGCTGGGATTATGTTGTCCAATGTGCTTTACTTTGCATTTATCAACATTGAATTTCACCTGCCATTTTGTTCTCCAATCATCCAGTTTTGTGAGATCCTTTTGTAACTCTTTGCAGCCTGTTTTGGACCTAACTATCTTGAGTAAACTCTTTTATTATAAACTCTTAATGTATTTATAGAGACTCTTCTTATGGCCTCTTATGTCCCTGGATGGGTGTAACTTATTTTGTGCTTTAGCCTTTCAGATTTTGTTCCTACATGTTTGCATTATTCTTTTGTACTCATCCATAGAAATTTGTCCATGTTTCCAGTTTTTCTAGGATTCCTTTTTGATTTTCAGGTCATTAAAGAGCTCCTCATGGAGTCATATTGCTGTTTTACTATCCTTCCTATCTTTCCTTCATATTTGAATTAGTTAGATGTTCTGCCGTTAATATTGTTTCTTTGAGAAACTGCCAGCACCTCGGAACTCCTTTTTCCATTAGATTTTCTTCCCATGGGATCCTACCTATCAGTTCTGTGAATTTGTCAATTTCTGCTTTTTAAAAGTCTGCTCTCACGCCTTCCTTTCCTTAGGATCATGATATCTATTATTTCATGATTACTTTCAGCCAAGTTCCCTTCGCCTTTCAGATTTGCAACCAATTCCTCCCTATTGGTCAGAATCAAGTCTAAAATGGCTATCTGCCTGGTTACTTCCTCCACCATCTGAAGCAAGAAGTTGTCCCTAACATATTCCAAGACCTTTTTGTACATTTTATGTTTTGCCATATTACTTTTCCAACAGATGTCTGGGTAGTTAAAGTGCCATTACTACTAGGTCTTGTGTGCTGAATATTTCTGTTGTTCATTCTCGAAATGCCTCATCCACTTCCTCCTGATTTGGTCATCTGTAGTAAGCCACTGTCAAGATGTTGCCTTTGTTTTTTCACCTTTTATCGTCATACAAAGACTTTCAACTGGTCTGTCTCTCACTTCCTTCTGGACCTCAGAACAAGTGTATATATTCCTGATTTATAATACAAAACCTCTTCTTTTTTTTCCTGCCTGACTTTCCTGAACAAGCAATACTCCAATATTCTAGTCAAAAGATTTATCCCACCAAGTCTCTGAGAGACCAGTTAAGTCATAATTTAGCTTGTGTACTAAGACTTCCAGTTCTTTGTGTTTATTCTCCATACTCCTTTGATTTGTGTGTAGACTTCTAAGATGGTGAGCAGATTCCTCTGCTGATTTCTCTCTTGTTACTCTTATGACCCTATTGTAATTTTCCATTTCTCCTCCTCCCTCAACCCCCAGTTCTCTTCAAGGTCACCTCTTTTAATACTTATCTATGGGCTTTTGTCTCTTGGCTCCATTGTACCTAGTTTAAAGTCTTCCTTACTAGATTGGTAAGTTAATGTTCCAAAAGGCTCTTCCATTTCTTCATCAGGTGAACAAAGCAATCCTCCTCCTTGGAACACCATCCCATAGTCAGGGAACCAAAGTCCTCCTGTCAAAGAAATCTGTGTAGCCATGTGTTCATCTCCAGGATGTGTCTGTCCTTACCTGGGCCCTTACCTTCAACTGGCAGAGTGGACAAAAACACCACCTGAGCTCCCCACCCTTTCACCCTCATTCTGAGTGCCCTGTAGTTACTATTGATCTGCTCAGAGTCATCTCTTGTATATGTGGTGTTGGCAATGACATCACACTTAACAGTGAACAGCAAATAACATGTTGTTATCTCTAAAACTTTCTTTTACTATTTCCAGGTAACTGTTCCTTGGTTTTGTATTGGTTTTTCTTCTCAATTGTTCTATGTCTTTGTGTAGCATCACATATTGTATGTAGACCACTGTTTTAATCTCTTCAGGTCACTTTGTGGTTAGTTTTCTTTCTATTACATGCTCATACTGCTCTGATTTTTGGACATCACCAGAAAATTCAGTTGTGGTTCAATTTATATCTAGATCATAAATACCTTAATTTTCAAGGCCTTCAATGTCTCATCCAGATACAATTTTTTTTCTACTCACTGTTGCATTTTCCTGTAAAATTTTCTGTTGTTCATCCTTACCAGCATTTAAAAGGCTATACTGACTGTGTGAAAGACAATCTAACATACTGTAATGAATGGGAAGATAAAGTGCTTTAAAATAATTTAGGTTAATATAGCAGTAGTGTGATATAGATTATCTACAACCAGAGTGCAACTAACTGTTTTGCTTTCCCTCCATACAGAAAATTATTCTATGGAGTAAATGAAATTGCTGTGAAAGTGCCTTCCATTTTTAAGCTTCTGATTAAGGAGGTAAGAACTTTATTTAAATTAAAAAAAAAAAAAGTACTATATAGAATTAATAAATATTTGGAGTGGCACTGAATGTGTGTGAGGTTTCAAATAGTGATTAGTTTGTATAAAGTAAATTTTAGCCCTTTTCTTCATAAGTGAGATTGGCCCTAATATTTCGTAGACCTCCAGATCAGGAGGAGCCCACAGTTGCAGGCACAGTTCTGAGTCTAATTAACAGAAATATTACAGATCATGTCAGGACTTTGTCTGGAGAGTTACACAGCAAAAACCCATACTGCGTCTGGCTCTTGCCAGTTCTTGACTCATGAGCATTGAATATACTCTTTACAAACTGTGAATGCGTTAAAGACTCCACACTAGTATTCACCAGATAAGTGTGCCTAGATAGTATGTTAATCTTGTTCTATTTTCTTTATATTTTCTCATGGTGGTTCAACTGAATGACTAGAGTTTAGTTTTCTTTTATGGATAACATGTTTTTTAAACTCCTTGAGCTTACAGTTACTCCTGAAACTTGGGTTCCTAAGAAAATAAATTTGCCAGCCCTCTAGCTGCGCAGTTGTTTAGCTACAAATTTCCTTGTTAGTCAAGTTAAAATTGTCTTTTTTTTTTTTTTTTCTTGACGATGTTGGTAGGGATTCAGTACCATTGGAAGCAGGGAGAGCTAAAGTAGGAGAAAATGTTTTGGCCATATTCTGCTCACTTGCACCTGCTGCTCCCATTGATTTCATTGAGAACTGTGCCTTTGGAATTTGGCCCTTTTTAAGGAAATCCCTCTGTGATTTTGTAATTTACTCTGGCACATGAAGTGAAATGTTAGTGGAAAACAGGAAGTGCATAGGCAAAACTTTGAAAAAGTTTTGTAAGGCATAAGGAACTGAAAAGCCGAAGTTTCTTCTGCTGAGAAGAGGTTGAATTTATTTCAGACTAATATAGGGGAAGTATTACATTTGGCGAAACCTTAATGTGTTCTCTCTCTCTCTCAGGTTCTAAACCCGTTTTACATTTTCCAGCTGTTCAGTGTGATATTGTGGGTCACTGATGAATATTACTACTATGCATTAGCGATTGTGATTATGTCTGTGATATCCATTGTTAGCTCACTGTACACCATTAGAAAGGTAAGTTCAAATTACCAGTACTATTATCACAAATACCATTTTTGCTAGAGTACACATTTCATGAGAACATAAGAACAGCCAGACTGGGTCAGACCAATGGTCCAGCTAGCCCAGTGTCCTGTCTTTCAACAGTGGCCAGTGCCAGGTGCTTCAGAGGGAATGGTAGAGCAGGGAATCATCAAATGATCCATCCATTCAGAACCATTCCATGAAAATCCTAATTTAAAGTTTAATTTCATTTGTGTGTAATTTTGAGACAAAAATTGACTCCAAAGAACTCAATATTTAAAACAAAACAAAACAAAAACTTCAGTGTGGACACACGAACAAATGGATATAAACTGGCCATCAGGAAGTTTAGACTTGAAATTAGACAAAGGTTTCTAACCATCAGGGAAACAGTCTTCCAAGGGGAGCAGTGGGGACAAGAAACCTAGCTGGCTTCAAGACTGAGCTTGATAAGTTTATGGAAGAGATGGTCTGATGGGACAGCCTAATTTGGCAATTGACTGATCTTTGACTACTAGCTGTAAATTTGCCCAATAGCCTGTGATGGGATGTTAGATGGGGTGGGTTCTGAGTTACTACAGAGAATTCTTTCTGGGTGTCTGGCTGGTGAGTCTTGCCCACATGCTCAGGGTTTAACTGATCGCCGTATTTGGGGTTGGGAAGGAATTTTGCCCCCGGGCAGATTGGCATAGGCTGTGGGGATTTTTCGCCTTCCTCTGCAGCATGGGGCACAGGTCACTTGCTGGTGAATTATCTGTACCTTGAAGTCTTTAAATCATTATTTGAGGATTTCAATAAATCAGTCTTAGATTAAAGGTCTATTACAGGAGTGGGTGGGTGAAGTTCTGTAGCCTGCGTCGTGTCGGAGATCAGACTAGATCATAATGGTCCCTTCTGACCTTATAGTCTCTGAATCATTACGCTCTCAAATGAACTCACAGAAAATGATAAAATAGACTGTCACCTGTGGATAAACACTCTTCGCAAAGAGTCACTTTATACCTGATCTCTGTCCTCATCCTCAAGGGAAACCTGCACAACTCTTCAAAAGACTAGCCTGGGAGCCTAAATTCATAACTTTGCTAGGCACTAAAAATCGTGGACTGAATAGAGAGACTGGATTTATGACTTGTTACAACAATCCATAACCTCCGAACACTCCCCCCGACCTCCCATAGCTGCTGTTCTCTCCCTTCCTTCCCCCGCCCCCGTGACTGGAGAGGTGTTAAAGGGCCACTTCACCTTGAATGGTCCCTTGAAATGGTGTTAACTCCTTATGCTAAACAATCTGTTTCACTTGGTATTTAGCTGTGACTCTGAGTACCTTTTACTGACCTGAAGAAGAGCCCTGTGTAAGCTCAAAAGCTTCTCTCTCTCTCTCTCTCTCTCTCTCTCTCACCAGTAAAAGATATTACCTCACCCACCATGTCTCTCTCTGGATCTAGAAGGGTGTTAGTGCTTCTAATTAATGACTGTTCTTTTTTCTCCCTTCCAGCAATATATTATGTTACATGACATGGTGGCAGCTCACAGCATTGTCAGAGTTTCTGTCAGCAGAGCGAATCAAGGTAAATTGCACTGGCAACTTGGTTGAAAAGATCAATCTAAAACTGGTCCGTAATGAATAGTTTAAAATCAGTACAAGTCTGTGCTTGGTTCCATCTGATTAAAGTAGTTGGGTCCTTGTTATCTCTTAGCAACATTGCTCAGTAAAAGGGTAGGCGTGAACTTTAAAGTTGGAGATGATAGTCTACTTTGGTGTCTTCTTCCAGATGATCAGCTCATTTGTGTCGGAGCAGATCTAGACTAGGCCCTCATGTCTCCCTCCCGGTTTTCTTTTATCTACCTCTCCATGTATATAGCTAACACTGCAGTAGCCTACTTTGGGCCTAAAGGTTAAAATAGAAACACCCCAGGGAGACATTCATTAGTACCTTTCAGTGAATCAGAGCCCTTTGGCAGCCATATCTCCAACTGTTCTAGGTTCTGCTGGTGTGGGGAACAGGAGTCTTGAGCTGCTTAGGTTCCTTGTGTGGCAAATTATGTTTATTGTATTATTTCTGAGGCACTCATCAGTGTAAAATCAAGGGTCCATACAGAGTGTTAGTGAATCATTAGTTTCATCATTTTAAATACCACTATTAATAATAGAAAGAGCAGCATAATTTTATAGCCTGGGCCATGGCTGTTCTGTTGGTGGTACTGATTTGCAAGCCTTTATTTACAATTGCAGAAAAAGAACTTGTTCTTAAATTCTTTCTTCTTACTTTCAGAAATAGAAGAGATCCTTTCCACAGACCTTGTGCCTGGAGACATCATGGTGATTCCATCTAATGGGACAATCATGCCCTGTGATGCGGTACTTGTCAGTGGTACTTGCATCGTAAATGAAAGCATGTTAACAGGTGAAGTAAATTTACATCCTGGATAGCTGGGTAGTTGATAGTTATGTCATTGTTCTTTTTCTAACTTGCAACTTATCCCATCAGAAGGAATATTTTACCTACTTTGAAATATGTATTTTTGTAATTTACTCCAGACAGGATTGATAGTATTTACACAAATCTTGGCAGTATTCGTATTATTTAATAAGCATTTATATTGTGATACTGTCTATAAGCCAATGAGATCAAGGCCTTATTGTGCCAGATGCTATTCTATATATTTTTATAATTAAAGGTGTAATGAGAAGGTATGTCTTCATCTCATTGTTCTTATTTACCTCTCTTTTATTTTCACTATGTTAATTAAAATATGCGTACTTCTGTCAGTCTCAGCTTGCAGATTCCTTCCTTTCTTTAAGAATTCTCAAATGCAAAGTCCTAATATGTGAGCTGTATTAAAAGATACAACTGTATACAGATTTTTATTTTTATGGATTGCCTTTCCTTTAGGCAAGATGCATATTATTTTCCTCCTGGGCCATGATTAATTGCTAGACGCTATACATTTTTGTTTAAGTGTTGAAATTGCTAAATGAATAATTTAACAAGCCAGTGATCAAAACTGGATGAGGTGTGTGTAGGGACACATCCTAACAAAGCTTACTTTAGGCAGCCTGCACTTGATCAAATGGCTCTTTACAGTAACAAATGTACTTTTTGATCAGTTTTACTTTTTACCCTCAGTGTTACAAGCTGCAGCATTGTCATGTTTTGCTAACTGGTGTCGTGATGTAGAGGAGGAAAGACTGGGAGTCAAGACTCTTGGGTTCTGTAGGAGGTCTAGAAGGTTAGAGAATGGGGTAATGGGAATTAGGACTCTGGGTTCTTTTCCCAGCTTCGTTACTGTCTGGCTGAGTTAACACTCCACTCACTATTCTATAAAGTGCTTTGAGAGCTATGGATGAGAAGTGCTGCTTATTTGTATTTGCTTTTGATGAACCGAAGAGCTTTTTTCCATTTAAGGTGAAAGTGTTCCTGTAACAAAGACTAATCTCCCAAATCCTGCAGAAGACCCAAAAGCCATGGGAGATGAAATATACAGTCCAGAAGTACATAAGCGACACACTTTGTTCTGTGGAACCAACGTCATTCAAACCCGTTTTTATACTGGAGAACTAGTCAAAGCCATAGTAGTGAGAACAGGTACAAATTCTAAGTTTTCTCACTTGCATACATTTTATAATTATGTCTATCTGCTGCTTTCTACTTCTTGTTGGTTAATTTCGCTGTATTAAACAGATATTCCCCAAAGCATTTAACAAAATTACTTTTAAAACTATTGATTTTTCAACACTGACAAATCAATTAACCACTAGACTCTAGAATCAAGGAATTTAAAACATGCCCAGAAACATTTTCATTGGCATTAAATTTAATTTGCAATGTTTTTGTTCAAAAGTGCTTTGTCTATTTCTTTGATTTCTCCTCCCTCCCTCCCTTCTCCCCCCACTTGGGATACACTTGCCTATGGAGAAAGCCTGTCTCTGACTTTGAAGAAGTGAATATATTTAAATGGCAGTGTCTGTCCAAAAATGGCAGACACCTTCTTGCATATTCACTAGCTTTATTTATAACATTATATTTAGTCATATTAATAGTTTTAGCTCTGCAATCCAGGCTAATGTGAAGTAAGTATCATTTTAAAAACTCTGCATAGGATTTCCCAGAGTAGTGCTCAGTGTGTTGCAAGTCTACTTTTAAAAAAAAAACCAAAAAAACTTAGCTATAGACCTATGCATGAACCATTGATAGGAGAGTTAGATTTAGCTTGACTAAAACTAGGTGTGTTTTCTATAGGAGTTTCCCAGTAAAATCATTAAATCCCTAACAACCTTCTCATCAGTGCCAGGATAAGACATATGGATAGGTGATTTTCATTTTTGATACAGGAATGGACTAATCATCTTCTACTCTAATCTTACTGCTGTGTGGTTTTTTAAATATCTAGCTGATTTTTTTTTCTTTAGTTGTATTTTAATCTTATTTCCTTTTCATTTTATAGTAATTTCTTTTCTAGTGGGCGTATGCCTGGACTACAATTAAAGAGAAACTCTGATAGATCCACTGCATATGTTCAGTTAAAATATTATTTTCTTTCTGATACATTTTGTTTTTCA
Organism: Emydura macquarii macquarii; assembly: GCF_026122565.2. Taxonomy (NCBI): domain Eukaryota; kingdom Metazoa; phylum Chordata; order Testudines; family Chelidae; genus Emydura; species Emydura macquarii. Next base: position 634,568 of record NW_027130866.1, on the reverse strand, counting down.
TTCTCGTTGATTGAGTTCTCTTGGTAGTGGAGGGTTGAAACTTGAGGAATGTCAGTGCACATAGCTTAAATGTAAACATTCCTAAATGATATATGGTTTTCTTTCTGCATGCAAGATTTGTAGTCTGCAAGCAACCTTTGGCAAGGGAGCCCAGTAGTCTCACTTCCAGCCTGGACTTCAAATTAAAGGCAATCTCGTAAATTGTCCTTCATCATGCTGAGATAGAGCTGTCTCAGAGGATTCTTCAGTCTGCATGCAGCTTGGGGGAGAACCAGACGTGTGTCAGTCACAGGCAACAGAGGAATGCTTCCCAAAAAAATAAATTCCCTCCAGTTTTATCTGCCTCCTCTGAAACTGGCAGTTCCTCTAGCCCTCCCTGCTGCAGACCTTCGTAGAGGGAAGTTTTAACCTCGTTTCAAATTTCTGTCTAACAGCTTGGTTCAGCATTCATCTAATTCCCAGTCATGTCCCAGGGCTGCATTTGCCTTTGGGGAGATTGGCCCTTCAGTTCTGCATCCTATTCTGTGGCGTTTGCGTTGGCATTAGTCTGAGAGACAAAAGGAAGGGTCTTCGTTTCCTACTTCACCCCTTTCCTCCATTGTGTGTCTCACTGGGGAGCTTGGCTGGCCCTGTGGGTGGAGTGCAGTCCCTGACTTCCCTCTCCCAGCCCAGTGTGGGCAGGATTACCTTGGCCCCTTCCTTTGGGCAAGAAAGGGCCCAACAAGATTGGAAAACCAGCTCAGTGTGGCCAGGAGAGTAATACACCTGATGTATGATAGCGCTGAAGTCTCTAGAGCTTGCATGAACAGCTGCACTCCTGCAGTGTCAACTACTTCCTCCTCCTCCTCCTTCTCCTGCCTCCCCTTGGGTCACGGAGGGAGGGCACAGGACACAGCATGAACACTGCCAATGCTGAAATGTGTGGCAAGGAGTCTTCAGGCGATCTCCCTCCTTTTGTTGCCACCTTTAGAACAGGCTTTCTAGGGATTCTTCTTTGAGTGATGCCCCTATGGGTGCTCCACTTGTAGGTGAGGCAGCGCACTCTGCGCATGGAATCGGAAATCTTCATCAGCATTGCCTATTGGACCGCATATGCTCAACTCCCCTTTTCACACTGTGAGCAGGACATATGTCTAGCGCTGTGTGGTACAGCTGCCCCCAGTTCTTTCTTTACCACCTTTGGTCTGGGAGGGAATCCGCAGCAGAGCCCACTTCTCCTATTCCCTCTCAAGATAGTGCCTTACCTGTTAGTGTAGTGTAGTTAGTATTTATCTTCTTCTCCTTTCTTTCTTCTATCTAACCAAAAATAAAATGTATTGTTTTAACTTTCCGTTACAGTTATTTCATAGCTTAGGTTTCCGTTTTTCTGCCCTTCCTGACCAGGAAGCTTTTTCCCTTCACCCTTCTGCCTAGATCTCCTGGATTTAAAAGGTGTGTTTCTTGTGGGGCTGTTTTCCCGGTAATGGACGGCCACCTTCAGTGTATTTGCTGTCTAGGAGAGGGATAGATTCCACAAAAGTGTTCCCACTGCCCTGGCCTGAATCCCAGAGCAAGAGAAGACTGGGACATTTGATTAAAACTTCTCATGAAGAAATTGCTGTGATCAAACCTGGGACTGGACCCTTCCCCAGAGAGGCTCTCACACTCTGCCAGGTCTGCTGATCTGTACTTCCTATGTCCCTTGAAGAGAAAGTCATCTCTTTCTCACTTGGATGAAAAGAAACAGGCTCCTTCCTCATGCTTTGAGGCACAGCCCACCAGAACACTGTCCCCGGTGAGATCTGTTGCCTTAACTGACAGGAGGCACAGTTCCAGGGCCCGTGGGAGTACCTCTGGTACTGACATGAAGAAATGGTCTAAAGACCGTAACGGCAGACATGCAGGCCTTGGCACTGTTTCCCACTTCTGGGGAACGAGTCAGGCTGACTTCAGGAGCTATGGCCCCAACAAAACTGCCAGCACTGGCGCCCTTTCTGGCACTGAAGAAGCTGTCGGCGCAGGTCAAGTCATTGGTGCCAGCTAAATCATTGGCGTTGACCAAGTCTCTGGTGCCATCTACTGACACTTCAGGGGAATACTCCCATCGGTACTGTGTCATACACTTGGCACCGATGATGCTTTTTCCTTCTCCACAAGATTTTAGATACCCTAAGCACCTGCTGGTATCTGATACTCCTAAGTCTGCGCCCCCTCGACATGACCTTCCCCCATGTCCATCCTCCTCTCTAGACTCACAACACTCGTCTCTTTCTCTGCCAAGGACGGCACCTCACTTCCCCAGCCACAAGAATGAAGAGTAGGAGGATGAGGAGGGCTCCATTGCTCCTTCATCTACAAGACAAATCACACCTGTTCATCCTTACTATCCAGAGTCTACATCTAGTCCAAAATCTTGACAGGGATCACCGTGGATGCAGCCACATGTTCCACTCGGTCCACACAGGCCATATTGGGACCCTTGGGCCATGTACAGGGCACAGTTTGGGAACCATCCCAGAGAGCAAAGCTGAGACCAACTTAAGAGGAAGAACAGGAAGACAAACAGAAGTGGGAGGCTCCACCAACATTATATTTTCCCTCCTTCTCCCCTGATGAGGCTATCATGCCTCCATCCCGTACGTCTCCCAAAGACTTCAGACATTTTCAGGACTTATTCTGCAAGATTGTAGACTCCCTCCAGATTCCTTTGGAGGAAGTCAAGGACCAGCAGCATAAACTGCTTGATATCCTCTACACATCCTCTTCCACCAAGATCGCATTACCAATCAATGAGGCTCTTCTTGACCCCATGAAGGTGCTCTGGCAGACTCTGGCATCCATCCCTCCAACTGGCAAACGCGCTGAAAAAAATATTATGTTCCAGCAAAGGATGTGGAATTTCTATTCTCACATCCCACATCAAATTCTTTCGTGGTCAATGCAGTGCAAGAGAGAGGCCGTCAATATCAATCCCGTTCTAGCCATCCAGACAGAGATTACAAACACCTAGACTTACTTGGACACACAAACATATTCATCAGCCATGCTCCAGTTTAGAATCTCGAACTACAAAGCTCTCATGGCTAAGTATAATTACTTAAACTACTCCAAATTGGAGGAACTGCTGTCATGACCTACCAGAGGCCAAGAAAGAGCAATTCTAGTCCCTAATATTGGAAGGACCCATACAGCTCTGCAAAACTTGTTAGATCGGGCAGTGGTGTCTGCAAAGTCTATCGTGACTGCTGCGGTCATGAGGTGTGCATCATGGATCCGTCTATTGGGTTACCTTTTGAGGGCCAGAAACTATTCTTGAAATGCACGGACAATTCTCTATGCTCCCTTAAAGACTCCTGGTCTACACTCAGATCTCTTGGAATTTACACACCAGCGCCAAAGAGACACTTTTGGAAGTTCCTCTCCCCCCACAATCCCAACCACAACGGTACACTCCACAATGGCATTAGGACAGTCAGTGCTGAAGACAAAGGTCTCCTACCAAACATAGACAGCGCATTTCTCAAGGGGCTACTTCTCAAGGAATCCTTCTCAAGGAAGGATACTCCATCCCCTTCCTATCTATCCCACCCCACCACTCCTCATTCCCGTACCTCTTCAGGGACCCATCTCACAAGTTCATTCTACAGAGAGAAATAAATCCTCTTCTGCAGCTGGGAACCATAGACTTGATCCCTTTCCAGCACATGGTACAGGGTTTCTACTCCCACTATTTCCAGTTTCAGAAGAAATTTTATGGCTAGCAACCCATCCTGGATCTTTGCAATCTAAACAAGTTCGTCAAACTACAGTGCTTCAAGATGGTCACCCTCTCCATTATTATCTCAGTACTGGAACGGGGGACTGGTTCTCAGCCCTCGACCTCCAAGCTGCATACTTTCATATTACCATACACCCTGCCCACATGTGATTTCTCTGATTCATCGTGGGCGATGACTGCTACCAGTACAAGGTATTGCCTTTCGGACTGTCCACAGCACCTGGGTGTTCTCCAAGGCCCTGGCAGTAGTCGTTGCCTACCTAAGGAAACAAGGAGTCATCATCTTTTCATACTTGAACCCCTGTCTCCTTGAAGTCCTATCTGAAACTGATGTTCTCCAAGTTATTCACATAGCAATGGAGCTGTTCATGAAGCTAGGCCTCCTTGTGAACCTAGAAAACTCCACTTTAAGGCCAGTACAACAACTGGAATTCATCAGCACATAGTTGGATGCCAAACAAGCCAGAGCCTTCCTACCACCTCAGAGATTTTCGGTTATAGTAGATTTGGTATCCAACGCATGGGTCTGCCCCTGGATCTCTGCCAGAACGTGCCTCTAGCTTCTTGGCCACATGGCAGCAGCCACTTCTATGGTCAGACACGCAAGACTACACATGTGATGTCTTCAGGCGTGGCTCTGTACAGTATATCTCCCCCATAAACACAGCCTCCACAAACTCTTATCCATGCCAATGAGAGACAAGGACTCACTGCTTTGGTGGACACAGCCCAACCATGTCTATGTTGGAGTTCCTTTCCTCAGCCACCATCGACCATGATCCTAACAACTGATATGTTCCCTAATTGGTTGGGGAGTGCATCTCCACGATCACACAATGCAGTGCAGATTGTTGTTAACCAAATCCACCCTACACATTAATCTCCTAGAACTGTGAGCGGTCTGCAACACCTGCCTACATTTCCTTCCTCTACTAGAACACTGTACCATCAGAGTCATCGCAGACAATTTCACCTGCATTTATTGCATTGCAGCAGGCAGAGCGGAGTGAGGTCCCACTTTTTATGTTCGGAGTCAGTCAAATTGTGGAATTGGTGTTTCCAACATAACAGCACCATTTCAGCAGTGTACCTTCCTGGACGCTAAAATGCATTGAACCAGGGAGGTTCTCCCATCATCGTGGATGGGACCTGGACACATGGGGAGCACTACATCCCATCTTCAACTGATGGGGTTACCCCACCATATACCTTTTGGCCACATAGCACAACGCCTGCTACCTTCAGTTTTGTTCCAGAGCGGGACTGAGATGTGGATCTCTGGGAGATGCATTCCTCATAATGGGATGCGCCCCATCTTTATGCCTTTCCTCCCTTTCCCCTCCTGTTCTGAGTACTTCACAAGATACAACAGGACTGAGTTCATGTCATGCTAATAGCTCCAACGTGCCACAACAGGTCTGGTATACTTACCTCCTCCACATGATGGTATGCCAACTGATCTCTCTCCATCCAATGCGGTGGCTCCTTTCACAGGACGTGTCATCTTTGAGTTAGTGGCCACTCAGATTCCACTCCAGGAGCCCTCTACATATGAGATCAGATTATTTTTGAATAGCAGTGTCTGTTGTGGCTGCACGTGTCTCTGTGACCTTTGTAGCTTGGGATATATGGGGTGGGGCAGCCCAATCCTCCACTCAGTTCCTCTTTAATGCTGTGCGATGGAACCCTGCTGTATCCATATCCCTCAACCGTGGGGTATAGCCTTAACTTAGTTTCTGCCATTGTGCGGCTCTGCCAAGCCCATAAACAATGGTCATTCCCACTGTTTTTTTCCCCCTGAGAGACAGCACAGAAAAGCCCTGCTCTGCATGTTGCTCATTCTCCAAACAGACTCTTAAAAAGCAGAGAGGTGAGATGTAAATTGTTCTTGTTTGAAAATTCCATGGAGCCTCCAACCTCTGCCTCAGGAAAAACCCAGAGTGGGTCAGTCGCATCTTGCTTCAGCACCAGCCAGCTGTGGCTGAGCTTCCAGCTCCATTGCTGCCTTCTCCCATCGCTCCCACACCTCTGTCCTGCCACCTTAGTACTTCTGAGAGAGGGAGGAAAGAGGCCATAGCTCCAGGGGGGATCCAGGAGCAGGTCTACCACACCAACTCTGAATAAGAGACTCAGCTTCTCCTGGGGCCTCCTTCACCAAGTGTTGCAGCTTGGAGGCCCATTCTGGTGCCAAAGAGCAAATTGGCACCAACGGCTCCTTTAACCACAGGAGTCACATTGCGCTAGTGCCATGTTCCTTTGCACCACCTTTGATGCTCAAACCTGCAGCACCCACTACCTCTCCTTCAGTGCCAGTCACAGCCTTCATGGCGCTAATGGACGTTGCAGCACCGGTTGTCTTGACACTGGATATTTCAGCACAGGCTGGTGCCATGAAAGGCTTCAGCCTATAGGTCCAGTCTGAGAGTCTTCTCTTTTGGAGTTCTTCAGCTATGTTATGTCCAAGGAACCAGCCTTCCTCTCCTAATTCACCTGATCCAGCACTGATTCCTGGACAGCTCAGCTCCACCTTTGGAGGAGGTCTGCTCTTTTTCATTGTCCTCCCCAAAGCACAGTGGAGATGCCTGTCCTTCCCACCATTCATGTCTCCATAGGAATCCAGAGAAGACTCCATCAGAGGGCCCAGAAAGAGGGCAGAGTTTCTCTTGGGATTCTCCATTTTGGTATCCTCCTGTTTACACTCCACCCCAGTATCCTTGTCAGCCCTGGCCCTGATTTTCTCCCTGGGGCGCGAACACTTACTGTAAGAAGCCATGCCTTTCTACCTCTGAGGGAGCCTCCCCCATTCGTGGGACCTCAGCTTAGTCCTCACTGGATTAATGGGGACCCACTGTTTGAATCCATGGCAACCTGCTCTCTGTACCATCTTTCAGTGAAAGCTGTCTTTTTTTTTTTTTTTGTGGCTTGCTACTTCCACTAGCAGTGTGGGAGAAGTCCAGACCCTCAAAGCAGGTCCTCTGTACACCATATTTCATAAGGATAAAATCCTCTTGGGGATAAAATCCTCACCCCAAGTTCCTTCCTAAGGTAGTCTGATTTACATCCCAATCTATCCTTCTGCCAGTTTTCTTCTCAAACCTCATTCTGTCCTGGGAGAATCAAGACTTCAAAGGCTAGATGTGGTGAGGGCGTTGCCCTTTTGTTTAGACAGAACAAAGTCATTGAGATCCTCTCCTAGACTATTCTTGGCTTTTGCAGAAAGGGTTAGAGGGCAGCCTATTTCCACTCAGGTTATCTAGTGGGTTTTGAACTGCATTAAGACTTGGTATCAGATAGCTAACAAGGATCCTCTGTATCATGTTAGAACCACTAGGACTCAGGAAGCTTCTGGTGCTTGCCGGGATAATAAACCAATATCTGAAATATGAAGGGCTGCTACCAGAAGTTGAGTTCATACATTTACTTCTAATTACTCCTTAGGTCAAGGGTCATTGTCAATGTCAACTTTGGCAGGGCTGTCCTGCAGTCACTTGGAAAACAGGACTCCTCTTCCCATGTCCAGGTTTGAGATAACGGCTTGTTAGCCACCTAGAGTGGAATCTCTGTGGGCAATTGTTCGAAAAAAGAATACTTACTTACCCTACAGTAAATGTGGTTCTTTGAGATGGGTTGTCCACGTAGATTCCATGACCACCTCCTTCTCCACTAATTCAGAATCCTTTCTGGAGTTCTTATGGCGAAGGAACTGAGTGGCTAATGAGGACGCCCTGCCCTTTGTACCACCAGTTATGGTGGACACAAAGGCACGTGGGGTGCAGGCAAGGCCCCAACAGATTTTGCTATTTAAGAAGAATCTAATCTCATGTGCTTTTAGCCCATGCATGCCTAGAGTGGACTCTGTATGGGCAACATATCTTGAAGAATCAGTTACGGTAGGGTAAATAGCTGTTCTGTGTGCATGGTTGCAGCTAAAGTATAGAGACTCTGTGTGAAATTCAGCTAAAACTGAATTTGCTCTTTGTCTTTTTAATGCTTTAATTCTGGAAGCCAGGATTTGCAAGTACAGCATGCTAATAGGTTTAGCACTAACAAAACCTGTGCATCAAAATATTAGCTCAGGATCTTAGTCTCTCAAAGGCTTTTGATGCATTGTATAACATTGTCGTTGTTTACATTTTTAATCTGATGATACCTTAAAATCTCTCTCATTATAGGCTTTAGTACGTCTAAAGGACAGCTTGTTCGTTCAATACTGTATCCAAAGCCAACTGACTTCAAACTCTACAGAGATGCCTACATGTTTCTGCTATTCCTTGTGGTTGTGGCAGGTGTTGGGTTTCTTTACACAGTTGTCAATAGCATACTAAATGAGGTATGATTACCATCCCTCCATCACCCTACTCATTTACTTTAACTGTAGAGGCTGACCAGTGTTTTTTTTTAATAGGTCTGGGTGAACTAGTGCAAGACAACTTTCTGCAAAAATTAAGTCTAATTTTTCATGAAACCTTTGTGGCTGCATTTGCTTTCCATGAATTTTGTAACAGATAAATTTACTGACAGGATTGTTGAGCAAAAAAGCAAAATGTAAGGGAATATTAGAGGAAAGTGAAATTTGAATTTGTAGTCACAAGCATTTGCACCAGAAAACTGATTCTAGAAGTTAATGTAATCCAAAGAAGAAATAAGATACCATGTGACTTGTATCCAATCAAAACAAATTAGCTATTGCACATGCAAAACATATTGCACAGAAATGAGCTATATACCAAGGATCAGTCATAGAAATTATTTGATGAGATTATAGAAAATGCCAATTTATCAAATTTGTTGCACATTATATGCTCACCTTTGGCTTTTAACTAATCTATTGGGAAGGATATCAGAGGCTTAAAAGTATAAATATCTTAGGAGTGGATAGCTAAAGTTGTATTGTGTGAATAAGGATTGTGGCAGCTTTGTTAGCATCTGCTGTGCTCAAAAAGTTATTTTGTGATATTCCAAAAAGAGCTGAATGGAGCTTTATCTCTGAAATTTGTGGTCCAGTACTGTGTTAAACTTAATCTACTAAGGAGAGACTATTGAATCCTTTAAGCATTGAACTTTTATTCCGTTAATAGTGTACTTTCTTTAACTATAGGTTCCAGCTCATATAATAATCATTGAGTCTCTTGACATTATCACCATTACTGTACCTCCTGCACTTCCTGCTGCAATGACTGCTGGGATTGTTTATGCACAGAGACGGTTGAAAAAGATTGGTATCTTCTGCATCAGTCCTCAGAGGATAAATATCTGTGGCCAGTTGAATCTTGTGTGTTTTGACAAGGTTAGATATATTTTAATTTTTTTTTGCTGGTTATTGGCTGGGAAGTATATCATTTTTAAAAAGTAGTAATTATAGCAGTGGCTACAAGGACATTCATAATCATGATTTTAGGGCTAACTTTTAAAAATAAATAAATTCTATTCTAGTAGCTACAGATCCTAAGTGAATTGATTGGTAGTAGATGCTAAACATAGAAATAACCCTAGCAAAGAGTTGAAAATGTGAGTGGTACGTTCATCTCAAAACTCCAGATACTACTTTGTCAATAGCTCCCAGAATCATAAGTTTCACGTGGAGATTGGGTCTACACTGAAGCTGTCTGAAGGCCCCCAAGCTTCAGGAAAATTCAGATCCAGACTTTGTAGTTGGGCTGATTTCTCATTTAACTTTATTTCAAATGAAAGTCCAAACTAATATGTTTAATATAGTTCTTTATGTAGGAATAGGAACAATTAAAAGTCAGAAATAGTGCAGGTGAACACAGCTCATCTGTTTCTTCCTTTCAACTAGGACTAATCCAAACTTCTTTCCCCTCTAAATTTTTGTCTCACTCCTTAAACTGTCTGCACAGCCATTTTATTTCTGTGTTTGGCAAATGTATTCAAAATGGTGTGTTAACTCTGTGTAAATAACTACTGCTACTGCTAAGAGTTTAGTGCCTGCCCTTCCTCCCCAGCTTGAGTTGTAGCGCCTTTGTCTATCTGTTCTCTTTTTTGCTTAGAATTCTATATAAAAGTTTAAGAATTTCCTCTTCCAAAGCATATAGACCATGTGAACTCACATAATTGAGGGTTGAGGGGCTGGGTGTTCCATCCTGTCCCCATGAGCACAGACGGCTGTGATTTCATTACAGGCTCTGAGCAGTGAATACATAACACTAGACAGTAACCTAGTCATGCTTCTGTGTTACAAAATGAATGTTTCCACAAAGCCATATGCAGTTATCTGCAGAATCAATGAGGAAATGTGCTCTTTTTTGTCATGTAAAGAACAGTTAATAAATATCAGCTCTATTTTTTGGCTGGAAATAAAGTGCAACAGTTACTGTTCAAGTGTAACTTTATTCATTTTCTGCTAATATTTATGCGGTGTCTCCTGGCACATTTTGGAGCCCACCCCAGCTCTGAAGGCTTTCCTTGTTGTTACTGACTGTTTGTTTGTTTTTGTTTTTGTTTTTTGGTAGACTGGCACTCTTACTGAAGATGGCTTAGATCTTTGGGGGATCCAAAGAGTGGAAAATGCTCAGTAAGGATAAACGCACTGCAATGTTTGTATGGGAGAGAAGTTCTGTTTCATTATTTGGTACAATGTGATTGACATGAGAGCAAATATGTAACTGGTTCCCAGATACTATGGTGATGAGCATGGTGTAAGAACCTGCATAGAGTAGAAAAGAAGCTGTGATCCTTTGTGTTCCTGATTGTTAATAAACAAACAAACAAAAAAAAGTGACTAGAAAGGCGTACATTTCAAAGTGTGATTTAGACTTGGTGAAAAGCTCATGATACTTTCACACAGCTCTAAAATGTGGGTTAGTTGGCTGAAGTGGATGGGACCACAGTGGATTTATAAACAGAGCACAGAAACTGTGCAAAGTGATTTGTGAGCTTGGTCTATGCACTTGTTTTTGGCTCTATAATCACCAGTTAGCCAGGCTGTTTTATCTGAGTTAACATGAACTTGATTCAGGTAACCCAGTTTTAGTTCCTGTGTAGATAGGCCCCCTGTGAAGTTACATGTGATCAAACCAGAGGTGATTGACTACTTAAATAATGGGGATGCGGATTTCAGAGGAACCTAAAGGACATACATGCCCATATCCCATTGAAATTCAATGGGAGTTGGATGCCTAGCTCCCTTTGGCTCCACTGAAAATCCCAGTCCGGAGTCTTAATCCATTCCCTGTGCTATGTGGAAAGGATAAACCTGAAAAGACTTGTATAGCCAATGTTCTGCTGCTAATATAACCCTTTGGAATTAGCTCAGAATAAATGGTTGTAGCACTAAGCACATTACTACTTCATTGTCTTTACTATATTCTGTGTTAGTTTCCTTTTGCCAGAAGAGAGAGCTTGCAGTGAGAGCCTGGTGAAGTCTCAGTTTGTTGCTTGTATGGCAACTTGTCATTCACTCACGAAAATTGAAGGAGTGCTTTCTGGGGACCCGCTTGATTTAAAGATGTTTGAAGCCATAGGATGGGTAAGTTCTTTTGTTTTTTTTCAGCGGAATCAGCATTTCTAAGTGCAGTATTCTGAGATGTCACATAGTGATATGATATATGATGTTCTGTTATATGCCTCCTCAGATTGCAAGATTTAAATGACTAGATGTGCTGCAGTACTGGAGTGTCACTCTAAAGGGAGAGTGTCAACACAGAAACTCAAGTTTTAAAAATACTCGTGTCTCATACCAATACCTAAATTTATTAAAACTGAAAGAATTTTTAGTGTCTAATTTACTTTTCTCTAATCTTGGGAGAGTGTGGTCCGTTTCTGGCACAAACTATGCACACTTCTTTAGCTAAAACTTTTGAAAGGACCTTGGTCTATCTTCTCTTTTACTGGTATTTAATATTGTTGCTTCTTAATAGAAATCCTGTCAAAAAAGATCAGTGCCCTTGATGTTGACTACCAGAGTTATTGTTTTTGGAAATATAATTATCTGATATAAAGTTAGTTAATGACAAAAGTGAATTACATGTTGTTTTCATTTAGATTCTTGAAGAAGCAACTGAAGAGGAAACAGCTCTTCACAATCGAATAATGCCAACGGTAGTTCGACCTTCAAAACAGCTTCTTCCGGAATCCAAACCTGCAACAAATCAAGAAATGGTATAAAATTTCAGAGCAAATAAAACCGTTGTTCTGCGTACGTTTTGTTCTTTAGCTCATTAGAGGAGTTAAGAGTGGATGCATGTTCCCATGTACTGTGATCCTGTAGATCTAATCCTAAACAGGATCAGGACTGGTCAGCACATCAAAGGGAAAATGTAGGGAACATTCAGGTGTTGCAGGAGTTGGTGATTCAGTAAATGGCACTACTCCCTTTGGACAGCCAAATTAATGCATCATTATGGTGTTGCTCTGACTACTTCTGGCCATTTTAAAGATACTATGATGCCTTTTGAAACAATTAGGGATTCTTACCCTGGTAACTAGTTTGCTCCAGAGACTCCCCATGTAGTAGCTACAATATTCTCTTTTTATTTCCTGTCCTTAGCTTTTGTGAATGGAATTGCAGTGCATTGTTAATCTCGTACCATGTTTCACAACAGAGGGCTCTGCCTTTTAATTTGTATAATAGTGCTGAATTTATAACTATAAGGAATAAAACTTAGCAATTCTGCAGCACCTTCTCTCCATGAGTTTCTAAAGATATGTCTAAGGGTCTATGGGTGGGAGGGTCGAAGAGTCGAGGCTCTGCTCTGAGTCCGGAAGTCTACACAGCAATGAAAGCCCTCTGAGCCTGAGTCAGCCGGCACAGGCCAGCTGCAGGGTTTTTTTTGCTGTGTAGATGGACCCAAAGTGCTTTTCAAACATTAATTCAAACATAATCTGTGAGGTAGGCAAGTATTTGCCGCATGTGGAGGAACTGAGGCACAGAGTCACCCAGCACGTCTGTGGCAAAGTTGGCAATAAAATTCTGGTTTACTGATGCCCATCTCATGCTTTCGTTATTACGCTAAGTTTGTGAAGTGCTTTGGGATCATTTGGGATGAAAGGCACTATATAAATGCAAGATGTTAATATCAAACTTTTAAAGCCTAATTACAATGCAGTGCAGTTTAAACTGGAAATCTATCTTGTGGATGCAACTGTCATTTCATATTACTCAGCTGTATTACTGATACAATACGTATCTGATGATAGCACTGAAAATATAGCTTTAAAATGAAGCTTTGTAATAGGTTGTTTAAAACAAAGGGTTTTTTTTGTCTTTTTTTAAGGAACTATTTGAGCTCTCGGTAAGTGTGAATATTTTCCCTTTCTTAAGGAAATGGCTTTTTTTGGAAAAAGGGATATATATGCCAAACAACTCCCCTCCCTTGTTGTCTCTGATCAATTATACAGGCCAGTTATGAGATTGGAATTGTACGTCAGTTTCCATTTTCTTCTGCTTTGCAACGCATGTGTGTGATAGCAAGAGTGCTAGGGGAGAAGAGAATGGATGCTTTCATGAAAGGTGCCCCAGAGGTGATTGCCAGTTTATGTAAACAAGAAACAGGTAAAGGAATAAACTGACTTTTCTCATAGAGTTCAGATGTGATATGAGAGTGTTAATAATTCTGTAATTGGCTTTTGTTAAAAGTTCCTGTTGATTTTGAAACGGTTTTGGAAGACTACACTAAGCAGGGCTTCAGAGTCATCGCTCTAGCTCACAGAAAATTGGAATCAAAGCTTACATGGCACAAAGTCCAGAATATTAATAGGTAAGAGTGGCCATTTTTAATTGAGAACTAACCTCTTTAAGATAATTCATGCTAAAATGTGCACTATTTACATTCTTTGTACTACTTGAATAGCCTGGGGGCTGCTTATTTTGGTTTTACCTAAATTACATCTCCTATTCATCTCTGTCTTCTGTGTCTACTCACCTGCAGTATTGTGCATAGGTATTGGTATCCTAGACATTAGGCAGAGAAACCAAAGGCAAATAAGTGTCTTTTGGTGATAGTGTGTGCATTGTGGAACAGCTCTGACCCTCCAATACACCATAACTGTTGTGTTGTGGTGTCTGATACATGTTAACATGACAATCCCCACTTCCTTCATTCTGATTAAATAAGTATATTTATGTAGCAGAAAGTAATGTGTCCATTCAAGAGTCACTGGGTATGATCCGCACAACAACCAAACATGGAAGGCATCATGAGGATTGTGGACATGATTCTATGCTCTGTTCCACCAGGTCTGTGCCCTGTTTGAGTAATGGAGTTACAGCAGCTCAAAGCTGGGGTGCCACAGTAGAGAATCAGTTTCCATGTTTCAGAAGTGGAAGAATCAACAGAAGCAACTGAACATTCTCGAAAGATGCTTCCGTGTTGTTGTCAAAAGTGACAGAAGAAAATACTGAAAGTATGGTAGATAATGTGTCTATTTAGAAACCTCCATAACTTTGTGATCATCTTCATTTATTACCTGTACCTTTACCATGCAAGCTGCCAGGGAAAGTAATTAAAGTTGTGGCTTTGAAACAGACACATACAATTGGCTATAATTCTAATGACTTTCAAAGTGTTCCAGAAGATGCTGTCTTTTTAAAGCCAAACTTTCTAAACTAAAGTATTTCTCAAGGAAAAAACTAGACATTGATTTTTTTTTTTTAAAAAAAAAAGCTTCTTCTTCTTTGAGTGCTTGTTCACATCCATTCCATTGTAGGTGTACACACCTTTGTGCACGGTTACCGGAACTTTTTTCCCTTAAGCAGTACCCATAGGGCCGGCTTCGGCGCCCACTGGAGCCCCGTGCACATGACATGGTATATGAGGCGCTGCCAGCCCTATGCCCCACCTCAGTTCCTTGTTTCTGCCTGTGATGGTTGCTGGAACTGCTTTGGCTTGCATCGCAAGTGCTCAGTCTGTTTTCTCCTCCCTTAATCGTTTCTTGTTTGTCTTAGGTAGGTAGATTAGACCTTAAGTGTTGTTAATGATGGTAGTTAGTTACTTAGGATAGTCCCGGCTGGGACTTTGCCAGGAGCAGGGCATGCCCTGGTCACCGGGCTTCAAACTGTGTACCTCCTGCAGGAAGGCCTTTCTGCTGACCGACCCTCATGATAGTTGCCTAAAGTGCCTGGAGGAAGCTCACTGTAAGGACAAATGCAAAATTTGTAAGGCTTTCAGACCTTGGACCCAGAAAGACAGAGATCCACTTGAAAGCCTTCTGATGTAGGCAGCACTCAGATTGGTCTCCGAATCAGCCCGTTCTGCTTTGGTACCGAACATGGCATTGGTGCAGAGCACGCAATCGGCGCCGGCCCTGCCTCGGCACCGGACTTCTTCCTCTCCATCGAGGAAGGAGCAGCAAAAGCAGCACACAGAGCGGGGATGCTCCCCTGCACCATCCAAAAAAGTGGGGTCGAGCATGGGGCCACACCAAAGCCAGACAGTGGAGACTCACTCGCCACCGTCGGAGCCTATGTCTCCAACCAGAGAGCCACACTCAACTCCTGGGAGTAGCAGGGGGTCTCTGCACCTACCAGCGCCATTGACACCGGAGGTGTTTCAGGCGGCATGGACCTTGTTGGCCTTGCCACTGCCCTGCCTCTGCCCAGAGAGAACGGGCCGGTGTCGCAGGGGAAACCCCTGGTTGGCTCAGGCGAGCCCCAAAGTGGGGACGAAGATCTCCAACCACTCGGTCGCCCCGGGTGGAGGGGTCGACATGACACCGCTCCCCTAGAAGTCGCTCCAGGTCATGGTTGCCGGAGCACCCCGCATCGGCAGGGCACGGACCAAGGTCACCCTCCCGGCACCAGTCACGATCCCTAGCACCAGGCAAAATTTGTTCCAGGAGGCGGCACCTCTCTGGGTCACATGCACGAGGCCGTTCCCCAGAGGTAAGTCAGCACCGCTCTGACTCACCGGCACTGAGGAGTTCACCCACACTGGTGTGGTGCAGAACCCAGTCGCCAGAGGCCGATTCGGCACTTAGAGGGAAGCAGTGCCATAAGTCATCGGTGCCCAGGTGCTGCTCCGGGCGCTCCAATTTGCAGTCGGAGCATGGTTCCCTGCGTCGGCACCGGTTGCGGCACCGGCACTGGGTCTCGTTGTCATGATCAGTGCCACCAAGAGGCGGTTCTCCAGAGTGCCAGAGCACCCACAGGTCGGGTCATCGCTCCCCCACCACTCGGCACTGTAGAGCGGGAGCCTCCATGGCAGCCCCACCACAGTCGTCTGACAGTGAGTTGGTGTCCTCCCAAGAGGATGGCCGCCGGGCGAGTTGTCGCCATCATCACTTTGGCTCAGGCAGCCCTGGGATGGCCTCGAGCAATGGCCACCCCAATGGCCGTATTGGGAATCCTGAGGGTTTCCGGTCCGGCCAGGTCTACAGTTGATCAGGTCATCTGGGGTGAGATCTGCACCATCGGCGCCAGAGAAGGGCCATCATTAGGCCAACAACAATGATTCGGGCCCCCAGGAAGGGACCTCTGTTGGGGCCCCTCATCAGCAGGAAAGGATGCCACCACTCATCACGCCCCTCCACTACTCCTCTTACTCAGAAAAGGCAGTCACCCAGGGACACTCGGTGATTTCAGGGCACATCAAGAGCTTCTCAAGAAGGTGGCTTCCAACTTGGGATTGGAGGTGAAGGAGCTGAAGGAGGCATCAGACAGTCTCTTTAATGTCCTGGCAGCTGCCGCCCGGGTTGCCCTCCCTGTGCATGAGGGATAGTGAAGGCCCTGTGGCAGACCTCTTCCTCAGTGTCCCCAACCTCTAAGGGGGCCAAGAAAAAATATTTTGTCGTGGCCAAAGGATTTGAGTACCTTTTCACCCACCCCTCTCCCCGTACCCTGGTGGTAGATGCGGCCAACCAGTGGGTTAGGCAGGGACAGCCCGGTTCCACACCCAAAGACAAAAGATAACAAGAAATTAGACCTGTTCAGGAGAGAGGTTTATTCGACGGCAAGCCTGCAGTTTCAAAATGCCAATCAGCAGGCTCTCCTGGGCAGGTACAACTTCAATCTCTGGGACTTGCTAACGCGCTTTGCGGACGCTTTGCCCCAGGAGCAGGCGCTGGACTTTAGTACATTCCTGGGGGAGGGTATCTCAGTGGCCAGAGCAGCTCAGTGGCCAGAGCAGTGCTGCAGGCATCGTCAGACACAGCACACTCAGCGGGCAGAGCCATGGCCTCCACCATCTGCATGTGCAGGTGCTCGTGGCTGCAATCCTCGGGGCTGTCCCAGGAGGTCCAACAGTGCATCCAGCACCTCCCCTTCGACGGGTCGGGCTTGTTTTCAGACCAGACGGATGAGAAGTTGCATGGTCTGAAAGACTCGAGGGCCACGCTCCGCTCCTTGGGTCTTTATACATCCCAGACCTTTAGGCGCCAGTTCTGTCCTCAGGACCAGCAACAGCAGAGGTACCAGCCACAGCGGTTCATGCCCTACAGACAGAGGGACAAAAATAGGGGATCTAGGAGACGTCATCCAACGCCAGGGTTCTCCTCAGCCTCCCAGCAAGGGTCATCTAGGCGATCCGGTAATCAAAGGAGGTCATTTTGAAGGTGCGCCCGAGGGTGGCGTGCCAGCCTGTTCCCTGGATCCCGTCCGTCCCTTCTTGAACCGCCTCGCTGATCTCCCTTCCCCCTAGCTGCAGCAAGGAAATTGCACGCATCCTGTAGCCCCGTGCACTCCACCTGGCTCCCTTCTGCAGCCAAAGGGACAGGAGATCAGTGCTCCCCTCCCTCTGGTTTCAACATGGACCCCAGAGCCTAGGGACCTAGGTGGAGCACTTTGCCCTGCTACAGCCAGTGGGAGGGCAGAGCTGATCTCCTGTCCCTTTGGATGCAGCAAGGAGCCTGCACTGGTCTCGTAGCTCCGCAGCAGTGCACTGTGCCTGGGTCCTTGGGCAGTGACTCCCTTCTGCGGCCAGCAGGAGGGGAACAGCGGGCCACTTTGAAAAACTCCATGGGCCACTTTTGGCCTCCGCGCATGGGTTGGGAACCACTGCCCTGTATGCTCTTGTATGTGGCACAAGGCTGCATGTGCAGGCTGAATGGACAGAAAATCTCCAGTCAAGAACTCGAGGTGCATGATCACCTGAAGTGGAGCACCCACCGGGGGACACATCTCAAAGAAATACAGTTACTACACAGAGTGAGAGGCTGCTTTTTCACTTTTGTGATTTACATTTTATTTTTTCTTAAATAAATAAATTGAAAATAAACAGAAATTATTTCTGAGATCACTGATGAAGCTGAATCTTTTTATTTTTCACAATTAAAAATAAAATCTTTCTCTTTGCTTTTTCGGTAAAAGCATAGGCAGGTTATTAAAAACAAAAAAAACACTACATCAAGTAGCTGTAATTTTTCTGAACATGTTTTTCCCTGTTACAGAGATGCCATTGAAAGCAACATGGATTTTATGGGGTTGATTATAATGCAAAACAAACTAAAACAAGAAACCCCTGCAGTACTTGAAGATTTGCATAAAGCCAACATTCGCACGGTCATGATCACAGGTTAGAATATAGTCAATTCAACATTTGGGGAACAAATAAATGTATTGTTTCGAAGGGAGATAATGCTTTCCTCCACATCTATGTGGGGTTTTATATTTAACATCAATGACTCTCCAGCATGTAAAGCTGAGTTGTTTTTAGCTCTTCTGGTTCAAGTTCACACTTGTATATAAAAAAGATTTGATATTGTATAGAAACAAGAAAAGAAAGGGACCATGAGATTTTTGCTTTTGGTAGCTGAGGAGAGGAAGTATGATCTTGTGATAACCCACAAGTCTAGGAGTCAGGAGATCTAGATCCAGTTCCTTACTCTGCTGTATACTCACTATGTGACCTGGGGCAAGTTATTTAACAGCTCTGTGCCTCGGTTTCCCCATCAGTAAAGGAAGGGTGAGGCTTAGTTCAGTAATATGTGTAAATCACTTTTGAGATTCTTGGAAGGAAGGTGCAATGGAAATTCACAGTAATATGATTTGTACTGTGTGGTAAAAACGATGCATTATTTGTAAAAGTGTTGTATAGATACACCCAAATTCTACTTTACTATGATAATATTCAAGAGTAAACTGTGAACAATGCTGCAGCTGATTCTGTTGTTCCTGTGATTGAATGATGGTGGTTTTTTGATTGAATTAATAGACCTAACATATGGTCTTTTTGTATAAAGAAAAGTTCCCATCAATCTGTTCTTGAACCATTCCTTTGTCTGTGATTCCTATAAGTTAGACAAACACAAGCACTGAGAAAAAAATTATACCTCTCAAATCTCTATTAAGCAAAATGGAACTTTTGTTCAGCTGTGGGTGGCTGGTAAGATATAACATGGTGATCAACAGGAGATCCTCAATGGGAGGAGCATACTTGTCAGCTATTCCCATTTTAAGCAATTTTATTTGTCATTTTATTGATGTGTTCTGAATAAGCTTTCCTGCTCCATGGTATTTCAGTAGAGTTAAAAGTGGTGTGTGTCCATCTGCCGCTTTCACTCTTTCTTCAGGAATATTTCCGTTTATAGCTTTTACATATTGGTAGGTATGGAGTAGACATTGGACTTCTGCTGCCCATGCAAATGGCTGTGGATGTCTTGCAGAAATGACACTCTGATACCATACAGTCCAACTGGCATTGCTATCCTGGAGGAAACAAAGGTTTGGCTGTGAAATAGCAAAGTGGGTCACGCAGACATTGATGCCACTCAATACAGTCCTGCTGCGCTGCTGTTTTAAAGCAGGTTTTACTCAAGTATGATCCTTTCCTGATGATCATCTATATACTACATTGCCATTTGTTTAATGAAACCCTTTTGTACTTTATTTGCTCAACAGGTGATAACATGCTAACTGCGATCTCTGTGGCTAGAGACTGTGGAATGATTCTACCTCAGGATAAGGTCATTATTGCTGAAGCACTACCTCCGAAGGATGGGCAGGTTGCCAGGATAAACTGGCATTATGCAGATACTCGCACAAAATGCACTAATTCATCACCAGCCATTAACTCACAGGTAATTTCAGCATTGCTTTACCCTGTGAAGGGTTAGCATGAGATTTATGGCTAGCCTCATTTATTGAATTTTCTTAAATCATTCCAGTAAGTTGCTGTACAAGTCATAATAAACGCACTACTTAATTTAACTCCTAGACGCCGACTCCATGGGTGCTGAGGGGCTGAAGCACCCACAGGGGGAAAAGAACGTGGGTGCTCTGCACCCACCAGGATGTAGCTGTTGGCAGCTGGCGGCCGCTCTCTTCCCCTAGCCACCCCCCACAGCTGCTGCTAGCTGTTCCGCTTGCTCAGCCTGCTGCCAGCAGATCAGTGACTATGCCTCCCTGCTTCCGCAGGGGCTGAGTCGGGGCAGCTTCAGTTGCTAACAAGGAGGGCAGGCCCATCTTAACAAATTAACCACCACAAAAAAAAGCCTTAGAGATGTGGGTTGTGTGTACTGTGTGAGTGGTCAATGAGCATTGTAGCTGCTGCATCTTCCCCTCCCAGCCAGACTATGACCCCAGGCAGCAGGTAAGGGAGGGAGGGTGATGTGGGTGGGTGGTGGGCAGGGGGAAAGTGGTAAAGCCCCTGCTGCCTGGGGGCAGTGAGTCCCCGCCACATGGAGAGAAATCTGCCTGGTGGGGGGAAAGGAGCCTGCCTCGAGCAGAAGCTGGGTGGGTGAGTGGGGGCAAAAGTGTTGCTGCCACCTAGGGAAGCCACGTTGGGGCGGTTCCATGACCCCCATGCTGCGGCAGAGCCGGGGGAGGGGGAAGACCCGCTGCTGCTGCTGCCTGGAAAGCCACATGGAGGGGAGCTGGACCCCATCCCTGTGCCCTGGCAGAAGCTGGGGAGGGGGGAACCTTGCCGGCCACTGAGCCATGTGGGGGAGGAGTGGAGCTGGACCTGGACCCGGACCCAGGCCCTGGCAGAAGCTGGGGAAGGTGGGAAGGAAAGCAAGAACAAACAGGAGTGGGGAGTGAAGTACCCCAGGGCAGGAAGACGCAGAAGGGAGGCTAGATTGGGGGGAGAGGCAAAGGGGAGGGAATGGAATGGGGCAGTGAGGATTGGAGAGCTAGTGCAGCAGAGCAGGGGGATAGAAAAGAATAGGAGAAACCAGGGCGAGAAGGAGGGATTAGAATCAGGAGGGTAGAACAGAAAAAGGTGATCAGGGGAAAGAGAGGGAGAAAAGATCAGTGAAGGAAAAGAAATAATGGAAAAACAAAGCAGGCAGTAAGTTAATCATATTGTTTTACAGAAAGTTAAATGGCAAAAGATTTACAAGCAGTATTACAAAGAATAGGATTTTAAATGGCAGCATTAAGCTTGGGAAAAAAAATGGGGTGAAACCCTGGCTCCACTGAAGTTAATGGAAGTTTTGCTATTGACTTCAGTGGGACCACCCTTCCACGCAGCATTCTTTGATGATGGGCATGGAGGTTGCTAATGGCAACTCTGGCTGTGATGAGTGATGGACAGCGGAAGACAGAACCCAGGGTTTCTGCAGGTGGGAAGTGGGCATATACTACTTTGTTTTTATGTTTTCTTTTTTCAGTATTGAATCTGTGTGTTTTGAATATGTTTATATAGAAACAACGTGTAGATATGCATCAGATGGGAACATTAAGGGACTACAATAATAAATTACTTGTAGTCTGATTACATGTAACAGACACACATTTAATAACTAGAATGTGAAAGAAGTTTATAAAAATGCTGAAAGCAGCCTCCTCCCAAAACTGGCAGAGCTCCACCCCAAACACACACACCTTGCCCTTAAGGCAGGAAGGGTCAGAAAGGAGTGAGCAGCAGGTGGGAGGTGCTCAGGGGAGGGAGTCTAGGGTGTGGGCGTGGGGCCTTGGGGATAGTGTTGGGGGCGGGGCTTTGGAGAGGACAAGGTAGGGCACCCACTGGCAAAACCAAAACTCAGCACCTGTGATTTAACTGAAAATGCAGTGACATGCAATCCCAGAAGTAAAGCATAATACTGCCATTCATAATACTGGGCTGTTTTAGAACCACAAACTGTTTGGGGGGAAGAAAAATCCCATGATTTGATCTTTCACTGAACTCTACTTGGTTTAATTAACAAATAAAATTCAAAGTTGTGGTTTTTTTTAATTTTCAATATGGAAAAGTTATTTGAGGCCTTTTGAGGAAATCCTGGATCAGATGCACTCTGCTGACCGGCAGGGTGTGTCGCTCCATTGCAGAAGCTGTCCATTGGCTAGCACACCAAAGTCCTAACCAGGGTTGTAGCTGGTAAGCCATCAATTAGCTGTGGCAAAGCAACATGATTTTAAGGCCATTAGTATACACTTCAAAGTACACTTAAAAGATAGATAGTAGTAATAGTAATATTTATATTGCTGTTCTCCTTCAAAGCACTGTGCAAACATGAAAATAACGAAACTACATTGAAACATAACTCTGCTTTTGAGGGAACAGATCTACTTAGTGGGTTTTATCCTCTTTGGAAAAAAGTAAATATATTGACATATCTCAGTCAACAGCTTTACTAAACAACTGCCTGCTTAAAGATACCACCCCAAGATACGGCTAATTATTACACAGTGTTAAATTGCCTCCATTTAACGGCTTGATCTTGTTCCCACTTGAGTCAGTTAAAAATCTCCCATTTGTCTTCAGTGCTGCAGGGTAGTGTCTTAAGTGACCACCTTTTCAAAGCAGCAAAAACCTGCCCAGTTGCACACTGGTCCCGGACACAGCAGCATCCTCACATACGAGACCTGTGATGCAATGTCATCTGAGCCCAGAGGGCTCTGCACTCTGTGTGCTCTAGTGTTGCTTACTGCTTTAAGTTTTAAACCACCAGACAGCAGTAAAATATCATAAATCACAGAAGATTAGGGTTGGAAGGGACCTCAGGAGGTCATCTAGTCTGACCCCCTGCTCAGGACCAACCCAAACAAAACCATCCCAGCCAGGGCTTTATCAAGCCAGGTCTTAAAAACCTCTAAGGTTGGAAATTCCACCACCTCCCTAGGTAACCCATTCCAGTGCTTCACAACGCTCCTAGTGAAAAGTTCTTCCTAATATCCAACCTAGACCTCCCCCACTGCAACTTGAGGCCATTGCTCCTTGTTCTGTCATCTACAACCACTGAGAACAGCCTAGCTCCATCCTCCCTGGAACCCCCTTTCAGCTATTTGAAGGCTGCTGTCAAATCCCCCTCATTCTTCTCTTCTGCAGACTAAACAAGCCTAGTTCCCTCAGCCTCTCCTCATAAGTCATGTGCTCCAGTCTCCTAATCATTTTTGTTGGCTTCCTTTGGACTCTCTCCAATTTGTCCATATCCTTTCTGTAGTGGGGGGCCCAAACTGGACACAATACTCCAAATGTGGCCTCCCCAGTGCTGAATAGAAGGGAATAAGATCCCTGTTACTCTAGACATATGTTAAAAACATAACTAGTAGATTGGCGTTGCAGCTGCAGGTGACCCTTTCGTACATAATCAATCTGTAATTATTAAAGGGTTTGTTCCAAAATATTTATTTATATATTTGTAATTAACTATAATAAATCATGGAATTTTTGCTATTTAATAAGTATGATTTAATATTACAAGGTTTCCTGCAGCTCAAAGTAAAATTCTCAGCATCCTTTATTAAAGCTATATTTCTGAGGATAGCACTTCCATTGGTCCTTTGTGTAGGAGCTTAGTGTTTAAAGAATATGGATAAGTATGTTATGACTAAAGTAACCTTAGGTCTTTGTCTTGATACAGGATATTCCGATTAAATTGGTCCATGAAAGCCTTGAGGACCTCCAGCTGACTAAATATCATTTTGCAATGAACGGAAAGTCATTTGCAGTGATACTGGAGCATTTTCAGGACTTTGTGCCCAAGGTTAGTAACTTGATTGGTGTTTCTGGCCTTTCTGATGATGTGCAAATTTTGCACTGTGACTAATGTTGGTAAGCAATCTGTTATCTTTCAGCTGGTGTTGCATGGCACTGTGTTTGCCCGCATGGCACCTGATCAGAAAACCCAGCTAGTGGAAGCTTTACAAAATGTAGAGTGAGTATTTGTTTGTTTATGATAATGTTGTGTGTTTGCTGTATTAAGAAGATACTCTGTTTTTCACATAAGAACATTTTACTGTTTGAGCTGTTTACATGTAGCCTGGTGAAAAGGCTAGACTCTAAAAGCTTCTGTGCTGGCAAACCAGACAGCTGTTTAAAAACCAGTGTCATCTCCTGGAGGACTGTGAAATATAGCTTTTTTAAATAGCTGCTTTTTCAGGAGATTGTAACTGAAGAATTCAATGTGGTGCAGCATTAATTTAGACTAAAGCAACATTAAATTGACCAACGTGTTTCTGAGGCACAATAAAACATCTTGTTACTCGGCTTAGTGAACAGTTAATATCCTCATTTAATTTCCCCTTATTAAACAAGTAAATATTTATGGGATGAATTCTGTTTAATCAGCTATTCATATCCTGTCAAATTGGCTCCTGGTCTCAAGCTCTTGCAGTTTTTTAAAATGGAGATTAGTCTAACGGCTGGTTTCCTTTTGCAATTGTATTTTTTTCTGATGTAGGTCTTTCTAATGTTAGTGATAGTTTGTCTGATACCGTAGAAATAATTTGTTGAACACATGTAACCAAATATTGCTAGGTGCACCTTCCCCAAACTGTAGAGGCAGCATGGCATAGTAGAGTAAGTTTGGGAAAGGTAGTCACAAATTTCTGAGTTCTAATCCTGTCTATGGCATTTACTCGCTGCTTGAGCTGGGGCAAGTCACTTTACTTTTCTGCCTCAGTTTCCCCATCTGCACAGTGATAATAGTAATAACCTGCTACATATTGAGGATTCATTAATGTCTGCACCACACTTGGAAATTGTAAACTGGAATATAGGTGTTCAGTATAATGGAAATAAGTATTATAGTCATGGACTGAAATAAAACGCTGAAACTTGTCTGTTTTTTATAGTTACTATGTTGGCATGTGTGGAGATGGTGCAAATGACTGTGGTGTAAGTACACTTCTATTTTGTTTAAGGAGCTATTGTCACATTACTGTAAATTTTAAAGCTAAAAGATTATTAAAAAATCTCCAACTACCCTTATGGTACCCGGCAGGCGCTGAAGAAGGCCCATGGCGGTATATCATTGTCTGAACTTGAGGCTTCTGTGGCATCACCATTCACTTCCAGAACTCCCAGTATTTCCTGTGTGCCGAACCTTATCAGGTAATGCAGCTCAGAATTTTCAGCAAACTGGTTCCCAGAAGTAAATGTAGTTGATATAATACTGTGAGCAAGGCAATATCCTACATGCTGGCACTGTGAAATCAAAGCATTTCATGCCTATTTTTCTGCATATGCTGTTGAACTTCATATTTGATATGAGAGGGGCCCAGTTTGGATCCAGAGGAGCAGATATAACCCTTAATATTTCTTCTCATTTAATGTAAGGGTATTCTGTGAGTCATGTATTGCATTTTCACAGCATGATCCCATATGTTACCCCAATTTTTGTCTATGTAAAATTAATTTCTTCCTTAAAGTTGTGAGAGAGCCTTTAGCTATCCTAAGTAGTCTGCAGGCATATTAAATATCCTAAGAATTAATTGCTTTGCTGCCATTAGAAATTAGGACTAATTTTTTGGAGTTTACAGGATGCTTTAATTAACAATTCTAATATATGTGCTCTTGGAGAGAGACCATTCAGGACTTAAAATGCTGTACTTTCTGCCACATAGTCTGTTCATAGCATGAAGTACAGTTCTGCTTTGAAGAGTGGCAGTAAAAGATGACACTTGGGATTTCATGTTTGTGTCTCAGTGATTGGCGGATCAGATTTTACTCCGTTTACATTTATAAGGTGTCTCTTTCTAGGTGTGGTCAGTCCCTGCAAACTCAATCTGGGAACTGAGAGGCAAGTGATGTTCTTTCCTCCTTGGGCATAATCCTCAGCAATAAAAATTCTTCAGGCAACTTCTGCCCTTAGTGATATCTTTGACAGAAACCTACTGAATTTTTGTCCGAGCACCTGGAACTTGGTTAACAACTTTGCTGATGCATGAGCCAGAACAGAATCTGGTTCCATCTACCACAACTGTGTAGGTTCTGTAATAAGTACTCAAAAGTAATTTGTGTCCCTGAAGTCAGCAGATCAGGGAGCATATCTATTGAGTAAAAACATGCCACCATAGACATTTTTCAGAAGAGAGGTGCACCCTTAACTTTACTGATTTTTCCAGTGAACCTTTTTAAAATTAAACAGCATCAAGCAGAAATTTGATGAGTCTCTTCTCTGTAAATGGCATGTTCACAGTTGTGATCTGCTGGCCAATGTATTCTCACCCCTTTTTTCTTTTCAGATTCTTCACGTCTTTGACCTTTCAGTCTTTAGTAGAAAACATCTCACTGCATTTGCTGTTCTGTTCAGTGTTAGCTATCTTTTGCTAACCAGGGTATAATTGTTGGCTTAAATGACTTTAATTATATGAATGTATTTGTTTTCACAGGGAAGGCCGTGCCGCTTTAATAACTTCCTTTTGCGTATTTAAGTTTATGGCTTTGTACAGCATTATCCAGTATTTCAGCGTTACCCTACTATATTCTGTGAGTATTTGGCAAGATAACACTCCAACATTATTAAATGTAATTCAGAAGGTTTAAGATAAGCAAGTTAACCTCTGGCTGGTTCAAATTAATGTATTGTAAGTTTCTTTGGGACTTGGTGATTATGGTAAGGTTCATCTTGCTTTCATCTCTAAATAATGTATATAATGGTCATCGAAAATCATTACAGCTTTGCCTTTGAAAACTAGCTAACATTACCACAGTATTCACAGTATTTCATGTCCTTCTCTATAGTTGGTATAGGAACTACTGTGGTAACATTTTCTGTTTGTTAAATGTGGAAAAAACCTACTACAGATTGAAACGGCTTCAGAACTGCTGTGGCAGAAGTATGTACCTAGAAGATAGAGCAATAGAGTACTAAAACCTAACAACATGTAGAACGAAGACCTGTTTTCCATCGGTTACCATGCCATATTATCAACAACTAAGAAAGGAATAGTACTGTAAACAAAATAACACATCAAGAATGACATAGAGCTTGAGACAGAACAACTGGAAAATATTGAGCTGATGGGGAAGAAAATGGGTTGGGTATATTTTGGCAGAAATGACAAAATGACTTAATTTAAAGGCACTCAGTGGAAGTTCACTCCACTTTAATTGTTATTGGTTAATTAAACATCTGTAACTTTAATTCAGAATACCAGTTAGTAGTAAGGGAGTTTTGGAATCTCAGCTTTTGAGCAGTATGCTGTGAGTAGATTCATGGGATTTTCTTGTATAGAATACTTGGGCAACTTCAGAGCTTAAGATAGCCTTTGTTTGCTGAGTAACTGTATAGGCAGCATTGTTGTTTGCTAATTTGGCTAAAGAACAACTTACACTTAAAAAAAAACTACCTAGAAAATGATTTGAATCTGCAAGCTTTTGTGTACAGTACATTGCTACCATAGGGTTTGATCCTGCAAGGTGCCCAGTACTCCTGACTCCCACAGAGTTTGGACACTCAGTCCATTACTGGATCAACCTGTAGTTTATAAAGTTTCTGTGCAACTATTCATGGAAATAAATGTTTTTTAAAAAGCTGTAAAATATTTCTTAATGTGAAGAAATGAGTAATATTGCTCTTTTGTTTTCTATATAGATCCTGAGCAATTTAGGTGATTTCCAGTTTCTTTTCATCGATCTGGCAATCATTTTGGTTGTTGTCTTTACCAGTAAGTATTGTGCTGAATTACTCCTGATGTTTTGTTTTATTAGCAATCAGCTGTGTAAACAATTATGAAAAAAGAGCAAATGTGTGTCTGAAGCACATATTTATTAACTTTTTAACATCTTGTTAAATATTCCTACTAACATCCACATGACTTTTTTTTGGTACCTGAATGTACCATCTCAAAGGTAAGAGTAAACTATATGATAAAGTACACAAGTTTCTGACACAGTAGGTGTCCACCTGCATCTTTTTTCCTACGGTTCTGCATGTCGATATAGCATGGGAGGGAGATGGGGTTATTTTAAAAAAAACCTGAAGGTAAAGAACCCTGTTACTTTGTTTTGAATCCCATTATTCGCGTAAATAGTCAAAATGAACGCTGCTAGTTATGTCTGCCATGTAAATAAGTATTTTCTTGGTTCTCCTTATGCAGCCACAGGTCTTTTGTGGCCCTTGAGCTTTTTATGTGATTTCTGCTTTCATTCAGTATTACTGAATGATTTATAGTTACTGTTTCATTGCTGGATGTTCGCCCAGTCTCTGTTCACTGGGGATGGGTAGAAGAAGGGATTGAACTTCCACACCCCCACTTGACACATACCAGCAGGCAAGAGCACAGGAACCTCCTTCTTCCCTTCCTATTCCAGGAGAGAGAAATGCCGTTAGTGTCTGCCCCTCTAGAAGGGGATGCAGGAGTAAAAGGTGAACAAAACCATGGGAATATGCTAAAGACAATGTCTGAATTAGAAAATCAAATGCTAACGTACTACATTAAATGGAGGTGAGCTCCGGAATGCGACGTGTCACCACACACAATTGATTAACAGCCATGATGTCATGAATGCGGCTCTTGGCTGTACAGGGAGGCAGAAATTTGGCTAAAAGTGAATAGGAATTATTTAAACAGCTACGACTCTTTTCATCCAAAAGATCAAGGTGCGATTATGTTTGGTTTACATTTTCACAGATAGATTTTTTTATGCACAAGAGATTACATTCTCACCTGTGCTATAGACGTGTGTGTTTATCCACACTTGAAAAGCGTGCAGATAGTGATTAGCTCAAGGAATATTAACAGTAAAATTATTGGCCAGTGTTAAAAAATAGTTCTTGAAATTAAGGTATACTGTCTGGAGACAAAGACAGGGACCCTGTAATTGCTGCTGATTCTTACAGGTGCCATGAAGATGGGACAATCAGTCTACCACTCCTGTTACTCTGGTCCCCCTATTCCTTGGTTCCCCTGGATACCACAATGATGGGTTAACCAATGAGAGGCTGGTTCTCCCCATCTCTGTGCCAGCAGCCTATTAAGATGCGGCCTTTTGCAAACTGATGAACATTACTAGGACTCAGAACCACCAAAGTAACTTGGGATAAAGTAAATGTCTAAAAGTCCTAAGTAGAACATTCTAAAGCGATGTCTACACTACGAGGTAAGGGAGTCCCCTGCTCACATACACACATTTGTTCCAGCTCTTATCAAGCTAGTGTGAGTATAAATAGCTGTGTAGCCACGGTAGCACAGAGGCGTGGCTGAGCCCTGCCCAGTGCTTACTCGCTAGTGTCAGGAGAGTACTGCTTGTGCTACTGTGGCTACTTAATATTCTTGTGCGTTGAATGAGAGAGCGCTAGTGCCATCATGGTATGCGAACAGGGGAATCACATCCATAGCTCACCACATAGACATAGCCTAGCTCCATAAAGGTTAAACAAAATAATACTTGGAAACGTGCAGATTATGAACTGTCCTTGATTTTCTTTCTCTCAATACAGTGAGTTTAAATCCTGCTTGGAAGGAGCTTGTTGCACAAAGGCCACCTTCAGGACTCATCTCAGGTCAACTTCTCTGCTCAGTTCTGTCTCAGATTATCACCTGCCTTGGCTTCCAAACGATAGGATTTATTTGGGTCAAACAGCAACCCTGGTATGAGCCCTGGACCACACATTCAGAGTAAGTTGTACACTGGTAAATACAGACTATGGTGACATTGAAGAGGGATTGGTTTATAACTAGCAAATTCCAAGGTGCATTTCTCATGGCAACTGGCTAACGTGCAGAGCTTTTTCTTGGAGGAATTCCTTGCCATGGAAGGAGAAAAGGCTTCTGATTTCTTGGAATCAAGCTAGGGTGGGATTCTTGCCTGAGTGGGTCTCAGCTTGCCTGCCCGCCTCCTTCACAGACCTGGAAGCCTCCCTCTTTCCTGCTGCATGTAAGACTTGTGGGGACCAGTAGGGAAAGGTAGGGTCATGTTAGAGGGCCCGGATATGGTGTGTGGAAGAATTGGCAAAGGACTGGGGATGTTGAGCAGGGAATGTAAGGTATCCTCATGGGGGAAGAAGAATAATCTTCTCATGCTCGGGAAGTTAGAGGAGGGCTAAACGCACAATGGGGGCTTCATTTTGTCCAGTTTAGAAGGCTGAGTGGAGCAGGAGTTATGGGATTGGACAGCTAGAGGAGTTGAGGTACAGAAGAAGTTTTACTGAGCTGCAGTACCACTGTAGAACACTAAGGTACTGTTTTCTAAGGGTTGAAGATAATGTACTGAGGGAGTTCTGTGACGACCTTATCAGGAATGGCTGCAGGGATCACAGGAGGCTATCAGAGATGGACTATCAACGTTTGCATCTCTGAGCAGCGGGTGGAAGGGAAGGGAAAGCATAGAAATTCTTAGTAATTACTTTCAGTTGCTAATATTGATAGAGGTGGGCCTGCACCTGAGCCCTGAATCTGAAGAGCCCTGAGCTTCAGAGCAATTTTCAGATCCAAACTTCATGTTTTGGTGCCTATTTCTGTACTATTTAATAAAGTTCTTTCATCCTTTATAAAGCAGCAGCATACTGGGCTACTGACCAATATTTATACCACTCTTGCCATGTTTATTTTTTTAGTTTGTAAAATTTACTTAACTGCAGTCTCTAAGGACAGTAGCACAATAAGCCTATACAGTTTGTATTACTGACTGACCCAATGGAAACAAAAGAATTCAGAACTCACGGGGCTGCAAAAGAAACTCCAGTCCCTGATCACAGTCACCAACTCACACAAAGGCCTATCTGAATTACTTCATTAACTGTAGTAAAACCATAGCCTCTGTAGCAAGTTATACTGGAATTATTTTCATAATGTAGACCAGGCTAAAATTTACTGTGATCCTCTATTTTGACTCCGTGTTGAATGTTCTTCTGTGTTGCAGTGCATGTAACTTATCAACAGTCACAAATACCAATTCCTCACAACATGAGAATGAGACTCTTCATGATGAGCACAATATCAAAAACTATGAAAACACAACGGTTTTTTTTATCTCCTGCTTTCAGTACCTCATAGTGGCAATAGTCTTTTCTAAAGGGAAGCCCTTTAGACAGCCTTGCTACAAAAATGGTAAGTCTATTCTCGTTGTATACAATTCCTCTGTATTTTTCTAAGGAAGAATTCCAAATTACAGTAGGCATGTTTTGTTAATTTAGCACAGTTGTTTAGGAGCATGTTGTGCTGCTTTAGCAGTAACAGCTTTGCTGCTACAAGAATGTGGGTTCCCCCAGCAGAAGAGGGAGAGGAGAGTTTCAGGTGAAAATACATAGGGCAGTATTGTAGAATATTCAAAAATTCCTCTGGGAATTTGTTTTAGAGGGTAATGCAGAAATTCTCACATTCTACAAATGTTTACTTCTTTCAAAGTAAAATGCATGAAATTTGAATGGTATTCTCTCTCTAGGAAAACCAATTAAATACAGTCATTACCACTGTATCAAATGAGGTTTCTCTTTTGACTCATTGGTTTTGGTAGCAGAATACTCCTGCATTCCATTGCTGTTTTGTTTAAGACACTGAATAATAACATTTTCCACTTCTTAAATCTGTTGGAACTGTGTGTTTGCTGCTTACACTAAAATCTGATTGCTAATATCTTTGATAATCTTGTTTGTTTAGAAAGCTCACGTGCAGATTTTTTTAAACAGATTTCAGTTGCTTTAAATGTTTTTCAGGATTCTGAAAAGATTCTGGTTTGCATTATGGGCCTCAAAACTTACATTTTAAAAATGGTCTTTTCTCAGGAGTGCAAAAAGTGTAATCTAAAATGTGTAAGTTTTTGTTGGTAGGGCAGTGATTGATTTGAACTCCTGTAACTTAATCATTTTGTATTTATCAAAAATTATATATATATATTATTGTTTTAGAAGATTAATGGAGAAATAAATAAATAAATATATATATATGCACACGTGTGCACATGCTTTAAAGTTAGATATGGATATCTTTATCCTTCTTCGCAAAGTGCTTTAAAATTTATATTCTGTTGCAAGAAGTTTTCCACTTTCACAACATGTTAAGTGTCACATAAGCTGCATTGTTTTAATCAGTTAATGAGAGTTAGCCAGTTGTTTGTTTAGGTGGCTTTTTTGGATATGCAACAAAATCATTGCAATACAATTTTACAGGAGAGAAATCCAAAACTGTTTAATATAATATGTACTTGCATATGGTCTACCAGTGCAAAATATGCTTTGTGAACTATTGTTCAGGGGTTAATTGTGAGATACATATGCAAAAGCTAAGAGTGACAGCATGTTTAAAGTTGTATTTCTCTTCTTTTTACAGTTCTCTTTGTTATATCTGTGATAGTTCTTTATATCTTCACATTTTTCATCATGATGTATCCAGTTGAATCCATTGACAGATGTCTTGAGGTAAGATTCAACAAGCATGTGTATACGCTTCATGCCTCATAAAATCAGTTGGCTGGCTTCTCTTCTAGTCTACAATTCCCATTGGCTAAATTAGTGGTTCCCAATCCACGGCCTTCAGGGTCTTTCAAGGGTCTTCCTTCAGGGCCTGCCATGCCCCCTTGCTGCCTGCAGAAGGAAGCCGCTGCCTAAGGACCCAGGCAAGCACGTTGCTGCAGGGCTACAAGACTGGTGCAGGCTCCTTGCTGCAGCCAGGGGACAGGAGATCAGCGCTCCCCTCCCCTCGGCTGTAGCAGGGAGCATGGCAAAATGCTTCGCCTCAGTCCCTAGGTGCTGGGTCCCTGATGGAGCCAGAGGGAGAGGAGCACTGATCTCCGTCCCTCCTGGCTGCAGAAGGGAGCCACTGCCTAGGGACCCAGATGGCGTACACGGGGCTACAGGACGCATGTGGTTTCCTTGCTGCAGCCAGAGGGATGGGAGATCAGCAAGGAGGCAGCCTCTTCGCCAAACTCCTTCCGTCTGGCTGCAGTAGGTGAGAGGGGGGCTGCTGGCGGACGCTGGTGACCCTTCAGGGTTGTAAAAATAATATCTGTGGCCCTTGAGCCAAAAAGATTGGAAACCTCTGGGCTGGATTGATCCTTTGAAAGCTAGAGTTCAGGTTCGACCAGAAGATGAGCCTAACGAAAATCTGGCATATACTTAGAGAATCAAATGAGAACCAAATATAAATTTTCACCATTTTTTAATTTAAAAAAAAATCCCTTTAGATCTACCTAATGCAGAAGAAGCATGTGTTAAGGGGTTTAAACATTCTGTCAGCAAGATACAGTAGAATGAGAGGTGATACTATCTGATATGCTCTGCAGATAAGCATTAATCTGCTCTATTGCAAAGACTCGTGTTTAAGCAGTAAGATAGGAGTTGAAATTCGAGGTTTACAACCACGCTTGTTTCATATTGCACACATTATTGTGTGAAACTGCTCAGGGCATACAATGGGCATTGCTCACCTGTGGTAACTTTGTCTTGCAGCTAGTTTGTGTACCATATCAGTGGCGTATAACAATTCTCGTGATTGTCATCATCAATGCAATTGTATCCATCTTGGTAGAGGTAAGTAGGTCAGATTAACTGTTAGTGGTCTTTTCTGTGTAGCCTTTTCCTGGGGTACAAATACACCCTGTACAAATACTGATGGAGTACAGTTACGTTTGTCCTTCAGATGTATTTTCAGGCAAGGTTAAAGCCACAAGGTTTAAAGTTTCATAATACAGATAACGAATGTACTAAGCAATAATATTAATAATGGTGTTAGGCATTGCAATTGAATTCAACTTAATGTACAGCAGCGGTGTACTATGTTGAACACAGATTTCTATGACATGTATTTATTTAGGGTCTGTGTCACTATCCTTATACTGGATCACAAGTGTAATTCATAGATCAGTGGTAGAAGGGACCATTAGATCCTCTAGTCTGACCTCCTGTCTAGCACATTAAATTTCACCCAGTTACCCCTGTATTGAGCCTGGTAACTTGGGTTTGGCTCAAGCATATCTTCCAGAACAGTTTCAGTCTCGATTTGAAGAAATCAATGGAGAATCCACCACTTTCCTTGATAGTTTGTTTAATGGTTAATCATTCTCTGTTAAAAATGTGTCTAATTTCTACTTTGTGCTTGTCTGGCTTCAGTTTTCAGCCTTTGTCTCTTGTCTTGCCATTTGCTACTAAAGTAAAGTCCTTTAGTACCTGATGTTTTCTTCCCTGAAAATACTTACACACTGTAATTGTCACCTCTCTTCTTTTTGATTAGCTAAACCAGACTGTGCTCTTTAAATATCTCATTGTAAAATATTTTCTTGAATCGTCTTTGTGGCTCTTTTCTGCATCTCCAGTGTTTCAATATCATTTTAAAAATGTGGACACCAGAAGTTGTGCAGTATTCCAGTATTGGTCTCACCAAAGCGGAATACAGAGGTAAAATCACATCTTTACTGCTCTGCAGTTTACACATTCAAGGATCACTTTAGCCCTTTCTTCCACAGCATCACACTGAGAGCTCATGTTCAGCTCTTTGTCCATTAAGACTCCTAAATTCTTTTAAAGTTGCTGCTTTCTGGAATATATGTCCCCTGTTCTGTAGAAATGGACGGTATTCTTAGATGGATAACTTTGTATTTGGCTTTATTAAAATGCATTTTGGTTGAATGGGCCAGCCTTACCAACTGATCCAGATTGTTCTCTAGGACTGCCCTGTTCTCATTATTTATCACTGTCCATCTTTGTATCATTTGCAAATTTGATCTGCAAATAACTTTATATTAACTTCCAGATCATTGATGGAAATGTTGAACAACATCAGATCCCTCTGGAGTTCCACTAGAAACATCCTCATTCTATGATGGTTCTCCAATGATGACTGCTTTTTAAGATCTATCAGTTAGCCACTTCTTAATTCATTTAGGGTGTGTTTTATTAATATCACACACTGCCAATTTTTAAATCAGAATGTCTTGCTCTACTAAGTCAAAAGCCTTACAAAAGTCTAAGTATATTACATCTACACAGTTACCTTTATCAACCAAACTTGTAATCTCATCCAGAGAATATCAGGCTTGTTTGACAAGACCTATTTTCCATAAAGCCATATTGTCTGGCATTAATTATATTCCCATCCTTTAATTCTTTATCAATTGAATCCTATATCAGCTTTGCCAGTATTTTGCTTGAGGTTGATGTCAGGTGAACTGGTCTGTAATTACCTGGGTCATCCCACTTGCCCTTTTTGAATATTGATACAACATTAGCATTCTTCCAGTGTTCTGGAATTTCCCTGATGTTCAAAGACTTATTAAAAATTTACATCAGAGGGCCAGAGATGTTCTCAGCCAGCTCTTTTAGCACTCTTGAGTACAAGTTATCCAGACCTGGTGATTTAAAAATGTTTATCCCTAATAGATATTGTCTGACATCCTCCTTAGCTTAAAAATACTTATTCATCCTCAAGTGGTACATGATCTTCCTTCTTTTCAAATACCGAACAGAAAAATTTATTGAACAC
Source organism: Emydura macquarii macquarii (assembly GCF_026122565.2). Taxonomy (NCBI): domain Eukaryota; kingdom Metazoa; phylum Chordata; order Testudines; family Chelidae; genus Emydura; species Emydura macquarii. The sequence continues at coordinate 599,337 of NW_027130866.1, read as the reverse complement.
TTATTTTTCTGTATCCATTTCATTATTAACTATTTTACCATATCAATCTACTAATAGGCTTGAACCATAGCTAGGATTTTTTTTTCCCTAATTTTCTAAAACTCCTTATTGTCCTAAGCACTGCTAGCCATAGTTTTTCCTTATGTTTTTAGCTTCCCTTATCAATTTTCTGCACTTCATAACTTCTCATTTATATCAATTGCTATCTGCTTCCCTCGTTTGCCATTTGTTTATTGCTTTTATTTTGAATTGTTGATGTACTTTGCCACTGAACCAGGGTGGGCTTTTTGCCAGAGTTGTCATGTTTCTTGATTGTGGCATTATGACTTTTTGGCCGTCTAATAAACTTTTCCAAGAACTCCCTATTTTCAGTCACATTTTTCTATCTAAATTTTTTCTCTCAATCAATTTTGCTCATTTTTCTTGGCTTTGGAAAATTAGCCTTTTTGAAGCACCAAGTTTATACATTACTGGGTAAGACTGTCCTCTGTTTGCTCTCATTAAATGTAATCAACTCATGAGCACTGGCCCGTAGGCAACCACCACTTTGAATCCGGTGATTAATTCACTGTTCTATAATAATGAAGTCCAAAAGCGTTCCCTCATTGGGTGCAGTACCTGTTGGGTTAGAAAACTATCTATAATTTTTAGACGCCAGTATATGTTTTACTACGGCCTGCATGCAACCTCCAGTATGCAGGAATTGCTCTAGCTATAGGCAAACTAGGCAGCTGCCTAGGGTGGCAGATTTGGCCCAGCCATCCCTCTATCATGATGGAGGGGTGGCTGGGCCAAATTTGAGCGAGTGGCATTGTGACCTGACGCACAGGCTTGCAATTCCACTCGCACAAATTTGGGGCCGTCTGTCAAATCTGCAGTCATGATTGTGGGGCAGCCAGGCCAGATCTGTCTCCCCCCAAACCTATGAGAGGATGGGAGCAACACACTGACATTTTGCTTAGGATGGCAGAGTGTCTTGAGTGGCATCTGCCTGTCTTTCCCCCCAGACTGACGTGCCCCATGACAATACAGTTTTTATTTCCACACATTAAAGACAGATGTTTAAGGAGGAATAGCTCATCCTGTTTTCTGGTTTGATTTAATGTTCTGTAACACATCCTCCCCGGAGCCCTCCTAGGCGTTGTTATTTAACACATTGATCCATATGCTTTCAAGATTCTGTGTCTCTGAGTTACCAAAAACTCTATAAGGCACCATTACTTGTTTTACTGTAGAGTGCCTCCTTTCCTCCCCCTCCCCCTTTACCTTCTTGTCCTTCCTAACCAGGGATTTTAACATTCCGATCATGTGCCTCCCTCTAGCAGATTTCAGTAAAGCCAATTATATAAAATTTCTTCTCATCAGTGAGAATTTCCCCTTCTTCCTATTTTTACCTAGACTCCTAACATTGGTATTTAAGCAACAGAATTTTTTTTCTCTGCTCTTCACATTCTTTCACATCTGTTCAATTTGTTCATGACACTAAGTTTGAGTTAGTTCCTTAACACCTGTCCCTTGTGTTTTTGGTTTAATTCCCCCTTCGCCTGCTCCAGCTAGTCTCCAACTGAGATGATTAGCTCCCTACTTGTGAGATGCATGTTGGTCCCATTCATATAGCCTTGTCTCCCATTGAAATATGGCCAGTGCTTCACAAAATGAAACCTTCAACTTCACACCAGTTGTACCACCAGTCGTTCACCTCTAATATTTTCTGCCTTCTCTTGCTTGTGGGACTGGAAGCCTCTCTCAGAATTTAACTTGGACTTTCATCTTCTTCAGCTCCCTTCCAAGATTCCTGAAGTCTTCTGTAATCTGCGTACTTCTGTGTGATGCCACAGCAGTCGTTCCAATGTGTATCCCCACCTGTGGAGGCTTGCCAGAAGATTTAATAATCCCATTCAGTTTTGCAGTTACATTTCGTATTTCGCCCTGGGGTGACAGCACCCCATCCTGCTGTCCTTGTGTCCTTTGCTAAATTCTGTGCCCACTCTTACTGTGGAATCACCGAGGATGATTGTTTGCCTTCTTGAGACAGGTGAAACACCTTTATTGTAGCTGCTTGCTTCATATGCCCGGGTGCCCAGGAGCTACATTCCCTGTAGCTGTCTGTTCTGTTTCTCCAGAGACAGGTTCCTCTGTAGTTGCCTCACTGACTATTTGATAATGAATCGGTATTTTTAGCTGGGTTCAATGCCTCCTGGTTCTCTCTCTACTCTTGGTCATGCATCTTCAACCCATTTCTTCAGTTTCTATTCTCTCCAGTTCTCCTTTCACAGACTCTTCCCCTTGTGGTATCTGTGGTAAAGGACAACCACATTTGGAAATCAAGAAGTGTTGAAACGTGTGCTTTTAGACCATGTATTTTCTACTCTAGTATGGTCCACAGCTTGAATTCAGGCACCAGAGGTTTCTTCTGTCTTCTAATAGGAAAGTAAACATAGGCCTGGTCTACACTTACCTGAGAATTCGGTGGCAGTCGACGGGAGCGACGCAAGCTATGTAGAGTAGTTTGTGTAACTCCTGTTGACTTCGTAATTTCCGTTTTGTGCGCCGTTCTCCCTATGCTGCGCCGACGGTAAATGCGTACCCATCAGCACAACACTATGCTTTTTCTGGAGGTGGTTTTAATAGATCAACTTCCGGATCAATTGAGTGGGTCTTCAATTCCACTCAATCGATCCGGATAGATCGATCTTACTGCGGCGAATTTGCCACCGTCAATGTAGACATAGCCATAGTGTATCTGAGGCAGGACATAGTTGTTCCCTTCTTGTCCATATTTGCTACCTGGAATAGAGCTATGCCGCAAACAGAACGAATCAAATTCTCTCCTAAATTCATCAGCTTGCTTCTCCTATTTGCTTCCCTCAGTAGTTTACCAGGCAACTGACTTATATACTAAGCCTGTCTGCTCAGCTCCACCTTCTCTTTGACAGGGTGGGGTTAACTGCTGAGACACTTCAAACTTTGAGTTGGTTCAAAGACCCCAAGGGTTGCAGCCACACTGCTCTCACTGAGGCACAGACAAATCTGTCTCACCTGGCCTGTTCAGGGGTCTACAGCCCAGCCACACAGACAGACAGACAGACCATACACATAACTCACCAAGTCCCTCCGCCTCCGAGCACAGAATCTGCACTTATGCCCCCCTGAAATCCTGACCAGATGAACGCTCTGGTTCACCTAATAACTAACTTTGGGCTGTGATCAGCAATGCTAAATAAATACCCAAACGATCAGACTAACTGGAATTCAAAAGATGATTTGAGAAAAGAATCTTAACTCAAAGCTTTGTTAGAACTTGCAGTGTTTACTGGGGATTCTTAAAATAGCAGTGTCAAAATTTGTTGTTTTAAAAAAGAATCCTATTTGTGTAAATGCAGTTGTCATAATTATTGCAATTAATGCATAGCATACATTCATGCTCTTAAAACCCTCATGTAAGCACTTAAATGCTGGAGATGGTTTAATCTCATAAACACTGGTAAAAAATAAATGTTGTCAAATGAAAGCTGAGTGTTGTTCTGCACTGAGTTAATTATGCTTACCTCACTGTTTCAGATTTTATTTTCTATGTGCACACTAACAACAAATGATCATTAGTCTTTTTAATTCTTCCCACTCACTGCAATGTTTCACAGAATTTCCTCCTTGACATGATCCTTTGGAAGGTTGTGTTCAGTCGAGACAAACATGGAGAATATCGCCTCGCTATGCCCCAGCCACCTCAGGTTGGAGACCAATATTTTGCTGTCAATCATTCAACTGTACGCAGATTAATTTAGTCTTGTACCATGCATTTATAATGGTATATGGGTGTATGTTTGCTTGCTGCCTTTAGAAACATGTTTTTAAATAGTATATCACATTTCTGTAACTTTACAATTAAAGGAATTTTAACAGAAGAATCTTTAAATATTATTGTTGGCAGATAACTGTAAATGAAGTAGTTTAGCTTCACTTACAGGACTTAAACATGTGTGCACTTTTGAGGCGTCTCTGATTTTTCCATTGGCTTGTTTTTTCACTCCAAAATGACATACTTGGAATTTCAGGGACCAACACATGCAGTGCCACCAATGTCCATTCCAGACGCTTGTCGGTCGTCTGCCTGTCAGCAAATCAGTAGAATGGGACTAGAGATGCTTTGATTCTTCTTTGGGTGCTTGCTCATGTCCATTCCCAATTAGGTGTGTGAGCGCCACATGCACCAGTTCCGGAAATCTTTTCCCTAGTGGTATCCATAGGGCCCCCTGGAGCGGCATGTGTATGTGCCCGCATATCGGGGGCTGCCTCCCACCCCAGTTTCTTCTGATCATCTGTGACAGTGCTGAAACGTCTCTTGCCCTTGCAAGTCTCCTGACCTAGTGGGTTTTTTCTTAACCTGTGTGTATATAGTTACTTACTAGTTTTCTCTTAAGAGTTGGTTGTAGAGTGAGTTGTTAGAAAGCGACCCAGGTCCCAGGACCCTAGTCCCCGGGTTTTAAACCCCGTGCTTTGTGTAGGAAGCCTATGCCAAAAAGAGACTCACATCAGAGCTGCCTGAAGTTCCTGGGGGGAACTCACATTCGCAAGTGCTGCAAAATCGGTGAGAGTTTTCGCCCCTGAACTAAGGAGGACTGTGACATTGGGCTGAAGGCCATTCTAATGGAGCTGGCACGTAGATGGCATTGGAGCTGGGTCACTCAGACTTGGCGCCAAGCACCTCAGCACAGAGCGCTCTCCCGGCACCATCTTCCTCTCAGCACCGATCACCATCTCCAGTGCCATAGAGGAGGCTGAAGAAGGCGCACACTGAGCAGGGACACCTGCCAGCGAAGAAGGGCGCAGGGGACCAGCTGAGACCCTTGTCGGGCCACCAATCCCTGCAACCCCCAAGGGGATTCTCGCCTTCATGAGCTTCGAGCCCAGTAACAGGTCCACCACCGACTCCTGGGAGTGGTAAGGGTCCTCCTCATCTGGCGGTGCTGACTACCCTGGTGGCATTTCAGGCAATCAAGGACCTCCTGTCAATGCCTGTACCACCAGCGCCCAGGGAAGGGAGACCACCGCACCGAGACTCAGCACCGTGAGCTCATCAAGGGGATAACCTGTGTTGATCACCGCGTAGGTGTCCCTGTCTCCGCTCACTGATGCGTAGACAGTGCCCGGACGTCAGACACTGCTCACCAGAACGGTGCAGTGAGAGGTCGGGTTCCCATTGTCAGTCTCCGAGTGCCTGGCACTGGTCGGCACAGTGATGGTTCCAGTCTCTGGAGCGCTGCCGGTCCCCAGGTTCCCAGCACAGATCCCAGGAGCCTCAACCCGGCTCCCCAAGTACTTACAAAAGACCTAAGGACAAGAGCGAGTCCTGGGATACCCGACACACAGACTCTTGCCACTGATTCCCAGTGCCGGAGCATCAGCACACGTGTCACAGCACCAAGGGACAATCAGTGTCAGCACCGCCATGGTCACACAACAGCAGCTCCTCAGACTCTGAGGGGAGAGGAAATGGTCCTGCTGAAGGGACCGTCTTTGACCCCAGCACCTGGCTTCCCCATGATGCCACTGATGAGGACATGGCCTCAGGGACAGTGGCCCAGACCATGGTAGTATTGGAACCCATGGGGGTCCCCCCCCAGGAGTCCCAGACTTACTTAGTGTCAGGGGCTTCGTACCAAGATCTTCGGTGCCCCTGAGTACAGCACCATACTTAGATGTGGAGTCTGACCAAGAGGGGTTGCCCACCACAAGCCCAGGTGGAGCCATCCCAGCCAGAGAAGAGGATCCCAATCTTCCACAGCTACCAGCCTCTTCTTCAACCTTGCCTGATGAGGCAGTAGCAGGGCCCTTCACCATGGTCCCGCTGCACGATTTCAGATCCCACCAGGAACTGCTTAAAAGGGTGGTGTCCAATCAGGGCCTTGGAATAGAGAAACTGAAAGAGCCTGTGGATGAGCTATTTGAGATCCTGACAACAGCAGCTCCATCCAGGATAGCCCTTTCCCTGCACAAAGTTCTGGGGAAGTTGGCCAAGGCACTGTGGCAGATTGTAGCCTCCTTGCACCCCCCATCCAAGCGGGTCGAAAGGAAATACTATGTGCCGGCTAACAGGTTTGAATATCTGTACGCCCACCCCTCCTTAGGATCGTTGGTAGTCACAGCTGCCGAGAGGGATAGACAGGGCCAAATGAGTTCCACCCCAAAAAATGAGGCCAAAAAATTAGATTTATTCGGGCGCAAGGCTTTTTCCACTGTGAGTCGACAGCTGCGTGTATCTAACCTGCAGGCATTGTTGGAAAGATACCACTTTAATATCCAGCAGTCACTAGACAGATTTGTAGACTCCTGAGCTCAGACCTCCAGGCAAGAGTTTGAGGCCATCTTGGAGGAAGGGAGGGTAGTAGATAGGGCATCTCTGCAGCAGCCTCAGCCGCAGCAGATTCCACGGCCAGGACTATGGCATCGGCCATATCGATGAAAAGGGCATCTTGGCTGCAAACATTGGGCCTTTCGCCAGAGTCCAAAAATCCATCCAGGACCTCCCCTTTGACAGTACAGCCCTGTTTGCAGAGCAGACAGATTCTAGGCTGCATTGGATGAAAGACTGGAGGGCGACATTGCATTCCCAAGGTCTGTACACCCTGTCATCGGCCATGTGACATTTTAGGCCCCAACAGCCACGGGGATTCAGGGGGCAACCCCAGGAGAGCCCTACAAAAAAAAGAATGGGGGTTACAAGAGGTGCCAGGGCCACTCGTCATACACTGCCCCCCCATTGGGCTCAAGCCACCACCACCAAGGAGGCAAACAGGCCATTTGAAGGCACATCCGAGGGCGATATACCAGTTATTTTCCGGGATCCAGCCTCCCTATTATTTTCTTCCCGCCTAACTCCTTTCCTCCCTGCCTGGGCTACCATAACATCGGACTGCTGGGTGCTCAGTATGGTAGCCACTGGGTACACTCTTCAGTTCTCCTCCCTCCCACTCTCCTGCACTGTCCCTCTTCAGGGACCCCTCTCATAAGCAACTTCTCATCCAGGAGGTGCAAGCCCTCTTACAAGTGGGTGCAGTAGAAGAGGTCACTTCAGCTGATCCTTTTGCTTTCACCACAAGTGGTCCCTACACCCAGAGGTGGCCAGTCACATCTTCTGGAGGTGGGGCAATCCTCGTGTGCATCTCTTTGCCACCAGAGAGAACAGGAAATGCAGGCAGTTCTGCTTGCGGCAGGGGCTCGACGATGGTTCACTGACTGATAACTTTCTCCTATCTTGGTTGGGGATCTCAATACCACTGGTCCACAAAGTCTTCATAAAAGTGAAAAGAGACAGGGCATGGGTCATCCTGGTGGCTCCTGCATGGCCACGCCAACATAGTTCGAGCAGCATCCTGAACCAATCAGTGACCCGCCTGTGGACACTCCCATCGCAGCTGGACTTCCTCTCCCGAGATCATGGTCATTTGCTCCCTCTGCACCTGGCCTCCCTGCACCTGGCGGCATCGATGTTCCATGATGAAGCGGGAAGGACAATCCTGCTCGGCCCAAGTCCATTAGATTCTACTGGAGAGTAGAAAACCATCCACCAGAATGTCTTACCTGGCCACGTGGAAGCGCTCCACCAGCTGGGCAGCTGATCACACTACCTCTCCAACTAAGACTCCTCTTCAGCTGATCTTAAACTACTTGCTCCATTTGAAACAAGAAGGATTGGCTTTCTTTGGTTAAGGGGCACCTAGCAGCCATATCTGCTTTTCGCCCTCCTATTCAGGGTAAAATGATCTTCTCGCACGAGATGATGGCCAGTTTCCTCAAGGGACTGGAAAGGCGCTTGCCACCAGTACAGGACCCAACTTCTCAGTGGGATTTGAATCTGGTCCTCACCAGGCTTACTGGGCCACCGTTTGAGCCCTTAGCTTCATGTTCCCTCATGCACCTGTCCTGGAAGGTGGCATTCCTGGTGCCCATTACATCAGAAAGGCAGATCTTGGAGATTAGGGCCTTGACCTCAGAGCCTCCCTATACAATCTTCTATAAAGATAAGGTTCAAGTATGTCTGCATTCGGCGTCTGGCAAAGGTGATTTCCCACTTTCATGTCAACTAGGACATTTTTCTACCGGTCTTCTTTCCAAAACCTCACAATTCCAGTGAAGAGAGAGGCCTGCACACTCTCAACATCAGGAGAGCCCTAGCCTTCTACATTAAGAGAACTAAATCCTTCCATCAGTCCACACAGCTTTTCATTGCTATTGCTGATTGGATGAAGGGGCTACTGGTATCATCCCAGCAAATCTCGGCATGGATCACTGCCCGTATTTGGATTTGTTACGCACAGGCAGGAGTCACGCCTCCAATATCCCTAATGGCACATTCAGCAAGGGCCCAGGTGTCTTCAGCGTCCTTCCTAGCAAACATTCCAATGCAGCAAAAACAACGAGAGTCCTGTAGCACTTTAAAGACTAACAAATTTAATTTCTGCAGGCATAAGCTTTCGAAGCTGATGAAGTGGGGTATAGCCCACGAAAGTTTATGCCTGCAGAAATTAAATGTGTTAGTCTTTAAAGTGCTACAGGACTCTTGTTGTTTTTGCTGTATGCAGACTAACACGGCTACCCCTCTGGAACGTTCCAATACAGGACATCTGTAGAGCTGCTACGTGGTCTTCAGTATATATCTTTGCGTCCCACTACGCTATCATACAGCAGGCTTGGGACAACGCTGGTTTTGACAGAGCGGTGTTGTAAATGTCACATCCATGAACTCTTGTTCACCTCTGGGGATACTGCTGGTAAATCACCTAGTTCGGAATGGACATGAGCAAGCATTCGAAGAAGAAAAAACAGTTACTTACCTTGTAACTGTTGTTCTTTGAGATGTGTTGCTCATGTCCATTCCACATCCACCCTCCTTCCCATCTGTCGGAGTTCTGGCAAGAAGGAACTGAGAGGAAGGGGGGCCGGCAGCGCCCTATTTGTGGGTGCATGTGTGCACCACTGCAGTGGGTGCTAGAGCCAGCCCTACAGATACCAGGAGGGGAAACATTTCTTGCACCGGTGTATGTGGTGCGCACACACACCTAATTGGGAATGGACATGAGAAACATCTCGAAGAACAGCAATTGTAAGGTAAATAACTGTTCTTTCTCATGGAAGCTGGGTTGTTAACCAATAGTTTGACCTTGCTCCCAATTACCTTGCTCCCAGGGGGTATTGGAGCATCCTCTGTGAGATCGGTACCCTATGGTACATATAAAGTGAAACAAAATGACAGACATGGTCAATTACTACTAATTATTAAGCTTCTGTAGAAGGCAATGGTATTGGCAGCTGCTACGTCTCAAGTGATAGTGGTACCAATTGCAGTTTGTTGACTGAGGCTACTGTCTATGAAAAATGCAATGTAGTAAAACACTGTTGACTTGGTTATACCTTTAATGCTTTATGCCCTTTGTGTATCTCTGGGCAGAGAGCCTGCATGAATCGTCCCACACATTGCTTCAGTCCAGATTATGCCTGATTTTTGAGACCTTCAGTGGTGCCTAGGGCTCATGCTAGCATTCTGCACTGGGGTAAATCTAAGCCAGGGAGCATAAGAGCTATCACTTATATGTATAGCCATGAGAATGGCAGTCGTACAAAGTAAACAGAGTAGACTAAGAAATGGGAGGAACCAAATATGTTGAGAATGATAGCAATGTGTTTGTCTATTCCAAGTAGTGGAGGCTTATGTATTGCCTATTTAGGGGGAGGGGAGTGAGGAAGATCTAACAAAAACAAACACAAAAAAAATCAGTGTGACTTACTCCTATTCACTAACATGTTACTTCTAATTCACTGCTTTGCATGCTTTTTAATAGCACATCCTGGGAGAGAGGCATTGTTACTTAAATTGCTTACGGCCGATGGTTGGTTGAATACCGTTGAACAAACATATGTATATGTGTAATATATTTTGAGGGGTTTTCCCCCCAAATTTGGGAATCAAACAGACATAGATTGCAGAGAGCTGACTAGTTCCTCTGAAACAGTACAGTTATAAGCAGATGAAAATGATTGCTGGTGTGTGAGACCTAGATACTGTGGTGCAGAATCTCCCCCTCCACCCCCCTCGCATTTGAACCTTTAAAAATCTCATTCCTTCCACAATGCAGAAGAAGGAGTAGGTGACCCTATATAAATATTCTGCACAACATTATCTTGATCCTGTAATAATGACAATTTCTGAATTAGAAACTAAAACAATTCATCATGAAAGTCACATTTGCTTGTGATGTCTCACTCTAAGATATCTGGTGTGGCTTTAAAGTATTTTGCTCTTGGCAGCCCAATTTTCATATTGGTTCATTTCCCTGCCCCTTCTCCAGGAGGCTTCGGATCGCTGGAGAGGATGCTTCTTTTCCTCACTGTTTGGCTGCAGAAAGAAGATTCCAAAAGCCAAGTACATGCACTTAGCTCAGGAACTGCTGGTTGATCCAGAATGGCCTCCAAAACCTAGAACAACAACAGAAGCTAAAGCTCCAACCCAGGAAAATGGTTCATATCCAATAATCACTGTAACATAACAATGAATCTCAGTGGTATGTTTCTTTAGCAGTATTGAGAGCAATGTAATGTTAGGGTTGGTATTGCAGTGTACTAAGCGTTATAAATCCTAGTACAAACGTTTCCAGTTACTTTGTCTCTGAATACAAAGTTCAGAGCTGGACATCATGCAATGGACACATTTAAAATTTGAGCTAGATAACGTACAACAGAAGATTTTTTTTTTTTTAAAACTAATGTCTAAGTCTCACTTGCCCAAAGTGAGTTGTATTTAAAAGTTTAAACTGCAGGGCAGTTAAATACAGTCCTTTTGAATATGTGGGGAATGTTAATATTTGGTGGTTATTGTTCCATTTTGTGCACCAACACCAGTATGAGCATAATGTGCTGTCTTGACGTAGCCTTGTCACAGTAGTATTAGAGGCCCATAGAAAAAACACGTAAAGGGTTGTCAGTTATTTCTTCTTCACTTTTTATCAGAAAGCATTGCATTTGTGTGTGTATTCCTCCTATTTCACTTGCACTAAACACAAGTTAATACCTAGTAGTGCAAGAGAGTTTCCAGCTGTGGCACAGGTAAGAGTTTGGAGTTTTGCAGCTTAGTCCTTCGATCTGACCCTGCAGGTACTGGGAATGCAGTAAAAGCAGTGTGCTCAGTCCCTAGGAAGAAGGAAGTGCATCACTCTCACATGAGCGCTTACCTTCTTTTCCGCTAATCCTGAATTGGCATAGGCTGCAGAAGGACAGGTTCAATCTTAGCTGAGGTTAGTCCTGCTTTGAGCAGGGGGTTGGACTAGATACCTCCTGAGGTCCCTTCCAACTCTAATGTTCTGTGATTTAATCTGCTGGTGGGATTTTTGAGAAGGGGATGCTGAAGAATTTAGGTCAAATAATTCTTCTTCCTTTACATCTCACTTTTATTGGATTTAACTAACTGACGGCTCCATGCACTCTTACTCTGTCCAACAAAGGGGATGTGATGACGTTTATCAGCCCAGCTTTTATTTGTATCATCTGAGTTATTTTTAACACCTTTGCACCAGCAAGGCCAGAACTCCTGCTAGGAGGCAGAAAACGGTTTTCACGTGTCCTTAGCATTAGCAATCCTTAATCCTGGGCACCAAGGGCTTATAAATACCAAAGGATTGGTCTACCAGTGTCTTAATCACCATGCAGTTATATGCAGCAATGGAAAGATGGAAATAGATGAGCCGAAATGTCGTGTCTTGTTGTAAAAGTATAGGGCTGCCGTGGATTTCTTTTTAAAAACCTTTTGCATCATCAGTGGTGCCATATAAGTAGTTAGTGGCCGTGTGCAGTTTCACCTTCAGGTGGTGCCAAAGAGAATTTTACTAGGCCACTAGGAAAATGAAACTGCAAGTATGAGACAGCAAGCAGCAATACCTTCAAAATACTGGATTTGAGCCGCCTACAAAAATGGGTAAAAACCCCAACCTCTTTGGCAACCTAATAAAACGGTAAAACCTAGAGGAAACCCTCCTCCAGCTGGTTCTTATTGCTCTTTTGAAAGATGACAAAAACGCTTAAATTTGAACTGCCTTTTTTAAGGCAATGAAATTGACCGATCCAAGCAACGCTGAACTTTGCGACAGAACACTAGAAATCCAGATCTGACCCTTCCATGAAAAATCCTGTAGCATTGTATATAGGGCTGAATGAAAACTGTGGAAAGTACTCTCGAGAGTGTTCTCCCTACTAAAAAAATCCTGTGAGATAGCTTTTTACAGTTACCTAGGGAAGAGATCATTCTCTAGGGTTCTTCAGTAAGCGGAATTTTGCAGCTCAGGCCTGTTTCCCTTGTGTTTTCATATGAGGCAGTGTGTGGTAATATTCTCATTGCCTTTACGATGTTGAACATGCCATGCCAATGCTGCAATTAAAAAATGGTGCTAAATGGTTTGGAGGGTTCCTCTAGGTCTGTGAAGATCAGCAGTTATATTAACAATTATTTCTCATGAGTTCATAGTGGTTTACCATCCCCTATGGCAAGTGACAACTCTCTTCCTGTTTTATTTACCAGCTTTTAATCTGTAGTACAGAGCAGAATTGTCCTCCTCCTGCCTTTTTTATACTGTTAAACTTCAAACAATATTTGTAACTTTAGAAGAGTGTAAAAACTGGATAACAGTTACTAATGTTGCCACGGTTGAATCTTTGGGATATCTCGTTAGTGTGGAATGTGGGGGGAGGAGGGGAAGAATATTGCTAGCTGAGTGAATATTCTTTATATCTTCCCTTTTATAGAAAATATTTTACTTTAGTGGAAAGATTCCATGAAGCTATGCATCTTGGACCTTGGAGCTGTGACTTACAACCACATCCTATATTTGTTTAAATGTTAACTTACAGTTTTTTCTTTCTTTGAGTTAGTGTTTCATTCATTTTAACTTGTTTGTTCAGTCAAAAGTGAAGAGAAAAATGTGCACATGGTCTGCTTCTTTCTTGTACCGTTGCTTAGTGCTCTTCCCCCAGACTGCTAATCAGTCTGTCCTGGTTCAGATGTTAAAGTATGTCTTTCATTTGTGATGATAATAGTTCATGTATCAGCCCATTAGTAATATCCAGATAATAAGGAGTAAACTACTTGTTAGAGTAGTGAGTTTGTTTAGAGAGTATTCTAATTTTTTTAATTAGGGTCAAAATTGTCAAGTGTGTCCATTAATTTTGGGTGAATGGCTTGTGAAACTTAGGGCATGATTTTCACTGATCCTGAGCACCTGCACATGTCTTTGACTCCACATGGAATTGTGGGTGCTCAGCACCTCTGAGAGTCAGTGCTGTGTTCTTCAAGTTGGGCACCCAAAATTAGTGGGTGCTTTTGACATCATATGACTGAACGGCTAGTGTCTTTGACCAAGAACAATTAGTTATTGTTAAGAATAACAGATCAACTGTCTTTTTGGGAAAAAATCCTTTTTAACTTTGCTTTTTGTTGCCAGGTTTTATACTTTTTAGGGTTCAAACACATCCATGGAAGTAGGCGCAGCTCCTGCTGAAGTCACTGGGAATTGCACCTTCTTACCTCAAGGCAGGTGTCAGCCCTATTTGCCTGTGTATCACTTTGAAAGGAAGATGTGTTTTTTCAGGTATGCAGAAAGATAGCAAACTAGATCTGGACCCAAATTAGTTCATACGTTGAAGTATGTTGGACTTCAGAGTTTGTATTTAAAAGAAACGTCTGTAAATTTTTCTTGAAAGCTTATGAATTTAGATGAACAGAACTATTTAGCGGGCCCTACCAAATACTCTTGATAGTCTTTTTACTTTCTATTGTATAGTTCAGCCTCAGACTGAATAGTTTGATTCAGATTTTCTATTAAATTATTTAAGTGTATACAGACCTAAATTTAAATCTGTATATGTCTTACTTTGGTGTGTTAGGATTTGTAAATATTACTGATTTAAATATTATTTATGCACATACTTAAAAGAATGGTCTACCCAGGAAAGCAATTGTTAAATAATAAATGTAACTTCTAAAATTTTTTAAATAAATAACCAGATCGTTAAAATGGGTATCCCTCAGGGTTGTTTTTAAAGTTCTTCCTTCCGTCCTTCCTTCAGATATAATTAGTGGTAACTGTTGTTTTCATACATTGTATAACTAAATCTGCTGTAAACTAGGCTGCAAATAAGGCTCCAGTGAAAGTGGCTACGCCAACCGCAAAACAAAGATTGTTCAGATTCATTTGTAAACTTTAAATTGCAAACTTTTACAATTGCACTTTTATTTTTAAAATGGTCACAGTTCTTTATTCTATTTATTTTATTTCCTGTTCTGTGTTTTTGAAGATTGCGCAGAACCAGTTCATCTGAAATTAAGTAAATAATCCTCTACTGTATTATGTATATACTGTATTAACATCAAGCACATGCAGGATGCTTTTTTTGTGCTGCAAGTTTTTTAGTATTTTCCTTGGTCATCACAACACTCACGATTTAGGAAGTGCTTTAGAATTTCTCCTGTGAAATTTTTAATTATAAAATTAGATTTTTGTATGTCTGAGGGAAAAGGGTGGTTTTCTGAGTTTTTAAAGTCCTGAATATGTTAATTCTACACAGTATAGCTTCAGGTTTTTGCAGCTATTTTCAATGAATTGCAGCTTGTTTGATAATTGTGAACCAGAAACTACTCTTGGTTTAGGTGTTGGCTTCCTTGTAACTAACAAAAAGAGAAGGCTCGTGATTTTAGCGTTCTCTGGAAGTTCACCTTCCTCTTATTTTTAAAAAGCTAGTTTAAATCAGAAGTGATACTGCATCTTTATATTTAAAAATATGTATTGCTGCTCTAGAATGGTACCCAGGCATCAGAGGCATACATGCATAACTGTACATTACAATTGTAAATAGCCTTGTAAAATCATTTTTGTGATTGAAGCTCTTTGAAATAAAAATGTAAATGAACAGAGTATATCTTCACAGCTTTTGTTATTCGTGTTCAGGAATGTTTCTCTAATTCCACCCAGTCACAAAGTTAGGACTTCATTCAAAGTCCATGGAAGTAGACAGAATGACTAACTCCCATTGGCTTCAATGGGCTTTGGATCAGCCCCCCACATGCATTGTGTGTGTGTGTGTGTGTGTGTGTGTGTGTGTGTGTGTGTGTGTGTGTGTGGATATACACACACCAGATTAATGTCTGGAGACAATGACCTTAGTTTTGCATCATGGATTGATGAAGACCATTTTGAGGCTGCAACTTGTACTTACTGAGAGCAGTGATGCATTTCTGCTTCATTATTGAGATCTTCCAGTGCTGCTGCTCTGCAGTGTGGTGTGCTGATAGCATTTCTCCTAAGGTGACACATTCATTTCTTGCCAATCTTCCGCACGCGAACAATGTTGCTGCCCCTACTATATCTGTCCTGCTCCGAGTCAGAAAACCTCACATTATGAGTGAGGCTGAGACCCTCTCCACACTACAGTGTGGAAACACATTAAAATGTTGCAGGACAAAGCATTTTGTTTAAGAAAAGCTAAGGTAGGATGTGTTTGAGAGAGGCCCAGCCAACTCCCAAAAGCTTGATAGGTTTTTTTAAAAACCTAGACACAAATCTGGAACCAAAACAATATTTTTTTACCCTTTTGCTTCCTTCAAGATGGACTTAAGTTTTTGTTGCAGACTGTTCATGGAGGCAAGGGAATTAAACTGGAGGGAGACAGGGGAGGTAAAAGGTGCCCAGCCTGTACTGCTTAGCCTGCATCGGGAGCAGACAGGTGCCCATTCCCTGCTGGTGCTGCCAGGGTTCTAGCTCTGATGCAGAAGAGCCTTGTTGATGGACAAGTGGCTGGAACTGGAAGACCTTGCGCCCCAGATACTTGCCCATTGGAAGATGTACGGGGATTTAAACATAAATAAATACGTGAATCTGAGACTGATGTGCCTTTAGGTCTACTATGAACTCCTGTGTATTGGACGTGTCATATAATAAGCGAGACATGCTGCTGCTATCAGGCATGTATTTCTGTACCTTACTCGTGATGGGGGCTGGAATAAGGAATTCTGGCTCTATTCAGACTGATACAGGGCTGTTGGGGTACACGTGTACACTTTCTGGTAGACCCCACCCACGCTGGTCATAACTGTCCTTTGAATGCTGATGCCTATGTGCATTCCACTGTGGGAACGCCTGAGCCTGGGGTCGAAGAATTCTTGCAAGCAGTGTTGGTTGCTCTGTGCATGTGACCTGGCCTGCCTCATGCTTCCAACTAAACACTTAAAGGGTGGAGCGGACCGACCACCTTTCTGTTTCCTTCTTACTGTTGTGTGTCCTGCGTCAGTACCTCCAGTGCCCAGAGCTGTGAAATATTTCAAAGTTTGTCTTGGTGCCTTTTGCACATATGTATTTATAGTTAGTAAGTTTTTAATAGTGTTATGGCTTTTTATCAGCGTTTACTAGTTCAGTTCCTCTCACTTTCCCTCCTGCCTCTGCCCCACCTCCCTTGCACCCTGTTATGAATATTGGACTATGCCCGGAACTCCAGGCTTCAAAAACTGTCCTGTCCCCGTTCCTTCAGTCAGCAGCAACCACCAACACTCTTTGTACTGTCTTGAGGAGGCATGTGTTGCGGCTAGGTGTAATATCTACTGCTCTTTCTCTAGCTGTACCTGTAAGATGAGAGAACTCCAGCTTGGAAATCCATGGAGAAGGCCAGGAGGCTGTAGCCAGACCCAGGCTGAGGGACCCGCCCTCCCGTACATCTGCCTGAATTGACAAGGAGCGTGTCTCCCACCACAAGGTCTGATCCCGTTGCAGGGAAATCCATAACTACAGACGTTCCATCGGGGCCATGTTGGGACGGCAGAAAACGTTGGCACAAACAAAAGGCCAGGTATCCCTCTAAGTCTGCTATGAAGATGTCCGACACTACTCTGCCTAAATCAAGCAAATCTGCTTGTTCAACCCTTAAAGACTTACTATGTCGTAAGTCCCAGGGCCATGACTCTAGATCCAGGGCTCTACTCGTACAGATCCTGTACGAGTGTGACACCCGTTCCACGAGTACCATCTAAGTAAAAAAGTTGGGATCCATTGGTTCTGGCATGATCAGAACTTCTACCGCCGATGATGGTCTCACAGTCCAGCCACATGGAATCTCCCTACTCTGACCCCATCAGCACAAATAGTCAGTCAGAACGTCCTCCTGACTCCGTGGAAGAGGAGGAATATGAAACATTTCGCTGGTACTGACAAGATTTTTCTTCATCTGCCAATGAAGCAGTCACGGCAGCATCTTCATCCCCTCTGGATGATCATAAACAGTTTCAGGATTTATTGCGAAGGATGGTAGAGGAACTCCAGATCTCCCTAGCGCCGGTCCAGAACCCTCAACACAAACTCCTGGATACTCTGCAAGCCATCGTCACAGTCAAAATGCATTTCCAGTTAATGATGCTATTCTGGATCCTGCTAAAGCAGTCTGGCATACATCAGCCACGTGTGCCCCACCCCACACAAAGGCAAAGAAGCGCTATTTTGTTCCAGCTAAGAGAGTGGAATTTCTTTTTACCCAACCTGCACTGAACTCTGTTCATCCAGGCTGCCGCACTGTAGCAGTAAGCCTGCTCAATCTGTTGTACTGGTCTGAATTTTACCTAGGGTCAGGAAAAATTTTCTAGCCTTTTGAAGTGCCGATATGCAGTGGCAAACAAACTAGTTGTAGCCATTAGGTATAGAGTTTGGCCATCATGTTTAATTACTAATACGGCTTTACATAAAAACACTGCTGTAGTCTTAACGATTTTTCAACCTTTGCTTCATGAATAGCTTTCAGGATAATTCTGTAACCTCAACTACTTGTATTGTTTTGTTGGGCTTAAAAGAGAGGCTCTGCATCAACCAATTATGGGCTTGAAGCAGGAATGGCTGCGTGAGGTTCTTGACCTGTGTGATGCAGAGGTGCTGGCATTAGGGTGCTGGGGATGCGGCAGCAACCCTGGCTTGAAGTACTAAATAACAACTGAATGTGTGCTTCCACCCCTTGCGGGGTTTTCAGCTCCCATCACCCCCGCCATACAATTGTTGCCCATCCCTGTCAGCGGGTCAGACTCGATTGTCATAATGGCCCTGTCAGGTCTTCCGATTATGAGTGTTTGGAAAGGACTCAAGTACGTCATTAGAAAATCCATCTCCTCACTGGTCTTGCTAATGGCACCTTAGATTATTAAAGATGAAAAATGTGTAAAACCTAACTTGGTGTTCATCACCGACACAGTGCGGTCACGTTTCGGAGGTACTCTGCTCGGACAATGGAAAATAAATGAATCACTTTCCTTTTGTTTCTGCTCAGTTTTATTTTCTGGTGCTCTGCATTTGCACCCCGCTGCAATGTCTAGAACATAAGAACAGGCATGCTGGGTCAGACCAGTGGTCCATCTAGCCCAGTGTCCTGTCTTCCAGCACAGGACAGTGCCAGATGCTTCAGCATGAATGAACAGAACAGGGCAATTTACTGCGTGATCCATCCTGTCGCCCATTCCTAGCTTCTGGCTGACAGAAACGTAGGGACACTTCAGAGCATGGGGTTGCCTCCCTGCCCATCCTGGCTTACAGCCACTGAGGGACCTGTCCTCATGAACTTCTCTAGTTCTGTTTTGAACCCAGTTATACTTTTGGCCTTTATAACATCCCCTGGCAACAAGTTGACAATGCATTGTGTGAAGCACTTCCTTTTGTTTGTGTTAAACCTCCTGACTATTCATTTGATTGGGTGGCCCTTGTTCTTGTGTTGTGTGAAGGAATAAATAACACTTTCTCTACACCACTCACAATTTTATAGACCTCTATCATATCACTCCTTAGTCATCTCTTTTCTAAACTGAACAGTCCCAGTCTTTTTAATCTCTCCTTGTGTGGAAGCTGTTCCATACTCTGATCACTTTTGTTGCCCTTCTCTGTACTTTTTCCAATTCTAATGTATCTTTTTGGAGCTGGGGTGGCCAGAACTGCATGCGGTATTCAAGGTGTGGCATACCATGAATTGGTAGAGTAGCATCATGATACTTTCTTACTCTATCCCTTTCCTAATGGTTCCTAACACTGGTAGCTTTTCTGACTGCCTCTGCACACTGAGTGGATGTTTACAGAGAATTATCCACAGTGATGCCAAGATCTGTTTCTTGAGTGGTAACAGCGAATTTAGACCCCATCATTTTATGTGTACAGCTGGAATTCTGTTTTCCAATCTGCATTACTTTGCATTTATCGACATTTGGATTTCATCTGCCATTTTGTTGCTAGTAAGGTGACCAGAGCAAGTGTGAAAAATCGGGACGGGGGTAGGCGGTAATAGGCGCCTATATGAGAAAAAGCCCCGAATATCGGGACTGTCCCTATAAAATTGGGACATCTGGGCACCCAATTGCCCGGTCACCCTGTTTTGTGAGTTCCCTTTGTAACTCTTTGCAGTCCGCTTTGGACTTACCTATCCTGAGTCGTTTTATATCATCTGCAACTTGGGGGCTTCCGCTCCTGCTGCACAGTCAGACATGAACTAAGAACAGCGTGATCTCTTTCATCTGCTGACATCTTGCATTTCACAACAGGAAACCTGGAGCCAGGCACTGGGGTCAGTTGAGAGATAAGAATAGAAGGCTGGGTGGGGCCCGTCACCACTGCTCTCTTCCTCTCCTGTGCCCAGCTTGCTGTGCTTGGTTCTGGCTCTGACTAACTGCTATTGCCCAGTGGGGGAAAGGGGCTGAGCTGCACGGTACCGCTCCCAAAGCAGGCCCGTCTCCACCCAGCCCGGACACGCCAGTCTGTTTCCTGGACAAGGGGAAGGCTGGTCGTGGGGCTCCGGGCGGAAGGGGAGGCCTACAGTCAGTTGTCACTCAACTTCCCCAGCTTGTCTCAGAGTCCTGCAAGGAAAGTGGCCCCTCGCGTGTGACACGCACAGGGGAAAGGCTTCCATTCTGTGCCCTGGCGCCTGTGTCAAGGTGGCAGCTTCTTTCTCAGGCCTAATGCGGCGTGGTGCTGAATCCCCTCAGCTCCCAGGGTGACACTTGCCTCAATGCCAATGGACTCTGCAAGCCCCTGGGACCCATTTACGCCCCTCTGCCGCCCTCGTGCCCAGTGCTTAGCCATGGCCGCTGGGCTGGGTGCTGGCGCATCCTTGGGGGCTGAGGAGGTTGGCGGCAGCTGCTCCCCAAACCCACATGAGTGACTGGAAGCAGTTTCAGCTCCACGGCTGCGAAGAGGCCCTGCCTGGGGATGGAGGAGGGGGTGGCAGAGAAACCACAGATGAGGGTCCTGGCCCCACCCGCCATGCACGCTGCTGTGCACATAGGGGGTGCTTAGCTGTGCTCAACTCAGCCCTGGCTCATTACACCCCCTCTGTGCCGCAGACCCAGGCTGAATCCACGCCCTTGTGGGCTCTGCACCCCCTGCCTCAGAGGGGCTTACGTGATGCATGCAACTTCGTGTGCAGACGCCATATATGGCTGCTGCTGCTGGGATCACTCTGCAAGCTGCTCTGCACCCTGTGGGGCCCACTCAGCCCCCGTGTGCCGGCTCCCCCCGGACAGCCGTTGGCTGGACCCTCCTGTTCTCTGCGTGTGACACACAGCCGCCGCCGCTGGAGGAGCAGCTCTGAAATGTTGCCTTGGCACGCAGGAGACGCAGGGCTACTCCGCATGTTTGCAGTGCAGTGTAATCACAGCTGCTGCTCTGTTCTCCCGCCTGGGCTCAGTTCGCTGGAACTCTGCAGCTGTCTGAATTCAACAAGAGGGAAGGTGTTCACGCTCACTCCCCTCCTATGCCCCTTGCTCCAAACACATCCCTGCTCTCTGCCATGCTGCCCTGGGACTAGGGCACCCTCTGTTCCTGTAGGCCATGCCAGCCACTTCCCCTCCTAACCCTTCCTCAGCTCCAGCGTCTCTGGGGTCCCTCCCACACCTGCCCCGTAGATCGTCTCTGAAGGAGCAGAGCTATGCTGTGCTCCACACGTGCCATGTCTCTGGCAGACTCCTCAGGCAGCTCCTTCTTGTCTCTAAAGCACCGTGACCCGCATACGAACGGTGAGGGACTGAGAAGCAGGCGGAGGGCTTGTGCCAGAGCTGGCCTGAACTCGGGAGTTGAAGCAAAGTTGACAGTGCCGTGTGCGGTACAGCAGTGGCATGGCCTGGCCTGGGTGTTAGCTGAATCTTTGACCCGTCTGGCTAGGTTCTCAGAACAGTGCCTATCAGCAGTGTCTTGGTGCAGCCCCGAGGGGTAATAACACACATCACACCTAACGCTGCTCGCACTTTCCTCCCGCCTACCCCAAGGCATTCAGTGCTGAGCTTTTTGGTTAAGTTACGTGACACAATGAGCACCCTGGGCCATGCAGTTCCCTGCCACAGTCACCCTCTCCATCGGCTACATCTCTGCTGCCATCCTCGGACACTGCACAGCCGTTGGGTAACGCTGACGCTCTCCAGTCCTTAGGAGGACGTAGCAAGGAACAGGCCCAGCAACCGCGGAAGATGCGAATGTGTTGGCCGGTATTAACGCTGGGGCTGTGTGTAAGCGAGGTCTGAGTGGCCCTCCCCGGCTCAGCCGGCTGAAAGGGGGCACTTGGTTTGCCTCGGCTCCGTTCTGCAGGAGCACACCTCGGTGCTCAGCGTGATGGGAAATGGTCCGTCTGGCTGGTGTTGGGTCACAAATCACCTTAGTGCTGATGGCCGGGGAATGAAACCTTGTCCCAGCAGAGCTGGGCTGAGCCTGTTCTGGGGAAGATTCACTCTCATCTGCCCAGAACTCCGCACGGAGACTGGCAAATCAGCAGGGAGCGGAGGGGACTCCCCTGCTGAGGCTGCACTAGTCCTCACCAAGGGCCGCCCTCAAGCCTGGGTGGCTGGTCTCCCCCTGTTAAAAGGTAGAATTAACGGTTCCTCTCGGATTCCTCTGTCTGCTAAAAGCAGGGACGTGGCTCCTGTGGCAGCAGAGCTGCACTCGCTGGACGCTCAGCTCACGAGCTGCACTCGCTGAAGGACCGGGGAGACTTCGAGAGGCTGGTAGCCAGCGGAGGGGGCTGCTCGAGCCCTGGTCCAGCAGGTGGACAGTGCAGCTGTGCCGGTCGGTGGGGCATGAGAACGGGCAACGGGAGAGGGACGGACACGCCCCACGTACTCGGGTGGGTTCTGCCCATCGTGTTCATGAATTCTGTTTGCACTGTTCCCAAACCAGTGCTGTGCTATTTCCTTCTCTTGTTAAAGAGCGGCTGTCTGCACTCCGACTCTGCCTGGGAGAGGGGCAGGATTGCCCTTGGGGGCGCCCCGGGGGCAGTGTGAGATTTCCCAGCTGACTGGGGGGGGCTGGAGCCGGTTTGGTGTATCACTGACGGACCCTAGACCTAGAACCGGCCCTCGCTGCTGCCGACTGCCTGGCAGGAGGTGAGGTGTAAAGAGCTGCAGAACTGACCAGGCAGGTGGTGAAGGACTAGACGTGCGATGGCTCTGGGCTCGGTGCCAGGGCCTCTCTCCTGAGGAAGTTGCTTCAACAGCACGAGCAATTCAGGAGCCCAGGCATTTCCTGGTGGTAACGGCCTGGGAAGAGCCGATGGAGCAGGTGCAGCCAAGGGTCAGTTTCTTACTGTTTATAAACTGAAAACGCTCGGGAAGACGATGCGAGAGGGACCCGGGCCAGGGACTCCTGCGCTCTAATCCCTGCTCCCCCAGCTGCCTGCACAGGCCTGGGGAGCGTCACTTTAACACTTGGTGCCTCGGTTTCAACATCTAAAACTAGGGTTTCCCGCCCGCCGCTGGGTGACTTTGCAAAGCACTTTGCAGGTGAGACGTGCGGTGTGAGTGCCGGGCTGTGGCTGGCGTGTGGCGGTGACACAGGTTCGGTGGTTGTGGGAAGGGCACTTATTTCTAGTGGCTGCCAGCATCACCTGAACCATCCCAGCTACAGTCCCGCTCCTCATCCCAGTCTGTGCTCTCCTGCCTTGGGCGCTGTCGTCTCGCGGGCTGGGGGACTACTCTCCACTCGCTCTGTGGTCTCTGGCTAGAGGGCTGGGAGCCGGTACCTCCTGGGGCCTGATCTGGGCTCAGACGCTGGCTTGCTCTGTGGCCGTGGGCTCCCCTCCTGGGTGCTTCCCATCTGGAAAAGGGGGGGGGGGTAGCAATTCAGGAGCTGGAGGCAGGGCCGGGGTGGGGCAGCGTATTGTCAGGCCGTGTGGTCTGCTGGCTGTGGTGGTTACAGGTTGGAGGGGGGCGGCTGAGCTGTAAATGCCCACCCTCTTTGGTGGGGCAGGGAAAAGCCGATGTGAAACAAATGCTGGGCTGGCAGAACTCCGGTGGCGCGCCCTGCTTCCTATGCTCCCAGTCCAGGAGCAGGCCCGAGGTCCACCAGCCCTCCTGCAATCCACTTTTCCATTCATCCTCTCTGCAGCCCTGAGCATGTCCTTCCGCTTGGGATTATCTCTGCAACATGACTTGGCTGGGCTTCCTGGAGTCCTGCCACGGTGAACACGGCTCTGGGGCCCTGGCCAAAGCCCTGGGTTGCTGCTGCTGCTGCAAGGTCCCCTCCGTTCCTTTCCCCGGGGCTGTCAGCGCTTTTCCAGGAGGGGCCTTGGGTGGAGGTGCCATAACCAGGGCATTCCCGCTCGTGCGGCAAACACAAAGGTTTGGACTTTCTATGTGGAGTCACTTTCCTCCTCTGAACTCTGTGCAGTTCTCTCCCCGTCTGGGCAGCGGATGGCCGGCTGGCGGGGAGCAGACTGCAGCTGTCTCGCTAATCTGGATGTAGTCATCGCATTGGGCTGGCGTTGCTCCCTTCCGCCCGTGGCTGTTACTAAGAGCTGTTCTGCTCAGCCGTCGCGGTCCGGCCCCATGGAGCTGTGGCAAGTTCTCTGCTGCCATCGCCCTACAGCCGAGGCACTGGTCCCTTCGGCGGGGGAGCGCTAGTGGTTAAGCAGCGGCAGTGTCCTGGTGCTAGGGGAGACACACAGGGTGATGTGCTCCCTGCCACTGGTGGTGGCTTATACCCCATGCTGGGCGGGGATGAGGCATGCCTTGGTGGGAACACTGGGAGGCACTGGGTCTGTCCCCAGTGCATCGCCCCATAGCTCGTGCTCCCCACAGCAGCCAGGCAGCTCTGACTGGAGTGTCGTGTGCAGGGGGGCGCAGAGAGCACCGTTGTGGCTGCATCTTGGCACCCTCGCACTCGTGCAGGAACCAGCCACGCTCAGGCACAGCCACAGGCCAGGCACTGGGGAGCAGCAGGCGGGTGTCTGTCTAGTTAACGGGGCAGAGAGCGCCTGAGAGTTTTCGGTTTATCTGAGGTCTGCATGGCCCCCTTGCCGCAGTGTCTGAGCACCTCCCCGTCTGGAGGGCGAGTTGCTGCAGCCTCGTGCAAGGCTGGGGAGGGCTGTGCTTCGGAGAAGTGTGTGCAGTCGGGGTGGGTGTGAGTATCCCGTAGACGTCCACGCCGCACCGGGTTTGAAGGCCGATGGGAGAAATGCGCCTGGCACATGGAGCGGAAGGTGGGAGGTTTGGGGTGGTCCATAGGTCCTGGGAGAGATCATCCTCAGGCTGGGAGCGGCTCGCGAGGACGCTCTGTTCGCTGCATGGGAGCGCCTGGAAGCTCTGGGCCGAGCCCTTGAGCCTGAGTCACTGCTCTCCGGGGAGCCGGGGTAGGGAGCGGCCGGGTCTGGTGCGTTGGTGGTAGCGGGTGTTGCATAGGAGACGTGGTGCTGGGCTCCGTGCTGGCTGGAGTTTCCTACGGCCTGGGCCATCCCCTCCCAGGGTGCAGGAGGACATGCAGCCCATTTCCTCTGCGTGGGATCGAGCTGCGAGATCAGAGCTGTGATTAATCAATCCCTCGGCGGCTGGTGTCCTCGCTCGCCCCGATAGCGAGGCCGAGACGCTCGCCCTTGCTCCGGCTGGCTGTGGTTCCAGCAGACGGGGCTGTCTCGCTGCGCGCCGTCTCGCGTGGATGGCTCTGCTCAGCCAGTAATGCGGACGAGCACTGCCGGCTGCTTCGCAGCTGAGTAATAAACTGGGGCCAGGGCCAAGCCCACAGAGCTGCTAATTTTAGCCGTGACTCTGCTTTTCCAGCCAGACAATCTCCAGATGGTGCCCTGGGGCCTTGGCCCTAGCGCTCCTGTCCTGTCCCCGCCCTGCCGGGACCGAGGGAGCCGGGGGGTGGTTTTGTTACTCCCGAATGCAGGGGAAGAGCTAGCAGGGGCGCGAGAGTGAAGCTGTGACTTGCCCAGGACACGGACCAGCCTCTGTTAAACCAGGGCCGTAGCATTGCTGGGTGCTGCCCTGGGCCCAGAGACTGGGCCGCTCCCATGGTTCAAGGTGCCAGTGGTTGCAAGGCCTGCTTACCTAGGAAATCCCAGAGGTCCCTGCACCTGCCACGGGACAGGCTGGAGGAGCTTCCCCTGTGACAGGCGCACGGCAACTCCCGGGTGACTGGTGCTGTCTTGTGGCATTACTGTTGTTAATGGTTGTCCAGGGACGGTGGGGGTCCGGGCGGGCCCCAGCCCTAGGGACGGGGCTGCTCTCCCAAAGAGGCTGGTGATGAGGGAGGGCCGTGTGCTGCGCGGCCAGGCTGAGGCTGGAGCTGCTCTGGCTCGGCACAGGCCGTGGGTGTGGAGAGGCAGCAGGACGTCTGGGGGCTGATGCAGGGTGGCTGCAAACCCCCTGAACCAGACAGCGGCGAGGCTGCCTGCGCTTTGTAGCCTGGTGAATCTCCTGGGACAGAGTCTGTCGATCTTAATGCACTGCCATTTCCTGACCGACTTGTTCGGCATTGTCCTGGCCTGGCCAGAGAGGAAGTCGTTATCCCTGCACTCCACAGTCGCGTCTCGGCGCTCGGCCTGCTTTCCAGCACAGCACAAAGACGTTCTCCGTCGTGCCTTCCCGAAGTGAGCTGCAGCGAGTGAGTGCAGGCTACGGTACACGGGGCTAGCCCGATCTCAGCCCAGGTTCCACGGGCGGCAGTGGGAATTCTGCAGGAGCTGAAGTCTGAGAAAAACTGAGTCAGGGCCTCAGGATTTCACCCCATTTCCAGAATTCCAACTGGATGAGGGAAATAACCACCGGAATAGGTTATTTTAGGCATGTTGTTTTAGGCATACTTGGACTTATCCTCTCAAACAGGCGGTTCACAGCATTACACAACACAGATGCACTCTGAAAAATGTTTATCTCGTCCTGAACTCTGTCTGTCCGTTCCTGCTCGGAGCTGCCTTTGCTTTCCAGCCGTGCTGAGCACATTCCACGTCAGTCTCCGAGAGCATCCCGGGGCAGGGCCGGCTTGTGCAGCGAGCTCAGGCCTGGGGGCTGGCGTCTCCCGAATTCACTTGCTGCCTCGGCTGTTGCCTTGGTGGTGGGTAGCCGAGAGCAAGTCACTTGCCTTCTCGCTCCATTTTCCCGCCTGTAAAATGGGTTTAACAGCATTTACCTACCTGCCTCCCGGGCTGTTGTGTGAAACTGAACCAGCTGCGGTTTGAAAAGGGTGTTGGAGGTACAAAATGCTGCTTACTGACACAGAGCAGTGCGAACAGGCCCCAGAGGGCAGTGCTGGGGGATCTGCGTGTGGGGGAGGAGAGTTCATTATTTTGGCTGAGTGATAATTCTTTGCAAACATGCACGGATGCTACAGTGCCCCGGAGGGAGAGCCACAGAATCAGGCGAAGAGTCTTTGGCTGCTCGTTGTGGCTCCTCCATCAGCCCCCGATTACAGACGGTGCCTGGCGCGCAGATCCCGAACTGGAAACGGACTCGGGTGTGAAAGCGGAATGGTCTCCCGGCTGCAGAAGAGCCCCCGTGTCACAAGCCGTGTTTAACCCGAAGGTCTCCCGCCGGCACTGCCGCAGCGTCGCCAGCGGTAGCCCCAGGGCAGCGCTAACATGAAGCCCGAGTGCTGGCGGCTGCTGGGCTTGGTCCGTTGCTCTCTAGACTGCAGGGAGCAGAGGCAGGCAGAAGGGTGGTCAAACTGCCGGCGGCTGTAGGAGCCCTGCTGCCGCCAGTGTTCACCTCCCGCTGGTCAGCGCCTGTGGGGGTGGGGCCGTCGGGGGAAAGCCTCGTGTAGACACAGCCATAGATGTGGAGCGTGTTCCCTGCACGCCAACACAGAGCACCTGCATGCCAGGCCGCAAACAAACCACGGGGGACCTTTGCTCTGAGCCCCATTCTGTCTGGACGGATTCAGCGGGATGCAGCCTGAGCTGCTGCACCAAGCCAGGGGCCAGGGTGTGCAGGAATCCGAGCTCCCGCCCCATCGTAACGCCCACCCAGCGCCTTATGTTCAAAGAACTTCTGCAGCCATCTCTGCCGGCGCCCCGCTCCTTTGCCACTGAACCATAGAAATGTAGGACTGGAAGGGGCCTCAGTAGGTCATCTAGTCTAGTCCCCTGCACGGAGGCAGGACTGCGTGTTGCCTGGACTTTCCCTGACAGGCCCTAACCTGTTCTTTAAAACCTCCAATGACCAGGATTCCACAACCTCCCTGGGCAATTTATTGCACTGCTTAACTCCCCTGACAGCTAGGCAGCTTTTCCTCATGTCCAACCAAAATCTCTCGTGCTGCAGTTTAAGCCCATTGCTACTTCTCCTGTCCTCGGTGGATAAAGAGAACAAGTTTCACCCTCCTCTTTATAACAAACTTTTACGTACTCAAAGACAGTTACTGTCTTTGATAACTCCCCTCCCCTCTCCCTCTCCCCCCGTCTTCTCTTCTCCAAACTACACAGACCCAATTGTTTCAATCTGCCCTCGCAGCTCATGTTTTCTAGACCTTTAATCATTTTTGTTGCTCTTCTCTGGGCTTTCTCCAGTTTATCCACATCTTTCCCGAAGTGTGGTCACCAGAACTGGACACAATACTCAGCACTGATAAGGCCTCAGCTGGGGAAGAGTGGAAGAATTACTTTTCGTGTCTTGCTTACAACACTTCCGTTAATACATCCTAGAATGATGTTAGCTTTTCTTGCAACAGTGTTACAGGATTGACTCATATTCAGTGTGTGATCAACTATAACCTCCGGATTCTTTTCTTCAGTGCTCCTTCCTAGTCATTTCCCATTTCATATGTATGCAACTGGTTGTTCCTTCCTAAGCCTAGTACTTTGCATTGTTCTTATTGAATTTCATCCTGTTTATTTCAGACCATTTCTCCAGTTCGTCAAGATCATTTTGAATTGTAATCCTGACCTCTGAAGTGCTTGCAACCCCTCCCAGCGTGGTCTCATTCTGCACGCTTTATAAGTATACGCTCTCTGGCATTATCCAAATAATTTATGAAGATTTTGAATAGAGCTGGATCCAGAATAGATCCTCCGGACCCCACTCAATGTGCCCTTCCAGCTTGACTGTGAACCATCGATAAATGCTCTCTGGCTATGGTTTTCCAACCAGGTGTTCATTCACCTTGCAGTAGGTTCATCTGGGCTACATTTCCCTAGTTTGTTTATGAGACGGTCATGTGAGACAGTATCGAAAGTCTTATTAAAGTTGAGAAATACCACATCGACCGCTTCCTCTCTATCGACAAGACTTGTTACCCTGTCAAAGGATATTAAGTTGGTTTGACGTGATTTGTTCTGGACAAATCCATTTCATTGTTTATCACCTTCATATCGTCTAGGTGCTTACAAATGGATTGTTTGCTCATGATCTTTCCAGGTACCAAAATCTGTAATTCCCTGGGTCGCTCTGATTCCCCTTTTTATAGAGAAGTTCTAGGTTTGCCTTTTTCCAGTCCTCTGGGATCTCTCCCGTCCTCCACAAGTTCTCAGAGATAATCGCTAATGGCTCAGAGATCTCTCTAGCCACTTCCTTAAGTATTCTAGGGTGTATTTTGTCAAGCCCTGCCAACTTCAAGACGTTTAACCTGTCGAAGTAATTCTTAACGTGTTCTTTTAGCCTCAGATTCTACCCCCGTTTACACAGATGTTCGGTAGGTTAAGGCAGCCAATCACTGCTCACCTTTTTGGCGGAAACTGAAACAAAAAAGGCATTTAACACTTTGCCCATTGCTGCCTTTTCTTTGTCTGCCTTTCTCCTCATTGAGTAATGGGCCGACCCTCTCCTTGGTCATTTTTTTGCTTCTAACGTATTTGTAAAATATTTTCCTGTTACCCTTTATGTCCCTAGCTAGTTTAATCTCATTTTGTGCCTTGGCCTTTCTAAGTTTGTCCCTATGTGCTTGTGGGTTTGTTTGTTTTTTTTATATATTCATCCTTTGTAATTTGACATCACCCCTGTCCTCCACTCTCCACCAGCTGCACATAGAAGAGCGAATCAAGTTCATGGTCTCAGCCCTGATCTTTAAGGGACCAATGACCTAGGCCCCTGGTATCTAAAGGATCGACAGAAGCTCTGGGTTGGAGATTTTGGACAACAGCTCTGCTCCTCTGGCCCAGTGGGGCTTTATATAGGCAGGGTAAAACTCATGTGTGTGCAGGAGATCGTTTTCTGAGGGCTGGTCCCAGCCTGTGGAAGGAACATCCCCAGGAACCAAGCCCCCCTCTTTCCCTCCAAGCACTCCCCTGCACACACGTCTCCCGGACAGGGCAGGCATGCGTCAGCTTTTAGTTGCAGTGCTTAATGCATGACGGAAAGGCATTCAGATCCTATGGTGATAAGTGTGGTGTAAGAAACGACCCAGAACAGACCAGAGACCCTCACCCAGGGATTCCTGCATCCAGCCAGAATTTCCAGTCGAGATCGAGCAGAACATCCAGCCCGGATTTAAAGGAAAGGCTTCAAATGAGGAGGAACCCAGGTTAGTTGTTTCACATTTCCGAACTCGCCTCTACCTGCAGGCATTTGTCTAACACAGCAGAGCTCGGCTGGCGGGACATGAGCCACAGGCGTGTCATGAGGGGATGCCTGACAGGCAGGGCCAGCAATGGATGAGTATTACTGTGTTGAAGGGTGGATGGCTGGACCCATGACTCTGCAGTCAGTCAAATCTGACCTTCCTTCTATTAAAAGGATAGGAGGGAAATGACTGTGCTGCTTTTGCAGCGAACCCCTTGTGCAAGAATGTCTGCATGGGAGAGTGCCCGAATGCAGCGGCACAGGGTAGGGAAAGGGGCTGCAGAAGGTGTTAAGAGGGAAGCGTTTTCCTCTCTGGTGTACACGTCTGTCCGTGCATGGTTTTGCATGTGCACTAAAGCAAGCCCACCTCTGTCATTCGCTGCTGGGCAGTGTTGGAAACTCAGCCCCATTCATTCATGTGCCAGGTCTGGGATTCCAGTCGGGGGCCGGGTAGATACAGAATCAGCCCCGGCCTCAAGTAAGAGGAACCTTCTTTGTTTGAAGGAATTGTGCAGCAGGACACGCCCAGCTGCCAGGTAAAGCGTGTAAAGGCTGCTCAGTTTCTGCACCACGTAAGCAGTTCGGGAGTCTCAGCCGAAAAGGGTAATTAAGCCGAACTCACTAGCGAGTTCTGCCTGAGTCAGGGCCGCGGGAACGGACCCGCACCCACTTTTAACGACCGTCTCTGTTTCGCTTTGTCTCATTCCAGACGCAGCCCGGTGCCACGGTCAGGTTCTCAGGGTGAGCAATCACTGGTGTGCTGCGTAGGTACAGCGTCACGGCTGGGTCCTACCTGGGTGTTGTCCCCTCTCCAAAGGCTGGCGCGCTGTGACCTGGTGTTTGGCCAGGGGTGGAGGCTGGGAGCCTGCTGTCCTGGCCTGGCGTTAGTCGTCTTTGCTCTGAGGATGGGGCACTCACAGGTCAGGCTGGACGGGGGGAGAGGTCCTCTCTCAGACCCATCCAGTCGTGGCATCAGATGGTCTGTCACCTGCGGGTGTCTGTGATTCCCCTGAGCTCCCTTCTCAACTGGGCTAGAGACTTGGCGGCTGCTTGGCCCTCCAGGGGTGATGGCACCAGTGACCCCAAGATTTCAGGCAGCCGTCAGTGAGAGCTTTGCTCCCCGACAGACCTCGGCCAAGCCATCTGCAGAGCGCTCTCCTCCACCCTCCTTTGCCCCCCCAGTGACCCCACGGTGCCAGCTGGGTCCTGCTGCTCCCCACGGCTCACAGCTGACCTGGCCGAGAGACAGCCTGAGCGTGAAGGCAGCCACCGATGCGCTAGCTGTCAGTCTGGCCCTGCGTCGCTCCATGCAGTGCAAAGGGAGGGTCTTTATCTCTGCCATAGCGCCAGCAAAGTCCTGCACAGCCGCATGCTCCTGGGGGGCAGAGGCAGAGTTGTGACTTCCTGGCTGTGAAGAGCTTTGGATTGGGATGGAGCAGTGTCTCGGGGGCCAACACAGAGCCTCCTCTGCTTGAATTTCAGCCAGTGCTACTCACGGGGGGTCTGGAGGTGCTAGACTCCAGTCTGTAGGTTAGACCCATGTTTGCACTGGCTTGTCAGACCAATGGGTGCAGCCAGAAGTAGGTTCCTGGTAGCAGGCATGGTCAATGTTCCCAAAGGGGCCCAGTTGTTCTTAAAGAAACCTCTGCCCAGTAACCAGCTCCTGGTGCTGACCATCCAAGAGTTTTAAAAGAGCTGGCTGAGGAGCTTGCTGGACTGTTAATGTTGATTTTTCAATAAGCCTTGGAACCCCAGGGAAGTGCTAGGAGACTGGAAGAAAGCTAATGTTGTGCCAATATTTTAAAAGGATAAATGGGATGACCCAGGTAATTATAGGCCTGTCAGCCTGACGTCGATCCTGGGCAAGATAATGGAGCGGCTGCCACAAGACTCGATTAATGAAGAATTAGAGGAGCAGAGTATAATTAGTGCCAATCATCATGGGTTTATGGACTATAAATCCTGTCAAACTAACTTGGTGCCTGATTGGATGAGATTACAGATTTGGTTGCTAAAGGCAATGATGTTGCTGTAACGTACTTAGACTCCGGTCAGGCGTGTGACTTGGCACCACACGGCATGTTGGTTAAAACACTGAAACGATATAAAATGAACATGGCTCCCATGAAATAGATTTAAAGTTGGCCAACTGCCGGGTCTCACAATGTACCTGTAAAAGGGGAGTGATCACGGAACAGGTGTGTTAATAGTGGGGCCAGCGGCGATCGGTTCTTGGCCCTGCACTACTGAACGTTTTTATCAGTGACCTGGAAGGAAACGTAAAATCATCACCGATGACGTTTGCAGATACGGTGATCACAATGGTCCCTTCTGGCCATGGAGTCCAGGAACCCGAACTCCTCCCTGATCTCCCTCTCAGGGCCCTGGCTTTGGAATCCTTCCCCCTGGGCCGCCCGGCCACACTGCGAGGCATTGGGGAGGGCAGTGGCCGTGGTGGATGGCTGTTTCTGTGGGCTGGTTTGTTCCACGGGGTGAAGAGCAGCCTGCTGCATTTCCCTGTCAGGTGACGTGGCCTTTGGTTTATATCCACAGTGAAAGTCAGCCTGCGGGCCGCCCAGCCCAGCAGCTTGGGGATGCCTCGTGCCATTGATCCAGCAGGGCCCTGCCTGGAGCACAGCCACCTGCGCGGGACACAGCCCCCTCTGGCGCACGGCGCACGGCAGGGCTCGACGGGCCGAGCAGGGGTTGCGGAGGCCCATCGGCATGGCAGGGGCAGCAGGTATTTCCAACAAGAGTTCCACCGCACCAGCTCCTGAAGAAACGCCTGGTGAGCTTTCCTGGCTGCGTGGTCAGGAGATGGGGGCTCAGCTGCCCTCTGCGGCACCGGCGCCGTGGCAAACCCTTCGCTGGCCAGAAGAGCTGTGTCTGGCTCCGTGAACTGCGCTCTCCGGGAAAGCGTCTGTCTCTGCCAAGCGGCTCTTCCCCTGCAGAACACGGCTTAAAAACAACTGCCTGGTGGTCTTTGCCTTGCTCCCGTTAGCGTCTCGTTAGTCATGGATGACGGGAAAGGCCGCGGGGTCACTTCCCCTCAGTGGGGGGCGCCGATGCAGTGTGCATGGGGAAATCATGTCCCACCACTTCCTCGTGAAGCCTGTGTGCTCTTCCAAGGGGTGGAGTGTGAGGCTCTGATGATTGCAATAGCCCACCTGGCCGTCCTCGCTGGGCCAGGAAAACAGGAAGAAGCCTGTAAAAACAAAACCTAAAACAGCTTGGGAAATTCCTTTGCCAAAGAGCCCCCCTTCGAAGCTGGTCCATGGTCTCCTCCCCCGCCTGGCGCATGCTTTGGTCAGCTCTTCAGGCCCAGAGAAGGATGAGGCCACACTCTAGGCCACAGGAGTCTGTCAGAGGGGGGCATAGAGCTCCAGGCCCCCAGTCCTGTGCTCAGGACACTAACCCGTGCAATTCTGCCCGTTCCGTTGGGGCAGGGACAGTCTGATACAGGTCTGACGCTTGTTCCCTGTGTCTGTCTGCATCCCCCCCCCCCCTTGCTCTGCACAAAGCCCAGCCATTGCCCGTGACTAACACGCTCAGTCCATTGTGCAGGGTCCGGGTTTCCACGTCTCCTGCAGTGATTCTGGCTCTGCTGTTCTCCCGAGCTCTGCCTTCCAACCCCAGCGCACGTTTCTTCAGCTACAAACGCTCTGGGCTCTCCTGTACTTTTCAGTTTCTGCCGGAGTTTGACTAGTTCTTTCCCCTCCTTCGGTTTTCCTGCCCTGGGTCCCATTTCTCTTCATGCAGCTCTCCCTTCCCCTACCGCTCCTGTCCCCATCCGTTTGTCTGTCTGCAGAGCACACGTGTGCTACGTGTAGACAATGCAGCGAGCTGTCCACGTGGAGCACCCGGATTAGCGCTTGTGACCACCCCACGCCAAGGAAAGAAGCGAGACCCTCACGCAGGCCTGAGCAGGGGCCGTTGTTATCCGTCACGGCGTGTTCCCGGCTCCCCGTGCGACGTCCCGTCATGGCATCCTGGGGTGGGCCCAGGCGGTGGCCACGCCTCTGCTACACGCCGGGATGGCACACCAGCTCCAGGCGAGGCGCACGCTTACAGCTGACTTCCTGTCCCAGCTGGAAGCGCCTCGTCCTGCTAGCCCATCGCCCGTGTGCTCGGAGAGGAGCCTGGCTGGACTGAGCCGGGAACGCCTGGGCGGACCCACGGGCAGAGCTTGCGGATCAGCCCGGGGAGCTCGCCCCACGCGGCTCGTCCCGTCCCGTCGCTCCGCGAAGCGCAGCTGGGCTCGAGGGCTGACGCTCGCTGCGTGGTTGAGGGGTCCCTTCCCCTGGCAGGGCCCCTTCGCAGGAGCGGTGCTGCGTGAGCGGGGCTGGCCGAGCCCAGGGCCTCCAGCGTTGCCCCTCCAGCGGCTCCGGCTGCAGCAGGGAGTTGGCACTTAGCCCCGAACTTACTCCGAAGCAGCTCCTCGAAAGCCAGGTGTGGCCGTAGGCCTGTGCCACAGACGGTGCGTGACCCCAAGTGGCTCTGCTCCCCCAGATCCTGGCCCAGCCTCCCAGCTGCCGCAGCTCTGGCCCTCACCCCCACCCGCCCCAGGCAGAGGGGCTGTCATGGCGTTCCCTAGTGGCTTCCTGCTACGGGGGGGGCGGGGGGGTAGCCACCAGAGACTGCGGGCCCAGGGCCAGGTGTCTGCTGGGGTTGTTCTAGGCCCATAAAGACCCAGCCCTGACCCCAGGATCCCTTGGCGGGCGAGCCAGGCTGGGGCTTGTGTGGAAGTGGCATGAAGCTGGCTGGCTTTGGCAGGTCAGAGGGGGTCACTTCCCACGGCTTGGCTCGTGGCACGGCGCCCACAAGCTGCCTGCGGGGGGCTGGCCCTGCTTCTGAAGGCAGCGCAGCCCGGGCTGGTGCTCGGTAAGTCTTTCTTCTCCTGCTATTCCCGAGTGGGGCACACCCTGTGTCCGAGCAGCCGGAGGGGGCGGGCAGCGCGCTGTGGTGGTTATAGCTGGGAGGCAGGAGCCCTGGGCTCTGTTCCCAGCTGTCTCTGTAGCTCCCTGTGTGACCTCGGGCAAGTCACTTAACTTCCCTGTGCCTCAGTGCCCCCTCGGAGAAGTGCAGCCCCCTGTCCCCACCCAGCATGCTGTGAGCGGTGGGGAACGGTGCTATCTAGGCGGCAGGAGACTTTGCTAATCGGCGGTCCAGCTCCCCCCCCTTCCCAGGTTTGTAGGCTCTGAAATGGTTCGTCTGCTCGTAGGAGCAAAAATGTTTCGGCTCCTCCCTAGAGGCCTGTGTGATACACGGGGCAGCGGGGTGCTCTCCCCCTAGTGACCTGGCCCTCGTAACACCCCCTTTCTCAGGGCTCACTGCTTCCCCCTAAACACAAGCACTCGGGACTCGCAAGGAAGAACAATAGAGGGTTCCAGCTCTTGCGACAAATGTTGTGTTCATGTTGCAAACAGCAGAAGAAAGAGTCCCAAGGTTTGTTTTTTTTTTTTTATTCCAATGATTTCTCCAGCCTCCTACGCTGCCCCGTTGCTGATTCATTGATTCAGCCAGTTTAAATACTGGGAGGGGACATAGCAGCCACGCTCGGCTCCCACTGCAGCACTGAGGTTTCTGCAGCTCAACAGCTCCCTTGCTCTGCCAGATCTGAGCAGCAAGACACAGGGCTGGTAAGTTTCTTTTTCTTTTACTGTGCGGAGCGCGCTCACCCCAGACTCAGTGCGGCTTTTCAGGGACGCAGCTGAGGGACGTCAGGGCGTTCAGCCCATCTTCCAGTTCCTTAGGACAAAGTTTTGTTCTCATCCAGCAAACCGATTCCACCAAATGATTGTGAGAACAGACGTACCTAGAGAGGAGAAGTGAAAACCAAAGCCTCAGATAATGGTCCATAAAGAATGTGTGGGAAGAAAAAGTAAAGTAAAAGTTTCAGCCTGGTTGATTGTTAAAGGGGAAGGGGGCGTGTGTGTGTGTGTGTGTGTGTGTGTGTGTGTGAGAGAGAGAGAGAGAGAGAGAGAGAGAGAGAGATGTTCAGGCACTTTGTTTCTATTGTGGTAAGTTCTCTTCCTGACCAAGACAAAGGAATATAATAGTTTCCAGCTGGTTTTAATTAGCTGGTGCATGAATCTTTCACGTTCACTTTAAAGGGTGTGACATGAACAGCCCGTTTGATGTGCAGAGTGCTCGGTTATGTTTATAGGCTGCTTGATGTAAACTAAATTGTTCTCAGATGCAAACTGTTTCCATATGTAAACCAAAAAAATGTTACAGGCTTTAAGGGACTTTTTCCCTCTTGGAAGCAAATATTTTCCCAGGCAGTGATACAGAGTCCAGCGAGCAAGCCCTCCCCGTCCAGGCTGGGACGCTGACCCAGCACTTAGGCAGGTAACTGGGGTGTTTGCCAAAGCGTCCATTGGAGTTTCTGGAGTCAGTGCAGACCCCTGAGGAGCTGCCAAGGGCTGGAGATTGAGTGCTGTGCAGCAGGGGAGGCGAGGAAAGGGCACGTTTCCATTCTACGCTGTGCGGACTAGCGCCGTGAAGTCACGTTCTGGACGGAGGGGAGGTTGGGTCCGGCTGTCAGAGAGTTGGGGCCTGGCTCTGCCCAGGGACAGGTGGGAACAGCGGCAGTAAAGGTCAGGAGCCAAGTGTGGGCGGCTGGGGGCTCTGAGCGGATGCTGCAGCTCTGCAGATCCCCTGGGGCTGAGAAGTGGGGGGCTCCCCCAGCTCCCCTTAGCCAAGGGGCAGCGAGCCAGCTGCTGCCAGCCTGATGCACACACACACCTTTTGTCCCTGGGGCAGGGTTTGCCCAGGGTCTCCGGCCCCCTGGAGTCAGGAGGCGCTAGAGAAGTGCCAAGCGGTGCTTTCATTATCCCAGCGCTGGCACCCGCGCCCCACCCCGATCCCGAGGCAGCCCGACGCTGGCAGCACGCCAACGTGTCCGGCCTTCCTTCTACAACCCCGGCCCCCCGCCCCCGGAGCAGGGGCTGAGCGAAGGCTCTGTCTGGGCCAGGCCCCGCAGTGATCGGCTGCAGCCGCTGGGACGGGCTGCCTGGGATCACTGGCCGCTCTCCCCGGGTGGGTACGGAGAAGCCGGCCAGCCTCCTTCTGCCTGTCCTGCCCGGCTAGCTGCAGGCTTCAGAGCCCACCTGGCGGGAGCCACCGCCGGCTGCCCCCCTCCAGAGCCCCTGCCAGGCACTGGGGGCCTGGCTCCTGGTCGTTGTGCTGGGCACTGGCCCTTTGGGAAGGGGCCTCCGGGCCCACACCCAGCCCCATCTGGGAGGGTTCCCCCACCGGCTCTGCACGCCGGGGCTGGCCCCTCCATCCAGAACGGGCAGACCCACAGCTCCAGCCGCTCCAGAGCCGCTGAGCTGGGGCCGGGCCGCTGGCCCAGTGCGGGGAGCCCCTGTGTGTGCGTGGGTGGGGAGTTGGGCCCCCCGGCTCACCACAGGCTGGGGGCTCGCTGCTCAGCCCCTGCACTGGGGGTGCATGTGGGGCGGGGTGGGGCATGGCCTGCTCTTGGGGGCTCAGATGCCAGATCCCCCCCCGCAGCCCAGGGCCAGCCAAAGAACTTGGCTCCCCCAGTGGTGAACCCTGAACACAGGGGTGCTGTGTGGGAATGTCAGCAAGAGTCGCACGGAGCCTGGCGTGTACTGACGTGTTGTAGGGTGTGTGTCAACGCGCCTGGCCCGGGCAGCACAGTGCCCGTAGGCTCCTGTTCCCAGCCTGTGGCAGGGCTGTGACGAGTCTGTGTTGGCATCTGCTGGGCGCCTGGCGTGCTGAGCCAGCAGGGCTGCCTAGCGAGCAGTGGCTGGGCAGTGCCCGGCTCAGACCCGGGGCTGGGTTTGCTGCGCTGCTCCGGCTGGAATTATGCCGGCTCAGCAGCCCTGGCTCAACATTTCCAGTCATTACCCTAACCACCTCCGTGTGCTGCGAGCAAGCCTGCAGGCCTGGGGGCCGTGCCCAGCACCGCTGCTCCCGCCTGCTCAGTGCCGCTCGGAGAGGCTTTTGGGGCAGCG
This sequence comes from Emydura macquarii macquarii, assembly GCF_026122565.2. NCBI lineage: Eukaryota > Metazoa > Chordata > Testudines > Chelidae > Emydura > Emydura macquarii. Next base: position 561,555 of record NW_027130866.1, on the reverse strand, counting down.
GATGCTGCAGGCCCGTTCCAGTGGGGAAGCTGCTGGACGGTGCAATTAATGACTCTGTTCTGGCAGGGCCAGGGGCTGTAATGAGCTCAGCTCCACTAACCCTCGTGTGGTGCTGCCGCGCTCCGTAAGTGTCATGTATTAGCATTAGCGGCTTTGCTCCTCCAACAGTCCCGGGGCTTGGCTGAATTTCTAAACCCCGATTAGATGCCAGCAATTGCTGGGTTGAGTTTTCCACTGGGCTCTGCTTCGGAGACATTCAAAAGCTGCTTCCAGCTGGACCAGCTCCTGAATGCTGCTCTGCTGGAGCACAGGAAACCGGAGCAGCGTTGAGTTGTGCTGCGGGGAGGCTGGGAGTGCAGCGAAGAGCTCTGCTGTGGGGCAGGGGCTGCCGGGCTTCCCAAGACGCTCGCTGGCTTTGCTCCCGTTTTGTTCCAGTCGGCCCTTTATTGGCCCAGCCTGACACGGAGGCTCCCAGGCCCCCACGAGAGCCCTTTCCCATCCCTCGGCTTGGTGGGACGTCAGCGGGGAGGTCGAGCCCTCCAGCTGGAATCTTCTCGGGGGAAAGGGGCTGGCTCCGGGAAGGAATTGTAGCTGTTTTTAGTAACATATACAAAATCTGTAGCTCAGAGCAGAGCATAACGAGGATCCTCCCGCCCCGTCCCCAGCCAGCTACGCCTCTGGGCACTGCATTTCTGACCGCGCAACTCCCACGCTGCAGCTGTGCGCACTCCAGATGCATCATGGGGATGTCATGCATCCTGGGGAAGCATCTGTCCTTGGGCACGCTCAGCGGCCACCGGGCTAGCTGGGCCACTGATCTGAGCCTGCGTGGCAGCTGCCATGTGGCTATTAGCATCCTCCCATTGAACCCAGGCTGTGACCGGGGGAGTCCTGGCCTTTGCTGTGGGCGAGCGGCTCCTGGTGTGTTGTCACCCGGGGAGAGGGGAATCCAGCGTCTTCTCTGCCCAAAGACCCCATTCCAGCCGGCGCAGAATCCCTGTAGCGTCACCCGCCGCGTCGTCCCTGCGCACTGGGGAGATGGGCCGTTCACAGGCAGGGCAGCTGTGACTGGGGCCATTGTGAGAAGTTAAAGGAAGTAGCATGCTCTAATGGTTAGAGCGGGGACTGGGCTGGGCACCACGGTGCTCACACTGACCTGCTGGGCCCTTGTGCCAGTCACACCCCCCCCCAGCCCCCATCTGTGCAGTGGGGGTAACCATGCCCCCGTCTGTAGAGCACTGCAGACCTGAGGATGTGCGCTAGCCCCAAAGGGCGGTCACTCCTTGTGAGTACAAATGTGTCTCTGGGGATCCCGCCTGTCTCACCAGCCAGCGCTTGGCATCTCTGCTTGAACGCTACTTTCCCGCCTGGCCCTGGGTTTCCCTGGGCTATTCTGTACATTGCACGTTAAGAAGCTGTTGCATCCATCACGCTGCAAGCTCCGCTGGCCTGGCCTGTCCTGTCCTGGCACTGGCAGCCTGCAGCCTGCTTGCCGTCGATGGGGCAGCGCGGAGGTTGAATGCTCTTTGTCTGTTTTGACTCCAGGGCCCATGGAGCCGAGAGGTTGGGTCCCGCTGCTCGTGGGGCTTCATGTCATCGGCCTGGCATTTGGCCAGTGTCCCGAAGAATGTCAGTGCTCCAAATCCGCCCAAGTGGAGTGTTCAGGCGCCGGCATCACCCAGCTGCCCAGCCCCATCCCGGGGAACGCCATGAGCCTGCAGATCGTGAACACCCGCATCGCTGCGCTGGGGGAGTCGCCCTTCGGCAACGCGTCCGTGCTGATCGCGCTGAGAATCGAGAAGAACGACCTGTCCCGGATCAGCCCCAGAGCTTTCCAAAGCCTCGCTGCCCTGCGCTACCTCAGCCTGTCGAGCAACAAGCTGCAGGAGCTGCCCGCGGAGCTCTTCCAAACCTTGGGGCGGCTAGAATCTCTGCTGCTCTCGGGCAACCAGCTCCGGCACATCCAGCCCTCCCACTTCGCCCAGCTCGGCAACCTCAAAGAGCTGCAGCTGCACGGGAACAGCCTGCAGTCGCTGCCCGAGGGGCTCTTCGACCCGCTGACCAGTCTCACCAAGCTCAACCTCGCCAAGAACAGCATCGCCGCCCTCCCGGCCAAGGCGCTGAGGAGGCTGCGGAAGCTGCAGGTGCTCCGGCTGTACGAGAACCAGCTGCGCGAGATCCCGGCCGGCGCCTTCGACAGGCTCCTGGAGCTGCAGGAGCTCGGCCTGCACCAGAACCAGCTCAGGCGCCTGTCGGCAGGGCTCTTCGCGCACAACGGCCGCCTGCAGAAGCTCTACCTGTCCAACAACTTCCTGGCAGCTTTGCCCCAGGGGATCTTCCTGCGCCTGCCCGAGCTCGCCAAGCTGACGCTGCACGGGAACGCGCTGAGAGAGATCGCCCCCGGGGCGTTCGGGCCCATGCCCCAGCTGCGGGAGCTGTGGCTCTACGATAACCAGCTCGCCGCCCTGCCGGCCTCTCTCTTCAGCAACCTCACCCAGCTGCAGCTGCTGGTTCTGAGCAGGAACCAGCTTCGCGCCATCTCCCCCTTCGCCTTCCAGGGCCTGGGCGAGCTCCTGGAGCTGTCTCTGCACAGCAACGCGCTGCAGGCCTTGGACGCAGAGCTGCTCCGCGGCCTGCCCAAGCTGCAGAACATCTCCCTGCAGAACAACAGGCTGCAGGGCCTGCCGGGGCAGCTGTTCCGACACGCCCCCGGGCTGCTGAGTGTGCACTTGCAGAACAACTCCTTGGAGACCCTCCCTGCCGGCCTCTTCGACCCTCTGGCCCAGCTGCGCGACGTGAAGCTGCACGACAACCCCTGGCGCTGTGACGACAGCATCCGTTCGCTCCAGGCCTGGCTCCGAGCCAATCGGCTCAAGGTGGGGGACAGCCCCCCCGTGTGCGCCCTGCCGCTCCTCGTCAGGGGGGCCCCCGTCGCGTGGTTTGACGAAGGGCACGTCTCTCCGGAGACCCCTCCTGCAGCCCCGACGTACGGGCCGCAGCCCACATCTACCGGCCGCCCGGAAACGCCGCCCACCGCCCCTCCGTCAGAGCCGGCTCCAGAGAAAGGGTCGCCCACAGCCTTCAGCCCCTCGCTGGCCGGCCAGCCAGGTGCAGGGACGGAGAGCGGGTCCCCGACCCGGCCGCCGGCCAGCCCTGGTGTCACCCAGGGGAAGGGGCTGTGGGGCCTGACGCGCCCGCAGAGCGGGGTGGTGATCGCGGTCATTGCACTGGGCTGCCTGGCCGTGCTCTGCACGCTGGCGGGGCTGGTGGCCTGCAGCCGTAAGCGGAGGAGCCGGGTCGTCCTGAGGAGAAAGACTGGGCAGAACAAGGCCTAGGTCAGGCACCGCGAAGCTCTGTGGGGATTGCGTTGGCATTGCAGAGCCACCCCCTGCCCTGCCCTGCCCTGCCCCCTCAAGGCACGGCCAGCGGGTGTGGGGCTGGGAGAGGGGGAGGATTTCAGTCCATACGCTGCCAGCGGGCCTGACACCCAACACAGCGACTGAGGCTAAATCGCCTTCCTCAAGGGCTAACCCAAACCCCTCACCCCGCCCCGTGGCCCCGCTGCGTCACCCTTGCCCCATGATGCCCATGGGCCCAGCCCCGGCACGGGCTCCCCCTGGCCTGCCATCCCCACGAGCAGCTCCCCCTTGGCGCTGTGCGTGGGGCGTTGGCTAGACGCATTGAACGCTGGCTTCTCCAGCAGCTCTGCCGCAGGGCGGGCGAGGGGGGTTGGCGTAGTCGGTCCCTGGCCCTTCGTCCCGCTTGTCCTGAGCTCCCAGCTCCGTCACCTGCGAGGGACCAGGGCTCCACTGGGGAAGGTCCATGGGCCGGCGCCAAGCAGGGCCGACCTGACGCCCCCAGTCTCTGAGCTCCCCCCAGTTCCACGCCCCCGGGGTCTGATAGCCCCAGCCTGCCGTCAGGGCCAGGGCAGGCAGCGAGCCGCCCCCACTCCCAGGCCGTGTGGCCCCAGAGCTTTGCGGACCGGGTGTGTGCGGCCAGCTGGGCTCGGCGGCTAGTGCGGCGCTCAGTCACGGCGGGAAGGGGGGTGCGGCGTGCGTGGCCCCTGAAGGGAGGAGGAGGAGGAGGGTGAAACCCTTCCCGCTACCCAGCGCCTCGCTCCCCCAGGGCCCGGGCTGCTCCAGCCAGGCTTCGGGGTTGACCCCATAGACAGAGGGAAACCGCGACATCAGCATCCAGGGCTGCTCCTGGTGGGCTCCGTCTCTAGGGCCGAGCGAGTCGGAGCTGCGTGAACCCCGGGGCTGTGTGGGACTCCTTTGCTCCTGGGCCTTGTTCCCCGGGTTGGGGGCGGTGGCTGAGGGGCATGGACCCTCCTGCAGAACCACTTTCCCTTTTCAGTTTGCTGCCTAGCAATGGCAGCCCGGCTGAGGCCCCCAGCCGACTCCATTGGGGCTGGCGCCCGGCCCTCCTGGGACAGGCAGCGGGAGTGCCCCCCTCCCTCCTCCGCTCACGCGCCTGTCGGCCCCGGGGCAGAGCCGGCCTGCAGAACGGGCATGCCATCGTACCGCCCGGAAACTCAGGAAAAACGTGGCAAAAACCAAGCGCCTGGTGTCCCAGCAATGCTGCGGCCCGACACCTCGGCTGGCTCGGCGCATGTCTGCTGTGCTGTAAGGGGGTGTTTCCCTGTGCAACCGCACCACAGGCTGTTCGTTATGGAGCATAGACTAGCCCAAGGCAGGGCCCGGTGTCTGCGTCTCCCCAGATCACCATAGCACTACACTCCCCATGCTGCTGTCCCCCCATTTCCAGTACGGGCTGGAGCCCCTCATCTACCACACTAGACATGCACAGTTAGCGCCATCTCCCCATCCATAGCTGGAGTGCTGACACCTGCCCATCATCCTGACCAGGATGGGCTCAGTGGTTCCTTGTTCTCTCTCATTCACCCGTCTGTATCCACCTGTCCTCTCTTGACAGATACTTAGAGTGTGAGCCCCTTGGGGCAGGGACCCTCTGTTTGCTCTGCATTTGTACAGTGCCTTGCGCAATGGGGTCCTGGCCCATGGCTGGGGTTCCTAGGTGCTACAGCAATACAAAGAATAAGTAACAATAAAATATCACTGAACCAACCAAACTCTCCTCTGTCTGTGAACAGCAAGAATGTGCGAATCGCTAACATCTCCTCTCACAACCTGTGCCGTGAGAACCAGGCAGCTCTGTCTACCCCGCACGCACAGAGTGACTGGTCTGGTCCTTGGTCACAGACTCCGCTATCTGTCTGATGTTCTCAGGAGAGCTGCGGGGGGTTGGTGTAAACTGGGAAAGAACCACGGAAGCAAAACCTCCAGGAGCAGTGTTTAGAAAGCTAGGCCCAGAATGGGACAGTGGTGCTGCTGACTGTAAGTCCCAGGTAACCCCACGGACCTTACTGCATTCACTCTGGATTTACACCAGAGTCACTGAGGCCAGAGTCTGCCCCTCCGGGTCAAAGTCTGACATGCACTGTGTCTGCCGTGGGCGTTTACTCCAACAGATGTGTTAGTGGCAAGAAGATGCTGGGGAAGAGCCCAGGCTGACGGCTGGCGCTGCCCCAGAGTGGGGCTGGGCGTGACCTTCCAGCCAGCAGCGTAACACGACAGCTGGGCTCCTGTCCATGCCCGTTGCTCTGCCAGGGCCCTCCTTTGGAACAGCTTCTCGCCAGTTTGGGCCTGCCTCAGTTTCTCCTCCTTATGCTCTGGCTGAGCCTCTTGGACCATGCCAGATTCTTCATTTCACAGACCACAGCCCTGCGTCCTGTCAGGCCATCCGCCCGCTTTGCTGGCGTTCCTCCTCGTGTTCGTAGCTCGGTGCTGGGCTGGCTCTGTTCAGCTAGCAAAGGAGGGGGGAGCTGCTCCGAATAACAGGCCCTGCTGTCACTTCCCGCGGCTGATTCTCCTCCCCAGGGCTGCCCCCAGCCACGTACGCTGAGTGAGCCTGGCGTTCCTGTTGCCACTGTCCAAGCTGCATGGAAGCTCTGCAGGGCGGGTGCCCGGTGTGGCTAACGAGAACGCAGCCCCGTACTATGCTGCACATAAATGCTCGCGGTGATTCCCGCCCTGCTCACATGCTGCTCGCCAGCTCCTCTGCAGCTCGTTACACACAACTCCCCTGAGGAGACCAGTGAGTTTTGTTTCAAAGCCAGATTCCCTCCCCCAAACCCTAGGTATGGCTGAAATGCTGGTGGGGGCGGGGGGGCTGGCTGACTCGAAAGCATTGGCCGTGAGCTGGGTGACATGGACCAGGGTTTCCCTGACTCCCCTCCACTCAAGATAGGTGTGGCGCTCTGCTAGGATGCCCGGAACCGTAAGCCAGTGTTACCTCTTTGTTTCAGCAAGCGCAAGCTTTGCCGGGACTTACCTGTGTGTCCGCTCCCTGCTACCACAGGCTGGCTGCCACCCCAGCAAACTCCTCGGGACTCGGCCAGCTGAAACCTTGCTGGTAACATTCAGTGAACCGAGCTCCCTAGAGACGCCGCTCTGCTCTCTGTGGTCCCACAGAAATTAACCACTGCCGCTGTCGCCAGAGAGACTGCACACACACACACGCACCCCCAGCATGTGAGGGTCACTGAGGACTCACGCGTTACTTCACTGTCACAGCACCGAGACGGATGACAGTAAAACTAACACCTTTATCGCTAAAGCGCAGAGATTGAAGTGTCTCTAAGCAGAGATAACAGACACTGAAAAGAGCATGTTTTGTTTTATTTTATTTTATTTGTAACCAGTTGCTGTTTCTAAGTCTTCACTGGAGCAAGCTACAATCTTCCCTCAACAGCTTCATCGCTTCCATCCAGTCACCTGCATCTTTCTGCCCTCCCAGCAGGGGAGGATCCGCTATGGCAGGGGGCTGTCCCCAGGGGACCGGGGAGGCGGGTTCCCACCCCCAGCTTTTCATAGACCAGTGGGCGGCTCTTGCTGAGGGGTTCCCTTGATAGCAGGTTGTCCCCGGCTATCTGTGCAGACCCTATGCTGTCTCCCTCCCTGGCCGGTGAATTTGCTCCTCCGGGTGGCTTAGGCACTGTTCACCTTAGATGCAAAGGTTCTTCCAGTGTCGCTGTGCACAAGCAACGTGGAAGACGCAGGCAACCAGACGAACCAACGTTCCTTTGTCTAGGTGAGGTGTGTGTGCCCACTGCCTCCAAAACACACACACACACACACACACTCTTCCAGCCCAGCCGTGCGGCCGTCACGCAGTGACAGCAGGCGCAGCAAGACCCCAGTTTTCATGTGATGCGTTACTCGATACATGTTTGCGGTAAGTGATATTGTGGCCGGTCGGGTGATTCGATCGCTTATTCGCTGGGGTTCAGCGCCCGGGTCTCTCCCAGCGGCGTCAGGCCCCTGGCTGTCACGACAGGACAGTGGCGCCCATCGGTGTGTCCCTAGCGCAGTGGCAGCCTGCTGGGAGAAGCGAGCCCAGCTATGCCGACGCGGCGGCACCATGGCAGAGACCTGGGTCAGCAAGACCCGCTGCATGCAGAGGGCGTCGCCCCGGGACGGCAGGTGGCTCTCCTAGCGTTGTTCCCCCAGCACGGCCGGGCAGCCCCGTACGCTGCCAGGCCTCCACGCGGGCTCTGCTGGCGGAGGCTGCACAGGAACGGGGGTGATGGGGGCGCTGAGCAGGTCAAAGCCCAGCTCTCCCGGCCAGCTCTGGGGTTCTGCTGGCTGCTTGCGGGTGCCCCCCTTTGTGCCACAGCAAACCCCAGCTCCTGGTGGCCTGTGTGTGTGCCAGCAGGAGAGTGTGTGTGTGTGTGTGAGCGCGCACACGTGCTGATGGGCTCTATGGCAGGTACTAAAATATAAAGGGCCAGATTTCCCCCTTCTACACACACACACTGGTGTCAATCAGGAGTGACACCTCTTCCCCCCCCCACCCCGCCGCTGGGCTTGGCCCAGTTACCTGGGGATTTAAAACTGGTGTAAGAGAAGGGGACATTTCTTCATGAAAAGGAGACCCAGACCCCGCCTGTGGGTTTGCTTGCCCTGAGCTGCTGTCAGACTAGCCATGGGCGTCCCTGGACACGCTAGGGCGCAGACTGGAAGAGGCGGTGTTGGAGAACGGCCAGCCGGTGAGGGTTGTAAGGCGCCCTTGTCGCAGTCCCTGTAGCTCTGGTGCACGTACAACATTCACGTGGTGATTCCTCCCGCAGACCTGCCCTTCTGTTCTTATTCAGAGGCCCTGGTTTTCACTTGGGCATGGACACCCGCGGGAACATGCTCCCTGTCTGGCGGTTCAATGCCGGCCTGGTGTGCGCTATCACCTCTCCTGTTAACGTGTGACTGGCCTGGTCACTCTCAGAGCTGGTCGCACGTGGTAATAAGCTGAATGTAAAGCTGCTTATGTAAGTGCTGAACTATTTTCTGTTTCTTAGCCAAGCGCGCTCCCCACCCGCCCAGGGCCAGCTGCTGAGCTGCTGTGGCTCTGTGCAATCCCTCTGCAGCCTGGTGAGCCACTGACGGCAGTGGGGACATACTGGGCTGGGCCAGCTGAGGGGCTGCCTGCAGCGTCTAAAACAGGCGAGGGAGGAGATTAGTGTTAAAGAAACTCAGGTGCCGGGGGCCTGGCTGACCCAGGGCCTTGGTGAGGGAAGCAGGACCGTGTCATGTCGAGCTGACAGCACCCCATTGCTATGTGACGGGGGTGAGTGGGCGTGAAATGGGCTGGAGACCGCGGTGCCAGGCCCGATGGAGACTTTCATTGCCTTTCGCTTGCACCCCTGTCGCCCTGGAGTCGTTCCTTTGCCGTCCGTGGCACTACCGCTGACTCCCACCTGTCTGAGCGGAGGGGACTCCGCTGCACTGGCGCTTCTTAGACCTTTCGTCCGCTATCCCCTTCGCCCCCCACCCCGGGAACTGACCCATCATATGACATGGGGCTGGGCGGAGTCCACAGGGGCAGAACTTTCACTGAGCCCATCAGAGCTGATAGGAATTGGCTGCTTCGCGTGAGCTCCCCTGACAAAGCACTGAATGTGGCTGTTCCTTCTCTCCCTCTGCAGCGAGAGACGCGTCCCACCTTCCATGGCCCAGTCTCATTCCTCAAAGAACAGGCGCTAAGCGGCCCTTCAACACAGCCCAACGGGGCCGGGGCTGACTCTGGATCTAGCAAGCCAGCTGCGGAGGGTTAGCGTCTTACGTGACTATGGCAGAGGTCAGTGAAAATGACACGTTTTGTACATTAGCTTTTGGGCACCCGGCCATCAGGTGGCTCCTGTCCAAGCGTTCCACCCTTACCTGATAACTTCCTCAGGTGTGTGACCTTTTCCCAGCTTTACTCAATACAACTCCATCCCGCTACTTTAGGCAACCGATTTTTCTTGGCCCTTGAAGGGGCTCCCTTGAGCGAGAACTCACGGGTGGCCGGGAGGACAGGCGCTCGCCGGCCAAGAGCTCCTCCACTCTCTCACGCCACTCCGGCCTGGGAGCTGGATGTGAGACTAGACTGTAGACAGGGGACCCGGAGGGCTGCAGGAAGCAGCGCTGGCTGCTCAGGGGACAGCCTGTGTCTTTCTGAACTCTGGCCGAGAGCCCAGCCTGGCACTGCTGGAGAGGATGTGAAACCAAACCCTTAAACCCCGGTGGTTTATTAAGAAGCCCATGGAACTTTCTGCAAGATCATCAGTGTTAGTGCTGGGTTCTGGCCTCCCTCCTAATGCCTGGCGATGGGGCCAAGCTGTGCAGCTGGTTAAAAGGTCTTAGCAGAGAAACTGGGGTGTGGTCTGGATCTGAGCTTCTCCAGGGTGTGCGGGAGGTGCAGTTTGTCTCTAGCCATTACATTCTGCATCCCTCTCATTTCCCCTTCGGTATCAACAGCAGAAGTCATTGGTCACCCTCGCTCCTAAACCGCTGGGCAGTGTTCTTGTGTCAAGCAGCTGCTGCGTTCCACCCCAGGGATGGCTGCATTTTGGGGATGGGTGACGTGATCCCTTTATTGTGCAGGCAGTTTGTAAAAAAAAAAAGCTTTGAGATCCTCCCAGCTGAAAGGTGCTACATATGCATCAGATTTTTATATTCTACCCACTTTGCCTGGCTCATTCTTGAGTGAGCTTCCTTGAAGTCACGGGGGAATGGAAAGGTGTTCCTGGTTGCCACTAACAAGCACACTAGTGTTTTAAGAAGGGCTGATACGGGCTGTTACAGCAGCTTGACCCTGTCTCTGGACATGTTGGGTCAGAATCATCATGACGCTCTTTGGTTTCCTGAGACGCACTGCACTGATCTCGGCTCCTGCCGCCACGCTGAGTCTCTTCATTGCACTCTGGGGGCACAAGATGTCCAGGCTAAGCAGAAATCGCTGGCCCCGCACAATGAGGAACTGCTCGCTCAGCTGTTTCCATGTCCGGTTCAGTAAACACGCTGCTATTTGAAGGGGCTTCCCATATGTAAATCCATCCTGCGGGGAACCTGCGGAATCGCTCCTGCTGCCTGGCCTGGCTCGACGGTGGGTGTCTGCATTGTTACTCCTGTCCAGGTGCACGGGCTCTGGGGTTTGTTGGCAGCAATGGGAACTTTTGCAGCTGCTTTTGGCTTTGCATGAAAAACAACTTGGGTAACGGAGCTACAAAGGGTGGGTCAAATTCAGCTGTGTTGCACTGGTGAAAATCCAGAGTCTCCCTGATAAAATCAGTGGCATCACTCCAGGTTGACATCAGCGCAGTGGAGAGCGGAATCTCGTCCGTGTAACTAATGCATGCTTTGGGATACTGCAGATAACAGCTGTGTTCTGGAGGCTACTCATTGCTCAGGGGTCGGAAATCTCCGGCGCTGTCAGATTCTGTACAGACTAGGAATAGGCATCGGGAAAGTCAAATATCTCCCGATATTGGCCGCAGCTATTCAGCTCAGCCACCATTGTCTGGGGAAGGGAAAGGCGGCTCAGGGCCCACCATGTACCCACAGCTTGGGGAAAATGTGAAATGGTTGGTGGTTTTGTCTTCAATGTTAACTGGTTTCTGTCAGTGTGAAAAGCGCTTCCTAGGGCAAGTGTGAGCATCCCTCTTTCCAGCTGGGCGTTGTAGCCCTGAGGGCTAGGGAGCCACAGGAGTGCAGGTGTGTGTTTGTACGTGTGCTACGGGACGGATGTGTGTGTACTGCTAGCTAACCAGCCAGATGCGTGTGCAAGTCAGGGCTGGTGCTAGCACTCCTGGCAGCGCACGTACAAAGTTAGGCCACTTTGCCTGTGCACAGATACACCCTGACAATCTCCCGACACGTTTGACTCTGACGTGTGCATAGAAGGGTCGCACAGCCACTTCACCAAAAATCCGTCTAGTGTATCGTTCTGTGACAGACCTTTCCCAGTCTGTCTGGGCTTAGCTTTCAGGTATGTACCTGCGAGCCTGTGTCTGCAGAATTGTGCACCTACTTTGCGCACACACTGCTACCCGGGTGTTCTGATCTGTGCACACGCCTGGCTAAATAAGTGCCTGGTGTGCCAGCAAACCACGAATTTCCACCTGCACATACAAGGGTCCTGACACAAAGCAGGCGCATCCCTGAATGTGGGCCATGCACGGAGACCTGTTTACGTAAAACCAGGCCTAACGAGGCAGAGGTCGGCATCTCTCCGTTAAAGTCAGTGGAGCTACACTCATTTACACCTGGCTCCCTGTCCCTGGAGGTTCGGCAGACACTCCAGAGTAGATCAATTCTACACAGCGTCCCTTTTGCTAAGGGTAGGGTGATGAAATCACGTACTTCAGAGCGGCAGGTGCCTTGTCACAGAAGAGGTAAGTCAGAACGTATGAAGTGTCTCACTGGGTCTGCCCCGGGTGTGTAATGAGCCCCAGTTAGACGTTTACTTGGGGCGCTGAGAGCCATTGAACCGAACTGTCAACCCTGGATAGGAAGGAAACCAGGTCAGGCCAGGGAGTGCGGCAGCGCCCCAGGTCCAGCACTTACGCGTTTACTTTAGCGCCTGTGACTCCCCCCTTCCCGCCGGCTCCCCAGACATGCGTGTTCACGAGCCAGGAGGCCGAAACACTCTTCCACACTCCTCTCAAAGCCCAACAGCAAGTCCATCCTCATGGGGCCAGGCACAGCTCTGGCGCAGCGGTGTAAATCCGAAGGAAGGCGGCTGACTGGGCGTGACGCCAGCGTAATTCCCTTGAGAGCCGCGTCTGGCCCTGTCAGCAGTAAGCTGAGGCTCATTCTCTCCGCTTGGCCCCGAGCCCGGCTGTGGTTCTGCTGCAAGCTCGCACATGGCTCTAATAACAAACACTGCGCGAGCAGGCGGCCAAGGAGACGTGGCAGAGACCAACGCCGCTGCTTGGAGGAGAAGGGAGGCCTAGGGCCTGGGGCGGGGTCCTGGGCACTGAATCTCAGCCCTTGTGGACACACACGGGTGCCGGCTGCTGCACATAAAGGTGATAATCCGACGAATACTTGGATGTTTATGGCACCAGTTGTGCGAGCTGCTCAGAGCTCTCTGCTAAACCCTGGCCCTGATCCTGGCTTCCGTGTGAACACTCGGCACGGCTGAGAACTGGGCCACTTACACGGCTGGGATCACACAGCCCCCACCTGGACCCACTCCAGCCTTTGTCCCTTGGGAAAGACCGTGCAATGGCTCCGTGGTGGAGCCGGGAGTGGAACCTCGGCGTGCTCCTACCCCTGCCTCTCGCTGCTGCCTGGCCGGGAACCGTGTCACTTCTCGGAATGTCTTTGTCAGCACCTGTCTGTAACGTCCTATCGGGACCCAGGCCTGCACCCCCAAATCCTGCCGCTCCCCCACCCGGCTGGCAGGAGCTGCCTGCCGTGGGAGCACTCGGGTGGGGGTGGCTGTGCAGGATTTTGACTTGGGAGCTCATGCAGGGGCGGGGCACCCAGCGTTTGCCTGCGCGGGGGGGAGATTTTGCGGGTAAAGCCGGGAGATCCCCCAATCCCAGCTCTCCTGCGGCAGGGATTGCAGGGGAGAAGCCATTGCTCATGGCGGTAGCCATGGGACCCCAGTAGAGATCCCAGGTGCTTGCCCCACCAGACAGCTGTTACCCAGAGCAACGTTTGCCGTAAAGGAAACGCTGCAGCCTCTGGTGAGCTGCTGGCTTCTGTGACTTTTCCGGCCCATGCCCCGGAATCAGGGGCATTGCTGCAGAGCTGGACGCGGCCACGTCCATCTGGAGAGAGGCCGTGTAAGGGGCTATTGATCTGTGTGTTTTTCTCCAGGGCGGGATGATGTTTCCCAGACCCCTGCTGCTGTGTCTCCATGCCCTGCTGCTGGACAGGTTTGCCCACCTCTGCCCGCCCCCCTGCCAGTGCTACGATGGAACGAAGGTGTTCTGCTCTGGGGCGGAGATCCGGGACATCCCAGAGGGCCTGCCAGGCAATGCCACTCAGATCTTCTTTGTGGAGACCTCCCTTGCCGCCGTCAGGAGCGGCGCCTTCAGCAACAGCAGCAACCTCACCAGGCTGGTCTTCCTGAACAACCCGCAGCAGGCGCTGGAAGCCGGTGCCTTTGGGGAGCGGTCCAGCCTGGTGGAGCTCGAGGTCTCGGGCTGCCCTTTGTCAGCCCTGAGCAGCGAGGCCTTCCGCAGCCTGCCGGCGCTCCGCAAACTCCTCTTCAGCTTCAACGCCCTGCAAGCCCTGGAGCCGGGCCTCTTCACCCACAGCCCCGGCCTGGAAGCCCTTCACCTGCAAGGGAACAGGATAACGGCCCTGCCCCCCAACGTCTTTCACCCGCTGGCGGAGCTGCAGGCGCTTGACCTGTCTCACAACCCCCTTGGCGAGGTGCCCGAGAGGCTGTTCGACCCGCTCGCCCTGCTCCAAGTCCTGACGCTGAGCAACATCAGCCTCACCCGCCTCCCGCGCGGCGCCTTGCGGCACCTGACGCACCTCCAAGAGCTCTCCTTGGACAGGAACGCCCTGGCGGAGCTGCCCCCCGGGGCCTTCTGCAAGCTCACCGGCCTGCGGAGGCTGCACCTGCAGCACAACGCCCTCACGAGCCTGCCCCCCGCCATCTTCGCCCCCCTGCTGAACCTGGAGTCCCTAAACCTGGAGGGCAACCGCCTCTCTGCGCTGCCCGCCGGCCTCCTCCGGGGCACCCCCAAGCTGAGCCAGTTCTTTGCGGCCTCCAACCGGCTCCAGACCCTCCCTGAAGGGATCTTCAGCAGCCTGGTCCAGGTGCGCACGCTCGTGCTCTCGCAAAACCAGCTCACGCACCTGCCTGCCGGGGCCTTCCACCGCCTCTCCAGCCTCACCACGCTGCAGCTGGCTCACAACCACCTCACGGCCCTGGCCGGGGACGCCTTCCACAACCTCAGCCGCCTGAGCGTGCTGGACCTCAGCGGGAACCGCCTGCAGGCGCTGCCCGAGGGCATCTTTGACTCCGCTAGCTATTGGCTCACCGCCGCCCTCAACGACAACCCCTGGGCGTGCGACTGCCGGCTGGCCTATCTCGCCGACTGGGTGCAGACCTCGGCCACGCTCCTGAACGCTCAGGCCTTCTGCGCAAGCCCTGACTACTTGAAGGGCTGGGCCCTCCTCGCTGTACCGCCAGAGCAGCTGGTGTGCCCGGCTGAGCCAGACCCGCCAGCCTCCTCCTCTGCCCGGGGAGAGGCAGGGACAGCCCTGGCCCCGTGCACCTACAGTAACCCCGAAGGCACCGTGCAGCTCGCCTGTGACCCAGCTGCTTGCCACCAGCTAACTGTTCATCTCCCCCCAGAAGGGGGACTGGCACGCAATAGCACCTGGGTCCTGAACTCCGGCTGCGGCACGGTGAGGGTCTGGGTCACCATCCGTGCGGAGCAAGGAGGGGCAGGGCGGGAGGAGGATGCTCCTCCTCCCAAGATCCATCCTGAGCCCTAGACCGGAGCGCTCCCATGGGTGGTGCCATTGAAAGTCACAACCAGAGCAATTCTTCATCTTGTTTGTCCCCTGCATTTATTGTCGCCAGCTGAGAGCCAGGCCTTGTTCCCGATTTAAATACAGCTGCATGTAGCCCTTGTCTCTCCAGTGTCATCAAACAAATGCTATTCCTGGGTGAAAGCTTCCCACAGTAAAGGGAGTGCAGCTGCTCCCAGGGCGACTCTGCTTCCTAAGGCATGGCTGTAAAGCCGACCCGGGCAGGGCTGTAGCTAGCCGGGGGATCTCCGCATACAAGCAGGGAGGGGGTCTGACTCTGACCTCCCTTTCACTGGTGTCGATTCGGAGTGATGTACCGCATAGCCAGGCTCAAGGCACTAGCTCCAGGGGCACCAGGGTGTTTGTGGTCTACACCAGCCGTAAGCCGGCAGGGACGAACGCCAGAGCACGCTGGGGGTGGAGTGGGGACAGAGATGTGGGGGTTCAGTGAGCAATCCTCCTCTCCTTCTGCTCAGCACCGCAGGAAATCCGGCCCAGGTCTCCAGCTGTGCCACAGAGGCCCCCCAGTGAGTAGGGGTGTCACGCTGTCTGGAGCAGTTCGCACCCACCCCAGCCTGGCGCTTTGCTCTGCAGTCAGACTGCAGTGGCCCAGTCCCCAAGGGGAACTCCTGACGCACTGTGACAATCCCCATGGGCAGTGCAGTCTGCCTCGCCATCCAGGCAACACTTGGTGATACACGGTCACCTGCACTGGAGACCGCACAACATTCAGGTTGCTCCCAGTCACTGAGCGCCGGTCACGTTGTACCTTCCATCTCGCACCACAGACAACCCGCGTTGTCGCCCGTCCTGTAATAAACGAACGACCATAAAGAAATGAGCGAGCTAGTTAGGGGTTGAAGCAACAAGCATGTACACAACTGAGTGTCAGTCTGTGGGCTTGTCTGCACTTGGTGCGCTGAGTTGTGCACCTGCCCCGCTGTAGGACTTAGCGAAGACGCCACCTAAGCCCATAGGAGAGCTTCTCCCGTCGGTGTAGTTAATCCAGCTCTCCGAGAGGCGGGGAAGCGTTCCTGTTGACATAGCGCTGCCTGCACTGGGGGTTAGGTGGGTGTAACTGGTGGATTTTCCAGCCCCCAAGCGCTGTACTTACACCGACATGCGTTGGTGGTGTAGACCAAGCCTCAGAGTCAAAAGGTGACAGAGTTGTTGTCATCTGGCAGTTCAAAATCTCTTTCGGGGCTAGCCCGTGCCAAGCACCAGCGGATCTCTTTGCTTGTGTTTAGGAATCTTTGCCCTGCCTAGTCCCGCCAGCATAAAAGATCCTGCTGCTTATTTTTATCCCCTCCCTTCCCGAGTCCAAACTGATGGGATGAGTTCATGCACTGCTCTCTCCCTCCTGGAGGGAGTTAGGAAGGCAATCCAGGGGCCTCTCTCCTTCGATGCTACGCAATACCTCAGCTGCCTTCCATGGGCCATCTTGTACGCAGGCCGAGCCCCTTACCTTAGCTAATGCTTCTTCCCCTCTGTGGTGAGCACACGATTACAGAGCGAACACGCCACATAACGCCACCATGGGCTGCAGCCCTTCCGAGCGAGACCAAGACGTGCAGCATCCTCCAATCATTTCATGAACACGGAATGCGTCCGTGTTATCAGCTGCCTGTCTAATCCTGCCTGCGACGATGCTGACACGCAGGTGAGCCGGCCTAGTTCCAGCTATGCCTTTGTCCGTGTTCAGGGAGGCCGGGGGCCTTGGTGTGAGCTGGCAGCCCAGGGCGGGGGGCGGTGTATTTGGGGCACGCGGCGCAGCTCGCCGTAGTGCAGCAGTGACTTCCCTTCTGCGGGATGCAGGCCACGCTCTGTCCCTGCGGCAGGCTGTGCACCCAGAGGATCGCCCCGTGTCTCTCGCTGTGCGGGCCTGGCGTGCCGGTGCCCGGTGCCAGCGATCGGTGCCATGGCACCCAGCTCCTCACCTGCCTCTGCCTGGCAGATGGGGGGGCAGGGAGCCTCTTTGCCATTCCACCTTCCCTGAGCATGGGTGGGGGGCGAGGAGGGGGCTGGGGCGCTGTGCGGGATCTGGCCAGGTGTCTGTCACGGCATCGATGTCGCGCTTGGCCGTTCAGAAGCGTGCCCCCCTCCGGGTGCCTTCCCTTGGGCGAGGTCGCGCCCGGGGCTGTGGCTGGCTGTGCGGGGGAGCAGCGGACACCAGAGCAATCTGTAGGGGGGGGACCCAACGAGTGCACGCGCTCAGTGTGGCCTTCGTACCCGGGGCTATTCGAGAGAGAGTCTGGCTCCTTCGCTGGGCAGGGCCCCCCTCGCTCAGGAAATCTGCGTCTGGGATCTGTCCAGAACCGTCCCGGGGGCGAGGAACCTGCACCGAGCCTGGCCTGGGCATCCCGCCCTCTGCACAGGGCTTTGTTTAACGCATTAGTGAACGCTACAAGCTCTCTGGGGCGGGGCCTGGCTCTTTGTTCTTCTTTGTTCTGTGTCTGTGTTTGTACAGCACCTAACACCACGGGCTCCTGCGCACTATGATAATAGATAATAACAATAATCCCCTCTTCCGCCTCCTGCACTGCACTGGCTGCCTGAAACGGCCAGGGCGGGCATGTCTGCCCTGCAGTCCAAGGTGTGCCCGCAGCCCCGTAGAGCCACTCATGCTAGCTTTACCCAGGCCGAGCATGCTAAAAACAGCAACATCCCTCCGTGCACAAAGGGGACAGGGACTGACCGGGCTATGGAGACTGAGCGAGCCTGCAGACCGGCGCACGGGCGCCTGAAGGGGTGTCTTGCGCGCTGTTGCTGCCCACCCTGTGGCTGGGGTTCTCCGGTTGCCAGGGCCGCCAGCCCCACTCCCTGCACCAGCTCCACGTTCACAGAAGGATTTTTCAAAGGATCCTGTTTGTGTGTGACAGTCCTGGGCTGTCTGGCCCTGTGCGCCCAGAGCCTGGCGCCGGGTCTCACTGCACCACACTGAGAGGAGTCGTGCGTGCCCCGCTCCTGTTCAGCTGCTCCTGGCTCATATCCCCGGCCCGTTTCCAGCCCTGGCTGGGCTGTGCGGTTTGTCGGCAGGTCCGTTTCTGATGAGCCCAACTGCGCTTTATTGAGCTCCTGTTTCCAGTTTCCTGGCTGCTGCCCTAGCCCTCTGCAGCCTGAAGCCCTGCCAAGTGACACCCAAGCCTGCGGGGAGTGTGCCCCTGCAACCTGGATCCCGCCCACCCTGAGGTCCGAGATGCTGGTCTGCACTGGAAAGTCGGCTCAGATGAAGGCAGGGTGGGAATTTAAGAGGAAAGTTATTCAGGGGCCTACGCTGCAGTGCCATCTTGTGTGCGTGCGTGCTGAAATAAAGACAAAGATGGTAAAGTTTATAGAGACCTGGACTGCCCCATGGCCGCTCAGCACCCAGATGACATCCCCACAGATGGGAGAGAAGCCAGCAACCTCCGGCTAGAGGAAAAGCTGTTTTTATACTCGCCCAATGTCGTGCGTCTCCCCCAGTTCCTTCTCCACTGCCCAGGGAGGAGGAGAGAAGGGAGCCGGCTGGTGGACAGCCCCCACTACCCCCTTCCCCCCCCCAAGCAGGCCTGCAGGGTGCTGGGGCCATGCAGACTCCCTGGGGACCCGGGTATAATTGTATCACGAGTTAAACTGCCGTGGTCACAGCAGCAGGATGCTCGGCGGGGACACGCACATTCGGCACAGGAGTGACGTGTTCTGGTGTCATTTAAACCCCTTCCAGAGCAAACTTAGATGAACTGGAAAAAATCCTTATTGCAGAATCAGAGCATCCCCATGTGGAGTTATGCTGCTAGTGGTTTCAGTTCTTCCCTGCCCTATGCAGAAGAGATGTTGCTACTGGCAGTGTTTCTGGGTGTGTCGCCATTGCTCGCTCGAAAGGCGTGTTCTCTGGACGGGGTCTGAGCTGGTGTCCTGGCAGTGCAGGTTACACATCTGTGAACTGTGATCAGCAGCATTCAGGGGAGGGGCTGGAGAGGTGCTAGCAGTGCTAGTCTGTCCTGGAGTGAGACATGCACTGAACTCTCCGGCTGGCTGCTTTTCCTGTCCACATTCCCCCTCTGTCCCCTTGACAAGTGAGTGACACAAACCCAGGGGGTAACCTCTAGCACTACTTCTGGGTCTGGAGGCAGAGAGAATCAGTGGTTTAACGACATTGATAAGCCAGTGATTTCGTGGACTCTAAACTGGGAAGAGATCAGAACAGATTCAATTTTTCTTCGTAATTAACATTTGGAATGGCGGGAGGGCGGGGACCAAATTTGTGATGCACGTAGGGAACTCTGGGCTGACACCGAGTGATGGTCCCTGAAATGAGGCACACTTCAGAGGGGCACCAGGGCAAGTCTAGACCAACCCAACTGTCTTGGGCCGGTGCTGGAGACAGACTCCGACGCTGTTTGCCAGCGTCAGGGGAGCGTGCGTGAGTGAAACGACTCGACGCCGCCTTGCTACACCTGCCGCCCCTTGTCTGGCTGGCGACTCAGCGAGGAGGTGGCCAAGGCCTGCTGTGTCTCTGGCTTAGCCTTGCTGCTCTCCGGTGCCAGCCTCGCTCTGCGGAGAACCCACCGCCGCACGTAGCCAACAGCCGGCACCGGCAGGCTCCCTCTCTCCGTAGCGACGCCATTGTGAGTCCCTCGTGCATGGCGCTGTGTGTGGGGAGGGGGCTCGCTACAGCGGCGATAACACAGACGTTCTGCCCAGTGCCCCAGGCTGTTGCCCGAGGGGCTGATGGCAGAGACTCCAGAACCCCCAGGACTCGCCGCGTAGCTGAGCAGTCGTGAGCCCACCTTCGAGTCCACGCGTGTCTTTCAGCCGCGTTGTCAAGGCTCCGTGTGCCTGACCTCTCCCCGGGCAGGCCGGAGAGCTCCTCAGCTCAGCCCCTGGAGCTAACTAGCCCGGGCCTCCCGCCCCCGCTCTCTGCTCCCAGCCCAGCCCGGGTCCGCTTCGTGCTCTCGCATGGGTGCTGTGGTGGCGCCAGCTGCTCCCCAGCTTTCCCGCCGCTGCTGCCACGAGCCCTCCATGCTTTGCCATAGGCACCACTCGCTTTCCCCTTCCCTCCAGCGCCCCAATTACAGCCGCTCGCACGCTCGGCGGGAACAGCACGGCCGGCCCCTGGCTGGGTGGAGCGCCAGCCGGAGCTGCTGCTTCCTGAGCAGAGGAGGTCGAGGCCTGCGCTGAGGGGGCTGGAGCCCTGCTTTCAGTCCCCACCACTGGTCCCACGGTGTGGCGGGGCTGGGGCTGCTACTCCTGGCTTTGGGATGGTTACAAGTCGATGTCGTCACAGCTGCCATGTGACAGCCACTTCCTGCGTCTCCCCGGGGCAGTGGGGCCCTGAGCCGGGCCGTGGTCAGCCCGTGCAACCTCGGGCCTCGCTTCCGGAAAAGCGAATGAGCTCGGCTCCTGCTCACGTGTGAGAGACGCTAGATCAGGGACAGGACACAGAGGGACAGAGACTAACTGCACGGTTGGGCCAAAAGAAATCTGATGAGATGCAACCAGGACGAGTGCGGAGTCCTGCAACCAGGACAGAAGCATCCCACGCACTGCTACAGCCTGGGGACCGAGCGCCTGCAAGTTCCACAGGGGAACAGCGGTTCAAGGGGAGCCCCTCTCTCCCTATGCTGTCCCCTTCCCCTCCCCACCCTGCTCGCTGCCCCGGCACCAGGCTGGCTGGGCCCCAGCAGCAGACACTGACACAGGCTGTGCTTGGTCTTGGGGGGGTCCAGAGGAGCTGGGCTGGACGTTGCACAGGGCCGCAGCAGCAGCAGCAGCAGCATTACACCGATCACAAGCGTGTCAATCACCAGCTCAGCCCAGGGCCGGGAGCCTGTCTCCTGCAGACCCCGGCCTGCTCCATCAGCGGGGCCAGGCCCTAGCATGCGAGAGAGCCGGGGCAGCTCAGGCACAGTTACCCCTGAAACATCGCCTCAGGCTCTGGGTGACACAGCAGAGGGGTGGCTGTGCCCATCTTGGTCTCTGGGAATCGAGTCCATCTGCTCTATCCTCCTCATGCTGACCATCCTGGTGGGGTCCCTCTGGCGGGGGCTGTGTGTATGGGCCCCTCCCCCCTTTTGCAGGGTTAGCAGAACCCGGGGGGCTGCAGGTGCCATTCACCCGGCACCCCTGCTGCTGCTAGCTTCTCTCGCCCAGGGTCTCCCGTGACAGTGATGGCTCTTTGGGAGCGGAGGGGGTGAAAGGCAGAAATTGTGGCTCCCGGAGGAGAAGGACCCTCTGCCCCAGCGCGTGTGTGTGCAGCCAGTCACCCCATCACTGAGAGAACTGGCCAAGGGGTTGAGAAAAACCATTCCCAGTTGATGTCAAACACAGATTTGCTGGGACGGGAAATCTCCGAACAGGGCTTTCTGCCAAGCGTCGCTAGATGGCACCAGAAGACAGCCAGTGACCATGCTTCGTGCCCGGCCATGGCTACTGAAGATTTCACGTGTCAGCTCCTTGCTTTACCCGGCACCATGCATTTCGTTTAGCAGCCGGTAGACTGCATGGCTGCAGTAGCTGGAAATAGAAGGTAGCGACTCTGGAAGTCCGATCCACCAGCCAGGGATTGCACAAGAATAAGGACAACTCTTTGGGTTTCGCTACCACGTGCAAAGTGTTAAGCTACTTGCCACAGCTGAGTCTGTGAAGAAATGTTTCCCCGTAGGGCAAAGCTGGTGCTGGGGACGGTGGGGAAAATGGAGGGCATCGCGCGTGTGGAACAGGCTGGGTTTATGCCATGCAGCGTGGCATGAAGGGAGGCTGGTGCTGAGCTTGGCACTGAGGGGCCTTTGTCCATTTTTATCTCCTGTCTTTTTCCTTCATTTCTAAGCTGCGTTTGCCTGAGACAGCCAATGGAGGATGGTTGTGCGTCTGCCCAGAATCAGGGAAGTGCATTGCCCTGTTACATTCGGTTTGTGCTGTTTCTGACGAAGTGGTTTGTCTTCTTTGAGTCTGACAATGAAATGTCCAAGGGACAGGCGTGCACAGGGCTCAGTCCTGCCTCCAGTGCCTTGAGAGGCTTGTTGTTGTCTGGGTTTCCTTTTGGTGACTGGCAGATTTCAAGTGTGCATTCTGCCAGTGGTTTTTCACCCTGTGGTCCCCGGACCTCTGGAGGCCTGCAGACTATTGTAAGATTTCCAAAGGCGTCTGCACCGCCATTTGAATTTTTGAGGGGGTCTGGAAATGGAAGAAAGGTTGCAAACCAGTGTAATATGCAAATAACCATGCCTCAAGGCGGCTCCACATTCACAGCAAACCCCAGAGGATTGGGTATCCTGTGTCACTTCCCTTGCTGTGGTACAAGACAGATCAATACTTGCATGTCTGAGTTCCTCGCGCTCTCTCTTGCCTCAATTTCCTCATCGCCGATAGGAAAGTCTTCCTTGTATGCCTCTCCCTGGTGTTAACCCGGTGACAAGATGAACGCTTGTCTCCCAAGGTTTTTCTCATGATAACCTCCTGCAGTGGGTTCCTCTTCCTTGTCTTCTGCCTGCGTGCTGGGGTCCTAAACCAGAGCTTGCTGGCCGAAAGCTATGTGCGCCCCTGGGGGAGAAATGTCCCCTCAGACGGCAGCAGAGAGTGAGTGAGTGAGTGAGTGAGTGAGCGAGCACCTTTTTCATTAAATTACTCCCCAGACAAAGAAACACACACCGCACCTCTGTGAAATGCTGCGTGGCCCAGCGTGCAGGCTGGAGCTGCAGAGCTGGGCTGGGGATGGGCAGTTTGTTCAGATACACCAGCTGACCAGAATCTTCACCCGAAACCCTACATCATTCCAACGCTCTTCTGAACTTCAGAACAAGGCTGGCTAGCTTTCCTGCTCTCCTGGTTGTTGAGGTGTCCCTGCCTCAGTAGCGCTGGGCCCCAACTCACTGCAGAGGGGTGAGTGCCAAACGACAACGATCCTGTCGTCGTGGCTGTCCTCCGAGCAGGAAGCTGCACAGCTGTCACTAGGAAGTTGTTCCCATGAGACTGTTAGTCCAGCAGCTGCTGACACACGGGTTCAGGTAGAACTGATACGCTTTGGATAAGGATCTTAGCTCTCAGCTGGTATGCCTTCCTGTTCAGTGTCCTGCACCTTAACTCGCCAAGAGCTGTGATGCTTGCAGGGGCAGGGGGCCGGTGTTTTGTTCAGTCCAATGCAGCCTGTCACACGGGAGAAACACATTGTGTGTCCTCCCCTGGAGATGTCCATGTTGCTAACGCTCACGATTTTATCATACGTCTCACAATAGCTGGAGTGAGATGAGTATGTGAGAATCTCAGGTTGCTTTTGAAAACCAAAACAAATGTAAATTTCTAGCCCTCATGATCGCAAAGAAAAGCTTGAGGACGTGAGCCTTAAAGGTTCAAACCAGAAGGCAAATCAAAGGACTGAAAATACACTATTTTAAAAAATCTCATGACTTTTCGGGACATGACTGGTTATTTGAATGCTTGTCATTGGCAACATTGTTTTTGTTCTTTCTTGTCCTTGTGTTCCCCGTTTAAAATAGATCATTCTGACTGAAAGTACCTCTTTGCTGTTTGTGCAGGAAAAGGAAAATCTGGTGACGTTTTCTCATCTAATTCAAATTGAGCCACAGCTCTAAACTTTTGAGAGGTTCCCTCACCATTTGCTTTGCATCCAGGTTTTAGCAGCGCGGTTGAAAAGTTTCTGCAGCTTCCTGAAATGTCATCCCAATGGGGGGATAGCGAAGAAGATACACAGCAGGAGAAAACAAGCCCGGCTAGCCAAATATTGAGGGAAGAATAGCCTGCTTTCCCCACTGTCTTTGGGGTTACGTGGCGGGGAGAGGAGACGCTGTAAATACTCATTCCACTTTCTGAGCAGGACAGGGTACTGAGAACACAGCTCCTAGGTACCCAGAGACCTGCAGTGCTTAGTGTTAGACTGCAGGAGAAAGAAATGGGCCTAGACCAAAACTCTTAGTTTTGGGGGGACACCACTGAATATTGGGGATGTTTGATCCATTGACACCCCCCCCCTTTTTAACGAGATGAACCAAAACCCCAGATCTTTACATCCTTGAGCTTTGGATAAGTCTGGATCCAGAATTGGAACCAACCCCAAACTTCTCAGCTCAGGCCCGTTTTCATGCACAAGTGCAGTTAAACTCCGTGTTCGTGATCTGGTTCCCTAGCTCCGAACGGCCGGAGGGCTGGGATGTTCGAGATTCATGTGATCTGAATGTGGCAGCCTGACTCCATCTCTAGATTGAATTGGATGCGTCTTTCCCACGGTCCTTTATACCTTGAGAACATGGTAGTGAGAGATGAAAACTCTCCTGACCCGGGCAGTACAGCAGATCGTGTTGGCTGCGAAATGACCACGCACAGCACCCTCCCTTGCTGTGACCTGCGCCTGGCTTTCTGATGACCAAGGCCTTGCCCCCATTTGGACTTAACACCATTTGCTTAGCACTGGGGCCGCTCAGCCTGTGTTAGCGATGGTGGAGGGCTAAGGTACTCCAGGTGCAGGCTTTAGCTGATATGCTAGTGCGAGGCATCTGCTGAGCAAGGACCATGTTACCCACCTCACCCCTCCCCACTGGACTTCCCTTTCCCCTGGCCAAGTAAGGGGAAGGATCCTGAATCGGGAAGTGACTGGCTACTTTGGGGAAGTGGTGGCTGCATGGCTTGCTGGGAACTGCAGAGACGCGGGATGCCGAGAGGAGCCCCAGGAACTGTGCACAGAGCTGCCTGTGGAACAGGGTGTGATGGCCGGACATCACAGCTGGGTGCAAGTCTGTGCGGCACTCATAGGGGAGCTGCAGCGGCTGGGCAGGGAGCCAGTGCTAAGGGGTCCCAATGACAGAGTGACTGAGCCTGGCTTGGAAACCCACCGATGCTGATTGCTTGACTAGAGACTGGCTGGAGAGGGCACCCCAGGCTCTAGACAGAAGAGCCCTAACTCTTGACTGTGCTGCTCCAGGGACCCCAGGAGCCGCTATTGCTCACTTTGAACTGTACCTGGGATATCTGCAACCTGCCCTTTCCTGCCAGCCCTCGTGAAACAGCCTTTCCCTCAGCCGCTGTCTGAGTGGCTGTTGGCACCGCCACATGGCCCAGGGCTGAAGTGCTCCAGTGCTTGCCCCAAGCCGTGGCACACCTGCCACGCCGCTGTCACCCTCAGGGTTTGGTGTGCGCCAGCACTGAGCAGCAGCGATAATTACACGGGACTAGTGCTTATCCCGTGCCGTGCACTGGTGCACTGCGTTGCTGCTGGAAGGTAGCCGGGACATTTCCCACTAGCCAAGGCCCCAGTGGTGGCACTTGCCTGCCCTCAGCAATGTGGAGGAAATGCTCCAGAAGGAACAGAGAGCTGCTCTTGTTAGTTCACTGGCCCTGACTCTGCTGAGAGCTTGTGTCGCGTTTCAGGACCTGCAGCTGCTCGCTGGAGTCCTGGGCATGTCTGTGGCAGGGGGGCAGCAGCACATCTGTGTGGGAGAGAGGGAACTGGAGCCAAGGTCAGGCCCAGCACTCAGGGTAATGAGAGACAGATGTGGGGGCCTGTGTGTTTTTCCTGGCAGTTCAGAGGTACTCTGCTTAATCAACCGTTAGAAAGGGGTGGGATTTTAAAGGCTTCTGGGGAGCAGAACCCTGGCCGTTTACCAGGGAAGAGTGACTTTTTCCCTTTCCGACAGTGGCTGGCCCAGTGCACTTTCACCAGGGTGAGAGCAGCGCCGCGTAATCACATCGTTAGGGACGTTTAGAGACACACAGCATGGCCTCCCTTCTTACTCATCGCTTCTTATTCACGCAGTCCGGACGGCGGCTCCAGGTGCACAGTCTGGGGCACACGGACTGC
Source organism: Emydura macquarii macquarii (assembly GCF_026122565.2). Taxonomy (NCBI): domain Eukaryota; kingdom Metazoa; phylum Chordata; order Testudines; family Chelidae; genus Emydura; species Emydura macquarii. The sequence continues at coordinate 535,926 of NW_027130866.1, read as the reverse complement.
CCTTTCCTGCAGATCTGTGTGCTTGTCAGAGGCACGAGTGTCCCCTTACACCGTTCAGCAACTGAGCAAAACCTTTGCAGCGTTTTCTCAATGCTGTACTAAGGATCCTCTCGAAGGGCATCAGTCCTAGTTCTGAAACTAAATGGCCAGCATTCCCGGAGCAGCCTTGAAAGATATCGCCCCTTACTACACCCTGAAAGGGCCAGGTCTGTCTGAGCATTCACTCAAGTGCCCAGCACAGTTTTGGATGCTGTAACATGCTCATGGCGAGGGCATTCCTAGCCAGGGCCCTCCCTGCTGTGACTGATTGTCAATTTACACTGACAATTCAGCCTAGAGTGTTCCTCTTAAAAGGTAGGGGTGGTGCTAGTGGTTAGAGCAGTGGACTGGCAGTCAGGAGCTCCGTTTCCATCTCCACCCTGGATGAGTTACTTAGCCCTCTGCTCCTCTCCTTTACAGCAACATCTACACCCCATGGGGCTGTGGGGCTCAGTTAATTTGTGTTTATAAAGTGCCTTGAGATCCTTGGGTGAAAGGGCTGCTTAAATGATTCTTACACTTTCCTTCTCTAATCTATGCCGCGCCCCTTCAGACAAAGAAAGATGTTGCTTTATCAGTCTAAGAACACATCTGTACCTTGGCTCCTAATGTAATGTTAACCCAGCGAGTCAGTCTAATGGAGCAATGTAACCAGATGTGACAAAGTGGGTTGCAGCCCACAAAAGCTTATGCCCGCAGGAATTTGTTAGTCTTTAAGGTGCTACAGGACTCTCGTTGTTATAACCAGATGTGAATTTTACAGGCGTTAGCTGGGAGGCAGGGTCTAATCAAAGTCTGATGCATTAAGCAGCTGTTGTGAGTCCCCGTGAAATCTGACGAATCTCTGAGATCCCAGAATTGCTGCATGATTTCTGCATAGCAAGGTAAGTCTCTGTTTTATACTTCATCAAGGGAACGAGTAACTGGAAGAACATGTTTCACATGTCCCTGACTGTGAGGGACTGAGCCCGCCAGTAGCAGTATGTGCTCACCTGTGACTAACGCTCCGGGAACACAGCAGAGAAGCATTTTCACGTTTGTGGGAATCACATCCGTTAATCCCCCTTACCAATCAGAGTGCCAATAGTTCTTGTGATCAGTTCGTGAACAGTCCAGCGGGTAAACATGCTGCTGACTGAACAATGGTAAATAAGGAGCACAACTGGACGAAGCGCAATGGTCCTGAACACATTGTTTGTTGGGAGCCGTTCTCGCAGCGGTGCAGGTGGTGAGCACGTGACTTGCTGCACTGAAATCGGATCTGGCTGGGGGTCGATAGCGCCGTCTTTGGATAGCAGCCGTCAGCGGTTCCGAATGGTCCTGTTGTCAGTTTACCATGCTTTGTCCTCACGAGAGCTGGTCAGAAATTCCCAACCAGACTTGTTTTCCGTCAGAGGATGCAGATTACTTGGAATCAGAACACGTCCCAGTGAGGATTTGATTTTGATGACGCTCCAGCAGAACCCTGCCTGCCTGGTTTCCTGCCCGGTCACCCACCTGGCTCTTCTGCCCGGCAAGCTACTGGGGATCAAAGCCCCGAGGAGCACCCACTCCTGGCTCAGCCAGTGCTTCCCAGCGCCCCTGCAGCCTGCCAGGCACGCTGCAGGGGAGTCGAGAGCCTGCCATCCCTGGGAGTGCTAGCGCCCCGGTTCCTAGGCCTTTGGCTCAGCTGGATTCCCCACAGACTCAGCAGGGGCAGGCTTTCTGGGGCATTTAGACATCACCGAAATGAACCGTTCTGACTTTCCTAAAATAATGTGTTTTGTGTCTGTTTCTAGGTGAATCTGGAAAAGTTTGTCATTCTGAAATCCGCGTAGGTTGGACCTGTTAAGGATGGGACCAACCATGGGCGTAAGGGCTCATGGATCTGAAGACTCATTAGTGCTAAAACAGGTGCTTTATAGGTAGGCACCACCTACCCCTTTGGATGGCATGTGCTGTTTGTCTCCAGTTCTGCTAGGCCATGAATATTACCTCTTAAATCAAGAAGGGGAGAATTTCCCTAGGTGACCAAGTGAATTAGGCACCCAAGTGCTGCTGAAAGTCCCACTGAAAACCCCTGTGATGTGGAGTCCTTGGAGCACTTGGAGCTTTTGGAAATTGCACCTGTTGTTGTTTATGGATCCTAGCTGCTGTTGATCGGGCGGCTCCGTTGAATTAAATGTCGTTGGACCAGTTTATACCGGCGGAGGACATGGCTCTGTGAGTTTAAACTTGCCCTTTCCATAGAGTATTCTCCCATCCAAGGGTTTGTGCAAAGCAACACCCTTAATGAGCGCAACTACACAGACTGCTGCAGCGCCTCCCCTCTGCTCCACGGGCTGCTACGAGCCCTCACACCAATCCTCTGCTCCCTGCGCTGGCTTCCCAGAGAGCCCAGTTCACGGTCTCAGTCCTGGGCTGCTGGGGCTCCGGGCCTGGGCCCTGGGTATGGGAAAGAGCCTGAAGCTCCGGGGTGAAGACCGTGGCTGACATCTCTGCTCCTTGGGCACAGGGGGACTCCCTGCAGTCAGGGCAAAGCCTGTCTGGGCAGGCTAGTCGGCTTGGGTTCAGCTGCCTCAGGTCCGGGTGGAGGAAAGGGGGCTTCCCCTTCAGCGCAGCCGGGTCGGATCCCACTGGGCTAATGCCCAGGGTCCGAACGGGGAGGGCCAGGCACTGCTGACGAAGGCCTTATCCTACAGTCTGTGTCACCGCTGCTGGGATGCCAGAGTGCCCCAAATCATGCTGCTGGCGGGGCGGGGCGGGGCGGGACGGGGGGTGTTTGCTCTGGCCTGTGCTTCTTGGTTTCTTTTGTCTCAGTAAGGTTCTGCCCCTCGGGCCCATTCCACCCCCTACCTGTTCACGCTGGCCGGCCAAGGACCGGGGCGCGCAGAGGCCTGGCAGTGGCTCACAGAGCCTTGCACGCCTGGGCTGCCAGTTTCCATCCATCCCAGACTGAATGTTGTTTCTGTCTGAAGTCTATTTGGGCGGCCTGTCTCGGTGGGCTCCTCCCGCCTCCTTGTCACACTGATCGGCAACTGTGCTTTCCTAACTGGTGCCTGGGCTGGTAATCTCCGCTGAGGAGCCCAGCACTGGCTAGCGACAAGCCTGGACGCCTCATCGGTCCCTCTGGAGCAGCACGGGGGCCCGTTGGCAGACATAAAGCTGCCCCAAGTGGCTCGCTGGGGATTCCCTGGGCACAGAGGAATCCTCCATTGGTCAGAGCTGGCTCAGCTACGTCACACCCCTGGGAGCCCCGGCACAGGGCCTCTGCGTGTAGCCAGAGAATTGCTGCCCTCCAGAGATCCCCAGCTGCCAAACCGATGCTGGAGAGCTGGCGCTTGGGGCTGCTCTGAATTGTGCTAGGAGACGAACGGGCCGATGGTCAGCTCCCGGAGCGAGGAGGATGAAGGGGGAAAACAGCCGCTTTGCTCTCCCCAGCACTCACGCTCTGGGGCCCTGTGCTGAATGGCACTTGGCCGCTCCTGGGAGCCAGGCCATTGATGGTGCCCCAGGGCCCTGTCGGTGACAAAGGGCCCCCCGTGCAGGTCCTGCCAGCTGCCTTCTGGCTGCTTCCTGCCACACCGGAGTCGGCGGGTGTGACTGGTGCTGCACGGCAGCCTCCTGCACGCTCCGGAGGCTATGAAATAACAGGCCTTTCTTGTGGCTGATCGAGGTGGGTTGAACACCTGCAAGTGGAGATTTTAAAATAAACCTGAGCGAGCCCCCGAGTGGCTTGTAAACCCAGGTCTTTACCAAGCAAGTATCTCCTCCCCCCCCCACCTTACCCTCCCCATCACAGCCTCTCGCTGCCTTGGCTTCCTTTCCGAGTGGTCTGCTCACAGGCTTATAAAAATCTGACACAGATGTGCCTGGCTGATGGCAGGCGGCATCTCCCCGGCTGCCTGATGTGGTTGTGGTGCTGCTTCGCGCTGAGCCTGTAACCCTCTGCCACTCTGCAGCGAGGCCGGTGCGGGGGCGGCTGGGTGGACGGGATGTTTACTAGAGAGGCTCGTCTGTGTTCCCGGGCTGGCCACGGCAGCGCCTTGACAGACGTGCTGTCGGCCCCTCGGGTCGCCACGCTCTCACGGCGCCCTGCTGCCGGGTGGCCCATGGACAAATGGCAGGCGGGCTGTGCGGCCCTCCGCAGCTCTGATGGGTGGCCAGGCTGATGGCTGCAACGATGGCCTTGGCCGGTTGAACTCACCTCGCTGCCCCCAGCACTGCCACTGCGGCAGAGAGGAGTCAGCCTGGGAGCCTGGTGCCACCAGCCGGAGGGGAATGTGCAGTGGGGTGTGGGGCTGGGCGACCGGGAATGGAAGGGCAGTGGGGTGTGGGGCTGGGCGACCGGGAATGGAAGGGCAGTGGGGTGTGGGGGCAGTGGGGTGTGTGGGGCTGGGCGACCGGGAATGGAAGGGCAGTGGGGTGTGGGGCTGGGCGACCGGGAATGGAAGGGCAGTGGGGTGTGTGGGGCTGGGCGACCGGGAAGGGAAGGGCAGTGGGGTGTGTGGGGCTGGGCGACCGGGAAGGGAAGGGCAGTGGGGTGTGTGGGGCTGGGCGACCGGGAAGGGAAGGGCAGTGGGGTGTGTGGGGCTGGGCGACCGGGAAGGGAAGGGGGGTGTGTGGGGCAGTGGGGTGTGTGGGGCTGGGCGACCGGGAAGGGAAGGGCAGTGGGGGCTCTCTGAGATGGGAGGAAGAAGTTTGGGGGCTTTGTCTCCAGCCGCTGGGGAGAGGCACTGTCACGGAGTAACAGACAGGCTGCAGTTGTGACGTGTCCAAGCCCCGGACAGAGAGGTGCTGCTTCCGCTACCATTTCACCCAGGCGCAGAGCGTGTTATGTCACAGCGCAACGCCAAAGCCAGCTATCCCACCCCCCACACGCTGGCCTGTCTGCCACTCTGGTAATGCCCCACGCTGTACACCCAGCCCCTGGGGTGTCAGGGTGGCCTGAGGCAGACGTAAATACTGGGATGGACTCATAATCAATTAGCTGTTGATAGTGTCCGTCTGTCTGTCTTGGGCGTTTTTTAATGCTCCCACGATAGTCTCCAAGCCCCGGTGTCTGCGTGCGAATACAGGCAGCAGAATGAATCCCAGGCCATAAACCCAGGCATGAGCCGCCAGCAGCATATCAATGATTCCTGCCGGTAAATGGGGAACGTCAAAGATCCAGCTGTCTCCTGGCCTTTCTCAGCGCCGATTGCTGGTGTTACCACTCACGGTTTGGCTCCTGCCCCCTCTCCAGACCACTCAGTGCCGCCTGGCACTGGGAGCAGCAGGGAGCAGGTGGCTGGCAAGAGCAAGCCTCGTGATTTCCCACCACAGCCTCCTTCCTTTCCGTGCCGGTGCACGGCTGTTTCGTTCGCTCGCCATGGTTCTGCCTCGCTTTCTGGAAGGAAGTGGGCTAGATCCTCAGCTGGTGTCACGTCTTACACAGACTTGCAGCTCTGACGTTAACGCTAACTGACTCCTTGTATTCCATCCTGCGCTCCGGCTGGCTCTCCATTCTGCCAGTCCTCCCTGCTTGCGCTTGGAGGTGGAATTCCACGGCAATGCAGCATTCGGCTTTCCGGCATGCACTAGTCAAGCCTGGCTGTGCACCTGGCAGATCTGTGTGAGCTCAGCCAGATGTTCTGGGCTGGGTGCAGGATCGGTGGCGAGGTTCTCTGCCCTGGGTGATGATGGAGGTCAGAAATAGATGATCATAATGGTCTCTTCTGACCTTGACGTCTGTGAATTGATTGGTTATTTTTATAAAACGGAGGGGTCTTGTTTTGCTCGGTCACACCAGTGTGAAGCAGGAGTAGCTCCACTGGTGTCAATGAAATTGCACCAGTGTAACAATGGGGTGAGTGAAAGAAAATCCAGATTGAATGTGGTGTTACTGCTAGGGATGGGCGCCAGACTGATGGCCCTGTCAGCTGGGTCCTGCCTGCTTCACACCTTATGTGATTAGGGGGCTGGAGCACATCACTTGTGAGGAGAGGCTGAGGGAACTGGGCTTTTTAGTTTGCAGAAGAGAAGAGTGAGGGGAGATTTGGTAGCAGCCTTCAACTACCTAAAGGGGGGGTTCCAGGGAGGATGGAGCTAGGCTGTTCTCAGTGGTGGTAGATGGCAGAACAAGGAGCAATGGTCTCAAGTTGCAGGGCGGGAGGTCTAGGTTGGATGTTAGGAAAAAGTTTTTCCCTAGGAGGGTGGTGAAGCACTGGAATGGGTTACCTAGGGAGGTGGTGGAATCTCCATCCTTAGAGGTTTTTAAGGCCCGGCTTGACAAAGTCCTGGCTGGGATGGTTTAGTTGGGGTTGGTCCTGCTGTGAGCTGGCGGTTGGACTAGATGCCTCCTGTGGTTCCTTCCAACCGTAATCTTCTCTGATTCTGTGATTGTGTTGTCATTTGCAGCTGTGTGTCTCACTCCTCTCTTTAGTCCCACATTCAGCAGCCTGTGAAAAGCAAGAGAGAGCAACAGCAAGTCCCACGTCAGGAAATGGGAGCCCAGAGGAGCGGAAGTTGCCTATTTGTTTAAGGTGCAGGCGCGTGATGTCAGTCCGCTGCCTGTTTGTATTGCTTTAGAATGTCCATGTGCGAGCAGAGTATATAAAGTCCCTTCATTGTGCTGGGGGAGTGTCATGCTGTTTGAAGCTGAGGTGGGAAAACACAGAACCGCAGATGGAACCTGCTTTCGGCATGAAAGATTTTTTTCAGCTATTTATGATAATTAGTGGGAAACGTTTCAGATGATTCTGTAATGAAGCCGGGCAGAATGTTCTGGCTTTGTTCCTTTGGAACCATTAAAAATCCCCCTTCTTTGGCTTCATTAATGCAACTCGGAAAAGGCACAATGGAATAAAAGTAACTCTGGGCAGAATGGAACGCCCCTTCCCCCCTTCTATACAGAGACCTTTGTGGCTGAGATTTTCTGGGTTATAAACCTCAGTGCTTGTAATGTTCATGTGAACACAGCAGAATCCTGTGACTAAGGTTATCTGGCATCTCTAGTGTGTGTATTAATGTGTCTAAGATGTGCCATGTTCAGAAATGCTCAACAGAAAACAAAGGACCGAATTTAAAAAAATTAAAAAGAGCAGCCGTGATGCAAAATGCCATTAGTCAACTTTTGCAACAGTTGCTTTTCTGAAAGCAGTTGTTCTGGGCAGACACAGACAGGACCATGTCTAGTGTCAAAGATTGCTGAGGCTTGAAGGAATGTAGGGGGATTCCATACCTGGGCAGATGGGAATATGAAGTTGACTCCCAAGGACATTTTTTTTTTTTTTTTTTTAGAAGGGTTGAATCATTGCGTTCAATGGACCAGATCCTGTCCTGCTTACTCGTATCAAATAGTCCTTTACTCTGTAGCTGGGTGATGATGTGTCTTCTGGTTTGATCATTATTACCAGGGGAATTATTCTCTGGCATAAATGATCAAAAGCATGTTTGTCCCCATGGTATAATGCAATAGCCATACACCTAGTGAAAGGATTGCCCCAAGAGTGATGTGTAAAGAGGTTACTCAGTTTAAGGTGGCCTACTAAAGTGATGAAAAAGGGGGAAATGCCTACAGCTTTTAGCAAGACGATCTTATCTTGACAGCAGGATTTTATTTTCTTTCTTTCAATCTTTCTTTTTGCAGTGGTTATAACTTCCAGTGGGGAAGAGCTGGGCTCCTGGACTGGGATGACACAGGAGGTTGCAATGGAGAAAATTTCTTCAGGACTGTAGGTGAAGGAGGATAAGAGAGAAGGAGCCTGGGAAGGGAAAATTGAACAAATCTATGCAAGACCCTGTATCCAAACAGAGGCAAACTCGGGGGTGTTTGAAATCCACATCTAGGTCTGACTGTTGTGACGCAGACCCTTGGATAACACGTGTCACAACCTGGCACGGCCTCCTCTGAGACACCAGTCTGTTGTGAGTGGACCCAACCACTGGTCCTCACATGCCTCTAAGCCAAGGCTTTGGGCAGTGCCAGCTCAATGTCCCTTGCTCTGGGTCTCTAGGGCCCAGACCCAGGCCCAGACTCAGACCCGTTTTCTGAGCCCTTCCTTGGGATGTGGGACTTCACAGACCAGCTGTCCCCAGGCCCTGGGGCCAGTGCTGTAGACCTTCCCCCCAACCCCCATCACTTATTCTCCTCCTGACCTCCACCTAGCTATGGGCACTCTGGGTTTCTAGTTTAACCCCTTTGGGGACAATGTGTCTGGAAGGCAAGGAGCATAGGCTCAGCCAAGGGCTTTCTTAACCACAGACACTTTACTCTTTAAAAAGCACTAGAGAGTTACAGATCTTTGCAAGATGATAAACCCTGAGACACCACGAGTCTGAGTTCACCCCTTCTCTGAAGCCGAAGTTGTGTCAGTGCCTCAGTCTGGGCCAGGTCGCTCCTGCCTGCTCTCCCTCCAGCCAGCTCTTTTTGCATGTGGTGGTGGACAGCTCCACTCCACAAAGAACCGCCTCCCCCCAAATACAGAGCAGCATTGTCCAGTGATTGGGGCACTAGCCTAGGACATGAGACCTGGGTTAGAATCCCCGCTGTGCCGAACACTCCCTGTGTGACCATAGCAAGTCACTTAGGCCCAGTCTCAAATAGGGGCCTAACTCCCACTGATTTCAATAGGGGTTAGGTACCTAAATATCTTTGAGGATCTGGACGTTAGTCTCTGTGTGCCTCTGCTCCCTGTCTGTACAGTGGGTTTTCTTGTACTGACCGGCCTTAGGAGGCTGCTGTGAGGAGAATGACTTTAAGGTTGTGAGGTGCTCAGATACTCTGGTGACTAGGGCCAGGTAAGCGCTGTAGATGGACTACAATCTCTATCCCTTTTTGCCATGTACCCAGGCTGAAAAACTCCAGCCCTTCCCCCCTCTCAGGCTTCTGCGTAGAGAGTCCCTGGTTCCATGGGGTGAGCCAGCAGATAACCCAATCAAATTGGATGGCTCTGGATTGCTGTGTGGTAGCGTCTCGGCCGTAGTCATTCAAGTAGGTCCAGGTGTCCAGCAGCTTTCCTGGGCCGGGCACCTGTCTGGAGTGTATTACAATAAACTGCCTGGGACACGGTGTTCATCACCTGGAGGTTACAGGACAAAACGGAGCTCACAGTTTGACCCAGAGCTATCCTGCTTTGTCATAATATGAATTCATAATTATGATCGATTTTAGAAACACAGTCATACTGACGATCTGTTTCTATTGCACGTGGATCTCACGTCAGGGCTGTGATCTGATCCGGGATACGGTGCCTTTAATACCGAACACTTTACAGACTATTGGAATTGTTTCACTGAGCAGTGACATGCAATCACCTCTAAGATGAAACATGGCAGCCATTTGCCATGTTAGAAAAACTCTTACAAGTTTTGGTAAGCCTGCTAGTATCCAGTGTAAGTCCTCAAACAGCGGAGAAAGCAATGTCTGGAAAGTTAGGTTACGATGTTTACATTGCTAACTTTATCGGATAGGGATTGCCCTTCCCAACGTGTATTGCGTGTGATCTAGTAGGCACACACTAATTGGGATCCATTTGGAATCATTTTAGGCTTTAAGACCACCCCACACTGTGTCCTGCATTGCACAGATACTTTCATTCCTTGATGACAGAACTTGATTGTGAAAAACTTTAAAACTATCATGAACAATGAGGCTGCCTTAGAGTTATTTCTCTGCTTCTGGGAACTCCTTGGCAGACGGACAATGGACCAATTACTACATAAAATGTGTAGGCTCCTGAGGAGAGGTTAAGGGCTGGGAGCACAGCTTCCTTTGAGCTGGCTCTGCGACTCCATGTCAACTGTCCCTGGTCTTAATCAAGTTATCATATCAACCAATGTCTGTGCCAGTGGGCCCCGTCACTCTTTTCAATGAGAAAAAAATTGCAGGCAAATTTCTAGCAGCAGGAAGTTGGAGCTCTCCTGCGTGGCTGGATGAAAAGTACCTGTAACCTCTGCCCGGCCTCCCTGCTCTCTCCCGCTGAGAGATCGCTTCGAGTTAGCACCATGCTGCTTCTGAAGCCTGTCCTTTAGAGGTAGCTGCGGAATGGACGGGGAGAGAGCAGGCTATTCTTTTCTCCTAGATAATACACTGAGTGCAGTGGCAATAGCAGCAGCACAATGTGGCCAATTGTGTCTAGACTGGAATTTGTGACTCAGTTTTTTGTTTGGACAGGTCCTGAAGTTCCTCTTAAATTATGATGCCCATTCTGAGGTGCAAGTCCATTAAAACAATATTTTAGTGAGCAAGCTCTGGGGGTGAATGATTGATTGATTTCCTTTTGAGGATCGGAGCTGAAATATCTGGGCTATTGACCCCCTGGGAAGGAATATTTAGGTAGGTTGGGTACGTGAGTGGGTGTCCAAATGAACTGCGAGCAATTCACATGGTGATGGAGATGGGTCCGGATCAGAATGCTGGCTCCAGCCCGCCTGACTTCGGGAAGTGCGTGTGTTCAGAACCTGCATCTGAATTTTGCAGTGCAGATCTGACTCCACAATTGGCTGAACCAAACACGAGCAAGGTTTGGAGTTTTGGAAATCTGCATTCTTGACATTCGAAGGTCTGAGTCTTAACCTGTCCAAAGCACAGAGTTTTCACAGCGGTGTGAAGCTGAGAGTCCTTAATAGCTTCCTGGCAGCACTGGAAATGCTCTTTGCAGAGAGAGGGATGCAACGAACTCAGGGAATCAGTCTGGCCAACCTGTGGCTGGAGGATCCCCTGGCTGGCCGGTAGTATAAATAAGCCGCTGTTGGAGTAGGAGTTGCTGTTAATTGTTTTCAGCACCCTGAAGTGTCCGAGGGACACGGGAAGATGCGGGCTGGTGAAATAACGAGCAACTGTAGCTCCGTCAGCAGTCCTCCTTAGGAGATGCACCTCGCAGCATGTCCTGAAGGTCATTGAGCCTGGCTGGGCTGGACTGGACTGGGCCAGAGCCTGTGAGGTAGGTGGGGACTCTGAGAGGTGAGGTGACTTGCCGAAAGCCTGCTGGTTAGTCCATCTGTCCATCCATCCATCCTTGTCTCTGAAGGACCGATCTCTGTGAGAGCTAGGCACTGAGATCAGGGGGGGTCAGGCTGAAGAACCAAGAACAGAACCCAGAACTCCTGATCCCCCTCGCCTTTGCCTCTCCACACAGGCCTGCTCCCGCCAAGCAGACGGGAACGCCGTGGGATGTGCTGTGAAGCTGAGCCCTTTCTGCTGAGGGGCCTGGCTCAGCTGGGCGCGTTATCACCCCCACGCGGACAAGCTAAGCATATTCCCTCTCCCTCTGCCGCTTTTTGGCCTACGCTTGCTTTCCAGCAAATTATTCCTATAAGCTCTCTCCAGTGGCCAGAGACAAAAGCTCAGGTATGGAGCCTTGGCGTGCTCCTGACCTTTCCCATCCTCGGGCAAACATGCAGCAAGCAAGAGAAGGGAGCACAAAGGGGACCCCAAGCTGGTTGGAGCAGTGACCCTGCCTTGCCACAGCTACCTGCTGCTCCAGACAATGGAGCCCACGTCCCAGGGCCTGCCTTCCGCGAGGATGAAAAAGGGCCTGAGATGATAATGAGCCCAGCTACCACTGCTCTCTTCAGAGAACCGAGTCAGCTCCTGGGGAAGGAAAAAACCCCTCTTGGATAATAAAGAAGTAACAAATGAAGAATAAAAGCCTATAGAAGGCGTCTTAACCCAGCCAAGAAAAAAACTGTCAACATCTGTGGGGCTGTCTGCAAAAACAGAGCAAACCCCTAATGAATCCCCTCTAGAAAAGGCATTCACTCGAGGAAAGGCAAAAGGCTACGTTTGTCTACGGAGGCAGAAAGATTTTGATGAATCTGCCCTTTTCCTTTCCAGTGCAGTTGAACCAAGCACTAATGTTCATCTTCAGCTTTATTAAAGAATGGGGGGCGGGGGGAAGGAGCAGCTTGAACGGAAAGTTTATGAGGAGGGTGGACTTAGGGAGCCTGGATAGATGTCTGCATATTGAGGCGAGGAAGAAAAGCAATGGGTATTAGAGAAAATACTGTTTAACAAGAGTTTCTTTACACAGCCCATTTGGAGGGAGACTGGCATTCCAATAAACGTAATCCTCTTAGCACCGACTTAAACGTGTTTGTACAAAACAGGGAAATATAATATGAATGGAATAGTCACTTTTGCTAAAATACTTAATAAAAAGACAAAAGTTCTTTATTTTGATCTTCAACTCCTATTCAGGGCTGGGGCACAGCAGATGTTTTCTCAGAAGACTGTTTAAAAAAAAAAAAAAAAAGGCAAAGAAAAGAAAGAAAATCAGAAAATAACCTTCCAAACTCACTCTGCTGTGCAGAATCTTGGGTTATTTTATAAACCTGCTGCTTATCTGCAAGGAAAACAAGGCTTTATGCCGCCTCTGTGGTTTCTGAACTATAATCTAGCAGCTATATTTTTGAACCTATGGAACTTTAGGAGGAATATTTGGTAAAGAAATCACAGTCTTGGTGGAAATATGTGTGCAATTTTCTTGTACGTCTCTTGGGGTTGTTTTTTTGTTTTGTTTTGTTTTTTTATGCACAATAAATATTTAGTGATGGCCCCAAACTGGAAATATTGAATCCTCTACCAACCTGTGTGTGGATTTCAAACTGATTAGAGGGGTATCATCCAGATATCCACTCAAATTCCTAGTGTTCTATTGTTCCTGTTGTGCTGTGATGAATGGAGAACTACATTATGACTCTGACTACCATGCTGAGTATAAACTAATCACAATGTAATTTTCACTGGGTGAGTGGACCCATTTTTTGAGTGAAATGCAGCAAAATTGTACAGATTTTTTCAGAAGTGTAAACAAAAGTTATGAAATGGAAATGCAAAGGCCTCCAGTTTAGCAGCCACTGTTTTAACTCTAAGGAAGTTCTGCTAAACAAAACAAATGCAGATGCCTTTTTAGCTAATGCTGTTGCATTTATGCAATCATAGGCACTTCGTAATGTGTTGGGAAGATGAGTTTTATGTCGCAAATGCAAATCTCAAAAACAATTCTATCAGTCTGTCTAATAGAAGTGTTCATTTGGGTCCCAGGGGAAATAGTTGTTGCAGCTGGTCAAAACAAATATTTCAAGGGAACATTTTTCTGTCAGAATATGCTGTTACATTGGAGTAAAAACTTTTCAGGTCAATTTCAACAAAAATTTTAGCTGAAAATTTTCAAACAACTTGAATCAAAGTAGCATATTTCATTGTGAGTTTATCATTTTGTTTTGAATTAATTTGTCGAACTTTTTAAGCTTCTAATTGAATTGTGATATAGTATTATATATTTAATCATTTGTTTATACACAATATTTAATATACCGAATATTCTGCATTGTATTATATTAATGTTTCAATGTTATCAAAGCAAAACGTGTCAACATTATCAAAACAAAATATTTCAATAAGGTAATGTCAATGTTTCTGAGTTGAAATATTTTGGAATTTCCATTCTGCAGTCAGCGTAGAATTTTCAACTTTCTGTCCCAATCGGACACAAAAAGGAATTTCAAAATGTCAGAACTTCCCATGTGATGGCAGCTCGATTTGCCAATCAGCTCTTGTAGATGTACTGGGGCAAACCTGATCAGGCCTAATATCTCAGGATTTGCAGCTGTGTGTTTTTTCCCACTGGTTGGTGTGTCTAATGCCTCAGGGAGCCATTTATGGGGCTAACACAGCAGAAGATCTGGTCTTCTCATGGTGTTTCCACCACGCAGGAGCTGCAGTGTGATGAAAAGACAATTAATGGGATTCCTACAGCTGTGTGAATCCGGAGTGAGCCAAAAGAGCCTGTGTAAAATTAGTGCACATGAGATGAGAATTAGGCCCCATATCTCATGTTATTCTGGCCCTATAAATGGCACGCAGAAACATAGGCCACAAGTACCTGAAATGCGAATTCTAGTCCCCATGTACATCGCTAATTAACAGAGCAACCAGCTAATGCATTGCATCGTCCCCCCATAAGCATGCTTGCCACCTTGGTGCTTAAAGCTTATGGAATTAGCTCTGGGAGCCCTAGTCGAGCGTGTAACGTGATGGTGGCCGACTGGCAGGTGACTAGGTGCTACAAGGCTTTACACAGAACCTCTGGGGTATGGTTCGAGGGATATCGGTGGTGCCTTTTTGAAGTCAGGCTGGTCTTTCTACAGGGCAGGCACCATGGACAGTAGCCACGTGGGACCACTCCCTTCATTGCTGTTTTTAGTCTCTGCTTGCCCCCCGCAGGAGTATTGCTGGGAATAGACGACTCTTCGTTGGTGCTGGTGAGTCGCCATCGGTGCAGCAGGTTTGTTCCCAGACTGGCCGATGACTATTGCTGCAAAGGTCGGCTCTCTCTCTGGGTGTAGCTGCGCCATGTAACTGGGGAGAGAAACCTCCTCTGGACACTCTTCAATTTGTCCACAGCTTTTCTGCAGTGGGGTGCCCAGAACTGAACAAAGGCCTCAGCAGTGCCGGGTAGGGAGGGCAGTGACCTCCTGTGACTTACATACGACACTGCTGTTAATACACCCGTGATGGGGTATCCACCCCACACAAGCCCTGAAGGGGTTAATGTGGTTAACGGGACTAATTAACTGCCCTGGCTGCACCTGGAGGAGGAGCCAGGGAGCAGGGATTAATTAGACAAGGCTCAGCTGGATGGGAACAGGAGAGGCCTGTCTAAAGCCCAGTAGCTGAGAACAGCTGGTCACTCCCTGGGAGAATGGAGATGTGTTTGGGATTATAGAGGGTAGCCTACAGTTATGTCCTGGGAGGAGGGAGTTTGGTCTGGCAAACCCAGAGAGCCAGAAAGATTGGAAAGGCTCTGGGGAAAAGCAGCAACTTATGGGGTAATGCGGACACTGGCTGCTGACGAGCGGGTCCTTGCGCTGGAATCTGGAGTACAGGATGCGCCCGGGTTCTCCTACCAGCTGCTGGGGAAGTGGTGCAGACCAGGCAGTGGAGAGCGGGCTGCCTGGGACACTTCACCCCAAAAGACTTTGATACCCCAAAGGATGGGGAAGACTATAATGACCTGGCTTGGAGGGCCAAGTCACGAAGAGGAAGCTGCAGCTCCTGGAGTGAGAGGGGGGCCGCAGGGTGAAAGACGACGATGCGTGGAGACATTGCCAGAAGAGGGTGCAGCACCCGGAGGGAGCTAATCCCCACTGCAGCCGGAAGGAGGTGCCCTGGGGCGAGTGGACCCCATAACAACCCCCCAGAATGATTTTGCAGCTGCATCACATTCGTTGACTCGTATTTAATATGGGATCCAGCAGCAGACCCGGGTCCTTTCCAGCGCTACGGTCACCTCGCCGCTTATTCCCCATTTTGTCGTTGTGCGTTCGATTTTTCCTTCCTACCTGAAGTACTTTGCACTTGTCTTCATTGAATGTCATCGAGTTGATTTCAGACCTCTTCTCCAATTTGCCAGGGTTGTTTTGAATTCTAATCCTGTCCTCCAAAGTGCTGCTGCTCTCGCTCCTTCCTTTCCTTAGCATCACAAAATCTACCATTTCATGCGCCCTGTCACCCAACTTCCCTTCCACCTTTGGATTTGCAACCACGTCCTCCCCGTTGGTCACAGTCAAGTCTAAAAGGGCTGTCCGCCCGGCTGCTTCCTCCGCTGTCTGAAACAAGCAGTCCGCAACACATTCCAAGTCTGTCCCACAACAGCTAGAGACCTTGTGCCACGGTGTCAAAACCACCAACACTCACAGAGGCACTGAGAGTCTGCAACTGGCGTCAGACTAGTGGGGTCCATTGGGACAGTTTAATCAGAACCAGCAGCATGGTCTAAGCTTTTCCAGCACGTCCTGCTCGGGCCTGGGGGCGGGCGTGTGTCCTCCTTCTCTGAGCGCCTCTTCCACTCCTCGCACTGCCGCCTGATGCTGGCTCTTGTCATGGGCACGTCTGCTCCTCCTGCAGCGAGCATGGGCTGCTGCCGGTCGCAGGCTGCATGTGGAGCGGTCGCTGCTCCTCGCGATACATCCTGCTCTTTGCCCCTTCCCGACTGCAGGATCCCGGTTTCCATTGACTCCTTTTCTCCGGACTTGGCCTCCCTCAGACCCCAGCCCCGGGATCAGGCCGGTGTCTATGCAGCCATGTCCCCAGTGACGTGCTGTGCTGTAGCCCTAAGCAAACTGCACTAGAAAGGGCCAAATTCAGGCTCAGGGTGAACAAGTCCAACTCCTCTGAAGTCAAGGGAGTGGCACCTGCTTAACTAGCCCCTGGTTCTTGTTCTGGGGGGGCCTCACTCAGAGTGGCTCTGCATCTGGCCCTCATCCCGCGTTCTGGGCGGGCAAGTGGCGGGTGTTCCCTGGAGGAAGAAAAGGACTTTGCTAGGGTCTGTTCCAAGTCCTTCCTTCCATAGCTCCCTCGGCAAACCAGGGCGGGGCTCCCCTGTCCCCCTGATCACACTGGCACCGCTGGCAGCTGCCCCTCTGACACAGCGGGGGCTGCAGAGGTGGTGAAAAGGGTAAGTGGGCTCTGCTCTCCCCCAGAGGTGGCTGTGGTCCCAGTGACCTGCGTCTCCTCCTCCTGACTGCAGGGTCTCCGGGAAGCGGGGGAATTCCTCAGGGGCAGAGCCAAGCAGCTGCTTCCTGACTCAGTTACGGCTTGTCCGTGTGACATGCGACACAGGTGCGAAGCGTGTTTGACAGGGCAAGAGGCCCGGCAGGCAGAGGAGACCAGGCTGAATTTCAGCGTGGGACCCTGTTCATCACACAAGCCAGACCCTCAGCTGCCGTGCCTCGGCGCAGCTCCACGCCAGCTCGGGCCCCAGCCCATTCAGCCCGTACTACCAGCTGTACTGCGCTGAGCCAGGCTGCCCGAGCTCATTCTCTGCCCCGCTGGACAGCCCCAGTTCCAGGGGCTTTACAGCGCTCTCTGCAGCCTAGGGAAACCTTTTCAAACCGGCAGCTGGATTAGAAAACCAAGCCCCTTCTTTACGCTACGCTATGGAAAAAAGGGACTGACCAGGGTATCATCCATCGCACAGACAGGAGGCCTGCTGGCTTGTCCCCAGGCAGTACAGATCCTCACAGTGCCAGTCAGCCACTGGGATTTCCACTGTGCACGGGGGAGACTGGTCTGCACTCTGACGGACCTGGGGGTGGGCCCAACCCTATTTCCACTGAAGTCGATGGGAGTTTGGCTTGGATTTCCCGGGGAGCGAGATCAGGACTGAGAGCTGTGCTTCCTCTATGTGCCAGCAAAGCACTATGCACCCACAGGACGCTGCATAAATAATAACAGCAAACTCACGGTCAGTGACATTTCCAGCCTGGGTTTTCTGTTACTCATCCCCCCGGATACCCATGGCCACTACGCAGAAAACTGCCTTTTCCTTTGCGTGCACCATCGATTGATGTATGTAGGTTTCGAAAAGCACCTCTCTGGTTACCTGTCCGCTGCCACCTGGCATAGCCGAGAGAGAGCAGAGTGAGAACGGCTCCTGCCCCACGGCACAGAGTCCTGGCATCTGCCTGGGGCCGATGAGACACAGCTGCACAGTTCTGGTCCCAGCCAGGGGAGGTCAGTGGCTTCCATATAGTGTCGTACCCTCCTTCCCCTCACCCCCCCGTTACTGAATATGTTGTGGGCCCCACTTAGGAGCCTATTTCTGAGACTCTGCTTGCAAGCATCTGGCTCCACACCAGAATTTCAGTGTGGAGGGGGTTTCCTTCAGCCGTACACCTGCCCAAGGTGGTATTGCGGAGAACCTGAACCCAGCTCAATGCTTCGCACACCTGTAACGTGGGGTGATGTGCCACAGGTCACATACCACGTGTGCCTGCGCCCAGAGGTCTAGTGGGGAGGGAGTAGGATGACGTGTGCCTTCGCCTGTCGCTTCCTGTCGTAGACACTGGGAGCCAGGAACATGACACTGTTTGACCCAAACCTCCTATTTGAATAAATAAACCCCTGCCGCCATGCCCCTCCTGGGAGGAGGCTGCCAACAGATCTGAAGCAAGCCCATAGGTTAAAGGGGGGAAGTGCACAGCATCTTCCACCGCGCTCGTGGCAGCTGGCAGACCTCGGCACAGCTCAAAATGCCACGCTGGGGATTCTGCGAGGACCAGACGCTGCTGCTGCTGCTGCAGCAATCCCGGCTCAGAAAATCTCTTCCTCCACTTGACATTTAGGACATTGTGAAACCAGAGGCAGTGATTACTCCTCTGCTGGGGGAAACAGGCCCTGCCACGCCGCTGCCCACAGCCCGCAGATTTTTCTCATTTAAATGTTTGTTTCTCCTGGCTTGGAAAAGCAGCAACAGATTTCAAGAGAGAAAAGGGCCCCGCCGTTTACTGGAGCGCAGCGGAATTAACACTGCCGTGCTCAGATCGTCTCTCCGTTCTTCTTCACCAGGCAAACCCCGCGCCTTGGTGCCAACAACCCCCTGCCTGAACGGGGCAGGATGAGACACCCCCTGCCCCCCATCGGTTCTAAGGGACTGTGTCTTGGTCGGATGTGCGCTCTCAGACTCAGGAAGTGGGAAAGGACACGTCCAAAACTGCTTCTCTTGCAGCAGCCCAAAAGCTCCAGGCTGCTTGGTTAGGGGCCTCCGTTGGACACTGGACTGGCCTTTCGGCTCTTAATGACCCTTTGAGGAGCGGTTCTTCTTAAAGAAATGCCATGGGGCAAGTCGTCCTGGGGGTGTGAAGCCATGGGCTAGGGGGCCCTGTGTGCTCTGCTTGGCCAAGGGAGGGGAAGCCATGACTCCAGGGCACCTTCTGCAGGGGGCTTTGTTGGCACCTGTAACGTTATCTCACTTCCTGCCATTTCTGAGCTAGACAGACAAAAGTTAGACCCGAAAAAAAAAAGGCTTTAAATCTACAGATGAGCTGGAAGCAGCTCCCCGGGACTTTGAGAAAGTTCGGATCCTGAGTCGAACATCCTGCCTGGGAGCTCTCTTTCTTGCCCTCGGATGCGGTGAGCTAAAGGCTCAGAACCAAGCAACCCTTCCCCAGGTTTTGGGGCTCAGACCCAGCTCTGCTTCAAACCCGTGTGCCAAAATAATAGTTCCTGCCAGGACCAGTCAGCTGACGGTGTCGTGTCTGCCAGCTGGTTGGGGCGGGTGGTGAGGATGTGGGTTTATTTTCAAGGGAACATATCAAAGCCAAATGTTGTGTCAGCCAGCTATGCAGTGGCCAGACACCAGCAGAACTCTGGTGTGTGTCCTGCACACCACTCTGCTTCCCAGACACTCCCCCAGCCCACGAGGGCTGTTTGGAAAATGGTGGGCTTTTTCCTGCAGAAAATTTCAATGTAAATGGAGAAAAAAATTGTTTTCTTCAAAATTTTCTGTAGAAAATTTCCACTTTTGTTTAAAAAAAAAAAAAAAAAAATGTATATTTTTTGCCAAAACCCAGAAGTGTCTGGTTGTTGGGCAAAAAGCTTTAAATGAAAGCTGAGTGCTTTCTGTGGAAAGCAGATACTGTCTTGAAAAAAAAGTTGTCATCAAAAATCCATTTTGCCATTGTAAAATATTTTTGAGCGAATATTTCCTCTCCGCCGCAGTCGCTAGGCAGCAGCTCTCCCAGAGGGGCCAAGGGCGCTGCCTTAGGCCGACAGGGATGGAAGGCGGCTCTGTGGAGATTGGACTGACCGAGAGCCCCACGGACATATCAAGTTGCAGGGCTCCGATGTGGGTTTTGAACACTCGGAAGTGTTTGGAGCCGTGCTGTGGATTGATGCCTCGCGCTCTCACTAGCAGAACCTGTCTTGGTGGGGTGTTTTCAGTCCCTCAGTCTGACCCGACTGAAAAGCCCCATTAAGATGCAGGCTGACATGCTTGGCATTATTAGCTGGCCATGTTTTCGTTTAGGAAAGTGCCTAACCTACATCAGCAACATGGCTCCAAACGTGTCTGCCTGCGTCTCCGGGGGGCTTGTCGGTCATGGTAAGTTCACTCGAGTGTGTGAAAGTGCCCGATAGGACCCACCCTCCCAGCCCAGCCATGCCAGACTGGGGTGTGCTGGCCTGCAGGTTTGCTGGACGTGGCATTCCGCGGGAAGGTCACAAGGAACATTCCCGGGCTGAGTTCTTTTCCCCCCGGCTGCGCCGCTGAACACTTCACGTTCACAGGGATTCTTTTTATTTCCGTTGCAGGGAATGTTTTCGAGTGCATAGAGCTTGTCCTGCTCTTCCTTAACTCCTCTTTTTCAAATGAAAAACTGTACTTTCCCCCTAAGACATTTCGCTTAGCGATCAGCTCAAGGCAGTAAAACCTGGGCCCAGGACCCAAAGCCCTGAAGGTAAAGGGCACATGGCTCAGGCCTTTATAAATAGAGAGCATTTGGCAGCACGGGATCGAATTCTGGCTTCAGCTTTCAGGAATCTCCCACCTACTTCAGCCGTGAGGCGCTGGGACGGTTGGTTCGGGCCTGTCTGTAATTTCACCCGTCGGGCTGCCCCAGCTCTCCGAGCTGGACCTGCCCAGAGAGAGCTGAGCCAGGGCAGCGCCACGGTGTCTCCCCGGCCTTCTGCCCCAGCCAGGAAGTGTCACGTTGCTCAGGGCGGGCCCCTGAGTGCAGTCTGGCCTGCGGGGGGGAAGGGGGTCCTGTGCGGGGTGGGGGTGTGCTGACTGACAGGGTCGGGTCAGGGCAGGCCTGCGAGGGGGCCCTGCCTCTGTCAGCTGGCGCGGGTGAGGAATGGCTGGCTGCCTGCCCTGCCTTGCTTCTCATCTGACATCTAATTCCTTGTTATCAGCCAGCTGGGCGGTAAACAGGCCGCTGTGGAGAGATGTCGCTGCCGGGGGCGCGGGATCGGCCTCGCGCCCGGGGAGCAGGCGGCTCAGGCTCCGGCAGCGACGGGGAAGGCTTGAATCTTGTGCTTGTGATGAAAGGTTCAGGGTGAGGAGCCCTGGGGACAGAGTTGTCCATTCACCCTCAGCCCCGGGAATGCCAGCGTCCCCCCTCCCCGACACCGCTGGGCATCGTGCACAGTTGCCGCCCCTTCCTGCCTCCAGGGCTGAGAGGGTTCGGGCAGCCCCCAGCTGGGAGCCGGCAGGGTGTGTGATGTGAGCCTCTGTCGGCTGGGGACTGGACTGAGGCCACCAAAGCGCCACCAGCCTGCAGTATCGACTGTGTGGGACTGGACTTGACAACGGCCACTCGGGGTCAGACCAGTTGACCAGCTAGCCCAGTATCCTGTCTGCCGAGTGGCCAGCACCCAGTGCGTCAGAGCAGGCAGTTATCCAGTGATCCATCCCCTGTCGTCCAGTTCCGCCTTCTCGCCGTCAGAGGTACAAGGACCCCCCAGCATGGGGTTGCATCCCTAACCAGCTTGGATAATTGTCATTGATGGACCTATTCTCCATGAACTTATCTAGCACTTTTGTGAACCCTGCTATATTTTTGGCTTTCACAACATCCCTGGCAATAAGTTCGACAGGCAGATTGTGTGTTGTATGAAGAAATACTTCCCCCTGGTTCATGTGTTATGTGAAGGGGTAAATAACACTTCCTTAGTCACTTTCCACCCCAGCCATGATTTTATAGACCTCTGCCATATCCCGCCCGCTTAGTCATCTCTTTTCTAAGACGAACAGTCCCAGTCTTTTTAATCTGTTTTCATAACCCTAAGCATTTTTGTTGCCCTTCTCTGTACTTTTTCCAATTCTAAAATATCTTTTTGAGATGAGCTGACTAGAACTGCAGGCAGTATTCAAGGTGTCACCGTACCATGGATGTATATCGTGGTATTATGATATTTTCTGTCCTATTATCTATCCCTTTCCTAATGATTCCTAACATTCTGGTAGCTTTTTTGACTGCCACTGCACATTGAGTGGATGTTTTCAGAGAACTGTCCCCAATGACTCCACAATCTCTTTTCTGAGCGGTAACAGCTAATTTAATCCCCACCATTTGATATGTATAGATGGGATTATGTTTTCTGACATGCATTACTTTGTGTTTATCATCATTGAATTTCATCTGCCATTTTTGTTGCCCAGTCGCCCAGTTTTGTGAGATCCTTTGCAATCAGCTTTGGACTTAACTATTTTAATTTTTTATCCTCTGCAAATTTTGCCACCTCACTGTTCACCCCCTTGTCCAGATCATTTATGAATATGTTGAACAGCACTGGTCCCAGTACAGACCCCTGGGGGATCCCAATTTACCGCTCCAATGTGAAAACTGACCATTTATTCCTTCCATTTGTTTCTCGTCTTTTAACCAGTTACTGAGCCAGGAGAAGAGCTTCCCTCTTCTCATGACTGCTTACTTTGCTAAAGAGCCTTTGGTGAGGAACCTTGTCAAAGGCTTTCTGAAAGCCCAAGTACACTACATCCACTGGATCACCTTGTCCACATCCTTGTTGACACCCTCAAAGAATTCTGACTGATTGGTGAGGCATGATTTCCCTTCACAAAAGCTGTGTTGATTCTTCCGCAACATATTGTGTTTATCTATGTCTGATAATTCTTTTTTAGAGTAGTTTCTCCCAGTTTTCCAGGTACTGACGTTAGGTTTACCAACCTGTCATTGCTGGGATCGCCTCTGGAGCCTTTTTTAAAAATTGGCGTTACATTAGCTACCCTCCAGTCATCTGGTGCAGAGGCTGATTTAGGTGATAGGTTACATACCACAGTTGGTAGCTCTGCCATTTCGTATCTGAGCTCCTTCAGAACGACTGGGTGAATCTCATCTGGTCCCAGTGACCTATTACTGTTTAATTTAACACTTTGTTCCAAAACCACCTCTACTGACATCTCGGTCTGGACTTGAAGCAGCACACCGTATTCACAGTGAGCAGAACTCGGTGCTCTGGTTAGCAAAAGGATCCAGGAATCCATTGTTTTAAAAATGTGACCAGCTCGAGTGAGAAGCAGAGAAGATATTTTCTAACAGGGTCTCCTGATGAGCGCCCATAAGACTGCAGCGGTTCTATGCATGGCAGAATCACAGTGTTTGTCAGCCTCCAAAGGCTCTGTTCGGATATGCACCTCAGAAGCATACAGTAAACGTCTACATTGCTAGACTGGGCTTTCTCCGGGGCTGGCTAGGAATGCTATGGGAACACTAGGGCCCTGTGCTGACTGAGCGTTGCTCTAGTTGCAGTGCAGTGTGCTCCAGTCAGTGTCCGCGCTGGGAGCAGCGGCTCTGGCTCAGTGGTTTGCTGCTGAAGGACACTGTGTGCTCGGTCTGTATATATGTGATGGAGGTTCATTCAGAACCCTACCAGCAGTGGAAAAAGACCTGTTTGTACCTGATTCAGAACAGGGTAGGTAGGCTGCTGCCTACCCTGCCTGCTTTCCAGTCTCTGCTGACTCTGGGGTGTTAAGGAAAAGGATGGTCTGGTGGTTAGGGCACAGGACTGGAAGTGAGGAGCCTTGGAGTTCAGAACTTGCTCTGCCACAGACTCTCTGGGTGGACTTGGGCAAGTCACTTATGATTGTCTGTGTTGACTTTGTAGTGTTGGCTGGTGTGATGTGCACTCATGCTCTCTGCTGGACAGAGCTATAGCCATGGTTCTAGCTATACGATATGCTGCTAACAGCTCAAGTGCTATGGGCCTGCACTATCAGAGCATGAGCGGTCTGGGTTCTAGCCCTACTGTCGCCAGGAAGTTCCCAGTGGCCAAAGCATTGCAGCATAGTGACAACAGTGAAATCCGAGGGGCCATGGGTCTGTTGCAATAGGTACATCCCTGCTAGACACAACTCACAGTGCAAGCTGCTGTTCCATGACCTCTGCCCAGTGAGGTCTGTTATGAAACTTCCACTGACTTTAATGGGCCAGGACTGAGCTCTACAAAGACACATTTAAATGATTTTAGTTTATTATATTATGTCCCTAGGCAGCTGCCTCATCCTCACTTAGTCTATGCTGCAGCTGGCCCTTTATCAACAAGTCGCTGTTTTGTTGTTAAAAGTGAAAAACCAATTTGCCACCAGCAGAAGACACCAAATCATCAGCTGTGAGAGGCGCAGAAGTGGAGTTATTCTCCACGTCTGTCATCACCTCCTCCAGGCCCTTAAGGCGCCTTCCCCCACTAAGTGAAAAACTAAACAAAGAAGGTTTATTCCCAGCAAATCACATTTACTTTTCCGGAGATCACTGAAGCACTTACAGCTTCGTATTGCTCTGAATCGGAACAGGAGATCTGCTCGGTTTAGCAACGGTGCTATTGTTCTTTAGCATAAAGCAAAATTGGCTTGTCACATATTTCCAGCCATCGCAGGAAGTCAATGAAATTGCTCGAGCAAGGCAGACGCTGAGAGCTAGCCAAACAGAAGAGGAGAAGGTTGGGATTTTGTTTACAGTTGCTGTTTTTTCTACTCAGCCAGGCCATAGGGCCAGGGTGCATTTTAAAACAAGCCCCAGTGCGACAGGGCAAACTGCGAGCTTTGTGCAGGCGGGTGAGATGGAGATTGAAGTCGCTGATGATGTGCTGGCTCAAGAGGGGCTGAGGAAACGCCCCAACTCTTAAGAGCACAGGAGCCATGTGCCTGTTGTGGTATTTGTAGGCTTTTCTAAGTGTGTCGGCAGGCGGAAGTGTGCTCTCTTGTTCCCTAGCTGGGAGTGTTGTTCCCAAGGTCTGTGTGTAACAGGCACGTTTTACACAAACCGCATCGTTATTTGACATGGGAACACCACGGTTCGCAATCCAATGAGCCCTCCCATCCTTTGACGATAATGCTTCCAATATACAGTGTGGCCAGCCCAAGCGCTCAGAGCCAGGAGTCAGGGCTGCAGCCAGGTGGGGGTGGGGGGCGCATGGCTGCAAGGACGGGGGGCACCAGCAGCACCGTTAGCTGGGGAGTTGGAGGGGGCAGGACGTCAGGGCCTTGTGCTCCAACGCAATTTGGGTCGCTTGGGCCTGCCCCAGACAGCCCCGAGCGTGGGAGAGCCGCGCCTGACCCCAGGGTGTGATGGGTGGCTGGGCCTCTCTCCCCACAATGGCCAGCCCAGGCCCCTGGGCCCAGACACCCCCTATGGCCATGTAGAGACCTGAGGCTGGGTGTGGGCCTCGGCCACCTCTGCTCCCCGCTGCACAGAGCTGGGGAGCGCAGGCGGTGGAAGGAGAGCGGTGTGACCCCTCCTGTGAATGCCTGGGGAGACACTGCCGGGCCCTCGAGGGGACGCGTGTGGGTTGATTAGAGAGGGATCCCTCTCCTGGCGACAGGAAGGCCCCTGCAAACTCGGCGGAAAGGGGCGCTAGAGAGGGAATGCTGGGGGGCACCACCGAGAAAAGCACCTTTGGCTTGGTGCCCAGTGCAGCCTGAGTCATCCGCCGCATCAGCGGCTCGCCCGCCTCGCCTGGCTGCCCTGGCAGAGGCTGTGCGGCAGCAGCTGGGAGCCAGGCACTCCCCATTCCAGAGTCTGATGCCAGCTGGAGCGAGGGCAGCGCCGGGGCCACAGGGGCCGGGTCGCCCTGTCCCACCCGTCAGAGGAAGCGCTGCTGAAACGTCTCTCCGGCCCGGCGGCCGGGCTGCTGGTGCCAAGGCTTGCACGGGAAGCGAGGGTGGGGCTGAGTGCGCGGAGGAAGAGGAAGAAGCAGCAGGTGCTGGGCAGCTGTTGCACTGACGGGAAGGGGTCCCAGGCAGCAGAGAGCTGCATGTTTCAGGGGCAGGGTGTCGGAGCACACAGCATCTCCAGGCTAAAGGAGGGGAAGCTGTTTCAAGGCCGGGGAAGGAGAAGGGCCCCCCTGTTTGCTTTACCAGCTGACCACACTACAGCAAAGACCCCTTTTGTGCTAGGGGAGAAAGGTGTTTACATCCTCACTCTTGGGGTAAATACAACCTCCCCCCACCCCATAGCAGGCTTCGTCACCGGGGAAACACCCATCTCCTCTCCCCCAGGAATGGCCCCCACTGGCTTGAGAAGGCATTGTCCTCTGGGAAGGCCATCAGCCCATCTAAGGGGGGTGGGGTGGTTATTTACCTTCCTGGCAGGCCTGCCTTTGTGTGCATTGTGTGGGGCTGGGAGATGTGCGCAGAGCCGGTGTTTGCCATTTGGGACTGCAGAGTTTCCGCTTCTCCACATGCTGGGGAGCGGCAGATTCTCTCTCTCTCCGTTCCTTACGCACCTCCCGGGCAGGCTGCATCCTCCTGGCCGGCTGAGCTGCCCTGAAGGATCTTTCCTCCAGCTTTTTGATGTCTGGGACTCGCCAGGTCCTGCTTGCAGGGTCCCAGAAGAGTCAGAGCTTGTTTCCCGTGCTCCGTGTGCTTCTTGGCCAGACTCCCCTTCCCAGCGCCCCAGAGGGTTGGTGCAGTGCGTGTGTGTGTGTGGGGGGGGGGGGGGGTGGGGATTCAGACTGAACGGGGCCCACAGCCAGTCCCGCCAAAGGGAGCCCAACAAGCCAATAAATTGCCCTGCTCATGGCACGTCTGGCTCCCTTCCCGGTCCATGCTACAGGGGCAGAGCTGTGAATTCGTGGATCCTGCCTTACTCCAAGGCGGGCCGTGGTGGCCCCGACTCATCCAAATAGTAGGCTACGTTGCCAAAAAAGGTCAGGCTGCCCAGCCCCTTCTGCGCTAGAACGGCGCTGTGTTCAGGGGCGACAGGCCTGTCTCCAGCCATGTGCTGCTGCAGCGTGTCAGCACTGCTCTGTGCGCCCTGGGTCAGTGAATCCATGCACCGCAGCCGTTTCTGGACCGCAGCAACGCAGCCGGCACCAGCGTGAGGGCCCACATCTTGTTTCACTGCTAGGATAAGGGACACGCAGCCGTCCAAGAGGAGAACATGTAGAACGGCAGCTGATGGGAACATTGAAAATGGGGGTGGGCAGCAATGTGTCGCCAATGAGGATCAGAGACGAGAAATGTTGCTTTCTGGGTTTCCCTCAGTGACTGCGGCAGTGAATCCTGCTGTCTTGTAAGGAGTTTGTCACAGCCTCAGAAACCGGGACAGGACCGTTTAGAAGAGCTGCACTGCAACGGATCGTAACTGAGCGCTATTGCTCTGGGACATTGCAGTTCCATAGTCGGATGAGGAGGCCAGGTGACTCTGTATCCCTGTGCGTGGCGAGAGGTTAAAAAGCTAACTGAAGCTTGTTCATCTGAAAACGTCCTGGAGGACATGCTGCGAGACAGATTTGTCTGCAGTGTTAACGATGAAAAAAGGCAAAGGCAGTTACTAGCAGAAGGGAATGTGACCTGCCCAAAGCGGTAGAACTGGCACCAGTTATGTAAGTAGCAGTGAAATGGTCACAGGAGTTATATTAAGATGACAAGGATAATCAAACTGATTCTGTAAACAAAACACAAAGCAGCAAAAGGGGGTTCAAGCTCCTGACAGGTGCTTCCGCTGTGGGGGAGCTCATTTGGCATCAATTGGTAAATATACAATGGGCCAGTGTCATGAATGCCTCGAGGTTGGACACTTACCCAGGAAATGAAGAGGGGGCAACCAACCTGCGTATCAAAGGTAGGCAGTTAAATCCCCTAATTACAGAGAAGGATGGAAGCAGACAGCCTTTCTCCTGGAGGGGGAAGACGAGGCAGAGGAGGAGGTACCCACTGTGTACTGTACACCAGGGAAGCACGTGGGACCTTACAAAGTAACGGGAGAGTTAAACAATCAGTCAGTACACATGGACATACCAGGATCTGAGTGACTGTGATTAACAAATATACCTATCGGCAGGCCAAGCGGGACTGAGTTCACAAGTAAGACAGGAGTGACACTGTGTACCTGGGCTGGAGAACATTTGTCTGTGAAAGAACCAAACTGAGGGCAAGAAATATTTTGTACAAAAAAGATGTGGACAATTTGGAGAGAGTGCAGCGGAGGGCAACCAAAATGATTAGGGGGCTAGCAAATATAAAAGCCAAATGACCAGATGCAGCAATCTGAGGAAAAAAGGGGGTTCAACATTTGTCAGGCAGAACAAGGATGAAAGAACTCAAACTGAGCTGGCAAGAAATATTTACAGGAGGGTGGTGAAGCATTGGAATGGGTTACCTAGGGAGGTAGAGCCTTACAGGTTTTTAAGCTGAGGCTTGACAACACCAGCACTCCAGGGAGTTCTGGATATTCACCCCACAATTCTTCAAGAAGCGTTAGGGACCTTGGAGGAGGTAACAGCCAGGATTTATATTCAAGATGGGGGCCAGCCAGAACATTTTAATGCAAGATCTGTTCCTTATGCTCCCAGAGAGAAAACAAATCAAGACTGAGTTGGACAGATTGGAATAGACGGGCATCATTTCACCAGTGCCGTGTTTCGGAATGGGTTACCCCTACAGTATCCGTGGTGAAACCCAACAAAAGCAGCCCCATCTCTGGGGATTATACAGTAACAGTGAATCAAGTCTCAGAACTAGACCAGTACCCCATTCTGCGGACAGAAGGCTTGCTTGTCTCGCAGTGCTAGGTGGAGGTCAAAAGTTCAGTAAACTGGACACGTCACAGGCGTACCGACAGATGAGATTGGAGGAGGACTGTAAGAAATTCACCGCTGTGAACATCCTCAAGGGTTTGTAACAATACAATAGATTATCGTATGGAGTATCGTCAGCCCCTGGAATTTTGCAGAGAGCCATGGAAAGATTGTTGAAAGGTGTCGAGGAGATTGTAGCGTGAGGATTGACGATATCCTTCTCAGCGACAGAAGTGACCCTGAACATCTTTCAACAGCGGAGAAGGAACTTAAACGATTGGAAGTGGCGGGAGTTTGCTTGAAACAGAATAGCTGCTTTTTTATGAGACTAGAAGTGATGGACCTGGGATACAGGGGAGACCAGGAGGGAGTTCCCCCTATGGCTGACAAGGTCACAGCTATTGAACAAGCCCCAGCACTCAGGACATGACTGAGCTAAGAGCTTGCTGATGTATGTTAAATGACCATCACAGGTTTCTTCCCAGTGTTTAATATCTTTGGAACCTTTACACCACCTCCTGTGGAAGAAGAGCCATTGGCATCAGGAAAAGAAACGAGAGAGAATTCCAGGAGCCTGAAAAGCTACTCAGATCCTTGGGGTGCCTTGTTCATGTTGACCTGGGTGGAGAATTAAGCCTGTCCTGTGATGCTTCGCCATAGGGGGTGGGAGAAGTTTTGATCCATAAATGGGGAGATTTTAGAGAAAGACCAATTGGATGTGTCTCCAAGACCTTGAATAAAGCTGAACGGGGTTACTCCCAGCTGGAGAAAGAAAGCCTCGCTATTGGTTCTGGGATATGGGAAGTCTTGTACCATCGCAAACCACTGCTGGGACTCCTTAGTGAAAATCAGGGGAGCCGATCATCTCAGCCTTGGGCTTTGACATTAGCTGCTTAAAAAATAGTTCAGAAGGCCAAACATCAGCATGCCAACGCCCGCACCAGCGCGCTAGGTCGGTTACTGTTAGCAGAACAAGCTGCTTGTATGGAACCAGCAGGAGAAACTGCGCTGCTCATGGAACTCTCGGACCAAACTCCATGAAAGGCTTCTCAGAAAAGAAAATGGTCCAGACAGCATCCTATCTTGTTCCTGGTGATGTCAGGACTTACTCTGAGCTCCAGCTGTCGGCAGTGGGATGGAGACTTCCCGGGGCAGGGCAGGAGGATTAGGGCCTATCTTGCGGCACCCTCCTCCTACTGGCCCAGGCTTGGCTCTTGCTGAGTCACTCGCTCCCCGGGTTGGTGCTGTCTGAGCGCTCTCCAGGGACCCCGGCGAGCACTTTCCAGCAGGGTCAGTTGTTTTATTTGAGCCGTCTTAACAAACGCCATCACAGCCTGGCAGACTCTGCCCCCTAAAGTCTGGGCAGCCCAAGCCTGTCCCTCATGCTCACACCAGTAACTCCAGTAACCAAAATGGCCTGGCTCTTACCTCAGAGCCTCATCAGTAAAGGGCCGCGCACAGTCGCCCCTTCTGTCCCTTCAGTTCCAGAAGCAATTCCTCTCTGCAGTAGCGTCCCTGGGGAGCACAGCGCCTGGGCCCTCGGCTTTCTGGGGGGTGTTGCAATTCCTCCCTGCTGCTCTTTTATAAACTAGCTAATTAAGTTCCAGCTCTTCCTCAGGTGCGGGGGTGGGACTCCTCAACCAGCCAGCAGCTGCAGGCTTCCGACCCCAGGGAAAGGTGTTGGTATCCCTGATTCCCTCACAGGCAGGTTGCCTCATAATGCCTACTTCTGCAGTTCTTGCACCTTCCTCTGAAGCAGCTGGTGCTGGCCAAGGTCAGAGACAGGACGCTGGATTAGGTGGCCTGAGGTCTGATCGAGGCTGGCGTTTCCTGTGTACCTAGGTCAGTTCCGGGGTTTGCACCGGCTGCCTCATTTTCCAGCCATTTCTCTCTTTAAGCAAGGGCCTAAGGCCTCTATTGCTGGCACTTTGAGAGCCCTGTGAGATAGCCAGCTTTAAACTCGCTTCACTACGGCACACGGCAATCCGAGAGCAATGCATCACTTCAGAAAGAATTTCCCCTCCGCACTGCTAAGGCCTCAGGGAAAAATGGCCTGAAGCTCAGGGCCTGGCGCCTGGAAACCTCAGCTGCGTTCCCAGCTCTGCTGCAGGCTTCCTGTGTCTTGTGGGGGAAGGCATTTCCCCAGGAGTTCCACCCGCTTGCCTTGGTGGTGGATTAGACCCGGAGAGGGAAAGGGGCCTGATCCAACTCCCAGTGCAGCCACTGAGTTAGACTGGGCCCCTAGAGACTCCGGCATTCACAGACCGAGGCAGCGGAGTTGTTCTGGCTTATGCCTCTATGGATGCCTCTTCATTAGCAAAAAAGGCGTGTTCCTCCCCTGAGTTAGCCCACACAAGGTAGGGCCCCATCTTTGTTCTCCCTGCAGAGGGGACCTGTGTCAGCTTCCTCACCTGTCCAATGGGGAGAATGGTGCTTACCCATGGGCGCTGAGCCGAGTTCTGCCTGGTCTCAGGTACGACTTTAGGGGGCCCGGCTCAGCTCCCACTGAGGGCAGTGAAAAGGCTCCCAACCACCCCAGTGCAGGTCGGGTCAGGCCCTTGAATTGCTTTAATGGCCTCCTGTGGCAGCAGCTTCCAAAGTGCAAAGTAACGTTTCTTTCCTGTGCTCTTTTCCCTTGGAGAGACGTGACGACGGGCCCATTTCAGACCCCGCGTGAGGGGCGCAGCTCTAGCCACGTTGCTCATTTATGCACCTGTGTCGATTTATAAGCTAAAAAGGCCTGTCTAAGGAGACCCTGTCACAAACTGCAAAGCCGAACAGCCCCGGGCCGTCAGACTCCTCTCCTGCCCAGCCTGCCTCTCCCGCCAGCGCCTCCCTCTGCAGCCGTTGGGTTTCAGTGGAACGGCACCTCCTGAACTCGGTCCAGGCGTGACTCCTGCAGCACAGCTCCCTTTCTAGCACGTGGGCTGAGACGCGCTCTTGCTTCAGAGCCAGGCCTGGGAATGCGCCCGGTGCAGGGAAACAGCAGCGGGGTGAGTCTCTTTGGGCGCTGTGTTCCGTCTCTGTCATGAACTCCAGACTCCCTCCGCTCTCTTCCCATCCATTGCCCCTGTGGTACTTGGTGTGTTGGTCACCGGTGTTTATCAGTGTAGGCTGCGTGCGTGTGTCCCTGTGTAGATGCTGTCCCAGCTCTGCGCAGGAAACTGAGACGGCTCTCACGATCGAATGAGTCGACATGACCACAGATTAGCTGAGCAACGAAGGCGCCCAAGCGAGGTTTATTGCGTGCGGCACAATGAGAAATGACTTACAGAGTATCTCTGGGTCAGTTTCATATTGGCGGCGTTACAATGGTCTCGGCCCAAAGGCGGGACTTTCCGTTATCCCCTGGACCGGACGCCGGTATTCCCTCTGACACCCTCTTTTATACACTGTTACATACACTTTTGGTCTGCCCCCTTTCACGTAGGTAGTTGCCACCCTCCTGACGTAGTCTAATACCACCTTTTTCCGTTGATTGGCTGATTTGGGCACTGCCACTCCATGTATCATTTCTACCCATCAAAGTGTCATTGCAGAGAGTTAGTATCTTGGTACCTCTTATACCTACTACATATTTTAGTAATATTTTGCAATCTTACAACCTTGCAGAATCAGCACTTTCCTATACCAGTCTCAGTTAACTTGAGTGACCCCTTATACTTCTGTTCACTCGGTTTTTTCCATTTAGGCCTTAGCCTGTTTTACAGGCCTTAAGCTCTCACTTCTTACTACAGCCCCCATTCTAGATTTACTGGCTCAGCCACACACCCGGGCTACTGGCAGTTTGCAGCAGGGGAGCCTGCTCCTGGCGTTCTTGCTGTCCCTGCCTTACCGGCTGAAGAAAGGCTCTAGCACCTGCAACCTAGCAGGAGTTTCTGGGCCAGCGGGGGCTTGGTATTAGTGTCTGGCACCCTGGAAACGCACGGGCAGCCTCGTGCTGGGGGACGAGGTGCAGGCTAGAGGCGAGAGCAGGGTCAGCCTGCACTCCACCTTGGAGAGCGCGCGCTGAGTTTCGGTAAGTTGTTCCTCAGGCGTATAGTGTACCGGGTTTGCAGCCCTTTGTGTTCCCTGCTTTCCAGGGGGAGCTGGGTGCTGGGGTAAAACACAGTGAGTCTAACGTGATTTACAGCTTGTATGCAACCTCTGGCAACTTCAAAGCCCTCGCAGCCCCAGCGAGCTGGGAATTAAGCAGAGAGACTCCAGCTGAAGAAACCAAGAGTGGCACAGATCACCGTGGAGCGTCCATTGTTCCTTCCTTCACGGACCCCGCTGGACAGTTCCGGGATAATCATCTCTCTCCTTGTGCCTGGCGGGGAAGCCCCAGTGCAAACACAGGGAGCTCGTCAATATTGGTTTTTAAGAAGACTTTTTTTTTTTTTTTTTAAACCATGTCTGGAGGTTTATACCTAAATCCCCTCAGGCTACCGAAACTTCCCTTGGGAATGACAATCCTGGGAGTTTGTGCTAACACCAGCCATTGATTGAAATTTCACGCCCACCTGTTTGCACACAAGGTTTAATTTGGCTGATTCTTCGTGCTCTTTTCCTGCTTAATCAACAGCCCATTGAACTTAATATT
Source organism: Emydura macquarii macquarii (assembly GCF_026122565.2). Taxonomy (NCBI): domain Eukaryota; kingdom Metazoa; phylum Chordata; order Testudines; family Chelidae; genus Emydura; species Emydura macquarii. The sequence goes on along the minus strand of NW_027130866.1, from coordinate 503,026 downwards.
AAAAGAGGAAGAGAGATGGAATTTCCTGAAAGGAACTAGAAGGCTCCAGATTGCAAACCAGTGAGAACAACTTTGAACTAATAACAATAACGTGATTTCTCTGTGTGTTTAAACCCAGGAAATAATATGCTACCCATTGACTTGGAATCTCCCTGCTAAAGAACACCTCTTGGGTGTTAAAATATAGTTATAACCCCTTTCCTACTGGCTGTCCACCAGCTAGTCAGTCTGTCTGTTTCTATGGCCCTTATCGCTGTGCTCGCTGACTACAGTAGTCACAGAGTTTAAGGCCAGACGAGATCATTAGATCATCTAGTCTGATCTCCTATATGTGACAAGCCATCATATTTTGCCCAGCTGCCCCTGTACTGAGCCCAGTAACTCGGGTTTGGCTAACGCGTACCTTCCAGGAACGCCTCCGGTCTTGCTCTGAAGACCTCAGCAGATGGCGACTCCACCATTTGCCTTGCTAGTTTGTTCCAGTGATTCGGCGCCATCGGAACTCCCAGTAGCTGTACCTCAAAGTGCTCGACAGAGTTAAAGAGCCTAGCTGCTGGATTCGATAACAAATGCTAGCAAGCGGAGAGGCACAGGCAGAGCAATGTCCTGTTATTTACAGGAGGCATTTTGCAGTGATTAAAAGGATCTAGGCCTCGCCCCGAAGAATGTACCATCTGTATCAGACCACAGGGGACTGGCGCTCACTGTATTCCAGTTGCATCGGGTAAGCACTGAGTGTGCGAGTTAGGGGATATCTACACCGGAGCTGGAGGGGTAGTTTTCAGCATGAGCAGACATACCCATGCTAGCACTGGGATGAGCAGAGTCCCATCTGAAACCCTACGTATGTACCCGGGCAGCTAGCCCCTCCCTTTGCTCTGCTGGGGCAACATTGCTATTTTTAGTACGCTAGCTGGATCATAGCTAGCGCGGGTATGTCTCCGTGAGCTGGCAATTACTCCCCTGCTCCAGTGTAGCTGTCAAGGCCATGGAAGTGCAGGTGATGGTGGGGAGCAAGGGGAAGGGGTGAGGGTTTACGGAAGGATTTGAAGGAGGGCGAGTGAGGTAGCTGGGCGCACAGGTTCCTGGGGAAAGGAGCAGCATAAGGGAGGATGTGAGAGTGAGGAGGAGACGGGCATGACCAGCAAAGTGGGACAAGTGGGCAGAGCATGGGGGGGGGGGGGGGGAGGCAGGGGCCAGAGCCCTGAATGGCAGGAAAAGGAGTCTGAAGCTGATTGGGAGGCAGGGAAGGGAGGAGCTGTGCAGAGCAGAGGCAGGAGGGATTGAAGTGGGGAAAAGTCAGAGAGGGGGCAGGAGAGAGAACCAGGGGGCACAGTTGTAGTAACCTTATGGGGTGGGGAGCCTGGATGATAGGAGGGAAGCAGGTGTGTGTGTGTCTGCCTGTGCGCGTGCGTGCATGTGTGCGTGCGTGTGGATGTGTGCTGTGAGGTAGCGGTGCCCACTGGGGAGAGCACTCGCCTCCATCCTTAGAGGTTTTTAAGCTGAGGCTTGACAAAGCGCTGGCTGGGATGATATAGCTGAGGTTGGTCCTGCTTTGAGCAGGGGGTTGGACTAGATACCTCCTGAGGTCCCTTCCAACCCTCATCTTCTATGATTCTGTACTCCGAGCTCAGCAGGCAGAAAGCGGCCTGGCAGCAGGGCTGCAGGAAGGGGTTTCCGGGCTGGCTTGTGCCAGCTGCATTTCCTGACAGGCAGTGAGAGACACCACAAGGCCAGGCACTTCACAACATGCTGCTCTCCTTGGCCATCGCTCACACCAGCCTCTGAAAGCTGCAGCGCTCCATGGTGGGAACATGGTGCCAGCGAGAGCTGAGCGGGGGGTGGTTTCTGAGGAGGGCAGGCTGTAGTGCTGCAGAGCCCCGATGGAAGCCCCCATGCATGCGTGTGCACAGCACCTGTGGGGTTTGGCAGGTGTGGGTCAGGCCCATTCCCCCTCCATGCTGAACGAACCCCCCGCCTCAAAGGGAAGCTCTGTCACTTGACTCATTTAACACGGGGCTGGCCAAAGCGCTGGAAACGGGGCTGTAGGGCTCAGCCCTGCCTTGGCCCCTGGGGCATGGAGAAGCTAGGACCTCATGGATCTCTTTCCATCCCTGCTCTTGTCACCCCCAGACACTACCTGTGACAGCTGGGGGACTCTGCCTTCCTACAGCTTATGAAGTGTGCTGGATCGCGTGTGCCCGTGGTAGACTGCAGACCTCGTGGGGAATCTGGGTCTTACTGCCTTTGCAACTGCCCTGTTGCCTCCCTGTTGGGCTGGATTTCCAAGGGTGGGGGCAGGAGGCTAACAATGGAGGGTCATCACACGTGGCCGGCATGCTTTCACACAGGAGCACCCTGGCACAGAGCCAGCCTGCCCAGGTGGGCTGGTAACCAGGAAACAGATCATCTGGCGAGGGACCTGGCTCTCCTGAGGAGGTTGATCGGGGGTCACCTGACCGAGGGGGGCTGGAGATTTTTCAAAACAGGGTCTCTCAGCTGCCATTTCAGAGAGAGAGGAAGAAGCGAGCAGAGCCTGCATGTTCCGGAGGAGAAGCTGTGTGCAGGAGAAGAGGGGGTCCTGGATGCCTCGGGGGGGGGCTTGGCCCAAACCCAGAGAATGCTCCAGCCAGGTGAGGAACCGAGGCAGAGAGATGGGTACAGGTGTGTCCATCATTGTGTCTGGATCTAGGCATCTCTCGAGCTAAGGAAAGAGCAGCAGTGTTTCGCCTCCCACGTGTCTGCCTGCTGCCTTTCCTATCTCATGTTTCTGAAGAGCTAAACTGTGAACCCCGAGCGCCTGCATAGCTGGAGTTCTGGGAGGTTTAAGCTACAGGCAGTCCAGGGTCCCCCTCTGGAGGCTTAAAGCACCCAGGGGCCAGATAGGTGGGACCCAAACACTACACCCTCGTGAGTGTCAACAGAGCACGGTCTGCCAGGGCTGTGTGTGACACCCAGGTTTTCAATGTCACTCCGTGTAGTCTGCCATCTCGCCAACTTCTGCCATATCATTTCCCAGCACTGCCTTCGGGCCCTGATCCTGTGAGGTTCTCACACCACCGACGCCCGTTACTGGGCCTGCTCCTATTGTGGTCAGCAGCAAAACTCCCACTGCCTCCAGAGGGACCGGGGTCAGGCATAAGTCCATGGGCGCAGAAGAGGGTCAGCCCTTTGCAGGAGTGGTTCTCATGTAGGGGAGCTGTGCACTGGGCATGTAGCCCTGCTGGAGGGAGAGTTATTTGTGGCATCCTCCTTTACACAGTTTTCAGTCATTCAAGAGCAGCTACAAAGCAAGACCGGTCTTTGGGAATTGTGCATTGTAATGTTTAGCATTGCAGGGGCACACACTGCACTCTGTGGTTGGTAACAGCATCTCTCTAAGCTAGCCTGGGACAACGAACTAGAGCCTACATTCCAAATCTGAGTCCCTTCTCTGAACTCCTTATATCGAGCTGAACTTTATGCACCAGATTTTTGTAGGAGCCTCTGCCCACTCTTTTTTATATGTTGTGTGGACCACACCCAAAGCCCTTGCACTTGGATCCACTATTTTTGCAGGTGCAGTTGGCACTCAGAAGAAGGAACTTTGTCCTTCAAAAACCTGCTCCTGCAGCTCTGTAATGGATCAAAATTGCAAATCCAAGCAATCCGGAACCTGCAGTGCTGCAATGACCATTTCCTGTCTTTTGGCTCAATGAACTTACTGTGTGTGGGTGTGTGTGTGGGGGTGTGTGTGTGTGTGATTGTTTTGGTTTGCAGAGCGCGGTCATGTGTATTTAATATGTGACGTCCCTTCTGTCTGTAGTGCTGACTTATTAATTGCCAGACAATGAGCAATGGAACCCAGATGTTCCCATCTGGTGGCCTCCCACCGTTCATGGAGATTGTACTGTGTGAGAACAATACAAGAGGAGATGCCTTTGTAAATGTTTGCATTGCTGCTGCGCACTTTACTTTCCTCTCCACAGACACATCCTCTCTCAGACGCTGTCCCCACATCTGGCCTTGCAGTGTGTGGCACCAGCCGAGGAGTTCCGGACAATGGGCTGGATGAGGGGAGACGGCAGAAGAGAAGAGAGGCAGAAGAGGCCCCCTCTCTCTCTCTCTCTCTCTCTCTCTCTCTAGGAAGGTGTATTAACCCCACAGTGTTGGCCAGCGTCAAACACGCTGCACCCGCTCTGTCAGGCTCAGGAGGTCACATCAGCCGGCCGAGCGACATGAGAACCATTGCAGTTCTAAGCAGTGCCCATAGGGGGCCACACCGCTGCAGACCATGACAGCCCAGGAGATTTAGGAACCTTCTGTAAGGATAATCTTTTTATTTGTGCAGCTTTTCTCAGAGCACTTCACAAACATTAAGTAATTAACATATTGATCCTCCATGTCTAAGGTTAGTTAAACGAATACACAGAAAGTGCTTTGACCAAGGCCACATGGGAGCTCAGTGGCAGAGCTTGGCACAGCATCCAAGATTTCCCTGCTCTGACTGTTAGACCATACTGTCTCTTGTCATGCTACACAACAGAGGCTGGGTTGGTGACTCTAAGTTTCTTTCCAGATCTTTTAGAGATCGGACCCCACTGCCCTGGAACACCCCAGGAGTCCTTCAGAGGCACAGGTGCTTGGCTGACCAGGAGTACGCTGGGCTGCATGGGAGGTGAGTCACTCTCTTACTGCCAAATTTCTAACAACAGTCACAAGTTTCATATTTGAGAAAAAAAAAATCCATGATTCCAATAACCAGCACGTGAAATCTTGGCTTCCACGGTCTCTCCGAAGTGTCAGCACGGCAGAACAATGGTGGATGTAATTGAGACTTTAGCAGCATGTGCTAAGCTTCTGTGCTGCCTTCAGGTAATTCCCCAGCGAATACATAGAGAATAGCTCCAAACAATAGCCGACCTGGGGGACTCTGTCATTTTTTAATTGCTATAATTGCTAAATAAAAAGTAACTTTGTAACAGGCACAGGTTTACTGGGAAGTCTCTCAGCTGCTGACTTCTCCCTTTGGCCAGGGGCTAAACAGCCATATTTAAACACGGTGTGGTTTTTAAAAGCGGTAGCAGAAAGGATGGTGTAGCCTGGTGAGAAGGGGCAGGCCTGGCATTTAGGGACTGAGGGTCAATTCCGGTGCGACCTGTTCCTATTGTGGTGGTCACTCCTCTGACTATTATTAACATTACCCAAGCATCCTCAGAACAAGCTTTCCTGGCGAATACACAAGGTTAGTCCATGGGCTGATTTCAGTGGGGGTTGTAATGGATTATGTTCTTGTATCATCATTTTTAAAGACATGCATATAACAGAGCACATAAGAATTTGACCAACAAATAACCTCTTGTAAGGTTTCCGCATCGCATTTTTAAGCAGGAAAGGAATATGAGACAAATGCTATACGAATTATGATCCGATAAGTTTTCCTGGCAAGTTGTCACATTAACTATTACTGTCTTTCTTTGACATTAAAATTTGAAACCTTTCTACACAATGGATTTAATTCTGAGACTCGCCCCCTGGGACAACTTTACTATTACGTTATTTCATCCCTGCGTCTCCTCTCAGCAGCTTTTCTCATGGATGTCCGAGATGTTGTTTCACACAGTTCATGTCACGTGGCTGAGCTGGGATTTCCCAGTTGCCAGTGGTGTGGGGAGAGGCTCTGGGGCTGGGACAATTTTCAGGGAGTATCGTGGACAGTTTTTATGATCTAAGCACCAGAGGGTTGGGACAGTGGCTCTCGCTGCAGGCTCCTAGCCGGGTGCCAACATGCTGCAGGGCAGTTCCCAAATACCAAACTGGTTCAGAGGGGCTAGAGTCCTGAAGAGACCCTATAAGGGATCATAAGGAACCGGGAGAGGCCTGCAGTTTCAGGCTGAGTGCCAACAAATCACTGGACCCTGCCATCCCCTACATGGGTGACAGGGAACTGGGGAACCTCACGGAGATGCCTCGGTGCCTCGTAGGGGCAGGCTGGGATGTCTCACCCATAAACCAGTGGATCCTCTGAGCCCTGTGGAGCCCGTGCAGAGGCACCAACCCCGGGGGACCCCCCCTCACTCCCGACCCATGGCAGCCAGGGTTCTCCCCCTTGTCGTGGAGCTCCCTGATGTTGAGAGGGTCACGGAGGGTCTCTGCCCGGCCTGGGGAAGGCGGCTATGATGCTATGGCAGTGGCACTCCGCTGGCAGAAACCCACTGGGTTTACATCTCCACTCGCAGAGCCCATTGCTGGGGCTTAGAACGTGCTTTGGTTCATACGGGTCAGCCAGCTGGGGCCCCGTTCCGGACAGAGACCCACAGCGAGGGAGCACGGAGATCTGGGGCCGCTCAGTGGGGCTGGCTGCCGGCCTGCTGTGCGTGCGTGTGGGCAGGGGGTGCATGCCCTGCTGCGTGTGCACGTCTCTTCTCCCATGTCTTGGCTGCAGGCTCGATGAGCGAAGCCCAGCTGCGTTCTGGCCAGGGAGCGTCCGCTTGGCAACCGAGGAGCTGACAATGCCTGAAGCCTGGCTGCACACATGGCCAAGCAAGCGCGGCTGGCTCGCCGCCTAATTCACTGCAAATGTTCTTCAAATGTGCTTCCAATTTGTACCTCCCTTGGCTGTGGCGGAGCACTCCAGCCGCCAGCGTGCTGTCAGACTGCAGGGCGACCTCACGGGGGATGGTGCATGGAGCAGGACCAATAAATCCCCAGCGCGCTCACACAGCTCAAACCGGTGACCTGCGGGCCAGCTGCAGACAGGAAATGACAGCTCCTACCGCCTGCTGCTTGTTACCAGAAGTTCAGGGCACGTCTCAGCACGCGTCCTGGTTGGAACATCCACGGGGCCCAATCCTGTGAGGGTCTCAGTACCCTCAACTCTCAGTGGTCCACGGAGAGGTCACCACCTCAGCGGCTCAGGCCCTTTCACAATAAGCTCTTTGTGGCAGGCTGTATGGATCCCAGTGGACTGCTGGGGCTGTACAAATAAAGGCCAGCCCTAGTTCTAGCTGGGCTCACAGATGGGGCAGCTTCTTCCTGTGATTTTTGTCCTTTACTTGCATAACTAGTAGGGTGAAGGCAGTAGGGAGCCAGGAGCTGCTGCGTTCTTATTCCTCTGAATTGCTCTGTGCCTCAGTTTCCCTTCCTGGGCTGAATGAGGCTGAAGACACGTACCCACCTTGCTGTGAGGACCGACGAGTTACTCGTGAGCTGGCCCATATCTGTGCCGAGCTGCCACCATGGCCCTGGTTTAACCCTCCTCCCCCCACCCTATGGCCTGCTGCCCGTGCTAAGTGCATGGCTGTACGCTGTGCGGAGCAGGAGTGGGAGCGAGAGATGTCTAACCTTCCTATAAACGTGTGTGTGTGTGTGTGTATGTGAGAGACACGGCTTTGTCCAGCCGGAGCATGCAGAGCGGGCGCTTGGTAGTCCACGTCGGTCCTTCCATACGGCAGCGCGCTCCGGGGGCCAGCGTAGGAGCCAGAGAGAGACCTGTGTCGCCAGCAGGAGTGACCAGTGCCTGTAGGGAGCCCCTGCTCTGCTCCCTGCTGAGCGCACAGACGTGAACTGCCCTGCACAGGAAAGCTCCAGCGATCTCAGAGCGGAATGGAGAGCGAGGCTGGAGCCGGCCGGCCTGCGGCTTCATTCGGGGAAAACCCCACCCAAGCCAGCCTTAGACTTATCATGAAAAGGGCCACGGGTGGCGCCAGCCTCTTCCCGGTGCGGGGCTGAGGTGCGCTAGACAGAAAATTGGGTGGCTGAGCTGCGCTGCCCCTTGCCACGAGGCCCTGCCCCTCTCTGCGGCCCACTCTGCCCGTAAGAGCCGCCCGGGCAGGGGGACTGGGGCCAACGACAGAGCCCTAGGGGAGCAGAAACCGTGGGGAGCCCCGTCCAGAGCACCAGAGACCGTCCATCTGCTCCGGGCGGCGTGCTCTCGGGACATGGGCGGGGGGCTGCTCTCGGGCCCCCCAGCTCCCCGTCCGGGCTGACTTGTGTGCTGCTGCCGGGGCAGAGCTGGAGAGCCAGCAGCAGCGGAGACGTAACCTTTGCTCTGTGCGCTGGGAGAGTTGGCGATGGGGGAGGCTACGGCAAATTCTGGGTGGCGACAGCGGCCACAGGCCTCCCCCAGCGCCGGCCCTGGGAAGGGGACGATCTTCCTTCTGCCACAGTGTCCACTGTGGCAATCAGTGCTTGTTTGTAAGGCCGTGTGTACCTGTTAACCTGCCCCGGGATCCCTCCAGCGCACCCCGCTTGTCGGGACACCTGTCATTGAAAGGGCGGCGTGGCCACGGCCTGGGTCCCCTCCTGCCATTCCACGGGGTGTCGGAGCCCCCTCCGCCCGGCACTGTCACAGAGACTCACGACGGGGGACCCCAGGGCCAGGATTGCCCAGGATCCTTAAACAGAAGATCACCCATCACCAGAAGTCTGGGCTTCTGGCTTCTGAGCTGCAGGGAAATCCACACAATTGGCAGTGAGTTTACATGGCTTGGTGCTCTCAAGGCAACGGGACTACACACTTTAGTTTAACTTTTTAGCAGAAATACCAGTGTCTGCTTGAACAGGGGCAGGTCCGTGTGGGTGCTAAAGCTAAGGGATGGTTGTGCTGTACGCTGGAGGCCCTCCCGCTCTGTGGGCCTGATCCTGGGCGTGTGGCACGGGGAACAGGTCCCAGTGTGGCGGTGCGTTGCTCAGCACACACCCTCATCTACGCACAAGCAGGGGCAGAAGGAAGGCGCAGCTGCTCAGTGTCATGGACAGTGAGGTTAATGTATTTCCCAAGGGTCCCAGGGTGCTGTGGGCTTTCTCTGATCCAGCCGGGGTGTTCAGTTAAATAGTGACATCAGTGTTTTATATTCACATAAATCTTCCCTCTGAGGATCTCTGCGCACTTTGGCGCCATTAATTAAGCCCCCGATGACACAGACACGCACCATTGTGCCTGTTTTAAAAGTGACTGCGGCACGAAACGTTGCCACGACTTACTCAGGGTCACACAGTAACCGTTGGGCAAAGCTGAGCTGGAGAACCCCGGCGTCCTGACTCTCATGCCCCCGCGTCCACCCCTAGGCACAGCTCCTTCATGCTCAGCTGTGGCATTGCTAAATGTTTTGCCCTCTCCGTGTTCACGCAACTCGAGAGTGGTGGTGCCTCTCGTTTGTTTTTCATCTTGAGAAAATGAAATACTTGACCCCTCGCGCAAAGTTCCAGCCGCTCTCATGTGTTTTGTGGCTGGATTCGAGCTGCCTGAATATCTGAGTTTGGAATGGAAACCCTGACACAAAGTTAACTTTCATGGTATTGGAATAAAATTGCCTCAGACGAATACAATTCTTCTCAGGTTTCGGGAGGGTCAGGCTCAATTGGCCAGGAGTCTCCAAGAGCGAGTGCAGCTTGGGTGAGCCAGCACCTGCAATAACATCTTGCATGTCATTTGCTGATGGCAGATAGTGCAGGAACGGAAAAGGAAATGAGTAATAAAGGAGCTGGGAGTAGCAGAGTGGAAGGGAAAACTCAGCGAGAGGAGTGTGATTTCCCTCCGCACTGACTTGGCTAGACGGGGATTTTTTAATGATTATTTTGCCAAGCTATTTTAGAGAAGAAATCCCCCTGCAATATATCCTGTGTATGTGATTAACGAATGGGGGTTTACTGCAGTCTGTGGGGTGAGGGGTGGTGCTCAAGTGCTGGGCTTTATGGCATTAAAGATCCTTTCATCCCGGGCAAATCCAGAATCTGGTGATTACATTTGACCCGCCTAAAACTCCCCAGACAGTTTCAATTTGATATAGGAATCTTCTTTACTTCCCTGTCCTAAATTATTGCATATTATTGTTGTGTGCTGTTAGCCGGCACCACATTCCACGCCCCAGGCAGCTGCATTTCAATAGTGGGAGATGTAATCCTAGTTTCAGATTATTGTGTTTTTAAATAGTCGGTCCAAAACCACAACCTTGCTACCAAAGCCCATGTAATTGCAGGGACATTTGGAGTCCTGTGTAACCCTACTTGTCTCTCCAGTTTGACCTCTGACAGATTGCTTGGATCCAGCGTCTGAAGAGAGGGTCCATTTTCCATTGCTATAATCTCTCCAGAACAGCTGATTGATCCACTAAAATGTCTCCCATTTGGGGATGAGATCTCCAACCACCTTGGGACATTCCAGCACCAGTCACACTACAGGCATGACCTGCATTTTAGCCTAAATCTGAAAGGTGTGCCGACTTCAACAACTTGGCCCTTTTCACCATCAACTCGCACTGAGATCCAAAGAGCCGTACCGAAATGCAGAATGTTAACTGTCGCTGTACTTGTGGAAAACTGTAGAAAGAAATACCCCCTGCAGCCGTAGACACAGAGCGTGAGCTGGTTCAGATGTCCATTTCTGGAGGGCAGATTGGGTCTGGACTGGAGCCTAGCGAGAACTTAATCCTCCAATAAGGGGAGGTCACTGTGTGTTCATCTCATGTGTGTTCGTGTAGCCAAGACTCACAATCTTATAGGAGAGCTGCAGCAGGTGACACAAAGCCAGGTAAGTGCCTGACAATTGGTTAGATGCCCCCCCCTCCCCCCAACCTTCTGTATGAGGCCAAACCAAACACCCAGATGTGAATGCTAACTTTGGGACAGTTTGGATCTGGATTAAAACTCAGCACGTGGCACCTGCCTTGCATTTATATATGATGATTGTATGTGTTAATGTCACTTCAACGGGGGAAGAAGGGGAAAGGGAGAAATACAATTACAACAGACTGAAAGCCATCCTTTCTTTAACTAAACCAGTGATCTGGTGCAGCTCTGCTGGGATTGTCCCAGTGAAAGAACAAGACCCGGGGTACACGGAAACACGGGGCTTTGTCCTTTTAAGATCAGAAGGGTTTCTAAACTGACTTTCGCTCTGGTACATGTAGGAAAACATACACAGGGTAATTAAAGCGTAAGAGCAATGCTGGGTTTGCCTGTAATGGCTTGCAGCTGCAAATATTTTTCTGTCTTCTCTGGCCCACTTGTAAGCTGTCTGGCTGTATTTCTCATCCTGACCAATTAGATTCCCATGTGTGCTGCAGGAGTGAAAATACAGAAAGTGAATAATCCTTCCATTCTGCTCCTCAGCTCAAAAGTCTTTGATCCTCTCAATATGATGGCTCTGTTCCATTAGAAAACATGTTGGTTCTTAGTTCTCCCCCCACCCCCGCCTCCCCTGCCCCTTCCCTTGTTTAAAAATGATCTTAACCTTTAGCAAAGGTACCTGGGCACCACAATTCATCTTCAAACCCTTCTGATCAAAGCTGGGGGCACTTTTTGTTTTTAACTTGGTTTTACAACAGTTTCCCCTTTTTGATGCTGGTTTTCTGCCAAAATTTCCACTCTGAAATCAGAAGGAATCATCCATTAACATAAGACATTTGTCACGGGGCCATGATTGTTTTGTCTCTTGCAAGGTACCCTGGATTTGTGATAAACTGGTAGTGACCTGTAGCCTCCAAAATGGGGGCCGGGGGAAAGCAGGCTAAACCCATAGTGGAGTTGGATCTACAGCAGAGCAGGGATGGGGATGCCCTCAGTGCCCATGCGGTGATTTGATTCCGGCTCAGGTGTGCACCCAGGACTCACAGTGCTTAGACCAGGGTGCCTGGTGCCCTCTGTGACAGGAGGTTGTGATCACCTTTGGGTGCCTGCTCTTTAGGGCAGTTGCCGCCTTGTTTGGCCCCGGCAGGGATGTGTGAGGGCCCCAAGGATGCTCCACCCAAGGCAAACACAAAAAGGAGAGGGGAACAAAGAATGCAAACAGTGCGGGGGGGAGAGGGAGCTGCAGGTCATGGGGTCCACAGGAGGGACGTAGAGCCATGGCAAGGACGGTGCTGGGCCGGACCTCCCCATTGAACCCGGGACAGTCCCAGCACAGGCAGCTGCAGCCTCTTTGCACACAACCCACAAGCGTTTGTCTGTCCTGAGCTACAGAGCTTCCCCCCCGCCCCCTTAAGGAGCGCAGGCACGGGGCAGTCTGCGAGCTGCCCTGCGGTCCTGGCTCCTTGCTCTGCTTAGGGCCGGGCTGTATCTGGCTCAGGCTGGCGAGGGAGAACCCAAGGATCCTGGGAAAGCACAATCCTGCGCTTAGCAGCCTCTCCCTCGCAGGGGCCCTGCAGCCTGGAAGCGCAGCACGGTTCACCCAACACCGGGCCCTGCCCCCCGGCTCCCTCAACCTGCCAGCCCCACAGGAACGGGCAGCGTTGTATGGCTGTAGTGCAAGGCACGGCTCAGCCGTCAGCACGGCCAGCCCAGCGCCTTGCTGCCGCCTCCGTGTGAAGTTCCTCCGGGAAATATATTGCCAGCCGCACGCTCCCCTGCCCGCCTGCTGCAGTTCTCAGTGGTGCTGCTGCTAACGTAGCCAAGCTCCACCGCAGGGTGCGAAAGGAAGCAGCCCCCAGAGACAGAGAAAAGTCGACAGGATTCCTCCTCGTGTTTGGAGGGGCTGCAGGCGGCCTGTCTGTCTGACCCACATGTCTAGGGCTAGAGGGCGATGTCTGGCCTATGTCAGGAGAATGAGTGGGGTAGGGAGGTCCTGGCTGTGAGCAGTAGCAGGCAGCTCTCCAGCCGGTGAGGAGAGCGTGGGTAGGACCTGGGGAGAGAGGCTGTGACGGGAGGAGGAGGTGTGCGCTGAAACGTTCCTGACGTATGTGTGTGTGTGTAAATGGGCCAGGTTGCACCCTGAGACCAGGGGCTGCACAGGGGTCACGGAGGTGGAATTTGGCTTGAGCAGCAGGTCTGAGTCTGATCTGACTTGTCCCAGCTGTGAAACAGGAGCAGCTCCACTGAAGTCAACGAAGTTGCACTGGTCTAAAACCTGCCCGAGCAAGAATCGGGCCCCAGGGTTCATGCCTGCTGGTGGGGTTCAGTCCCAGCAGGCAGCAGAGATGGGCCCAGACTGCACCACTGGATCTGAGAACCGAGTCCAAACGGGACGGCGCGAGTCTCAGTCCGTAACAGGCTGCAGAATCCCCCGAGTTTGGAGGGAGTCCAGATTCACAGCCGGCAAATGTCTGACGTCCTCCTGGCTCGGCTCGGCCCAGCTCAAAGGGGAAAGGCCCTGACACCTCCAGCCATCTCAGCCTGGAGGCTCCATGCAAACCCGGATGGCGAGTGTCTAATAAATGCCCAGTGAAAGCAGCGCTGAGTGTAAAAGCACCTTGTCAGTGTCAGGAGCCAGTGATTAATGACCCTTTCATCCCACTCGGAATACCTGACCCAAGACGCTGGAGCCGCCTGGCAGAACAAACCGCATTAGTCTGATCTGCAAAGGCGTGGGCTGCGGTTGCTCTCTGCTCTGACACCGCTGTGCGTGGGCTGCTCAGCCCTCTTCCCGCGCGTTTGGAAGCTGGTAGAAGAAGGAAGAGTGCACAATGGAAAAGGAGCTGGGTCCAAAGGACTAGGCTGTGCCATGAATAAACATGCAGGTTCCTGTGTTGGTATTTGGGTGAATGCCTAGCGGAGCGGGCTGAGATGCCAGTGTCACCCGCATTGTGTGAGGGGAGTGACTCTCCATTTGAAGTCAAGGTGAGGACAGGCCGAGGGCAGATGGAACCTGCTCTGTTTGTGAAAGAGTTTTTCTGCTATTTATGCTAATCAGTGGGAACGCTTCTCAAGCATTGCCGATGATTCTGTAATGAGGCCGGCCTAAATGTGCCAGCATTGTTTGTCCAGGACAATTAAAAACTCCCACTTGCCACATTAGCGTGCTCTTTCTTTGCATGCAGGCACTTGGGAGTTGAAAGAGGACAATGGGGGAAGAGAGAAAACACCACAAAGCCCGACTTTTGTTTTGTGTTCCTTTGAACCTTCTCAAAGCGCTTGTTTCAAGGGGTGTCCTTTGTGGTCCTTTCAGCAGTAGTGAACCCAGAATCGCCTGTTGTTCAGCGACACAGAAATGTGACCTTAATTGACTCTCCTCTGGAGTGAGCTTTGTAAATCATTCCTGGCCCAGAGCGCAGTTTGGTGAAATAACATTTGGCTTTGGTCAATCTAGGTAGAGTCGTTTCTTTACAGTGCTCTGGACGGTCCCTTCCAGGTAGCTGAAAAACAGTCTGAAGCGCTAGGACTTTTATTAAACATGAGATCTGTCATATAGCCCATAGCTCAGACAGGCTCGGCAAAGGCAGACAATACTTTCATAACCCTCTGCACCTCCAGAGCCCCACTTGCCCAGGCTCTCGATGTCTTTCCAAACACTGAAGAATTAAACCCCTGTGAGAGAATTAGAGTATTATTCCCAGTTTATAGCTGGGGAAACTGAGGCACAGAGCAGTCAGGTGGGTTGCCTGAGGTCACATGGTAAGAGTGGTGCAGAGCTAGGAATAGGGCTCCTGTCTCCTAGTCCTGCCCTGTACGTTAACAACTAGACTAGACTTCCTCACAGAGGGGAGCGGCGGAGGGAGAGAGAAAGTGGGAAGTAGCGGGAAGGCTGCGTTTCCCGCTTTGCTCTGAGGTGGAGCAGAGAGATGCCCGCAGGGTGTTTGTGACAGGAAGGGCTGCAGCAGGTAAGGCAGTGAACAGATTGTGAGCAGGAAAAGACAGGAGCCAGGTACTACCGCAGGTGTGTGCGTGCATGCGCTCTACTGGGAATGTGCCGTTCGGTTTCACATGCTCTCTCTCCTGCAGGAAGCTATCCTCTGTCACAGCAGCGCTACAGCGGTGCTATCGGTCTTTGCAGTGTATGGTACTTGCAGGCATCTAGGTGCAAAAATTACATTCTCCTGCCCAGGGTGGCGGAGAAAGGAACCGGCCTCCTCCCTCCCCCTCTTCCCAGAGGTCCAGATTCAGGTCCACTGACTCTCAGGGGAATCCTCCGGCTACATGGGGAGGATCAGGCTGGGGCTGTCTGGGCTAGACTCCAGCTCAGCTCTGCTAGAGCCGCTGATGCTCCCGCCCTGGCTGTCACTTGGAGATTCGATGGTGGCCAGGATGCCGCTTAGCATAGCCGCCTAGGGTGTTCTCCAGCCTCCCTCCCTGGCGCTGCGTCCCACTGGCTGCTGGTCACAAGGTGGCTGGCCCTTGAAGGGAAGATGGGCTCAGCCCCACCTGGGACATACTTACCTTGACTCCCCAGGTGGGGGAAATGGGTGCTGTGGCCTCGGAGACGGAGAACGGAGAGGCCTGGGAGGAGAGAGCTAGAGAGAGACGCGTCAGCGGGGCAGAGCAGGGCGGCTGCTGAGGTGCCTCCGAGGCCCCAGGGGAGCAACGCGCCAGCCAGGTAGGGCTGGGAGCGGCCTGCCACAGCCGGGGAAGGCTCCAGGCTGGAGGGCCTGGGGGAGCCTTTATGCCGAGCAGGGAACACGGGGACTGTTGAGGACTCTGCTTGGAGGCGTCTGTGACCCTCAGCCAGGGGCTCGGCCAAAGGACAAGCCTGTGGGGAGTTCATCGACCAGCCTGAGGAGAGGGAGCCAGGGCAGGTGCCTGCAGGGCGGCCTCAGGCCATGAGGGGTGTTCTGGGGGCAGTGACCTGTGAGCAGAGAGAGGGGAGGGACGTTAAGCAGCTTGGGGCTTCCTCTCCTGTGTTCCTGCCCCAGCCCCTTCCCTGCGCGGTGTCCCCACGAGCGATGGCTCCCATCAGTCACTGTCAGGAGACAGTCACCTTCTCTCCGGTCAGCGTGTGCTCGGGGGGGTGAGGCCTGGTCTCTGAGTGGCGGTGTAACGCCCAGGGGCTGAACCATGGGGCTGGCGGCGGGGAGGACGTGGGTGAGAAATGAGCGTGGTGCAGTTGATTTATTTCACCTGCGACATTCACACACACTGCGGCTCCCGCATGGAAAGCGGTGTTGCGGGGCGAGAGCTCTTTGGGATCTGAGCAGGTCGTTACATCGAGCTCAAGCGGAGATGGGTCAGCACTGAAACCATTTTTCCAAAACCTCCAACTCCAGCGGGTTTTGGCTTGGTACAACACAACCCAGCCCACAAGGCTCCTTCAAATCCGCCCCTTTGGGTTCGTCTCTGTGGGTAGCTCACAGTGTGCTGTGCTGTGCATTATAGCAAATACGGGCTTTTGGTTCCCTGGCGCAGTGTAGAAAACCTGTTCTTCCTGGTCTCCAGAAGCCCTTCGCGGACATGTGCATACGCTGCCTGTCCACGTTCACACAGACCCGCGTGCTAGAGCAGAGGAAAATACGGCGCTTTGCTTTCATTCTCCAGGATTCATCGGGTTAAAGTTTTATTGCAAGGAGAAATGACATGTGGCAAGAATGGAACAAGCTCCTCTGTGAATGAGTGACATTCACTTAACCAGACAAGGTTTTTGTATGATACCAGGGGCCGTACATTAGCAGATATAATGTGTAGGCTCCTGAGGAGAGGTTAAGGGCTGGGAGCACAGCTTCCTTTGAGCTGGCTCTGCGACTCCATGTCATCTGTCCCTGTCCTTAATCAAGTTATCATATCAACCAACGCCTCCCGGGCCCCGTCACTCTTTTCAATGAGAAAAATTTGCAGACAAATTTCTAGCAGCAGGAAGTTGGAGCTCTCCTGCCTGGCTGGATGAAAAGTACCTGTAACCTCTGCATGGCCTCCCCGCTCTCTCCCGCTGAGAGATCGCTTCAAGTTAGCACCATGCTGCTTCCCTTATTTGATTACGCCTCTCATGCCTTCATCTGTGTAGGCATGTCCATTCACTAACCCTACCCGTGGTTTCCTGCTAAGCACTAACTCTCAGAGTTAGCCTTTTGTTCGACCCTGCTGATGGCAAATGGGACATTACAGATCTATGAGAAGTGCTCAGATTAGTGTGAGAGCTTGGTAACTGAATTGCTCAGAGTCTCTTCCCTATGTTTCGTAACAAGGGCTATTGATTTTTAACCAGAACTTCCTAAAATTCAATGGCACAGTGAGAATGGCAGGAAAAAAACGACTCGGCTACATAGCTTGTTATTTATTATGCTTGATGATGTCATTCCTCTTATACTCGTATGCAATTTGGTTTCTTTGGCTGTTTTAGCAATTAAGAAATAGTAACAGTAATTTATTATTATAATCTAGCCATTTCTGGTCAGCATACAGCATGCAGGCACATTCCCCCTCCCCAGTTTACAAGTGCTTGTACTGACAGTTCTGCATGCATATGTCTGCTGCATTTTGGAGGTTTCGATGGTAATTTTTCTTAACGACATTGTCACTCACTTTAAAAGAAGTGACTGAATGCTAACCCTGACCCTTTCTGTCCCCAGGCAGGTAGGTGTGGAGCACTCTCAAGTCCTACTGAGATTTTGGGGGCCTGACTCAGTGCTACAAGAGTCAACAGAGTTTTTCCATTGTTCTGCAAAGGGTTTGGGGTCAGGTCTTTAGTCCTCAAGTCAAGAGATACTGAAGTCTGCAGTCTTTACTCCAACTGAATTTCAGGCAAACTCGCGTGGGATTCATGAGTGAGTCAAATCTTCAGGACTTGGCCCTTTCATTTATAATTCACCTTTTAGAATTTCATATATTTATTAATTACTAAAAAAGAAATCCAGGTAAGAAGTGGTTTGGCCAGAGCAAGATGCCCTTTTCACGTAGCTGGGTTTTGAAAGGGATGGTGCTGGGGTCAGCTTCGTACATTAATTAATAGTCCTGGGGGTTTGTTAGAAATGGGTCTGGAGAGAAAAAAACATCCCAAGCGCAGGTTATTCCTGCGAGTCAGGAAATGGGATCCGAAGCTGGATATTGATTTGTGAGCTTCCAAAGAGGGGGAACAAATTGTCTCCCTGCTTCTTAGCTTTTTATTGAGAGAAGGGCTCTCGGTGCCAGTTCCCACAAAGCCTTTAAAGGCTGCGAGGAGGGGCTGGAGGGGGGAGAGGCTGCAGCTTTTTGTTTGTGTAATAAAGGCATCGGCCGTATTGTGTGCTGGAATCTCAACAGTTAAAGATCCCTCGGCACAAAGAGCTTTCAGCTGTAATCTGAAAATAAATTTAATTTTGCGGATTCCTTGGCACCAGGCGACAAAAGCTCAGGTATGGAGCCTCGGCGGGGGATGACCTTTCGGAGCCGCAAGCAAACGCGCAGCGAGCCGTCAGCACAAAGGGGCCCCGGAGCCGGCCGGACCAATGACTCTGCCTGCCACAGCTACCTGCTGCTCCACTACAATGGAGCCTGAGTCCCCAGGCCTGCCTTCCCCAAGGATGAAAAAGGGCCTCAGATAATAACAAGGCAGGCCTTGTTCCACAGGGCTTGGGGTGGCCATTTCATCTGCCATGAATAAGAGATGTGCCCCCCAAAAGCCTAAACATTTTGGAACTGCTTTTGACTGATTGCTTCCCCCCTTCAGGGTGAGTAACACCGCCTGAGCAGAACTAACTGATTAGAGCCACTCGGAAGGGAACCGAGTGCCCCTGACGACAGAGCTAATAACCAGCCCTGCAAATGGAGGGAGAGAGAGAGATGCCAAAGCCGAGGGCTCATTAACAGGGACCTTGAGAAGGGAAAGAGGGACACGCTGCTCGGCCACGCTGGAGACTGCTGTGGTGGACGGATTCCTTATCCAAGTGGGGAGATGGGAGGAAACCGCTTGGGCCACCCCAGCCAAACTGCTTGTGTTGGGAGACTCCAACTCCTGCCTTCCCAGGAACTTCTCCCATTGCCCAACCACGGGGCAGGAATGGTGTCTAAGAGTTAGAACAGGAGCCTGGGTGCCAGGACGCCCAGGGTCCGTTCCCAGCTCTGCCACGGACCAGGCAGAATCGCTTATCCTGCCTTCTGCCGCAGATGCCCCATCTGTAAAATGGGCGTAGCAATCCTTAGCTCGGCAGGATGCTGTGAGGGGTCGCTAAGGCAACACGCTCCAAGATCCTCCGGTAGAAGGTGTTATCTGTAGGGCCACGAGCTAAATCAGATTTAAAAGAGGTGGAGCCACGTACAGATAATCCAGAACAGTACATAAAAATCATGAGACGGGCTCCCCCGAAATCATGAGGTTGGCTCAAAAATAATCCCTGGTGGGTCTCTCTTTCCTTGCTGGAGTCACTTGCCAGCTTTTCTCCACCACCACGAGGGCTGGAAACTTACTTTTTCTTCTCCGCATGGATGCAGCTGTGTGTTCTGTGTGGGGTGCATGCCCTGCACACCAAAGCCAGAGCTTTGCCTAGCAGTCCCGTAGGTGCGTTGCTCACGGCCGGTGGCCATTGCCCCCTCCTCTGGCTGTATAAGGGTGGCACCACCCTGACCCCCTCCGTTCCTTCTCCCCGCCTGGGGCCTAGGGTCAGAGCTCTGTGTGGTGTCTTCTCCCACGCTGCTTTCTGGGGTTCTGAGAACTCTCTCCTGGCCATGGCAGGAGTGTACCTGGGGTTCGTTAACGTTAGCTGAGTGTTAGAGTTGTTGGCTGCCCTGTGTGATGCCCTCACCAGGGCCTCAGCATTGTCCGTCGTATGGGGGGCCATCCCCAATGGTGACCCCCACAGGAGGTGCGTGTTGTGCTTGGCGAGGGGCACATTACAGAGTGAGGCCCCATCGACCACTCACGCACCCAGGGGACCCCGGTGGAGAGAGACGTGCAGTTGAAGTGGCACTTTCCGGCGCTTTGGCACCGAGGCCCTGGTCTGTTCAGCGGTCGCCTTCGGACCCAGCGAGTGATGCCGCGCTGTGTTCAGGCTCTGGCGTTTCCCCCAAAAGGGGTTGTTCGTCCCCCTCTGGTGTGGCCAGGAAAAGGTCACATAAAACGCGCCGGGTCCCTTCCAGGGTTTGAGGAGACTCCTCCCCCTCTTCCAAGAGGCTTGCTGACCGACACCAGCGTGGGATGGAGCAGGTCCGTCCAGCACTCCCCAGGACCGCGCCGAGAGCAGCAAGGGCCCATATCACGGGCTCTGGCTCCAGCTATGGAGCCTCCATCCCGGCCAGCACCAATGACGTCAGCACCTGTGTCCATGCCACGGCAAAGCAGCTGACATCAGCCCGGCTTTGCCGCTCAATGCCGGACTCTCCGCTGGCTCGGGAGTTCTCCTGCACTACGGTGTCTACTGGCTCGTCCTCCCTGGCGCCCTTAGCACCTCCTGGCTGTGTCACAGAGCCACTGGGTCTGTCGGCACCGCAGCTCGCGCTGCCTGGGCCACAGACTGTGGAGCCCGAGGCCGGGCCCAGCACCGAAGGCTCTCCCTACCCAGGGACATCCCATCACTTTCCTGGTGGCAGATCCCATCATCCAGCTCGATACCAGCCTCGGTGCCAATGCCTCCCCAGCCCCAGCTGTCTCATTCAGCGACACCAGTGCTGACTCCCCGCTCCTTTTCAGCACCACACCTGCCGTCTGACTGGGCTTCAGATGGGTCCGCACAGCTGTTTGTCCTGTCAGGGCTGGCTCCCCTCATGTTACCGCAGACCTCTGGGATGCCTCCAGGTCCAGGTTGGGGGCCCCCCCCCTTTGCTGGATAGGCACCAGAGAGAACCCTCAGATCACTATTGGTACCGAGATCGGCATTGGTCCTGCAGTGGGGACAGAGGCTCTTGGCCTGGGGCTCCTGGCCACCAGTGGCTTGTCTATAAGCCCAATGGCCTCCTTGGAATCCCTGGGACGCTCCTCGGTCCCGCTCTTCGACCTGATCCAGGGTAAGGTCCCTGGTCCCGACGGGGCTCCCATGACTGCTGAGTCGGTTCCCTCTGGTCTCTTCCAACTGGATCCTATGGCACAAGAACAGGATCCATCACTGATGCAGCAAATTGCCTCCTGGTCCTTCCTGAATGATTCTGCCATGCTGGAATCTTCCTCTCCCGTGGGGCCCGAGGACTTTGAGGCGTATCAGGGCCTTTTGAGGTGTATGACTCCCTTGGGCATCCTGGCGGAATTCCTCCCGGAGAATATGCACGAGCTCCTGGATATTCTCTAACCATCCGCTCCAGGGAGAGCAGCCCTGCCGACGAATGAGGCTTTCTTGGAGCCTGCAAGGGCTCTCTGGAATACCCCAGCTTCGTTGCCCTTTATGGCAAAGCGTTCGGAGAAACGATACTTTGTTCCCACACAAGGGCTTGAAGGTTTCTATTCCTACCTGGCCCCTAAGTCCCTGGTGGTGACTGCAGCAAACGACTGGGCTTGGCAGGGAAGGTGTAAATCTGCACCCACTGACGGAGAGTCCAAGAGGACGGACCGGACGGGGGAGACGTTTTATACTTCTTCCCTGCAGACACACACCGGGAGCCAGCAAATGTGACTTTGTTAATTGGGCAGCCAGGTCTAAGTTCACGGACAAGTTGCCAGCGGCCTCCAGGGAAGAATTCAAGGTGTTCAGTGCAGCTGGCTGTTTGGCCGTGGCCATGGAGTGGCCGTGGCAGATGTGCTGGCCGTAACCATGGCCTCGTGGCTACAGAACTCAGGCATTGCGTCTGACACGCAGCAGGCCACAGAGGCGGGGCTTTGTCTTCAGACGAGACAATGAAAATGTGTGCCCGTTTAACGACTCTGGAGCTACTCCGTATGCTTTGGTGTACGTACCCTGATCGTGAGGAGACGCCGCTAATAGCAATCAGCAGCCACGGCAGTCCGTTTTTTGGAGAGTCCTCCCTTCCTGTGTGGCCACAGGGCTACGGCAGGAAGAGCCATGGATCCCAGAGGAGGCGGCCCTCCGGTTCTGAGGGTAGCCAGCTGCACCCCTGCCCCGGGCATCTAGCACGCATCCAATCTGACTTGTGTCCAGGACAGGAGTGGGAGCTGCTCCTTCCCCGTCCCCCTTGTTTGGGGACAGGCTGGCCCACTTTTACCGTGGTTGTGCCTTGATTACAACAGACACCTGGGCTCTGAGTACTGTCGGGTTGGGTTATGCCACACAGTTCCTTTCTGCCCCCTGCTCCACTTCCCTACCCTGTCCCTCTTCAGGGACCCCTCTGGCAAGACACTGCTCCTGGAGCTGGGTCAGTCTCCACCGGCTCTGTGCTGTAGAGGAGATCCCCTGCAGCATTGGGGACAGGGATTCTCCTCCCAGTGTTTTCTGCTTCCCAGGGAGGGATGAGAGCTATCCTCGACCTCCGTGATCTCAACAAATACGTCAGATACGTGAGTTCTGGACAGTCACCCTGGCAGCTATCCTCCCGGCATTAAACCACAATGCCTGGTTCACTGCCCTGCACCTTCCTCACGCTTATTTCCATGTAGCAATTCTCCTGAGCCAGCGGAGGGTTCTCTGGTTTGTCATGGCAAACCAGCACTGCCAGTAACCTGTGCTGCCTTTGGCCTGTCTTCCACCCCCAGGCCTTTACCAGAAGTATGGGTGGGGTGACAGCATACCTCAGGTAGAGGGGAAGGAGGAATGCATCTCTTCCCGTAGCTGGATGACTCGTTACGGAGAGGCAAGTCCAGAGAGGACATTCTCTATCGTGTCCAGGTCACACGATGTCCGCTCGATCGTCTGGGTCCCATCCTGAACAGTGGGGTGTCGACACTGGTTCCAGCTCAAAGAATCGATTCACTGGGGCCCTGACAGACTCCACGAGTTTCAGAGCGTTTCTGCTGGCGGAGCGAGTGCAGGAGATTTGCCGCCTATGTCTGAAGCTGCAGTCTCAGCCACAGCCCAAGTATGCCTGAGGCTGCTGGGCCATAGGGCTGTGTGCACATGTGTGGTCCAATGTGCCAGGCTGCACCTTCATCCTCCTCAAATGCAGATGCATTCTGACTATCATATGCACCATCATCCCTTGGACAGACCGGTCCGTCTTCCTCCGCCGATCCTGGTGGAAGGACAATGTGTGCCAGGGTCTTCCTTTCGCTCAATCTCCACTGACCAGAACTATTGTCACCGGTGCCTCCTCAATAGGGTAAGGAGTGCATCTGGAGTCACTGACGGTTCAAGACCTGTGGCTGGAACAGGAAGCGTCTCTGCCTATCAGTGTCCTGGAACTTCTTGCCATGTGCGATGCTTGTCAGACCTTTCGAGATCAGATCAGGGGCTCAGCGGTTCTCACGCTCACAAACAATGCCAGTGTAATTGTATGCAATGTACTGTGTAATTGTGCAATGTATTATGTGAACAGGCAGTGGAGAGCATACGCCAGTGTGTGCTTTGTCCGGTTCTGGCAGTTTGGCATCAGGGAAAACATTACCCACATGGCCCGTCACTTGCCTGGGATCCACCATTACCTGGTGGAACACCTCAGCAGGATTCTCTCCCAGAATCGTGAGTGGTCTCTGAAGCCCAGAGGCCCGTCTTTACAGTTTTGGGCATCCCAACAATCAACCTGTTTGTCACAAGAGACCACAAGAAAGGCTGGCTGTTTTGTTCCCAAGGGTGTCTCAGCCAGGACTCCCTGACTGACGCTTTTCACTCGTGCTGGGACTCGGCACTCCTGCATGTCTTTCCTCCAATCCTGATCACCAGCAGGCCATTCTCAAACTGAAATCGGACCACGTCAGGCTCATTTTCATCACTCCAGTGTGGCTGAGACAATGTTGGTTCTCCAGCTGCCTCACGTTATGAATCCAGCCTCCTGTATCCCTTCCTCTTCACCCCGACCTCCGGACGAAGCCTCAGGGTCAGGTTTCACATCCAGCAATCAGTTCCCTGCGTCTCACAGCATGGATGCATCGTGGTTAGATGAGGAAGAGGAAGATGTTTGGAGGTGGGCTGGCAGGTCTTGCTTAACAGAAAGGATCCCTCCCCCAAAGTGACCTATTTGGCCAAGAGGAAGTGGTTCTCGATGTGGTTGTTAGCCCGGCAACTGCAACCAACATGGGCTTGTATCCAGGACATCTTGGAGTTCTTGTTTACATCTCCAGTCTTCTGGCTTTGCACTTAATCAGTTAAGAATCCACCTGGCTGTGATTTTGGCATTTCATCTGCCTGTTCTTGAGCGGTCAGTATTTTCAAACCCCTGGCAGTGCGGTTCTTGAAAGGAGTCACTCATTTTCACCAGCCGGTTGAAGAGCTGGTGTTTTAGCAGCTCCTATGGGCCTTCCATTCAAGCCGCTGGCAACTTCTTCTTTCTCCCTTCTGTGACAGACAATTGCCTTTCTTGTGGTGCTGAAGTCTGCAAGGAGAGTGTGTGAGCTTCAGGCTTTGATGGTGGAGCCTCCTTACATGCAGTTTTCCAAAGACAAGGTGACCATGCAGCTGCGCCCCAAGTTTTTAATCTAAGCTGGTTTCCCAGTTTCATTTATTTATCTAGCAATGTTCTTCCCTCGGAGCCATTCAACCACACAAGGGCAGCACACTTCGGATGTCAGGCAATGTCTAGCGTTTATCTGGACAGAGACAAGCGTTTCTGTTCCTCACCACGTGTTTGTTTCATACGTGGACCGAATGAAAGGTCAACGCAGGCTCTTCCCAGACACTCTCCAGGTGGATATCTTCCTGTGTCATGACAGCATACAAAGCCGCCCAGTCTGTGCCTCCTCAGGTGCTATGAGATCATCCCACTCGAGCTCGGGCAACGTCAACGGCATTTCTAAATGGCATTCCCACACTGGACATTCGCAGGGTGGCCGCTTGGTCCTCGGTGCGTACGTTTTTAAACCAGCCTGCCACTACAGCTGTGTCCAGATCAGATGCAAACTTTGGGACGGGAATCCTGCTGTCCTCCTTTAAATAGACTCCGAGTTGCCCACATGGCTGCGTCTGGTCGAAGAAGAAAACGGGCTCCCTACCTACCTACCGGTTTCTGGTGTTCTGTGGGGGGTCAGGCAGCCGTATATTCCACGACTCGCCCTCCGTCCCCCCGCAAAGGAGTCTGCACTAGCGACGTTGGGTGCAAAGGAACGGAGGGTGTCAGGGTTGTGCTACCCTAGTGCAGCCAGGCGAGGGGCTACGGAGGCCCCTGTGGGTACTGTCGGACAAAGCTCTCCAGCTGTGGTGTGCGGGGTGGGTACACCCACATAGCATTCATGTCTGCATCACTTGTCGAACAGCAATGGTCAGAGGTCGGTAACTGTTTCTTCTGGGAAGGGGGGAGTGGAGAGTCTCATGTAATCACAGGCCTCCAGGAACTGGAGCTTTAAGAAAAACACCAGCTATCACATGATATCCCATGATCAAATGGGCTGCCAGCCTTACAGGAGAAGAGACACACGTAGGACACACACATTGAAGAAGGGATATAAACTCTCCTTCCTCGGGGCAGCCACCAAGCTCTGCCTGTCAGGAAGTGGGGGGGACCCCTCCTAGAGGCTGGTTACTCCATAGCCGCCCCGTAGGGCCCCTTGCGCCTCCTGATGAAGCGGCTGCTGCTGGAGGCAGAATCCTGGGCTAGTGGGGCTTCTGCACGGAGTCTAGAGAGACCCAACACTGCCCCAGCTGCACCTCTCTCGGTGGGGCTGCAGGAACCTGGGCTCGCTGGAAATCCCCTGCCATGGGGTGCGGAAGTGTGGGGTTTGTCTGCCGTGGGGGAGCAGGGCGTACAACCCTCCTACTCTCGGGGCATTCCAAAATCCCACAGGTCTTCGCAAAGCGCCAAGCACTGTGCCATTCATGAGCGGCCCCGTGTAGTAGCTAGGTCTGTGATGAGAACAGGCTGCGGCCCTGCACGCCCCTCGCCAGACCTCCCATCCCGACAGGGTCCGGGAGTCCCTTCTCGAGTGACTCAGACAGTGACACTGACTTAAAGCTCCTGGATTGTCTGACATTCATTTCTGGCTGCATCCCCTGAGAGAGTATCATGGCCAGTATCAATGGGCAACGTGACTTTCCTACACCTGATGGCCAGTGTCTCCATTAGAGCCATGCAAATCTCCCAAGTCTACCCTTCCTGGGGTCACGCAAACACGTCCTGCGCTCTCTGCCAGCTTTGGGCTGATGCTCCCCCCAGCTGGAGTTTTGCTTTGAGCCTCAAGTACAAACAATCCCAAAAGCTCAGGGTCAGCTGGCAGTGTGGGTCAAAGCACCAGGCCGCTCTAGACATGGGGTGGGCTGGTGCAGGGTGTCTGGGACCCTGAAAGAATCCCTGCCGCTCTGTGGCTTTCTCCTGGCTGTGCTGGGTTTCTAGACTCTGGTGTAGATGCCTAGTGTAGGGACAATTGGTGCTCACACAGATGATCTGCGCTAGTGCAGCTCCCCCGCCCGCAGTGGTAGCTAAAAACCCAGCGTCAGCAAGTCCATAAAACACATCTTCCACTCTCTCCATGCCACGCCTGCCGGCTGGCACCAAAACCAAGCAGAGACTGGGTTACCAGCCGGCCCAGCACAGCGAAAGCATCCCCTCCCTCCCCAGACCTGGCAGTTGGTGTCGGAGCGGCGAGTCTGGGGAGCTGCCAGCAGCAGCAGGAGTGTGGTGGGGGGCAGAGAAGCTCTGGACCAGAGGGCAGGTCTGTCTGGGTCGCTTTGTGCATGGCGGCCAGGCATCCCCTGTCCAGCTTCACTGGAAGGATTTATCAAGGGCTGGGTCAGAATACCGAGTTTGTAATGAAACGTGAATTTCACCCTGGCCGTGGAACATTTTGTGCTGCACTTTTCTTTCTCTAAGCACCAGGGAAGTCTGCAGGCAGCCAGAGACGTACATACGAAGGCTGCTTCTCATTAGCAAACCTTGGGCATGGGCCCTATCTCTGAGCAAAAGTCCCAGCTCCAAGCACCCCCAAAATACAGAGGGGCTTTGGCTCCAGGTCTGGCCATTGTGGATCTGCCCCATGCTTGTTAAAAGGCATTTTTAGCTGTGCAGTAGGGTTGCCTCTGGCTCTCTGGACTCTACTTTTGTTCAGGGGGGAATCCTAATTTTTTACCCTAATCTGCCTGTGCTTTATGGAGATGTTTGCTGCCTGTTGCCCTGCATTCCTTTTCCCTTTTCATTCTTCTCGCAGGGCGAAAAAGTGGCTTTTTCTGGACTCAGGTCACTGCACTTTAGCAAACAAGCTCACTGCGAAGTTATGAGCAGCATTTCCTCCTCTGCTGGTGCTGTTATGAATGGACCCTTCAGCTGCATTCCTTCCTATTGTCCCAAGGAGATCATTGGCGGCACAAATGAAACAAGGGTCTAACGAATTCTTCACCTATTCAGCTGGAGCCCAGAGGCAGAACGTTCTCTCTGTGCTGGCCTGAAGTGCTGAGGTTGCTATATTCAGTCTGGGGAAGCTGGAAGGCCTCAGGAAGGGCGACCCTCGATTGTAGGCACTCTGGGGTTGAAATTGCAAGCAACATCTGCGGTTGTATCCTGTATATGCAAATGCAGGTTTAGGTGCTGTCAGATACAGCTATGAAACCGCTGCCACTGGACTCTTCCCCTGGAGAACCTTGCGGAGCCGGAGTCTGACAGGAGAGCAGGAAACCAGCTGGCATCTCGGTGGTTGTGAGGAATAGTGACCGATCGCTGGAGTTTTCCTGAATAAACCAGCTCAGGAAGCGTGAAACTCCCACCCAGGGTGAGCGCAGGGAACTCAGCAGAGGTCTGGGGGTGCAGCCCATTCCATGGAGCAGACTGGGGGGATTCAGTCACCCTGGGGCTGCTCTCCTAGACTGTAATGGTGAGTCGTAAAACGTCCCATTCTCTTGGAGTGGGGCGCTGGAAATAAAATGGCAGCTTTTTGTGTCCTGGAGTCCCCAGGAATGATCTAGACGTCGTGGTCTCCCGGCTCCTTCCACACCACGAGCTACAGGGCTGGCCACCAAAGGCATCCCTCCGTCCACCCAGCTCTGGCACTGACCCATCCAGGCCTGGTTGCCACGTCTCCCTTCCCTCCTCCTCCAAGTCATGCTCAAAGCTCCCTTCTCCGAGCGGGCGAGAACCCCGCATCCTCCCCCGCCGAGGAAGCAAACAAAGTCCTGGCACAGGACTCCTGGCTCTAATCAGACAGCCTCTCCACTGCCCTGCTCAGCCCATGTGGCCTCCCGCAGCACCCACCCACCACCCACTGTGTCAGGACCTGGCCAGCTACGGGCCACGTTGTGCCTGGCTCTGCGCAGGCAGGGGAGAGCTCCTCCGCGCTTGCAGGCCTCCACGGGGCCTAGCCCCGGGCGGGACGTGTGCAAAGCAGGATTGGCCGGTTTGTCCCTAGCTGGCCAGCTCCGAGAGTCCTGGACTGCGGCCCAAGGAGGAGTGATGGGGAGCGAAGGGGGGAGAAGGCTGCGGCTGATCACTAGGGAGCTCTGCCTCTTGGGACATTGAAAACCAGGCTGGGATGTGGTCTGGGGCACAATCCTGCTGTGGCTCCAGGCAGTGGACTGGAGGGCTCAGGACCCCCCTCGATTCTCTGGGCAAGATACAAGCTGGACCCTGGCTGCCAAGCAGGAATTGTGAGCTCCCGCCGCCTCTTCGCCGTGCGCTAGCCAGAGCCCAGGACTCAGCAGATCCTCCCACGCGCTGCTGCAGGTGGCTTACAAGCCTGAGACATCTTGTGTTGCTTTGCCAAGCCTTCCGTCGTGGCTGCCAAGTGCTCCGTGGGCCGGGGCGGCCGTGTCAGCTTTCCCTGTTAGGTGCCTCACGGGGCCTCTGGATCTCCATGCAGCAACTTCCAGCTGGAGCCCAGGGGACAGGCCCCAAGTGTCTCACACTGGGCACCTGCAAACAGGGGCAGAACGCACGCACTGGAGGCCTGGCCAGCGCATGCAGAAATGAGCCTCTTAGTGACCTGGCCACACATCCCTCCGCCTGATGCTGGACTGATCTGGGCAATACGCCCGAGGAGAGGCACCCTGAGTCGTATGCCGCAGGATGTGGAGGGTGGCAGAGCCGCGTGGAGGGGAACGCACCGAGCCCTGCCAGAACCGGGCGTCACAGGGAACAAACCCCCGCCTTGATAAGTGAGAACAGGAGAGAGCTGCCAGCAGGGCCGGGCAGGGTGATGGGTCCAGTCCCACAAACAGGCAGGCCCTGCAGTGACTCCCATGCTGAGAGCATTGCCCTCAGCAGGACGTGGCAAGGAGCAGCTCTCCTCGTGGGCGGGATCGTTTGCGGGTCAAGGCCAGGGCCACGTTTAGAGTCAGTGGGCCTGACTCGCCTTCTCTCACCCCCGTGTCGATCCAGAGCAGCCCCGGTGGGGAAAAGCTGGTGTCAGGGAAGAATCAGCTGCCCACTCCCTCCCGCTCGCTGAGCTTCGGTCACTTGTCTTTAAATCCTCTTCTCTCTGCAGCTTGCGGAGAGACACGGAGCAGCTACCCTCCCTGGCCCAGCAGGATGGGGACTGAAGAACGCCGCTGGAGCGCTGCCCGCGAGGGGAAGTCTGCTGCCGTCCAGGGTGTATCAGAGCGAGGCGGCTGCTGGAGCTGAGAGTCCAGGGCAGTGAAGGTACCAGCGGGTAACCCGAACCCTGACCGAAAAGTCCAGTAATATTCAGTGGAGGTGAAGCACCCAGGGGTCTAGTGATGTAACTGGAACGGGTAAGGGAGGGTGATATTCTTCATCTGGGCTCTTTAACCACCCCGCAGGACTCGGTAGTAGGGACAGTCCATGAACAAGCAGCTCCTTGCATTCCTCGGCGAGGTGGTTAATGGGTGGTTACTCACTTGTCAGTGTCGAGGTCCATACGCCTAAGTCCTGCTTGGACTGCATCCCGGGCCGTTTGCCCTGCTCCAGATGTTCATTGGGGTGGAGACGCTGGTTGGCTTTAAGATTAAATTTCTTCATAATAACGCACTGGCTGGGCCTCACAGGCCGGGAGCTGGCCTGATGGACTGGCCAAAATGACTAGAAATAATGTTAGAATCGTTTTCTTAGTCCACATGCAGCATGGTCCAGGTAAAGAGTGACTAAATGTCCCTGTCTCCCTTCCACGGGCACCGCACAGCCAGTGCAGGGCAGCACTGCCCGGACCAAATGGGAGATGGCGCCAGGCACCGACCGACGCCATGCCCGCAAAGACACGTACGGTGGCCCTATTGCCAGGCAGAGTCCCGTGGCAGGCCGTGGCGCTCTGTCTGTGTGAGAGCAAGGCTGGGGGGTTCCTCTCCTTCTCCACGCCAGGAGAGTTCTAGTCCCCCCGGGTAAAACCACGCAAAGCAGACAGAGTGTTGGCAAGAATCCCAGCCACTCCCATCACACCGTTCATGCCAAGGCTGTGAGTTATTTGCGTGGCATCGGCAGTGTGCTGGGACCCCCATCCCCTCGCCGTGGGGCAGTGCCCGAGTTCATGCTGCCCTCTAACTAGAGCTGATTCCCCTCCGCCCAGGGAAATGGGGGAGGGGGTGATCTGACCCTTGAGTTTCAGCTTTGTAATGCTGGGTTATTAGTAAGGTAATAATTGTAGTGCATAGAAATAGGGTCATATCCCTTTAAATAGGAGGTGAGCCCTCTAGGGGTGCCCACTGTGTTTTAGATGCCCCCAGGCAGAGCAGCAGTGCGGATGTAGCTAGGACCTGCCTGTCTGCGTATAGTCAGTGAACATGGTTATCTGGGACCCTGCCCTGCCTGTGTGATTTCTGCATATTATTGTGTTGTGTTACGAGACAAAGGCAGGAAAAGCAAAGTGCCCCTGTGAATGGAAGACTCGCATTTTGAGTTCCCAGCCCAGAGCGCCCCACAAATGTGCTTTCAGAGGCAGTGTCTTTAGAAGAGATCTGGAGAGCGATGAGCATGGATCGCCCTCAAGGCAGGTGTCCCAGTGGAGCCGGGTCACCTGGAGCAAATGCCCTGGTGGCTGGGTGGGGGAGAGCCAGGTTGTTCGTTTATTTTAAATTCAAATAACTTCACACCCAAATCACACTTCAAATAAACGACCCTTCGCTCCAAAACGACATGAGTTCGAGCCTTGCTGCAGGATTTAAGGCTTTTGTCTCTAACCCAGCAACCCAGGTGGTCACACGATCAGCAAACCAGTAACAATCACAGACATTACAATTTTCTGTGTCAGTGCCGTAAACAAACCGTGGGCCGCGGGCAGGGAGAGCCCAGAGCATGGGCAGCCGGACTAGAAAAAGAAGACAAACAAGACTTTGTCCCAAGTTTTAGACTAGGCCTCAGGCATCACCAGGGCTAAATATGCTGCTTCCTTCCTTGTGCTCAATGTTCAAATGAAGAAACTCCTACTACCTTGGCTTAGTAGAGCTGAGCAGACTGTAACAGGCCCAAACAAGGGCCTGCTTGAGCTCCTCTGTACGTTACTTTAGCTAGCAAGCAATAGAAGGGCTGCCACTCACTGCGTGAGGTTGGATTTCCCTGCAGGCGTTCACGGCGGTGGTAACATTTAGAATTCATCCAGAAGATGCAGGGAGCTGGGAGATCGCTCACAGCAGGGTTTGAGGTCCAGAGGGAGATTTTTATCTTCAAACTCTTTATTTATCAATGTCAACTATTATATGTCAGCCCTGCAGAACCACACTGATAAGCTCATTCTGACGACGGGAAAGGAAGGACAGCTGATATGGTGATCTTTGTAGCAGACTGTACAGTTTGTGAGAAAAGGGGAAACGAGGAAAAAACATTAACTCAAAACATCCAGTTTGCAGCCATCCACACCTCTAGATCCAGTCCCTGGACCACAACGCCCATGCCCACGGAGCCTGGAAATCAGCGAGTTCCCCATAGCCACAAATCCTGCTGGAGGGGAAAAGCCACCACTATAAACGGACAGCCAAAGCATGAGGGATTTGTAAATAGTTTCCCAGTGATGTAATCCCAGAAAGAGAACTAAAGAAACAAAGCGACAAATTAATTCCCACAAAGAAGAAATACATTTGTGATCTGTGCAAATGACCTAGTTTAATTAAACATTTTTTGGTGGGAGGAGGCTTAAAAGGTTCTTCTGTGCGTGTCTCTGAGTGCTGAGACATTTGGGGCAAGGGACACTTACCAGATGAAACTGGAGAGTAGCTGGATTTTGAAATGATACATAGGATTTCTATAGCCTCCTATCCCTATCAACGTGTGTTACATTTGATCCCCTCTTCGAGAGGTGAAACGATACCTACTGACCCCTAGCTACCCTGTGTGCCCCAGGATATGGCTCAGTGGTGGTTGGTTGGTTGTTTTTGTATATTGCCTTTTCCCCACCTACAAAGAGACCCTGAGTATTTATGACTGCAAAGCTCTGGGCTGCTTCACCTCGCCGAGGGCTTGGGAGGCTTACTTCATAGCTAGGTGAAATTCCCTCTGTGCAGACAGCCAGCGCTAGTCCTCTGTACCATAAGCCCTGTTTAGAGGGCAAGGTCTGAGACTAACCAGTGGGGTGATGGGCTCCAGAGATGAACCAGACAGGCCTCAAGCCCCGGATCTGAAGATCCCTGAAATATAGGGAACTTTGGATTCACATCCCTGTGCGGAACCACAGTTAGGAACTTGGGCCCAGATCATTTAAACTCTTTTGGCCCCACGCGCATTAGCCAGCAGTGCCAAGACAGAGTCCGTTCCGGCCACAGAGGAGACACAGCTGGGCTGTGAACATGGATAGCCGCCTGGATGGCAGGGCCCACGCAGCCGCGTGAGTCTAGCGTGTAGACGCTTTGTGGGGCTGGGTTCAGGGCGCCCAGCCTTCTGAACAGGTGTGTTTAATCTCATGTCAGTGGAACAAGGCAAAGATGCCAATGGCGCTCTCAAAGCGCTAACGCCCCATCACTCACTTAGCTGCCTGACTTTCTAAGACCCAGCAGCTCTGCAGGAGAAATCGCCTTTGAACTCACTGCTCGCTAGATGCCTCGGAAGCTTCACAGGGAGTTTTGTTTATGATTCTTGCAGCCTTATTATTACTTTGACGCTGGCTGAACAAACACAATGGAGTCCAGTGTGCGGGGGAGCAGAGCCGGCAGCGGAGTGTATATTCATTACGCTACTGAAAAGCCAGGCAGTAACATAGTGCGGGTGCGATGTTCAGCTATCCAAATAGCTCATCCACCTCCCTTAGCGCGCACTAACAACGCCACGAGTTGTAGGGCCTGTGGAATAACAGCGGTGCCCACAGTCACCCCACACTCGCTGACCTGAGAAAGGAGCCATGGCCAAGAGGTGGGCCTGGGCCAGTGTCGGGTTGTTCCTTGCAGCGCATTTCCTGGGGCTTGGCCCAGCCAAGACTGGCACTTCTGCCACTTGCCTCTGAAGACGACTCTGCAACTCTCACTTACAGCAAGTTGTTCCTGACGCCGTCTAAAAATCGTCTCATGTTTTCAACCCATCATGGGGATCCTGTAGCAAGTACAAACTGTAGTGGTCATGCCCCCGTGTCAGACAACAAACCCTCTCTCCTTCCTCGGTGCTGACACCCTCCAGATCTGTGCAGCCGGCTGCCACAGCCCCTGCACACCCGTGTGGCTCCCACACATCTTCCTCATGCGTGGATCCTTCCCTCCCACTGGTTATTTCGGTTGCTCCTGTCTTGCTGCCCCCTTCTGTGTCTCAGTATCTTTCTGGACACGATGCCCCAGGGGCTGCTCTGGGGGCCAGGTTTGATGGCACCCAAAGTCCTAGACAGGCGGGCTATGTCCCCTCCCAGCCCTTGCATGCAGCCCAGTGTCTCACCTGGCTTGTCAAACCTATTTGGAAATAAAGCACTTAGCAGGAAAACTCCGAGGAGGTGAGGGCCCAAGTCTTGCTCTGTTTCAGGTGGGTGCAGGTGGATACAGGGCGCCCCCAGAGAGAGGAATCCTGCCTAGAAGGAAGGCGTGCAGCTATGGACTTCTGGCCAGAAGGGGATGCCAGGACCCCGCTGGCTGGTGTGCTGTGGTAGGAAGAATGCACTGGCCAGGGTGCAGGCTGCTCCTGCCGGGATCCGTTCCCACCTACTCCCAGTGAATTAAGTAGCAAATCTCCCACTGCCTCAGTGGGAGCAGGAGCAGGTCCCCGTTGCTCACAGCCGCATCGTGAGCTGCCCTGACCCGTGCCGGGTGCACGGACACCACTGCTCCCCTTCTCCTCCCCAGGGCAATCTCTGTTTAGGGGCTGCCCTAGTGTAGCAGCGGGGAGCGTGCCCCGCGGAGTTTCCCTGGCCAAGCCCACGGTGTGATTTAGTGATGTGGAAAGGCAGAGGGACTGTGAAAAGTGAGGCGTGGTCAGCAGTCCCTGTGCGCCCTGGATGCCCATCGGCAATACAGAGAGCTGCTGGGGCTGTCCACAGGCAGTGGGGGCTGCCCACAGGCGGGGGGGGGGAGGGAGGGTTCAGAGCCAACGACACAGCAAGCCGCACCCATGCCAGGCTCAGGCTGCCCAGAGTCCTGCTCCTTTCAGCTCCCTGCAGCGCCTGGCTTCCGCTGGGCCCCGCT
Organism: Emydura macquarii macquarii; assembly: GCF_026122565.2. Classification (NCBI taxonomy): domain Eukaryota; kingdom Metazoa; phylum Chordata; order Testudines; family Chelidae; genus Emydura; species Emydura macquarii. The sequence goes on along the minus strand of NW_027130866.1, from coordinate 469,007 downwards.
AGCAGCTGAGCACAGCAGGGAAACAGACAAACTCCAGGCTGTCCACAGGCATAAACAGCTGCTTGGAGCCTGATCAGAAACATCAGCCCCGGCGGTTCAATGGCCAGCCCCCGACTTCCGGACACAGTGAAGGCTGGCAGGAGGCGCAGGGCCTGAACTGCTTCCCTCTCAGGGCCGTAAAGCAGCAGTAACGCCACAGGCGGCAATGGGGTTACGCGGCTGTGCGCGAGAGGAGACCCAGACCTCACTGCGTCACAGCGTGCAGCGGCCTTTCCAGCACAGGGTGCGTGTCGCAGGAGCTCAGCTGGAATCCAAAGGGCTCGTCCCGGTGCCCGGCCCGGATTTATTGCTGGTGCCGCTGTAGCCCATGTGCCGCTGCGTGGGCTCTGCGCCCATGAACAATTCCTGCTCTGCAAACACCCTCGCTCCGGGTCACTCGGTTCAGGTGGCTGAGCTGCAGCTGGGAGGTTAGAGGGATCGTCCGCGTGAGTTAGCCAGAGAGAGTCGAGGGCTAAATTCTGCACTGTGGCAAATGGCTTCAGCTCCGTTGACTTCAGCAGCGTTTTCCCTGTTTCCACCAGCAGAACTTTTGGCTCCCTTCCTCCTGCCGTCAGAACCCCACACTGGACTCTGGCCCGTCTTACAGCAGGGGGAAGCGGTGTTGATCAGGATTCACAACCTTTAAGGCTGATGGGGACCACCACCTGAAGACTCCTGCTGTGGTACTTAACGTCGCCTGCTGCTATATTGCGGGACACCGGCAACCTGCCCACACCAGCAGCCTATATCCTTGCAGGCATTGCTCCTCCTGACGCATGCCAGGCAGAGTCGAGCACACCCGGCAATGCACAGATCCAGGAGAGCCGTTACACGATAGAACACCAACATCGAGTCGCCTGAAGTCATGACAGGTTTCTTGCCACCATTAAACCCCACACGCTGTCATCCAGACAGAAAGGGCTCAGTTATGGCAAGCAAGAATTCTGACCCTGTAGCCCGTGTGCTCTGTCTGCCACCAGCTGATCACCTACCAGCTGGTGCAGAGATAGCCCCGGGCTGATGGCATGGCCTTCATCAATGCCGCACGGGAGTTGGCTGGGCTAGAGGCGCAGTGATCCAGGGGAGCCACGTCGCTGGAACAACTGCCACTGCGGCAGAGAGCCTCAAAATATGAGGCAATTGTGATGCCAGCTGCGTGAGTGCGAATGCTCTTCCTGTGCTCTGGCGGAGTGCAATGACTGGGCAAGCCTGTGTGCACAGATGTAGCGGGCAGCAGTGGGGACAGGACAAGATGAACTCTGCTCAAAGGGGCGCTCTTACCCCTTGCATTGATGGGCCGGGCCAGACACCCGTGGCAGGGCCGAGGTGGCTGGCTGAATGGAGGCTGTTTTAAGCAGGACTTTCTGCTCGTCAGTGTGCAGCTTGGTCGGAGAGGAATGGCAGGGGTGGCAGCAGGCAACGTGGGGCCCCAGCTTTGGAGGCAGAAGAAATGCCAAGGAGAGGCCTGAGCTTCTCCCGACCCCTGTGTGCTCTGCAGCATGGGGCCGGCAGGGCAGCCTGGGGCTGGCCCATTGCACAGGGCAGTGCGAGGTATCGACTCTTCTCCCAAAAGCCCTAACTGCTCGTGAGCCCAGAGGCTGCCCCCCTCCTGCATCCTCTCCGGGCAGGACCCCGCGGGGATATTGCAGCTGTCAGGCTGCAGGCTGGAACTGCCGGGGCTGTCGGGGGCCAGTCGTCCCCGTCGCCCCCCAGCACTGGGTATCTGCAGAGCCTGAATCTTGCCCTGTATAGGGCACATTACACGGCACTTCTGCTGTCTGCCTTTTGTGTGCCAGGCCCCCGGTGAGTCTCCTCCCTGCCGGCAGCGTCCAGGAGGCTGAGGGAGCACGCTCTCTCTTTGGGGCAAGGATGCTCTCTGGGGCTCCCGAGACGGGTGCCAGCTGCGAGGCGCACGTGTCTGCGTGTGGCGCTCGAGAAGGAGCTGGGAGGGAGGGGGGCCTGCGTTGGAGCCAGGCTCCCCCGGGCCTGCTGCAGGCTCGCCCCACCTGCGCAGTACGCGTCACTGCCCCGAGGGAGCTGTCACTTAGCCCCCCTGGGTAGCCTCCGTGTAATTCCTGGTGCGCCCTCTCTGAGGGAGCAGGCCTGGCCGTGCGCCGCGGGGCCCGGACCCAGAGCTCCCACAGGCCTTTTCCAGCTCTCGCGGCTGGGTGAATGGCTGGGCTGAGCTGGCTCAGGGGACCGCTGACAGCCCCAGCCCTGGAGCCCCGGGTGGTGCAGAGAGACAGAATAAGCCCCGGGTCCCCACCCCCCTTCCTCAGCTTGGCCTCCAGTCCCGGGCCCGCCAAGGAGCCTGTTCCCATCTGCCCCGAGCGGCCACAGTGGGGCCTGTCAGCCTTGTAGGCTTGGCCTCCGGACCCCCAGCCATAAACGGATCCAGCAGCTCCCCTGACTCCACTTACTCCAGCTGTAGAGGAAAACCCGTAAAACCCCTACAGGCCCCGAGTGCTGCCGCTGGCCCCGGGGCCCCGGCGGGCTGGGGGTGGTCGCCGACGGGGAGATGTGCGCCAAGGACCGGCGGGGAGGCTCTTGTTTGTGCTGCACGTAGCGGCGTGCCGGCCGGGCGGCGTGCACACTGCTCTGCCCGGGTGGCGCACAGCTGGGGTCTGCGGGCAGCCGTGCACCCACGCGATGGCCCGGGCCGGTTCTCACCAGCCAGAGTCCCAGTGTTCCCCAGGGCACGCGGACACTGCCTCCTCCAGGACCAAGCGGTGGGCCCCATAGCGTGCAGGGCCCAGGGGGGCTGGGGGAGCTGGGGGGAGCATGGCAATGTCTCGATGCTGCTGCCACCCAGCGGGAGAGGGCAGAAAGTGCAGGTGGAGCCCCCCAGTGCAGTCAGCCCTCAGCCAACACCCTGCCCGTGCCTGGCGTTTTCTGTTTCCTTCTGTTTTGCCTGAGCGAGGGCAGGCAGCAGGGTTAGGCCCGTTCCTAGGTTTGCAGGGGGTCCGTTTCCAACTGAGGGGGGCATTGCTTTCTACAGCCAAAATGATGCGAGGTTGGGCAAGGAGCAGAAAGCCTCTTGGAAGCCCGGGGGCTGTTTTCACTTTGCTTTCTCCCCTTTGCTTCGGCGGCCCGGGGCAGGGCCAGGAGTCGGCATGGTTTATAGCTCCCTGCTGTTTGCTCAGCTGTTATTTTACTTCAAATGTCACCTGACTGCAGCTCTAAAACAGTCGTCATCGGCTCTTCGCCTTTTCACCCACCGGTGATTTGATTAATCAAAGGCCCCTCTGCCTTATGGCCCACCATTCCCCGGGTCCCCGGCTGGAGACGCACGAGCGGAGAGGCTGCCCTTCAACTCCTTTTAGCCAGGAACAATTTGCATCGAGTCCCCCCGTTTTTACTCAGCATCAGCCCAGAAAGTAAGGCAGAGGATGATTAGTGAACAATGTTAATGTGAGACAGGTGGTCCTTGCTCATTCAGATTCATTACAGTGACAGCTCTTGTCTGGGAGGGCAGTAAAGATGGAGATGGGATGATAGATTCTTTACTTCTCTCCATTATGAAGTCGGTTTGGGAATGTAATAAAAAATAATGCAACTCTTAATGGAGAGAAAAGCACTTCCCTTTCAAAATGGTGACACCTTGCTTTCTAGAGATCTCTGGTCTGCTGTAATACACGTTTTAATCCCCAACATCAGCATGGCGGCCCCTCCGGAGCTGGCCTGGCGCACTGATCTCACCTCTTGAGCAGAGAAGTCAAACGGGAGCTGCTGTGTGTGGAGAGGATGACAGCAGGCAAGGCAGAGGGTGAGAGGTGGGTGGAGAGCACAGCAACTCCTGAGTAGCTTTCAAAACGTGCGGGCCCAGATCCCCAGCCCCCAGGAGGCTGTTTGTGCTGCTAGCCCCCTTAAACTGGCAGCCAGCTGGGGAGTCTCCTGGCATCGGGCAATCCCTGGGGTGACAGAGGTGGCATAGTCCGCTCACAGTCCCTGGCCTAGGGGACTTGCTGGAAGAGGGAAGAGGGGTGGGCATGGCTCAAGCATGCACAGCCCTTGATCCTGGCTTGTTGCAACCGCATGGCAGGCTGCCCTGAGTTCGAGTAGGCCTGAAGCTGCTCTACATTGTGCAGCCGCAGGGAGCAGGGGGATGCAAGGGCTGGGTAAAGCAGCTTTGCCCTAGATCCTGTGCCTGGCACAGTTCAGCGGGAGCTGAGAAATGTGTTGGGGCAAAACCTCAGGCTTGGACTGGGGTTTGCCTTGCTGTGCGGCAGACACCGGGTGACCTGCTCTGCGGCAGGGGAGAGGCTCACCTCGTTTTCCTCTGCTCCCCACCGTGCACCCCTGTGGGTGCTGCCCGCCAGGGACGGCTGCGGGTCTTGCTCTGTGCGGCTGGTCCTGGGCAGCGGCACTGGATGTAAAGCAGCACTGTTGCTGTGTTCTCTGCGGGCCAGGATAACTCCCAAGCACCCAGCTCCTCTGACGTGCCACCCGTCCTTGCGGGGAAGGAGCTTGTCCCCAGGGCAGCTCAGAGTTCATGCCCTCCCCCACTCCCAGCAGTTCTGCTGAGCTGGCGTTACCCGCAGTAAACCCAGGCTGCACACCCTGCCTCCCTGGCTGTCCTTCAGACACAGCATCTCCGGCTCTAAGCTTTCCCTCCTCTCAGCCGCTCTGAAACCCCCTGTGTAAACATCCTGCGGATAAGTCTCTCTCTGCTGCAGCCTCTGACAGATCGCCTGATAAACTTTAACGGGGAGAGTCCCACCCTTCTGGGAACATGGGGTCAGGGGGAGGGCGGGGAGGGATTTTTAAAGTCACAGGCTCCAATATCTCCCAGGTGGGCGGGAGTTGGGAATCCCAAAATTCAAAAGGCATTCAAGCAGGCGGCTTGGAAGCTCAGCACTTTGGCCATCCCCCTCCGGCCCAGGGCCAGGGTGTGGTGCAGCTGTGGGGCGCGCAGCCAGGCCTGTCTCACTCAGGAAGGAAGGCAATGTGGTGCTGCTGCAATATTGACCAGCCCGCTGCCACCCCCACACAGCTGTTGCCGGCTCCGAGGTCTTTCCCCTGGGCATGCAGAGTGAGCAACTTCTCTGTGTGTCTGCAGTAGCCCTGGGCTGGAAAGGGTTGGCATCCACAGGCTCTGCGGGCTACGGGTCCAAGCTTTAGGGCTGGCTGGTCACAGAGAGAGCATCCTGCCTGGCTCTGACTCTTCCCGGCTTTGCAGAGATCTCAGCTGGGCTCTGATTTGGCCCGTTCTGCTGATGTGGGCCAGCTGATCCCATCTGCCCTTCCCAGTGGGGCTGAGTTCAGCCCTGTCTCTCGCCACAGGTGGGCTGCAGCGAGCGGGCTGAGAGACCAATGCCCAGCCCCCCGCAGCGCAATCCGCCAGCGGCGCAGGGAGAGGTCTCCCAAGGGCCTGCACGCTGGGGCTGGAGGCCGGAAGCTGCCCTGGGGGAGCCAGGCCGAGCAGCTCCACACGCTGCGTGGTGGCCTTGGGCTCTCCGGCGCAATGTTCCCTGCAGCCTTTGTTCCCGCTGATCAGATTGTGGGCAGGGCAGGGACCTGGGCAGTGGTGAGATTGCTGCTCTTTGCCCCAAAGGCCAGGGCAGCTATTTACAGGAGGGTTGTCACCTGCCTTAGTTCTGACTTCTGTGGCCGGGTGCCATGGAGGGTTGCCGGGTGCCTGGTTTTCAACCAGAAAGTCCGGTTGAAAAGGGGACCTGGCCGTGTCTGTCAGCTGTACTGACCGGACAGCAAAAGCCCAGTTACCGCATGGGGTGGGGCCGCCGGGGCCGCCTCCTACCTACAGCCAGGCTGCACCAGTTCCCGTGCCAGCCCCAGAGCAAAGGGAGCCCAGCTGCGGGGAGGGAGGTGGCGATGATCCAGTGAGCGATGGGGGCAGAGCCGTGGGGGAAGAGGCACAATCGTGGGACCATTTCCCCACTTGCACTAAGCCTGCCTCTCCCGCAGAGCTCACTCCAGGCAGCTAGGGCTGGCCCGGATCCCAGTTCCGCCGCCTCGCTGGGATCACAGAGGGGTGCTGCATGGACGCCCGGCAGCCCCAGGGCTCTCTCAGAGCTAATGCAAACAGGTGCAAAGGTGAAGCTGAGATTACCCCAAGCCGTGACATGTCTGTCTGACCTGAGCAACTCCTGCTTATCTCCACTAAATGTGACCTCTGCTCAGCCGCCAGCCCCTGAGCAGGGGACTTTTCTCTCTCCCTCCCCAGCTCCAGCCAGCAGCTGCAGCGAGGGAGTCTGCAGACGAGTCTGGAGAGAGCACGTGGAACAGCCCAGAGTTTGGACCCTCTCCTCCATCTCTGGACTGCGCCTGTTCAGTGCCCTGCCCTGAGACGCCTTCCTTCTCCATGTGGGTCCTGACCCCCTGTGCCCTCAGGTGCTCAGCAACAGGCAGGATGGAGTCCTTGGCGCACTGGCTCTCAGACTGGACCCAGGGCTGGAGTGGGGAGCAGTCGCAGTTGTGGAGATGAGCCACGAGTTCTCTCTGGGTGAAAGAGAACTACAGCGAAGGAAAGCAGCGTCTGTCCAGCGTGCCAGACAGCAAGCTGGTCTGTACAGAAGAGACGTTAATTCAGGGAACTCCTGTCCTTCTAGATCCAGGTAGCCCAAGGAGGTGGCTCTGGATTAGGTGTAGGGTATAGTTTGGGCCTTGAGTCCAAGGGCTAGGCTGTGTGTGTGGATTAGAAGAAGCAGAAATCTTGTGAATCGCTCTGGTTCTCTGTCTGCCTTCGTTCATTGTTACAAGGTTTCTGCTGTATCCAAACCAGGACCAGGAAACTGGCTCCTGGTTTTGGATCTGACCTGGAGTGAAAACTGTGGTTTGGATATGAGGACCTGAATCCGAATCCCAAAGGAGTTCTGTGAAATATGCTGCTACGTCCCCGTTATGTGTTCATTTCTCTCCACTGCACCTTTATGTTCCTGTGCAGTTTGCCTGCCTTGGGGAAGCGCTGCCGTTTTGTGAGGCAGCACTGATGCAGCATGTTACGGAGGAGGCATGCACACTTTGTTTTCTTTCGCTGGAGACTTTACTTTTGTTCTTTCTTGCTGTGTTGCTTTCCTGTACCTAAAGTGAACGTCATCCAGGCAGCAAGTGTATGAAAAAACCAGTAAAGCTTTCCTCATAGTTGCATGGCTACAGGTTCAGATCTGAAGTTCCACTCTTGGCCCATCTCCGGTTTTGACCCTTATCACTTGAATGGACTATATGTAATATGTTGGCTTAGTGCACCTGGTGATCAGGTGTCCCTTCAGTGGTGAGCATAAGGCCCTGCTACTTAGTTCAGAATTAATTCTTTAGATCCGGAAGGATGGATGACTGCTTTTGCTGGTGAAGGTCTCACGCTCCATCCTTGCCCGTCTGTATGAGGTCCCGTGAAGGATCTGGACTCCTCAGATCCAGTGCGGTCGTCTGATGGAAGAATATTTAGCGCTTTGCCTTAATGTGCTTGATCATGTTTCATTTGAATGGCTGGTCCTTGCATCTGTGCCAGTCTGCGACTCGCTGGTATCTAGTAGGGCTAGTTCTTTGTGCCCAGAGGTAGGCGTTCATGCTACTGCTGGTGGTGTTGAAAGTTGTAGGTTTGGCCCTGTGGTTGCCCAGACTGCGGTTTGTGACACACATCTCTATATTCAGCATCAAGAGAGGGAGTTCCTTTTTCCTAGAAGGACCATTCCTTACACATGGAGACAATACACTAGGAAGGCTGTTGGAGCTGAATGCTTGCGTCAAGCTTTGACTGCATGATTCATACGCTAGCCAATCCATCCTGTCTGAACTACTTTAATTATATTAATTTCCTGTGAGGGTTTTAGGTGCGGAATCGTTTTCTTACATAAACTCTGTTAATACTTAACATGTCCACCCATCACACGAATGCTGCAGCAGCAGGAATTTAGGAAGCCAGCCCAGTTCAGCACAGAAGAGCTAATGACAAACCCTGATCGATGGTTACAAGATGTGCCAGGGGTTCTGCCTTCCTGCTAATGGCGTAACATGCACTTAGTCGTTTGTATTGGAGCCAGGCCTGGCAGAAATCTCGGTGCATGGGCTTGGGAACGGGCGTACTTAGAGGTTGGGCATTTGGTGTGGGGGTGGGTGGGGGTGAATAGCCACTTGAACCCTTCGATTAATGGGCTGAACTACGAATGGCCCTGAACTGGGTCACCAGGCCCAGCCTCCCCCCTCCTGACTTCTGAGGGCATTCCAGATGTGCATCCAGATGTGGATCCAAGCTGAGTGCCAGGGCTGCCTCTAGGTTGGCAGAGCCCGGCACTGGCTGGCCGGTGGCTGTTCACTGCCACGCCCGATGTGATGGGCAGTCCCACTCCAGTCCCCGGCACGGCTGACGGAGCGGACGACGGGGAGTGAGGGTTGCTGGAGCCCGATTTCCCTCCTGCCTGGTGCCCTGTGTCGCCATTGGCCCAGTGCACAGTGCCCGTAGAGCATTGCTGTCCCGGTGTTTTACACCCGCCAGGTGTAAGCGGTGACACACGGTGCAGGGCAATGGACGCTGGATTTCCCGGGGGGGTAAACCTGCCACAGCCTCATGCTAGCTATCCAAGGGATAGTCACTGTCCCTGGAGAGAGGGATGCCATGGGGAGCAGCCTTATCCCCTGGGCCCACACCCCAGCCCCAACCCGGAGTAGCACTGGCAGGGAGCTGCTCTGAAGAAGGGGTTGGGGGGCAGTGCCAAGGAGATGGCTCTCCCCCATCCACCTCCTCAGGGGCGATCAGCCCTGGGCTTGTCTCCTCCGCTTGCAGAAGCAGGGCGATTTCCCCCACAGCTGCAGCTCCGCTGTTCACTTTGTCTCAGCCAGGAGAACCGTCCCAAACACCAGTTTATGGTGCAGCCAGCCAGGAATGGGAGGGAGCCGTTTGTCAGGGCTGGCCCCGCCAGCACTAGGCAGTCTGCGCTCCACTAAAACAACCCATGCTTTTGTTGGCCCGCTAACTCATAAGCCTCTTTCCCCATCCCAGGGCAGGGCAGTGGCAGAGGGAAATCCCAAGGGCCTGGAGGTCCTGCAGCACATTCGACTTGCAAAAAACTAATGACTTCGGTCACCACTATTTAGGACTGGACTCCCAGCCCGAGGACTCAGCCGGGCCCCAGCAGGCTGTCCTCTGCCTGCTGCAGTGGTACACGGCCTGCACCTGTGTTGTCCTTCACTCCAACCCTTCACTGGGTATTTCTTCAGGTAGGTTTGGCTGTAACCATTGCTGCAGCCTGAGCCATGGGAGTGGAGGAGCAGAGCTCCTTAGCTCACCCCAGGAGGGGCTGGGGCGGTGTGTATAGAGCTCAGGAAATGTGCAGTCCCCCTGCATAGTCACTGGGCGAAATCCTGCTCTCACGCTGGCGTCAGCCTGGAATAGCCTCAGCAAACTCCTTGCAGTGACTCTGGATTTGCAGGCGCGTGACACTGGGCTCTCACCTGCTGGGACTTTCCAGGCCAAAGAGCATCAGTGGGAGGCGTGGGCTGGGGCTGGGCTGGGAGCTCAGGGCCCTTCTGCTCTGACCCACTGGGGTTATGCCCTGAGCAGCAGTGGAAGGCCGCTCTGTAACCCGGCCTGGTGTGAGCAGAGCCAGGCGCCACCTTCCCCTCACTGAAGGCCCAGGGCCCAGGCTGCAGGGCTGGCCTGCCTCTGCTGCAGCGTGAGCCGCATAGACAGCAGGCGCTCTGCAAACACCCCACATCGCCTGGATCTTTGGGGGCCCAGCACCCTGAGCGCCCACTGGCGTCAGCTGGAGCAGAGGGTGCTCAGCCCTCCCCCCGTCCCCTCCCAGAACTGGGCCCAGTGACCCAGCCAGAGCAGGTGCTCCCCGTGGAGACTGCCAGGCAACAGGGCCACTGCAGATGGGCAGGGCTGGCTGCCTGCCTGCCCGTGGGCCCGCGTGTGTCAGACGTGCCCCTGCAGCCGCTCCCTGCTCCTGGCAGCCTGCCTGTGGCACTGGGGTCACTCCATTCTCACGGTCTCGGCTTCCGGAGCTGGCGGGAGCAACTCTGCCCTGCCAGCAGCAGCAGCCGCCTGCTCCTGGGCTGGGCCCCAGCTTGTGCGGCTCCCAGAGCTCAGGCTGGGCAAGTAGGGAGCAAGGGGTGGCTCTGTTCAGCACCCAGGGAGCCTGGGGAGAGTGACCTGGCTTCAATGGCAGGTTCCTAGATGGTGGGCCTGGTGTACTGGACTGCTGAGGGGCAGGTGCCCAAAGGGGAGGCGTGCCCTTCCCATATGACAAAGGCCGGCTCTTAGGCCAGCCCGTCGACATGGACCTCTGGGGGTAGAGTTCCCCGGGGATGAATTTGGCCCATCAGATAGATTTTAGGGGCCTGATCTTGCAGACCTCAGACAGACCTTGCTCCGGTCACTAGTCCCGCTGACTGCTCAGGCAAGCAGGGAGTTGCCAACTGGCCCAAGCGTAACAAATTCTCTTTATGCTGGAACATTTAAACCCCATTCGGGTTTGGTTTTGTCTACTCTTTACTTCAGGACTAGATTTGCTCCATGGTCTCCCATTGCCCATCACAGGGTCACTTTTCAAACACTTTTCAGGGGGCTCCAGTCCCCTCACTAAATATTTCCACAGAGGAGAAAGGAACTGCTCAGCTGAAGAGGACAGAACTATTAATGATGGATTTGCATAACTTCGACTCCAGTCTAGCTCGACCCGAAGCTGGTGCCATGTGAATCCCAGCTAAGGGATGGGGTGCGGAAGAGGTGTAGCTGTGAACATTTTATAAAAGTTTAAATGGACTGGATTCTTTTCTCATTTACATCAGTGCAAATCAGGCAGCAGCCCACTGGAGTTAGCGAACACAGAATTAGCCCACTGCATTTAAACATTTGTCGTCAGAAACCCAGTACAGTCCTGATGTCTTAAGAGCCAGAGTTTGTAGCCTTGTCAGTTACACAAACAAGCTTTCATTTCTTAGATCTCCTTGTTACTAAATACCTGTGATTCTAACACCATTGTTGGTAAAAAAATTTTTGTCATGGTTTAAACAAGAAGGTACAGGCAGCTACCACTGAGCAAGGCAGCAGAGAAAATGCCTTTAATACAGCCACTACAATAATTGCCACCAAGGATCAATAGGAGATGTGCATTAAAAAGAGCCCAATATATATTTTCACTCTTCCCTATAAAGTATTTTTAACTGACATTTAAGGGCTGAATTTGGCCCTGATTTGCTCCCACTGAAACCCCATTGCTGTCCATGAGATGTAAATTAGGGAAGAATTTATAGCTGAAAATGTTAACTGAGGCAGGACCAAAGTCTGCCCCAGGGCCCCCCGTGTCCTCTCCACGCATTGGCAGAATGGGAGCTCCGCAGGCGTAGAACGAGGGTAAATGAAGGCCTGGGGGTGTGCCGGAGTGGAGAAGGCAGAACTGCCCCTGCTTCTAGTACAGTGCCCCTGCTTTTCATCTTGCACTTGAAAAGGTGACTAGCACCCGGCTCCCCCAGGACAGGAGTATCGTGTTTGTGTGGTACAGAGCTGGCACTTGGCTGCGGCAGTGACGTATGCACAAGAAGACTGTGTGGACAGACAGACATACAATCAGTACTGCAGAGAGCCAAGGTGGGAGAGAATCTCTTTTATTGGACCAACTTTTGCTGGTGGACGGGACCAGCTTTCCAGCGCCCCAGCGCTCTGGCTCCAGCTTTCATGGGGCACCCATCCCCGCTAGCCAGAGCGGGAAGTGACTGCACTTCGCTGCGGTGTGTTCCTGGGGATGTTGGGTTTTGGTGGCTGAGAACAGCTCAAGGAGGCCGCGGGCTCTGTCTGCGTACTCTTTGGAAAGGAGACAGAAAAGCCTTGGCAGGAAGCGCTGCAGATAGACCCCATGCCCTGGTCCTCTGCCTTCCCTGCCAGCAGCTCTCAGGAGTGCACGTGGGCAAGGGGGACTAGGAGACCCACAGCAGGCATGATCTGTCTGGTCTCGCAGGCCTCCTGGCTTTCATTTCCCCCACACCTGGATGCAGTCAAGCACCTGGCCAATCCAGACAAAATCCGACACGTCTTTGGGGTGGGATTTGGAAGGAATTCCCTGCAGATCCTAGCAGGGTTGAAAGCTGTCCGCTTTGAGTTAGGACTTGTTAAAGAGGGTTAGAGGAGCTGAAACCTGAGCCTGCCCTTTGCCTCCATCGGGGGCTCACATCTTGCTGGGAAATGGGGCATGACCAAGTCAAAGGGGTTGCTTGCTGCTGGTGTTTATACAGGAGGATAGTCTGCACAGCACCAGCGCTACTCCACTACCCCCGTTTTCTGTACTCCGGCTAAGGCCAGGCACAGCTTTATCAAAAACAGGTGGTCGGTGCTAATCAGGAAGCCCAGCCTGGCTTGCGTTCTGGCTAGCTGGCCCTGGGGAAAGGATTGTGCATGGTTAAGCGCTCCGCAACGGGACGCGTGGATCTAGTTTAAGGTGGTAGGTGCAGCGCTGGCTTTCCACGTGCCTGCAGAGTCCTGGCCATGCACTGACCCCTCCGCCAGCTGTGCGGGGGTAGAAGTTGGCGGACCTGATGTGGTAGCTGGATTGCCTTCCGGGAAGAGAGAGCCCTGCCTGGCAGCAGGTGCAGGCCCAGGAGAGCAGGAGCCAGGGCCGGGGAGGTTCTCCTGGCAGCTGTGCTTGAATGTAGGCTGCAGGGGCGGGTCAGTCCGTCTGCCCCAGGGCCCCTCGGCCCCTCGCCTGTCATTTTGTAAGGGAACAAAGCGCGAGCCAGGAGCCGAGCAGGTTGATGAGCAGGAACTAGACGGCTGGGAAGCAGGTGAGAGCGGCATCTTTGCGCACAGGCGGGGAGGAGCCGGCGGCCTTCCGCTGGTCTGTGCAGACTGTCCTTCTGTCCGGCAGCGGCCGAGATCAGGCTGAGGGACGCCCCCCAGCCCCGCTCCAGCGGCCGGCCCGGGCCATGCCCGCAGGGGGGCGGGGTTCGGCGGGCGGCAGCAGCCAGACGCGGGGCAGACGCGGCGTGTTGGTTCCCCAGCGCCTGGCCCGCGTTTATTGCAGCATCAGAGCATCGGCCGGGGTCTTTGGTGTCACATTAAAAAACGGGGCCAGGGGGGGCCGCGCGCGCGCGAGGGGGGAGCTCCCGTGGGCCCCACGAGCGGCCCGAGGCACAATCCAGGACGCGGCCCGGGCGGGGCAGTCCAGAGTCCGGCGGCGCGGCGGGACCGGGCTGGGCTCACCAGGGCCGCCACACCGAGTCCGCCGTGAGCGAGGGCGCGCCCGCCGGGCCCCCGGAGCCCGGCCCGCCGCCGGCGTAGAGCGGCACCACGGCCCCGCCGGGCGCGAAGCTGCTGGGGACGAGGAAGGCGAAGGGGCCGTCCGAGGCGGGCACCAGCTGGAAGCCGCCGTGCACCTTGGGGGCCTCCCCGGCCGGGCTCCCCAGCTTGCAGGGCATCCCGCCCAGCGGCCCCACGCCGCCGCCCGGGGGCGCCGCCCCGCCGGGGATCTGCACCAGCGGCTGGCCGAAGGCGGCGTGCGGAGCCCCGGCCGGGGGCGGCGGCGGCTGGGCCGGGTAGTTCATGGCGTTGATCTGGGCCATGCAGCTGGCCAGGTGGCCCAGGAGCCGGGTGCGCACCTCGGCGTTCACCCCCTCGCAGGTGGAGAGGAAGCGCGTCACCTCGTTCATGCACTCGCCGAAGCCGGCCCGGTACTTGCCCAGCACCGTGGGGTCCGTGCTGAGAGCGGCTGCGGGCAGGAGGGAGAGACACGGATCAGCGCCCGCGGGGCAATGCCCTCCCCTGGGGCGCCCGCAGCCCCCGCCCGGCATCCCTCGGCCTCCGCCAGGCAGCCCGGGTCTGCATGCACGGCTCCCCGCGCCGCACTACTCTACAAGGGCCGCTGCCTCTTTATCCCGCAGCTTCCTTGGAAGAGTCTCCGGCTGCACCCCCCCCCGGCTATAGCGCAGGGCCTTGTCCGAGCCAGGACACCCGCCCGGGCAGCGCATCCACCGGCTCCCCCCCGCGCGCCCCGTCCCCCGCCTCCTCCGGCGCAGCAGCAGCAGCCCGCAGCCGCGGCTGTAAACCCAGGCCAGCCCGTGGGAACGGCGGCCGGAGCCGGGGCCGGAGCACGCCGCTGGAAAGCCGCGGAGGTCTGGAGGAAGGCGCCGCGCACTCACCCGTCATCTGGGCGCGCTGCAGGTTCCGCAGATGCTTGACGGTCATTTCCAGGATGTCCGCCTTCTCCAGCTTGGAGTGGCGCGAGCTCTGGGGGGGAAAGGAGACGTGAGAGCGCGCAGCATCCCGGCGGCTCGCAAGGCGAGGTGGCGTTTCTGGAGCGGGGGGGGGGGGGGGAGAAGATGCATGGCCGGAGCCTGAGAAAGCAAAGCCGGGCCCGGGGGGGAGGGGAATTCCCCCGCAGCGCAGCGCAACCCAGCGCAACCCTCGGGCTCCCCGGGAGCACCCCACCGCCCCGGGCGCGGGCGCCACTTACGTCTTTCTTCAGCGCGTCCAAGATGAGCGTCTTCAGCTGGCTCAGGCTTTCGTTGATCCTCGCCCTGCGCCTCTTCTCCATGATGGGCTTCGAGGACTGCAAGAGAAAGCGGGGGCGGGGGGGCGGTGAGGCTCGGCGGAGGACCGGAGCCTCGCTCAGCCCGGGGGCCCGGCTCGCGCGCCCCGCGCGGGTGGGATGCTGGAGGCAGGCGCCCCCGGCCTGGGAACCGGGCGGCGCGTTTACCTTGCGGTGCTCGGAGGCGGTCTTCGGTTTGTCCGGCGTGGCGTTGACGCTGGCCGGGGTAGCCGCTACCGGGGAGGAGTTTTTCTCCATCATGTCAGCGGGCATTTTCCTGCTTCTCCAGCAGCGAGCCCGAACGGGCAGCGGCCACCTCCCGCCCAGCTCTGGTAAAGTCCCTCTCGCCTAGGCGTGCCCCGGCGCGCACGGGCTCCAGGACACGGCGAGCAGCCTTGGGGCGGGCGCGGGGTCAGGGCGAGGCGGCGGCGCTGGCTGCAGGCGGAACGAGTCCCCCGGTGTCCCTGGCCGCCGCTATTTATAGCCGGCGCTGCACGCGAACGGCTCGTGTGAAACTTCCCAAACTTTCTTTCCCACAGTAACTTTTAGCCAATAGGAGCCAGGGACACGCGGCCCCGCTCGTGGACGGCGCCCACCCATTGGCTGCCAGGCGCGGCGACCGGCGGCCAATGGCGCACGCCTGGGCCCGGGGCACCGGAGGCTACAGTGTCAATCAAAGGCGTTTAACCCTTTCTGTGCCCGCCCGGCTCGGGCTGCCTTACGTGCAGCTGCTGGTGCACGGCCAGCTCCTTGGGGGGCCGAGACGGGTACGGGGGTTTCTTTCCGTGTAGCAGCAGCAGGGTGCGCGGCGCGGTGCGGGTGAACGTGCAGCGCTGTCCTGCAAAGCTACGGCTGGTCTGGTCCCCCCAGCGCTGCAGGGCCGTGTGGGAAGACGAGAAGGAGCCTCGTCTAGTGCTACTGGAAGAGACGGGACTCGAGCGGCCTTTCCCTGGGGGCAGAGGGGGGAGCAGCCAGCTCGGAGTGTCACCACTGCCCCTGCTCCTCGGCCCTGCCCGGCTGCTGCCTGTGTTCGCTGCCCTTCGTTTGTTGGTTGGATTTGGGAAAGTTGGGAACAACACCACGGGCAGTAAATGAGGAGCGCAGCCCCGGGCCGGCCTCTGCGGAGCGCGGGAGACACGCTACAGATTCATGGATCCCAGGCCCGCAGGGACCGTGCTGCTCACCCAACCCGACTCCCGTGCAGGCAGGCTGCGGAGAGACCCTGCAAACAATCCCTGCCCACGTCTGCTAGAGGGACAGCCAGCCTTGGCTAAAAGTCGTCGGGGCCGGAGAATCCCCCCGGCCGTGGTACCTTGTCCCCTGGTTAATGTCTCTCCGTTCACGGTCTGTGGCCTGGTGCTCAGTCTGCACTTGTCGGGCTGCAGCCACGGAGCCGCCATGTGCTGTCTGTGCGGGGCTGAGACCCCGCTACTGACACCGCTCCCCCTGGGCACTGACAGACGGTCAGCACCGCACCCCTCAAGCGTCTCTGTTACACTCGCTGGAGTGCGCTTCCTGCCCGCGCTCCCCGGGCAGGGTTTCTCAGGCTGATGTTCGGCAGTCCCCCTCCCCGGAAGGCAGGCAGGGGTGTAACCCTTCAGGCCTTCTCCCAACCCTGCATTCACCAGCACCCCTGGAAGTGCGGACCCCGGGCCGGGCGCAGCATCCAGCCGCGGTCGCACCCGTGCCGAATGCAGAGGGCGAATAACCGCCCTACTCCGCGTGAGGAGTCCCGTGTATGCAGCCCAAGGTCACAGGAGCCCTCGTGGTGTCACACTGGGACCTCCGTTCAGCTGATTGTGCACTGTGACCCCCTACACACACACACACACACACACACACACTGTTTCAGGGTCCCTGCTTCCCAGGATAGGGTCCGCAGCCTGTACCCATGACCTGCCTCCTCCCTGCGAGGTGTGAACGCTCACACTTAGTCCGGTTACAATGCAGGTGTTTGCATCTGCCCCGCGCTCCAGATTGCTCCGTATTGGTGACCCGGCCTGGTCGTTCGTTACCACTGCTCCGGTCTGCTGTCATCGGAACCCTTTATCATGGGCAGCGTTCACACGGCCGCGCACCTCACATCGGGGAGGTACAAGGACGATAAAACACCGGGGGATGTTGTTGATCCCAGAACAGCTTCTGCTCTGACACCGAGCTGCGCATTTAGCGGCAGAGGTGAGACCCGCTGCCCAGTGAGAAGAGACGGCAGACACTTGCCCTGCTCCACGGGGAACGACTCCTTGGGGTGCCAGGGGCATCTGTGCCTAGCGGAAAGAGGAGAGCACGACGGCACCAGGCCCTCGCTACGTCCTGTCTTCGTTCCAGCTGCATCCCCTGATCCGCCCCCGGGAGGCCAGGAGAGAGGAAATCTCTAGGAGGCTCCTCCGGGCCCAGGCCCCCATCCTAGCGCCCCCACCCCCGGCCGCAGAGTGAAGGGAGCCCGTGCACCGAATACACCCCCGGCGGTACCATCTTCCCTGAGAAACCAGCCCGGGGCTCGCGGGAGAATGACGCCTGTCTTCCAGCCCAGGGCCGCCCGGCTCCACCACTTCTTCGTCTAACCCCTCCTGGCCCTGCAGTTCCCGGCTGCACGGCACCCGCGGGCAGGGTGGACCGGGGCCGCCTGGCCTGCGCTGGGGCTGCGGACGGGACGGGCACGGTGTAAACGCAGCCAAGGCGCACGGCGCTGCAGGGGAGCGAGGGTGACTCGACATGCCCCCGAGACGCGCAGCGAGCTTTGGAAAAGCGGCTCGCGAAGGCCCCCGGCCGGAGCCTGGGCTGGGCCGGTCCCGCGGGCCGGCGGCGGCGGGCGGGAGCGGGGAGCGGGCTCTTTAAAGGCCGGGCCGGGCCGGCGGCTGGCAGCGGCCAGGCGGGCGCGGGGCTGGAGCCGGCGCACGTGCCGGGCGGGTTTATTGCCGCCGCCCGCGGCAGAGGCCGGGCCTGGCTTGCATCAGGCGGCAGCCGCCGCGGAGGTAACTGGCAGCTGCTGGGGCTGGCGGGAGCCTGGGAAAACCACTCCCCCGGCCCCGGAGCGTGTCCGCCCCGCCCCGCCCGGAGCGAACCCGGCGCCGGGGCCCGGCTCTCCTCGCCCCCCGCCGGTGCCGGGGGAGGTCCCGCGCCAGGGGCCGGCCGCTCTGCGTGTCCCGCCGGTGCGGGGCTGGCCCGGGCCCAGCTGGCGGCGCGCCCCTGGCACGGGTCAGGCGCGGGGCAGAGACGCCCCAGCGCGGGGGGCAGCGGGTCGGGACCGCCCTGGGCGGGAGCAGCGACGCCGGGGTCCCTGCCTCGCTTCCCCCCGCCGCGCACCGGGAGCCCGGAGCGCTTGGCCGGCCGCCACCGGCGGGGGCTGCCCGGCTCGGTGCCCTAGCGCGTCCTCCGGGGCCGGGCTCGGTGGTGGGGCCAGGGGGGCCCGGCCCCGGCCCCGGCCAGCCTCGCTCGCTCTGCCCGGCCGCCGGCAGGGTCTCGCCGGGAGCCGCGAAGCGGACACGTGGCGAGCGGCCGGCCTGGTCCCGGGCCCCCCAGCCCCTGAGCTCCCCCCCGCCGCGGCCGCCTGGCGAGACGGCTCGTGGGACCGGCCCCAGGGCCGCCTGGCCCCACCAGGCACACGCGGCGCTGCGGGGCCCGGGGCTCCGCTGGGTTCTTGGCTTGGCCGGGGGGGCTGGGGCTGCTCGGGGGGGCAGGAGGACATTCCCCCACCTCCCTCCCTTGACACGGGCCGTGGGAGGAGAACTCTGCCCTGCAGAGCGGGGGTCGGTGCTGGTGTTTGTTGCAGGGCTCGTCCTAGGCGTGTTTTGTGACTTTAAAATCCCAGCTTTGTTCTTGGCTCAGGTCTGCGTTATCCCCAGACGGAGAGAAACTCCTTCCCTAAACTCTGCGTTTGGCACTTTTAGCATTAGCTGTAATAGAAGTTTTAAATCTGCGCCCCTGGGAGCAAGCTGGGTAGGGTGCCGAGGGAGGTGGTGGAAGACGCTGTCTAGACTGGAATCGTGCAGGGCTGGATGGTCTGTGTTGGGAACCGAGCAAAGCAGGTGAAGGTGTAAAACGTCCCAGCACGGCTCCTTTCTGACGGTTGGTTTTGAGGTTAATCAGATCAGTCCAAGTTTCTAATTTAGTTTCATAGATTGAAATGAGCTTTAAAACGTGACAAACATCCATGTTGTTGTCTCTCAGATAGGAGCTAATTTACCTAACGTTTGGTCTAATGTGTTGTATTTATTTTAACCTTTTGAGCATTTTGCCCCTTGGACTGGGGAAGTGCTGGGCCCTGTCAGTCCCCAGAGAGGAGGGTGCTGAGCATCTCCCAGCATCAGCCCTTGGAAGGGTCACTGCTTTCTGTAACTTGAGAGCCTTTTCCCCCAGCAGACACAGCCCTGTTTGTGGCATAGGAACAGAGCTGTAATACTATAGCAATGACATTAAAATAAGGCCAGGAAAACCCTATAAACAACTTCTGTATGGGTGAGAAACTGGGATCTCAAACGATGAGTGCTGTTTGCCTTAAGACAGGGCCTAGCTTCTGTAAACAAATTCTTACTTTCCAGGTAATTAGCTTATCAAAGTGGCATGCAGTAATCAAAGAAGGAGGCCGTTCTGTGCATTGCAGTATTTACCCATTCAAGGCTCATCTGCCTTGAAGAAGTGAGTGCAGACGAAGTGGGGAGCCAAGGCTTTCTGTCCTTTAAAATGAGGATTGAATTGACTAATTTCTGCCCTGCGGCTGGGCTGTGGGAAACCTCTTCACACACTGCAAGCAGACTCAGCCTTATCATGTTTTCAAGCAGTAATGAACAATGCAGCTTTTGTTGATGTGGAGTGACAGGCGTGCGTGCTCACGCACATGCAAAATTGTGAATGGCAAGGGACTTGGATACTGGTGGCAAAAAAAGTCGCCCGAATGCTGGCCTGTTTGGGTGAAGATTTATGAGCAGCTGAATTCGGGAGGGCTTCGTGCATTTGCGTGGCTTGTGTTTCTCATTGCTCACATGCATGGGGGCAGTGACGTGATCTCAGACCGGGAGATAAATGCCTCTCAGAGCGGGGACCTGACTCTCCTGTCACTTACAGTGGCGGTACGCCAATGACTTCAAGATTTACACAGGTGTAACTGAGAGGAGAACCTCGCGTTGGGCACTCGAAGCCAGACGAGCTAGTTAATCTGAAGAGGGAGAAGTGGATCCTTCGGTGGTGAACTGGTGTTTGGTCCTTTTTTGGCATTCGTGAGTCTCGGAGAACTTGCTCTCCTGCCAGGCAGTGGTGAATCAGGCCGATAGCTACCTGCATTTGCTCTCTCAAGCGAATGCTCTTTTTGACTGGTTTATTACTTCAGATGATTTAATGTCTACTTTCAAATCATAAAACAAGCAAATGCAAAGATGCACTCTGGGAGATGTCCGTCCCTCTCTCTGCTTTGAAGGGGGTATTTTCCCGATGTAGTGCCTAGATCTGGCTGGGACATTTTGTGGGGTTAGTTTAAAAAAAAAAAAAAAATGCTGAAGAACTTGCCTTCCCTCCCCACCCCTCCTTCGCTTGACTGACTTTCTCACACTCTGATTCCTATAGTCTGCCAGCTAAGCTTGAGTCACCCTGCCAAGAACTAGACTTGTCCTATTCAAAGGCTGCCTTTTTTTTTTTTTTTTTTTTTAGTACACAGCAATGTTTTTCCTACTCCTCCAGTACCTGATCTGCACCTGTACAGGGCCAGTCCCACACGTATCACCTGATCTTGTCTTTTCAGAGAGCGTGAGAAAAATAAAGTTCAGGAAAGAAGAGACATGTTTGCGTATCTCACCAGTGCAAAAGCTCTGATCCCTGCAGACACTTGTGTACACAGCCATCCCAGCTACAAAAAAGTGTCCTGTTTTAAACTACAAGAAAGTACACTACAAGAAACTCGAGGTTTCCTTTTTGATCCTTAATTCAGTAAGAAGTCTTTTGATTTAGAAACAAGGAGAAGCCGTCAGTGTGTTTAAATTTAATTCCAGATGAGCAATATTTGACATCAGTTAGAGACTTTGACAAACCAATAAAGAAAAGATGAAGAGGGTGAACCAGGAGTAACTGCTAATGTCCCCGATAACTGAATGGTGAACGATGACCTTAATGTCAAATTTTGTAACTAGCCTATAGAATTCTGTAGTAGGGACAGAATTTCTCTTACATTTGTAGGATTATTTGACAATTCTGTAGAAAAGCTATCACTCTTTAATTCTATTTATTTAGAATGTAGTTTCTGTATAACTCAATTTGTTTCATTATATTTATATTTTATAGGATTTTTACATAAAGATGAAAATTAACTTGCTCCATGGGTTTTTAAACATTCTGTCCGGGCACGGGGAATGCACTGGTATAAATGACTTGGTTCAGGACCCTCACCCATCTTGCACTGTGAAATGCCTTCTGTGTAATCATTGTGATCACACATCAGGGGATGGATGCTACTTCCCCAGGTAAATGCCCTTCTTTTTAGTTAGCGTGTGTGCTGCATGTTTCAATACAAGCTCAACTGTTCAAGGAATGAATGGTGGATCGTTTGAAGCAGAGAGTTAGAGGAAACTTGAGATGGGGTGAATCACACAAGATCTTACCGTAAAATATGTCTGCAGGATTGTTTACAACGCTGCTGGGCATTGACCCAAATGAAGAAAGGTGACCAAAACAGGATGCTACCTGCTGGAAGTGTGGGAGGAGAAGGGGAGTTTGCTATGTCTGTGCTGCAGACCTTCGAGGGAGAAGCTGGGGACAGAATAAATTTCACTCTGGGTAATCTCACTTCTTGGGACCCAAACATGTTCCAGGGACTTTAGGGATTCTTAAACAGAATGTAGAAAACCAATTGCTTTTAAGAGCTGGGGTAATTATTAAAAAAGCTTATGCAGGCTGGGAACTAGTAATGGGATACTGAGCCCTTCACCTCTAGGTCACAGAGTGAAATCCTACCCAGGTCACGACTGGAAGTTGTTACCATCCTGATGGCTGGTATGTGGCTTCGGTGACTGCAGTTCTGTGGACATCACAACTGTCCCTGATTGGCAGGCTCTGCAGGCCCACTAGCATTCATGCCGCCTATAACCTGGGGTGTTCTGACTTGCAAATTATTCACACACCGCACTGTTAGCTGTGAAGGCATTTGATCTCTAGCTGTGAGTGGATTCTGTTGCTGTAGCTGTTCACCAAATAGTTTGGAGCAGTAACTTGCAGGCTACAGCTCTTTCCTGCTAACTGATCACCATGGTTCTTTGCTCTTCCTTAGTCCCATGGTGCAAGTGGTCACCGAAGTCCCATGGCATTGTTTCTGCTTTTTGACTGGATGACAGACTTTTAAAATCGTGACTAATGGGTAATGCACAGTGAATAAATAGATTGTGGCTGGTGTGAATTTTCAGCTAAAAACCATTCATGAAATTTTGGGGAGTGGTGAACGTTTTCATCCGTAGCTGGGAGCTGTGTATAATAAATAAGTTCCCACAAACGGCTACAAATCAAACTCCAGGTTCAGATTCACAAATAGGTGTTTGAAGAAGCCCTTTTCCTTGTTCAGTGAGCGGCTGCGGCTGAATCCATGCAGATGGAGTTCCTCTGGCAGCAGCCAGAGAGGTGTTTTCCGTTGGAAATCACCAGAAAGGTCCTGGAGTGAGATTAAGGGATGGAGAAATTGGAAAGCCAAAAAAGGATCATTGTGATCGTCTAGTCTGACCGCTTGCGTAACACAGACCAGAGAACCACACCCAGGAATTCCTGTGGCAAGCCTGTAACTTCTGTTCCGCTAGTGCCTAGGGCATTGCTAGAACGACGCTGGCACTCGAACCACCCTGCTGTTAGTGTGCTGGGGACTGTGGTCACCATCACAGCCCTGGGCACCTTGCAGAACACCGCGTAGGGCCTTGTTTTCTCCTTGGAGGGAATGACGCACTCTGGCAGGACACTGCTCTGTGGCTGGACCATGCGGCATATCCCCTTGCTCCTCCAGGTGGGGAAGCGGGGCCAGTTTGCCCAGCCACGGGAGCAGTCAGGGCTCGTCCTTCCCCTGAGATTCAGGATCTTGCAGAAGCTGTGGCAGACACGAGGTGGTTAGCGGCGAGCCCTGCCTCTGCTCTGCCACTGGCCTTGGGGGAGCATGTGTCCTGCAAGAGCCATACGCCCCACAGCCGGCTGTTCCCTGAGCCCCGGGCAGGGGAGGGGAGGGGAGCACTGCATGCTCGTTCTGCTCTGGGCTGGGTAGTTTGCACTGGCTTCCAACCCAGCGTGGGGAGGAAGAGTCTGGAGGAGCTGAGCTGGCTTCCACCCCTGCCTCGCCTCTCCCTGCTGTACGGAGCCCCACGTAGGGGTCCCGGGGGGGGGGGGGAGGCCCCTGTCTTTTGTGGGGATGGACAGACCCCTCTCTGTGCCCAGAGCAGAGGATGGGGCCCCTCGTTTGTGTCTGAAAGGATTGCACTAAGAATTGGCAATCAGCTGAAATGGCGACTGGCAGAAGAGTGGCTGGGCAGCCAGGAATGGCACCAGTGGGTGTTTACATGAGCAAGGCTGGAGCCATGGTTTCAGGAGGGGTGCGATTAACTTGCCCCACAGTCCCATCGACTGACACGGTGGCTGGAGATGGGGGAAGGAGGCGATGCCCATGTGTCCTAGCAGCCCCTGATCTACCTGCTACTTGCCTTTCTCTTGGGGGTTGGTGGGCCCTTGGCCTGGGGGGGGGTGTGTGTGCGGGGGGGAGAGTTACCTCAGACGTGTCTGACCCCTCCCTCTTTCTGTGAGCGCAGGGTAGGGTGACCGGATGTCCCGATATTATTGGCACCGTCCCGCCTTTTCACACTGGCTGGCTGGTCACCCTAGCGCAGGGCCATCGCTGTATGTGGATTGTAAGGGCACTTTGGGCCTGGCAATGTATATTTGCGCCTGGTCTGGTCAAGTGGGAGGAGACTTCGGCGCTGGAGTGGAGCAGCACCCCGGACGTGACCAAGGGCAGGAGCTGAAGAAGCACTCTGCTGAACCAGACGTTGTTATCTCACACGGACGAGCTCTGCCTCTCAGCCCCCCAGGCTGCGCTGTCTTGTGTCTCTGAAGTGATTGGTAGCCAGGAACAGAAAACCTGATGTAAGGGAAAGCGAGATCTCAGTCAAGCTGCTGGATTCAATTCCCGTGGGCTGTCTGCAAACACCTGGAAATACTGACTGAGAACATACAGTCGACGCTTGCAGGGCAAGTACTAAATGAATCCATCTCTTCAGCCGTGAGCACTCCCTGGAAGTGCGAAGAAGGGATGTGCCCAGACACTTGTGAACTGCTGTTCGTGATGGGTGGGACAGGAAACTCCTTCCCAACCATCTCCTAGAGATCAGTTTACACCCCTTCACGTAACACAAGAACCAGGGGTCGCCCAACGAAATTAAGAGGCAGCAGGTTTAAAACAAACAAAAGGAAGTACTTCTTTACACAACGCCTGTGGTTAGCCTGGGAAACTTGTTGTGGGGGGGATGTTGTGAAGGCCAAAAATATAACTGGGCTCAAAAAAGAAATTAGCTAAGTTCATGGGGGATCGGTCCCTCGCTGGCTGTTAGCTGAGATGGTCAGGGGCACAACCCCATGCTCTGGGTGTCCCTAAACCGTGACCTCCTGAAGCTGGGAATGGATGACAGATGATGGGTCACTTGATAATTGCACTGTCCTGTTCATTCCCTCTGAATGGCCACTGTCAGAAGACAGGATACTGGGCTAGACGCACCATTGGCCTGACCCAGCATAGCCGTTCTCGTGTTCTTAGATCATGGCGTTAGCTGGAATAGCTACGGCTGTTATTAATGGGCATAAACTCAGACAATCTCCTACAGCACTGTCTTCCTCTTGCACAGCCAGTGCTTGAGTCTCGTCTGCTGCCACCGTGGCTGGCTGCAGCTGGCCTTGAGGGTGATGCTGTGGTCTAGAAAGGCTCTGGGGGAGAGGGTTATTGGCTGCTGAACTCAGGTTTAGCTGAAAGGAAACAAGGACTGGGAGCTGGAAGGCTCTGGGTACAGCTCACTCCTTCTGGAAAGAGGAGTGGGGGCAATACCCTAACCAGTGTTAAGACCCGGCTGGCTAAAGGTAAGAGCGGGACGATGCGCTGGGGCTGCCTGTGGTAGCCAGGAAATGGACTGAGGAGCCAGGACATCCCTTCCAGTCCTATGTCCCCAGGATTGGTTTTAAATGAATCTGCTTAGTGGGAGGGGCTGACCCAGTGACGCTGAGCGTGGAGACTAAAGGGAGAGCTATGGGCCTACTTCTTCCAAAGGGACCAGGGATTTTTGGGTGCCAAAATTGAAAGAGGTGCGGGTGCCAGGTTCCCAGAACGTGCTCAGCACCCGCCCTCTTGCAGATCAGGCGTCTGCAAGGCCTCTGGTGTAGAGCACCCGAAACCGGCTGTCCGGTTTGAAGATTTAGGGGTCCTAGTCTTTAGGGTTGGTCCTTTCAAATGCGCCTTTTCCTTCTCGTCTTAAAAATTTGATTTTCAAAAATGGGAATTAAACCAAACACAACAGACCCCTAAGGAGTGTGCATGAATATCAGTTCCTCCACTACAGAGAAGTCTCCTCTGTGCTGGACACAGGAGAAAAAAGGAAATTCAGTCATTTTCCTTCCTTCCTGCTACGGGTGGGAGAGTGTCCATCCGTGAAAGCTGCTTTTACTTCTTAAAGAAAAGAGCCTTGCGCCCACCTGCAGCATCTGCACTGTGCACGGGCTCTCGGCCCTGTGTGCGGCCACGTGTGCTTCCCTCGGCGGCTCTCCCTGGATGCATCTCGTCTAGCATCGGCCCTTCCCCTGGAACGTGTTCTGTGTGGGTGGATGCATACACCGGCACTAATTTCCTAGAGGTGAAGGCCAGAGGGGACCATTAGCTCCTCTATTCTGACCCTCCTGTATCACCTGGGCCATTACGTTTCATCCCATTGCCCTAGACTGAGCCCGGTGATGGGTTAGGCTGGGTCCCAGCCTTAGTACACAGGAGGCCACAGAAACCTAAGCCCAGCCCTGGGTGGGCCAAACAGACCCTCTGTGTTTGAATCCGATTGACAGCTCCTGCACTGATTTCCATTTTAAGGTTAGCTGGTTTTGTCTGCACTGAGAGAGGTTGTGTCTATGCGCAGCGCTGTCTGTTCACAGGCTTGTGTAAACTCAAATGATGTAAAGACGAAATGGCTGTTAGTATATTGCGTTGAAGCAGGCCACGGGCCTTATGAAATGCTCTGGTGGGCCACGTCCGGCCTGCTGGCCTTCGGTCGGGCACCCTGGTCAGCCCTCAGGAGCCTAAACTGGTGTGCCACAGGCAGAGACCAGGAGATAGCCAGGTGCCATCAATGCCTGAGGCCCCTGCAGTGGAGGGGATTGATTAGATGATGCCAACGTGTGAGCCACACTCCACTCTTCAGAGGAAAGCAAAACACCTCCAAGGTCCCTGCTCATCTGACCTGGGGTAACATTTCTTCCCAGCTCCAGAGCTGGCGGTGAGTTTTCATGTGAGCAAGACACCAGCCAGGTATCCAAGCAATCCCACTGGAGGGTCTGTGTGTTAGCTCTTTGGGGAAGGCGGGGTTCTTCACTTAACGT
This sequence comes from Emydura macquarii macquarii, assembly GCF_026122565.2. Classification (NCBI taxonomy): domain Eukaryota; kingdom Metazoa; phylum Chordata; order Testudines; family Chelidae; genus Emydura; species Emydura macquarii. The sequence continues at coordinate 442,914 of NW_027130866.1, read as the reverse complement.
GTTTGTACAATTCCTGCTAGCATAGGCCTCCATCCTGACTGTGGCACCTACAACCTGCCACAACCCAAATAACTCATCTGTGCAAGTCACATTGACACTTCCAAGTTCCAGATCACTAATGCATAGAAGAAAGGTTTTCTTGAAAAGATAGATCATTTGAATAGAAGAAAGAAATGGTTTTACTACTGTTTTGGCTTTCTATAAAGTATGCCAACTGATCAGAGTCATCCCATGTTATTTATGAAACCATGCATAATCCTGGGTAGAGAAATGTGTGAATTACATGGCATCCTATATATCATGGGAATAACAAGCTAAAGGAGAACCTCTGATTAAATGCAGACAGAGGCATCTGGAAAACACGAGTGTTTCTTAAAGCCGACCTACCTATTGCAATAAAAATAATTTATGTTCCACAGATGAGATTCACTGTACTGGAGAGGGGCCAGCCAAAAGCATCACTTAAGACTCATCATGGACTACTTAAGTCCTGCTGTGGTCAACCTGGGCAATTGGCCTGGGTTCTCCTAATTACTAAAAGAGAGGGAACCGTGGCAGGGTTCTCTGTGAGGGCTCCAGAATTTATGCTTTTGGGGGGGGTCCAAAATCAATAAAAATTTGATGACCTTCCAGGCATGCTGCAAAAGACATCTGGCGATAGGGTGTATGGAGGGGGCTGAAAGGGTGCTTCTGCCTGCCTGAGTTCCTGTTGAAATGGCTACTTCTATGCTGCTGTGACTTTCCCGTATGATTAATGATGGTAGAGAACCTAGAGCCTTGGACAGGCCTCTTCATTATTTTAAACCTAACTAGCCAACCAGAGTGGTGGTTAGCCATGCTGGTCCCAGGATATTAGAGCGATAAGATGGGCAAGGTCATATATTTTATTGGACCAGCTTCTGTCAGTGAAAGAGACAAGATTGTGAGCTTACACAGGCTACTTAGACCTGAAGAAGAGCTCTGTGTAAGCTTGAAGGCTTGTCTCTTTCACCAGCAGAAGTTGGTCCAACAAAAGATATGACCTCACGCACCTTGTCTATCCAACAAAACAGAAATAAATTCATACCACGTTCATACCCACATTTCTGTCCTAGGTGTGATGGTTGTCCCAGGATCTGCTGATAGGGCCCATCCATCAGCATCTGACAGGCCCAATACACGGGAATGACAACTTCGTAATGTAAGCAAATTACAAAGGTTTGTAAATCATGACTGTGACAGAATACACTCCTGCATTCGTATCCTCCATGCTAGGGTAATAATCGTTGGACAAAGTGTACTTTGTCAGGTATCATTCGAAAACTCATTATTTTCTGGTCAGTATTGTCTTGGTAAAATATGTGGCAACATTGTATGTGAAGCTGTAAGATTCCCATGTACAGTGGTGTTAACACACATCCTAAACCCTACAGCCCTGCCCAAATGAAAGTCAGCAAACAGGTCTGTCCTAAACAAAGGAATGTGTGCTCTACTTAATTTACATTTAGGCAGTAAACAGAGCATCAAGCAGGACGGGAAGACGAAGTTCAAACAGGTGAAAAAAACCAGAAGGAAACATCTTTCCACCCAAACTCTTTGGCTTCTGGTTCTCAGCTGGAAATGTTTTTTCAATAGGGAGACTGAAACTATGAAAAGGAGGGACAAACACCCCCAGGCATGCTTCTCTCATCCTGTCCATTGCGTTCACTGCACCTGAAGTGACAAAGGAAGAATTTGTTGGACTCTGGGAAAAGGGGTCCTGACCTAAAGAGTTTGGTTAATAAGGCTGCTGAAAGCATGTGGTGACAAATCTTTGCTTTGAATCAAATCGAGTTTGTTAGGTACCGGGAAGCATGTTCTCTTTTTCTCTGGTAACTATTTCTGACTTTTATGCCTCATTAATTGTACTCACTTAAAGTCTATGTTTGTAGTTAATAAACGTGTTTTATTGTGTTCAAGTTGAAGTGTCTGGGTAACTCCATTTGGGGTAATAAATTATGGACTCAGTATATTTGCTCTGTCCAGGAGAGGGCTGGGCAGTGCAGGACATATGTTTCTGGGGGGAAATCTGGGACTGGGAGTGTGTTGGGATCACCCTATAATCATCTCTAAGGCTGGAAAGAGCCAAGATGTGGCTGGCTGGCTGCAGCACACACAGACATCGCTTGGAGTGACTCATGCTGGAGACTGAGCAGCAAGGCATTGGAAGGGGCACCCCAGGTTAGAGGGCAGGGGTGACACAGCGACTCATCAGTCTGGATTGTGCCCTGGTATGTCCCAGTGACTGAGTGATGTGGGAGTATAAAAGGTGTGCTTCTGGCATCTCCGAGACAGACTCAACCAGAAGAAACTGCTGTGACTTACAAATACTTTATGTGAAAACAACATGCCTCAGTCTGTGGAGCTGAACTATATTTTTCCATTAGAGATTATTTCTACCACTGGAAGAGCTTGGTGAAGCTGTGATCATGGTTGCTAACACCCTCATCATTATGCTTGATGTTGTTTTACGTTAATTAGTTTAAAGTTTAAAATTTGTTGTACTGTATTTGAGAAAAGCCTTCTGTACATTATACCTTACTCCTTGTAGTGTATTTATGGTGCAGCGTGAGGTTGCGTAGAAAATAACCTTCCGACAACCAGATGTTGACCTTATTTGCTTGAAGTGGTAAGTAGATACATTAATTTATAGTTGGTATTTTACCCTGGTAGCATATTCAGTTGTCTGGATGTTTTAGTGATACGATAAGCTTAACTCATTAATATTTACATATAGATTTTTATCCTAATCCTAGGTTTCCCAGAGCTAGGCTTTTATTCTTAATTTAGTATCCCAAGCTGGCAATATAATGAGAACCCTGTCCTCTACCACAGTTAATTTATAAAGCATACATGCTATATACATTGTAAATTTCTTGAGCTGGGGACCTTGTCTTCCTACACACTTGTAGGACACCTAAGCATACTGTTGGTGCTATACAGATTATTTTTATTTAATGTACAACAAGCCAAATTCTGCACTGCTTTTATAATTTGCAATCCTATTTGAATCAAGTTAGTTGCACCAGATTTAAATCACTAAAGAATGTGAGATTATATCTGTCAATACTGTAACTGCGTGTGCGCACACACAGAACTTTGCTGTTTGTTCGTTTGGTTAACAGTTTGCACAACAGCCCTGGCTGTCTCCTCTCATTTCACTACAAAGATGTAAATATTAGAGTTCGCTGGTATCAGATTACATATGAGCTCATTTAATATTTTGTAGTATATATTTTGAAGCATCATAAACAGTTAAATCTAAACTACACCTGACATACAGAAGAAGTGAGCAAAGTACATTTTATGATGTAGTGTCCTTGACTGTTTTTTGCCCTTATTTTAGTTCACTGGCTTGCCAGTTCACAACATCCGATCCTCAGTACGAGAACTCCCAGCCAACAGTGTGAATTAGCAAGGTTTTGTTCCATACAGGGGGCTAGGGTTTGCAAAGTCATCTACCCTTTTGCATTTGCTTGACGTGTGTGCGTGCGTGTGCACAATTTGGACATGTATGTGCAAATCCAATGTGCAGCCACAACTTTGGTGTTTGAGCTCACGCTTGAAAACAGGGCCAGTTTTCTTCCACAATCCTTAGTAAAGCAAAAAAGGTGCCACGGTTTTACAATCCAATGTCAGGAATCAGTATGTCACCGATTACAGCCATATAAAATATGATCCCTCCCCGTATAGGAAATTGCTATATTGTAAATATATTTGACACAGGTTTTAATTATTCACCGTAACACTGAAATATGTTGCATGTGTGACATTTAATTCATATAGACCCCAATTGTCTGAAAACTTCCAGCCTGAGACTTTTATTTGGTAAAACATTTGAGAGATTACATACAAAATTACTTGTTTCTGTATTTATCCAAAACGGTTAAAAACAGCCTCTATGTGAAATAAGATTTTAAGGACTCGGGCCAGTTGCCTTTGAAGTCAGTCAATGGCAAAACTCTCACTGACTTCTTTGGAGGCAGGATTGGGCCCACGATGATTCTTATGTGGAATAAACGTGTGTCAGTGACAGACCAGAGAACCTAAAGGCAAAAACTCCCCAGAGCCCAACTCAAACGAAACAGACTCGCAATACCAGCTCGTGGCTCAGCGACTACCTTAGAGCTGATACAACCTTGTAACTGATTCCTTCCACCACCCAATCAGATCCATAAGGCACCAGAGGTAAATAATAGGTTATTTTCAACTGGCTTTAAGAGGGGAAACCAAACTTAAACCCTTATTGTGAAATCCTGGCCCTACTGCCATCAAAGACCAAACTTTCATTGCTGTGGGTGGGGCCAATCTTCCCCCCCTTGTGCTAGCACGCCAACTAGTTAAAGCTGAAATGCATTGTACTCTGGCAGGAGTACAAAGCAGTCCAGGGAGTAAAATGCACGTCTCCACCTAGGACTGGCAGCCCTTCAGCCTGCAGACTGAAATAGCCTCCATCACCCCTTACTGTCAGTGGTGTGGGGAATTGGGGGGGAGGGACAGGATCTATGTAAATGTCACTGTTCAACACTGAGGGGGTGAGTAGGTCTTCCTGCTGTATGGTCTGCCAGCATTCCCCCTGCACAATCTCCATTCAGGGCTGTAGGGGAGGGAGACCTTTGCATTGGCCTTCCACATTATAGGTGACTTTCAGCCGGAGCCAGGTCAGAGCCCTGTTGTCTGTCGCTGGAGCCATGGGCACCTGCTCGTCAGCTGGAATAATCTCAAACTACTCCTGGCTTTTCATAGGCTCGTATCTTTATTGGAGGCAGTTAAAGCCAAACCTCCAACCAGCAATAATGTGACTACAAAGCATTTATAGGGGAAAGTACGTGGGAATAAGGGAGATACTGAGATCCCAACCAATTCTAGTGCAATCAAAGTCTGATGTGTCTTTATAGAGTGAACAAGTCAGATTTAAATGTACACATGGGCTGTGAGCCAGGGTATAGAAACGGCACACAGCAGACTCTGCCATTGCCTTTCCAAAACTCCTCTAAAAGCATCCTGCAGAAAAAAGGTTTATTCAAGTAGCTGATAAAGAGGAGAGAATAAATCCAATGCGGTTACACTAACAGAGAATTTGGCCCACGGCCCATCTTACAGTAATGTTACTGCAGCATGTTGGTCCACTGCTGTAGAATATTATAGTATTATTTTTAATGGTAGGCAAGAGCTCTCTTTCATTTATAGCAACACAGCCCCTGAGTATAAGGGGAATGCACTGGTGTAAACGAGAAGAGAATTTGGCAAATGATTTCCACCCAGGTTTACCATGACTTCAGCCACTGGAGTCACTGGATACTGAATCCTGCCACGTGCTGGGTACAAGAGTTATAGGCCTGCCACCCTCCCTTCCCAGCTCTCGTGTGTCACACCTTACTGCATGCACCAAAGCCAAATAAAACAGACAATATCAGGCTTGCTAATTTTCCAACCTCAATCTTTCCATGTGACAGCAAATTATGGCCAGTGTCCTGCTTGTCATGCTCCAGAAGAAGATTAGGAATGGTTAAAAAAAACCCACCCTGTGTGCATTAAATGCAGCTGGAGTTTGTAAACACCTTTTCAATACATTTTATGGCACCTGTGAATTTTACAGCGCAAGAATTGGCAGCAAATATATCATATATGATGCTATCCACACCCACCAAACCGTTTGTTTCAAGAACGTGCTAGAGAGGAACCTTTGGAAACGATGCAGGACAATGTGGGGAATCCTGCCAAAATATATCCCCGAGCATTCCCCCGGATGAAGGTGCCAGTTCCCTCTCTCAGCATTCACCACCCATTGTTTAGGACTCCCGTGAACATCTGCAAGACTTGACGAGGAGCAAAGGCTCCTGCTCAGCTAGGCTCTTGCTGGCAGCATTTGTAGTGGCCAACAAGATGTTTCCTCCTCCTGTACGTTATGTGTTGATGGCTGACAACGTGTTGTATTGATTAGGTACCAGTGTATGTTTTTAAGTTTCACCCATCCTGTCAGGAAGAAGCAGCAACACCATATGACAATAGGTGACCTATCACCCCTCCCCCCCAATAACAGAGTCAAGGTAAAAAAGTGTGTGAACAACTGGACTGAAATATGATGGCATAAAATGTTCAAACCATTTAGAGCCACAAAACCATGGTCAAAATCAGGCGGTTGGTTGGTGCACAGTTTGTGACCAGGAAACAACCACCTACCTTCATGGAATGATGAGCTCTGAAGAGCCCAGCAGCTGTGAAGTGAGTGAGTTAGGACTCGGTTTGCAGAAACTGATGAAATGAAATGTTTGTCAAAAATAATTTCGCGTGAAATTCAGCATCAGCAAAACACGTGTCTGAGCCGTGAAAGGAAACCACAATGCAAAATGTGTCATTAAAAGGCTGAGTTCTGCCTGAAGTGACTAGGAGTCACCTGCACGCATCTGAGATCAGGGTTTGACTTGGTTTTAAACTTTGTTCACAGAGGCTTCAGCCAGAACATGCCCATGCAGTCCGTCTCCCTATCTATGAGTTCCTAGGCCTGCTCTAGCATTTCTGAGCGTTCCTGGGAGCGGGATGAAAAGGCTTGTCACGTTCCGTGTAGGAGTCACTGGAGAAGCAGCAAGGCTCCGTATCCTCTGTTTGGTGCTCTGTCCTCTTAGATGTAGGACACAAGGGACAAGTGGCTCCATGGCAGCTCATCTAGGCTTCCTGGTCAATGCCACAACAGTTCATCTGCTTGCTGCCCGCAGGGTTCAGAGAGAAGGGAATGTGGGCCCACCTCTTTAAAAGGAATTGGTGCAGACGAACCTAACCTGTAAAGCTGGGATCCAGAGCCGTGGTTCAGGGTGCTCTGGTCTGGGGCTTTAGTTGTGTCCTTGTAGAGAGATCGGGGCTGCTATAAAGTTGAGCTGGGGATTTGGTGCTGGCCTACGTCTGGGAGCAGGGATCCAGCATGCTGATTCGACCCCATCTCTGGGAGTTTGTATGATAATTGGGTTAGGGAGAGGAGCGAAAGGAAAGGAACTCCTTCTCTGCAACGTTCCCTGCGGACCCCCAATACAGGCAGGATTTAAAGACAAAAAGATGCATTGAATTTTCCAGAGCGGTTATGATTAAGGTTTAACCTTTATTAATTCAGATGGGGGAAATAATGCTGGCAAAATATTATCAAATACTTTAAATTAATGATTAATTCTAGCTGGAGTGATGCTGTTTGATGTGGTCTGTGTTGGTTTAAACAGGAGAATGGTGAGTCACTCTGGAGGAATTTATGAAACACAAGTATTTGCTTATGGATAATAAATCTGGGTGTAGATACAGGGGTGGAGTGTTCAACTTCTTGATAGCGACTTGAGAAAACTTTTGACCTCACATCTTAAATCAAAGAGGCCCTCCAGCCCCAGCATAGCTCTCGTTGACATCAATGGGAGCTGCGCAGACGTGTGAAGTCCAAAGGTCCTGGAAGGACCAGGTGGCTCTGGTATTAGGACTGGGTGACCGGTGCAGCCTTTCGCCCATTGCTCACCATCCCCAGGCCAGCCTGGATTGGAGATGGCTCGGAGGGTTTGCTGTCTGTGTCTCTCTAGAGGAACCCCATTTGTCGGTCTCAGTCCAGTTCCTAGTGGACCAAGACCCACATAACAAAAGCCTGAGTGTTTGTATGTAGCCCTAGCGCTGTGGGTGAATGGTGAAATGCCTGGGAGGGGCTGTGTCGGGAAGCTGATGCTGCTACTTATACTGTGCCTTTCCCGTGGGCAAAGAACTGGAGCCAGATTCTGCCCTACATGAGGCTCTCTGTGCTGACTGCTCATTGGGTGGCTATCTGACGGGCACCAGATCCCTGTGCTGACTGCTCATTGGGTGGCTATCTGACGGGCACCAGATCCCTGTGCTGACTGCCTCATTGGGTGGCATCTGAGGCTCTCTGTGCTGACTGCTCATTGGGTGGCTATCTGACGGGCACCAGATCCCTGTGCTGACTGCTCATTGGGTGGCTATCTGACGGGCACCAGCTCCTTTTCACTGGACAAGTGGTACCACTGGCATCCATTTCACAGATGGAAACGCCGAGTACAGGGACGTGACTTGCCCGAGCTCACAGTTATTCCTGGCGCTGCCGATGGCTAGCACCCAGGAGTCCTGATGCTCAGTCCCAGGTCCTAGCTACGGATCACACTCCTTCAACAAACACTGTGTAAATCACACTTTTGAATCAGTTTACATAATCTGTGTACACAATGTAATCTGTCAATTTATTTATTGTCAGTGTAATCATATAAACCGCCCTGCCCGTGGAAACTGTAGGAGTTTACACAGCTTCCCTGGCTGGGGAAGCTGAGATTTACACGGCTTTATAAGGACACATGTACCCTTAAACTGTGGCTTGGAGAAAACAGTCCCAGCCGAGGGATGTGTGTAAACTAGAAGTGAGGGCTGCGAATAGAATCTTCCACGCACGGCTGGTCTGAGCACAGCAGTGCCGGGCTGGGACCACATTTCTGCTGGAGTGCCAGAGCGGGGAATCAGCTCCCCCAGGCCTTAGCCTGGCTCCCACACTCTGTCTGTCTGATTTTGAGTCAGTCGGGCCCCAAATTAACAGCAGCCTTTGAAGAGGCATTGAGTACGCACTGTTCCCATCGACGCCCATAGGTGCCAGGGGCACCCAGCACCTCTGCAAAGCGGGTCATTTACAGAGGGGCCTAAACATGGACTTAGGTGCCCACCTTCATGTGCCCAGGTTTGAAAATTTTAGCCTTACTCTGTGCCTCAGTTCCTCTGTCTTTGAAATGGGAGAAATAAGGTTTATTCTTTCCCCTCACAGGGATGTTTGAGGAGTAACAATGTCACCAGTTAAATGACACTCTAGCAACTCAAGGGACAAAAAATTGTCGGTTAAAGCTGAGCTGAGATTCCCCGAGGCGTGTGCTAAAGGCAGGCACAGCCCCCAGAGGTGGTGTCCGCCATTGCACCCCAGGGGTATAGCCCCAGCCCAGCCTGCAAAGGGAAAGAGTGAGGTATGTGGCAGGTCAGGAGGAGGCCTCGTGTGCTGAGTGGAAAAGCCCTTGCTGCAGCATTTTCCACAGCGGGAGACACTTCTGTCAAAGGCAGGGTGGGGCGATGATTATTATCCATGCTGCTGGGAGTGGTCCTGAATGGGTCTAATTACATCCCAGGGGAACCCCAAAGGCCTACCTAGCCAGGGTTAGAGACTGTGTAAGAGACAAGCACGACTGTTTTTCTGGGCTGAATGCTCTGCAGCACATCTTAAACAGAGAACAAAACACATGCTGGAGTCTTACAACAACAAATGTCTGATGAGAAACCATCTGTATCTCTCGTCTCTCTCTCGGGATGTCCAGTAGGTCTCTGACGTGGACATCTGTCTGGTAGGAACTGGAATGAGACCGCCTCGTTTCACATGGGCTCCTGACGTGGGAGGTCACATGATAGCAACGTTTAGCTACGATCAGCCCAGCAACCTACAGCTGATGGCCTTCATTACCGGCCTCCAGGAACATCTGCTTTCATTGTCTTGGGCAAGGAAGAAAGCGGTGGGCTTAGAGAAATGCAGTTATGCAGCCTCTTGTTTGGGTCACTATGGGGGGGAAGGGAGGGGTTGTTTTTGTGTGTGTGCAGAGCTGGAGGTGGTTCACAGACCTGGCCACCCATGGATAGCTCTGCAATTCCTAGATCAACTCCAGGAACTGAGCTGGGTGAAAAGTCGGAGGATTTAAAAAAAACCCAGGTTTTCAAGATTTCTTTCCTTTGTGTTTGGTTGAAAATCAAAATGTTAAAATTAAAAGAAAATGTAAACCAGCTTTGTAACTGGGCAGAAGAAGGGAGGAAACATGTATGGAATTTCCCCCAAATATTTTTCTCTGAAATTTGGAAATGCAAAAAAAAGTCAACCGTCTCCATCCTGGAAGAGTGATCCCAGTCCACCAAACTGCTGGGCCTGGTGGCGGGGTCAGCTGCAATGCCCTTGGCCACCCAAAGAGTCCCCAGCAGCCTCAAGAGTGCTTTCTGCAGCCAGGCAGTGCCCAGACTGCTTTAGTCGATGGAGTCTTTCTCGTCCTGCGTGGAGCACGGCAATTAGGGGGTGGGAGGAGAGAGGTAGAGATGCAGCAGGAGGAAGGCGTAGCAATGACCTAGCGCTGCGGTGATTAAAGCTCACCCACAGCAGAAGTGTTATCAGTGCTGTATGCTCCTTATTACACTTGAGACATCAGGTGCACACCGGAGAGAAAGCTTGCTCTTTATCCTTCCTGTGGGAATTTAGTTCAGCTAAGATAACCCCTGAACTTCGCTGGGCTGCTGCCAGCAACATTAACGCTTTCCCCCCGCACCTTACACTGGCATGATGTCGTTTTTATCGAGACAAGATTAGACCTTTACTTTTCTTCTTTAAAGGAAAAGCCCGTCTCGCATGGCCACTTGCTTTTTTCTCGTTGCTTACAGGTTGCAGAGCTGCCAGTTCCATTTTACTCTGGGATTTAATCGCTATGAAAGGATGAGCTTTTGGTTTCACAGCTGAACAAAAATCAAATTCTTCCGAGGGTGGTGGTTGCTGATCTAGTCTGAGCAAGTGTACCTCGGAGTATGTGGTGAGAGCAAGCAGGGGCTGTGAGAACCCTGAGGGCAGAGCTCTGTGCTGTGCGAGCGGCCTGTCTCGTCACAGGGGCTCAGTGCGGGTGCAGGGAACGCCCCCGTAACGGTCTTTGTGTGAGTGGGGCCGCGGCCCATGGAATGGCATGTGGCAGAAGGAAGCCCCCTTGCGCAGATAACTCAAAGCTGGACTGGGCAAAGCCACTGGAATACGGTGTCGGGAACAATCCTTCTGAGGCCATTGACAGCCCTAACTGACTGATGTCTCTGCAGCGCTGCGTTTGCCATGCACTCCTGCCCATCGGCAGGATCTGCAAGGGAGGGGCACAGAGTTCAGCTAGTCTGGGTACAGCTGCCGATGGGTGGTTGTAACTTGAGTCAGGGATGGTTTCTTGTCTAGAGATCCAAGCACTTACACAGTCCCGTTACTGGCCTTTATTCTTGGAGCAGGAAGGCGCCTTGTGTGTCTCTTGCAGCGCTGAGCACACTGGCAGCAGATGAGAACAGTAATGCTATATTCATGCCATCCACTAGTCTATGCGCAGAAGGGATTTCGTTCTTTACTCTCCTCAGACGTCTACATTCTACCCAGGCATCATTCTTGTTAATCACCTGTGGCAAAGATTGCTGACCCCGGTGCTGCCAGAACAGGAAAGTACAGGTTTGCCCATGTCTGGCTATTAAGTAACAAACAGCGTATCAAGTGGGAAGGCTGAAATAATCAAAGGAACTAGCAGTAGCGGCTGAAGAGAATGACCTCATACCTGCAGCAGTTCTCATGGTATCGGCTTGCACCGCCTGTCAGCGACTCTTTCAGCACAAAACTTACTTACATCACACTTTTCAAAACACCTAAACTGCTCATTGTCATTGTACTTCTAACACTCCTAAGTGACAGCAGCTTATGGTTTCAATTAACCTCCGGGCAGTTTGGGGGGTATCTAATTGCAGGAGAGAGAAAAAGGGAGTGGGGAGAAATTCCTTTCTCAGCAACAAGAATGGAATCCGGGGATGAAGAACTCTTTAACAGGGGACAGGCTTTTCCTTTCTTTCTTTCGGCTGTGGAGCAGACGGTGGAGCAGCCTCTTTTTCACCACCAAAGCTTTGCTGAAGGGAATTCTGTGCTGCTATTTCCTTTCCTCCTAAGCTTTGCCGATCGGAAAGTGGCCATTCTCTGAGGAGAGGGGGAAATCAGCTCTGGCTTGGACCAACGTGCTGGAAGAAATTTCAGCATCCCTGACATAGACCAGCTGGGCTCCAGAGTTTGGTTTTTAGTGGAAATGTAAAAGGATTCGGTTTTTAAATGGTTTTGTTTGGATACTGTATGGAAAATATATTGCTGTGACTGGCAGCAGTGGGCACCTGGGGTCTGGAGCCAGCAATAATGTGCAGAATTGACTGAAGTTCAAAAAGGGTCAGATTGTGCCACTCATATGCACATGTAGCCGCACCTCGCCTCCTGGATGAGACCCCTGGATTCAATAGGACTGCTCCTAAAGTAAGGGACTACAGAAGATGAATGGTCTGGCTAGCCCCACGTTCAGGTAAGGCATGCTCTGCCCTGCCGTGCGTGCGCTCAGCCAGGTCCTACGGTGTAGGTGGCTTTTGATGCCAGCACTAGGCTGGGAAGCAGAGAGCAAGTCACCCTGAAATGTGGGAACACAGGCTTCGAGAGCTCTGGTCTGGCAAATCCAAGGCCCTGCCAACTCGATTTCATGGGCCTGCCCTGTAAGGAAACACATGCACAGGTTTACAACACGGAAATCCCCCCAGAAAACTTCCCCCTCAACACATTGCCATGAAATCAGGAGGGCAAGGCCTTGTAGATTTCTTGATCACATCAGGCAGGGGTCCACGGACCCCTGTCCCTGAAAGAAAGGGGGGGCGGGACAAACTCACAATCCTAGAACCAGCTCTGCATTTCACTGTGGAGTAACTCGGTAGCATGAGTCCATGAATGAACGGCAGGACCCACGACCAGGGCCAGTTATAAACTTCCTGTTCATCACCAGGCATTCACCACACTGGTCACGTTCTCCATGAAGCCTGAATCTTATGGCTTTAGGGTGTTAGCTCTGGTGCCTTAGCCAAACTGAAAGGCATGTTCTACCCTGCTGTGCTCTGGGAAGGAGCCGTCAAGTTTCACCCCAGAAATGGCCACAATGCAGCGGTGGAGTGAGCCCTATAGTCTGGTCATCGTTTGTAAAGCCCTTTGGGTTCCTTCTGCATGCAATTTAATTCAGCTCATCATTATTCAGCTGCATGTGTCTCCTAGGCTCTGGGCACAGGACGCTACGCACGTAACTGCTATTGAGTGGCCTGCACTGGGCTCTCCAGATACTGAAATTAAGGGGAGACTCTACAATGTGCATTGAATAAGAGTTCCCCACCCCCACCCCCCGCCTCCCGCCGCTCCTCCTCCCCCTCCCCTGCCAGCTTCCTCTGAGACCTCGGGCAGCAGTCAGGCAGCTAAAATGTGCAGGGGCTTGGCGGCAGGCGCGAACAGCAAGCCCCACCCGGGAACACACGTGCCCGTGATGCAGCACTGGCCTGTCCTCTCAGGAGGTGGCCCAGCTATTGCTGTTCGGTGTCAGACTGAGCCCAGCGCGGCCCCACTCGCCTTGGCCATGGCATGAGAACTCTCCTGTCGCTTGTCATCTTTTGGGGGGCAGTGAGAAGAGGACCCTGGCTGTTGGTCTGTAGAAGTCGGGGGGGGCTGGAGGAGCCGTTTGTTCACATCCCTGTTACTGGATTCTGCCCGCTCTCGCTGGTGAAAGGCGGCAGCTAGCCAAGTGTGCTCTATGCACGTGCCAGGCAGCACGCGCTGGCAGGCTCAGGGCCCGCTCCCCCTGCATCGCCCCCTCCACCTTTAGGGCAGCACATCTCCATGCCCCCCCCCTCCCTTCCTGAGCTCCTCTACTAAAACTCCCAGCAAGGGGCCAGCTAGTGCGGACCGGGAAGATGCTCGCAAGCTGGTGTGACAGGAGTTTGCTCCTGGAGACAGCAGGAGCTGGAGGTATGAAAGCGTGTGTGCATGTAATGTCTCTCCCAGCCGCAAGGACATCCACCCGAGCCTGGGTCAGAGGAGGGAAGGAAGGCTGCAGAATGCTCCCTTGTGCGCTGAGAGTTTTTGCCTGCGTGCTGCGTGTGTACCCAATGGCCTTGCCCTGGGGCACCTGCCTCCCCTGGTGATTTCCTCCCCGAGGAGCAGAGCACCTCCCTTTGGTGGGCAAAGTGGGCAGGGGAGGGGGGGGTGAACAAACCTACCAGAGCCATGTTGACTGATACGTTCCTAAGGACCTGTCTGAAGTGTGATGGGCACATTTTGGTCAGCCTGGTCTGTGTTAATGGAGAGCAGTCTGCACAAAGAACGTTTCCCTTGCTCGGCAGAGAGGAGCGGTTTGAAAACGCTCAGTGTTGGCCTAACGCTGATGCTACTGGAGACAGTGGGTGTCTCACCACCGACTCCCATGGGATCAGAGGTAGGTCCTTGAAAGTCGTCGTGTCCCCCCCCCCCCCCCCCCCCAGGCACCTTTAGCATTACGGTGCCTGGGGGAATCGCAGTCTAGAGAGGAAACAATCGTCCCGCTGCCCCACCATGCTGCAAGTCCTTCAGGGACTAGGTTTTAGAGGCTGCTTCGCTGTGGGTGGGAAGGATGGAGGCATAGCTGGAAACTCTTCCAGCGGCAAACCCTTCAAAGTAACCGGTGAGTAGTGTCCAAGCAGACGCAGGACTGCGAGTTTGCACCGTTGGAGAGGCCCAGGCAGTTGGGGATGTCGCACAAGCACGAGCTGGCCGGACACTCGGCATTAGTAACCCTCGGACAGGGAGAGCCGTGGGATGGGAGGAAGACTAACGGGGGAAAAGCAAATAGCCAATACAATGGGGACCATGTCTTTCTGAGGGCGCCAGGACAAAGAATCCAGGGAGGAAATAGTCTGAAAATAGCCTCAAGAACAAGTGGAAGAATGAGCCGAAAAGCAGAGAACGGCTTTGCTATTCGAACGTGCGACTGGCTGGCTCTGCATAGCTGGACTCATTGCTACAGCCACCGCGTTCTAAAGCACTTTGGTTTACCAGCATCTCTGGCACAATGCCCGGTGGGGGACCTCGGCTACACAGGCAGGGCGTGGGATCAGTGATGCCTGCTTGCAGGAGTCCCTGGCTGAACGGGCCTCGTCTCTGGGAGGCTGCTCCCATTTCTGGTCTGTCTGTAAGGTGCCATAGGCAGAACGCCGCCGCCCGCGGGCCTGCTCGTCATCCTGGCTACGGCGCACGTCTTCAGTTCGTGCTGCTTTCGCTGCGTTCTCCACCACCAGCCCAGGCTCTGAGGCCAGCGTCGTTAGAGAGGCTGGAACATGATGTGAAAACTTGGAACCCACAACCTAGTCCTCCAGCCCCCATTGCACCCTCGCATATCGGTAAGCGCAACGTCCCGGAGCAGCGTGCCAGGCTGGCCCGAGCTGCACGCAGGTAGGCAGAACCTCCAGCGTAGCAGAAGGGTATGGGCAGGGCCTGACACATTTCTACTGCCCCCAGCTCTGGGGTGTTGGAGCAGCAGGTAAGGACACAGTGCGTTGGAGGCAGAGCTTACAGAGCCAGCCAGGAGGAGCCTTTGCCACGGAACATAGTGCACAGAATAAAGAGATCCTGCTAGCACGAGAAGTTTCCTCCTCCCGGCTCCTTTGTATCCCTGCAGCATTTCTACCTAGCGCTGCGCACGCCACCGCAGGGCAGACTCCTGGCCTGTCAGGAAGGGCTGCCCCTGAAGAGGCAGAAAGTAGCAGGTCCTCAGCCCGCTGAATCAATCATCCTTCGGGGTGTGGGGTGGGGGTGGGGACATTTGGAGATTATCCTGACCGAATTACAAAGGCGCAGACTTTCCCACAGAATGGTCAATTGCAGCTCCGCGAACGCCTGGCACGGCCGTGGGAGCCCCACCCCCAGCACACACACTTCGTAATCAGTCAGTGACTTTAATTGTCCTGGGAAAGTAGCACTTGCCTGGAGGCACTCGGCACAAACTCATAATTAATGTTACCGAGAGAGATTATGGGCAGCAAACGGAGACATGAGTCACTTTTTCTTTTTAAGCCTCTCCCCGTTCAAGCCGCATTAGCCTCTAGATTAGAGCCGCATTTAGCTGTGAAGAAAACCTGGGGCAGGCAGGGCACGGGTGGGAGGGAAAGAAAAAAGCACCCCCCGCACACTGCACCCTTCTGCTGGCTAGGCACCAGGCTGCTCCACGGGGCCCTGTAAAGACCAGCCCAGAGTTGGAGCTGGCTGCCTAGTAGAGTGTAGCTACTGGCGGCCCTCCTGGGGCCTCCACGAGAACCCGAATGCTGCTGCGGGTGACGAACGTCACAGAGCCGCCTGGGGTCTCTAATGCAGCGTGTTGCAGCTTGTGTATGGTGTGTGTGTGTGTGTGTGTGTGTGTGTGTGTTCCTATGGGCACTGCTACATTGTACGCAGCTCCATGCGCGTGTGCTACCATCCGCTCTGCCAGAACGAGTCAGCACAGCCCTGGCCCGGCACCAGCATTGACCAGGGCCAGCTGCTTCAGAAGAAGGTGCCCCGACTTCTGCGGGGCTCATGCCCAGGGCCCGCTCTTCCTGCTCCTTCGACATCCAGGGAGGGTTTGTCGCCCTGGCCAGATCGGGCTCCGGTGTGAAATCGGTGCTGCTATAACTCAGCTGCGCTCGTTCACCACAGACATGGCCAACCCGGGCTTGGCTGCTGCTACGCTCATGGCCACGGTGCCGCCCTGTGGCAGGTCCACCTGCGAATGGGGCAGTGCAGGAACAGGCCTGGCCTTTTAGCAGCTTTTTATTTTCTGCCTTTCAAATGAGTAGAAAGACACCACCGACCGTGAGCTGGGGCATGGAGCCTTTTCACGTCTGGGGAAACTGAGGCACACACAATTGTCCCAGAGTCACAGGGTCGTTAAGTGGCAGAGCTAGGTAAGGTGCTCAGGCCGCCCTACTGCCAGTTCCCTTTTCTACCCATTCGTTAGCACTGCCGTCAGTGGTTGGGGGGGGGAGGGGAGCAACTCAACCCCCCCATTTATTTCAGCCCCCCCCAAAGTGTGGTTACATGCAGGCTGCAGCCACAGCACCCTGGTCTGCATGCAGAGGAAGGCTGCGCTGCTCACACCAGGCGCTCAGCTCACGCTTGCTTTTCCCCAGGATGGTGCCAACCAACCAGCTCCCTGTCTCTGCAGGTAGCATAGCAAAAAAGCTCCCCCTTTCCCCGCCCCCCCCCCGAGTCCTGGGATGATAACGGCGCTTTTTTACTTGTGTTCTAAACGCATGAGCTGCAGCTGGACCCGTGCGAGCTCTGTATCTACCGCCCCACGCACACACTGGGAAATCTAGTCACTCAGTGGGCGTTAGGTGCCGTGAAGCCCTCTGTGAAGCCCCCCCCCCGCAGTGCCCAGTCCTGCACAGATGAACAGGCTGCGTCTAATGAAAGGAACACTGTAGGGTGACGTGTATGACCAATCTTCTCGGAGCGAACCCTTAGGCTGGGCAATAATTGCCGCGAGGAAGTGGTGGACGCGCCTGCACGTCAGGCGGTTAAACCAAGCCAGCGTTAAGCTGAGGAGGAACAATTCTGCACTGGGCAGGCTGGAGAGGGCAATGGGGGAGGTGGGATCATGACCTAATAGCGCTTTTCCAGCTGGTATTTCTGATGCGCACCGCTTGCGCTGCCTTGGCTGGGACCCAAAACCCATTAGGGCCCCATGTCTCAGGCTCTTTAACTGAACGTTAACAGCAGGAAACTTATTAGTGTAGCCCAGTCAGTGGGGCTATGGGAAGGGCTGGTGTCAGCCTGGACCTTCACTGCACACCCATCCTTGTGCATCGGACAAGGCCAGGTGAGCTGGGCCCCTCAAAATGCAGGGATTCCCAAACTGTTTCCCTTTCCCCAGCTTCAGCTCCTCTCCTGCCTTCGGTCCACCCTGCCAAGCCCCAGGAGTGCCCTGCGTACCTGTAACAAGCTAGCGCATTGTTATATCGTGCTCATCACCGAGGGCTCATCAAATAGAGGCGGGGTGCTGGAGAAGCCAAAGCGCAGGACAACAGAACGCTCGGCGAGGAGAGAGTTGGCTGAGAAAATTAGAGGGGGGGGGGGGAGCTTGCCTGGGGAGAACTGGGGGAGCGCCTGTGTGCTTTCAGAACCAAGCGGACGGCTGGGAAGCCCATGCCTATGGCCACCATTTCTTCAGCACCTGCCACGCCACCCCGGCAGACAGGGCAATGGTATTATCCCCATTGTACAGATGGGGAACTGAGGCAGAGAGAGACTACTCAAGGTGTCTGTGGCAAAACAGAAGCCTGAATAAGGTCGCCCATGACCAAGGGCATCCTAATATTGGATCAGCCGTCTTTCCTATGTGAGCTGGTGGTCGCTGGAAAGCCAGCATATCGGGGAGAGTATGTGCATGTGCTTGGAACAGGGCTGGCCAGAACTCAGAATTCCTGGTTCAAGGCAATTAAAAAAAGACAACCCCAAAACCCTTTTGTTCCACCTCAGCCTGGAAACAGACAATGTTTGAAATTTCCCCTGGAAGGAGGAGCCCAAAAATGGTCATTTTAACAAAGCAAAGCAATGTTCCATTTTGACTTTTTCAATTTTTCCC
Organism: Emydura macquarii macquarii; assembly: GCF_026122565.2. Taxonomy (NCBI): domain Eukaryota; kingdom Metazoa; phylum Chordata; order Testudines; family Chelidae; genus Emydura; species Emydura macquarii. Next base: position 424,681 of record NW_027130866.1, on the reverse strand, counting down.
AGCGTGCCGGGTGCCCACCTGGGAGTCTCCCAAGAAGCTGGGCGCCTGGATGTCTTGGCTCGAGCCAGGGCTTCCTGAATCCCAGCCCTGCGGCAGCCCACAAGGCAGGTGATTCAGGAGAAATGACAGGTTGCTGCAAAACATTTTGATTTTGCTGAAGCGTCATTTTCTGATGGAAAATTTCCCACCAGCTCCAGAGTAGACTGCGCTCCCCACAGGAGCATGATCAGGCAGTGCGACGGTGTGACATGTTCCCTGCTGACAATTCCAGACGCAGCCCCAGCCTCCTGAAAGATCTGCTGAGGATCACTGACTATTGGCGTGAACGCGAGGGGCTGCTGACGTGCAGCTTTGGATCCCAAATCTGAGCGTGTCTGGAGTCTGTGTTCCAGTTGAACCCATTGCGAAGACAGCGCCAAGAATTTGGGGCTGTTCCGGGTCAGCCCATTCTAGCGACCGGCCCAAGCCAAAGCCTCCTGCTCACAGTTTTGGTGGGGCTAGTTCTTACAGTGTATGGCTACCCTCCCATCCCACGCTGTAATGAGTTGGGTGTCCATTGAAAACACCGCATCCAGCCTGTCAAACCTCCCAGTCTGGCTGCAAAAATCAAAGGAGACCAAGTGGGTTTGCCTGAGCTTCCCTTTGAGAGTCTGGATTCATTCACAGCCCACGGCTCAAAGCGAAGCTCTGGGAGCACGAATCCAGTGTGGACCAAACCCCATGGGGAGCGAAACTGATGAGCTTTGCACAGCCCTAGCCCCAGGACAATGAGGTGCGTGGTAACGGAGCTGGTGCCGGGAGGAATGTAAAGCTCTCCAGTGTGTGTATTCCCTGGGATCGGAGAGGCCGGCTAATGCTTTACCCACTTTACAACTAACAACCTAGTTGACTGGAGCGGCACTTTTCTTTCTTTCTTTTTCTTTCTTTCTTTTCAAAGCAAATCACTGGACTCACACGGGACGCAAGGTATTTTACTCTCCAGAAATCCTTTTTCAGGCAGCTATGTCAAGAATGTTTTCATACTTTGGACTGGATGGGAAAAAAAAGGGCTTAATCCTCTGAGATGGTTATTTCTCTGAAAACAGACATGCAAATGCTGGACTTGTCAAATCTTAAAATGTTTTCTTTATTCAGGGAATTCCTGCCTGCCTGCTGAGCCGGGTAATGCTGACAGGCTAAGCCCCAGGCCTTGGCAGCGGAGCATGCAGAGTGTGGGAAAGGGCCGCCGAGGCACGCGCCAGATAAGATCATACAATAAATGATACAGCCCTCCAGAGCACACAGCCACTTTCATATGCAAACAGGCCTCCCCTGGTACGTACGTACGCACACGCGCACACCCACACGCGCACACCCACACACACACACTTCCCCTCTAGCATATGGCTCAGCTTTCAGGGAACTGTATGTACAAGTGGACTTAAAGCCAGCCACACACTTCCCATCGCTTAGACGGCCTCCTAACGCCCCAGAATGAGTCCCTGGCCTACCTGCTGCACTTCTGTATTGCAGAAGGAATGGCTTGGGTGGCAGCGGCACCTGGGTAAGCTAATGAATAGGGGTCATTAAGGACACGCGGCAGGCCTGTGAAGCACCGGGGGGCAGAAGGCATTCAGCCTAGTGACAGGTCCCAGCAGCCCAGTTCCAAACGCCAGGTCTAAAACCCGCTGGCCTGCAGCTCCGCTCAGTGACCCCGGTTTTTAACTCTGTGTCGCCCCACTGACTCCTCAGGCATATCAATATGAAAGCAGGGCCTGGCCCTGTATGCCCAACAGGCTGAATCGAAAGCCCCCAGGTTCGGGGCTGCAGCATCTAAAACTGACACATCTGTGCTAGAGATTGGTGAGAGCTGCAGACTCAGCTCTGTGCTGAGAGCCTGGGTTTTGGTCAAGTCCAGCTCTGGTGGCTGGTCCTCTAGTGCGTCTGTGAGCACTGGCACAGTCAGCACCTACACTGCACGTAGAGGGTCCCCCCCGCCCCCGGCCACTCCCCTTCCTCCACCATGCTTTGGTGTTGCCAGCTCTTGGGATTTTTTGTAACGCCCAGGTCCTGGAGTCAGGTGATTCGCTGAGAGGCTCGGCTTTCAAAAGTAAATTTCTAGCAATATTGACTGCAGCGAGAAGTTTGAAAGCAGATCTGAGTGACACCAATGGCTCAGAAAGCAGAGGACAAAGAAAAATAGCAAATATTGTGCTTTTTAAACCCGGTTAAAGGCTAGCCTGCCTAAGGGGGGGAATTTCCTCCTAACCCCTTCAGCGAGCAGCGAATTCATGCCCTGTAGCATGAAGATAAATAGCAGCCCTCAGTGCAGAAAGAACCGGTTCAGGACTATTTAGAAAGGCTGGACATGCACAAGTCCATGGGGCCAGATGCAATGCACCTGAGAGTACTGAGGGAGTTGGCTGATGTGATTGCAGAGCCATTGGCTATTATCTTTGAAAGCTCGTGGTGATTGAGGGAGGTCCCTGATGATTGGAAAAAGGCAAATACAGTGCCCATCTTCAAGAAAGGGAAGGAGGAGGATCTGGGAAACTACAGACCAGTCAGCCGCACCTCAGTCCCAGAAAAATCATGGAGCAGGTCTTCAAGGAATCCATTTTAAGGCACTTGGAGGAGAGGAAGGTGATCAGGAACAGTCAGCATGGATTCACCAAGGGCAAGTCTTGCCTGACCAAGCTGATTGCTTTCTATGATGAGAGGACTGGCTCTGTGGATGTGGGGAAAGCGGTGGACTAGATACCTCCTGGCAGCCCTTCCAGCCCTATCAGTCTATGATTCTTCAAAAACTCTTGGTTGTTGTTTTTTGGTTGGTTGTTTTTTATCCCTACTCACATAAATCCGGGTATTCTTATCTCTGGGTATTGTGAATCCTGAGAAACTCTTAGTCTCAATGCTATCCAGGGGCAATGAGTTCTACAGGCTAATTGTATATTGTGTGAAAATGTATTTACCTGTATCAGTGGCCCCACAGTCCCTACTGAAATCTAAGGACACAGGATCAGGCCCCCACTCTGTTGGCAATTTGTGCATGATGTGGCATAATTGCTTTTGCTATTTGTTTTTATTTTCTAATAACCGTTAGTTGCATTTGTTTTCAAAATAGGCTAAGAGACATGCCCAGTCAGGCACTGCAGATTCATAGCTTCCAAGGCCAGGAGGACCAGCTAGTCTGAGCTCCCGTCTAACACAGCCCAGAGACCGGCCCCGACATACTTCCCAGAGCAGAGCTTTCAGAAAAACAGCCACTCTTGAGTTTACACTGGATGGATGTTCCTAGCAACTCCAGGCTGCACCGGTAGCAGGTGTGACACCGGCACTTACCTGCCCAGAACCCGGCTGGTTAAGGATCCATGACCAGCACGTCTGGCCATGGCTACAGTGGAGCTGAGCTCATGGGGCGTTACTGAGTAAACACTGCCTGGTTTACGCACTTGGCCGTAGCGAACGAGAGGCATTTTTAAAGGAGCTGCCACCAAAGCCTGTGTGCAAATGACTGTGCGGGGCAGAGTCCAGCCCCAGGAAAGCAAAGCAGCGCAGAGGCGAGGTTCCCGTCGTGATGGGTGGCTCAGATGATGAGCATGGTAATCAGCCCCAAAGCCTCTGGGCGGGGGTGTTAGTTCAGGTCTGGTTCATGCTGCTGGTGACAAAGCTGATCACACCCCGTGGCTGCTCCAAGGGCCTTCGTGGACTCACTTGGTGTCTCAGTGCAGGCATTAGCGGGCAGCCGGCCATGGCATCGAACCATGGTCCCCTTCAGCCTTCACCGGGCGGGCAAGGCAAAGGACCTGGCAACCGGCTCCTCTCTCTGCCATGGCAGCAGGACTCCTAAGGCTGGGCTGAGCCCTGCTGGCGGGGGGAGAGAAGAGAGGCTGCTGTTGAAGCTTGAGCCAAGGCTGTGGGGAAGGAGCGGCGCTGAGGCTCTCAGCGCTGGCCCTGCGGACGTTAGTTTTCACTGCTGGGAGAGGTAGCCACGATTGGCTCAGCAGGACTGCTGCCGCCCGCAGATCCCTCCGCCAGCTGGTTCCCTGGGTACTGCTGCTGTTTAACAGCTGCCTCATTCCACCCCAGAGGTGGCTGCATGCCAGTGGCAGTGCCTACGTGCAATCTGCCAGGCACTGGTGCGTGAAAGCCTCTTGAGAGGTTTGTTGCGACCTCGTGACCAGCTCCGACTGGATTTTCGCCACTCTGAGTTCAATGCGGCTGGGAACCGGCTCTCAGCTGCTGACGTCAGCTCTTCGCACCTTTCACGCTAATCACGCCGGGCTCCGGCCTGGCACGGCCTGGGAGCACAGGTCTGGGACAAGGGGAGGCAGGCCCTCTTGTTGCCCGCAGCCCACTCCGAAGAGCTGATGTTGGCAGCTGGGGGCTAGCCGCCTGTGGGACCTAACACAGGGAGCTCTTCCTCCAGGCCCCTCCGCCTCCTCCATGATGGGGGGCCAGCGCTAGCCCTAGCGGTGTGTACTGGAGCGCCGGCGCTGCCCTGGGGACGCCTCCCTGCAGCCCAGAGAGTGGGCCTCAGCTCTTCCTTCTCCAGCTCTGTCCTGCCCCCAGCCTCCCCACCTTCCTTCCTCTTGTCCTTGTCTTCTGGCCAGCTGGCCTCCCTTGCTCAGCCCGCACCCGGCTGCCCCGGAAGCACAGGCTGGAGATGCACTCCTTGAACGGGCTGGGCCAGAAGCAGCTGTTTGGGCGACATCACCTTTCCGTGGAATTTCAGGGCAGCCCCTGAGACGGGGCAATAGGCACCTGCTGCTGCCCAGCCTGTCTCTAACACAGCCCCGCTGTGTGTGTGTGTGTGTCACAGGTCCCCTGCACTGCCCCTTCGTGGTTCGGTGAGGACACCCGCTCTAAGCCTTCTGGCCCCCCCAGCCGCTGTCTTTCTTGGCTGGAGAGCCGCGTGCCTCTCCCTCCTGGCTGGGGTATCCCCGGGCTGAGGAGTCCCCTGCCATCCTTGTGTGATTCCCAGCAGAAGTGTCTCTCGCCTTCCCTTCAGAGATGGATACCAAGCGCGTGCCGCCAGTTCCAACCACAGAGCACTTTCGGGGCGAGCCGGCTTTGTGCTTAAAGTAAAAGTACTGCAGAGAAAATGCATGAGAAACAATAAAGAAAGCGCCACGCATGTCACGGCTTGTACTGGAGATCACCCCAGCACGGGCGCTGGCAGGAGCCCTCTGTCAGCACCCCGCCCAAGGGATGCCTGGTGGGTTCCAGCTCATCACAGCTTCAGCTCGGATGAAGTGCCCCGGCGGACGTGGCCTCAGTAGACCCTGTCCTGATTGTCCCTGCGGAGTGGGGCGCCGGCCACTTGCTGGATCAGGAGGCAGGCCCCGAGGCTGTGTAAAACCAGGCTGTTGTCTGTTGGCCCATGAGAATGCAGCCTGGCTTAGTGCATGCGACCCTCTGCCGGTGGTGGCTTCAAAGGACTGAAATCCAGCCAGCCTCGCCCCTCGCCCCCGCGGCGTTAGCTACAATCCCACAGCAGTGCACACACGCTATAATACAGTGGGCCCCAAAGGTTTGACCCCCTAATTCTGGAAGGCTGCTCTTAATCCCCTGAGGTTTGTCCCGGTGAAGGCAGGGCAGTGTCAGGCTGTGCAGGGGAGAGGCAGAGGGCTAGATTCACAAAGGGACGTAGGCGTGGGGACGCTGAGCGTCACAGCATCTAGCGCTGAGGGGCCTGGAAAATGATGGGGAGTCACAAAACCTGAGTGTGACGCCCAGGCCCCCTAGCCGGTGCATGGGGAGGGACAGGCCCCTCCGAATGGGTGTCACGGGCGGAGATGCCAGCTGAGAGGTGGGTGTGGGAGATCACCAGTTCAAGTCCGCTCTCCACCTGCGCAGGCCAAGGGGTCTGAAGTGGGGTCTGCTCCCGCAGCAGACTGGGCTGTGGGGGTCTTCTGAGGTGGGGGCCCGGCCGTCTCTAACGAGCTGCTCCACTTCGGAGAACGAAGGAGAACTCAGTGCGCCGGGGGGGCGGGGTGAGCCAGCGCACAAGCATGCCCCGCGCTCTAGCCTGGTAGGTAGGGCACTTACCTGGGCGGTCGGAGACCCAGAATCCAGGCTCCTGTCCCAGTTGATATTAGCCAGAGTGGAACAGCTTCAATAAGGGGGACTGAGGGACGCAGCCCTGCCCCCGCCCCCCATACTCCAGACTATCCCAGAGCCCAGGGGCTGGGGCATGCACCTGCGAGGTGGCAGCTCCCTGGTCCAATCCCTGCCCCCCACGCGGGTGTGTGTCTCTCCCATCCCAGGGCAGTGCCCGCACTGGCCTACAAGTTGTGAGGGAGCTCCTGCCCTGCGGGCATTTTGTGTACGCCCATCCAGAGGGGCCTGATGCAGCAGACAGGCTCTGAGCAGCATTACCAGCTCGGGCTCCACCAGGCTTCCCCACTAGGACGCAGGTGTCCAGAACGCTGGCGGGGGGCAGCCGCGCACGGGGCCAGTAACAGGTGCGTAGAAAACGTTTACTGCACAAAATGGTCAGCACTGGGTGATTCGAGGCCCCTTCAGGGCTCGGGGCCAGTTGCCTGGGTCTTTTGTGAAGCCCAGTGGGGCCTGATTCTGAAAGTTAGGCACTTACAGTATTTGAAATGCCCCACAACACAAAACCCTGAAAACCAATATTGCTTTGGGCCCATCAAACCGTTGCTGTTCGATAAAACCTGGCATCATTGAAATGCTTCATTACGCGTCTTTCGGAAATGACATTTCATCAGCGGGTTTCTGTCTTCGATTTGGATGAGAAAAGCATGCAGGGGACACCCCAGCAGTGTGGCAGTAGCTGGTGTTTCTAGAAAAGCATCAGCCAGCCTCCGGGTCTGTCTGGTGAGTTCTCCTAGCTAACGCACTGGCCAGGCTGATCTGTGCAGTGGGCGGGTTCCAGACAGCGCGTGCGCGAGCCAACGCGAGCCCTGTCTTTCAAATCAGCGTCTCTCGCCGAGGCTGATGTTGCGGGGCCTGGGTTGCTGTGGTACAACCTCTGCTATGGGCGCCGGGGCAAAGGCAGCTTCGGTTCAGCAGCGGCAGTAGCCAGGTTCTCCTGGAAGTTCTAGCAGAGACCAAGGGCCCATCTCGATTGCACAGGAAGTGACCGCAAATAGCTACAATTAGCAAAGTGATTCCTTCAGGGCTGCCACAGCCCTTCCTCTGGCCACCTGCCAGGACCCAGCTCAGCGTTCAACTAATAAAACCCCGCCGCCAAGGCCTCGGGCACTGCTCTTTATTTCCTCACCTGGAATACTGAGAGGCAGAGGATTCTGTCTATGGAGCGGGCCACAGACTGACTTCCCAGGCTTTAGCCACATGACCCTGCGCCATGAGCCTTACCCCCCCTCAGCCTCTGCTCCCCTCACCCATCGCACGACGTGCACCGGAGCCCGTGGGGGTGGGCACTGTGCCAGCCCTGCCCCTGTGGTCTGCAAAGCCCCCGGCACAGCTGGCGGTGTTGCATGGGGATCCTGGAGGACTTTGTGTAGGGAGGCTGCGTGTTTGGAATTAAACTGGACTGACGCTTTTTGAGAGGTTTGTTCCCCGCCCGGACACGGTGTTATCCCGCATTAGACAGAGCACACCCTTCTCAAGCGTGTGCTGCTCTGCCCCCTCCGGCATGACCTTGCACACACCATGTGCACAAAGTCAGGCTGGCAGGGGAGGCACCCGCTGTTCCCAGCAGTCCCCAGCGGGCCGGCATTCCTGTGACGTGAGTGGCCATCAGAACGCTGCGGTCAGGGCTTTCGAACAGGACTGGTGACTTGGGTGCGGCAGGCACCATGCGGGGCAGGCAGGGGCTCGGTGCCGCCTGAAAACCGGGCCCCACTCCGTGTCACAAACTGAGCATCAGGAGATACATGATCTACTCGGCACGTGCAGCTGTTCCAGGACAGAGACACGTAGCTGTGTTTGCTGCACCTGCTTTAACCGTAGCATCAGCTCCAGCAGATGCTGAGCCCCAGCGTTAATCAGCACTGGTGGGGGGGGGGGGGAAATAGCCTGCAGCCCCTTGCAGATGTTTTTTTACACCCCCAAGTTGGGTCAGACGATGCTGCCACAGGGGGCCTGCGAGACATGGAGGCAGGGTACAGTGCTGCTCCAGTCCCACGTGACAGGGAGCAGGAGCTGCTTCGTGCTGACTCTACAGGGACTGGGAATAACTTGAATACTCTGGGAAATCAGGACCTCTTCTCCTTGAGTGCAGCCCGGGCTGGCACCTCACAGCCAGCTCCCCATACTGTATTCAACAGGACGGGAACAGCCACTGTTTCCTTAGCTTCCAGTCTAGACAGACCCTCCAGGTCTGGTCTCATTGCCTATTTCTCCACCCCGGGACTGGACTCTCTCCCACCCTGGCATGGCATAGGGGCAGTGGGGGAGAGTTGTACACTGAATCTGGCTTTGAGGTGGCTCTGCCATAGCCCAGCAAATGCCTGTCTGCAGCACGAGCATCTTTGCTCATTCTCTGCGTCATTTTAGTCACTCCAGGCTTCGAGAGAGTCTCTTCTCCCTGCTGCCATTAGAGACATGGACGGGGGAGCAAGCTACAGAATTCTGTCTCTCACTGCTTATGTGGATGGGGGGAGTTATGTCTAGCGGTTAGGCTAGGGGCCCACTGCTCTGAAACTCTGCCCCTGAATCACTCCCTTTGCAACTGCCTTGTTATTAAGTTTAGCTAGCAAACATAGAAACATCACGTACGCACTGTGTGCTGGCTCAGTTCAGAGCTCTGCATGTCACCCACGTGGCAAATCCTCTCTTACAAACCATACTAGGCTAATTAGTTTGTTGCTACTGAACTATTAATGCAAAGGTATTTTAAAATCTAGCCGTAAGATTTGTAAGATCAACAAGCCACAGCTCAAAGGTTAAACGATCACACTGAAAATCCTGGCCCTTAGAGAACACGCTTTGTCCCAGGCGCTCAGCTCAGGGTGTTTCACAAAGCCAGATGGATGTACTGTCACCCCCCATCTCACCCGGGGCACACCGGCGCAGAGACGCTGCATGATCTGCTCAAGATCACACAGCAGGCCAGATGCAGAGCCAAGAAGTGAAGGCAGGTCTCCTGGGTCTGTAGTCTGTTACCACTAGACAACGCTGGCCCCTGGGAATTGTAACGCGGGTTGGAAATGATTTTGGAGCATTTGGTTTTTTTAAAGGCGATGTTGAACCCGAGTCAAAACCTTGCGCTGGAACGTTAGCTCACCTGGACCATGGCTCACTGGCATCGCATTGGGGGACAAAGTCTCTGAAACCCCATCCCCCAAACACACCCCTCCTGCCCAAATGACAAGCTCTCCACAGTCGGATGGTCCTGCTCCCTTCTTGTGTGCTTTGCTCAGTGAGGTAATTCATGTTGGCAGCGACATTCAGCATTCACACTCACCGAAACCAACAGGGGCATTTCCACACCCTTCTCAGAGCCATTGTTTCCGGCAGGCGTCAGACTCGGGCAGGCATTGCTGTATTGGTTACACTCAGGGTACGTCTACACTGCAGAAAAAACCCTCACAGCCCCGTGGCAATGAGTCTCAGAGCCCAGGTCAACTGACGCGGGCTTGTGCACAGGGCTAAAACTAGCCGTGCCGGCTGGAGCCTGGGCTCTGAAAGCTGGCGCTGGGGGAGAGTCTTAGCACCCGGGTTCCTGCCCCAGTGGGAACGTCTGCAGCGCTATTTTTAGCTCCGTCGCACGCGCCCTGCCAGCCCGAGCCAGCTGACCAAGGCTCTGACACTTGCTGCTGCAGGGTTTTCGTTGGTCACCGCGACGTGCTCTGCTTGGGTCACAAATGTAAATGTTTCTCTGCCGCCAGGAACACGCCCCAGCAGGGCAGAGATGCTGGAGCATAGGCAGGCAGGCAGCCTCCAGAAAGCCGTACTGGTTTGCAGAGCTGGTGTGAACTGGACCACTTCAGCCGCCGGTGCAGGCTCGGCAGTGCGCACTGCCTCATCTCCAGTGCTTCATTCACCCCCGCCTGGAAGAACTCTGGGCAGAGAGCCACATGCTGTGGCCACGCCAGCCCCGTCCCTTGCGGCTCTCACTCGCGTTGGATGTCTCACCAGAGACGCTAAGGGTTGAATGGGCCATGGCGCCTCTCCTCTCCACGCCGGGGCTGGGACGCACTGAAAGGGGAGGCGTAGGGGAAGCTGACCCTGCCACTGTCCAGGCCATCCCCATTCTGTGACCGCACCCCAGGGTCAGGCTCCAAAGTTGTCAATACGGCTCCTTTCACAAGGAGCCGGGGCTCAGCCTGCTGCCCTGTCTCCCTCAGGGAGTCCTCAGCTACGGGCTGACTCCCTCTGAGGGCCAGGGACACATTGCCATGGCAGGAATAGCTGGCAGCATCACCGAGCTGGATTCAACAGGCTCAGCCAGAAGCCGCAGCATGTCCACTCTTGTTACATCTCTTTTACCGTAGCGCCAGGAGCTCTTTGGTTACCACAGCTCGCAAGGTGTCTGACGGAGGGGTGGGGGTCCTGCCGCTCACATCCTGCTTCATACAGGACATGCACACAGATCCTCTGTCAAGGGAAAAAATGAGCCACAAGCTCTCAGTTCTTGGCTGGGCCTTTTTCCCATGTCAGAAACAGGCTGCGCTGAAAACTTCAGGTTTCCCGTTTCATCTTTCCTTTCCCAGCCCCTGAACAAGCTGCCTTTCTTCGCCACTTCTCACAGAGGAGACCTCGCCAACCACTAGAAAAACAGGCGCTTTTTATTTTTTGCTATACATAGGTTTAGGCTGTAACAGTGGCCGGGAACTGGAGTAGCTTCATTCATTAATAAATGATCCAGGAAGGGACAACGTGGGGGGGGAGGGGGGCTCTGAGAGGTGCCTGGCTGATCTCGCTCTTGATAGCTCGGCATTGTCGAACCCGCTACACGCTGCGTAAGGGCCACAACATTTTTCTTTCACTCTTTGGAGATTCCCCCCCTCCCGCCCCCCTTTAATTGGAAAAGACGAGTCTGGCGGTCCAGGGGCTTGCTTCCAAATAATGGGTCGTCAGGCTGGATGGCTGGTCTTAATTGCCACTTTGGAGCGACGGAGAAGGAGCGACAAGTGATGAAATGCCCCCGCGTTCTGCAATAAACGCCGCCCCCTGGCTGCCTTTGTACAACGCAGGCCGGATGCTGGCCTCAGTTACACCGGGGTAAATCAGCAGCAATGGCACTGGCTTTAGTGGAGTTACTCCACTGTTGTTTGTGGCTCGGCAGTACCTAGGACCCGCGCCCAAGATCCAGGCCCCATTGTGCTAGGCACGGCAGCGCCGTGTACTGAGCACTGGTCTATACTCAGCGTTCCGCCCAGTATTTTGGGCAGGGGGGTGAGTTTTTACCGAAAGAGTTAAACCACTACAAACCCCCCTGTGGCTGCGGCTAGAGCAATATAGAGGTGCCTTATCTCAGTACAGCTCATTCCCATTCCTGATCGGGAACCGCATCTTTATACCAGCGTAACTGCATTTGCCACCACTTGACTGATACCGTTAGTTATAGACAACACAGTGGGAGAAAAGCAGGCATATCACTGACGTTTTCCAGATGGGGAAACTGAGGCATGGAGCTTAAGTGACTTGTTCAAAGTCACACAGGGAGTCTGGCACAGCCAGGGATTGAATCGCCTTCTCCTGAGTCCCTGTTCAGTGCCTGAACCACAAGAACATCTTTCCTTTTACATCTGTGTAACTGGGATCAAGATATGACCCATGCATCTCTGAACCCCTTCTCATAGAGGAACTGCGTGATATCTGGCGCTGGTGGGTCCTGTAAGAATTTACCAATTTCATAATCCACAGGCTCCAGCATTCGCACACAGAGACGGGACTGTCTCCCCCCACCGCCCAGCCAAGATTTAATAGGAGTGGTTTTAAAACACTCAGATTCGTTTTGAGAGCATTAATAATAACGGTGCCAATACTAATACGGAAACGCACTAATGACCACTTACGAGTTGTCAGCGTACTGCAAGGGGGTGAGGATCATGCACAGAATATTCAAGTGTGTCCTTAGCAATGCTGAAGCCTGGCATAACCACTCAGCTGCCCCATGGCTGGGATCCTACATTCCTGGTCACTGCAGTGGCTACGTACAGTGAACTACACTAGAAAGATAAAGGAACCGAGTGCATTTTGGGAGGCATTCGAGTTGTTTTGTCATCTTTGCTTACTTGCTCATTTGTACCAATTCCGCCATTGGCGATGGGCCTGGTCCCGCTGGTCGTATCTGATAGGGTTTGGCAGTGGGTTTCTAAAAATAATCGTTGAAATGACAAGGTAACAGGCCAAATGCAGGAAAGATTGTGTCAGCCTGACAAACAGTAACGCGCCCGCACACCCACATAGCTAAAAGGGGGAAACGGACCAAGAGCCTCTGGTGTCATCAGGGCCGGAGCGGCCGGTGCCGAGGCCGCGCAGCGCCTGACAGGAGCGACGTGCACCGGTCGGTCCCTTTTTTACCTGTGCCTCCCCCGAGAAGCTTTAACTAAGCTCCCTCGAACTCGCTGTCATGCCTGCGCTCAGGGGCCAGCCGCCAGACAGGGAAGCTGGTCGAGTTTCCTGCAGGCCTTTGGCGCTCAGTGGGATTTCAGGTCCTGCGGAGCGCACATGACCTGCACTTACCCTTGGGCTCGGTCCCGGCTTTGAAGGCTCGCCAGCGCAGAGCAAGCGATTCTGTCCTAGAGACAACAGCCGCCAGGAGCCACGTGCGATGTCAGGATGTGCGAACAGGCTTCACGTCCGGATAACGTCCGCCCGCAGGACACGCGGCTGCCGCACTCACCGTGGCCATCGGGGGCTTTGGAAGGGCCAGAGTTGCCGGGTTAGCTGTGCGTGGCCCCGCTGCGTGGCCCTTCCATTCGTGGGCCAGCAAAGGGGGCCCAGTTCCTCCTGCGTGACTCCGGTGTCACAGCAGAGTAACTCCATGGCTTTAGAGCAGTGACACCGACACGATCTATGACAAGTCTGGCCGATTGCCTGTAGCCAGGGACACGGCGGGGGCGGGGGGGTCTCTTACAGAGATCACTAAAGGCCAGACTTTGCCCTCCTTACTCTCATGAGTAGTACCTTACTCCATGAGCAGGCTGCTGAAATCAGCAGGATTATTTGCAGAGCGGGTTCTACTCAAGTGTGAGCAAGGGCTGCAGAGCCTGGCCCTGATGGTAGTAAGGCTCAGTCCACGGCGAGCAAAGGTCCACGTTCTGTCCAGAGCGACCGACACACACACACACACACACACGCACACACACACGAGTGTGTGCAAAAACATGCCCCAGCACGCAGGCCAGCACAGACAGACGCATACACACATTTGACAAACGCAGAAGCAAAGGAAAAGCCCCAAGGAAAGACGTCCATGTCCCTTCCTGCATTCAAAGGGTTAAGGAAGTTTTTAGACCCCCCACCGAATTCTCCCCTGCCCCCGCTGTCTCCTTCACCCGGCGTAGGTCCGGCCTGGTGCCAAAGTCGGAACCTGCTAATCAGCAGCTCCCAGCAGCAGCTCTCTGTGCTGGCTTGACTCCTGGCCAAGCCGGTCCTGAGCCGGCAGGCTGTGGAATGTGTGAGAGCCATGTGTCACATCTCCAGACTGTGGGAAAGTGCTGCTCCAGTGAACTCCCAGCAGCTGCCTTGACCCAGCCTGGCCGTGTGGCGGGAGAAACAGGAGCCTGGGTTTACAGCGCTTGGAATCGCATTTTCTCTCAGTCATTTCCGGGTGGCTGTTCTGCCAGCTCTGAGCTGCGCCAGTGACAAAGCCCCTCCGCGCTCTGAATGGCTGCTCCGCTGACCCGGCCCAGGGGTCCCCTCACGTGCATGCTCTGGGCACTGACTCCCGGGGGCAGGAGCAATTGTCCCGACGAGAGGAACTTTTAAAGCCAAGTTTTATTTTTACATTTTTAAGAAGGAAACAATGGGGAAAAAAGAAACGGCTATTGACAAAGAGAGCAAGTGCCCTGGCTACATGGGCTACCCTACCGTAAACAACCCAGCCCTGGGAGCAGCACCTGGCATTGGTAACAAGGCCCTTCAGCTTCAAAGCGCTCTGCAAACAATGGGCTCCATTCAGCTCTCTTCAAGGGCCAGGGTGGCACAGGCCGCAGCAGGGGCCAGTCTGCGGGGAAGGAGAAGGGGTGGGGGGTGCGATGCATTGGGGCGTGGGGGGAATTGCAGCTATGCAGGGGCTTCTCTTCGCCAGGGTCACGGGAACGGTGCTGGTGCAGGGCCGCCGCGCAGACAGCACCAGCAAAGCTGTGGAGAGGCCCCATCCCAGCGTGCAGACTGCACAATCCTTTACACGCAGATGCAAGGGGAGCTCCGACCTGCTTCCTACCCCACTGTGGGTGGGGCGTGCTCCAGGGCACAGGTGCGACACCTGCAAGGGGCTCGTGCTTGAAGGCGCAGAGAGGGGGAGATGCTAGAGCTTCCCTGAAGGTGTAGCACGTGACACTGAGTATGGAGGGGGCCAGCGCCTAGGCGCCCGCCAGCACGTCTCCGCTCCACCCTGGGCCATGCGGTGGTTCCCAGGGCTGTCTATTCCTGAGCCCAGAGTCAGTGACTCTGTCTAGTAAGGGGGAAACTGGGCCCTTTGGATTGTTAAGCACCCACCTGCCACCCCTTCTGCCGTGAGCAGCACACGGCGCTAGTCCAGGCAGCGGGCCAGGGAAACTCCACTGTGGGGAGTGACGGCCAGGATGGATTTAGCCCCATGAGCCGCGAAGGCCCCTGAAGGTGGCAAAATGGGCCACTGATGCTCTGACCCCCCTCAGAGCAAGACCCTTTACAAGCCCCAAAACGTAGCAGGGTCTCTGCCGGTGCGCGGGACCCCGGGGTGTCCTGGAGGGACTGGCACAGCAAGGCGCTCGTCCCCTGGGGTACAGCACGTCCTTTGTCTGCATGCGGGCAGCGCGTGGAGCTACTGGGCTGTCTCACTCGGGTTCCCAGGTCAGAGCGCCACCGCAGGCGGCCTCCCAGCTGGGCCAGAGCTTCGAGGGGCAGGGAGAGGGGCCCGGGCAGCCCGCACCATGCCCCCGTCAGGGGGCTCAGTTTGCAGGGGTGCATTGAGCAGCTCTCACGAGCACGGACCTCACTCAAAAGCAAAATCGCACTGGCTAAGCCAGAAAACCCAGCGGGGAGGCCCCACCCCCGCTCCCTTCCCACGGCACCCCTCCCCCCCCATTCTGCTGGCGGATTAATTGTTGCAGCTGGATTGGGGGCCCAGGGGATACAAGCTGCGCTGGCAGGGGTCACATTCTGGCCATTCCTGTCAGTGCCAGGACGTGCTGCAGCAGCAGGTTAGCAAGCTCCCTCTCCCCCACGCTGCTCTGCGGGGAGCTGTGCACCCTCCATCGCTCCCCTGCAGACCCCGGGGCCTCCCCCCAGGACTTCCGCTCCTCGGTCTCAGCCGATGGGGCTCCCAGCGCCAGCTGTGATCTCCACCTCGGGTGTAGCTTCCAAACCGGCCACCGGCTCTCGTTACAGCAGGCTGCCGGCGAGGCGCAGAGAGTTCCAAGCAGCGAGGCGAGGTAGGGCTGCCTTGATTTTATTCCATTGCAATCGCTCCGTCAGCCGCCCACCCCTTCGGACACGTGAAGCCACGTCACGAACCTCGACCAAACAACTGGCACGTGCAGAGAGCTTCTTGTCCAGCCCCAGGGTGGGACACGTTCCAGAGATGTCCTCTCAGCGTGAAACTCACCCCTATGCAGATCAAAGCCCAGCACCACCCGCAGCCTGTGTGGGTAGCCGGGACCCGTGGAGCCCTCGGTGCCTGCTGGCAGAGGGCCCTCTATACTGTCACTCCACTCGTACTGGGCCTGGCACGCTCACCGCCCCGAACCCGTGTAACCGAACGAGCCACCTGGACAGGGGCAGTCACTGAGGACTCTCGAGCTGAGGGAGCCCAGGGAGACTGGGAGGATGATCCCAAATCTTTCCATCTTTAGGACACAGCGCAAAACCCTCCCTTGTTTGCATAAGCTTTTCCCAGGATAGGAACGGCTGCAGACCAGCTGGCAAACCCTTCCCAAGGAAGCCACCGAGGGAGAGCACACACCCCACCTGGAGAGCAGCAAAACCGATTGAAATTCAGTGAGCACAGTCCTTACAGGTGCTTGGGAATGATGTATGTTTAGCTGGTGCGTAGACACTGGTGATTCGAGTCAGTCTGATACTGCGTTCAGCTGGCTTTGGAGACGATGAGGAATAACTTCAGTTCAGCAGAGCCACAAAACAGAAACGGTTATTCTGAAATGCAGTGAAAAGAGGCAGCACAAAGGGGCAGGTCTAACGTCCGGCGGGTCTGGCGCAGTTCAGGCGCAAGGACTGGATTTCTCCACATGTTAGCGTGTGGGGACGCACACGCAGTGTGTTAGTCAGTGAAGAACTAACCCTGCAGCTGTCACTCAGGGGAGTCGTCCCACTGGACTCAACAGATCTCGCCACAGACACAAGCTCATTACTGGCTGTAAAGGCAGTTGACAATGTCCCTTTAAAGAAGCTGAGTGCAGAGGAGAAGGAAAGTCTAATGTTCCCAGAGAACGCTGGCGGACACAGCTCAGCTTGTGGAGAAGTGGAGTATCCGTCACCTCACAGCAGCTGCCTTGCCTCAGCTCATCCATGTGGCCAGAGAAACCGGAGCTCAGATTGACTTGGTCCTAGCCCTGGTTGCATCCTTTGGTATGTAAGCCGTCTGTGGGGAGAGATCCTCCTGACTCACAGGCGCTAAGAAAATTCATAAGCTTTTTCTTCCCTGGTTTTCGGTTTCGGAAGGGCTAGTTGCCGCAGTGAAATCATTACTGGATGGAGAAACCACCCCGAGCGCTGCCTATCTGCTGCACAAACCTGGATCCTGATGTGCAGCTTACGCTGTCAGCAGGAGTTAGAAACCATCAGCTGAAAACCCCCAATAAAATTAACTACAAGAAAGAAAGAAAAGAAAAAGAAATGACACACTCGACACAATACTACGAACAGGCTAGTTTGGGAGTTACAGGCGATGAGCTGGAACCAAAACCAGACTTGGGATTTGGCTCCAAACTTTACAGGTAGCTGGATTCTCCTCTCGCCTCCATCACTACAGATCAGGAGACACTCCACTGAAATCGGCGATGCCCCGTGTGTACGATGGCACCGGGGGAGACTCAGGGCCTTCATCTTCAATGCTGAACAAGACTTGGGATCCAAACATTCCCAGGCGCTGGGAAAATGCCGACCCAGACAGTGATCTGAACTCCGTAGCTTGGGCTTATCTCGAGAACTTGAAGGCGATAAAATGCCTTTTGGTCTGGAGGCGATGTGGCTCAGTCCAAGCAGATCCAGAGGAGTGTGAGAACCTAGGGTCAGATTGTGAGGGTCACACTGAGCCTCTCTCCCAGTTTTGCTTCCTCTGGGGTCACGCCCCGAGTTTCATTTTTAAATGAATCTGGATGAACCTGAAGCTGAAAGTGAAAATTGACGGAAGAGGCCAGACGCAATGTTGTTCCTAATGCAAGCCAGGAACTAGCCCAGATCCAATTCTCACTCAGAAATCACCCCAGGTCAGCCAGAAAGTCTACACTCCTTGACAAGCATGCACACCTTTCTGGGAAGGTTCACCCTGCTCTCTTTATGTCCTGCGGGACACCAGCAAACAGGCAGGGAAGCAGAGCGAGCCGTCAAGTGAACATGAGGTTTCCAAACACCTGAGTGATTTACCACTGGGGAGATCCAACAGTGATGTAAATGTTGTCATTTCCAAAGCCAGTCACCAAACTCTACCGCTTCAGCTAGATGAGAAGCCAGAGAGTCCTCCTCAAAACTGTGTTTTGCCTCTCAGATTCTTCTCTGTGTACATACAAGGCCTTACGGCATCACAAGGCCACAGATGTGCAGAACATTCGCAGCTAGCATTGAGCATGGACCTCAGCCCCAGATCATGGAATCAGAGATGATGAGGGTTGGAAGGGACCTCAGGAGGTATCTAGTCCAACCCCCTGCTCAGAGCAGGACCAACCCCGACTAAACCATCCCAGCCAGGGCTGTGTCAAGCTGCACCTTAAAAACCCCTAAGGATGGAGATTCTACCACCTCCCTAGGTAACCCATTCCAGTGCTTCACCACCCTCCTAGGAAAAAACTTTTTCCTAATATCCAACCTAGACCTCCCCCACTGCAATTTGAGACCATTGCTCCTTGTTCTGTAATTTACTACCACCGAGAACAGCCTAGCTCCATCCTCCCTGGAACCCCCTTTCAGGTAGTTAAAGGCTGCTATCAAATCCCCCCTCACTCTTCTCTTTTGCAGACTAAACAAGCCTAGTTCCCTCAGTCTCTCCTCATAAGTCTTGTGCTCCAGCCCTCCGCTGGACTCTCTCCAATTTGTCCACATCCTTTCTGTAGTGGGGGGTCCAAAACTGGACACACTGCTCCAAATGTGGCCTCACCAATGCAGAATAGAGGGGAATAATCACTTCCCTTGATCTGCTGCAATGCTTCTACTAATGCAGCCCAATATGCCGCTAGCCTTCTTGGCAATCAGGGCACACTGCTGACTCATATCCAGCTTCTTGTCCCCCCAGGTCCTTATCTTCAGAACAGCTGCCTGGCCCGTCAGCCCCCGTCTGTAGCAGATCTGACTGCTTGGCTCTTCGGGAGGCTCAGATAAAATGGATCTGAACTTGGTGGCTCTTTCTATTTGCAACAATGACGAAATAAAGGACCCTGAATAACTAAATACTCATTATAATAAAGTCACTGAGCCTGCTTCCAATTCTGTACTTTGCCACGCGCCCTTTTTCCAGACCAGGCCAGGTGAAAGGTTTTGAGGGTTGCCCCAGCCTTCCCAGGGACCTGGGCCCAGTTTCGAGTGAACACAGACATGCTTCATGGCTTTTGTTAGCGAAGCACCGTCTGGCGGTTCTGCATGAGGCCAGCAGAACCGGGGCAGGTTTGCTGTAAGACGTGGAGCCTGGGGACTGGGCGGCTAGGGCACAAGCCAGTGCGGTTTCCCTAACCAACGCAGGGGCTGGCTTTGCTCCAGGCAGCCCCGGGACAGGACAGTGGAGGCACAAGCCGCCTCCCCTTGATCCCTGTCCTGAGCAGTGAGGGCCTGGAGCCCTGTGGTTTCCTGCACACCGCCAGCTGAGGGATGGTCCTGACTGAGCTGCACCCCAGCACACCCTCCCGCTCTGAGGAGGTTTGCATCTTGCACACCCAGACGCAGGCGGCCAGGCTCATCTCTCGTGGGCGCGTTGCCTCCTGGGGCCAGGTGCCCACTGGGGTCAGTTGGCCTAGCTCCGCTGAAGCCAAGGACCGTTTATATCAGCTGTCGAGGGGGTCTGTAAGCGAGAGCTCTCCTAACGGGCCTCACGTGCGCAAGCCTGTTGCATGAACAGGGACATTCGGTTCACGTGTAGGCACTGGCTGCCTTTCTCGGTTCTGTGAACACGGGCCCACTGCTGGCAGAAATACTGCTGTCTAACACATGGCGTGCAGGGACCACAGGAAAGCAAAGGCAACTGCGAATTTGACCGAAACATTGCTGAAATTCTGTCCCCTGGGCCGTCCAGTGCTGGCAGCAAGCCATCAATACGCATTCAGAGACCCGCGCCCTGGTCAGGCTTTACAAAGCAAAATCAGTGCTGGTTTGCCTGAGGAAGGCAGGCTTGGGAAGTGGTGCTGGTGATGCAGCTGGGTACCACTCTGTCCAGCCGGGTGGATGGGTGCGGTGACGTCACCATCCTTTAGATGCAAGAATAAGCCATGGTCCTGGGGCGCTTTTCATAAGAGCAGGGCTGTGAACGCTGATATTCTGGATGACAGAGGTGGTTTGTCTACCTAAGGTCCTGATTCTGGTCCTTCTCTGTTGATGCCAACAGCAAGTCACCCTGCAAAGCCAATAGGAACAGGACTCTGTCCTGAATTCCTCCTCCTCCCCAGTCTCAAATGAACATGGTATTCTTCACTGTCCGTCTTCAGCGTCTTTGAGTAATGCTGTGCTTTGATACAAAGCTGCTACGTTCCATCCCGGGGCTGGCTGCATTTCAGCAATGGGAGGCATGACATAGTTTCCATAGGGTTACATTTGAAAAGCATTTTTGGTTTCTTCAGGGTGCAAATGCATGTTAAGTGAGTCAATTCACTTTACTTTTCAGGAGCACATCAATTGTCAGGACCGGAGCCACATTCCTCGCATAGCCATTCAAATACACAGTGAGGAGAACTTGCTTGTGATTGTAATGACAGTCTTGTGACACTTGGGTACAACAGAATCTCAACTTTCACTTAACAAAAAGTTATTTTCCAGCCCTCATGGTTGCAGGAGAAAAGCTTGAAAACATGACCCGAGAGTGAGCTAAAGACTCAGAAACCGGGAGGCAAAGAACAAGAACCCAATGCATTTTGGATTGTAATATCTCATGTTTCCTAAGCCAGTCTCATGATCTCAGGCCTGCTTCCTGATGGTCTGATTACTTACGGTTAGCGACACTGCACAGGCATGAATGACACACACAGTATCCTAGAATGAATCATTAGAAGCTGCATTTCCTCATCAGAGGATCTCAAAGCTCTTTCTAAACATTAACTAACACTTCCAATAACCTTTGGGAGGTCAGGAATTGTGTATGATCTTCGTATTTATACACATGCAAACTTGGGCCCTGCGAAGTTACAGAGAATGGTGGAATTAATCACTGCAAATGTCTGCGTCCTTTTCTCAACCCTGGAACCTTTTACAAACCAGTCTTGGTTCCTATGCATTTTTCATCACTCTTAACTATTCCCCGCATGGTTTGCACACACAATGATCGGCCTATGGGTCTGAGTGTGAACTGTTCAATGTATTAGCTCGTTAGCGATTCATCGTTCCCAATGTGTGATTGGTCACCTAAATCACATGGTATTGTTTCTTCTCCCTGATTGGAATACTGACATTTTTCAAGCAAAGAATAGCAAATAAGGAAAGAACAGCACAGAGCAAGTACACACATAAACCACCTCCTTGTGCTGGGAACAGAGGCAAAATTCACCCCACGAGGAGGACCAGCACGAGGGTGTTTTGAGGTCTGAGGTGCAATTTCAGTGGTGTTTGGTTCTGTGCCAGTCCCCTCGGCACCAGTGTGAATTTCCCCCAGGAAGCACAGCCATTTGTGAGTGCAAAACGCCATTCACAAAAAGAGCAAACATACGGGGAGGCACAGACATGGCTGAACTGAAGAGCATTTCCAAGGCCACATCAGTCTTTGCAAATTCTGTTTTACGATACTTGCGCAGCTCTAATGTTCAGTGACTTGGCCCTGGCCACACAGCATGTCTGTGGCAGAGTATGGAACAGCACCTAGGAGCTCTGACACCCGGTCCTTGGCTCTAGCTACCCTGGCCTGACTGCAGGACAGAACTAGCTAGGGTGTGGCCAAATAATACCTCCAGATGCCAACACTCAAGAACAGTGGAGCATGCCCCGCACAGCCCTGTCTCTAGAGCCCAGTTTCATGGCCCCGTTCTGCTAACAGCTTGCAAACCTTAGGTGAGTGACCCCCCGCCCTCAGTCCCAAGCCCAGCTGAATTTCAAGTGAGCGGAGCCCAGAGACGTTCCCAAAATAGAAGAGCAAGGAAAGGAACCGGGGGTGGGGGGAGCAGGGAGTCTGGGCAGCAAGACTTGAGGGTTTAAAGAGATGCCGCTTGAGCCTCACACATGGCCCTGGACCCCAGCACATGGCGGCTGCTCTCCCGCAGCTCTGCGCTAGGCTGGGAGCAGCTGCTGATGCCCTGTTGGTCAACGCTGTATCGTGTTTCTCCTTGCTGCTGACCCCTGCTTACTGCGCGAATTGTTGGGATGCTAAAACCAGCCAAACCCCAGCACGCCAGACGCAGCTCACGGCTCAGATTCAAGGCACCTGCTGCATCCAGTGGACTGAATAACGCAACTAAGGAGCCTTAAATCACGGCTGCAATTGACATATTGAGGCTATCAGCGAGTCCAGAGAGCAGCAAGTGGCCAATCGCCTTTCAGGCGAGGAGCTGGCACCCAGGACCCCAGCACCCAGATTCCAGCTGCCGGGAGTGAAAGCGGCAAATGTTCAGCGCCTCTGAAAACCAGGCAGTGAGGGCCGGATCCTGCCTGGTGCTGAGCCCACGGAAGTTAACGAGATTCAGGAAACGGGATGGATTTCTCTGCTCCTGATTCTGCCAGGTGCCCAGGTCCTTGGCACACTCACCTTCGGAGGGCAAAGCCCTTTGCGAGAAGGTGACGAGCTGCATCAGCTGCCGCTGGCTTCAGTGGGGGCTCAGAGCGCTCAGGACCTCCCAGGGTTGAGCCCTTTCGAACACAGGTGAGCAATTCCCACAGTTCCTTTGCTGCTGTAAAACACTGAACGCGTGTTCAAGACGAACGGTTGTTTTAGTCACCCCCTACTAATTCCTGCTCCTGGCTCCCACACTCCCTCCGCCCGGAGATCTTCTGTGTCTTCCTCCAGATGCACCACCGCTGCACGGGCCTTCTCCTTGGCCCCTCCTGCCACTGGAACAGCCCCCGGCATCTTTTCACCTGGTCCAATTTCAAATCACCGCTGCCAACGTCGCTCTTCTCTTTTGCCTTTGCCTCAGAGTTTCTCTCTCCATGTCCCTGGCCACTTGTGAGGTGCCAGTCCCTTGCGTACAGCCCGAAAGGGAGAACAGGAGCTCGGGATACTCACCAGCTGACAGGAGAGACGCAGGAAGCAGCAGCTAGTTCCCAAATGGCCACTTTAGGCCTGTAGCTGTGTCTCTCTCTGTCAAATTTAAAGGGCCAGCCCCAGAAAGAGACGCTGGGAAAGGTTCCTAGGAGAGGACAGGCTTGAACAAGGACAGCTGGCAGAGCTCGGGCAGTTATAAAGGAAGGTGCCTCAGGCGAAAGGGCTGCCGCTCCGGATTACAGAGCACCACTGTTCCCTGCATTATGACAGTCTGTGACGTATTAGGGATGGCCCTTCCTGGCCTAGCTTCTCCTAGGCTTGTCCCTGTGACCTCTTCCACGCCAGCCCTTGGCAGTGACTCCCCGTGCAACACGACCTCCCTCTTCTCCACGCAAAGCTCATGTCCTCTGCAAAGCCTTTCAGTGAAGTGCCCTGGCAGATCTCCCCCCTCCCCGGGCTGTTTATCTGGAGTGAAGTCAGGGGCCTGGGAGTTTGCCCACAGACTTCAGGAGGGGCAGTTTTCCACTCCTGGTGTTTATAGGTTGTCTGGCAGCTATTTCTGAGCTAGACTGCGAGTTCTTTGGGGCAGGGGCCACGTCTTCTAAGAGATTTACAAGGAACAAGCAGGCTCTTGGCACTTGGTTGAATAAGAAAATCATACGCAATAAGGGCCTGACTGTGCGGGGTGCGGAGAGCTCTCAACTCCTCCTGGGTCACTGGTAGTGGAAGGTGCTCTGGGGAGCTGGCCAAAATAGAGCCATCATCTTTTGCAGGAAATCTTGACTTTTTTAAAATTTCCCATGACAGTTTTTAATTTTTTGATGAAAAACTGAAACCAAAATAGGGTTTGTTTTGTTTTGAAAACTTTTCAATAAAAATATTGTTTGCAGAAATCGGAAAACTAAATCTTGTGTACTGAAAACAAAACCGTCAAATAAAACACTTCACCACAAACTGAAGCTTTTCACCAGATGATTTCAACCAACATGAACATTTCTCATGAATTTGTTTTGTTTTGTTTTGGTCAAAAGGCCATTTTTCATCTAAAAAAAAAGTTTCAGAAAAAGTTTGTGACCAGCTCTGGCGCTGTGCTGTGCACATTGGGCCCTAGACCTGCAGTGCAAAAATGGACAACAAGGGGAAGTGCAGGAGGTGCACAGAAGGAAATCCATCCACTACAACAGAGCTACACGTAGGCTGCTATGCACAGCCAGACACCTCCAGGGGAAGGCGTTTAATGAATTGGAGCTGGGCATTCTGGAGCATTTCCAGTTTGCAAATTACCACTATTTATTAGGCTCTAATTCAATCCACTCCAGGAGATTGCTTGCAAAACCCTTTTTAAAGAAGATGCAGCCTAGAGCTTCCCAGTCTGATTGCTCCAGCGGGCACATGTGCATTCTGTTAGCGTGTGTCATGGCTGGAGGCTGGGAGCGGGAGAAGGCATCGTTATGACTGAATAGCAGGCAGAGCCTGCTTAAAGTTCATTAAGTCCATTATTCCGGGTAAAAGAGGAATTCCGCAGAGCAGCAAGTGTGACCTGAGGGTTACTGGAGACGTGTAATTTCATTAAGTGCCCCTTGCATTATACTTCCCGCGAGAGGAGCTTTAAGAAGTGCTTTAGACTCAGTCAGAAGAGCAGTAGCTCCCTGTAGACGATGGAGAGTGCAGCGTACCTGTCCTCTCCCCAGCACAGGGGACGAAACAGGAGCCAAGCGGCACCTCTTTTGCAGAGCAGCGTTGGCCAGATTTGTGCTGTACGGGGCGGAAGGAGATGCAGGGAATGTCTGCTCTGCAGAAACAAACCAGCAGCACCCAGTATCCTGGGTCAATTGAGGTGGCTGAGGGGCTAAAAATAGCAGTGTAGACATTCAGCCTCAGACAGCCCCCCCGCCCGTTTCAGAGCACAGACTCCAGCCCTATGTCTACACTGCTGTTTTTAGCCCTGCAAGCTGAGCCATGCTAGCCTGGCTCAGTGGACTCGGCTCCGGGACCTGGAGCTGTGCGTTTTCCTCGGCAGTGCAGAAGTACCTGCAGTCACTGCTCCAGAGAGCTCCTAGGTCAGGTCAGACGCCCCGTACAATTGGTCCCGTAGACTTGGCCGGTGCTTATTGCACGGAAGTGAACTGTTAAAGATCTCTGTCCTTTAAACACCCCCCGGTCCTCACTTGTCAAAGGCAATGGTGCCAATGGGACCTCTGAGTGCGGGGGGGAGGCAGGATCGGGCCCGAAGGCTCTGTCCTGTTTAGGGAAGAGAAAGAGGCAGGTGTGCACTCGCTCACGGCCTGAAGATTAAAAGGGGCCGCCAGGGGTTTAATGCCGTGGCGTTATCAGATCTTCCGGTGTTTACAGAAGGCTTGAGCGGAGCAGTGGTTAGCACAGCCCGGCCTGTCGCTCCCTGCCTGTCGTTTGCAAGACACACGGCTGAGACTAGCCAGTTTACGAGTTGCTGCCATCCACCGTCAGCCCCTTATCAGCGTGTGGACAGCTCCTCAAGTGAGGAGAGACAGGCCAGAGGAGGCTCTTCGGGACGCCATTGTTCTCTGATTGCTTCGTTTCCGCGTGGTGTCCAGGCTCTGCTAGCAGACGCACAGCGGCGCTTTTCCATCAACGTGCTCCATAGGAAGGAACACTCAAAACCTTCCTTGAATTCTGCTGGACGTCAGCCAGAATCAGTCTGTCCCTTGCAGTGGTGGACAGTCATTTAAAGGGAGGCATTCTTCCCTCCAGGCAGGGTCAGCTCTGCTATCAGAGCCTTGGCAGGCCCAAAACAGAGCCCCTGCATATGAAGTAAAACCAGAAAATGGACCCTCTAGAGAGGGAGTCTGCCCCCCACCCAGAGCAAAGCGAGGCTGTGATCCTGGCTGAACGAACCTTCCCCCCACGCTCTCTGCACTCCAGTCCTCCGCTGGCGCCATAGGAGTCCAGGTCTTGCAGCATGGCCTGATTGTCAAACCTAAGCTTGGGCAAAACCATCGCTGGAAATGAATCCTGGAGTCCAGGATTCCTGGTGCCAGCAGCCTCCCAACTCAGCTAGAGGGCTGTCAGCTCCCGTGCATCCCTGTTTCAGGATGTGAACATCTGGAAGCCACATTTCAAACTCTTTCTAAGGGGATGAGCTGGCCAGGTTGGGTGCAATAAGAAAAGGTTCAGCCCCTATTATGAGCTTGTTCAGTCTGAGACTGACGGGAACAGGCTTTCCTGATAGAGTTCCAGTATTTGGCCTGGGACATGCTTCTCTCCTGCTATTCCTTGGTTTAAGTGACTTGCCTGAGATCACGCAGGAAGTCTGTAGAAGAGCCAGGAAGTGAACCAAGATCTCCTGAGTTCCAGTCCAGGGCTATAAGCCTTGGAGACAGCTTCCTCCATCTCAGAAGGGTACAAAAAGCGAACACAAAAACATTCACTGAAGTTTGGTTCGTTTCTCTGCTGCCTGCAGAAGAGGTCTGGGCGAGGGTTGGGTTTAAGATACAGGCCAGTTCTTAGTTTTATCCCAGCTCTTAACTGCACTTTCCCAAGTGACATGCCTCAGTTTTGGGGTGTCTCATGTCCCCCCTTTGGCACTCCAGTGGGGGCACACCCACAATTAGAGACCATTGGAAAAATGCACACAGGAGTCCCGTTTCTCCAGTGCTCTGCTCTCTCTGATCACACTCATCCAACGCACATCCACCAACCAGATAAATGCGGCAGGGACGTCTTTTCACAAGACCACTTCTAAACACTAAAGAATGTCGACACCTCTGTGCCGGTGGGTGGATGGAGAACTGTCCCACTGGCTGTATTGTTTCCCCTGGGATTCCTGGAGTGTGTGCTTTACACACATTCCTAGCTCACCTCTGTTCCCTCCTCTCCCCCAGAACAACAATCAGTTCAGGACGACTGGCCACAGGCAGCCTTCTGGGAAAGTCAGGTTTCCTGCTCACAAGCTGCCACGCCAAGCATGGCCCAGCGCCGACCGGCAGGACTTCGGTTGGAGTTTTGCACCCACTGATTGAAAAGCTCCCTGGGCTGATCTGTGCGGGCGCACGACAGGCTTGCAGCAGTTGGGAGGTTTTGCAAAACTCAGGAGCTAATTTGGGGAGTCCTGGATTTGGTGAACTAGTCTGAGTTACACGCTGTCCTCCCCCATTCTGCCTGACACCCGGCCTTATGCTGTCTGGCCCTGACCCAGGACAGCACTTAGGCCTGACCTACGCCGAAAAAATTAGCTCGACCTAGCCACATCAATGAGGGCAGCGCACAGTGGCGGGGTCGGCCTATCCCCCACGGTAGGATTCTTCCATCGACCTAGCTACTATCTCGGCAAGAAATGGATTGACCCTTTCCATCGATGTAGGACGCGTCTGCACTACAGCACTGCAGCCATGCCACTTTAATGTAGACAGGGTCTTAGGTATTTATTGCTTAACTTTAACTATGCGCGAGTTGTCCCATATTTACAATCAACAGGACAACCCGTGTGCTTAAAGATACGCATGGGTTGAAATGCTTTGGTGGATCAAGGCCTCTGCTGGAGACAGACGAACCCCTCACAAGTTAGGCACGGCCATGTGAGTGGATCTGGTATTTGGGTAAGATATATGGTGTCTCTTTCCTTATCTGCGGCTCTTATCACAGTCTCTGTATTAGTCTGACCTTGTCAGGGGATGGTTCTCACACATGGGGCAAGCAGTAAAAATCAGATCCTTTGTTTATTTCTTATCCTGCCTTCTCTGTGCTGCACCCCCCCACCCTCTGAGTTCTGGATGCTCCGATGTTCACACTCCCTCCTCGGAGTTTGAGTTCAAGTTGCACATTCATATCCACAAGCCGGAGGGCTTTGCAATTCAGCTAACGGGTTGCCCTGGCCCTGGTTAGCATTACTCATAGATGTTTTTAAAATGCCGTTTTCCCATTACAGCCAGGGATGTCCTTCTAAATCTCAAGGTATCGAAGGCATGGGCCTGCCCTCTGGCATGGCCTCACAACATGCGTGCAAGTTCACCCTCTCAGCACCATCTTTGCCCTGGAAAAGCAAACAGCGTCCCTCACTCCGCAGAGCGGTGTCACAAGACTGAACTGGGCACGACTGGAGCATGCCTCTCCTGACATGAGGGCAGGCGATCAGGAAGCCACACACGCGTACGTGTCCCATAGACAGGCTGTATCATGTGCCCACACGGGTGCCGGTGCATTCTGATACAACTGTTCAGGGCATGATCGCAGAATATTTTCCCTACAGGACTCCTGCCTCCTCAGTGCATAAGGTGAGGCAGAATTAAAGTTGCCCAGACAACAGTAAATCTGACATTTTCGAACTGCTGAGTGCTGGACTCTGCAAACTGAACACTCTCTTAGCCGCTAACAGCATTTTTGGCATGGACTCTCTCTCTCTCTCGCTGTATCTCACAGTTTACTTTGATCTTAGAAGCGTCACCCAGACCACAAACGCAGCAGCATTTTAGTTCCCGGGGGATTCCCACCAGCGGAATTAAGGCACTTGTATGGCCCCATCACCACAGTATCTCAGAACCTTTCCTGAATTTCTCTCACAGCCCTCCTGTGGCGAAGGACAGGTCTGTTATCCCCCTAGTAGAGCTGGGAACTGGACTTGCCCCAGGTCTCACAGGAAGCCTGTGGTGGAACAGGAACTTGAACCAAGCTCTCCGAAGTCCTAGGGTAGTGGTCTAGCCACTGAACCCTCCTTCCTCTCTGTCTAGGCATTTACACGACCACAATGACTGTGAGGTCTTAGTGGTTCCTTTTCTGGTGTAAAAAGAGCGAAGTGAGTGGGCGAGAAACCGGGGCTTTCTGTGCGTGGTGGAGAAAAGAGACGAGGAGGAGGTTTCCGCGGGACTCTGCGTGGGACGTACCTAGTTATCTCTGTTCTTATCCCGGGAGTGGGGGCACCAGGAATTCCTGCACGATAAGCCTCTTTTGGCAGGAGGCGTCTTATCAGATGGCCCCAGTGAGTGGTTTTAAAGTGATCTGGCAGCAGCCATTAATCACCCATCAGCTGCCTCTCATTTGAAAATAAGAGTTGCTGCCCCTCAGCCTGCCCCAGGCCCTGATCCACAGAGCCAAAAAGCAAACAAAAACCTCACCCTAACCAAACAGACCTGCTTCCTGTCCGGTGTCTGTTATTAATTGGGCATCTGTCACAGCCCCCTGGAGAACAACTGATCCCCCAGACTGGCTGGGATTTGCAGGAGGGATGCAGATAAGGAAATGGGCGTGTGATAGGAGGAGAAGCGATTCGCAGGAGAGCAAGCAAACAAGGCTGGCCTATCCATCTCCCGGAGGTCAGCGGTGCTCGCCCTGTGGCGAGTGGCGGGTGATGGATGGCTGGCTCCCTGCCAGGCACGGGCCGAGGCTGCTCCCCGTGGTTTCAGTGGAGCTGTGCTCAGGCCCAGTCTCCGCCCCACGGAAGGAACCAAGACGAATGACGCCGAGCCTCGCTGTGTGTCTAGGGCTTTGCAGACTCTGAACTTGGCTGGCAGGCTCTGAGAGGACAGCCAGGCCTTTTCTCCGCCCCCAGGAACGGCAGAGCAGCGAAAGCCGAGCTCAACCCGCAGTCTCCCAACACACAGCGTGGCCTCGCGTACACTTTACGCCGGCCGAAGTCACCTGCTTGGCAGAGTGGCCTCGGCAGCAGGACGCAAGTGGCCGAGGTCAGGCGCAGATAATCCTGCCTGCGGCAGGGGAGATAGAAGATAACCGTCCCCGGGGCCCCTGCAGGCCTGGGCTGGGAGGACCACGGACTATAAGAAAACAATCCGGTGGGCTTTGATGGAGCTGTAGCGGACACGAGCTACAAACGCCTCCCGCTTTGGAGATGCCAGTGACCCCTTAGCACCGTGGAGCTGTGGGCTGGGAGGGAAGTCAGGGAGTCATCTAGTCCGTCCCCCAGCGAGGCAGGATTCGCACTGGCTGCTCAGTGTCAGACTTTAAGTGATCGCTTTGACCTATAAAGCCCTAAGCAGCTTGGGACCTGCCTGCTTCAAGAGACCGCCTCCCGTGTGCTCCTGCTGTGATCATACCACCTGTCATTTCATTTCACCCACAGATCTCAAAGCACTTTACAAGAGAGGTCACTATCATCACCCCCCGTTTTACAGATGGGGAAACCGAGGCACAGAGGCTTCCCACAATCAGAGCAGAGCCGGAACTCGTCTCCTGAGTTGCATTCCAGTGCACGAGTCACTAGAGCACACTGCTGCAGTAGCAGTCACTGGGAAACCTCCTGCAGGAGCCCCCCGTGCTTTGGAAGGCAGGGGACCGCTGTCAGGTGTTCTCTGTGCAAGCCTCAACTTCCAAACTCACTGTGCTCGTTGCGCCAAAACAGCCTCAGTGCGTTGGGAAGCCCAGCTAGCTCCCTCTGCTGGCATTGTGGGTAGTAGTCTAGGGTAGCCTTTGGCTTCCATTTACATTTTCTGCTTGCTTAATTTCTGGTTTGGGGGCGCGGGGAGGGGAGGAGAAGCTGCTGCTGCTACTCCTGTTTACATGGCTGC
Source organism: Emydura macquarii macquarii (assembly GCF_026122565.2). NCBI lineage: Eukaryota > Metazoa > Chordata > Testudines > Chelidae > Emydura > Emydura macquarii. Next base: position 394,561 of record NW_027130866.1, on the reverse strand, counting down.
ATTTTAATCCAAGGGCTGGAAAACAAGCTTTACATAGCCAGGCTGGAGGAGCGCAATTTACCCAGCTTATTAAAGGGAAGCGTGAGGGGTGATTTGATCATTGTCTAGCTCCTGACACGTGGAAAAGAGAGCTGAGAGCGAAGGGGGGTGAGGTGATTCAGCCTGGCTGACAATGGCTGGAAGGGGAAGTTAGACGAATTCCACCCTGAAACGAGGCAGTTTTCTAGCAGTGAGGGTGATTAAACATTGGAGCAGGGAGGCGGTGGGTTCAACACCACCTGGCGTCGCTAAAGCAATAGCAGAAATCTTGCTAAAAGGCACGCTTTAACTGGCGTCTGGGAAACAGCCAGTGGCCTGTGCGTGCAGGGGTCGGATTGGGGGGTCACGGTCATCCCTTCTGGCCTTGGACTCTGGGACTCCCACAGTTCATTTCCTTCCTTCCCGGGCCATGGGCAGAGCAAGAAGCCCCACAGTGTCCTCACCAGGCACCAGGCACAGCACCCGTGCAGCTCTGCAGTACGACAACGTTTAGTGGGTGAGTCTCATGCTGTCACTTGGCCAGCGTGGAGACCACCGAATGCATTACGGGCCTGTCCTGAGTCAAACGTTGCCCAGGGATTGCTGCTCCAGCAGTGTGGTCGAGTGGATCGTGCACTGGAGTGCAGCTGCGTTACAGGACGGGGTGCCTGGGAGGGACAGGTGTGTCTTGACACCATCCAGCCATTGTGGTCTAGGGCTCTTGGAAGGGTCTTGTCCATCCTGCTTTCCTGGGGTCAAGGCCAAAGATGAGTCTTGCAGGGCAGGTGGGAGGCATTCAGAGCAGCTGACCTCCCTCGGAAGCATCAGGGATTGACCACAGCTGGGTGGGCTCTCGCTGAAGGGCTGCGGGAGGCAGGGCCAGAGAGACGGGTCAGCACTTCCCCTGCCTGGGGATGCACTCACTGTTTACAGGTGCGGTAGCTATCACAGCAGCTCAACGGTGCCAGGCTGCTGCAGGGCTTGGCGGCTCCTCAGCAGAGGAGCTCCCGCTCTGTGACACTGTCTGAGCACCAGACCCAGTGCACTGAATGGGGAGCTCTGCTTCCAGCCACACAACTAAACGACAAGGGTTCGGACATGTTTGTTTGTTTTTCCTGAAGTTCATTAAGTATTTTGTGAAAAATTGCCAGGGGTTCTCAGGACAAATTCCTTGGTGGCCTGGCCACTAATTCTTCCTGGTGCCATGCTCACACTTCTCCCTACAATACTCAATTCACTTCAGGAGAAACAAACACCCGGTGCACAGACACACGTCCAAATCATTGCCATTTATGTATTGCGAGCTAGTGCGGCTGCTGCTGGGAGAAGTGATATTAACAAACAGACGAGCATTCCTTTTCCCAGCAGACTTAGTCAGCCCTGGCAAGCCGCGGGACAAATTCAGCCCTGGATGGGGGGTCGGGAGAAGCAGCGGTGGCCAGGGGCAATGGGATGGGGGCTGGGTGAGGCAGTGGGGGGCTGGAGCCAAACATCCAGGGGATGGGCACTGAAGCCCCACAGCTGGAGCCTGCTGCTGGACGTGTACATGCGCATAGGTATTGGTTTTCCCAGGGCTGAAGCCCGAAGCCGGAAGGTGGGGAACTCACCAGCCGCCTGCTCCGCCAGCGTTGTGCCCCGGGGGTCTCCAGAGGCGGGGCAGGGCAGGAGAGAGTGTTGGATTTCAGGGCAGCGCAGGCCTGGAAATTCAGCCCAGAGTCTTGTCACTTGGATGTTCTACTAAATGAAGTAACAGGTGAGACACCCACCCAAGCGCCCCTCCCCACCAATGCCAGCCATGCTGGATCTCAGCCTCAGGTCAGTCAGGGCTGAAGCCAGCAGAACTCGGGGGGAGTCTGTCAATAGGCTCCGCATCAGGGCCTTAGCACAAATCTGAGCAATCCCTGAGTTTGCCCTACCAGGGCTTTTGCAAATGCCTCTGCACGGCTCTGCGTTGCCCCCGTCACTGTGCAGCCCGCGTGCATGGTTGCTAAAGCAGACAGCTACACAATCTGGGCTGCGATGCCAGCAGGCTCTGGATGACACTCAGCAGGCCCAGACGGTGCAGAATCCTGGCTTTCCCTCTGCCAGATTCATAGCGGGACTTGAAAGGTAATGTGTGGCTGAAACTTTATCCAGAGAGGCAGAGGTGATGCAGGCATGAAAGGCTTGGGGGGGAAAGCAGAGGTGACCCAGGAGTGACAAGGTCCGGAGGAAGCAAAGGTAAAGCAGGCATGGTGATCTGGAGTAGGGGCAGGAGAGGAGAGGCTGGGGAGGGTTTTTGTGTAGAGCTGGGAAAAATATGTGAGTGGATTTTTGGCTTTACTGAACACCTGCCTGTTTTCAGCTTCATGGCACGTTTGGGAAAGCAGAGCCATTTGACTAGATGTTGGAGGGTTTCAGCGACATTTCGCCCCTTTCGTGTCTGCTAGTCAGAGAACTGTGGAAGTGGAGAGGACATTTTCTCCCTCCTGTTTGCGATTTCAAGCAGGGCGGGTGGTTTGTCAGTGGCCAAGGCCAAGCCCTGGTGTTGGTTCCAGCTCCCTGGCAGGAGGCGGGTGGCAGCCACTTCCACTCCTTGTCCCCGCAGGGAGCAGCTGTTTCCTGTGCCTCTCTGAGCCAGCCAGATCTGTGGTGGGATTCTTCCCTGCGCTGACTCAGCTGGAACACGGCCCCGCTGGGCCCCGCGGGAATTCCCCAGCACAGGCACAGCGCACGGCTCCCTGAGCGACTCTAGGCGGGCCACTCACGCCTTTGACTTCTCCTCTCTGACTCTTTCTCCCCAAACGAAGGCCTGATGCTGTGGTCCATGGGAAGTTTGCCTGAATGACCGTTTCAGGATCAGACCCTTGGCTGGCTGGGTTTCCACGCAGAGGGACAGGTATGTTTCTCTACCTGCACACCAGCCCTGGGACCAAAACACTGCCAGGTTAGGGGCTTCCCTCTGCCGAGGCAGGGAAGAGCGGCACCTGAGAGGGCTGGGTTAGCCCTTCACCTCTGGGGCCGAGGTTATGTTTGTTTGCTTTGGGTGCCTTTCGCCCTTTGTTTCCATGTTGCTCTGAGCACTGGGCCATGCCTCTCCTTTCCCGTCTCATTTGTCATTCCCTGCAGTTCATTCCCGGGATGGCACATTTATAAAAGGGGAAGTTCATTTCAGGAAAAGAGATGCCCTTTACCCGTTCTGGGAAGAGAATGGCTCTTTCTCCCACGGCTAATTTGATGCAAAATGACCTTTCTTTGCTATGAAAACCTGCTCCTCCAGTCCTTTGATGGGCCCAGGTCTGCTCTGATTGAAGTCAGTGCAATTGCTTGCCAGGGGTGGGGAAAAAGGGGCAGGATTGGGCCCCACATTGTTTGATCCTAGCATTATATAAAGGGCAGAATTATAAAGCAAATTAATTTGAGTTTATGCCAGCAAGTAGTAGCAAAATCTGTAGGCTCCTGTAATGCTTCAGATGCTAGTCATAAAATGTCAGCTGTAAAATCTCGGACTCAGAACATACAGCTACACTATCCTACAGTACACTGTACAGTACAGTACAGTACAGTACACTGAGGCAATGATTGTTACCAGGAGTAGTGCTTTGAAGTCAGTGAGATTACTACTCATGTACATCTGGTAGGAAGTGTCTGTAGGATGGGCCCTGCAGTTCTGAACACGGGCGGACCAAACAATACATTTGATCATAGCTGCCTAGGCTGTTTGGCTCGTACATTTCCTCATGCTGATGCCGGGTGGCACGTGGGGTGAGAATATAAAGCTGAGTTTGGTAGGGGGCTATGACGCGAGGTTTCAGATATGTGCACGTGTGTTTCTAAATGTCACAATATGGAAGTTTGCGCACTTTGCTCGGTTGAAAGAGAATCTATTTCATTGTAAAAACACCTGGAGCCGGATCTCCAGCTGGTCTAAGTCAGCCTAGCTGTGGTGGAGTCAGTCGTGCCAAATCCACATCTGGTGTAATGGGCTTAGCTACACCGGAGTCATTGAAGCCAGATCTCCAGCTGGTGAACATTGGCTTTGCTGCACTGACTCCTGTATACAGTAGCTAAGGATCTGGCCCATATAGTTTAGTTGCAAGTGAATTTGGCTCTGATGGAAGATCCCCGCGTGACAGACTGAAGTCCTCCATTTAGCCACAGAACACAGGAACTTGGGACTGGCAGACTGGATCAGACCAGGTGTCTATGTAGCCCAATCTCCTGTCTCAGACAGAGGACCAGTAGCAGGTGCTTCAGAGGAAGGTGCAAAAGCCCCACCGAAGGCAGTCATACGATAACCTCTCCACAAAGAAAGTTTTATCCTGACCCCGCTTGAGGTTGGCTCATGTCTTGAGCAAGAGAGTGTGTAGCTCTTTCCTAAATTCTTGGGCTTTTCAAATCTTTCCTAGTTTAACCCTGGCTATTTGTGTTACCTATAGAAATGTTTAATTCTCTTCCGAATCCTGCTAAGCTGTCGGCTCCAATGGCATTGTGGGGAAGGAAATTCCATCGCTAATTGTTGTGTGCAAAATTCTCTCTTTTCCTCAGCTGTAAATTTGCCATCTCTCAGTTTAATTGCATGGCTCATATTCTTATTTTACAACTGTGGGTGAATGGAAGCTCCTGATCCACCTTCTCTATGTTGGCTTGTTATTTTCCATGTCCACCCTGTACGGGACAGAATGAGGAGCCGCTACTGCTGCACTGCTACAGCGGTAGGTATGCCTGAGTCCTGGGCTTTTGGCAGACTCTTCAGTTTAGCTACGTACTGGAACACTAACGCCACAATAATGAACAACACATTTCTTCAAATGAATGAAGCTTTCAAAATGCACCATGTTTTAAGGCTGCCATAAATAATGAAATCAACGTTAGTAAACTGTGTTTTAAGGCATCCTTCTCGGCCAGTGATTTCAAAAGCATGTCATTTTCCTTAGCGTGACATTTGCCAGCCCATCTATTTTTAGGAAGTTCTCACTCTGTCTTTTGATGTGGCCAAGACAATCCTAAAACAAAACTGGCTGCATGCTGTAAGGTCTTAGCGGCGAGACGTGACAGGAAACGCTTTCAAACACTCGCCTGCTTTTCAGAGGGGAACATGTACAATGTTCAGACAGCAAACCTGGGGGAGGCTGATATTGGGGGGGCAGAACAGACTTCAATCTTGACACAGAATCGCAAAAAGCCAGCTTAAAAGCTGCTTTTCATGGAGATCTGAAAGTCCTTAAAATAGTTTCTTGGCCTAGGAAGCCATCTGTATCCCTAATGCAATCTCCCACCCCGACCCAGTTCTCCCGCCTCCATCCTGGACACCCTCCACAAATGGCAATATATTAAATTAACGTGTACCGACAAAATACAAAAACAAAGCAGTGGCACTAACCAGGTGCGTCTGTGAGTCCAAGCCCTTCACACAGTGGTTCGTTCGTGTAACCCTGGCTTTCCCATCAGACCTGCCCGGCTTAGCTTGGTGTCCTGCATTGCTGTGCTGTGTCTTACGGAGACCTTGCTCGCGCACTGAGTTACATGGGGCTGCTGGATTCCTCCCATCCCAGCTTAGTGCATGATCGGGCTGGTGCTTGGAAGTTCTTGTCTTTTTACTTACGTCCCTAAAATACCATGTGCACCTAGGGCTCCGTATACATGAGACTACAGCCCGGTAAGGCCAAGTGAACACCACTTTCCCCAGGTATCTTGTTTCTGCAGGGTTGTGACTATGGGAGCAAAGAGCCAGCTGGACTCTGCTTCAACACCTTCTGTCTTCCCCGGCAATAAACGTCGCCTCCCTTTCCAAGGTGAATTTCACTGGACATCTTCCCTCACGTTTGTGCCCGGAGATTTCCCACTTGTGCCAGCTACTATTGTTCCAGAGAAAAACCCACTTAAAGGGGATAGAGCGGTGCCCAGGGGCCAGAGCCGGCTGGAGGAAAGAGTGAACAGCCATCGCAAACCCACCCAGCTCAGAAACAAGCATAGTTCTGGGTGATAAAGAAAAGAAAAAACCCGCCTGGTATTGTACTCGTCTGTCAGAACTGATCACCCCCCCGGGGGAGCAGAACTGAGCTGGCCTGGTCTGCTGTGGTACAGCAGCAGGGGCCGTGCTGGGCTGTGAACTCCTTGCGGCAGGGCATGTCTCCTTTCCTGTTTGTGCTCAGCCGGCTGGCCACACTCCGAACATGCGGCAGGAGCTAGCAGTGCCCCCGACAGCCAGAGGGAAGGGAAGGGAAGGGAAGGGAAGGGGACGGGAGATGACGCGCCAGAGCAGCTCTGAGAGAAGGCTACAGAGAAGGCAGCCCCAGAGAACAGCAGGCCAGGGTGTGGCAGCCTCTCCACAGCACGCATGGCAAAGGCAAAGACAAAGACAGTTCTACACACGGACCCTCTGTGTCCTAGCAAGGGCCCACGTGTTCAGCGCCAGGCGCACGACTGCAAGTGCAATAAAATAAAAAAAGCCCCAAACCTCCTGTTAACGACCCCCCCCCTTGTCCCAGAGCGCCCCAACGCTAGGGCGACCACACTTCCCAAAGGGCAAAGGGGAAACTGCATGGGGCTAGCCCTTCCCCCTTCCCCCCCCCCGCCTCGCCCCACGCAGGGCTGGCCCAAGCTGCTAGACCGAGCTCCCCTCCCTGCACAAGGCTGGCTCGAGCCACTTACCCAAGCACTGCTGCCCCCGCCTCCCATGCAGGGTTGGGGCTGGCGTCACTGCTCGCCTGAGCTTTGCCTGCCCCCCCCCCCACGGGGCTGGCATTGCCCCTTGGCCCCCCTTCATGGTCCTCTGCACCCCACTTTTTTGACAAAAGGGGACATTTGTCCTGTTTGCTCTGGCCAACTACAAATGGGACAAGTGCTCACTTTTGCCAAAAAAGTCAGGACAGTCGGGACAGGCCTTAAACAGGATGTATGGCCCAAACGGGAGGTATGGTCACCTAACCAACACCAGGGCTCCCAGCCCACTTTGCCTCTCGGGCCCTACGGATTCCACGACAGGCTCTCTGGCCTCAATCACACCCTCCTGGCGGGGAGTTTTCTTTAGAAAAAAACAGTGCAGATAATTCGTGACAAAAGTCCCCAAACAGAGTCAATTCATCACCCCCAGTGCAGCCAACCCTTAAAATCCCAAACATCGAGACCGCGGCCATAGCACGTGCCACACTCTGGTGTCTTCCACCTACACCCGGGCTCTTCTTTGGTCCTCTCCTGTCCTTCTGTTAGCTGGACTGCAACCCCGCCCAGTGGGGAATTCATCTTCACCAGGGGACGGGACACAGATCCCTGATCCTGTTCTGTTAACCTCTCTGCTCAGGCAGGCCAGTAGTAGGTCCTGTTCTCCGTCCTGTCCCTCAGCCCTCTGGCTCCAGCACTCCAGTGTGGAGACATCAGCAGGGAAGTCCTTGGCTGCTTCCCTGCCTTCAGCCCTCTCCAGCCCGGCCCTGGCTTTCTGGCTTGGGAGTCAGCAGGCAAACCCCTCTACTGCCTTCAGACTTCACCCAGGAACCTCTTCCAGTTTCCTCCAGGGACCTTCTCCTTCTCTGATCCACCCTGATCCTCTATAGCCCCAGGGGTGGCTGCATCCTCTTACCTGGCTAATCTTGCGCACCTGTTCTGGTACAAGGGCGCTGTACCTGTTTCATCTCCAGGGGCTGGCCACCTCCCATAACAAAGCACTTCACTGCACACACAATTCTCCCCCGGGGGAGAGGATGAGAGAGAACAAACTTCACGTGACAGAAGTTGGGTGGGCCACTTAATACGGGTCTGGAAGATGCCAGGTGCCATGATGATGAAGACAAGGTCAGAACCTATAGAGAAGAGAGGAGAATAAGACTAGTGCTTTGTTCTGGTGCCAGTGGGGAGTTTGTTTTGCTTTTTCAAACCATGGAGCTGATTGTGAGCTTTTAATAGTATTTTTACTCAAACAGCTGATTGTAGCTATGATTCTGGTCCAGCAAACGTGCATTCCTGTCTTATTGACGTCAATGGGACTTCAGCATGTGCTTAAATGCTTGCTGACTTGGGGCCTCTAACCCTAAAAGCTTCAATGGTTTTAAAGTATTTGTATGCATTTAACATTGCAAAACCATGCCGGGAGCTACCTGTACTGCTTGAAGTCACAAATGACAGCCCAGTATATGGATTTCCTGCACAGCAAAAGGTCATTGACATTTTTAATTTATTCTTTTAAATATTTATTTGACTCACGAGATAAAACAGCTGCACAGTGTGTTGCTGCTGATGGATTTTTGTGTGTGGCTAAATAAAGGCTGTTTTGATTAAGATCCTTGACTTTTGGTATTTTTAAATTAAAAATGTGTGACCTTTGCCTTTCTTTTCCAGGACCAGACTTTGACTCTTTGGTTAATTCCCCAGGACAAACCACTGACCTTCATGAGGAGGTTTCTGAGTTGGTTTCCTGGTCCCAGGTGCCATTTGAATCTCTTCCCCCTTTACAACTGTTCCCCTTTGGTCCAGCATAGGGTGAGGGTGTCACTAACGGAGAACAGCAGAGAACTAGCATCAGGCCTTCCGCAGGGAACAGTGACATCCTGGATGTGGCGACACCTCAGCAAATGTATATTCAAGCTTTTTGTTTCAATTTATCTTATGTCTGGCGTTGTCTGTGGAAACCTGAAGATGGCTGCAAAAAAACCCAACAAGACTTTGAATAAAAATGGTAAATGTTCTCATTTGTAAACAGCTACATACAATGATAAATAGAACCAGGACTAGAGAGCTGGGAGAAGGTGCTGGGTGGATGTTCCTTAAGTTTGTACCTGCTATATTTTGGCCTAGAGTGGGAGTGAAAAGGTTCCCCACACTGCCCTTACTCTGAGTGGTGGGGATCGCTGCTAAGAGGGATCAGGTAGAGGAACAGTCATCAAGCATGTTCATTGCTCATCTGCTGGGACTGCACACGGTGACTGTGTTATTTGACATGCAGACAGCTGGCCCCTAGACCTGGACTGAGCCCACAAATCAGCCACCCGGTGTTATTACTGAGTCTTATTTCCACTGCGGTCGCAGCGCTAACCAGGCGCAGGGCCCCATTGTGTCATGAGCTGCACAAACACTCAGGCCTTGTCTACACTTAAAGTGGCGTGAAGGGTGTGTGTGTGTGTGTGTGTGTGTCTCAGTGACAGGCAGGCTGCATCCACGCTTGTCACGGCAACATGTAGCTACGTGCAGCAGTGGAAAGCTCTGGTAGAAGCAGCAGGGAAAGGGTCCACCACTGGCTGCCAGAGCCTTTCCCCGCTGCCTCCCCACTGCCAGAGCCTTTCCCCGCTGCCTTCTCCCTGCCAGGGCCTTTCACTGGGGTGGGACAAGGCTCTGGCAGTGGGACACGCCACTGCTAAACTAGTAGCGTAGATGTGACAGGCGCTGCTGGGGGTGTAGCAAGCCATGTAGGGCACGTAGGCTAGGGCTCAGGTGCGTCAAACACTCTATTAGACTACGGCACGTCTCACTGTCTGCACTGCTATTATGGCCGTGCTAGCTGGGCGTGCAGTGTCTGTACTCCAGATGCCGCCATAGGTGTAGACCCTACCAGCCCAGGGTGGATCTGAGCGGGTGACTTAGGGCTGGAATTGCCGGCCAGTTTCGCTCAAAGACAAGGTTTTGAGCTGCTGATACAACCAGGGAACCTGGCCCAGGTCCCAAATTCATTAGGGGCTTAGGGGCAGACGGAGGAGCACAGAGCAACCTAGAATCAGTTTGTAGCATTCGCAAGGGCAGCTGTCTGGCAAATGTCATGAGCTGTCTAAGGCTATTTTAGACACCGTATTTTTAAAAAGGATGTTTTCGGGAGGGACAAGGAGGAGAAGTTTTGCTCGCTGTCAGCACCTTGAAGAATAAAGTACTGGAGACGATACATTTCAAGGACACTGCTTGGTTGGCGTGTTCATAGCCATGTCACTCTGAGATGTCAGCTGGGCCTGTCAGATCATGCATGTTAAGCAGAGCCAGGCCTAATCTGTCCTTGGACAGGAGACCTCCAAGGAAAAGCCAGGCTGCTTCAGGAGCTGTGATGGGGCTCAATGCATGGCATGCTGCTATCTGAGTTAGCACTGACCCAGTGTCCCAGCCTTTTTCAGAGAAACAGGGGGAGCCAACCCCCTCCCAGCTGTCTGAAACCATCCTTCCAAGGAATGGCTGGCGTCACTGACCAGCCCCCCCAAAATAATCCAATATATTTGGGTGCCTCCGTTTGGGGTGGCCAACAGGAGACCCTTTGGGCCAAATTTTAGAGATGAGGAATTCTCAAAATCTGGCCCAAGCGCTTCTGAAAATGTGACAGCGGGGGTCTCCAGTTGGCCACCACATACGAGGAACCTGAAATTAGTGGACGCTTGAAAATTTAAGCCCAACATCCTTTGTGCTTGGCCTGTCAACCAAAACCACTTCCATTGCGTATGCCCTTGGCTGCTTGGGATCACAAGGGACGCCTCTTTGAATTCAGGCATCGATGAAGTCTCTCCTACAGACAAGGGCAGAATCTAGCCTTACTTATCAATTAGCTGCCATGATTCCACGAGCTTCCAGCTCCGTTCGGGTTCAACACACTCAGGAGGTGCTTGGTATCTGGCAGGGCCGGGCCCTAGCGGCTACACCCACAAATCACTTTGTGCACCTCGAGATCCCTGGATGAAAGACGCTGTGTAGAACTGGCTGGACTGTTTCAAATCAAACAGCCTTTGATTGAAAAAATGGCCTTTTATTCCACAATTGGATAATGTTGCAGAGAAATGTTTTTTCGGTGATTTCTGTTTTTCCAATGAGGCTAGAAAATAAACAATCAGCCATTTTTTGTTTTAATGTTTTGGTTTTATCATTTCCTTCCTCCTCATTTAACCCCTTTTTTTCCAGTGGCAAAATAGAAAAAGGCATAGAGTCAGATAATGGGGGAAAGGAAGAAAGCAATAAGCCTCAAAAACGTAAAATCCAAACATGTGCTACATGTTTTCATACATTTTTTTAAAATGAATTAGAAATCGCTCTTTGTTGAAACCTACAGAAGGAAAACACTGACATTTTTAAAAACGCCAAGAAGGCTAACGGCATATTGGGCTGCATTAGTAGGAGCATTGCCAGCAGATCCAGGGAAGTGATCATTCCCCTCTATTTGGCACCAATGAGGCCACATTTGGAGTATTGTGTCCAGTTTTAGGCCCCCCACTACAAAAAGGATGTGGACAAGTTGGAAAGAGTCCAGCAGAGGGCAACAAAAATGATGAGGGGGCTGGAACACAAGACTTATGAGGAGAGGCTGAGGGAACTGGGCTTGTTTAGTCTGCAGAAGAGAAGAATGAGAGGGGATTTGACAGCAGCCTTTAACTACCTGAAAGGGGGTTCCAGGGAGGATGGAGCTAGGCTGTTCTCAGTGGTGGCAGATGACAGAACAAGGAGCAATGGTCTCAAGTTGCAGTGGAGGAGGTCTAGGTTGGACATTAGGAAAAAGTTTTTCACTAGGAGGCTGGTGAAGCACTGGAATGGGTTACCTAGGGAGGTGATGGACTCTCCATCCTTAGAGGTTTTTCAGGCCCGGCTTGACAAAGCCCTGGCTGGGATGATTTAGTTGGGGTTGGTCCTGCTTTCAACAGGGGTTGGACTAGATACCTCCTGAGGTCCCTTCCAACCCTAATCTTCTATGATTCTATGTTTGTGATTTCTTCCACCCTTCATTTTTTGAGCAGTTCCAGTGCTCTATAAATATGCCTATGACACACCTGATCACTCTAGGGAAGAAAGAGAGAACCACTGGCTGCAAGGACAGTTGGCTTTGTAGCAGGTGCCTGGCAATCCAGTTAGAGCACATAGAGTGCTGAAATGTATGGTCTGTGGATGTTTGAGTCAGCCCATCACAGAGGATGCTACCAAGAACCAAGCTAAGGCGTCGAGGCGGGACATAGATTCTGCTGCTCATCCCAAGGAAAAAGTAGCTGGTGAAAGGTGCCTAGGCCAGCCCTTCATGTCCAGTCACATGTGTTTGATCATGGCCTTTGTGGAGACACAACCAGGCACTCACATGTCGAAGCAGAGCTTGGGGAAGACTTCCAGTCACTGAGTGACACAGAGAACCAGAGAGAATGTGATCAATCTTTATATCTCAGCCCATGGTACAGTGTCAGTTCATTGCTCTGCTCAGCCACACTATTCATGCTCACTCATGCGAGAAAGACGTTTCCCATGCTGTGTTACAGAAACAATATCAGCCCCACATAGTCAACTGAGTGTGAAAATTATCAATGGACGCTTATGAGATTATATGTTTGCTTGAATGATTGGAGTAATTCTGGTTGATCATAAAGTCAATTTCACAGGAAAAGCCTTTTTAGTGTTACACGCAATTTGTCTATTTTTCATTCACAGCATCACAGACTAAGGAGTTTATTCTCTCATCAGTGTACACGGGATTTATCCGAGCAGCCCAGAGACAGGCTATGCCCATCAATTCTCTGCTCTTTCATGAAAGCCTTAGTCCATTTTAAAGTGGAATTCTACTCTGAAAAGTGACTATAAAAATTACACAGTGGGGTTTTGTGTTGTTGCTTTTCACGGATTCCCATATTAAACTTAGTTTACAAGCGTAAGTGTGTAACCACTAGGCACACTGTCTCCCTTGTGAGGAACAGCGCAGAGGGGTACCTAAATAGCCCTACAGCGCTAGTTACACTGTGTTTGCCCCGTGACAGCCATGGAACCACGGAAAGGTATTTAAATGAGTAAGAAAACTGTTACCCAACTCCAATTAGATACGTTCTGTTGGTGGCACTGGTGCTACAGTGAGATCCTGTTTAATACTAACTCATGTTAATCCATTGGTCACACAAGGCTACTGGTTACAGGAGTGAGAAACCAAAGCAAATGTACTGCCCTGCTGTGGAAATCCAAACAGGCGCAAGAATGGAAAGACACGGAGCCACAATGCTCGTGGCAACGGAAGGCGGCAGCTACCTCTGGTAGGGAAATGACTTTGTTTTTCCACCCACGAAAATGAAAAATTGTTCTTTTTTGTTGATTTTTTCCTTTGAAAATTACCAGTTTTCTGTCAACCCTGCCCTCCCCCCAGTCCCTGCCAACGCCTGACATTTTGGGGTTTTCTGTTTTCCAACAAAATGTGAACATTTTCAATGAAGAATAGAAACTTTTTCACCCAACACATTCTGTTTGGCCATAAAGCCCTTGTCATGGGAAAGCCCTTTGGACAAAATGCATTCAGTCAGCCCCAGGGCCAGCCGGCATCTCAGGCCACCTCAGCAGCCGAAACCCCTCGCTGAGCATGCCTCTGAAACAGCCAAACGGGACGTGAGGAAGTGACAGGTCATGTTCTTAAAGGGCTGTATTCGTTCTACCTTTTGCATGCCAAGGCCTTTGCAAACACTAACTGACTCTTCCAGGCAGGGCCCCCACGTGGGGTGGGAAGGGTACATTTTACCAGGGCCCAGAGGCCCTGGGGGGCCTGGCCTAGGCTGCAACCCCCATTATCATGAGGAAAAAAAATGTTCGTGGCTCATGAGATTGCACGTATGGGAGGAGGGATTGTGGTAGGTGTGGTGGAGGGGCTCCGTATTACAAGTTTGTACTGGGCCTAAAAAAATTACGCTTGGGCCCTGCTTCCAGGAACAGAAGCAGCAGCTGCTGCCCCATTTCACAAACGTGGACACCACAGCGCAGTGAGGTCAATGACTGGCCAAGGCAGGACTTGAACCCAAGCCCCACAAAGCCTCCCCAGCTACTTTAACCACTACGCATTACTGCCTTGCTTCTGCTTGTGGAATGTCAGTCTCGAGGGGAAGAGCAGCAGTTTTGAAAGTTGGCCTGTGTTTTCATTTTCCCCCCAGGGAGCGGAGCAGTTAAGAAGCAAGTGCGTGTGTCTGTGAGCAGCCTCCTGGACGGCTGCCACGCTCCACTCCGTTTATTTATGGAGGTTTATCAGGGCTGTGGGCTGCGATAAAGTTTATGAAAATAAAAGGCGACTCCAGCAAGCCCAGGCAAGAGCAGACTCTGCTGTTTCTTTCCCACACTGATTAGGATCTGGGCAGGCTTCTGAGCTCCAGATCTGAGATAAAAGCAGCAGCAGCAGCAGCACTTCACTCCAACCTCTGTTTGGGGCCAGATAAGAAGCAGAGAGAAGTCAGTGATTCACCCTCCCGGTCCAGGAGCCCGATTCTGCTCACGCTCACACTCCAGTAGAATCAGTGGAGTCGTGCGGCTGGCAGATGCAGGAACGGAGCCCCAGCCCCTTTGCTTCTAGACATATGTGACATCTGGGGGTGGGAAATAATCAGCATGCATGGAGCCAGATACCCCGTCCAGCTGGGCTGCACTTGGCGCACGGCCAAGAGCTGGAAGTCACCCATACGATCCCTCTCGTCCTGAGACTGTCTGGTTCCTGCTCTCACTTGCATTGAGCTGCCCATGGGACCAAGGGATTGCTCCAGCAGCTGGGGCTTGCCAAGAGATACGGACGCCCAGCCACGTCTTCTTTCCCCTGTGCGTGCCCTCTTCCAGCAGGGCTGGGAAAGGGGGTACTACAGGCGCTTCTAAAGTTTCCCCCGACAGAGGGAATCCTCATGGGTTGGCTCCACCCCTTTCACAGCTGCTTTGCTCTGTAGGCTCTGGCCCAAAGAACCAGGGTCACACCAGGGTAAATCCGGATTAGATTCCTGCAGCCCACTCTGGATTTACCCCCCTGTGAACTCATCTCAGAAGCATTTGTTTCCCATTTCAGAGCCAGGGTGTGTGTGTTTGAATCCACTTCAAAATAATCTGTAAGACTCCTCCATGCTTCACAGGGCAACATTAAAGGAGAGTCTGGGGAGAACAATTACAAAATGAGGAACATAAAACTTGTAGAGCCATCTGGGAAGCTGGAAAATGAGGACCTGATCCTGCCACCAGCGAAGGCAATGGGAGTTTTGGCACGGACTTTACCAGGACTGGGAGCGGGCCCCACACCCTGTTGGGACTGGAAATATTCAGTTAGTGATGGGTTTTGTGGAGGATGGATTCACTGGCCAAATCAGTTCTGTTTTCGCCTCCCACATGCTCTGGAGGAGGCGATGGGAACTGAAGCACTTAAAAATAGTGCTGGACGAAACCTCAGACCACACAAATCTCGCTTGGCTGGGGCTTTGTTCCAAACTTGAAATTCAGGCCAATTCATCAAGGGATTCCTGAAAATGTGAAGAAACCTGTGCTTGGTTTGTGGCTTTGCAATGAAAAATCATGCAAAAAATAGAGCATCAACAGAGAAATGAGGTGAAACTTGATAGTTTCAATTGGATTTTGCTTTGAGATTTTAGTTTGATTTAACCCGAACCAGGGGGATTGAACCGACAATAACATTTGCACTAGAGAGTAACCAAAAGGATTTATAGCCTTTCCTCTGACTCTACCCCCCTCCCTGGAACTTTAGTGGCTCAGATAAAATGGGACAGGGACAAGATTCTCTCCTGGCCTTGGCTTTGCACCAGCAAAATCTGCTTGATGAAAATTTGCCAAACCACAAGTGCCCCCTTTTCACCATCGCAGGGATCAGAGAAAACCAAGCACACCTGAACTTGGGTGAACCCAGTGCGTGCAGACCACGCTCTGAAGTGTCCCTGGCTGTGGTTTTCAAAACCAAAAGCTGCTTGATGAGGTTTTGTAAAAACCAAACTACTGCCCCCAGAACCCATCACTGCCCCAAACCACAAAGCCGATGTGCTCAGCAGAGCCCCGCTGGGCAGCAGAGTGCTGCTTTCACTGCTGGGGGGCTCCGCGCACAGACCCTCAGCTCAGCTCGTTTGGAAGTGGCCCGCACCCCACGCTGTAACGCCTGGCTGCCGCCTGGTATGCAAGCGTAGTGAAGGGGCAACAGCAGATGGGAAGGGACATGTCACAATCCACCAGTGCCTGCCTCATGCAGTCACGGGAGACGGACGGGGGGGTCAGACAAACACAGCTGATGCCAACAGGCACCCGAATCTGCCAGCTCAAAGCTACTCTAGAGTTCTAAAGCCAAAATGCTCCGGGGGAAAACGTGTTAGGCCGTCTTTAAAAAGAAAACGCTCTTTCTCGCTGGGCTAACGAAACCCGTGGAGAACTGGGCTCCGTGTCCCAGCTTTGCCACTGACTTCAGCAAATCCCTTCTTCGTGGCTCAGTTCCTCCATCTCCATCTATTGGCCTACCTCACTGGGCCAGGAAAGGAGGGAGCCAGGGGCTTGTGAGGCTTTAGTCCTTTTTGACAAGCACTGGGCAAGACGGGGACAGGAGAGCTGCACAGATGCAAAGTACTTTTGTGCTGTAGCTAGTCTGTGGCACAACCCTGGGCGTTTTGACTTTGGGCTAGAACGGAGATCCTCCCGCTCCAAACATACAAGCGATTCTGGAGTTAGAGGTTCATCTCCATTAGCTATTTGCAATACAGGGCCTGTAACGCACGTGGCTGGGCAGGCCAAGCCATCTAGCAATGGGTAGGCGTGCAGACATGCTAGCTAGCTCATTACAATATACTTATTAGCATTTAAAGGGCCATGCTGGGAAGGGGAGAATGAAAAACCCAGCAGAAGGATGGTCGTGTCACAAGATCTAGGCTCGCTAAGTATCTCCACTTTACATGAGGCAGACACGGACACTGCATGACTGTAAAGCCACAAAGAATGCCGCTCCTTTGCAAATGCCCTGTAAGACGCATTCTCACAGCCTGCTCATGGTCAATACTTCAGGCAATCACTGCAGAACCCCATATATTTTTCTCTGCACTTTCAACAAGTCCGCAGGGGAGATAAAGCGAAAGCTAAGGCTGAGAAATGGCTGTGTTTTTGTTTGGCAATGATGCGGAATAGCTGTACCGCCGTCCCCCAGGCATAGCGCGTGACTCTCATCCAGTCCTGCAACACTTCTAGGGGGACCATCTCGGTGAATAACTGCACAGTGCATCTCACTGGTTTGCCCTTTGATTTTCTGAATAAAGCCATTCTCTGCCTCCTAGTCACCTGTCTAAGTGTAATGTCATCCAGGGCCAGGACAGCCTAAAGGGGATGTAGAGGGGATTCCTATCCATCTCACCCTCAGATTTGCCCCGCTAACCCCGCCAGCGTTGTATAAGCATTTCCAAGGCAGAGCACAACTGCAAAGCCAGACCAGAAACATGATTCCAAATCCCTTCCTTTCCCTCCCAGCCTCCCCGGCACACGAGCAAAGCCACCCGGCGTATGCTCACAGGCAAACAGCCCAGCGCACACACCGCCAGCCATCTCCGGGGCTCCCTCCAGGCTGAGAAGAATCTCGGGGAGGTACAGGCAGAAATGCATGTCAAACAAAACGTGCTCACAGCCTCCCTAGACTGCGAACAAGAACCACCTGTCCTCTTTTTTAATACTCCTCAAGCTGCGGCATCTGCACTGGCCAGACGAGGACATGGCGGAGCGGCTAGCACACCCGAAGGGGAGCAAACAGAAAACTTACGATGACATGTTCATTACACCGTCACCCCTAAACCACACGAATAAACAAACAGCCCGCCCAAAACTGTGGCCAGGCGGAGGCAGTCTCTGAGGCGAGGAATCTAACCAGGAGCTTTCCCCAGGGAGAGCACTGCAGCGGCAAAGGACAGCGTGGCAGTTGCAGAGAAAGCATTGCCATGGCCAAGGAGAGTATGGAAAGACAGGCAGATGAGAGGCAGAGGAACGTTCGTGGGTGGGACATCGAGCGGTGACACAAGGCACTCTGCGTCCAGCTCCGTTTCCCGACATGGGCTGCATAAGGGGAGGGCAGGAGAGCAGCTCCTGACCCTCACAGCCGACCTCCAGCGTGTGGCCGTTTCAGTTTCACTAGCATATAAACTAAGAGACTCGCCCAGAAACGCAGGCGTCTAGACATGCTAATCAGCACAGGTAACATTGTAGCAAGTCAGCATAAACTGAAGTGCTTGTGCCGTGCACAGCCATGATTGTGTCAAGCCCAGGTGAGTGACGGAGTGACCAGGGAAGGTTACATAGGACTGGAACGTGCTTGGGCAAAGGGGACAGGCTTTAGCGATGGATTTGTCTGATGGGCGCATTGCATGTTTACGTATCTCTACAACCAGGAGATGGGATTCGTGGTGACACGGAACTGCTCTGGTCTTTTTATCCGAGCCTTTGTTTTTTGGCTAACAGTGATTTTTAAGTGCTAGCTGGTAAACCTGGCAAATAATGACGTTAAAACCAAACACTAAGGGTGATTAAATAATGTATCTGTGATTTCAAGGACACTGTGAGTTAGTACCACTAACAATCGGTAAATCCAGACGTTAGACCTACACCTGTTAATAATATTAACCCTCTGCCCCTGCCTCCCACCCCCAGCTACAGAAGTCAGACTACGCCTGTGTTGTGGTGACACAGTCATCACAACTGCCCCCAAACGACCTGCGCTCTGTGATGTTAGGGGTGATCTGACACGAAAGGGGACCAAGAGACGTTTCACGCAGCACAGTGCATGCTGGGAAGATCCAATAACAGCTGTGGGGCAATGATCACAGGCCTGCCATGGAACTTTCCATCGGACAGTCTCAAACCCACATGGTGGGTAAGCAGCATTCACATTTTTCAGGGGGAAAAACGGAGGCCTGAAGAGACTAAGTGACTCACCTCCAACCTTACAGTGATGCTGTGGCAGAGTCGGGTCTAGAACTGAGAAGTCTGAACACCCTGTGCTCTAACCACTAGCCCTTACTGCAGTGACAGGACATGAGGAACTCCCAGCTCCTAGGTGAATATTGCGGCATTTGGAACACACACACGAGCTCACTTAGAGCAGATCCAAAACCCAGCTCCCAGCAGAGATGAGGGCTACCCACAGACCTCTGAAATTTCGGTCTGCAGCTGCTGTTTCAGTCTTCTCTCTCATTTTCAGGAAGTCTCGGGCAAATGGCTCAGGTGCTTGCTTTGAATTTCACAGCAGGATCTTTCTTGCCCACCACTCTACTGATCTGGCAAAGCGGCTGCCCAGCCGGAAATCTGGAAATCTACTAAGGAGCCCAAACAATTCCAAACAGCGCCTGAATTGTTGCCACCATCCACTGAACTAATCAAACAGCGGAGAATGTTCTTTAATTTTTTTATAGCGGGTGTCAGAATGGATGGGGCACTGGCAACACATCAAAAGCCAATTCAGTCATTTACAGTAAAATCAAAGAGGGCAGAACAATGAATATGAAGTAAGGTTAAAACACCTTGTTACAGGAACAAATTGTTCATCTGACATCAAAATAAAGGAATTTATGTCTGTGCAGGTTCGAGCCAAATTATCTCCAGTGCCATTTTCCTGTCTGTAGGCTCACGGCTGCACGAAATAGCACTGTCTGATTTTTCTTTGCAGAAGAATGTTTGGGCGTGATCCTGAAACTTTGATTCACGTTGGGCCCAAGTCTGTCACCATTGCATTGAGTAGTACTTTACGCCTAGATTCAGCAAAGCGCTTTAGCAGAATCTTAACTCTAAGCCACTGAAAGCCAAGGAACTACTCACACGCTGACATGACATGCGAGGTCAGGGCTTTTCTTTGCAGGTACACTCGCCGAAATCCAGAGGAGTATGTGTGTGAGTGAGGAGTCAAGTAGAACTGGGCTCTCAAGTTGGAGAGTCAATGGGATGCTTTGCAATGGTGAGGATTACTTGTGTGAGTCAAGGCTTGAGGGTCAGGCCCTTTAGGACAATCTATCTTCATCTCTGGCCTGGCCTGCCAGCTGGTTGAGGGCATGTTGCTTCCGGGTGGCAGAATCTGGCACTTAGCCTGACCGGACTTTGGGACAGGGACCTGCATTTTCTGCTTTGTCTGTGAAGCACCTAGCGTGGGTGTGGGGGCTGTAAAGCTCAGGTTCGTTCATGTCCCTGGCACCCATTCAAGGGATGTTGTTTGCTCTTGAATTAATTCCAGGAGCCTAGGAACCTGGGACCCAAATGCCAGAAACTGATCTTAGACCCTCTCTGCCCCTGCATTATGGCTAACCCGGCAGGACCAGTGAATATAGAGGCTCAGCTGTGTGCTGCCCGCTCGTTCCTTACAAACTGACCATCTGCGCCCAACACCGGCTACACTCACCGGGCAGAGTAGCCACAGATTGCGAACGGCTCAGTGCCCTGCCCATCGCTCACCTGCAAAACTGGCCGCGTGCTCCTCATTGACTCCTGGGCTGTGCTCGAAGGACCCCCTGAAACACACACCAACTGTTGTGAAAAAGAGAACAATCCCCCCCCACTCCAAATCCTGCACTGGAAGCAGGGCCAGCCCGCCTGGGCTACATGCCCTTCTCCTCCTGCAGGCTGCTGTGGTCCGAGTCAAACTCCACTTTGCCGCTTACGCAACACTAGGCCTCCTGTCCGCCTAGCTCCTCCAGCTGCTCCGCCGGCAGCCATTTCCTGAGGCTAGATTCTTCTGCCATACTCCATGCACTGAGCAAGGGGTTTTAGGGGTTCCAGGCCTGCTGCTCCTCTTCCTCTGGCCCAGGATTTTCCCCCTCCTCCTCTTCTCTCTCCAGCCCCTCTCCCCATGGAAGGCTGGATGGGGAGAGGCACATGAGATCACACCTGGCCAGGGCAGGGTTCTCCGTGACCCAGTGCTTTGCCCTGCCCAGGTTTAAGTGGCTCACGCAACGGGGTTGCCATCACTGCCCAGGCGAGACAGACAATTCCACAGTGCCATACACTGCCCCATGGCGGGGGGGGGGGGGGGGGGGGGGGCTGGTCATCTGCCCCGGGCAGCCTTTGGCAGCAGCTCCAGATCTGTGCTGGTCTGAAAAATATGTTGTGAGGCACTTAATTACCTCGGTGACTAGCACAACATGGCTCCATGAACAAATAAATATTTAGTTCTTTTAATCCTGCCTGAAAAGTCAGACCCTTCATCACTCCTGTCCTCTCCAAGTCTGGCTGCTGCCAGGAAACTGGATGGAGACATCTCGCCTCGCCCCGGCGCTGCTCCCTTCACCAGCGCATGCTCAGTGACCCCCCAGTGCTGCTGGCCTGAACTGTCTCCCCGTGCCACCCAGGGGCACCCAACTCTACCTCCTCACCCCACTGCTGCCACCAGTTACCGCCTCTCCTGCTGCTAGCCACTTATTTGGCTCATGTCACCGTGGCATCTGAGCCCCTCGCAATCTTCAGTGCATTTGTCCTCACCTCCCCAGAGTGCAGGGCAGTGCTGTTATCCCTAGAGATAGAGGGGAATGGAGACAGAGAGGCTAAGAGACATGCTCCGGGTCACCCTGGGAGTCTGTGGCAGAGCAGGGAATTGAAAACCAGTCTCGCGAATCCAAGTCCACTGCCTTGCTGTTAAACTATCCTCCCTCACACCTGTGTGAGTCCTGGACCTCTGCAGTCTCCTTCACCCCACCAGTCCCGAAGGCCTCCCCACCCACTGCCAGTCTTAGGGGAAACCTGCAAAGTGTTTTCCAGACCTCCAGGAGAAAGCCTGGAAGGAGGGAGTGGAGCAGAGTCTAGTGGAGGGAGCCTGGGGAGCCCCCTCCCCAATTCTGATGTGTGGGGGACAGGCTGGGGAATGGTGCCGAGCTCTGAGGCGCTTTCGAGGAGTTATTTTACGCCGACATGAGGGGAGCAAAGATTTCCTTTGGAGTCCGGAGAATTTTTCTCGAGGGGCCTGACTACACATACGATGGCTCTTGGCTGACCCCATCCCATCCCCTTATCCTATGAGCCAGGGCTGCTCCCAGCTGCTCTGCAGGAGAGAGAAGCAGGGTTGCCACATGTCCAGGTTTCCCCAGGACTGTCCCTTTTTTGAGATGGCTGGCCAGGGAAATCTATAGGGGGGCTCAGTGCACAGGGCCAGCTGTCCAGGCTCAGGATCATCCAGGGTGTCCCAGATTGTTTATCTCAGAGGTGGCAGCCCCAGAGGAGTGGGAAGGGGCAGCGCCAGGGGCAGGATCCTCTCCAAGTGGGGTGGCTAGGGGCTGTGGTACCACGAGGTACAAGCCGATAACCCGCGGAGGACATCCTCCTCTCCCTCGGGGCTCCCCCCTCCTCGGCAGGCAGCTCCGCTCCCCACACGGGGCTGGCCCCAAGCGGCGCAGTTCA
Organism: Emydura macquarii macquarii; assembly: GCF_026122565.2. Taxonomy (NCBI): domain Eukaryota; kingdom Metazoa; phylum Chordata; order Testudines; family Chelidae; genus Emydura; species Emydura macquarii. The sequence continues at coordinate 372,511 of NW_027130866.1, read as the reverse complement.
GCCCCAAACCAACTGCAGCAGGGCCCCACGGGAGCCTGAGCCAAAGTCCCACCTTCATCTCCTGACTGGGAAATGCCCACTTGGCTCTGACCCGGGTCCCGACGTCCGGCTGTAGCTTGGCGGCTCCCGCCCGGCAGTGTGAATGAAGAGCCACGGGCTGGATGGGCTGCAGGCCCAGACAGCTTCTCCCCCTGTCCGTGGCTGGGCGCAGGCAGGCTGCCAGGCATGTTGGGGAAGCTACGCTCTGCACCTCAGGGAGTGACACAGCCTTCGGGAAAGAGCAGGGGGAGAGAGAAAGAAAATATTGTGCTGGCAGCAGCCAGTGGAAAAAGGAGCAGAAAAGGTGGGGGAGTGGGAAAAGTCAGGTCAGTCAGTGGGAGCTGAGCCCGAGTAAGGACCGCAGCACTTGGCCACCCAATGCGGAGAGAATCGTAGCTGGGGCACTCGCCCAGGGGCGCTGGGAAATGCTGGGGGAGAGAGAAGCAGTCACCCTACGCCCCCCTTCACCCTCTACCTTAAAGCTACAAAGCTCTCCTTCCAAAACTAAAGGGAGTGTCTTATGGCGGGCGCCTGGGTCCTTCCTCTCCCTGGAAGTGTCCATCTGCCATAGCTTTCCTCAAGCCTCCCTACAGAACAGTGGCCCCCGAGCCTGCAGTTGAACCCGCTGCCTGGGTGGCAGAGCATTTCCTTCAGCTCCCAGCAATGACAGGGAAGAGGACAATGGGGGATTGTCTCTCTTCAGGCTGGGGATCCTCCCCTCCCGCGAGATGGGTGCGGGGATCTTGGTCACCACGTAGACAAAGCATCTCTCTTTTAAAGTCTCCGTGTGCCATGCCCCAACTTCCTCAGTTTAGTTTTGGCGGGAGGGCTTGGGGAGAGAGGAATGGACACAAATGAGGCTACTTTGCTAATAAATCCCAGCAGGTCAGGAAAGCTTGATGCAGAGCAAGCACCCAACTGAAAATTAAAAACCGAATAAAGTCCTCAGTGTGAAGGCATTGGCATCAGGTCAGCTTCACGTCTCTAGACACCTAGTACAGAGACATTCCAGGACACTAACTCATCAGCGAGATCTGCGGGGGCCGCAGAGAACAGAGGAACACCAACCGTGGGAGCAGAACAACAACTCAAATACACAGGCAGCACTGAAGAGACAGGCCTGGCTAGAATAAAAGGGATGGCTTGTTGTGACCAGTTTAATCCTTCGGGTTTGAGACCCTTGTGCTGCTATTTACTAATGATGAGTGAACGTCACACGGCTCAGGGGCCGGGGGAGGCTTTGGAAGCATGCTTGTCCTCTGGCTAGGAAATCCCCTGGGAACAGGCTTTCCAGAATCTTGTTCCATGTCCCTGCCCTCCAGATCTGACCATTCTATGGATTCCCCTTATTCACGCGGCTCAGCCCTTACGCTCAGAGTCCTGCTGGGTTCATGGGGACCCACCGCCTGAGGAACCGCAGCTCGGCTTGAGTGTGAGTTGAGAATCAGGCCCCAATTGCACAAGTCTCCGTATGCTGGTCTCCTCATCTCTAACACAGAGTTACCCAGCACTCACCAGCCTCTCAGCTGCTCATGGCTCCCTTCCCTCTCATTTGTAAAGCAGGATGAAATCCTTTGGTGCACTGCTGGAGTCTGGCCTTGCAAAGACACCATGGAAGGGCTCCTCCCCGGCCCCCTCTACGATGAACACACTTCTCTCCAGTCTGACCAGCTCTATCTGCCCAGCTGTTCATGCCACACGCCTGGGTAGCAGGATTCAGAGATGTGAAGGCCAGAAGGAACCAACACAACCCTCTCGTCTGACATCCTGCATCACACAGGCCGGAGAACCCGCTCCGCTCCTGCATTGAGCCTGTAGCCACACCGTGTTAATGGGGAGGGCCATGTACAACTTCCGGCTGACGAGGCATGGTTACATGTCAGTCTCAGTGACTCACCTGTGCTAGGAAGGGTCACTTCCTGGCCACCTACCCCAGCTTCGTGGGTACGGGCGCCCGTGGGGTGTAGCTGGGGTTGAGGCCATTGTGCAGGGTAGGAGTAGGCCTCGAGGAGTGAAAACCATTGTGCAAAAGGCAGCCCAGCGTCCTGGATTCCTGCACTTCCCCAGCACACATCATAGCAGAGAGGTCCTAGGCCCAGGCAGCATGGTCCCTGGCAGAGCCGCCTTTATCTGCACTGCAGTGTCAGGTATTTATGAAAGCTCCTTTTCGCGTTGAAAGGAGGCTGAGACGGCATTGCCAGTCCCAACAGATCAGAGACCATCAATCAGACCCCAAAACTCATGAGATTGGCCCCAGAATCACGAGAATAAAAAAACCGCATCAGATCATGGTTTTTAGCCAGTCTCTGCACTGTTTGCCTCTAATTATAACTAATTATAGTTAATTGTGAAAATAACTGAAAATAATATATTTTTATTTGATTTACCCTTCCCTCCTGCTGCCCCAGGGCCTGTCCTGTGCCGCGCGCAGCTGCAGCTGTTCCTCGTCAGCCCCCAGCGTTCCCCAGCCCTGCTGCCCTGTCGCTCTGCTCCTGGCATAGGGTTGGAGGCAGGGCTGTGGTGAGCATGGGGCTGCATTCTCTGTCCTGCAGGCTTCTGCCTACAGCTCTGCCCACGGGCTTCCAACTGAGCCCACCCGAAAAGCCTGGGAACCGAGGAGCTCTGCACGTCATGGAGAGAGTTCCCGCTGCAGGCCACGAAAACACACGGCTCGTGGGTAATTGGTGAGCATCGGCCAGGCAGTTGTAAGACCAACCCTGCCTGTCCAGGCTGAGTGAGTGGAAAGGCAGCAGGGGCCTCGGCGCTCACCGCAGGCCACGTGGACGTGGCTACAGAGCAGTTGGCCCCCAGCCCTCTCCAGGCTTTGCAGTGCCCCCCTCGCCATACCGCAACTACCGGCCACTGCAAGTTCCCAATGAGCCTGGAGCCGGGGAAGCAGGGAGGGCTCCCCCGCTTGTTTTTGCTTGGTTCAGAATAACCTTGATGGGTGGAATCCCCCCCTGAGCAGAGGCCAGGCCAGGCCTTATGTGCCTCTGAGGGCCCCTTTGGCCCCTGGGCTGCTGGAAGAAGCTGTTGAACTACAGGAATCGTGCTGGTGCCCACAGCTTTGCCATCATTAGGACTTCGTAGGCCTCGTTCATTCCCACTGCTGGGTCTTGAAGTGCGGCTCTGCCCTGGGATGTGACGCTGAGGACGTTCCCCATGGTTATTACTCCTGGGAGTATGAAGAACTAGGCGACGACTCTGCAAGCTGCTCGGTTCGGGGGCAGCTCCTGCCCCTGTTCCCTGGATCTCAAAGGCCGTCCTGGCTCCTGCGGCTTTATCCTCAAACCTCAAAAAAGCAGCTTCCTCCTGAAAATACCATGTGAGTGGCTCCTCTGCTTTGTGAGTGGTCCTGGCCGAGCCGCTGGGAATCAGGCACCAGTGCCCGGCGTAGCATCGCCTGGTATTATCATTATCTGAGATCTGGCGAGGACAGGGGAGGGAGGGTGGGCAGAGTGCATCCGTTAGCTGTAAAGCAGTCGCTGCTGCACTCCGTTAATGAGGAGCGCCGTATGACTCATCCTGACTTGGGGCAGGAGCCTGGCTAAAGAAAGACATGTAAATCATTTTCTATGGTTTACCTAATTGAGCTCTGCACGGGGGGTGCCTTCGTAATGGGATTATGGCACCAATTACCTCATTAGGAGAGAGGAGCTGCTTTCACGGCAGGTTTGGGAAATTAAAATGCCTGAGCAACATCCATCAGGGCCATGCCCAGACCCAGCGCTTCTGAGAGCGAGGCCAAAGAGGGAGCCTGAGAGTAAGGCCAGGTGGGCACGTCCGGACGCACTGCCAGGCCTGGGAGAACACTCGGAGAGGGAAGCTGGACTCTGTCCAGCCTCAGCTCCGTGGGTCTGTCTACACTGCAGCTGGGAAGTGAGTCTCCGAGCCCAAGCCCACAGACTTGTGCCCGTGGGGCTCACGCTAGCAGGCTCAGAATAGCTGTGAAGGCTCAGGCCCACTGAAAGGCTGAGAGGGCGACTCCACCGGTTTAACACCAGGGCTGAATGGATGGGGACAGAGGTGTGTGTAGATGCACTCCTGCTTCCTGAAATCGAGCGTTACACCCGCACTTGTGTGTGTAGACCAGGCCTGGGCTCCCGGCCCAAGCGTGTAGTTATTCAGCTGCTAGTCCTTAGTTTACTTCACCTGAAGCTCCGAGTGCTCCATTTGGGTTCCCTCGGGGGCACTTCAGAAGCAGTTCGGGTCCAAGCTGGGGGGAGCTGATCACAGTGAACACCAAATTCCCTGGGGTTTGCCCAGCCCTGGTCAATCCCCTGTAGGCTGGTGGCACGGTCCAGCCGGGCGTCGCGACCCTTCCTCAGGCCCCGGCTCCGAGGAAGGCCCCAGCGCCTTAGTCCAGGGGAATAAACCTAGCAGGTTATGAGTCTGGAGCCCCGGCCCTTGGCGGGGTGGCCTTACTTTGTAGTCGGCAGCCCCCTGGCCCCCACGTAGGGCAGGGCTGACAAGGAGTCCACGACCCTGCCTTCCCGCAGGCGGGCGGGCGGGCGAGCAGTCCATGGCTCCGGCCCTCGGGCAGGGCGGGCAGACAAAGTGGTCTACAGCCCCGGCGCTCAAACCGGGCGGGCTGGTGAAGGAGTCAATAGCCCCCGGCCCGCGGGCGGGGCTGGTGAATCTCGGTATCCTCTGGTGCGCTCAGAGGACACCAAGCACTCCGGGGTGGCTAGGGAAGGGGACAGGGGGACGCAGGCCCACCCGACTCCACCGTGTCCCAGCCCAGGGCCCTGGCCGTAGCAAAGGCGTTTGCGGCTGAGTCAGCGGGGCTCCCGCCGCAACGCGCCGACCGGCTCAGTCACACTCAGCCTCGCTCCAGCCGGCTGTCCCTGGGCTACTGTCCCTGGGCTACTGTCCCTGGGCGCCTTCCTCCCACCCTGCCCCGGGTACCTGCAGCCAGGCGCCTCCCGCCGGGTCGCTGGGGGAGACGGCGAGCGGGAGCCCCACGCGTGGCAGGTCTGGAAATGGCTCCGGGTCATCCAGGTCCCAGGGGATCCTCCGGTGTCTTTGGCTGAGTCCGCTCCAGGGGGTCCCCGACGTCGGGCAGCTCCTCCAGGTCAGGGCCAGCCTCAGGGAGTCTCTCCCACCCAGCAGTCTCAAGTAGCTGCTCCCGGCTCCCAGGGCTCGGCGGCTTGCTCCAGGTGGTTATTCCAAACAGCCGCAGGGCCCGGGTCAGGCCCAGACCGCAGCCCCGCGGAAGACACGTCTGCCTCCAGCAGCAGGTTCCCCCGACTGAGCTGCTGCGCCGGCCTTTTATACTTCCCATCCCTGCCCTGGCTCCGCCCCTCTGCTTCCGGGCTGTTTGGCCTGCAGGGCCTGGTTCTGTCCAGCAAGGGTGTCGCGACCCTTCCTGTCCCCGTCCCGCTGTGCTTCCCATGACTCCCTGCAAGCGCTGCTGGTGGGGAGACGGCTCACCCCAGCCCACTGCTCACACCATGGACACGCACTCCTGCATAGAGCGCCTGCCCGCGGCTTGACGCCACTCAAGCCCCATCCAAGGCCTCACAATAGGGGCTATCCGGCATGGAAGTGAGCACAGGCTGCGTGCTGGTTTTACCTACCCTGAGATGCTTCTCCATATTTAGGTCCAGCCCTTATGTCCTTGACAAACTGTGAGTTCAGCCCCCTTTAGCTGGGCAAAGTTCAGGTGCAAGCAGGAATCCATAGGGGTGCGGTGGGGGAGGTGCAGCGCTCAGGGGGCCTGGGGAAGGAGCACAGGTCGGATTAGTGGCAGAGGTGGAGAGAGCTGGGGGGAAGGGAGGGAAGGGATGGGTTAGTCAAGGGGTGCGCCGTGAGCCCTGTGCATTCTGGGGACTTTCTGCTCATTTTCTCTGCCTTTTGCACCCTTCTGAACAGGGGGGCTGGAACACTTTGTATAGTGGGGGTGCTGAGAGCTACTGAGCCAAACTGTCAACTCTGGATATGATGGAATCCACTTCAAGCCAGGGGGTGTGGCAGCTCCCCCCCCCCCCCCTTTGCACCCCTCGTTCCAGCACGCTATGTTTCTGAAAGAAAATAACCTCTGGGTAGGAAATGGCTGAAGCGGCAGATATTGCCCATTTCCTCACAGGCATGTCCTGACTGTTCCCAGAGCGATTTCAGTGAAAAGTGCAAATTGTTACTACCAAGCTCGAGGCTGAATAATTCACTCTTTACTGGTATGAATGCAAAACGAAATACAAAATTTAAAAAAAAGCCTCTTAAACAGATATTTAACCCCCCAGCGGAAGTGATATTTAAAAAGGAAAAGCCTGACTTCTCTGCTGAGGCCCAGCCTGCCAGAGCCCAGCCTGGAGTAGAGATTAAGAGCCAATTTATAAAACCCTGAAAATGGGGCTGATAACAGAAATGCTGACATAACCGGAAGCTGAGAGACACTGCGCCCCTCACATTATTCCTGCACTGTCATTGCTAATCCCCCAGCCCCTGCCTGGCTCCCAGGAAAGAACCTGTGCAGCTGGTTCAGCAACCCCAGGGACACGGCAGGAGCCGAGGAGAGGTGAGAGTTTTGTGCATATCGTATTACCCGCCCACACGCACTCCCTAGCTCTCCCGGCACCAGCGCATCCAGTGGCAATTGTCGTCACAGACAGCCTGATAATGAGAGGATGTCTGGTCACAGGGAGATCCCTCTGTTCCAAATTGACCGTCCTCCTCCACACACCAAAGAAAAAAAAAAAGAGGCAGAACAGTTCAGTTGGTTGTAAAAATTAATGAGTTCAGATACAGACGTGCTTTATTCCGGTCCAGCTGCGTAACCACGGCGATTCTGTCCGGCACACTAGACACTTACATCAGCTCCACACCCCTGTACAATGCCACTCTCTTTGATCTCAGAAACAAGATCAGACTCCTGGGCTTTTGCACATCCTGCTTCCTACATATGTGAAATCATTTTGTTACCAGCCAGGAGAGTTCATCTAAGCCATTCTTGCTGTGCAGCTGAAGCAAACAGAACATGCTCGGCCTGTCGGCACTTCTTTTACCAGATGGAGACCCGTGGAGTGAATTCTGAGCTCCTGCTTTGGTTTGGATTGTGAACTCTTTGGGGCAGGAACTGTGTCTTCCTATGCGTTTGTACAGCACCTAGCGCAATGGAGCCCTCATGACGAACGGTGTCTCTGGGCACTACGGTAATGTTAATCTCCCTTCCAGTCCCTCTTTGCAGCTCCCACTCTGTGAGGCCCCTGCAACACTTGAAACAGCTGGGTAGGTGGTGTGCAGTGATGGCGGTGGCAAAGGCTTACCTGTACAAAGATGAGCAGCTCCACAGCCCAGGGGATGCCGCTGAGCATACGTAAGTCTCGGCAGAATCGGGGTCTTGATTGTAAGCTCTTCGGTCCACATTTCTAGAGCATGGAGTGCAATGGGGCCACGAGGCTCGACGCGACAGCCATAGTAATAATAGTTACAGGTCATTAGCCCGTGTCATTGTGGGCAGCACTGCGGATTGTAATTGTTTTGCTTATGCCCAGAGACACACGCTGCTCCCTGTTAACGTCTCCATTGATCTCCTGGAGGGAGCCTGGGAGGGTGAGAAAAAATGGAAAAACCCCATAAATAATACACGTAATTCAGCTGCAGTTGCCTCCGTGGGGGCTGTCAGCAAGGGGAGCAGGTGGGGTAATTGCAGCCACGTGGGCGCGGGCTGAGATCGCCTGCTCATTTCACACAGGGCACCCAACAGCAGCTGTCAGAGGGGAACTGCTGCTGGATTTAAACCAGTGATTTAGAGGGGAAAATCTCCCTCCCATCCCAGTCCCAATCCCTTGAGTCATCCCAGCTCACTCGAGCTGTTATTTAGGACACATCACATTGCTGACCATTGACGTCATCCTTTACAGTGCCTTGGACTTTAGTCAGGTCTCCTGTTTTTGATAAACTTCTTACATACAGGTTTATGTTTAAAGCTTTAACCAAACCCCCAGCCAGCCGTCTAACCGTGGTGTCCGTACCACTCCGTTAGCCTCTGTCCTTGTACCATAATAGCCAGACTCCGGGCCTGACAAACTGCTGGCTCCACGATGTGGAAACAGCTCAAAGCTCTGCTGCCATCATCTTACATTTGTAAAGGAAGGAAATGGGAACACGGCTGTTTTGTTCCAAATGCTACAGAGCTGCGTGGGCACAGGCGCGGCCCTAATCCATTCCAATGCATTCCAGATTTCCAGGCCCTCTGCAGAACCCCCCTGTGGGGCCTTCTTTCCTCTTCCCGAGGCCCTCTTCGGAGTCTCAGTTACAAAACTAAAAGATGGGTCCACAGACCTCCAGCCATTTGGGAAATTTGACATTCAGATCCAGAACCCAGCTGTGCACTGCAAGCCCGTCCCGACGTGAAACGCAAGCCCAAGGGAATCTCACTCCGCGGGTTTTACCACCAATATGAAAACCAGCTCAAGTCAGTCGGGAGATGTTCTGGGGTTCCGCGCTTTCCCGTGGAAAGTCCCTTTCAGACGCTCTTTGGCTGGAGTGCTACATCTTTAATGGGCTGTCTCAACCCTCCCCAACAGCACAGACCCACACTGCGGAGGAATGCAATGTCAGACACAAACTTCGCATCTTGAGCCCCTTCCTTAGGTCTGGACTGGGCATCATTGCACGCGTTGGAAGCACTCCCTCACGGTAATCAGTGGGGCTACCTGTGCAGGTGAACGCTCACTGTTAGGAGTGAGAGTTGTATGGTTCTGTAGTGCTGCCAGGACTAGTGGGAGACATGTGCCAGGCAGTTATATTTAGCCCTTTGTACTTAGTTAGCCCATTGCTGCTAGGCCAATTACCTGTAATTTTGCCCTTGGAAATGACTTGCAGCACTCTGTTGCCTGCCATTAGCTCCTTGCATAGATTTGTTATGGGGTAGCAGACTGTTTACAGAAATGGCAAATGTTTCCGTGTTGCAGTCCCCTCTGACGTCTCTGGAATCTGTTTTCTTTTGAAGCAAATTTTGATCTGGGCTTTGCATTTTCTTTAAAAAAAAAAACCAACAATTTTCCAAAGCAATAACCCTCCAGACATTTTACTGTGAAGCCAAACTGCCTGCCATTTTGAACTGATTTTCCTTTTGCTGGTTAGTAATGACCACAGGATTCCATTCTCTGGATTACTCTGACAACAGGGATTTAAGGCCTAGCAAAGAAAACAGCCACCCGTGTCAGAATTTTCAAATCCTCCCAAGTTTACAGCCAGCACACCAGGCAATCTTATCGTCAATCATTTTGTCTCAGATCTCAGCCTCAGCATTTGGCGCGCCTTTAATCCAAATCAGAATATCTGAGACGAGGGCTTCACTGCCACGCCCTCACTTGTTCGAAAACTTCTTCCGAATAAACAAAATCTGAAAGGGCCAAGGCAGCTCGAAAGGAAACGGTAAACGAACCCATCTGTGAATCTTGGCTAATATCTCCTCAGACAGGGAGAGGAAAAGAGAGTACAAGATGAAGGGTCTTTCTATGCTCAGGAGGAAATGCCACTGCATCTCCACATTCCATTCCTCCAGTGCTGGGCTCTCTTCAAGCAAAGTTCTTACGGGGAAGCTGCAGCAGGACCCTTCAAAGAGAGGAACACTGTCGGAAAGGAGAATTAACAACAACAACAACAACAACAACCGGTGCCAAAGCAAATTGAACAAATTCAAACTTGGTCTGGCCTGGAATAAGGAGGATGGAAAATGAAAGATGACCTTTGCAAAGGTCAAGCTCTTCTGTTATAAAAATACTTTGCATTTCTGCAGCGATTTATGCCTGCGGGTCTCAACTTGCTGCATTATGATCTCCCTTTCACGGGCACAGACAGGTTATGCCAACAATTTCAGAAGTGGCCTCTCATTTTTCTCAGCGCCTCGACGTTTTGGGTGCCCAGCTGGGGACATGTGCCTGATTTTTAAGTCAGTGGGAGCTGTGGGTACCCAGCACCTGTCAAAACCAGGCCCTCGGTGTCTCAAACTGAGGATGCAAATATGGAGGAACCCCAAATCAGAGGCTAGTTTTGAAAACTTTGGCCTAAGAGAGTTGGCCAATTTGACACAGTAAGAAATGGAATAGCAGCACTCAGGCTCCCAGCTCTGACTCACAGGCAGAGCCCCCCCCGCCCCATTCTTGACCATGCCCATTTCTAGAACAGCCCCTTCCTGATGGGTTCTGATATGTACATTCATCATCTCTTGCAGTGACATTTCATATCCGCAGCCGCCTTCGCACGTCCACATTCTAGCTGCGGCAACGAGAAATGTTGGAGCACGGTGATAGAGATGTTCTGGTCGTAATTACAGCCTTGCCAAACGTCAAAAGCAGTGGAAATCATGAGAAAGCTTGTTCCCATTAGATTTTCAGCTAAATTCTACAGACATAAAAACTGCGGCAAATTAGTCAGAGCACTTCAAAGGGCCTTCGCAGGCCCAGGATAGGCCTGCACTCACACGCTGGAATGGAATAGCAACCCTCCGGGCAGTTCGAAGCCCAGATCAGAGATTTGGAGCTCGAGTCCAGCTATCTAATAAACAGAGCTGGATGAACATCAGAAAATGTATTAATCAAATAAATTATCCTGGCACTAACTCTGTCAGCCAGTTAGTTTATTCAGTGAGTAATATTCAGCCAGCAATCCGCAGATGAACACATGTACCACGTAACAGAAGAAACATTTGCTGAAGAATTATTCTCTCAATAACTATTTACTAGCTCCAGTTACAATGAATTCAGCTTCCAGATGCCCCAGAGAGGGAGGGAAATGTTGATATTTGCATTCTTACTCTACAGAGGGGGAAACAACTGAGGCATAGAGAGAGAGAGGGTAAATAACCAGCCTAAAGACATAGAGAGAGGTAGCAGCTGGGATCGGGATTCAGGAACTCCTAGCTTCTGTTCCCTAACCCATTCCCAAAGAAGGTGCTGGTGAAATCCGGACCCCACTGAAGTCAACGGGAATCAGGTCAGTGACTTCCATGGGGTCAGAACTGCACTGGTTGTTCTTCACTAGTTTTGTAAGTTTCAGAGGGATACAGTATAACAAGTCACACCTCCACAAAAGTGGTATGTGAAATGGCGGAGCAGGCCCAAATCCTCCCTGGGGTGTCCATGACTAATTTTAATTGTTGGGATTTTCAAATAGGATAAGGGAGCTAGGCACCTGGGATTTGAGCACCTAACTCCCATAGGCTCTTTTGGAAATCACTTCCTATTGTTCTTAAGGTCAGAAATGAATTGTGCTTGAGCCGGCTCCCTGCTCGGAAATGGGGATAAGGACCCTAGAACCTCTGTGTGAACCACGTGGAGTTCTGTGGATGAAAAGCTGCTACGGTACTGTAAATAAGTCTAAGGATTTGTTATCATCATCACCACCCACCAGCACCACAAACTGGAGATGAAGAGACTTAGGAGCAGATTTTGCTATTCTATTGGTTTCACTAGTGTAAAACCAGATTAACTCCACTGAAGTCAATGGAGTGACTCTGGATTTATACGCATGTAACTCAGAAACGAATTTATCTCCTGCAGTCTTAATCTAGTACAGCCACTGTTCCACATGGACGGTCCCCAAATGGCACATCCTGCGTTCTGTCGAGTCCATACCATGGCCAAGGACAATTGTTAATGATGATGCAGAAAACGCAGAAATATTCAATGCATATTTTTGTTCTCTTTTTGGAAAGAAGCAGGACGATGTACTCAGATTACATGAGGATAATGAAATATTTCCAGTTCATTAGTAACTAAATTGGGTGTTAAACAACATCTACAAGGGCTAAACATTTTAAAATAGCATGTCCAGAGAACCTGCACCCAAGAGTCCTAAAAGAGTCGGCTGAACAGTGGAACGGGGTTGTTTCCAGTGGGGGCTTGCAGGTTCACCAGTGGTCTAGGAGTAAATATCAAATCACTGTTGATGAAGTTTGTGCATGACACAAAGATTGACTGGTGGAGAAATGATGGGGACAGGGTAGTGATGCAGAATGAGGGTGGTTAACTATTGGAGCAAACTCTCAGGGGAACTGGTGTATTCTCCATCGCTTGATGTCTTCACATCAGGACTAGATGCCTTCTTTTGGAAGATCTTCTTTAGGCAGTCACAAGTTATTGGGTTCAATACTTGGACACTGATGCAAGTGCTGCTGGAATACTGGGTCCAGACCTGGTATCTACAATTTGAGAAGGATATCGATGAATTGGAGCCAGCTCAGAGAAGAGCCATGAGAACAATTAAAGAATTAGAAAGCCTGCCTTACAGCGATAGACTCCAGGAGCTCAATCTATTTAGCTTAACAAAGAGACGGTTTCAGGGTGACTTGATCAGAGTCTGCAAGCACCTACTAGGGATGTAAAAGGCTAAACGTTTAAACAGGAAGCAGTTACACGGGGTACAAGTATTTAATAATGGGCTATTCAGTGTAGCAGGGAGAGGCTATCCAATCCCATGGCTGGAAGTAGAAGCTAGACAAATACAGACTGGAAATAAGGTGTAAAATGTTAACAGGGAGGGTAATTAAACCCTTGGAACAAGTTTACAAAGGGTGACGGTGGATTCTCCATCACTGGCAATGTTTCAATCAAGATTGGATATTTTTCTGAAAGATCTGCTCTGGGAATGATTTGGGGGCAGTTGTGTGGAATGCCAGATTAGATGATTGAATGGTCCTTTCTGGCCATATTCTCTCTGAATCGATGAGCTGCTAGTACCAGTACACGCTCCTCAGAGATAGAGGTAGCAAAAACTGGGGATCCTCCCGTGTTAAGTACAGTGCATGACAAAAGATGGTCTCAAGGTCAAGTGGAAGAAACAAGTGCTGCTGGTCACTGAACAGCTGGCTGTACAAGGGCAGTGGAGAGGGTTTTCTTCTGTGGTGTGTAGCTCGAACCAGAATATATTTTAAAAATACCCTCCAAAGCCCTACAACAGACAGTGCTGCATCACTGCCGAGAGCACACAGGGGAAGTCCAGCAGCAGTGCAGGCATCAAGCAAACTTTTCCATGCAGTGGCCGCAGTAAATGTCAAAGGGCTGATGGAAAGGCGCGCGTGCTTTGTGCTGAAGAAAAGCCCATTTGTGCCTCAGCTAAAAGGGGCATTGTTGGAGAATGGTTCATCCTCTGTTGTCTTATCTCCCCTAATCTCCAGAATGCACCCAGGCCAGGACTAACTTGGTATCTGACTGTGCTAGTCACGTCAACTCGAAACAGACCTCACCAGAACACAGCAGCCAACACCTGACTCTTCTCCCAGTTGTTAGGGAAATGGGACTTCCTCCATTCTCCTTGTGTCCCTTCTCGGCACCCGTAAGGACCTGGGCATCTGTCTCTTGCTCAGAGTGCTAAGAAAACAAGAGGAGGGCTTGAATCTAAACGCTGAGTCTAACCCGTCCCTCCTTTGCACTCTGCTCCTGAGTCGAGACCTGTTCACTGGAGTGTTACAAGAGTTCCCTTCCATTTCTGCTTCCTACTTGGGTCACTATTCGCCTGATCATCAGAACCCGGCTCTGCGAGCATGGATCCCTACGGAGCACAGTCACGGGATGCCCCTAAGTCAGTCTGGCCTGCAAATCAACCCAGGTCAGTCCTGAGCTCCTGAAAACATTTGGTTACAGCTGTGCATTTTCCCATTACAATTTCTTTATAGTGGGCCTGCTGAATCTAGTAAACTGCTGGGACATCTTTCCAACGCTGTCAGCATCACCTGTCTTCCTGTAACACAGCTACATGACTCTTGTTTCCCATGGCACTTTTCTTCCTCTGCCCAATAGTCTGGCACCTGCTGTGGTCACATCTGCAGCATATCTTAGCCACAGTCCTGCTCTACTATCTTGCCTTTGTTTTGTTGTGGATATTTTTCCCTTTTCACCACAATTCATGCAGATTCTGCAACGATGGTGCCTTGGGCGGTGGGTGACCTGATGAGCTCTCACAAGTTAAGCAGGGTCAGACATATTCAGCATGTGGGAAAGCGTGAACGGAGTCGGGAAATGATTATCCCACTACCTGTGTCTGAACAGCAGTAAGCAGGGCCAGGTGAATCCCGTGACATGCAAAGTTCTGCAGAACTCTCGGGGCTAGATCCTGAACTGGTGTAAATAAGCATCTCTCTGCTGAAGTCAGGGAGCTGTACAGTTTGTACCAGTCAGGGTCCAGCTCTCAGACTCTTTTTCTGGATTTGCAAACCTCATGCCAAATTTGCAAACCCGCCTAAGTTTTTCAAGGGTGGTTCAAGGGCACTCAAGCTACAAGGACAAGTGCAGTGTAAACGGCTAGATCGAAAAGGGCTCGCAGAAGGCAGAGCCCAAAGGGTCAAAATGTGACACGTGGCAGAGATTGTCTCTCTTGAGCCACGGCTGCCATGAAACCAACTGAGCAGATGTTTTACCTCTCAGGAGTGCATACGCATGATCTCTTGGGACCAAAGGACGCCAACTACTGCTAAACATTCCCCTCCTCCTGTCTGGCCCTTCTTCCCCTCGCTCTGGACCATCTCCTAGTCTCTATACACTTGTGTTTCACTCTGCCCTTCTTCATCTTCCACCCAGGACAGGTTCAGTTCCTTCTTCCCCTCCCCCTAAGCAGGACACCAGTCCAATATCACCTGAGCTGAGGTTCGGAAGGGAGATGAGGTGCGTTTCCCCTGGTAGCATGTGGCACGGTGGTAGCGAAGGATTCGTGTCTGGGTGCAATGTATGGAAAATCCCAGGCTGCCCTCGCCCTCGCCCCCTCTGCTTCTCACCCTCAGCGTCTGAGTCAAAAGCATCCTTGTAAAGGAGGTTGGCCAGTGAACTCATTCAACGCAAGACATTTTCTTTTGCACTGATTGAAATGTCACTCCTCTGACTCCCCCAGAGCACAACTGGCGTCTTGACAAGGTATCCGCACCCCCTGTAGGACATGCAGACAACTCCTCAGCTCCCTGGATGGAAGTTATAAAGCAATTGGAGGTAAAAGGGTCTCCATTTCCATACCTATGCCTCTGCTCATTAGCCCAAATGGCGTACATTCCTTTTATCTCCACACTCATTTTCCAGGGTAATAATGTCTTTTCTTGCACGCCTCCCTTTACTGTTCCCAAACTAGGCCTTAATTGCAGATCATCACTGAATTCATACCTATTTACAGCCATGTAGAGTTATAGAAGGGCTCCTGTCGCTTTATTTGGGTCATTTTCTTTAACCTGCTATAAAATCATTAACAACTTTTTAAGTGTTAGTTGTCCCTAGCATTTATATTGTCCCCACGTCTTGGGAGGAATTTAGGGCAGGCAGATGGCTCGGTGACCCTGCCCTCCCCCACTGGAGACTGCCAAGATGGGAAAGGAAGGGCTGGTAAGGGACGCACAGAGCATTGACTTGCCTTTCACACTATATTTTTTTTTAATTCAAGGAAGAGGCGGATTTCTCCGGTGAAAGGGAACTGCATTTAGCAGGAATTCTGCATCACTCCATGGCCGTGGTCCAAGGAACACCAAGCTCTGACGAAACCCCATAAAAGCACACATGGCTGGAGCAGTGCTTTCGAGAGCACGGCCAGCAGATTAAAGCTGGTCACCTTCTGATTCAATGCTTGGCAGCAGTAGCCCAACATCAGGCTAACCCCTTGAGTGCTGAGGCAAGCCAGACTCAGGCACAGCTGCAGGAGACAGGCTGATCCAGGGAGGGAGGGTGGTTCCAGGCTGCATCCCAGTCTTCACTGCCAGGCAGCTGTGAGCCAAACAACTTTGAGACTGGAACAAAGAGGAGGGACCCCAAGGCAGACTGGGACTTCGGCCTCATCTGTGCTCCAGAGAGAGCCCCCCGTGCCACTGCCACATGCTCATCTGACACAGCTCCGCATGGGCCAGTGTTCCTGGCAAAACCATGTCTTAGCTGTGCTGGTCTGTCCGTGCTTCCTGCCACGCTGCCTCACTATACGTGTGGCAATGCATTTTGGGAAAGACAGGGAAGCTCACCCATCTTGCCCCAGCTGCTATGTGAATTACCATAGGGAAAGTTCTTTAGCACAGGGTGAAACACTGAAAGGGAAAACCCCCTTTGGAAATATTTCCTCAGGCCTAGATTTGTGTAGTTCAGTTTCCAACATAAATGGCAACAGTGATCTGCCCTCTTACCTAACCGTCAACCCTTACTGCACCTTCTTGCCTTGATATCATTGCCTAAAACTCTGAGTGAGATGGGCTAAAACTAGAGCCAGGCAGATAATTTGTAGCCAACATTATGTGATGAATTTTGCTTCTTTTTCCTGCCATCCCAATTTTCTCAGATTAGTTTGTGTGGATGATTCTTGAGCCGTAGCTGGTTTGCCCACAGTTCGTTCCAAGGGTTTAAAACTCAGGCGGCTTTGCCTGGACACAAAGCTCACATGGCACGGTTCTGTGGGTTGGCACCATGAGAGTGTAGCGCTGAGAATCGGGTTTGCAGAGCAAATTCTGGCAATCAGGACTCACTGGGAACATTCTGCAGTGCTCACTTTGACTCGGCTGTTATGGTGAATGTTCCCGGTGGCAAACTCCCACTCGCTAGACTTTGTGCTGTTTGGATGCAGCGATTATGCTTTTCCCTAGATGTCCCAAACCACTCTGCAAAGAGTGTGTGTGGTGAGAGATCAGTATGTGTAATCTGGAGGTGAATCTCCTCGTTATACAATAGGCTAATTAACTGGGTGTCTCGCTGCAGAATCATGATGAGCTATTGGTCCAGGAATGTTACAACCAAAGGGAAGCAAATATCCTGTATGAGTGGCAGTGAATTCTGATAAAGAGCTCCACTCCATTCTCCTGCTGGCTCCAGCTTAACGCTTTTAAACCTAATTCTCCTCTGCATTAATCTGAAAGATCCATTCAGACAAAAGCTGAACATCTGAGTCTATTTGCCAAGTGTGCAGCTGGGTCAATTTGCAAAGACAAAGGAAAGCTCCTCTGTCAACAGCTCTTAGAGCTCAGGTAGTGTTAGCGAATAGAGGGCAAGAAGTCAAAGTACTTTCACAAACTATCAAACCGCACTTAAATCCTATCCAGAAGAAGAGGCCGGGGAAGCAGGAGGGATAAAGAGAAGCTCAGAGAAATGCAGGATCTGTAAGCCCACCAATTAGTGCTATTAAAAAAGATAATTAGATCTGCTCCATGGTAACTGATGGAGAAGGCAAGGAGGAGGCAAAATGCATTTTCCATTTAGTTTTATTTTAATGACACTAAGAAGTGTCAGGAGATGCCAAATATGCATTATTGAAAATATTAGCAGCACTCACCGAGTATGTGAGTTCATGGCAGTTCAAATGGGAAGTAGGGAAGGCAGCACTTTATTACACTGGAGACTGTGTTTTTCTGCTCTCTATCATCAGCCAAATGATATGCTACAAGCAAAATAAATTGGAAAGGGTCAGATCAGAATGGAGAAATTCCTCCTGCTTACCACCACCCTTCCCCAGCTCCAAAAAACCTGCTGGTTTCAGAAATTATTAACTAAATGGGACGGGCCTGTAGAATTCAATAGAAACTTACAAGCTTTGCCTGCTGAAATTAAATTAGTTAGTCTTTAAGGTGCTACAGGACTCTTGTTGTTTTTGCTGTATACAGACTAACACGTCTACCCCTCTGGAACTCTTTTACAAGCTTTCTAGGTGCATCCTGTGGAATTGCATAGAGAATTATGTTCTCTGTGAAGGATTCTGTAGGATGAGCCAATCCAGCCTGTAGACAGGATACAATTCTACAGGTTTTCCCATGAGAGATCCAAGAGGGAGCAGGAGGCGTTTCCTTCGAGCCATCATTGTCTAAGGGAACAAGCACAGGAGTAGGAAACCAGAGCTTCTTAATCCTCTTCCCACCTCTTTCACTTATGGACCCTGCAAACACTGTACATTTTATAACTGTTATGCAGTTAGGGACCGACTCGGGCTCAGTCAAGTCAAAGGGAGCTTTGCCATTCATTTCAGTGGAATCTGGGTCGGGCCCCAAGGACTCACATTTTCTCTATAAAGTAGGTAAATATAATGAAGGATTATGACATGATAGATGCCAGGAGCAATCCCAGAACCTTTACCATTTCAATAAGAATCGGCAAGATAATGGTGATTAACGTGTAAATCACAGAATACAGACTGGCATCTCCCATTACCCACAGCTTCTCACCCAGATATGTATGTCAGTGATTTCAACAGCCACAATACTGCCAGTGAGGCACTAGCAGAATGGTTTTGAAACGAAGGCACATACTTTCTTTTCGATGTGAAAGCCAGAGGCACCTTCTATTCTCCCTGTTGGAGCAGAGACTGCAACCCAGATCACTGCTTCCTCACCAAACACCCGTTCGGAACCCCGCAGAATGCCTCCAGAACTATTCTTGGCAATTTTCCACACAGCCAGCATCGACCATGGGTAATCCACATTGGGACTGAGCTCCCGGTAGTCAGATCACCGCCCAAACTGTGATAGAACTTTCAAAAGGCAAACTGTCCGGGATTCACTGCGACAATCGAGGTTACCTATTGACATGATTCCATCAAAACCCCAAAATTTCGATTGTCTCGTCCAAACAGTCATAAGTGAAAACATCACCTGTGACTATCGAAAAGGATACACCACATGCTGGAACTGGAACCAGGAAGGAATACCAAATATCCGGTGACCCCAACACGGCAACATCCCTACTAAAGTCACTGAGTTTAGGGTGCTCTCACAGATGAATCATAGAATCAAAGTTTATTAAGAACAAAGTGCTCAGAGAACTCTGGTAAATAGTCAGCTCACTATATACCTCCACCCCGCATCCCTGTCCTTCACTGTCGAGGAGATAAACACGGCCCTCTCACTCAGGAAAGCCACAGAACCTGTGGCATCTTTGCAGAATTTCTTAAAAGCTTTGGTGCCAATGGATGGAAATGACTGGTAGCTCTGTTCCCTAATATCCATTCCTCAGGGTGCATCCGAAGGATCTGGCTCTGGTCCTTGCTATTGCCAAGCCTGGGAAGCCAACGGGTAAATTCCTCATCAGATTGGCTCATGTCATTCCTCTGCACGTCGTAGAAGCCCATGGAGCGAATGTTGCTGGCAAGGATCATGCCGCTTGTTGGAGGAATGTTACTGAGTGTTTCCAGCCAGGCTGCATCTGCACTGACCAAGTATCAACCTTAACGACACACTGAGGCAGGGTGCCAGGGAAAGCTCAAGACTGGGGCGGCTTTCATCAACTTACCTGCTGCCTATGGCACCGGACACAGGAACGGCCTCCTGAAAGCCAGCAATATTATCCCGTCCAATGCAATGATCACGTTCTTCCGGGAAGTGCTGACCGATTTTAGATTTCACATTTTTCTTGGGGACCAGATCAGCAGGCCACATGCTCCCAACGATGGCCTCCCCCCAGAGATCAGTCTGAGAACTCTACCCTAACGACCTTCCTCGAACATCTGATGGAAATTGGTCTATGCAGATGACATGACTTTGACTACAAGGCACAGGGCTGATCTATTAGAGAACAAATCCTAACCAAGGATATTAAAACCACAGAAGAATGGTGGCTAACACCAAAGCCCACTACAACTGTGGTGTCAGCCTTCCATCTAAAGAATCGAAAGGCGAGGGCTGAAATGCACGTGGACTTCTGTGGCCAGAAGATAAGACATGATCCCATCCTAAAATATCTTGGTTTGACATTAGACTGAGGCCTCACATACCACCCGCACCTGAAATATACCCACCATAAAATAAGGTGCGTGTAAATCTCATCCAGAAACTGACAGGAATGACCTGCGGAGCTGATGCAAGACCTCACTGGCCCTTTTCTCTTCCACAGCAGCATGCTGCTGCGTGTCTGGACACACAGCTCCTAGATATCCCTTGTCGCCTCTCAGCACGTCCATGCAGATCATTTACTGCAGGCACAGTAAAATCAATGCCACCAATGTGGCTTCCCATGCTGGTGCACATCCATGCACCCCGCATCCACCATGACATGAAATTCCTTCAGGAGTTCCATTGTATTCAATGGAGCAAGGACCTTCCAGTACATGAAGACCTAAATAACGTACCGAGATTCTGTCTCAAATCTAAAAAACCTTTCTGGCTTGGAGTGCGAGAGCCTGCGTGCTCCAGGTTCTCTCCCAGAAATCAACGGTGAGCAAGATGGAAGGATGCCAACATCCTGAACAAACACTTCATTATGGACCCAACCACATGACCCAGCGGTTTTCACTCCCACAGAAAACATGGTCCACTTTGATCCACATCCGCACATCACATGGCAGATGCGCCTGCATCTCCATAAAGGGGGCCTGAGACAGTCCTATTTGTGACTGCAGAAAGGGACTTCATATTATGGAACACCTCATCGATCAATGTCCCAAACAATCAGAACCCAATGGTACCTCGGCCATGCACTCCACATCACCTGAAGCAAGTCACTGGACTGCCAACCCAGACTTGGACATCTAACACTGCAGTTTCTAATCCATCACAAGAGGAAGGAAAGGACTATCTTCAGTTTCTACATGAGGAAGCTGCATCTCAGACAAGCTAGGACCAGGGTTTTCAAAAGTGACCAGTGATTTAGGGTGCCTCGATTATGGAGTGTCAAGCTGAGCTACCAGGTAACTGATGAATCCAGAGTTGGGGAAATGTTGGCCTGGGTGACTTGTCCAATACCACATAGTAAAGAAGTGGCAGAATCAGAATTAGAACCAAGATTTTCTGACTCCTGATTTGGTTTCGATACAGAATTATATCCCTATTATGAGAGTCTATATGCTGGTTTAAGAGTTCCATAGAAAGGATCTCATTCTCTGTTAAATTCTAGAGGTGTGGAGAGTCATTATTATAGAACCCTATTTGTTTCATACTTTTAAAATTCTATGGGCCTTTTCCACAAGGGAATTTACAATATCTTGCTAAGGTGATTATTAAGTTTCCTGCATGTTTTAACAGTGCTACCAACATTTGAAATTAGCATAAAAACTGAACATCCAAATCTAGTTTGTATGGACATTCTCAGCCTTCAAAACTTTAGACTAAAAAAAAAATTAAAGGAAAATTTGAATGTGTATGTGTGAAAACATTTAAACTCTCATTATTTCTAAACTTCTGAATCAATTTCTTTGTAACTTGGCTTATGACTTAGCTACCAAGAGATCTCCAAAACAAACTGTTTGAGCAAAATCTATGCTATGAGCAAAACAGACTACATTCAAGCATTGTAAAGTTATGCATGAGCAAAATTCCTGCCAGGAACAAATGGGTATGGGGTTGAGGGGTTTTTTTTAGTATGTTTGAGTTTTTTTAAAAAACAAAACAAAACCCAGAGAACTCAGAAATAGCTAAAAAGATTTTGCTGAAATTGTACAAAAAATTGCCTCTAGGCAAAGACAAGAAAACATCAGATTTCAATGAAATTTGGATATTCTGTGTTAGATAAGCATTCACAAATTTGAAATAACAAGCACTGCAATTCTAGCTACTGGGCATATCCATTAAAGACGTACAATTCAAATCTATACTAAAGTTGGACAGAAAGAGCAAAGATTTGGGGAAGGTGATATGTGCATAAGGGAAAACAAGTGACAGTAACTTTTTAAAAAATTCATTAAATTTGATTCAAAATAAAATTCTGCCTAGCCACTTTCTTCTTTCTAATACATACCGTCAAACACAGGTATACAAACATAGGAAGTTCTTACCAGATGTCGTATTTTTCTTATAAAGTTAATCATATTTATTTTTATAAATGTCTATCAATATAGCACCTGTAACACTAATATATACAATCATACCTTACAAATGTATTTTATACATAATGTACATTTTTATTTAAGATAATAAATTACATATATAAATCTTATTAATCATTTAAACAGCCCCTTATAATACTGCTGGAAAGATTTTCCAACTCAAACACCTTTTAAACTGCAATGACATCATGTCTGTCGGGACATTATCATATAATGAAGATTGTGAGATTATTTCCCCCTATAAAGTCACTGCAATAAAGTTTGTCGTTATAGTCATTAAATTCAAGTTTTCTCCTCTTACCTTCTCTCCCTATTCTGAAGCCATCCATCATCAGGGTGAAAAAACACATCTTTGCCATGGTGAAAGAGTTTGGGTCCAATCATGAAGTCTCCATCCTGGCAAAATGCCCATCATCAATTCAGCTGAAGTTATGTATGAGTCCTTTCTAAGTAATCTTCTCAGGGCCTTGACCTCACCTAAGCTGTGAGAACTAGCAGGGAGAGCAGGAGAAGATGAGGCTCCAAGTTGCATCTCGGATCTTGAACCTGAAAAATAAAAATAAAATGGTTTCTTCTTATGGAAGTGAGCATCCTACCATGTACTGGCCCTCACTGATAATCTCAATTCATGCAATACCCCCCATCACACCTTCAATGTAGAAATGTAGAGAAAGCTTCATTCTCTCAGAGCGATAGATTCAATAGACGTTCTGCCTGAATGAGAACTGCGGGGCTTGGTCAGGATTGGGCACCCTACAAAGAGATGTTGTCTATGAGCCCTTGTTAAAGTGGACAGGGATGCCACAGGTTGGACAGTGGCCTACAGAAGCAAAGAAAGACAAAATAAATAAATAAATAAATAAATCTCAAGGCATTCAGAAAGCACCCGTCTCATTCTGAGAGTGCAGAGCATAGCTTCTCCAGATAGCTGTGGCCTGTGCTGCTGGGAGATTCTAGGTCCCCTGGCACTGCATGCACTGCATTCTGCATCAGTATTCCCCTCTCCTCCAAACAGCTGCCATGGGCTGGCCCTGCCTGTTCCACCTCCTAGCATGGCTCAGCAAATAACTTCTGAAAATTGGAAGTGTGTCATGAATGAACACACAGATGCTGTCTGTGCATCTGTATCTTTCTGAACAAGCCTGAATTGCAATCAGAAGGATTTCCTCCGTCTGCGCATCAGGCCAGATTCTGCCCTCCATTGCACCATTTTAGAAGCAGAATACCCCCACTGACTCCAAGGGGGTCGGTCCAGCATCATACTAGGGAAACTGAGAGCAGAATTTCAAGCAATGTAAGCTTTCCCATCACCGCAGGAGGAGCTGAGCCAGTTCCCATGGCAGTAGTTTAAGCTCCAGGTGACAAAGGCCGAGGCACTATGGTAATAAAAATAATCAGCAACAACAACAACAACAAGAGCCAAGGGGCAGCCAAGTGTCTAGTATGTTCCCCCAGGTGACGGCACAGCTGAGGAGCAAATGGCAGGTGTCCTTCTACCAAGGGAGGCTGAATTAATCGCAGTTGCTCTCCCGACCTACAAGCATCATCAACCTCAGCCTTGTCTGGGCTGAGCCTCAGCCAGCTAGCCCCCACCCAAGCCCCAGACTAATTCAGGCACTGGCTAAATTGCTCAACTGGAACTGCTGGTTTGTAGAGCTTGGAGTCTTCAGCAGGCTCATCATGGCATACACAGAAGAGAGAGGAGACAGGAAAGATCCTTACAACACTGAGAGTCCTCAGGCTGGACATTCCCTCTGGGATCTCTCCACTGAGAGGAGCAAAGCCACCCCAAGGTGAGTCCACCCCGCTAGGGACAGCAAATTGCCACCAGAACTGCACAGTCTGTGGAGCCTGAGAAAGGTGACAGCGATAACAATCATTCTGAGAACCTGGCCTTCATCCATCATTGGAAGGACTGGAAAAACCTATGCACCTAGCACAGTTTTTGCTCCATCAGGCCTGAAATACAGGTCTGGCATCGGTATCTGTGCTTCAAGAATTTAGCTCATTTATGACTGTGTTTTTCACATGCCTGTTTGATGTCCGAGGTAGCCTGGTTGATACTATAGTGATTGGGGCAGTATAAGAACCAGAATACAATAAAATTGGTGTCTTTGGTGTCAAAATAATGCAAGATTCTGATCTTCTCTTCTGTTCTATTCTGTTCTCTGTGGGTTCTCATGCAGCACTCATTACGGTGGTATCTGAGCAGCTTCCAGCCATGCATTAAGCATTGTGACTACTCATCTGTCACGTGTGGCTTGTTCTCTCATCCTCTCCTCAACAAGTGTGTGCAGGGCAATGTTCTGGTTTGGAATTGTATGTATATGTATGTGCGTGGTGCTAAACGTTTATTTAGAACAGGCCAGGTCAAAAAATGTGGTTTGCAAAGGGAGCTGAAAGTGGGGAGATTTGGGAAGGTCCTTAGTTCTTGGGGGAGTCCATCCGCGGTCAGGGACCAGCTCCTGAGGAAGCTCTGTCACCTGCACAGATGAGCTTTACCTTTATTGTAGACAGTTCCGCAGGGCCAGGTGAGTGGCGTTGTCAGCCGGGGTCTCCATCCCTGGCGTAGTAGAAAGCGAGAGCCTAAGACATGAGGCCTAGTATAACAGGCCAGGACTGAGGTGTGAGCTAAAGCATTGGTCAAGCCCTGCTGTTGGAAATCAAAGTTAGCAGAAGTCAGGCTGTGAACGCTGGCAGACTCACAGTAATTGCCAAGAACAGAGCTGGTATTACACACACATTCCAAAGAAGCACTAGGTACAGAGCACTCACGCAAGCACATTCCAGAAAGGTACCAGAACATCCCAATACCCCAAAGATAACGAGGGCTCACTGACCCCTCCGAATGACAATATGATGGATAGAGATGTTTTGGCTGAACCATCTGGTACAAGGTAAAAGGTGGTATCTTACCACGTCAGAGGGTGGCAACTACACGTCAGAGGGGGAATACACAACTTGTTTGTATCAGTGTATAAAAAAGGGTCTAAAAAAAGAGTGTCTTTGTCCAGCCGAGGCAGAAAGGGAAAGTCCCGCCGTTTATTGAGTTGGTCCATTGTAACAAGCATACATGTGTTAGTGGTCCTGCAATAACTGAGGACACATCATCATCTGCCAGGGTGGGGTGGAGACTCCTAGCCCCACCCTAGAAATGGTGGAAAGTGTTTTTATGGATGTGAGATCTCAATGCCAGTGAAGAATTCAGGAGCATTCCTAAACTATTGACCAATTATAGGTGAGAGTCCTCCACCAAAGGGGACTGCACCATGGCTATAAATACTTCAAAGTACACTTCCCTTTGCGACCAGCATCGCCACTCTCCCACTTGGTTCAGCTTCAGCCAACTGTTCTTCATCCATGAGCTGATTTCGTCTGAAAACCAAGCCTTCTTGATGGTGGAAACACCATTCAACTACTTAATCTCATGTCATCTGAGAGTACATAAATGGCTCTGTTAGTCAGAAATACCCATTGGAAAACAAACAAATATAAATACTAAATCATAGACCTGTAGGACCGGAAGGGATCTCAGTAGATCATCTAGTCCAGTCCCCTGCACTCAAGGCAGGATTAAATAGTAACTAGACCATTCCTGACAGGTGTCTGTCTAACGTGTTCTTAAAAACCTCCCATGATGCATATTCCACAGCCTCCCTCAGCAATTTTTTCCAGTGCTTAACTACCCTGACAGTTAGGAAGCTTTTCCTAATGTCTAACCTAACTCCCCTTGTTTCAGTTTAAACTCATTACTTCTTGTCCTATCCCTCAGAGGTTAAGAAGAACAATTTTTCTCCCTGCTCTTTATAACAACTTTTTATGTACTTGAAAACTGTTATCCTGTCCCCCCCTCAGTCTTCTCTTCTCCAGACTAAACAAACCCAGGTTTTTCAATCTTTCCTCATAGGTCATGTTTTCTAGATCTTTAATCATTTTTGTTGCTCTCCTCTAGACTTTCTCCTATTTGCCCACATCTTTCCTGAAATGTGGCATCCAGAACTGGACACAATACTCCAGCTGAGGCCTGATCAGCGCAGAGCAGAGCTGAAGAATGACTTCTTGTGTCTTGCATACAACACTTCTGCAAGTATATCCCAGAATGATGTTTGCTTTTTTTGCAACAGTGTGACACCATTGACTCATACTTAACTTGTGAACCACTATGACCCCACGTCCCTTCCCACAGTACTCCTTCCCCATTGTGTGTGTGCGCAACTGACTGTTCCTTCCTAAGTGCAGTCCTTTGTATTTTTCCATATTGAATTTCATCCAATTTCCTTCAGACCATTTCTCCAGTTTGTCCAGATCATTTTGAAGTTTAATCCTGTCCTCCAAAGCACTTGAAACCCTCCCGGCTTGGTATCATCCGCAAACTTTAGAAGTGTACACTCTGTGCCATTATCTAAATCAGGGGTTCTCAACCTTTTTCTTTCTGAGCCCCCCAACATGCTATAAAAACTCCATGGTCCACCTGTGCCACAACAACTGTTTTTCAGCTGCCCCACGGCGGCATTCGGGCTTTGGTTTTCTGCCCGGGGCCCCAACCAGTCTAACGCTGGCCGGCCAGCCCTGCTTGGTGGACCCCTGAAACCTGCTAGCGGCTCACCAGGGTGCCGCGGGCCCCTGGTTGAGAACTATTGAGCTAGATATAAAACCGAGCTCACACCACACATGCACCTGAACCCTGGAACTTGGGAGAAGGTTAAATCTGGGTCCAAGTTCTGCAGCGGATCCTTGTCCCAGCCACAGGCTGATCTCAGCCCTAAGATCGGAACAGCCCCCAATTTGCCCAGGATTTGGGGCTCAGAACTAGACATGGTGGCCCCCAGGTTCCTGCATAAGCTGCACGTGCAGCCCCGTTTCCGAGCTGGCCAAGGTCGGTACCTGTGTGACACGTCCCTCCCAGAGTGCCTTGCTGTGCCATTCCTCCCAGGTAGAACGGCTACCGTTGCTGAAAAGTGAACTTCAGAAGCTTGCTGGACTTCTCCTTAGTTTGGATGGAGGGAGGGGGATGGGAATGTAATTTCTTTGAATTTTTGACTTCACAATTGTCCTTCCAAATTAACACACAAAAAGCCTGTGGCAGGGCCCTGGCATAGTCCAGCTGCAGGGTCTCTTAATAGCTTTGTTTCTCAAAGATCCACTCACCAATCTGAAGCCAATTACCAGAGACACAAACGCACCTGCCTGCATCTAATTATAAACCCTCTAAGGCCCACTCAGAGATTAGGACCCCACAGGGGCACCGCTCTCCTCCCCACAGGCCAATTCAAGGGTGGGATTAATCCCAGCAGGCTCTGTTTGGGCACATTATCACCTCTTGTTTAGTCACACAGAATTCCTGGGTTTCTTCTTACCCAGATTTTCTTACCCTCACTAAAACCTATGCACTTTCCAACCCAAAGAGAAAAGAACACATACTTACACATACTTACCGCAAACCGAACAATTAAGCTATTAAGCTAACTTGGTTGATGAGTTCAGTTTTCTCCATAATACATTTCTAACGATTTCATCCAATAAATTCAAAGTGCCAGCAATCTGGGAAGAATGCTTGTCACTATATTTTAAAGACCAGAGTGATTTATGTTTCTGGAGAGGACACAGACAGCTGTGGGTGATTTATTAGTATCAGTCGCTATATCTCCCATCTCTTTAATTATTTGCTCTACAGGAAGCCTCACAGATGCTCTGAAGGGAAGAATGGTGGGTGGTTATCAAGTCTGGAGACTTACTGTTTGACTTGGAATGATTTTTCCGTCCCATCATAACTGATATGGCAAGCCCAGAGGTGCCGGGGCTCAGCCGTGGCCAGACCTGGTGCAAATTAAGCCCTGCTGCCCACAAGGTTTGGAAAAGCTCTGAAGAAACTTCCAAAGTTTCGATATCTGAACTGAACTCAAATTCCATATGTCCTGAGGCTCATCCATCCCTCTAGTAAATTGAATGCAAACTCCTGACAATGCACCTCTGTTACTGCTGCCAACCTCTGGATTCCTTGAAATCGGGAGGGGGTGAAATCAAACTGTGAAACAAGAGAAAGGAAACCAGAAGCAGTTGGAGGGTCAAGAATGTATTTGAAAATTCTAGATTGCTTGAGAAACCAGCAATAGAAGCGGAACTGTTAGAGCCAGGCGCGGCTACAATACTGCCGCCTGACCATGCAAAGGCCACTGTTCCATACAACTGTTCTTCCTCTCTTCCCTGCACCATCAGCACCGTAGTAAGAAATTGGGGGGCCCACTGCGAGAGGTCTCGGGGGACCCTTTTCCATGAATAATATTCCATTACCAATTTAATCAAAGAATGCAAATGACGACATATAGAAATCCACAACTAGCCTTTGGCTGCATTTGAAACTAAACAAATACATAAATAAATTGCCTGTTGCATTTTACTCTTGTCGGTGGCGAACTACTGAAAAAGGTATAATGAGTTTTTCTTATCTTGATTATGCTGAGTAATGGAGTTCTCTGTTGATGAATTCTTCTATCATGTCTTTGAAGTCCAGTGTCTTGCAAATGTCACTTTCTATGGACAATGAAGGCAGTCCTACCAAATGTTCTTGAGACTTGCTAGGCGTCAAATAAGTTTTATTAACTTAACCTTTGAGCAACTTCTTTCTGCAGGCACCACAGAGATTGGAGTTGTGAGAAGCACTTGTAGAGCAATACATGTTTGTGTACACCCTGGACAAACTGCTCCTGAAAATAAATTGAAGTGTTTCAAGAGCATCCATAGTCTTCAACAAAACACCAGAAAGACTCTGGAGTTCGTGTAGATGGTCATACCCATCTACATCCACAATACTGCCATCAGCACCCATCAGAGCTGATTCCAGGTTACTGAACAAGTTTTCCAATTCACTCGCTGGAAAAAAGTTTGCAGTGTTTTTCACATCACAGAGGAATCCCAACATGTTCATGTGCTCTCCCAATAATTCAGAACATTCTCCCAGCTTCATGAAAGCAATGTCTATAGCGCTATTGATGAAGTCAAATTTAAATTTCTTTTCTATATCTCCAATGATTTGATCCTCTGCTTTGTAGTGGAACAATTTCTTCCTTCTGTGGACTCATATTTCAGAGAGTTCCGCAAGCCCCGACATGTCTTTTATTATCTTTAGCAATTACCAACACCCCTTCAAATCTATTTTCATGATAATTCTGTATTTCTGTCTGAGTAGCTTCAATTAATTTGCTGACATCATCAAGACCAAGAACTGAGCTCTGCAATTTTTGCTTACAATATTAATTTTAGACATTAAGTTGTGCCAAACCACAAATGAGATGATGAACCGAAATGAGGAGAGATCATCTGCCAATGACCCAGCTTCTGCATACATCCCATTGTCCGTTGTTGTTTCTCTCACTTTCAACACAGCTGATTGCACACTCTTGTGTCTGAACCCGCTGAGCTCTGACTTTTTCAATTTTACTCTCCCATCATGTCTGAGGGAGGCTTTACTGTTAATTTCATACATGATTTCAAAACTACCCATCTCCTTGTTGAAGCAGCAAATACAGTGTACATTGGTTGAAGAACACCAGCAAAAGTTTTGAGGAATCTGCTGTGTCACTCAACACTAGATGTAAGGAATGCCATCTGCAAGGAACAAAAAATGCCTTTTTATTCTTTTGAATTAAGCAAGCTTGCAGACCTTGATGCTGTCCTCTCATGTTAGCTCCATTATCATAGCCCTGTCTCTGGCTATTATCAAATACTATACCATGTCTGGATAGCTCCTGAAGTATCTCATCTGGCAGAGCCTGTCTGCTAATTTTCTGCATATTCAGAAACGATAGGAAATACTCTTCAATGTTGACTTCTGTCTCTTGGATCTTAACATACCTCAAAATGACGGACGTTTGTGTCTCATGATCAAGATCAGATGTGCAATCCAAAATAATGGAGTAATACTTCTTCTTTTTGTTGTTAATAACTCTACCTATTACCTTTTGAGATAACTTCAAAATGACATAATTTTGTATTGTAGGGCTTAAATACTGGTGTCTTTCTTCTTTAGTGAAGAACTGACTTAACATGTTCCTTCATCACAGACTCAAATTTAGCCAAGAACTCAGCCTGGCCTAAGAAGTTTAAATTTCCACACTCTAAGTGTTTCCATGGACCCAGGAAATGGTAAGTTCCCGTTCAGCTAAGTGAAGAATAGTGGCCACAATTCGTTCAAACACACCTCACAAGCATTGTCTCTGAATTTTGAGTAATGATTGTGAAGTCTGGTCAAATGCAGATTCAGATCTCAGACACAGTTTCAATTCATTCCACTTCACCATATTTCTGCTGCGAACATATCTTTTCTCATGAGGTTTGAGAGTTTTGTGGATATATTGCCATTCCCAAAACCCACCATCAATGAGACTATGCCTACCAACACCAAATTATTTGCAACAAAAACAAAGCCCTGCATCCACTTTTCCAGAATATGTGAGCCTATGTAGTTGTACAGTTTCTCCATTTTTCAATTTTCGTACATAATTTTCTTCTGTAAACCTTTCTCTGTTGCGGCTTGGAAAACTTTTACCTTTAACTTGCAATGGTCCATGTTTCCCTATGATTATTCTTGTTTTGTCCTCTATGAATTTGGGCCATGCTGAAGGATCACTGACATTAAAAAATGATACCGGAATTAGTGGAATGTCTTCTGCGTTTTGGACACTCTCTTCCACTTGCTGTGAGAGAGCAGTGTAACTGTTAGCCAAGGTTTCTTGCTCCTGATTTTCTTCATATACCCCTAAGCATTTTTCTTGATCAGTTTCTGGGACAGGTTCTACATTTGAAGAGATGCCAGGAGTCAAAAATCTCTCAAGTGCACCTTTATGTCTCTTAATCGCTTCCTCTTTTTTTCCTTCCTTTTTGCCGCACCTGCCATGAATTTTCTAAAACCTCCTGACAGCTTGTGGAACAGGGCCTAGCTGTGCAAATGTGTAGAGCTAGAAGGCAAAAATGGGAGTGAGGTGATACATGGAGGTAGAGAGGACAAGTGCCTGTCGATAGTGTGGGGGGGAGGCAGAGTGAGGGCAGCTGGCTTCAGCATTGTTACTGAGCATGCTCAATCTGTGAGCATGCTCAGTATGCTCAGTCTGTGAGCATGCTCAGTACACGCCAAACTGCAAATCGGAGGGGGGTGGGGCACGTGACCATCCGCTTCGCCTGTGCATGGAGGAACACATCCAGCACTCTCTCCCGCACATGCTCCCTCTCGCTTACCCTTTCTCCTCATCATAATACAATCACAAGAGGACATGCAACTAAATCGAAGGGCAACTTTTTAGGCTCCGCCGGAGCCAAGGGCTGCGAGGCCCTCGCCTTCCCTGAGCGAGTGCTCTTGGCTGGGGCCTCGGCGGACTGCAGTCTCTGCCCTAAACACTAAAACCCCGTGGTGGGTTTGTTAGTCTTTGCACTCAGAGAGCAGCACATGCACCGGGCACCTACGCGTAAACAGCAGCAGCAGATGTCCCAGGTGCCTACAGCTGTGGAGCAGAAAGGTGAACGCTCACCTGGAACAGGGAAAGCAGCACCTCTAAGGAACAGAACGTGGGACGCTGGGCGGGAGGGTTCCCAACCAGCCATGGCTAGGGAGTGTGCCATCTCTGGAAGGAACACTGTGTGTGTGTTCAAGGAGTCCAACTCCTTGAGCCTGATGATCCAGCCAGCTCTCTATCCACCTTATAGTCCATTCACCCAACCCACGCTTCTTTAACTTGCTGATAAGAATACTGTGGGAGACCGTATCGAAAGCTTTGCTAAAGTCAAGGTATATCACGTCCATCGCTTTCCCCACATCCACAGAGCCAGTCATCTCATCATAGAAGGCAGTCAGGTTGGTCAGGCATGACTTGCCCTTGGTGAATCCATGCTGACTGTTCCTGATCACCTTCCTCTCCTCCAAGTGCCTCAAAATGGATTCCTTGAAGACCTGCTCCATGATTTTTCTGGGACTGAGGTGAGGCTGACCAGTCTGTAGTTCCCCAGATCCTCTTCCTTCCCTTTTTTGAAGATGGGTACTATATTTGCCTTTTTCCAATCATCAGGGACCTCCCCCAATTGCCACGAGCTTTCAAAGATAATGGCCAATGGCTCTGCAATCACATCAGCCAAATCCCTCAGCAACCTCGGATGCATTGCATCTGGCCCCATGGACTTGTGCATGTCCAGCCTTTCTAAATAGTCCTGAACCTGTTCCTTCAGCACTGAGGGCTGCTCCCTTCTCCCCATTCTGTGCTGCCCAGTGCAGTAATCTGGGAGCTGACCTTGTCTGTGAAGACAGAGGCAGAAAAAGCCTTGAGTACTTCAGCTCCACATTTCACATCTGTCACTAGGATGTCTCTCCACTTCTCTTCATTATCACCTGCCTGGTCAGCGGCACAAGGCGAAGGCTTCATCCAGGCCACAGAACAATACCCAGGAGACATTTTTGACCAACGGCCCGATCCTGAAAATTGGTGCATGGCATTGGCTCCCATTTGTTGTCGCTGGGGTCTGAAGGAATACAGCTCCCTGCAAGTCTAGGACCTCGTGCTCAGTCCCTTGGGAAATGTCCCACCCAGGCTGCATGTGCGCTTAGCCTGATATGAGTGCTTCCACATGCGCGTTAAAGGGAGGGTTTATTGTCAAAAGGCATTGTTCAGTGCCTGCGAGCTGCATGCATGTGCTGCTTCATCAGACACAGTGCTGCCCCCAGCGTCTCACGCCGCCATGGTTCAAGTGCTCGAGCTAGGATAAATACAATCTCTATTCTAACAAATTACTTCAAACCAGTTTTTGGTTCCTTAAATCTCCCCTCTTCTCAAATAAAATTTCTCATCTTGATTTTTCTACAGTCAACGGAGAAGCTGTCAGCAGCGTTATTGCTGTCAGCAGCATTGGGGATCACCTTTTGACAACCGAGACCTAGTCATGCAAACAGCGAAGAATTTTTGTTTCTTAACAAAATGACATTAAAGAGAATTTCCCCCTCCCCCAGGACGAAAGCATGATGCTACCTCAAAAGTTTATGAAAACGAAAACATTTTGGTTTTCTAGTTCAAAATAACTTTTCATTTAGAAATTTAAGCAAATTATAGTAAATTAAAAAAAAAAAAAAAGAAAACTGAAAACTGGTCAATATCAAAACACAGCATTCTGAAAGGATTTAAATGGAACATTTAAACTGACATGAACCTTCCCCTCTGCCCCAGTTCACAAAACTTTTCAAAATTTTGACCTGCAGTCCCGATCCAGGAGGGAAAAATTTCTGACATCTCAAAAATTTTCACAGGATGGGAAAACCATTTGCCGCTCAGCTCCAAATCTGACATTTTCTTCTTTAGCATGGATCACTAAACTAGATTGCTGTGGTTCTAATATACAGCTGGGAAAGCAGCTCTGACCTGTACTGAATAACAACATTGTACATTCAAGCCTTTTCTGCAAATAATATTCCCACCCATAGTACACCTGCTGACAAGACTCCTGCCTGGACACAGCTTTTAGCCAGGGTTTCAGTTAGATTGGCTGTCAGCAGGAATGATGGCAGAAAAGGGTGTGTCCACTGGAGTCTTGTCTACACTAGGTCTCATACCAGTGCTAAGAGCTGAACAGGAACAGCCATTAGCCCTGGTGGGGAATTTTATTTGTCTGATTTATAAAATGTTTCCATGCTGTATTTTCATCCACAGACGCAAAACTCTTTACAAAACAATCAACACAGGAATGACTGCACCCAACGCTAGTTTGAAGGTTGAAAGGAGCCCACACCAAACATCCCGGAGCTTTTGGGGAGGGTCAGATAAGGATCCACATTTTGCAGCTCCTGCTGAAATGCAGCCTCTCTTTAATAGTGCCTAGCAGCACTAGGCAACAGTTTGGGAGGATAACTGTGGAGGACTATGTTTGAGCCTCAGTTAGCTCCCCTGAGCTGGATCTTGGCTGGAGGTCCCATCTGAAAGGCAGAGTATCCCTTCACAGTATTGCAGCCATCAACACCACCATCTTTAGCAGCCTGGATTTCCTTTGGGAGTCACCCCTTCACACGCTCCCTAAACCCAACTCTGCTTAGCTGGCGAGAACTGACCGGAACAGAGACTGAAGTACCATTTTCTTCAAGGCCAGACTGCATGGCAATGTGATAGCAAGAGACCTTGTCAGGTGCAAGGTATTACCCAGCATCAATGCTTGAACCTTTACTGCTTTCGTCCCTATAGTTCTGAAGAATACTAAAGTTATCAAACAATATTTAAGCAACCACCTCCCTCCACCAACAGTGCTTTGGAGTCAGTGCCAGGCAAGTCCTGCAAGAGTGCTATCCTTATGGCGTATGATCAAGCTATATTTAATGAGAACAACAACAACAACAGCAGCGAGAAAGATCCTACTGCATGAGGCTGTATCCTCTTGGAAAGCAGTATCAGGACTTGATAAATGCAGCCGATTGTCTGAATAATTTGCAGCTACAATCAAAGCGAGATTAGTTACTATTTTATCTGTAGGGACCTAAGCTTGTATTCCTTGTGCATCCAAAATGCCCTGCAGTTCTAGGCCCAATATGTTCTCTCATAGAGCAAAGCACCCTAGAAGCACATCACAGTGAACAGTAAACACAATATAGAGTCATTAGTCAGCAATCTTCCCGCATGCTTCGTGGTCCTCTCACAGCCATGAGAGGTGTGCTATACTGCTTCCTGTCTAGTCAGCCACATCCTTGAACCACATTTGCCATGAGCGCCTTCTACCCCGGCTCCAATTCCTGCAAAACTTGCTTTGGCAATCTTCCTCCGCGCATCCTACCCACATGTCCGGCAAACTCCGGCTTTCTTCCTCTAATTGTCTTGACGATATCAGGTCTCTCTTTCGTTATGCTGTCAATTTGGGGGAATACCTCCTCGTTATTTCTGTGCAAAGCAGAGCTAACATCACCTGCAGCATTTCAACTGGAAGGCAACAAGCTGCTTAATATCCTGTTTCCTTAATGTCTGTGTCTCATATGCGTATAGCAAGATGCCAAAAACAAGAAACTGAAGCAATTCCGAGTAATACCTTCCTTTTATGGATGTAGGACAAGTCATTGATTAAACATGGCTAACCCTCCTTAACCTTTACAAAGGGTGTTGTCAGCTCAAGGTAGGGCTAAAGTTCAGGTTTTGTAAAATTAAACTTTTATGAAAACTTCTCTCAATAGAAAGTCTCCCCCTCCCCCGATTTTGGTGGGAATTTAAACATTCCCCGCAGTGTTTGCAACCCATTCATCGCAGCATTGTGTGAGAGACATTGACTAGTTGCATGAGGTAAAAGTAAATAATCAGTATTTACTGGTGAAAATAAATGAGGCTTTAAAAAATATTTCCAATTTTTAATCATTTAAGGTGTTGTTAATCGCACCAGCAAGGACATTCACTTTCTGTGATGAGATATGTAACCTGGCAGTGTCTCTTTAATCTTCATGCAGACTTAATGATGTATTTGTGATCCACTAATGTAGCTGCAAGATACTTTTTGGAAGGGCTGGGGGAAGGGCTGGTATTAATGCGTTTTGATGAGACATAAAAGCAGAGGGACTGAATTAATTGTTTGAGTAATAATTAAAATAATCTTATTTTCTAAGACTGACGATTGTCCCCATGTAGCAAAAAAGGAAGAATCTCTGGGCGCCGGGTGTAGGACCCCCTTCGCTCCCCTGGAACACGGGGCACTCTGCAGCAGGCTCAGGCCCTTTGTGCACGCGGGGAAAGCACTCAGATGCTGTGGTGACAAGAGCAGTGTAAAAACTTGAACAGACTCGATTACACCACTGGGCCAGAGCCCCAGCTGATGTCAACGAGCATCGTCCCATTGACTCCAGCGGCGCTGCGCTTACCTACCCCAGCTGAGACACTGAGCCTCTGCAGAATGACCACAAGCGCAGGAATTAAATCTAGGTGATGCTCCCTGAAGCTCTTTCATTGGGTCTTGCAGACAAAACTCCCCAGTCCGGGCAGCTGCAACTCTGCCCAGCATGTTACTTCTTAGCTCAAATTATTATTAGAAGCCCCGCCCCCCACCGCCCAAAAAATCTTGACTTGCTTGTTTACATGGAAAAAAGGATTTGGGGGGAGCTCTCATCTTTGCATGGACTCACTTCCCAGCATGTCAGACAAAAGCAGGAGTAAAGGCCAAAGGACAAAACAAGCCCAAAACGCCTGAGATAAAGTCAAAGGCACTACCTGACGTGGCCCTCAAGGCTGTTTGCTGACTTTTCTTAATGGGATACAATAAAGATCCAGGCAAATATACCCTCCTGCAGGGCCACAGCACAGGCATATCTCAGCACGGAGAAATCAGTGGAGATGTGAGCGAAAGCTGCTTTCTTGAACTCGGAGTGTGGGGAAAACCATTAGGGTGAGCCCTGTGTAGGGCAGGGCTACAGCACCAAGCGCAGCGGCATGGCAGAAATACAATAATGACCATAGCGATACTGGGTTGTCTTCTTCACTCCACACCGTGCAGGCTCAGCTTCACCATGCAAAGGAACAACCAGACCCTGCAGCTCTGCTCTGCAAAGGCATGATCAGCCAAGAGACGCAGCACTGCAACCTTCCACCAGTGTGATCCTATCAGAATCAGCAGAGGGAGGAGAATCAGGCCAGGATCGTTTCAGTTAACCACAGTCTCCTGCATCAGTTCTATTCTCCTTTGCTTGCTGTTTATTACTCAGGGGCAAATCCAGCCCCCTTCCCTGTGGCTGTGCAGAGCTATTCTGAACTCACAGCACTGCATGGAGCCACCATCTATGCCAGCCCCCTGCTTGGCAAAATAGGGGACAGGATCCAGAGCAGAGAATCCGTCCCTGCACCTACCAGATGTGGGCCGAGATACCCAGCCTGTTTTGTAACCTCCTGTACCTGGGAGGGGATTCCTCCCTCTTTCTCCCCAGTGTCAGGACCAGCTGCTGGGGCTGCATTTGTCCCAGGTTAGTACTGGGAGTGGGGAGGGCAGTGCCCTCCAGAGGAAATTGTGAATAAACCCCTGCTAAACCATTCTTTACCGCAGGGCTCAGACAAGGCTCCCCGCGGTCCCGCCTGGCTCTCTCTCCTGTGAGCCGGGGATAATGATACCTGGCAGCCCAAACCCAGTTTTGTTGAAAGTTTCACAGATCAAAACTTCACCAGCAAGAAGAAAAAAATCTGGTTCTGCCTGATCCAAAGCAACTCCTGTAAGCGCAATGGGGAGTCACTCACGCTCTCTGCCTCTCTAAAGTAGAAGACCCACCTCAGGGGCAGGGTGAACTTCAACTAATGTAACTCACAGGCTGTGTCCTGCATTCCTCTCTAGTGCCTGGTGCAGACAGAAGATGATAGCATCCTACCACTGACCGTTAGCAGAGTTACCCCCTCGACTCATGGCCTGTGCTCTTGGGACTGCCAGTCCAGGGATCTCTCCCTGCTGGTGCCGCACAGTGGAAGCGGTTGTTACAGTAATTAACAGTAATTACAGTAATTAGGGGTAAATGAGATCCCGGGTGTACAGGGGCACTGAGCATCACAGAACTGGTACTGTTCCACAGAGCGGGTGTGCAAGGGTGGGCAGGGAGCGACACTGTGCTGACACTGAGACCGATTCTGGGGGTTGGACGGCGCCCATGGAGCCATGCCCCTGCGAGGGGCAGGGTACAGCACACCACGGGGTGAGGGGCAGTCGGAGCCCTGAGGCTACAGTAGTGGCCATGGAGCGACTCCCCCGCTGCTCTGCGGCCTGTCCGGGCATGCCACAGCTGGCGTGGCCTGGGGTGCAGCGCTTGCCCCTACATCACCGGAAATTGGTGTCAGCACCTCAGGCCGAGGCGCGTCGGAGAGGAAAGTTTTGCCCGCCCCGTTCAGCCTCATCCCCCCCACAGGTGCAGGAGCGCCAGGGCGGCGTGAGGAGTTGGCTGCGGCGGCAGAGAGCAAAGGTCATCCTCCATCTCGAAAGGTGGGGCTCTGGCCTGCAGGGCAGAGCACAGGAAGGGGCTGACTGCAGCTGACGTCCAGCTCTCCTTGGGTTTAAATAAAGATAATCTAGCTGTTAAATACAATCTCTCTGCCCTCCCCTGCCTTCCCTGCTGTTTCCCCTCCCTTTCCCTCTCACCTAGGGTAACTGCGCTGTGCGTGCCCCGGCTTTTACGCCATCACTGAAATGCTAAAATTGGCCAAATCCAGCAACATATATGGAAACGTTCAATTTAGCTGAACCAATGTCGGTGTTTTCAGTTACCCACCTCTGCTGCGGGCAGTTGGGCTCCTTACAAATGCTTTCCTATAGATAGCGCAACACGTCTCTGGATGAAACATAAAACTGGCAAACGGATGAGCCTTCTTCACAACTCTGACTTCATCTGCAGCTCTTAAAGGGAAAAGCTGCTCCTTGCAGACTGTTTTCGGGCAATCAAAAGGCTGACAATGGTTTATTTTGGAAGTATCTTGAAAAGGACAAGCTTTTACCATTCCCTACGTTGGCTTTACTGCAGTGTGCTGTGTGTAATGGTCCAGAGAAAATCAATTGGACACTGCACTTCAGAGATAAGGGTTAAGATTTTACTCCGAGTAACCTGGTGACCCCAATCAATCTCTGTCCCCCAAACCTTCTGAAGATTTGATTCTCCAGTCAGCAATTAAGTCCCAATGTCCAAGAACTGCAACAGATGTTCCAATCAAAACACCTTTATTAACTATTTATTTTCTGATGCATATCAAGGAACCATTAGCCAAGATATTTAAGAGGGAACAATAGGTTACTGCTTAACTAACAAATCATTCCATTGAGCCATAAAGGTATTTCTTTGAGGGACTCTTTTAAGTCGATAAAAACAGATAAGTTATGAAGGTTCCCAAACTTTCCTTCGGAGTGATTTATGCTCCTTTTTACAATGCTTACAGACGGCGTGCACCTGCCCCATGTAAAGAACAGTACCTGCAAACACCTCAGGAGATGTTAAACCACAACCCGAAGTGCAGCAGTGTGTGGAGAGAACAATAAGGCAGAGGCACAAACTGAGACAAAGGAACAAGCCCCCTCCTTGGCGGAAGCACGTTAGAGTCTCTTTGAGCAACTGGCATCACAATCACTCAAACCCCACTTGCATCTCGTCTTTGTGAAAGTACAGTTAAGTTATTTTTAGAAAATCTTGAAATTTGTTCTGGAAGGTTACAAAGAAGTAAAATGTCCCTGAACAAAACTTCATTCAGGGCCTGAACTTTTGGGGCTGGAGCCCACACCCAGTTAGAAAATGCATATTACTTACCAAGGGGCCTTCTTTATACAGCCATCCTCACCCACGGGACAAATTCCACCTGCACTTGAGGATATGCAGCATCCACTGAAGTCAATGAGAACCACCGGCACTGAATTTGGGTTGTTATCTGGTCCAAAATACACATGAAAGAATGAATAATTCTCCAATCGTACTTTTATAGCTAATCCATCAGATTCAAAATCGGTCTCCCATTCTGCAAATACCACACATCAGAGAAACTGTACGCAAGGAGTTACTCACATGCGTAAGTGTTTGTAGAACTGTGGCCTTAGCTATTTGCCAGATATGTCTGTTTTATTTACCTTTACACATTAGAAACAACAGAGAACCTATAAAGTATGCAACTACGGTATTATTTTAAATCAAAAACGACTGGCTGGAATGATCAAACCCCACATAGCCAGATTTGTCCACGGGACAAAGATTAGGGGGAATTTATCAAGACGCTCAATGTCCTAACTCTGCTGTCTGGGAGCCAGGGGGAGGATTATCACTGACTGCAATAGCAGCAGACTTAGACCAATGCTGTGCGCTTTGAAAACCTTACCCTTAGTGCACATTATTTACACATTTCTTTAAAAGACATCGATCCATGGGCTTTGGGCCCAAACCGACTGCCATGGAAGTCAATGTCAGAACTCCCATTGACTTCAATGGATTAAGGACTGGGCCATGCATATGCAGATATAAATGGCTGCATCCTTTTGAGCCATTTCAGTCTCCACTACGTGTGTTTCCCATCTCAGGCAAAAGACTTCACAGGTTTAAAAGCAACGTCAACATACCCCAAAACCCACAAGTTGGAAAAAGGCTGGTACTGCCCATGGGTTCTGGGCTGCGTAATTCATGGATGCTTAGGAAGTTCTTGAGTTCCTGGGACGACAAGGGCTGCAGAAGTAAAAGAAACAACTATTTATAATGACAAATC
Organism: Emydura macquarii macquarii; assembly: GCF_026122565.2. Lineage (NCBI taxonomy): Eukaryota > Metazoa > Chordata > Testudines > Chelidae > Emydura > Emydura macquarii. Next base: position 332,579 of record NW_027130866.1, on the reverse strand, counting down.
AGCGCCATCGCCAGGTGCATCTATAAAGCCAGCCATGTGGAACAGCAGCACAGGTCAGTGGAAGGGAACTCGAATGGGAGTCCATAGTCCTGCCTCTGCTATTGATCCTCTGGGTGATCTTGGGCAAAGAACTTCCATGTCTGTGCCTCACTTTCCCCTTCCAGCTGGTGTCTGTCTCATATACCTAGCCTGCAAGCTGCGTGGGGCAGGGACCGTCTCTTACTTAGACATAAGGGCCCTGATCTGATCTGGGGGCTCTAGGCACTCCTGTGATACAGACCCACGGTAATAGAATGCTTAGGCTAAAACCACGTTAAATGAGCACAAGTGGCGCTGACGATGGCAGCTTTGCAGTGCAGACGAGTGTTCTGGTTATCAGCCTGGCTCCCCATCACCAGTGGAGATGTTTGGTGCCTGTTAACCACCGACTGCTTTTTCAGTCATGGAGCTGGGAGGCATTTCCAACAGATTCTTAAGAACCCTTATAAAAAGGTTCGTTCCGCCAGGCACCAAAGCGGGCTGGTGACCCTGGGGACATTGCTTTGCGGTGTGGGCTTACCTATTTTGTCCCTCTCGAGGTAGGACTGAGGCTGGAATTCTGTGGACTTCTGCTGGGGGCGCAGTCCTGCCCTTAAGAAAAGTCAGCCTGGGTTTGGTCAGTAAGAGCAGCAGTGGGACCCGAAGGTGCTGGGAAAACGTTGTGCTCTGGCCATTTCATAGAATTCCAGGTGCCCCTGCGGACAGAGAAGAGAGCTCAAGAGGGATAATCATTCTGATAGCTCTTTTCATTCACTGAGCCTCAGAAAACCCGGTGAGGTGTGAGTCTAATGACTGACTCGGGGTGTGTGCTCGGGGAGGGAAGTGGAAGGCAGTGTGACAGTGAGATGCTGAGAGAGAGATTTGGTAAGTGACCGAACCTGGTAAAATAAAGCCTGGTTCGCCTTGTTTCAAGCTCACTGATGGGACCTTGCAGGAATGATTCCAAAGTCAGTGCTTTTGGCAATTGCGTCTCTTCTGGAAAAAGAGGCAGTAAGCCCATCAGTCCCTGACACAATCGGAGAGGATGTTACATGCACACCGGAGGGCTGAATAAGTTCGTCTTTAGAAAGTAGCTTTAGATTCCGGATGTTCCCAGGCCCAGAGGAAATATTATGATCAACCTGAATGTTCATTAGCCATGAGACAGGATCTCACAGACTTTAAGGTCAGGAGGGACCATTATGATCATCTAATTTGACCTCCTGCCCAACGCAGGCCACAGAACCTCTAACGCTGCTCGGTTCCTCCAGATCTACACCAGTATGAGTGACAGCAGAATTTGGCCCATGCAGTCCAGTACTCTAGGATGATGGTACCTTCTAAAAGCAAGACTGTAACAACTCAGCTGGCCATTCAGCTCATCAGAGGCAGAGGAGCTGCTGCGGCAGGATCAATGATGGATCCCTTCCTAAAAAATTAATGAGGAGCTGGTCTTTTAAAACAAAATATTTCAATTTGGTCTCATCTAGGACAAATAAAACTCCCAGTGACACTTTCCTCCCAGCTTAGCACATTCATTACGGAGCTAGCTCCCATTTGGACTTGATTAAAAGCTTATTCCAGTGTCTGAAATGTTCTTTATGGAAGAAAAGTCTTCCTGTCACAGGCACAGGCCAGCCTGGTTCTATTACCAAGTCTGTGGTTATTTCTGCTTGTGCCAGTCGCACACACAACCACTTGTCTCTGTTTTTGTTTACACTGCAGGGGTGGCTGGGGAAAATTGCCGCATGTCTGAAGTCTCAGGAATGTATCAGGCCTTACGTAGGGTGGGGGAAAATAAAAGCAGATCTGTGTGACATAAAATACAACCACCAGAATGAGATCTGCGCCCCCTGGCCTCCCTTTGAAGTCAATTGGAGATTTGCCATCTGCTTCACTTAGAGCAGAATTGGGCCCCTGGTAGATATAGGATTGAGGCACATGGGCCCAATGTATTCCTACTACAGTCCTGTTGCCTCAGTGGAGTCTCTGTGTGCAAGGGGCCAGTTTGGCTTCATGGACCGGTATCTTTAGAAACACATTTCCATACCATGCCCTCCCTCTTTGAAATAGCCTTTCCACCAGAGCAGAAAGGGCACCCCTATCACTGACATCCCCGCCTACCACCCAGCCCCCCAAAACATCTGTACTGAACAGGTCAACCAACCAAGCAACTAGGAAAAACAATACCAGAAGCAGAGTTTTACTCTGTAATGGGGGAAAAATCCAGAGAATCCGGAAAGTCCAATAGAGACTTAGCTTGTACTCTCAATGTTATGTGGAAGGCGCTCAGAAACCATGGTGATGGGTGGCAAGATAAAACCCTAAGACAGACATGTTCGGATAAGCCTTTATGGGGAAAGTTCACCCCTCCAGCAGAAAGCCTGAGCAACTGGGTGGGCTCTTTGTGGGGGCAGTAACATGGTTTTGGAAAGAGGCCGAGCTCCTCCCTGAACCAGCAGGCAGACCAAGGGCTGGAACTCCAGCTCTTGGGTAGAAGAGCAGCTGCTGTACACCTCTGACATTGACTTCCATGGCAATAGGTTTGGGCCCAAAGCCCATTGATAGATGTCTTTTAAAGAAATGTGTAAATAATGTGCATAAGGGTAGGAGTTTCAAAGCCACAGTAGCATATCACAGCAAAGTGACTGGCCAAATATTATTATTTTATCAACTACAATTGGTTAATAAGATAGTAAAAGGATCCTGATCGGCTAATAACGGAAATTGGGTAATAATTAACTCACACTGTGTGTTACTATCGTGTGTTGCAAAGAGCTGCAGGAGACACATTAAAGAGACGCTTGTGGCTCGTGAGCCTGAGACTTGGTCTACACTTACCCCGGCGATTTGGCGGCAGTTGACGGGAGTTACGCGAAGTATGCAGAGAACTTGCATAACTCCTGTCGACTGCTGTGCTTCTCTTCTGCGCGCCGTCTTCACTGCACTGTGCCGACGGGAACCGCATTCCCATCAATGCAGCACTGCGCCACTTGCAGGGGTGGTTTACCAGCGTCGACTTCTGGATTGACTAAGCGGGTCTTGACTGACCACTCAGTCGATCCAGATAAGTCGATCTGACGGCGGCGACTTTGCCACTGTCAGTGTAGATATAGCCTTGGTCGGTATCACTGATCTAGTCTGGCCTACTGCATGGCACAAGCCGAGACCCTCACCCAAAGGTCTCTCTCCAGAGCCGTCAGTCCAGCACCTTCCACAAGCAGCACATGCAGGCGAGTATTTGCAAAACGTTTGAAAGACCCTATTTATTTACGTGACATCCAGCGAAGTAAGAGCGCCGTGGCTGACTCTGTGCTGAGGAGCTGTCTCGTGGCTCAAACCTCATCATAACCCTCATGTGCAAACCTAGTGGAATAGGCCCAAGATCTTCACTAGAACCTCTGGGGACTTGACTGCCTGAAACAAAAGAAACCAACAAACCCAGCCCACTCTAGGTCTAGGCCTAACCTTCCAGGGCCTGATCCGATGCCCTAGGAAGTGAATGGGAGTCTTTCTACTGGCTTCAACAGGCATTGGTTTGGCACTAGTGTCCAGCGTGGTCAGCCGTGCACTGACGTCATCTCCGTCCCCGCTCACTGATTCTCCAGTTTGACAGCAGCCGAGCAAGAGGCCGGTCCAGCCAGGAACGGGTGCTGCTGCCGTGGGCAAAGCAAGAGCTAAAAACTGAGCTCAACCCCACGGAGCAACTCTGGAATGGAAAGGGGAATTCCACGGCTGAGTAGCGTTTTGTTGAGCATGGCCTGGGCCTGTTTCCCATTTCAGGATGTCAGTGCGCCAGACGTTGCCACCGCCAGCGTGCGGCTGTTAACGATTAGAGGAGACGCACAAGATGTAAGGCTTTGGTTGCACTACGAGGAAGCTGCAAAGTTTCCCGGACCAAGTGCTTCAGCTTTGATTGAATCCTGATGAGGCAGCGGCTCCTGGAGCACGGCAGGACGAGGGCTCTGGTGTTTTCCTCAGTGAAGCACCCACAGTCTGAGTGGCAGGTCTCCAGCATCTAGCCGTTAACGGTGCAGAGTAACGAAGCTCTGCAGTGCAGGCGTGCTGGGTCATGTGGGAGTTTGCTGGCCTGCGATAAGGGGCTGCAGGTTTCTGGCACTGCAGTCAACCACCTGCCTGTCCATTCCAAACAGGCACCGGGACAAAGTCCAGTTCGAAGGAACTTTTCATCTCTCACCATAAGGCAACTTGTCTGAGCAGGAGGACGTGGGATTGTGACTGCCCAGCGTGGTCTGCTAGAGGCTGAGCCCTTTGCTGTATGGATTGCATTCACCTCACACCACACAGGGCCCAAGCAATGGCCTCTGGAGGACTGCAGGGAGGTTTTGCAGGCAGGGACCAAGGCAGACTTAATCCTGTCCATAGCTACTATTGCAGAGCTGGATACAGGCCACAACTCCTATGTCCCTGCCCTGTGGGGGCCACTAATCATGGAGCCATCAGCCACGGCCTTCCTCCAGCCCAGTCCCAGCTACGTGCTGGCCTCTCTGCAGCGGCCATACCCATGCCCATGCAATGAGACCACCGGGGTCCTGTGGTATCGGGAGTCTCCCTCTCCACCCAGGTGCTGCAGTACACCGCTGTTGGACTAGTGTCCTGGGGCCCCTCTCAAAATTAGCTGGGTCTCTCATGAGTCTGTCACAGCAGTCAAGATATTTTTCCTCACATCCGTGATCCAGCCAGGTCAAGTTACCAGCTGCTAATGCAGGGCCAGATCTTGCAGTCCGCTCGCTGGCCCATTGGTGGTGCAGGGGAAGGCGGGAATACACCGTTTCCCTTTGCCCAATTCCATGCCAACACCTGGCTGCCCCCGTCCAGGAGCAACGTAGGAAGGGCCTTTTCTCTGAAGGTGTTTTCCATCACATTGAAAATTGCGTCCAATTGCATTGCAGGAAGCAGCAGGTAGCTGTGAAAGGAAGGGTCGCGCCTATCGTGCGGCCTTTCCCCAGGACTCTGACCCTTCACCTTTTTGTTAAGATTGTCACCAGCTAAATCAATCAGATTTATGGCAGGAAGCTTGGGCAAGATCATGATCCTTTCAGCCCTTTCTCCCCTCAAAACTTCTTTCGTAAGAACAAGCTCTTTGTTTATCCTGCACTTACAATGCCCTGCTTTGGGTTTTTGGGGGGTGGGGACATGGTCAAATGTGCCTGATAACCAAGCAGAAAGCCCCTTGGGTGCATGCTCTTCCAGCAGGTGTGAGGTGTTTACTGAGAACACAGCGCAGCGCAGTAAAGCAGGTTTCAAACCTCCCCTATGTCACTTAACGTATTTGCTTGTTGCATTCAATCAAAGACTTCACCAATCGTGAACAGTTGCTGAGGGTCATTTGAACAGCAAGAGGCAGTTTTCTCACGGTGAGAATAACTATGGAACTAAACCAACAGAACATTGAAAAACGAGATTCCAGAAGCATAGACAAACCCTCCCCATCAGCACACACGGCACAGTTGACACCCCTTTAACATCACCGCAGCATGCGGGGCCATTTAGGGTTCTTTTCCCTGCTCAATCAGCCTAAAATGTCATTGGCGCTCTCAGCAGTGTTTGGTTTTCTGAAGGAGTCTGTAAAATGGCAGCTTCTGAAGCAGCATGGTGCTAACTTGAAGCGATCTCTCAGCGGGAGAGAGCGGGGAGGCCATGCAGAGGTTACAGGTACTTTTCATCCAGCCAGGCAGGAGAGCTCCAACTTCCTGCTGCTAGAAATTTGTCCACAAATTTTTCTCATTGAAAAGAGTCATGGGGCCCATGAGACATTGGCTGATATGATAACTTGGATAAGGCCGGGGCAGATGACATGGAATCACAGAGCCAGCTCAATAGAATGTGTATTCCCAGGAATTCCCCTCTCTTTGGAAAAACAATGAGAGTTCTGTAGCACTTTAAAGACTAACAGATTTGATACAGACATGGGATCCCTCTCTTTGGGAGGCTACAGTGTGATTATACAGCAACTTTCCAGGCACAGGACAGTGTTTAGACACAAGGATTGTCCGATTCTTCAGTGTCTCTCACCACACACACACACACACACACACACACACACACACACACACACAAAATCAGAGAGGCTGTGGTCTTTTAAGGAACAATGATTAAACTATGAATGCAACCTCACTGCAGCTAATAGCTACAATATAAAACGATGGGAAATAATATTGAGGAACCTATCTTAAATAAGCACATTTGATTGCACTAAAGAGGGTAGTATCCATGAAATACCAAAGAGATTACTGCATTTGTTTTGAGCATATGCCAGAGAGAGAGATGAGAGAAGATTGATGGACCAGATTTGGAGGTATTGTTTGGGTTGGGTTTTTTGCTTTACATTTTTTTTATGCACAAAACTAAATGCAAAGCAATAAAGTGTAATGTCTGCACTGATATGGCAAGTGGAAAAAACTCAGCCAGCTACCCAAGGTCTCATTCAGCAAAGCACTTAAGCACGTGCTTAATGTTAAGCATGTATTTCAGTGCTTTGTAGAATCACAGCAAGGCCATCAACGTGAAAGGTATCAGTCTAACTCACACACAAAAAATAGATCAGGTCTCCTAAAGCCTTTGCATTTGTCATTTCACTGAAAGAAAACCCTTTCCAAGAGAGCTAGGCTTGTCAAGCCATCATATTTCTTTATGATATTTAGCAATGTAGATGAGTTTGTGCATTAATCTTTTGGCCATTACACTTGCATTTAATCCAAAGATTCCTTGTTTGCTGGTTTCATGGGAGTGGCTCTCGTAAGATGAAGACTCGGGATTCTGTAGAAAGCACTTGACCATTGTCGAATGCAGTTGGTTTTCTCACATATCTTGAACATTATGGCACAACCATATCATGTGTGTTTAGGTCTTTATCTTGTATGGGCCACTATGTGCCAGGCCCATCTCCATCTTCAGTGGCCCAAAGAATCAGAGAGGGGTCCAAGTTACAAGCTTTCCATCTGGATCTGAACTTCCCAGTAGTTCAACACATTTTGGATCCAGTGATCTGGTTTGGGCCCAGCTCTACAAAATCACCAGCCAAAATTTTCCAAAGTACCTAAGAATTTTGGCCGCCTCGATTCTCAGGTGCCCAGTTCGAGATAGCCTCAAAGGTCCAGATGATCAGAAAACACTGAGCCAGTAAATCTAACATTACAATCATCTAATGTAAGCATTAGGGTTGCTGGAAATATTTGCAATTCACTGAGCAAACCCGCAGCATTCAAGGTTTTCACATTCAATTGCTTTTTTGTACGTGCGGGCCAATATTTCAAAAAGCAAAAGCAAAACAATTAAGACCTGAAAAATTTCATAGATGTGAAGGTCAGGAGGGACCGTGAGGATCATCCCATGACCTCTGACATCACATGGGCCACAGAACCCCTCCCAGTAATTTCTGCATCAAGTCCATAACTTCTGTTTGAGCTAGAACACATCTTTTGGGTGTTCATAGTATTTTGTTCTAAAATAGGAACTTTTTTTTTGGGGGGGGGGGGGAGTGGGGAATGGGTGGATTTGATAAAAACCATGGTCCTGTTTTAAAGAGAAGACCAAAAATTTCAAATGCCAACATTTTATTCTGAAGATCAAGTTTTGTATTGAACCACGTGACATTTAGAAATCCCACCTGCAATTGGTGTGTTTGCATTTCAGGGACACAAAATAGCATGCAGCTAAACTAAAAATACTTGTAGAGAAAAAAACTTGAGGTTTTCGGGCCCACACTTCAGATCAATGTCATTCCAGTGTACATCAGCACCATCTCCTGTGATTGTTTCCTCCGATGAAACAGACAGGACCGAACATTCCAGTAAATGAAGGAAGAGCTTTGTGATTTTTTTTGGCCACTGTCATTATTTTCATTTCCCTCCCACTCCCCCTTACCCCCCCCCCCACAAGAAAAAATTATTGAAAAAATACCGCAGCAGATGTCTGGCTGTTTGATCTTGAGCCTGAATAGAAACGAAAAGGGATTCAAGTCTCTGATTATAGAAAAGAAGTAGAAGAAAGAAAAAAGTTCTAACAAGAAAGTCATGAAGGAGAAGGTTTGGGCTTTGATCTCTCCATTGAACTTACTTAGTCAGGGTTTTCTCTTCTCCGTGCAAAGCTGTGCTGTTGTGTCACTGTTCTGCAGGATCACAAGGGCAACATTTTACATCATCTGCTCAAAAGAAAGCAAGTCACTTTAGGCAAGATTTCCAGCCGTTGGTTATAAAAACCAAAGAAAACATGGATTTGATTTGTCTATGGCGAACCCAGTTTTCCCGTCATTGACGCTATTACAATTCCTAAATGGAAAGTCTATTTCAGCTCTTAAGTAGCCTTATTAACAGGCTAGGAACCTCGGCTGGCTTGTTCATTTTAATTCCTAATTTGCACATCCTCATGTTTGCCCTGCTGAAGGAAACCTAGCGCTTAGAAAGCAGCAGTTAGCAATCAGAGAGACAACATTAAAGAGCATTAGGTGACATTCCAATCCAACCTACTCCTAAGGCTCTCAGTCATGTTTTAACAGTACAAATAACCCTGGGAATTCTAAAGGCGCGTTTACTGTAAATTCCCGGCTAACATGGTTTCCATGTAGGTTAGAGAGACAGATTTAAGATATTTGCATTATCTCAGATTCCTCTTGCCTCTTTGTCTATATGGACGTGTCATTTAAATCACATGAACTCAGACAGCTCCCAGGATTACTGTTTGACTCCCAAGGGAATAACAACCTACTAGAGATGGACGGAAACAAGACCCTTTTACTCAAATCCCTCTGAACTTTGGTGTTTCAGATAAAATGGAACCTATACGCAAATCGCTCTTTGCAGGGTGTAGGCCGTGGTCTTGTCTGGTCTGGTCGTCACGGACCTTCCTCGGGCCCAGGCTCTGAGGAAGGCCACTGCACCTTCCAAAAAGGGGAACGATAGCGTCTCGGTACAAGTTTTAGTCCTGGCCCTCCGGCAGGGTGGACAGCCAAGTAGTCAGCCGCCTCGGGCCTGGAGGCAGGGCGAGGCAGGCCAGGGCAAGACCAATAAGCAACTAGTCTGTTGCCTCCGGCCTTCAGGCCCAGTGAGGCCGGTAGCAGACTATTGCCCCAGCCCTTAGGCAGGGTGGGCGAGCAAGCAGTTGATTGCCCCGCCCCTTAGGCAGGGCGAGGCGGGCAGTGGGTCTGCTGGCGGTAGCAGCAGGGGAGAGCGCGTTCTCCCGGGGTGACTAGGGAAGGCGGGAGGGGGACGCAGGCCCACTCATCTCCACTGCATCCCAGCCCAGGGCCCTAGCAGTGGCAACACGCCGCAACACGCCGACGGGGTCTTGCCCCTGACTCAGCCACTGGCTATGGCTGTCCCTGGGCCACTTCCTCCCCGTATCCCCAGGTACCTGTGTCCCCCATTTCCTCGGGGTTGCTGGGGTACTCGGCCCGCGGCAGGCTCACCAGTCCCTCCTTGTCAACCGGCGGCAAGGCGGGGAGCTCCTCTGCGGAGGGCAGCTCCTCCAGGTCAGGGCCGGCCTCCGAGGGTATCTCCCACCCTTGAGTCTCAGGGGGCTCGGTCCAATCACTGGGGCCCGGAGGCCCTATCCAGTCCGTGGGGCCCGGTAGGTTGGGCCCTTCCCGGCACCTCTGCTCCGGGAGGCGCTCGCTCGGGGCAACTGCCCAGCTGGGGTCAGGCCTACGTTGCAGCCGGCGGGACAGCATGTCTGCCTCCGGCGGCAGCCTGTCCCTCACTGAGCTGCGGGGCCTGCCTTTTATCCTTCCTGCCCCAGCGGAAGCCCTGCCCCTCTGTTGCCGGATTTGCCGGTCTGCCGGCCCTTTCACTGCCCGTCCTTGTTGTCGTGGCCCTTCCTCGGGCCCAGGCTCTGAGGAAGGCCACTGCGCCGTCCTACACAGGGGGTTGCAAAATAATCCAAACCCACCCCATTCTGCCCATTATACAGATGGGCCAGAACCAAAACCATCCATCCCTCAAGCTTTCTGAATAAACACACCCTCAAAAATAACTCCCCCGGTTTTGATTTTTCAAAATCAAACCAGGACCCACCCAGCCCAAGTCTGAAATGCAGGTGTAATTAGAAGAAACGCTTTGTGAAAATGGCAAGTTCTTACTGGTCCAGATTTCCAAACGAGCTCAGCGCACTGGTGCTGAACTAACGAAGACCTAGCAATGCATCACAAGAGAACAGAACAGAAGCTGCTGGATGCTAGGCACTTTTGAAAGTGTAGCCTTTGTGTAGGTACCTGCATGGGAGTCAAGCACTGCTGAGTACCTTGCCGCAGTGGTGGATGCCGCTACGTCATCTCTTACAGTCGGTTTTCAGACTACACATGCATTTTATTTGTAGAGTTTTTTTGAGAAAATGAATTGCGCACACGTGCCCACAGCAACACACAGCACGTCTGCCTGAGCATTCAGCAAGGTGCTGCAGAGGATTCCTGAATGATTCCCACAAGTCATGCAGCTAACTAACAGTCTATTCTGCTGTTTGCAAAATATCTGTTAGGATGGGACAGGGGCTGAAACTGTGCTCTCCTTTCTCCTTGCACACAGATATCTGGCCCTCTATATCTGATATAGGCAGAGAGGCGTATTAATTGTCATCATTACTGACGTGCAGCCACCTCTGGAGTGGAACACAGTAGCCCCTGCACAGCGCACAGCAGTTAGTGGTGGCAGTGAATTCCTTATCGATTGGACTCTGCAGAAGGAATTTAGGAAGAGTCAAAGAAGGACTGGAGGGTTACGTGGAAGCAAGCAAGAGTTACAATGGTTAATGTTAGATAACGAGTGTTTTGGATGAGAAATGAAACCTTCTGCTTCAGGTCTGAAACCAATCTCTAACGCGGAGGAGGTAGGATGAGACATCCGCGGGTTGCAGATTATACATCGGTCAGTTGTGGGCTCTCTTGGCCCTTCCTCTGAAGCAGCAGACAGAATCCTGGAGATACAGGCCGTGGCTCTGAGCCACTCTGCGGTTCCTATCTTCCTATGCAGGCAGGTAGAATGTAAATATCCCCGCCGATACTTGGCCAAGGCCATAGAGCTAATACTCTACCCATATGGGCTCTTCCATACATAGCCTCCAGCGCCGCCGCTCTCTCTCTGGGAGCAATGGAAGGACACCTCATGCTGCGCTCATTCACCCCCCTCGCTGGCAAACAGGCTAAATAAAGGACACCCCAACAGGCCATGAGCAGCCAGGCATGAAGCCCTGGTGTACCCAGTTCACGCGGAGGGTGCAAGTCCTGCAATCCCTCTGCACATGGAGCTCCCGCTGGCTGCGAGTCAGGCCCTGCCGGTGTAAGATTTATGCCCAGCCCCTGGGGATTTTCACAGCTGGAGGACACGGACTCTGCCTGTTTGCCTGAAGAACGCACTTCTGAAGGCTCTTCCTTGCTCGCGTTTGATGAGCCCACATGCCACAGGGGTGATGCTGCAGCCCACATCCAAACATAAATGGTGCGGCGGAAAATGTTTCCGAAAAAGGCAGCTGTTTAAACTGACCTCACCTGAGGAACAATCCCTGCTTGTGCTCCTGACTCGCCCCTCCTTGTGCACTGCGAAGATGTGAGGGCGTAGCTCCCGGGGCAGAAAGCTCTGATCCTCCCAGCTCAGAAAGTCTTGTTAGCCCGGCGAGGCTGAGCTGGCAACAGACTGACAATGGGATCATCTGCAGGAAAGTAACGCCCATTCCTAATTCCCCTTTCTTCCACAATGTGGAAAACAAGCAGAAATGAGGTCAGACCCTCGCTGGGGGGCACCTACTGCTGGGCACTTGAGTGGGGCTCATGGCTCAGGGGGGCCAGAGATGTTAGTTCCCCCATTGGCACGTGTATCTGGTAAAAGACACACTCTGCAGGGAGTGACTGCACAGCCACCGCTTCTCTCCTCCAGCTGTAAATCTCTTCGCTGTGTTGCAGCCAGGAACGCCCTGGCTCCGGTAAAGGAGAATGGATGTGATTTCACGTTTATGAGAGGGGATGTTTGGATCTGAATTAGCTTTGGGCTAGGCTTCAGACTGTGGGTTGGAGGCTGAACCAGTGGTCGGGTTTGGAGGGGCTGCCATCTTGCAAGCTGCTCTGGTGAGAGAACTGCCATCTATCGCCTTACCAGAACAGGCACCCTCTGATCTGGACCCAAAAGCACAGGGTATGGATGCAGGAATGCGAAGCTGAGCCGACTGGAAGTTCCTGGTGGGTGGGTTTGGATCTGAGGGCCCGGGGCAGGTACATCTCCATTTACAGAGCGCCATGAGTGTGCATGTTGCTGTACAACAGCAGGGCTGCATGGGATGTGGTTTCCAGCCCTAGGACTCCTTTCTAGTAAATGAACTGCCCACAAAGAGCTCCATTCAGGTCCACAGCTGTGAGCAGCAATTAACGTCACTGCGGAGCAGCTTGTGGAGCGGCTGGTTATTCCTGACGCTGAGAATTCCACACACAACATGCACTGGCCAAGAGCGGCCACGTCAACAGCGTCTCTGCAGGTCACTTCTACAATGAAGGTGACAGCCTGCGGGTCAGAGACCAATCAGCCATCCCTTGTGCCGTTTGCCTACTGCTTTGCACAGTCTGCGGCCAACATTTTCAAAGATGGGTGCCCAAAATTCAGCTCCTAAATCCAATGTTTGACACCTAAAAAAAAAAGCGACCTGATTTTGAGAAGAGCTGAGCACCCACAAAACGGTGGAAATCAATGAAAACGGCAGGTGCTGCACCCACAAAGGGAGACACGCGAGGCTGTGCCTCTCAGGCCTTGTGTTGACGAAGAAAAAAAAGGTGTGTTTTCACCAGGTACTAGTTACCATCATAGCCCAGTAAAATCGTAGCGCGGACAAGGTGGTTGCAGGTTTAACACAGTTTCGCAGGTTGAAGTGGTTTACCTTGATCCCCTACACCTGCCTTGTCCACACTCTGATTTCACCATGTGGAGGTGAGGACACGCTGAGGACCTTTCCTACTTTAGGGGCACAGACCTCACAGCCCAGGGCTAAGGTATTGCGTGGCCCCTGCCACAAGTTAGACAGCCCTGGGCCTGTCTGTGTGACACTAGACCGCCGGGGCTCCCCTAGGGGCCTCAGTGCTGCCTGGAACCGTCGCAACACTGTGTGTTGTGGCCTCGTCCCTGACACATCCTTCCAAGCCCAACCCAACCCTTCCAAGCCTGCACTGGGGAAATGCTCCCTCTACACACACTGCTCCAGCCCTTGTGCCAAAACATGGGTGAGGATCTTGCCTCAGTGCCTACATATGGATTTGGGAGCCTAATTTGGACTCCTAGGGCTTGAAAAGTCTGTCCTGTCTGCAGGGAAAGGACAATAGAATCACCACAGGGAGAGAGGGCTTCCAAAACCCTGCTTTTGACTCAAACACCAGGGGCCTCCGTAATTAAATGTAGAATTGCAACTAGCCAATTGCAGCTGCAACTGAGGTGGTTAGCTGTCAAGGTCAGTAGCACCTGGGAATTTGTGGAGAAAGCCTATTCCAAAACCGGGGATGAAACAGGAATGCAAATTCTGCATGGACACAGCTAAGACTTTATCTTTCTAAACCTCTTTTTTAGAAAAGATCATTTCTAGTGAAGGGTAAAAGCAAGGTTGAGATGTTCAGTTTGGATGATTATAAAATAAAATAAAATAAAATAAAATAAATAATAAGGCACCTTCCATCTGAAGATCACAAAGCTCTTTAAAATAACCAGTGACTGAAACCTCACAGCACCTGGCAAAATAAGTAAGCACTGTTATAGCCATTCACATGTAGGTAAACTGAGGCACCAAGTCACTTGCCAAAACTACACAGCAGATCTGTAGCAGTCAGGTTTCCTGACTCCTGGGCCTGAGTTCAACCACTATCTGATACTTCTTCTTAAACATGTTTGGATGCTTATCCAAACCTCTTGGGCTTGCAGTGATTAGGTGGAAATGTCTCGTACAACCTCTCTGACAGGATTTTGGCTGTTCAGCGTCTGCCTCTAGCCAGGCGTAAGCAGCACGAAGACAAGCAAAACAAGGACGGTTCAGAGCATTCCAGACCCTCGAGCAGGTTCTGTGTGAGCAGGCTTAGAAATGGACAAAGCTCTGAGGAAGTGTCAACCTGGTGGCTCTTCCCTAAGTTTCTCGGGGCTTGTCTGCATGGCATGTTATTCCTGAACAGCTGTTCCTGTTTAAATCCTTGTGTGCATGCTCATCTTCTGGAATAAGAGTACCTTATTCCAAATGAGCTTAATCTGTGGTTAGATTATGTTAATTTGGGGTAAGGCATTCTTATTCCAAAATATGATTAACTCCATGTGTGGACAATCAGAAATGGCTATTCTGCTTTACATGGACAACCTGCCTTACTCTGGAGTAATTTCGCATGCAGACAAGCCCAGAGTGTATGTCCACACAGCAGGAACAGCGCTGAAATGAGGGTGCTGTTTACATTCACTGCTATGCACTAAACAGAAGTGGGTGAAAAAAATTTGTCAGAATTTTTCCTTGAACTTGATGAAAAATGGCCTTTTGTAGAAACGAAAGATTTTCTTCACATTTGAAATCTCCTAGTATTAGAACAACAACAAACAACAACAAAATACATTTCTTTTCATTTTTCCAAAGGTAAAATTTTTCAGTTTTTGAAAACTAAAACATTTGTTTTTGTGTTTTTAAAGAAAAAACAAAACAAAACAAAACAAAAACCCCAGGATATTTCTTGGAAAAAAGAGAGCAAACTTTTTTTTCTTCTTCACATAAAAATGATTTTCCAACTGACTCTAGTGTTAAATAACTCTGTGCTAATCCACTGAGAACATTAGACCTCCAGGGCCCCATGTTGTTTTCCAAGACCTTCCCCAGACCCGAAGAAGAAAAAGCTTGTACCTTCCACCAGTGTAAGTTGGTCAATAAAATATATTACCTCACCCACCTCGTCTCTCATTTCCAGTGAAGTCAGTCAGTCTATCTTTCTAGGCAATGAGCTGGTTCTCAGCCCTCTGGCATCTTAGCTCCTGTGGGAGTTTTCCCACTGACTTCAAGGGGGGGCAGGAGATCAGCTTGCAGCTGTTCCCAACTCCTGTGTTTGCTCTGAGCTACCGTGCCCCCTGTTTCTAGCTCATCTTAAAAAGTAATAAATAGCGGCAGCAGCACTGAAGGCGCCAGTCAGCGGGTCTGCAGGGGCTTGCACCATAAAATACAAAGGGGGTGATTCTGCCCTAGGGTTACCATCTTTGAAATGCAAAAAACCCAGCAACTCCCCCAGACACAAGACAAGCCCACCGCAGCCCCAACCCCAGCCACAAGGCAACTCTGCAGCAGCCCCCTTCAACAGCCAGAGAGTATCCAGAGAGGTAACACCTCTAGGTAAGATTGATAGCATCCCACGTCTCCTCACGCTGGTGTGACTCACACCCCTCTCTCACACTCGGGTGTGGTGTGCTTGCGAGCAGGTGAATGGACAGCTGCTGTATTTTCAATGGTTTTGATCTGTTCTCGCTTAAACTGTGCACGTGGGGACTCGGGAACAAACCCCATTGCCAGCTCTGCCCGCACATCGACTCTAGTGACACCATCATAGGTCTAACAACATCAGCCATGCCATCAGGAGCTCAGTCACCTGCACGTCTACTAATGTAATATATGCCATCCTGTGCCAGCAATGCCCTTCTGCCATGTGCATTGACCAAACGGGCCTGTCACTGCGCAAAAGAATAAATGGACACAAATCAGACATAAAAAATGGTAACATCCATAAACCAGTCGGCGAGCACTTCAACCTCCCAGGAAACTCTGTCTCTGACCTGAAAGTTGCCATACTTCTACAAAACACTTCAAAAACAGACTTCAGTGAGGGACTGCAGAGCTGGAACTGATCTGCAGACTTGACACAATCAGACTGGGTCTGAATAGAGACTTGGAATGGTTCTGTCATTACAGGAAGTAATTGTCACTGTTCACACGTTCTCACCTCCTAATCAAGGGTTGTGAATAGGCCTGAACTACTCTAACTGAACTGACTGTGTTAGCTCTCGCCCTCCCCATTGCTGTTTCCTACCCTGGGATGTATATATATACCTCCTATCTGTGATTTCCATTTCATGCAGCTGACCAAGTGGGTTGCAGCCCATGAAGCTTATGCCCACAGAAATTTGTTAGTCTTTAAGATGCTACAGGACTCTCGAAGTTTACAGAAAATTCTCTGAACCTAGCCTCTCGGGTCTAAAAACTGGGCTGCAAATCTCATGAGAACAATCTCCTTAAGGGGATTTCCCATCATTCCTGCTTCCAGCTGGGCCAGGGATACCATGGCAACAGTCTGTTATGACCACATCACCACTGGCCCCCGGCCTGGCCGTTTCAGGAGAGCAGCCAAGGAGTGAGTGGGCCAATGCGTATCTGCTCTCCTCTCTTTCCCTGAGAGGCGGATGCTCTAGAAGGGGTCACAGCACATGGGCAGGGCCGTGCCTGGTTCATGGTGAGAGGATCTGGGTCTGCCAGGCTGGCTCCTGCACTTTGGAAATGGAGAGTGAAAAACACCTAATTTTCCAATGGGCACGCCTCAGTTCAGGGCAACCTCTGACTCCACTGCAGAGCAGGACACAGACCCTTCTCAGTATAAGCTCCCTGACTGGCAGACAATCATCTCAATGACTCATACCTTGTCATTTCCTTGTGTTGGTTTGCCAGGATGGTTGCTTGAAGCCACAACACATGGAAACCCTGGCGGAGCACACGCGGTGTCATTTCTCCTGGGATCAGCCCCGCTTTCATGTGGGTAATCTGTGTGCTGCTTACATGCATCCTGAAACAATGCCCTGTAATTACCTGCAAGAACAACTGGCCATAAATCTGGGCAGCTGCACATGTGAGACTTTCATAGCATCAGTTGCTTTAAAAATCAAAGCATATGTTTTTGCTCTTCTCAGTGACAATGTGTTTCTCATTCTGGATTTTCCTTTCAGAGGAATAACAATAAAATTCTTCACTTCTATAGTCCCTTCTAGCTAAGGTTTTCAAAGCATTTTACAAACATGGATGCATGTAGTCTCACAGCATCTCTATGAAACACCTGTGCAATTCATTATCCCCATTTTACAGGTGGAGAAACTACAACACAGAGAAATCGAGTGATTTGACCAAAGCCACACAGACAGTTTGTGGCCGAACCAGGGAGAGAATGCAGCTCTCCTGCCTCCCAGCCCTGTGCCTTCACCACAAGCCCCTCTCAGATTCTAAACCCTAGCATCTTTGCTGTGTGAAATGTTGGTTCCAAAACCCCCAGACTCCCTGCGTTGCAGGGATAGTTACAAACTTAAAACTCAGCCTCACGATCATGGACCTTTTGAGCAAACTCAGGCGGAGCTCTGAACGAAGGAAGAAAGACATCTTTTTCTTTACAACTCCATGGAGAAAAACGGAAATTTAAAGAGATTGCAAACAAAGCCCAATCCAGTCTAACCTGGGACCCCCCACGAAATGGCATTGTGCTACTGCCCGATAAATAGAGGATCTGATCTCGTAAAGACTCCATGTGCTGGGCTGCATTTAACTCAGGATCACCTAGACAAGTGTGCTCACAAAGTGAAACTGTTATGTAGGCACAAAGGAGGGGTTTTGTTGTTGTTGTTATATACATATACAAAGAATAGTGAAAAGTAAACCACATACCCTACATTCTTCCATTTTGAATAATCAAAGGTGTGAATCGTTACAAGAATGATTTTTTTTAATCAGATGGCTGTTATCTTGTCAATGTGCCCATTAGGAAGAGGGATTATTGGTAAACAGCAAATTGATTCCAAGACACTGGTATAATGCTCTATGAAATTAAATGTGTTCGCCTTTAAAGTGCTCCAGAACTCTGGCTGTTTTTGCTGTATACAGACTAACATGGCGACCTCTCTGGAACCGCTCTATGAGTGTTGCAGTTTTCTTGTTCTCAGCCTGGCTGACGTAGCTCACTCACTCTAAATTGGGATTTTCTAAGGGATGAGGACAGGAAGTGTCCAACTCCTACGATCTTGGGTGATGCTGTGATTGGGTCTACAAAGGTGCCCTAATTGTAAGATCAACTGGTGAACAGTTGGAGAGGTTCATGGATTGTCACAATGAGCTGTTATACAAAACTGTTCGAGAAAAGATGCGAGGAGGAGGCACAAAGACAGAATTAAGTTAATCAGAACAGGTCTACCCATACCTCTCCAGGACTGTGTTAAGATTATAACTGGTAAACAAGAGGAAAAGACAACTGGAAATCAAGGAACCAAAATTAGTGTGTTGGATATTAGGCCTAATTGGTAGACAAAATAATGAGAAGAAGGATAATTCCACCCATTGCCTGTTTGAGGCCTTTAAAGAGAGACTTTGGGGGAGAACCCAAGAATTTTTACCCTCACTGCAGCTGCAGTGGAAGAATTGTTGCCATGACACCAGACCTTGGTGTGGACACGTTTGACCATCGTAGCTGCATCAGTGAGGATCCACCTGAGAGCTGTGGGACCTACTCTGCTTTTCTCCTCCCTCGGGTGCTCCTTTCTGCTCCTGATATTCCACCTGTCCTAGCTCTCTCCCAGCTTGTCACCTGATCCTGAAATCCATGACAACAGCATGGTGAGCTGAGACGGCCCAGCCTGAGAAGGACCAGTGTAGGAGCGGGACCTGACCAGCACAACCAGATGATGTCCCAAACCCAGGAGGTGGGCCGGGATCCAAAGAAACAGCTGTAACTGCCAGTCTGCTAGCCCAAAGCATCTGTTCATGACTGACCAGCCCCCACGCATCCTGAGAACATCAGCAAAAGATGCATTTCCCCCATCTTTGCAATCCTATCACTTCTCTCCGATCCGTGTCTGTCTGTGTTGTCTAAGGCAGGAAAGTGCCGGTCATTCTCAGCTCAGAATTGAACAGTAGAACTAATCCTTTCTCCCTCACCAAGGCGGACTGGTTGACTGAAGAATATTTAACCAATATTCATGGTCTCCAAAAAGGACCTTGACAGGTTTTCATTGTTTGCTTTACATATAAAAATCAATTTCAGTTTCAATGTGCTTTACCTCATTTTGGCTCTTTTCCTTTTGTGTGTGTCAACCAATAACTTTCTAACCTTTGGTCTGAGTTTTACAGTGTGTTTGCCACGGCACTAAGTGAACTGAGATCTCTGTATATCAAGCCCCACACACGAAGTGACTGCTGCCCCCAGAGAATGTGATTCGATTGCAATTTTTGGTTTGACAATGAAGCTGAAAAGAAAGGGGTACAAAACCCACTCCTTCTAAAAGTACTTAGGAACTCATGTACTGCCACATCAGAACACGCCAGCTGCCCGTCTAGCCACATAGCTTGCCTCTGACAGCGGCACACGCTATTCGCTTACAAACACAATCAGAGGTTTCTGGGTATTAAGAAGGGAGCAGAGATTTCTTCCTTACCCCAGCTGGCTACCTTTTAGAGAAGGGAAAGGGACAGATGGATCGATAGATATAAAAAACACTGAACAGCGTGCGTGTGAGTGAGAGTGTGTGGGTTTTAAAGACAAGCAGATGCCATTCTGGATAGAGCAAGACTAAGGCCTCGGTCCTGCAATCTGAGCCATGTGAGGTCCGGGTGAACCCAGGACCCACTGAAGTCAGTGGGGTTCTGCACAGATGACAGGGTCTGAGTGGGTCAGGTGGCACGACTGGGACTGCTGCCGCTGCTACCAGGAAGAATCAGCAATTTCCAGTGCCAAGATCTTACTGCAAAATGTCTAAAGGAAAAGTCTCCTGGAGTTTGTTATTAAACGTGTTCCTTTCTCTTGCAGTGACTGATTACACAGGTTCTCGCTCCCACCCAAACAGATTTTTCCCTTGGATTTACTGTACCATATCTAAGACTTCGAGCCACATTTTAAATGGAACACTTGTTCTGAGCATGTATAAGGAAAAAACCTGTTTTTCTAGCTGTGGAAACCACAGCAAAGCTCTAACAGCTGTCCCCTGTACCTGGCCGTGCTTCTTCCAACGCAGAGCAGGAAAAGGCTTTGCAAGAAAAGTGAGACTTGCTGATCTGGGCATATTGAGGCCAGGTTCTAACTGAAATTGAAGAAGGAATTTTCCACTTTTCTTTCCTCTATTGAGTGTCCTTGAAATCATTATAGAATCCGAGAGGGTAAGATTGGAAAAGGTCACACACCATAAACTCAAACTAGCTTGCCCCCCAAAACAATGACGGAGGTTTGCAAAAACTTGATCTCCAAGGCTTTTGTCCCTCCATAATATCGAACCAAAGCGTCTGGTGCCAGAGTCAATCTGGTTTAGGTGGAGGAGCATGACAAGCCAGGACATGGTTCTCATTCTGAGAAGTTTAAGCAGCAGACTGAGGTGCCGACTGGGGGCTTGGGCCACCTCTGTCACCATCTTATAAGATGCTAATCTCTCCCATAAACCAACCCCCTGCCACCTGTGCAAAACATCTACATGCCAAAGGGTCTTTATCTGTTTGAACAAGGCCATTGGAGAACAGTTTATTAACTGCATTATCGGCCATTTTTCCTTTCTCTTGGTTGCATGAGTAATTTCCACCCCCATGGACTGAAAAGATTTGTCCTTCTGATAGGTGCGAAGTGGGCCATTTTTTGTTTTCTCTGTTATTTGTGCTTTCCGTTTACCCTTAGGAGTATATCACTTTTAATGGCCTTTCTTTTCTTTCCCCCATGCAATGGCAGCTGAGACGTCACAGCTGTACATCTACCCCCATTAGAGTCCAAGATTGGACACAGTCATCACAAGATAATAATGCTCACGAGCATCACCACTGATGTGACCAGCTCTAACAATTGTCTTGTCCTCTTCCAAGATGATTGTGCATATAGCAAACACCTTTCTGACATAAAGTGTCAGCGTGGTATACTGGAACGAACAGTGGACTGGGACTCAGTAGACCTGGGTTTATTCTTGGATCTGCTACTGGCCTACTGGGGGACATTGGGCAAGTCACGTCCCTGCTCTGTGCCTCAGTTTCCCCATCTGTAAAATGGGAATAATGACACTGACCTGCTTTGAGACCTACCGGTGAAAAGTACTGTAGATGAGCTGGGTATCATTATTACTTCTCAATAGAAAACTCTACAAGCTACTTCCTCATCCACCCAGAAACAAACATCTAATCACCTAAGGGCACAAATGCTTTTTCGGCCAACATTTGTGTGCACTAAACTTAGCTGGCATGAACGCTTGTAAAATGTGAACACCGAGGGTGTGAAAACAGTCACAGCAATGTTCTAGTCAGGAAACAGGCTCAAGCGTGGAATGAAGCAACACATAGGCTTGGCCTTCGGCACAGGCGAACTGCCCCCTGAGTGACCCATTTTCCTCGCTCTTCGCCCAGCCCTAATCATGAGCCATCCCTAGTTCTCACACTTGGCCATCACGGCCAGACTCCTGATCCAGCTATTAGAGACACTGCCTCATAGCCAGTGGGTGATTAGCAACACGTCTCCCACAGGCACCTCAGGCATTGCCAGTTAGGGAAATGAATAACCCCTGGCAAGACCCGCCATGGCGCTAAGCGCAGTGAGGAAACAGGTAGGATGCTGGCAGACCAAATGCCGGCTCGAATACTGGCAAATACGCCGCTGGAACCAGTCTGCTCAGCTGACTGTTCTTATGGTTACAATGGATATTAGAATGATAAGAACATGTTTAGACTTTATGGCCAGCTTGTGAGCTGCAGCCTGCATTAATCTCCCCTACAAGAGCTGTACCCCATATTGCAAGGTGATACTTGAGTGGCTGTATTGTGAGTCTCTGTAGCAGTGTAAGGCACCAGACAGGGGAGAGACATTAACTAGTGCGAAATGCTGGTCTGCAAGAGAAGGAGTTCTGTCCTGCCCAGCAAGGAAGGCCCAGCGACACCAGACGGACTAGAGGGGAACATTAAAGAAGACAACAGACTTTGCTGTTTACTGTCTTCCTGCCCCAACCAGGATGAGTCTTACCAGTGGATTCCTCCCATCAGCTGAGTTCGCAGCTGAGAAAACAAGAGGGGGAGGGAGGAGGAAAAAACCTCTAACAAGGAGGAACTATATGTCACCGCTGCTTGGACTCTGGGGGCACAGTTTCTAGGCATAAGCAGGGATCCCCAGCTGCTTAGCCTGGGTTAGCCCGAAAAGGACAGCTAGAACTTACTTAGGATAGAAGCTTCTCATACCTTTTGAAACGTAAGATTGTAACTCTTTCGTTTGTCTGTGTTTACCTGCTTTAAGCTTGTAAATAGCTCTGGGTTCCTTTTCCCATTTAATACATCTTTAAATAGTTTATTATAGGATTGGCTACAAGCGGAGTCTGATGTGAGAGCTCAGGTGCAACAGAGAGTTTCTGAACAATAGCTTAGAGTGAACTTGCGCCTTCAAAAGCTGACTCCAGATTCCCTGCATGAGGACAGAGTTTTGTACTGCAGTGATGTTCATTAAATAGCCAGCATATGGGCATATCCCCAAGGGAGAAAAATGATTTGCACAAAGCTGCTCAGTAGAATTCCAAGCCCTTGTCTTTACAAGTGTCCTCACAGCAATTATCAGCTTGTTCTGCCCTGCACATTGGTCTTTCATTTTCCCTAAATACTAGAATAAGATCGCACCAGAAATGTGCAGTTTGTCCTTGCAGCCATGCAATAAAGACACTGTCTGAGCTTCTCCATGAAGTGCTCTGGTGCTCTGTGTGGAATATTATGGAGGCTGATGCATCACAGAACGGCACTTAGCCCCTGATCCAATTGCAGATTTATTCTCTCAATCTGATCTGATCTGTCTATGTGTCTAGGAAGTGCCTACTAACCATGGTAACTATACTCCAACTAGCTAGAAATTTCTGAGGCCTTTTTGATTCCAACTGGCTAATAAGTGAGACCCATATTACATATTCCTGCCATGAATATAAATTGATGCTTTGTGCAAGCATCTAGTGGAAATAATACAAAATCATCAGCGTGCATTTTCAAGTGGATATCACTGCCACATCTTCATTTACCAACACTCAGCATATTGTGATACAAGATAGTTGGAATTTTTCCCTACACATAAAACGTGATTCAGCTGCCATACCTCAGACACAGCAGTGCAGTAACTGATGGTGAATGTTGACTTTGCATTGGTCACCACTATTCTTGCTTTCACCTTAGATTGCATAATCATAGGAGTTCAGTCAGACGTGATTGTAGGAAATGGAGCCTCATCCTGAAAGCCCTTAGTAAGTGGGGGGATCCCACTGATGGACAGAAATCAATGGGATGATACGGAGAGTAAATACTGTGCCCAGAAGCAAGTATTTCAAAACGGAGCATTTTAAAAGGTCATACATGAGACAGAGCGATAACGGCCAGCCTCTCCATTTTCCTGCCCTTTTAGCTTTGGACAGCAATAAGAAGCCATGATGGCATTTGAAAAATATACAATCCTATCTCTTTGCTTTGTTGCCCCTTCATCTCTGTAACTAACCCCCCTGAAACGGTATTATTTTTGCAGTGTTGTTGTAGCTGTGTGGACCCCAGGATACCAGAGACAAAAGCTATTCCCTTTCTCTCACTTGTTGCTTCCAGGGGTATTATTCTCCAATCACATTGAAGTTAATATTAAATTCAGCCCTGTGCAGAAAAGACCAGCACAAAGCACAATTTAAGCCACACGAGGTCTATGTACCACGTAAGTCCTGCTTCAGCCCTCTGGATAACAGCTCTCTGGCTTCTGGGGCACTCCCCACATAGACCATAAAACTCCTCTCCTCTGGGGAAGAATCCACCCCTCTCTGGCACTGTTTCTCTGGCAGGGGTGTAAATTATCCCTCTCTGGGCCTACCCTGGTAAATCAAACCCAATACATGTTTACAAATAGCTTTTTGGAAGTTAACGATAACCCATTTATAGCATGCAAGACTTTCCGTGCTCTTATTAGCACACTAGGTATTAGCAACACACAGGTGCTTCCTTATAAGGCATCACTCAACACTTTAACATGCAGATGACGCATACGGTCTTCTCCACAAGCTCGCTAGTGAGGCAGCAGCGTGGATTTTGTTTGTGATGGCTAATGGTGTGTTTAATAAAGGTGGAAGGATTGCCGAGGAGGGAGAAGTGAGGCAAAGGGCTCGCCAGGAAATGAAATTTGCTAAGTAAATATGCACCCAGCCCTCCCGCAATGCAAAGGCTGCCAAATCTGAGCTACCTCCATTGCTAACGAGGTGGTCACATTGTGCAAAGGGAGACTATCTGCTAGCTAGGAGAGTTCCAAACCCCTGCCGAGGAAACAGGCCTTGCTCTGCACACAGCTGTGGCAGGATGTTCTTAGACGCCCGACGTGACCTGAGCCAACACCACTCAGTTCCCTTAGCACCTTGAAAGATGTCTCCTGATGCAAACTGACTGTGTGCCCAGCCTTGGCTGGGCGCACAGGATGGCGAAGGGGAAATGGACCCTTGCCCATTGTGCACTTCCTCGCAGGGCCCAGCCACAGTTCTAGCCCTTGAACTCCACCGAGGGCGCGGGCTGCTTGCGGTTAGGTGCACCAGTGACCCAGTGAGCAACGGGGTCATGGAACTGGCTGGCTGCGCGGGGGGATTTTTCATCTGCAATTCTGATGAAAAACTTTGAATGGTACGAAAAACGTCCCAGTGTACAAAAAGGCATTTCTCATAAAAACTCTGTGCAGATGAGATGTTTTCGACCAATCCTAGTTCTTGGCATCTTGATGTGGAAACACACTGATGGCCAGGGTAGGAAAGTGCAGTGTGCACGGTTAGAGAGAGAGAATGGGCACTGCTAATAGGCAGACGCACATTTTGGAAGCGGGGAGGAGGCAGTGACGCAGAAAGGGAATGAGTCGGGTTTGTCTGAAACTGTGCCTGGGGAGGCAGAAGTCATCCCTGTGCAGACGGCCCACATCAGGCCTACATACCACGTCAGTCGCATATAAGCCCTCCAAATAGGACTTCAGAAGGTCTGACGTGTGAACGTGGCCTGTATGGGCCTCCTGCACACGGCCGGACTTTGTGCTTCCACATTACAAAGAAAAAAATCTCAGGCTTGATCATTTTCATTATCTGTCCTGCTCTTCCCGCCAAACGCCATCCATTGTGTGTATTTAATGGCTTCAAAGATCCTTGCGCTAACAGGCTAAATCTTAACTAGTGAGCAAGATAATCATCATTCCCTGCACTCAAGTCAATATTGACAGAGCCCCTGTGGCTGCAGGCCGGCTGGCATGTGAAAGGAAAGGTTATTATCCAGGAACTGCTTGGGGTGGATATGAGAAGAGATTAAACAACAGGAGCCCCAGGGCATGTTACACTTCAACTGGCAAAAGCAAAAAAAGTTTTCTTCCTATTTCCCAGTTGGTTGAGCTACAGGCAGCTTTGCAGTCGTCAGCAAAGAAACTCCTACGTGTCAATGGCTTTAGATGCTCTTTATACATTGCTGTTTGTAACAGTCAGGTGCAAATGGCAAGCTCTGTCCATTAATTACCCTCACGTGACGAAGAAACGGTCCGGAGTCGCAGTCCTGGGATTCTGTCTGGATCCAGCTCTGGGGTGTTCAGATATAAATTATTAGTTTGGCTCATTATTTAAAAGGACTGGCTGGGGAGTTGGGGTTTGGGTCCGGATTAGGACCAGATCATCCCCAAAGCCAATGGGGGATTTAGACCTGGGTTTTAAGAACATAAGAACAGCGACACTGGGTCAGACCAACGGTCCATCTAGCCCAGTATTCTTTCTGTCTTCCAACAGTGGCCAGTGCCAGGTGCTTCAAAGGGAATGAACAGAACAGGGCAATCAGTAAGTGATCCATCCCGTCGGCCATGCCCAGCCTCTGGCAAACAGCCATCCCTGCCTATCCTGGCTAATAGCCATTGGTGGACCTGTCCTCCATGAACTTATCTTTTGAACCCCATTACAGTCTTGGCCTACACAACGTTCTCTGGCAAGGAGTTCCACAGGCTGACTGTGCGTTGTGTGATGAAATACTTCCTTTGGTTCATTTGAAACCTGCTGCCTATTCATGTCATTGGGTGACCCCTGCTTCTTGTGTTGATGAGAAGGAGTAAATAACACTTCCCTATTCACTTTCTCCACACCCATCATGATTTTATAGACCTCTGCCATATCCCCTTTAGTCGTCTCTTTTCCAAGCTGAAAAGGCCCAGTCTTATTAATCTTTCCTCATATGGAAGCTTTTCCACATACCCCTAATCATTTTAGTTGCATCTCTGCCTGTCTACCTGGCCCTGCACGTGGAACTGGAAGCATTTCAGAGAATGCTGCCATGGAGGTCCTGGACGTCAATCTCTTACCTATCAGCATAAATTTGGCCTCCAGGACCTTTCTCCAACTCTTCCCTGTGTCACTGGTACCTACATGTACCACAACAACCGGTTCCTCCCCAGCATTACACACAAGTCTGTCTAGAGGTCTCAAGAGATTCATGACCTTCACACCTGGCAGGCAAGTCACTGTGCTGTTCTCCTGGTCATCACAACCCAGCTATCTGTGTTTCTAATGATCGAGTCCCCCATTACTATTACCTGTCAGTTCCCTCCCCCAGAGTGCAGATGATACCATGACATCATTTGGAAGGAGGGTCCCATCTATAGGATCGTTTCACTCTGCTCCAGTTTGATGTTCTCCTTCACTGAGACTTTCATCCCCATCAACAGCACAGAGGCTGTCATACCGGGGATGGGACTGTTCTACTGTGTCCCAGAAAGTCTCCTCTATGTACCTCTTAGCTCCTCCAGGTCAGCCACCCTAGTCTCCAAAGCACATGTGCAGTCCTTGCACCGAATGCACACATATGCCACAGGACAGGTAATCATACATGCTGCTGTCAGTGCAATAACTGGATAGCCCCCGCTCTGTTGCTGGACTTTGCCTGCATTCTCATTTTACTTCTGCAACTCTTCTTTTAATTGTTTGTTTTTCATTGGAGAGGGGAGGGCTATTGTCTATAGTCTACAGACTGTTAAGGAAGTATCTAGGACCACCACTCAGGAGATGGTTTGTAGCTCTTTAATTTCTCCTGTTGTCTTACATTGGGTTTTGTTTGCTCACCTGCCCAAACACATGGAAAGTTTTCCTCAATGTACACAACAAAGTTTGTCTTTGCAAAAATTCCAGCCCCAACGTCCAGCTCGTAGAGTTTTAGACAATTCAAATAGATTTCTAGAAACAGCCAAACTTTTGGGTGCAAATCCAAACATCAAACCCTTTGAGGTTCACCCCTCCCTAATAACCAGTGGTGGGACCATGCTCAAGTTAGCTGCTGGCATATCCTGTGCTTGGTATTTTGGGAAATTAGAGTCCACTGGAAAAATCCCAAGTAGATCCCAGCTAAAAGAACTGGGAGGCAGGAGGGCTGGGTCCCATTGTCAGCTATGCCAGATGCACTGTGTGACCTGGGGCAAGTCACCCGCTTTATTCATTTGCTAATAACAATCATAGGCATGTTTTATCCCTCAAGTGTGTTCAGAACAAAAGTTGTGAAGCAAAAGTGTTTGGATGCCCATCTTACAACCTCCAATTCCTCTCCTACAGGGCAGGAGAATCCCAGTCATCCATTCAGGAAGGAGAAACTATACACGTGACGTATGAACAATCACACCTCATGAATAGAGAGCAGTCAAAAGAGCAGCTGAGGTGAACAGTTCGCAAACAGCTTGGTTGAGCAATTTTGCTTAGTAAATAAACTTGTTAAAATTAAAATCTGTTCGCACCTAGCCACTTAACACCCGTCAGTGACGGGTGCTAATATAAATCCGCAGAGAGATCACAAACAGAAAAAGGACATTTGTTGAATATGTTCTTCCCTCTGGATAGTCCGGTAGCTAGAAGCAAAAGAAATGCCCAAATTGCCCAGGAATTACAAAGGATGTTTATGAAAATGAGGTATGTTGACTGGAACAAATCCGAACGCTCCCAGAACTATCTGCCGCCAGGAAAGCTTTGGGTGTGAATTTCATGGTAAACATCTACCACCGTAGCATTTAGTTCTGCCTTTCTGAATGAAGACATGAAAAGTGAGTTAACTCAGCCAGGTCCCTGTCTGAGTCCAGCGTGGAGAACAGGCTTTGCAATGAGATCAGTTTGCAGGCTGGATTCAATAGTTAACCAGTCAGATTAATAAATGCCAGGAGGAGGAAATAACAGACAAGTTAAACAGAGAGGGAAAATATCTTCTCAGAGGGCCACAGGATCAAAAGTTTACAACAGAGCTGTGACCTGCGGTTAAATCTCCTCAGCTCTAGCTCTTAATAACTCCTGCCTTAAAGAGTTGGTGGTAGCATCTTTGCAATACAAAAGGCTGGGGTTTTCCATAGCTGCATGCTCTAGAACAGCCCGGCTCTTTCATTTCCCCTCACTCCTCCTGGAACAGACTTCAACTGGTTCAAATCTTTCCCACAAAATGTTTTTCAATGAAAAATGGCCATTTAAAAAAAATTGGCTTTGGCTTCATTTGAAATTTTCTGGATTTATTTTCCAGTGAAAACACGGATTTTTTTCCCAGTTTTTCCTCAGACCATTTGAAAGTGTTGATGGAAATTTAATAAAAAAAGATTTCCTTCATAATTTTGTGCAGAAAATATTTACGAGGTGCTCTCAGTACAATCCTGTCCAAGACCTAGGTACCTCCTTGGGGAACTAACCCATTCTGCTGCTCACGCCACCGCGGCTGCACGGCTGGATTTTGTGAGCTAGCGCAGATACGTCGACTCGAGCCTGAATTCACACCTCCAGTGGAGAGCTATCCTAAGCTGATGGGAACGGAGGGCACCCAGCACCTTGCAGGATGGGGCTCTAAGAAGCTGCTCCCATTGAAGTTAATAGCTGAGCTCTGATTGTGTTCAGCCAAGGAGGGCTGAGCGTCGTTTTGCATTTGGACTAAAAGCCCGCTACCTTTCGAAGGGCCGGCTGGGGGGCACAGCTCTTCAGCAAGACTGCGCCTCGGCTGGATCTCAGGAGCAGGGGCCGGCATTCTCGCTTACTAACCAAGTTAATGAGTGCATGGATCAGGTAACGAGAGAAGATGGCTCTCAACGGCACAACATTCAATGTAGTCACAAGAATCCTTGCACGCTGTGCACAATGCTGGAAACAATCCTGTACACTAAAGCAAACACCTCGCACAGAGCTGAGCCCACGGCTGCTAACGCTTCGGCTGAGTCTGAAGAAGATAAAAACTTGTCCTTTCAAAAACACCACTGCCCTCTCATGATTTGCTCCCCACACTGGCTGTTTTCAAACTGCTCCCAGCACTCTGGGCTTGTTCACAAGTGTGGCCAGAGCAGGCTAACATATGGCATTTAAGACCTGTTACCTATTCTGCCAATCAAGATATTGAAACTGATGAACCAAGGAAAAGCCAGGGTGAAGTAATTCTGGAGCTCTGTGGGCTACTCCGGACACATGAAAGCATGCCGCACCAGCTCTGTGCCAAGGCAAATGTAATGTGTCCTGCTCGCCGCGTCCAGCAGCAGCTGCAGGCCTTCCCCACTGAGAGAATTATCGCTTGAACACAGCTGGCCAGCAAGGGACCGGCTCCATTCCTGAGGGGACTCCGTAAGGCCCTTATCGCATTCAGACTTGCTTCTAATTGAATCCTGGAGCTTTGGAGCCGTGTGCTCATGCTGACGTGAATCTGGGTCTGTCGTTCTCGAGTAGAAGACCCTGCGGTGGGCAGGGATCGGCTCGTTTGCTCTTAAACAAAGCAGGGGATCTATCTCCTGCCTTAGTAGAAAGTCATGGGAAGGGTCCCTGAAGAGGGGTGGGGAAGGGGAGTGAAGAGGAGGGAGGTAAAACAGATGTATAGCCTGATGATATGATCTCCGCACACTTTTATCCAAGACGATACCCTCCCATGTGTGTCGGAAATGGGAGAGTCAGTCCCCCGCTGTGGGGGGAAGGGGAGCAAATCATTGTAGCTGCCAAGCTAAAGAGAGCGGAGAGTCCAAACCCTTGACCATCCCTCAAAACTGACGCTTCAAAGAGGACGCCTGCTGCAAACTTGTGTTGGGTGGGTTAGAGGGTCTCTCTCTGGAACCTGTGTCTTTTTCTAAGAGGTTCTGCTGGGCTCTGGAAACCGGATATTGCGTTGGATGAGATCTTTGAGCTGTTTGTGATCCACTGCATTTTCTTTGGTTCACAGGAGTGTAAATGCTTAATGAGTGGCATATAGCCCAATGGGAGGGCTCAAGATCCCGGAGAACCACCGGTATAAGATGCCAAGGATCCCAATACGGCCCCTGAGGACCATCGGGGGGAGGCAGTGGCATCCAGTGTGGCTCCCACCAGGAGCGATGAGATCCCCAGACATCTTCCCTGTCTCTTCGAGGAAGAGGGTTGGTATATGGGTAAGAAGGAGGGCCCTTCCTCTAATGGGGAGGCTCCAGCTGAAAAGGGAGGGGATGGTGCCAGGGAGGTGTAAGGGTCCAGAGGCCAAGAAGGTCTCAGTAACGAAAGACGCTCGGTGCCTGCCAGCAATGCAGACTCTGGCTCAGCAGAGGTCTTTCAGATAACTCAAGTCCTGCAGCGCAGAGCGGAGTTTTGGCTCTGATGGCCCGGTATGCTTGTCCCCACAGAATGACACGGGTGTTTTGAGTGCTTCGCGGTGACACGATTGTAGATGAAATTTAGTCTTACATGGTACCAAAGAACTCGACAAGGGGTAAAGAGAGAGGGTAAAGCCCAATGGTAAAGCTAAAGTCCAGGGGTAAAGTCCAACGGTACCGATCTCCTGTGTTTGTTCGGAACCTCTCCATCAGACAGTACTGGAGTCTTCTCAGAGCCACGTTTGCCCTTAGAGCAGTGGGATTTTTCTGACTCATTGATGACAGGGGAGTCTCTGACCTCTACCGCACTGAGCCTCAAGGACGAGATCTCTGAGGCTGCTGATCTGGTTGCAGAGCGAGGTCTTTTCAGGAGAGCACCTTCAGAGGGGAATCAGAGCTCCTTTTCTTAGGGTCTTTAGAGGAGCTCTCCGAGGCCTTCCCCTTTCTAGGAGAGTGTTGCACCGAGGTTGCAGGGTTACTAGGCTCCCCCCTGGAACTGATGTACAGGGGGGTTCTCCTGACCTGGCTCCAAAGCAGGGCGAAGGGCATGCTCCATCATGAACAGTCACAGCTTGACTTCCCGGTTCTTCCATGCCCGGGATATGAGGGCCAGGCAGCAGTTACACTTCTGTGGGACATAGATGCATAAAAAGTCATCAGAAGGGACCATTGTGATCATCTAGTCTGGCCTCCTGCACAACGCAGGCCACAGAACTTCACCCGCCCACTCCTGTATTAGACCCTGACCTAAGACTGAGTTACTGAAGTCCTCAAATAATGATTTAAAGACTTCAAGGTACAGAGAATCCACCAGCAAGTGACCCCGTGCCCCATGCTGCACATGCACTGAAGGTGTCTGGCACTGACTGGGATAACCTCTATGTGAGAGGCAAAGTTTCAACCCCGGTGAACCGAGCATGCCCCTCACAGGGAGGGTGTCCCTGGAGGAAATAAAACCATCTTTCAGTAGCCAGCAACTAACTACCAACAACTAAGTAGCTAAGCTAAATAAACGAAGACTGAAGACAGCAAGCAGCAGAGGCATGCGCAATGCAGACACGTTGAGCTCCATCTGGGGCCAAGGAGGCTGAGAAGGAACTGAGGGCAGTTCACCCATACAGCCTGGGCACAAATGTGTCAGCCGCACATGCCTGGGCCCAGCGGACGCCGCTAATGAAAATCTCCAATCAAAGGTGCGTGGGGCGCATTTTGCCTGACGTGGAGCAACCACAGGGACACTGCCTGAAGTATTTATGGGTTTAACATTCCCCCTTGACAAACATTCACTAATATTCACTTAAAAATTGCAGTTTCTGTAAAAACATTTGCTAAAACACCAACAGAAAACGCCCCCAAGAGGTGGTGAATACAACCAAAGTCCATTCTGTGATGTTCATGGCACACACACAGAGGAGTTAGGTTAAAAACATAAAAATCCTTGCTGGAAGGTTGCAATGTAACACTGCAACACACAGGAACCAAAGCCAGAGGGAGAAAAAGCAGACTGCTCCCTAAATCCCAGTGGCACAGCTCACCCCGTCTTACTCTACGCTGGCTGTCTGCAGACTGACTGCTGCTGGGCCCAGATCCCATGCTTCCTTACAGAACCCCCTACATTGCAAACAGGACACCGAAAAGTCCCTGAGATGTAAAGCAATAGCTGACAATTTTTACCCAGTTTTCAATACACCACACATTTAAATGTATAGCTAGGCACACTTCTGCATAGCGGTTTTTTGATGTATTGGCCCAGCTCCACAGGGATACAATGATGACCTTCAAGCAGCATTTTTCTTCTGACAGTGCTGCTTTCTAACCCCACTATTGCCACTACATGCTGATCTCGTGAGACACGCACATCTGGTAATTATCATAAATATCTTTAAACCACGCATCTTTCAGCGTTTTGTAGCCAGAGATCATCTAGTGTTGTTATCTGCTTAGCGCTCCCAAGCAGCAATGAAGCAGTCTGGGGCCTGTCATGAGACAGGAAGTCCTGCGTTGCAGCCAGTTCACAAGAATTAGTTTGTTCTGGGTTTGACTTTAGGGCGGAGATTTGAGGAAATGCTTCCTTCCTACAGACCAGTCTGTTCCCTCAATAACCAGCTGGCCTGCTCCCCGTTTGGGAGGGTGTGTGAGAGTACTCAGACGGTAAGTCCCCTAGTCAGGAACGCACCAAAGCCTGTGTTTAAGTACCATTGACTTCAGTTAGGCATGTGCTTACGTGCTTTCCTGAGCAGAGGCTGAAAAGAGGAACATGCGTGAACTGCGTGAGGAGGTAATCCCCGGTTACTGGTGCTGCTTTCTGCTGCACAGCCAAGCTGTCAAAACAGCAACGCAGTCCTGCTGCTTCTCTTGATCATTCATGTAGGGTTGCTATGGCTGGTAAGTGAAATGTACGTACCGCAGGGGACCCTGTTGTGTCAGCGAGTATGAAATATTTTCTGCTACTGGTACCCTAATGACAACACACAGAAACACAATCATCCTCACAAATAAACCTGGCCTTTCTGAGCACCTTCTGTGGCGTCTATTGCACTTTTTCATGTGCGAATCTCCAAGCAGCGTCCAGGGAATAATGAATGATCCCAGCACCCCACCAGGTAGATCGGTGTTGTTATCCCCTTTTCATAACACAGAGCTTACAATCACTTCCTGAGCTCACACGCTGAGTCGCTAGCAAGGCTACAGATTCCCAGGCTTCTGGCAGTACGGTGCTGCCCGCCCTGTCAGCTACACGCTAATGTGACATGACCACAAACTCCAGTATCACATAGTAGTTCTGGGGCTCTTTTTTCTCCACGTCATCTGTAAATCTCTGTGTTTTACTGCCAAGGCCCTTAGGCATATGCACCTCACCTGACCTTCATGTCCATAGACAACACTTATTCCAGTCCTGAGCTAACTACATTCGACCCTGCGATGTCCCCCCAACCCACATACTTATTGCTGGAAATGATTTGTGTGTGGGCAGCAGGTCTGGTTGAGAGGGATGGGCAGGTATTTTCATGTGCACTTAACAGCAGAGACATGAAGGGAGAAGAGAGGTCATGGGGGCTGACTAGGGTCCCATGCTTTCTGGCTTTTTCCATTCAGACAGAGTAAAACAGGCACTTCCAGTCTACACGAGTTTTACTTTGGAGCGAAAAAAATCAAGAAACAATAGAACAAATGTAAAATCTCCTCGAGTGAGAGCGTGTGTCTCTTGGCTCCTCCATCGTGAAATGCACCCCCAGCACGCAGGCAATCAGGCTTCTTACATTCAGAGGTGCAGTACTGAAGAAACCAGGACTAGACCCCCAGATTTGCCAATTGCTAGGATCTATGTTATGTTCCCAGCACACACACACCAAAAAGTGAGATAAAAGCTTATAATACTCTTGCTGGAAGGGGGCTACATAACACAACTACTTTATTGCTCAGAGTTCAGAATGATAACGCACAGGAACCCATAAGCAGAGAGAGACAAAACAGACTGCTTCCTATGGCAGAGAGGCACAACTCACCCCACCTTACCCTGGGCTAGCTCTCGGAGTCTAATTTCACACTCCCCCACAGAGCCCCTCAGCCTGCCAGCAAGTCTAAGGAATCCTTACAAATTAAAGTGATGGCTTGTAACTTTAACAAACTTTTCAATACACCACAGCCTACGGCGCCACGCCCAACAGGTATAACACTGGAAACTGGCACTGTCAGGGGGGTGAGGGGGAGGAGAGGCCCAGTGGATGTGGGAAGGCTGCGTTAGAAATAATGTAATAAAACCTTCCCAGCCCAAGTTTTATAGCACAGTTATGACCAACAAGCTCCTTTACGTAGGCGTCTATTTCTTTTCAGTCTGCGTGTAGCAACGTGAAGTCTTTTTTGTGACACTCTGAAAACAAAAACACCCAGAGCCTGATATTTAACGGTGAAGATATATCGACGTCATCCTGTCAGAACTTCCATGAGAATTACATAGGGACAGGCAGTGAGCAGCGGGAGGAAAAGAGGTGTAAATAATCTCGAGGCGTGTGG
This sequence comes from Emydura macquarii macquarii, assembly GCF_026122565.2. NCBI lineage: Eukaryota > Metazoa > Chordata > Testudines > Chelidae > Emydura > Emydura macquarii. The sequence goes on along the minus strand of NW_027130866.1, from coordinate 298,015 downwards.
ACTTGTTGGCAGAGTGGATTTATGCCCTGTCTTACTAAAGTGCCCTTTCATCTCTGGAACCTGGACTCAAAAACTAGTCTAGACAGGAATTAATGGAGCTCCTTCCCCACTTACAGTGCTCAGGGTCTCTCAACACCCAGTGCTGTCAACCGCTGAGGGAGAATTGCAGCCTTCCAGGCGATGGTGGGAGCTCCATAAACCCTAGACGTTATCTTTGCCCTGAGTCTTAAATGTGACAAACATCAAGAGAAACTTTGGCCATGCACCTAGCAGAGTCTGCAGCGAGACCAGAGTTTAAATTCAAATCATGGCCATTGTGACTTTGTTTTTCTATTGCACCATGAGATGCATCAAGCAACTGAAGCTCATTTTCTGCCTCTCCAGGCTGAGTAATGGGTCTGTTGTTCCTGCTGTCAATAGCGATGGACTGGAGGGACGCACAGGAGAGGACCTTGGAATGCATGGCTTTGGACAAGCAGTGAGCTCTGAGCAATAGCCGTACTGAGGAACGGGGCAGTATGGGACCGGGCCATTGCAGAGTTGAAAGATTTTATTCCAGGAGTATGAATGACTGAATAAGTGGAAACTGTTCATTTCATTTGCCGCTTGCAGGGGACGGACGAACCTCCCGAGCGTCACGACAACCTTTCTGCCTGCTTGCTGCCCATACAGGTTTGAAGGGGTGGGAGGGGAAATGAAAAGTTCAAAAGCATTTTTCAGTGAAGGATCTGGAATTTCACCATGACCACTGGAGCCCAGAGAGTGAGGAGGAGCCGGGAAAGCTGTGCACGCAGAAAATATTTGGTTTGATTTAAGATCACTGCAAAGCACTTTGGAAAATGGTTCTCTCTGGCCCATCGCTGCTGGCACTCTGCACTCATCAAAGGATGGCAGGTCCCAAAGCCCACACTCAGACACAGACTCAGCCCAAGGTCCGAGGTAGGTGCCACGCCATTCCATAGGGTGGGAAGAATAAGGATGCAACATCAGCTCTGGAAAAGCCCCCTCCCTGCCCGCCTACAAGAGCTCTGACATGCCAACGCAGAGCATGGCTACTGGAAAGGGAACAGAATGCAAAGCGATCGGGAAGGAAACAGCTGGACATTAAAAGCGGCCACATCTGTATTCATTGACTGGCAGCTGTGACTCTTTTCCTTGTCTTGTTCTTTTCTTTTACATCCCACTAAGTTACTTGGGGGTGGCCAGGCTTCTGGGGTCAGATATTTGAAGGGTTATTCAAACGGGGGCCAGCATGGGCCTATACCACACCTACGCCCTCAGAATAGGGCGCAGCTGGACCCAGGTGGCGCTGTGCCAGACGGCGGTGCAGGAGTGAATTTCACCACCAGAGCCTAATCCTCAGAGAGGCTGAAAACCCTCCACTTCCAGTAGCAGCAGGGAGTGCCCTGTGGCAGCAAGAACTCAGGTCAGTGCCGCTCCATGAGGCTTGCGTTGCCTGTTCTACGGGGCAGAGCAGAGATTCCCTGCTGAGATTTGATCCCTTGGGGCTATTCAGACAGCACAAAGGGGCCAGAATCCAGCCCCAAATTGCCAACTGGCAAGTCCCTTGAGCCAGTCTCCTGCACTAATCAGCACATGGAGCCCGGGAGTTTTGCCTAGGTAAAAGACAGGATCCAGCAGATGTGACGCACTGGAGTCAGCCGCAGAGGAGCTCAGCTGACGCTCCAGGGAACACTACTTGCATCCCAGGCGGTGAGCTCAGCAGGAAAGAGCCTGGCGAGATGGCCACACCCGTGCAGAGGGTCGGTCAGAGACGGGAATCCTTCTCTGAAATGCTGGTCACGCCATGCTCTGACAGCAAAGCGTGGCAGTTAACTTCAGCTGCTGCATTTTCACTTGCTTTGCTGCTAGCAGGGGCTGATAAGACCCAGTAGCTGAATTTTCCCGAAGTTTGGACTGCTCATGGCTGGGGAGCTTGGCCCAGAGAAGCAAATGGGGGCGTGAGGCAACTCAACTACAATTCCCATGAGGCACCGGGGTGACATTTCAGAACTGAAATATTTCATTTTGGGGACATTCCGTGTTTTGATGAAAAAGTTACACTGCAGGTACAGCACAAACTTTTTGCAAACCATTTAAATAAACTCAACCCCCATTTTCCACTGAAAACCAGTTTCAACACAAAATACCAACCATCTATTTCTTTACAGTGTCCACGTAACAGCGCGTGTGGGCAGTGGAGCAGAAACAGCTACTTGAGCTGGTGCAAAATGCTCAGGATATTCAAGCAGCTTCTTCCTGCTCCTGCAGCTGTTAGAGACTTTTACCAAGCAGTGAAATGCAGTATTCCTGCAATGCAATCTCAGTCTCCTCCCACCCCGCTCCCTCTCCGGGTGGATACGGTGTCACTTGGCATGCTGCAAAAACTTGAGCCTCTGGGTCAGGAGAAACTGAGATGGTTCAATCAATCAATCAATCAGGAGACCTTCGGATTTGATGCTATATTCCCAACAATTCCCTCTCCCCTTTGCAGGGTCTAAATCATCTTCTAGCAATTCACACAGCCATGGAAGTTAGGGCAGAAGGGACCATTACGATGATCTAGTCTCATCTCCCGCATCACACAGGCCAGAAAACCTCACCCAGCCATTCCTGCAGCCAGTCCTTAAATGCTGGTTGAGCGAGAACAACTTTTAGAAAGAAATGTTCAGCCTTGGTTGCAAGGGTTTGCCTCTCTACCGGCTCTGAGCCAGAACATCCAGGGGCTCTCGTGCATTTGCAGATCAGAGGGACAAAGGCGAGTTTTTCAGTGCAAGGGAGGCCAAGGAAGAATGGGGCCGGACTGTCACGTCCCTCTGACCGGCAGTGCTGGTGGAGAGGGAGGGTTACACGGGAGGAAAGAATGAGGCGAGAGGTTCTATGGCACTTCTCATCCCTGCCCCAACCCCGAGGAACATCTAGGACAGCTCCACAACAGGACAACTCTGTTTCAGGGCCTACCAGCGACAAGTGGGAACTGTTCATCATCCGGCTAGTTCTTGGGTGGCCAAACAGGGACATCCCTTAACGCTCAGGAGGCGGGACTGATTTCTGGGGGTGGACACGCCCAGCTCAGCTCAAGCCCCTGCCCCGTGAGTGGGTGCCTGTGTGGACACACTGCTCCTCTCCAGTCCGCAGTCAGCGGGTAGGTCACGGGGGCCGAGGCCTCCGCTGTGGCCATGGAGGAGTTTCAAAGGGGCAGGAGCAGGGCGTGGGAGCAGGGCAGGAGCAGCGAGGGTGGCTCTTTGCCACACAGGGGCTGGGGAAACTGCCTTTAGGGAACCTCTGCCCTGGCAGAGCAGTGCAACGTTGCCCTAACCCAGGGCAGGAGCGGTGCCCATAGCTGGGCCCCCGTAGCTAATGTCACGGGTGGGGCCTGGATCCCACAGGCAGCCAGTGCAGACTACGTTCTTCCTGACAGCCCATGGCCAGAGCACACCAAGTGCCAGGGGCTTTTTAATCTGAAGAGGGGCCGAGCGCCTGTCCCGACTGCCTGGGAACCAGCGGTGGTGAGCAGCCGTTCTGCGACCTGTGAGCCTCGTGACCGCGTGCCGGCTCCCTTACAGCAGCTGTGGCCTCCTAGTTAAGCATCGGGAAGTGGAGGTAAACCTGAAAACACAGAGCTAACCTTGGCTACTGCAATCTTTCCTCTGGCTGCAAGAACCGTGCCCCTGTGCTCCACACCCGCCTGGTAACGAGCGTGTCACGACCACCACCAGGGCTCCGCCGTCTGCACTGGCTGCCTGCCCTCCCCACACACAGAGCCCCTCGGACAAAGGAAGACGGTGCCATGGAGGAAGCTTGGCTCCCACGGCACGGGCGAGATCAGCTCCCGTTACACTGTGCACTGTCCTCACACGTTCCACCCAGCCAGCTCACTGCGCTCCCTGAGAATTAGCATCCCCGGGTTACACATGGGGAAACTGAGGCACAGGCACCGTGCCGTGCCCCATTGCCCACTGTGAGTCAGCAGCAGGGATGGGACGGAGCCCAGGTCTGTAGACTCCTGGCCAGGTGTTCTAATCACTTGGGCACGGGGTCGGGCATCAGCAGCACAGGTGAGCGCGTGCCAGTGTTGCCTCCGCATATGTGGGGGGCAGACCCACAGGCTCTCCGCTATGTCACGGGACCAGCCAAGCATGTCATTTATGCCCCAGGCCCCAGGCATGTTCCCAGCCAAAGAGCCATGCTCTTCCCAGCCATGCCCAGCAGACCCATAATTTATGGTCCTTCCCCCTCCCTGGTGCCTGTGGCACTTCACGGCTGGGCTAGTAAAAGCATGTCAGGAATGAGGAGCTGGCCTCTGCTTCCTGCCTGTGGAGCTGCCGTTAGCCTGTGCACGCATGGCCGCCTTTCCTCTGGCAGCAGGGAAGATCGAGGGGGGAGGCAGCGGTCAGACCCGAGTCACTGACAGAGGCTCCCCCAGATGCCGGCTCCCACCATCGCAGATTGGGACATGTTTGCTATCACGGCCTCACCAGTGCCTCTCCTCCTCGCCTGCAGCTGGGAAAGTGAACGGCTGGTTCAGAGACCACTAGCAGGATAGGACCCGACGCAGCCGGGGCCATCTGCGACTGCATGGAGCATGAGCAGTGGGGAATCTACCTGCCTGGGTAGGTCAGCTGGCAAACGAAACCCAGCCTCCCAGCCCAAGGCACAGGACTGCTGTGTGACACGCCCACGCCCGAACCCCTCGGCCTGCGGGCTGAGATAGTGTCCAGGCCAGCTGTGCCAGTACTGGACCCCCCCAGCCCATGCCCCACCCAACCCCAGTGTGGCCTTCTGTGCTCGCCTCGGCCGGGCCAGCGGGAAGGCCCTCCCCAGGAAGCACCCCGAGCTCAACACCCCTGGGTGGGTGCACATCCTGCCCCAGAGGCTGCACCTGGAGGGCTGTGCCCGGTGAATGCACCGAGTTGTGAGTGCAGCACTGCATGTGGGGAGGGGGATCCAGCAGCCCCCGGTACCGAGCGAAATCCAGGTACGGCTGCAGAGCTGGGAAAACCCAGGAATCCTGACTCCCCGGGCTGGAGCAGGCAGCAGAGTTCCACCGAGCGTCAGTGGGACTAAGTACCAGGTAACTGACCCGTTGGGCAGCTCTGGCAGGCCATGCTGACTATATTCAGTCATTCCTCTGCTCTGTGGGGTGGGCTGGGGACTGTTCGTCTCTTCCTGTCCCAGAACAGGGCAGCGTAGCTGGCTGCGCGCTGTCAGAGAGTGGGGCTTGCAAAGTGATTTTTCTCTTGGCTTGCTTTGCATTCAGACACAACGCCAGGTGTGCAGGTTAACATTTACACTCCCTTAAGGAGCTGTGCAACGTGGCTCAGGGTCAATGAGAACGAGGCCTCGTGTTTTCCGACCCTCCCTGAGCTCAGAGCATTCGAGGGCAGCGTTTAGCCCACGCTCCGTAAGGGGCGGCGTGGTCCTTTGGGCGGAAAGGCCATTGTGGGTCACCCGATACAACACAGGGAGCAGATATGATTTGGGGTGGAGGTAGCTATGGGACAAGGCCCAATTTGAGGGGCAGGCTTTGAGTATGGGCAGCTGGGAGGAAGAGACGTTATTAACCACACTATTTTGCGTTCCTATCACACGTTAGTCCCACAGACCCTGGTGACTGCGCAAAGCACCATCGCGAAGCAGCGACAGCTGGTGTGAGCAGCCGTGGAGCCAGGGCTCCGTTCATGCTAGTGGGGTGTGATAGAACCAGGACCAGCGCACTGCGCTAAACCGAACCGAGCTGCAGAGCCTAACCAGCGGGGGTTTGAACGTGCGGTTCAGGGGAAAAGTCAGCGCTTCAGAAACCTGACCTGTGGCACAGACTGCGGAGCCCGTGGATGTTAGTGATGTGACCCTGCTAACCACGAAAGCGTTGTGTAACCTAGGAGGTGCATGTCCCTGGTTGCTAGAAACAAAATGCCATGATTCAATTCAACTGGCAATTAAATTGGCTGGGACTGCGTCCTGCAGCCGAACGTTACGAAAGACAAAGACGAGGAGTTCAGCTGGGGCTGAGAAGAGACCTTGTCACAGCATCTCTGCCCTGCAAGTTTACAGCCAACCCAGGACAGTCGAATCCAGCATGCCCTGTCAAGCTATTATGCAAATCTCTGCCTCGCATTTGCTTAATCCAATAGCCCCCTGGATCCACATGAAAGAGCTCCGAGTGGGCCTTAACCAAGCACATTTGTTAGGTCTTACCTAAATCAACAAACCCCAGAAGCCAAGCAGCTTTCTTTTTCCACCAGGGATCCCAACACCCTTTTCACCTGGAGTTGAAACAAATCACACTCAAGACCGGTGTATTTGGCAATAAAATGTGAGATTTCTGTCACCACAACAAGCAATAGCAGGATGTGTTTACAGTCAACACCCCTGAATACACAGCAAGAGTTACAATCTGGTGCTAATGCACTTGTGGAGGCTCCGGGTCTATCTGTGTCTGCGGATGGACTGACGTATTCTGAGCTCTCATAACTTCAGGGGGTTGTAAAAATCGCCCAGCTAAAAGCACCGATGAGCTCAGTGGTTCTGGACAATCCTTAACGCAGAAATGTTTCCCAAATCCAACAGAGGAACAAGCTATGCTGGGTCATTATCTACAGATTCAGAGGCAGTATAAATACTAGAAAATTATTAAATCTAGGACTTAGATCAGTATCTAAATTGTACTGTAAATTTAGGCAAAGCGTACCTCCGGTAGGACTGTGCAAAGCTGCCTTCTCGCCAAGTGTGGGTATGATCTGCTCAGGAGTTTGACGTCAACCATTTCAGAGACAGGAGCCATCCTTCAGGTTCAATCCTGAGTTAGGGTTAAACTGCCTCATATGGTTAAACTGCCTAGGATCGAACTGCCCCAAAGTTCTGCAGTATTTTGGCCAAAGACTTCAGGTCAAGCCCCACTCTTTGTTCTGATACCCCCGAACGTTTTTCCCGAGCGATGAGGTCTGGGTTACTGAAGGGCAAACCTACAGAAGGGTCAGTGGATGAACACCCAACAGGCTCGCTGCTTAGCTAAACTTCACCACATCTCTGCATTTGGAAGCCAGGTTGGCAATCTCAGGAGAACAAGCTCCATTAGGAGATTTCCAAAACAGGGCAAGTGAAATCAGTCTCATTCTCCCACCGAAGTTTATTTGTATCACTTCCAGCAGAAAGCAAGGTTTGTAAAGGCACCAGAACATGTGCTTCACTTCCAGATTCTCCATGAAGAAGCGGTTGATACAGGATGTGAATCAGAAAGAACTAAAGACATGCAAATCAGCAGGGGTGTTTGGGAAAATAGCTCCTGTCAAACTAATTTGATATCTTTTCTTGATGCGATTACAAGTTTGGTTGATAGAGGTGCTGGTGTTGATGGAGTATACTCAGACTTCTGTCAGGTGCATGCCTTGGTACCACATGACATTCTGATTAAAAAACTAGAATGATATAAAATGAACATGGCACACATTGAATGGATTAAAAACTGGCTAGCTGAGAGGTCTTAAAATGTCATTGTAGACGGGGATTCATCACTGAGCAGGTGTGTTTACAGTGGGGTCCTGCAGGGATCAGTTCTTAGCCCTAAACTGTTGAATATTTTTATCAATGACCTGAAAGAAAACATAAAATCATCACTGCTCAAGTTTGCAGATGACACAAAAATTGGAGTGGTAAATAATGAAGAGGACAGGTTGTTGATACATAGTGATCTGGATCACTTGGGAAGCTGGGCACAAACAAACAATACACATTTTAACAGGAGTAAATGTAAATGTATACAAAGGTACAAAGACAGTAGGCCATACATACAGGATAGAGGACTCTATTTTGAGAAGCAGTGATTCTGATAAAGATTTGGGGGGCGGGGTGGAGAATCAACTGAACATGAACTTCCAATATGATGCTGTGGCCAAAAGAGTTAATTCGATGCTGGGATGAATAAACAGGGGAATCTCGAGGTGGGGTGAAGAAGTTATTTTACTTCTGGATTGGGCAACGCTGTGACTGCTGCTGAAATACTGTGTCCAGTTCTGGTGCCCACAATTCACGAAGGATGTTGGTAAATCAGAGAGCGTTCAAAGAGCTACGAGAATGAATAAAGGATTAGAAAACATGCCTTATAATGATAGACTCCAGGAGCTCAATCTATTTATCTTAAAGTGAAGGTTAAGGGATGACTTGACAGTCTGTAAGTATCTACATGGGGAACACATATTTAATAACGGGCTCTTCAATCTACTAGAGAACGGTAAAATCCGATCCTATGGCTGGAAGTTGAAGCTAGGCACATTCAGACTGGAAATAAGGTGTACATTTTAACAGTGAGAGTAATTAACCATTGCAACAATTTACCAAGGGTCGCAGTGGATTCTCCATCAGACAATTTTGAATCCAAGCCTGGATGTCTTTCTAAAAGATCTGCTCTAGGAATTACCTGGGGGCAGTTCTCTCGAATGTGCTATACAGGAGGTCAGAGGAGATGATCACAAAGGTCCCTCCTAGCCTTGGAAGCAATGAATAAGACGGGTTAGAAATGCTGGAAGAGGGCACGCTCTACACGGCTCTGTGGTGCCCCACTGGTGTCTAGCAATGAGAACGGGCTGGAAGCCAAGAACTCCTGAGCTCTAGCCTGAGGCAAGTCATTTAGGGCTAAATTAATTCAGTTAGGAGAGAGAAGAATACCGGGGCGCACCGTTGTCTCCCATGGACAATGCCTGGGGCCTGCTGCCTGGGAAGCAGGGACAGAGGGAGTTCACGTGCAGAGAAGTGAGATGAAACAAACTTTCAGGTTAAACTTTATTTTTACCCAAAAAGGTTCATGCATCCATAGCTTAAAATCATGATGCAGAGCAGCTATCCTAGTGTCATCTTAGTGAGGACAGTAAGGGTCCAGTCTCACAGCGCTCAGCTGCAGGAGTCAGACACGCTGTATGGAGCGGGGCCCGACACCCAAAGAGGGGGATTCTTTCAGTCGGCGCAGCACCGCAGCACGGTACTGACACCTGGGGAGATCACGGCTAAATCATGTTTCCATACCAATCTGATTATCCACAGAGCCCTAACTGTTCCGTCAGTGCTGCTTGGAAACGATCCATTTCCAGTGCAAGCAAAGGAATCGCACAATAAAACTGTCAGCCTTGGCCCTGAAGTCGCTTTAGCACAGGGGACGAATATTTTCTCAGGGTAACTTGCCTATGTATTTTGGGAAGGGAAAAAAAAAGGACAGTTTTAATTCCTTCCCATCCCAATTCCTCATAGTGCTCAATTTATTGGAAACCTCCCCCAAAATAGCCCTTACGACAGATGTATAAGTTATATATTAACTCCAGGAGAAGAAAGAGACGTTCAAGGCTTCCTTTATATGGAGGGGGAGGGGGAGATCAATACACCTGCATGGCGTATTTTTAGTGCAGTTGGTAAAACGCACGAGGGACGATGCCTGCTGCAGTGGAAGAAAGTCCATTCTCCTCTCCCCCCTCCGAAACCACCAAGATGAGATTTCAACACAGTTTTCCACGAAGGGGGAGAGAGAGCGTGTGTGTGTATGTGTGTGTGTGTGTGTGTGTGTGTGTAAGTGTGTGTGTGTAAGTGTGCACACATATGGGCTCATGCAGCAGAAAACAAAGTTACTCTCTTTCAAAGTAACTTCTTGCAAATCATGCCCAAATTTCTTGCTACAGATTAGGAATATCAGTGAGAAAGAAGGAAAGGGAGATTTTCAACTGCTAACAGCAAGGAGCCAATTTCCAGAGGACAGCCGGCATTACAAGGTTTCTTCTTAATATAACAGAATTATGATTGTAACATAACAGAAAGTCAGACTTCCTTGGCTAGTCAGACAAGCCCATGAATAATAAGTTAATTAACTTTGCTAAAGGGACTGTTTAGTAATAGAAAAAATAATACACATCTCTTTCCAAAAATGTGATCACATAAATAAGTGACATTTTTAAAAATAAGATTTTGAACTGAGTTTATTCCTGTATAAATTAGTAACTTGTTAGCAAATCTACAAAGGAATTGTGAACAAGGGGTGATGTAAGTTGATAGGTAGCATGGTCGAATGGTTACATCATAGGACTGAATGCCAGGAGCCCTCAACTCTTGTCCTGGCTCTGCCACTGATCCATACTGGGTGGACTCACAGAGAGCCAGTGAAGGTCCTAGATATCAATCCATTCGCACGTAAGATGTACTCTGAGGTACGCAGGTTTTGTCCCAGAACTCTGTTCACACTGCATAGTCTTGGCCAAGGCTCTCAGGCCAGTCTGCAAAACAGAGACAATGACCCTAGCTATGGGTGTATGCAGTGTTGTTTTAGCCATGCTGGTCCCAGGATAGCTGAGACATGGTGGGTGAGCTGCTGAAGAAGAGCTCCATGTAAGCTCGAAGGCTTGTCTCGCTCACCCACAGAAGTTGGTCCAATAAAAGCTATTACCTCCCCCACTCTTAGCTATTGTCATCAGTATTAACTAGTGAATGGACATGGTGTATGTAGGACATGTACTGATCTAGGATTTAAGTCAGTACCTAAATTGTACTGTAAATGTACCTTCCGTCTGACTTACACAACAACTGACACCCTGAGGAATTACAAGCCAATGGTTCATACATGCAGGAGAGACACAGATGATGTGCCTGTATTTAAAGGGCCCAATCCTTCAAGGGGCTGTTATTGTCTTCACAGGGGGCTACAGTGCTCGTTCCCTGGCTGGACTGGGGTCTGAGATTGCAAGTTAGAAAAAAAAAAGTAGGACCCAGGCATTTCTTGTGAGTGTCAGTTCAACAAGCCCTTTATTATGGGTAATTTTAGCATTGAATGTGGTGCAATTTGAGTAATTTAGCAGAGTACAATGATGGATTAAAGTGCCTGGTGATAGACGCTTATTTTACCCCCGACACACAATTATTACGCACTTTACTCAGTAATCATGTCCTGTTCCAACTAAAATACATATGGTCTAATTCCTTAAATCATAGAAATCAGAGCAATTAGGGAGGGAAATTACTTATTAGGTTATTGCCTGCGTCCTGCCGCCAGGCTGAGACTGCTCCCTGCAGCAAATTGTGCCGTGTTTTGCTCAAACTGCCTTTGCACATGGCAGTGCCACTAATATGGATCAACAAAGCAGCAAAGTCAATCCAGGGGGGAGAGACAGTTTTCTGAAGCAGGAAGTCCTGCGTATTCACACCAGTTAGCATCCTTGTGTAACTGCCTTGTGAAGAACAATATTTGCAACCAAAAGGGGATTTCTCCCCCCTCACAAAACAGGGCTTCGTTTGCTGAAACTTTTTTCAGGGAAAATTTGTTTTTGACCAAAATATTCAACTTTTCATTGAAAAAAAACTAAATGGAGAATTTTTCAGCTTGAAACTGAAAGTGTTTGCATCTCAATGGAAAGTTTTTGGTTTTTGTTGCTTTTCCAATAAAAACTCAATGGTTTTGGGCACAATTTTTTGACGAAAACACACACACAAAAATTCATTCTCACTGGAAAATTTTTCCACCTGAAAAAAAGGCTTGTGGCCAGGCCTAGTGCCATGGTGCTCAGTTTGAGGTCAGGCCTGCCCGATCCCACCAGGTGCACCAGAGCGAAGACCAGTGCATCCACACAAAGCCCTGAGGAGATCAATGGGTTCCACACAGGTGCAGTGGGCTGCCTGTACAGGGCTAACTGCAGGATTGGGGCCAGATTCACACCTTTGTCACCCCACTTTTATAACTTCATAACTTTTATACACTTTTATTAACTTCAGCGCAGATACAGCAGTGCAAAAGCAGAGCAACGCAGCAGAGACCCCACAACCCTGGGATTTCACTGAGCTTAGGTGGGCACCCGCCTGAATTCTTATGAAAATCCCATTTGCGCTGGCTACACCTACGCCCTTTGTGTGTTCTCTCTCTCTGCCTGTATCTAGAGAACAGGTATGTCCGGTGGAAATAGCAGATAAAAGAGAAAAGTTCTCAGAACATATCCATCCCAGAAACCTGTGTCCAGGATTACACCCATCTAATTAGAAAGCAGAAGCAATACCAGTCAAAACTGTCCAGCCTGGCTCAAATCACAGCACCCACAAACACAGAGGCTGCAGATGACTTACCACTACTATTCTTATGTACGCTATAGATGTACTGTTAGCCAGACGCTGGGAATGGGCGATGGGGGATGGATCACTTGATGATTCCCTGTTCTGTTCATTCCCTCTGAAGCACCTGGTGCTGGCCACTGTCAGAAGACAGGACACTGGGCTAGACGTACCGTTGGTCTCAGCCACTATGGCCATTCTTATGTTCTTACAGACTTGGCAGCTCCAGGAAAGGGCCCATTCAGAAAGGGGGTCTCATTGCGCTAAGTGCAGTACAGAGACAATAAACAGATCCTGCCCCATACATAAGCTTGGCTAACGAATAAAAACGAGCAAAACATAAGCTGCTTCCGGACAATTCATGAAAATAGGAAAAGCCACGGCACACATTACCTCCTAGCGGCCAGGTCCTGATCCAGGCAGTCTTTCTGACCAGCACCTTGCTCTGCCAGTCGGCCAACGGAAGTCAGTGGCTGCTCTTGGTGAAAGTGTGAGTGGGGTAGTGGAATCAGCTCTGGGAATTGTTTGCACCGCTCTAGTTCGTACTCTCCAGCTCCCTGAACATTCACGCCCTGTCTCATTTCCAAAAGCAATTCCAAAATCCAGAAGGTGAACAAGCTAGCAGGCTTCTCTGCAGCAGTTGCCCATGAGAGCCATATGCTGATTTAGAAAGATACACCAGAGTGATCATTCTCTGGGTGACGTGACCCAAAGCCAAGAATAAAGCCATTCCCTGCACAATTTTGCTCTGAATATTAAACCTTGCACCTGGAAGATGTGAAAATGGACAAAAGTCTCCTCTCTGAAAGTGCATGTGTCACACACGTCTAGCCGTGAGGTCACTGCATTTACTTTTTACAAGTGTATCCGTGTCTAACTAGAAAGACGGATTCGTGCCTTAAGCCGTAGTGCTGGAAGATCTGGGCTTTGTTCTCAGATCTACCACAGACTTCCCAACTGCCCTGGAAAAAATCACTGAGAACCATATTTGAAAAAATTGCCACCAATTCTGTGTGCCCAGCTTTAGACCCTGGTCAGATTCTCAGCAGGACCGGGACGACAGCTCCCACTGACTTCACTTACGGCTGTGGGTGCTCAGCACTTCTGAAAACCCTGGTGGGGCTGGGAGAGTGTGTCGGATTCTCCACTGCCTTACGCTTACCTAACTTTCCAGTAGTTACGCACGTCAAGCCAGTGGGCACAAGGGGGTGGATAGCCGAGCCCCCAAAATGGAAAGTAGGAAAGAAGTGGGCGGTACGAGTAACAGTTAGACAGAAGCTGGGCTTTTCAAATGGCTATTCAGTGTCTGATATCACACGACCAGAGACAGGATAAATAAATGATCATTCATGCCGTTATAAACCTGGTTGTACAGATGTCTGGTTTTGTCATCATTTCAGCTAATGTCCTGGCTAGTTCTAGAAGGAGAACAACATCCTGGCTAGAACAAGGAATAGTACTTGGCGATAGTAAAATATTATCGAGATCTAAAAAAACTTGAGAAAAAGGAAAGGAAACGTAGACAGCCATTTCTGCATAGAAGAGCAGAAGGTAGGTGTGCATGTAAAGGACACAGGTGGGTGTTCTCATGCACAGCTATTTGGTTCGGGGTCAGTCTATAGGTGAATACGCACCCATGTTTGTGCAGTGTTATTACACACAGTAATTTGGAGCATCTTGCGGAATAGCGATGACTCTACGGGATTGTGCCTAGCGTTTTATGCCCCAGGACACACCGGGTTATTTGTCATGCTCAGGTGAATAAGGAGGAGGGTGCTGTTTATGCAGCATGGATCAGTCCTGATTCTGTCAAACCCTGCTGCAGTCACAGCTTCCACTGTTCAAGAGCAGGTAAGAGCTGGATCATTGAGCTTTGCTTCCTTAAGAGAGTGGCAATGCAATCTCAAAACTCTTGCCACTCAAGCAGTGTGAAGGGGAATCAGCGCATACTGACCAAACCAACCAACCTGCCTTTCTCCTTTCAGGTGCCATGCAGTCAAGTCAGGCAGTCCAGGTTCCTCATGGTCACATTCCCAGGGGGTTGCTGGCCCGTGGAGCTGTCTGGAAGGGGTGAGAACACTTTCTTGACTGTGTTTTATCAAATAATTTTTAAAAATCACATCAGATAAAACCAGAGTAAGAACAATGAGCAGCGTCTTGTCTCTTTAGTGCTTTTCGTTCCCCAAGAGTCTCCACAGACTACAACAATTACTAGGGCTGGTCAACATTTCGTGAACTAAAACTTTACTCTTTTTTTAAAAAATGATTTCTTTCCTAAAAAGTTAATGAAATTGTTCATGCTGCTTTTCTCAGTGTAATGTGGTATCTCTAACAGCCATGTCCAGCAAACAAAACCCAGTGCAATCAACCACAGGCGCTCACTGGGTCTCCTCTGCACAAAGCCTCTCTCAGGATTTAAGCCTCTGAATCAAGGGCTTGAAACCTGAAACTTAGCGTTTTCCTTCCTGTAGATATTTCCTTTAAGATAAGACAAGGTCTTCCTGCTCTCCCTGAATCGCTGCACCCTCGCAGACAGTTGCTGCACATATATTCTCCAGTGAGTAGGAAATTTCAGCAGCAGAACATTTCATAAGCGCACTGGGAAGATTCATAACAACCTGCCTACAGATTCATCGGGGACATTTTTCTCAGAAGGCTAATGGACCTAGTTTGGGGCTGAGTTTCCGTGTGGTTTTATGTGGGGTTCTGTGCTTGCGTCTCAGTGATTCTAATCCAATCTACAAGTGGATCCATTTTTCCCCTAGGGCCAGCCCTGCAAGCTCCGTCTGTCTGTGAGACACGTGTAACATCCAACCCCACTGCCGCTGCCGGAGACACACAGCTGGGAGCTCTGTGGATGATGCACAGGGAGGAATGGAGTTGAGCTCACGTGGTCTTTGCTGCTTTGGCTTTATAGGACCCCTGAGAGCGAAAGCCGGAAAAACACGCGTTCCTCGCTAGTAGTGAGCAGAGCTGACCCGGGATGCACGCTGGGAGTGACCCTGGTAAGGGAGGAGATGCTCCTTACCCAGAGCCTGTGCCGATGATTCCACCATTGACTTCAGCCAAACCAAATCAGAGAGAGACCCTCAAGGAAAAGTACGCCGTGGTGGGGTCCTTTCACTGAGGAAGCAGCAAAGCACCCGGGGCCAGTCAAAATGTGAGCACATTTCAATGACATTTTGCACATTGACACAAACCCTGCAAGGATGAATATTTCCAGGAACACGTCGGCCTGTTTGCGGCTGCAAAACTTTACAATTTGAAACTTCGAAGAAGAAAAAAATGGGATGAAGTTTTCCCAAAAAAGTTTGTGAAAGTGTTATTCTGTTTTACAAGCAGCTCGTGGGGTGACGCCCGACAAACATCACATTTCCACCCCCTTTGGCTCTGTATCAGAGAGATCAGCGCTGACTTTTCAGCGTATCTCCAACAGCGAGCTCACCATCTCTGCGCGTCGCTGTGCCCACATCCCTCCATCAGCTCCCCGCTGCACCTCCTCACACGATAGCTTCTTGTCCTCCCCACTCACCCCTTCAGTGCTGCCCCCTCCCTGCTTATCCTGCTTTGTCTGTCAGCGCATCACCCCCTCCACACATCCCCTCTGCTCTGCCAACCGTGCCTGCCTTGCCCGCCCAGTCCTCTGCTTGCCACACAAGGGTCTGTGGGCTTTCTCCCACACACACCATCCTCCCTGCGTTGCTTCACATCCCTCCTTTGCACCCACGCCTGCTGCGGCACCACTGAGAGACCAGCCTGCCACTCTGCCTTGTGCTTGGTAGCTGACCCGGGGAGCTGGGATTGACTTTAACTGGTTAGAGGCGTTTAAAAGATAAAAGGCAGATGTGTGGGAAAACTGTACAGATCTGGAGTGTCTCCAACCCCCAACCCTGCCTCTGTCACTTGTCCCCTTCTGGGGATGTGCCCATGGCGTTGTCTGTGTTTACACAGTGCACAACCGACTGGAGCCCCAATCCTAACCGAGGTCCCGGGCTGCAGTGTAACCATGAGTAACAAAAGGAGAATAAGTGACTTAGTGACTGGAGCAGACAACGGACCAGGGACCGAGCTGGGATTAGAACCCCCGGAGTCCTAGCTCCCATTCTAGGGCTGCATTTGACCCTGTCAGCAGTGGGGAAGCAGTGGATGTGCTCTGTCTTGGTTTTAGTAAGGCTTTGGACACAGTCCCACGTACCATTCTCATAAACAAACTAGGGGAACGCAGTCTAGAACAAATAAATAGAAGGGGGCTGCCTGACTGGTTGAAAGACTGTGCTCAAAGAGAAGTTATCAATGGTTTGCTGTCAAACTGGGTGTCTCTAGTGGGGTCCCGCAGGGGTCAGTGCTGGGCCCAGTATTATTCCATATTTTCATTAATGACTTGCATAATGGAGTGCAGAGCATGCTTCTAAAACATGCAGCTGACACCAAGCTGGGAGGTAAGTACTTTGGAGGACAGGACTAGAATTCCAAACAGCCTTGGCAAATTGGAAAATTGAGCTGAATTCAATGAGATGAAATTCAGCACAGACAGATGCAAAGTACTTCCTTGCTGAAGGAAAAATCAAATGTACAATTACAAAACGGGGAAGGATCTGGAGGTGATAGTGGGTCACAAACTGAATACGAGTCAACAATGTGATGCAACTGCAAAAGAGGCTAATATCATGCTAGGAAGTATTAACAGGCCTGTCTTATGCAAGGCAAGGGAGGGGATTGTCCCACGCTACACAGCACTGGGGAGGCCTCAGCTGGAGTATTGTGTCCAGCTGTGGGCACCACACTTTAACAAGGATGTGGAAAAATGGGAGAGATCCAGAAGAGAGCAAAAAAAAGATCAAAGGTTTAGAAACGCTGATCTGCGAGGAACGATGAAAAACCCTGCCATGTTTAGTGCTGAGAAATGATTGTGGGGAGCCTAGTAATGGTCTTCAGCTATGTGACGGGGCGTTATAAAGAGGATTGGGATCAATTGTTCTCCATGGCCAGTGAAGGGAGGACAAGCAGTACTCAGCAGTGAGGAAGATGGAGGTGACAGGTCAGGAAAAACTTTCTAACGCGGGGGATAGTTAAGCTCTGGACGAGGAATCCTTGTCACTGTGGGTTTTAAAGAACAGGTTGGACAAACACCAGTCAGGGATGATCCATGCTTACTTGAGCCTGTCCCAGGGCAGGGGGTTGGACTAGATGACTTCTCCAGGTTCCTGCCAGCCCTACACTTCTATGATTCACCATCAGCTTCGTGGTTATGGCTTGATCAGCCTGACAGATCATCACCCAGAACTCCCTGCCCAGCGGGGGAACAATGCAGAGCGCATTCACAGCACAACGTCTAATCATAGAGCGGGAGGAATCTTACTTTAAATGACTACTCCACTGCATGCAGTGCTGTTGTAGCTGTGTTGACCCCAGGATATTAGAGAGACAAGGTGGGTGAAGTCAGATCTCTTACTGGACCAACTTCTGTGGGTGAGACACAAGCTTACACAGAGCTCTTCTAAGGTCTGGGGAATGTACGCAGAGTGTCACAGATGAACACAAGGTTTGAACAGATTGTTTAGCGTAAGGAGTTAACACATATTTCAAGGGAACATTCAAGGTGGACTGAAAGGAAGGGGGCTGGGGGAGCAGCTGGGGAGGGCTGTTAGTGGGTTGCAGATTGCTGTAATAAGCCATAAATCCCGTGTCTCTGCTCAGCCCATGATTTTCAGTGTCTAGCAGAGCAATGAATTTCAGTTCCCAGGCTTGTGCTGTGCAGGTTTCCTCTGAGGACAAGGACTGAGAGGTCAGATACAGGGTGAGCGCTGTGGGACGTGGTCACCCACAGGTGCCGGGCTGTGTTTGCCTTTTGTCGTTTTTCTGTGCGAGTTCATTCGGGAGCGTGGTGATGGTCGGCTTTCACCCACATCGTTGCTATTGGGGCACTTAGTGAACAGGATGAGGTACCCCGAATGTTGTGAAAGGGTGTGTAGGACCCGTGGGGCTTGAACGGTGTGTTGTGAGGATCTGCAGGTTTTTCAGCTGTTGTTCTGGCAGGGTCTGGTGCCACTTTGAGTTGGTGGCTCCTGGTCTGTGGGGAACTTTCTTCTGATGATGAGGTCGGGGGGTTGTTGGAAGGCTGGGGGGGGGGGCGGTGTCAGAAAAGTCTTCTTTCAGGGTGCGGTCCCCATTGAGTTTGGATTGTAGTTGTGAGACAATAGGTGACAACTGGCAGCATGCGATCAGAGGGGGGTTTATTTCTGTATTTTCATCCTCTGGGTTCAACTCCCTCGTAGATTTCCACCACAGCTTCAGCAACTACCACCACCCGTCCATTGAACTCTCTCGGGAACATGCCCCACAAGCATCGGCTTCCTGGGCACCACCCTCAGCTTCTACAACGGAACCCGAGAGACAACCACCCACAAGAAACCCCCGGATCACCCCCCGACCTCCACAGCTCCAGTAACCGCCCCAAACACCCCTAGAAATCAGTCAGCAGCAGCCAGGCCCCCCTATACCACAGAGTGCGCTCTGAGGGGAAAGCCCGGGATATACACCTTAGCACGCTTCAACCCGCCTCACCAAACAAGGACACGCCACCAGAGAAGTGGGTCGCAACGTGGAACGGGCCACCCAAGACCAGCTCCAGTGCAGAAAGTTATCGGTTACGGCTTATTACAACAATCGAGAACTCATTAACCACCTCCCCACCCCCGCTGCTTCCTTCTCCCTTCCGTTCTTCTCTACGACTGGAGGGATATTGACGGGCTAGTTCACCTTGAATGTTCCCTTGAATCATAGAATCATAGAATGATAGAAGATGAGGGTTGGAAGGGACCTCAGGAGGTATCTAGTCCAACCCCCTGCTCAAAGCAGGACTAACCTCAGCTATATCATCCCAACCAGGGCTTTGTCAAGCCTCAGCTTAAAAACCTCTAAGGATGGAGATTCCACCACCTCCCTAGGTAACTCATTCCAGTGCTTCACCACCCACCTAGTGAAAAACTTTTTCCTAATGTCCAACCTAGACCTCCCGCCCTGCAACTTGAGACCGTTGCTCCTTGTTCTGTCATCTGCCACCACCGAGAACAGCCTAGCTCCATCCTCCCTGGAACCCCCTTTCAGGTAGTTAAAGGCTGCTATCAAATCCCCCCTCACTCTTCTCTTTTGCAGACTAAACAAGCCTAGTTCCCTCAGCATCTCCTCATAAGTCTTGTGCTCCAGCCCCCTAATCATTTTTGTTGCCCTCCGCTGGACTCTCTCTAACTTCTCCACACATCCTTTTTGTAGTGGGGGGCCCAAAACTGGACACAATATTCTAAATGCGGCCTCACCAATGCCGAATAGAGGGGAATAATCACTTCCCGTGACCTGCTGGCAATGCTCCTCCTAATGCAGCCCAATATGCCATTAGCCTTCTTGACAACCAGGGCACACTGCTGACTCATAGCCAGCTTTTTATCCACGTGTGTTAACTCCTTATGCTAAACAATCTGTTCAAACCTCATGTTCATCTGTTTCCCAGACCTGAGGACGAGCTCTGTGTAAACTCGAAAGCGTCTCTCTCTCTCACCCACCAAAGTCGGTCCAATAAAAGATATAAACTCAACCACCTTGTCTCTCTACTACTCTGCGAGGTATTTAATATGTAGTTAATCAACTTGTGAGAGCACATTGTCATGAACAGGCTAGTAACCTGTTTGTGCACCATTTCCCTCTCTATTGAATGGGATCAGAACTGCCCAGCTATGTGTCATAGGCCCCATACTGTTAGCAGCTAATGGAGATTCACCTCTAGTTCCAGTGGGCGAGAGCTGGGATTGTGAAGCAGGAGGCTCTGGGTCTTGTCTCTGCTGCTGTCATGAAGGCCACAGTGAGCAGCACGATGATAAGCAGGAAGCTGCAGGTGACCATCGCATCGGCAGTGTATTGCTAGGGAGAAAACACAACGAATTAGCCCTGGGGTGCTCACACGGTGCAGACGGACGAGGCCGGCGCTGGTGAGACGTGCTGGGTTGCCGGTCCCAGTGGGTGAAGGCTCCTCCTCACCCACAGGTCAGGGAAAGAACAGGCAGCGTCAAGGCAAACTCCCTGTGCACCCACACATGCGGGGCCGGGGCCTCCAGCACACGGCAGGGGATTTCAGCCTTCCTGGACCAGCCAGGCCGTGACTCCCCTCTCGGGACTGCCAGCTGGAGCCTCAGATTGTGGATCTTCATCCCCATCATGGCAGCTTTTGGCCGCCACCACTCACTGCCGCCGAGGCCAGGTTTGAACGGGCGGTGACCTACCTCTGCCATCAGCCACTAGCCCCCCAGCCTAGCACCCGTTTCCCCAGCGGCTCAGCAGACAAGCACAGCAGGATGCACCTGGGGATAGTCAGAATGCGGGGCAGGGGCATCGAAACCCTTGGGGCAGAGGACCCGGAATGGCTTCAGAGGGACAGAGAACGCCCCCATCAGCACCGGTTCCCCTGAGTGCAAACATCGCCCCCAACTCCAGAGCAAATAGTCACAGGCTTCCTGGGCTCATTGATCTTTGCTCCTGTCAAACCCTGCACCGGGGGAGCTGCGAGGAGCCGAGCGGAGACTCTGCCCTGGCTGGGCAGAAAGCGCGAGGGGAGGCGTGTAACGTAATACTGCCTTTTTTTGGGTGGCGGGGGGGGGGAGAAGTGTTCTTCCTCGCCTGTGACTTATACAAATGGGTATTTGAACAGGAGCCAGGAAAGGGCATGTCTCCAGCTGCTCAGGAATTCCCGGACAGCTCCCAGGAACGGCCCCCCAGGTCTGCTCCTGATTCTGCAGCTTACTAGATGGGCCGTGTGTTGTAAGTAGTCACAGCTGGAGAAGACGTCTGAGCAGATGCTGTTGTTTAGCGCTGGATGACTGGGGAGGGGGAGAGCGCATGTCTACCAGGCCTGCACGTTAAATCCTCACGGGTTCCTAGGCAGTCGGTTGGAAACGCTCTGCGCTCAGCCAACTGTGGATCACAGGCACCCTCTATGGGCTTAAAGGACAACAGCAAACCCACCGAGCAAGAGAGGAGAAGCTGGGCTGCCTCTGCCAGTCCCAGTGGGGAGAGCAGCAGTGCGCACCTAGCATCTTTCCAGGAGTTACTCTGGTAGCATTCTTGTGGCTAGTGCCCAGGGCTGGGGTATCAGGAGCTCTGAATTCTCTAGGCCACTGACTCACGAGTGCCTCCCCGGGTAAGCTTCCCCGGCAGCCTGGCGTGGCTCCACGATGGCGTAGCTACACACGGCGTGGAGGCAGTCGCACTGCCGTGAACTGGCCTGCTGCCGACAAGCCCTCGGCGTGTCTGCTGGCCGGGGCTGCGCCCTCGCTCTAGAACGGCAGCTCCTGTCGCTGGACGTGCCGGAGTAAAAAGCAGGGGTGGCGGGAACTGGTGCACCGCCAACGCTGCACCAGTTGTTACCCACCAACTCACATGGACCTGCCTGAGGTGCCGGCTCGGGGAAGTGACCTTCCCCTTCCTGTGTCAGTGGCCCCAGGCCTGGAAATGCCGGGGGAGGCGAAGGGCCGGAATCCAGGGGAGACCGTCTGTGCTGGCCCTGTTTCCTTGCTCGGCTTCGGACACCCTGGAGAAAAGCGTCCCAAGCAAACCAAGACTCCAGACACGGGGGCCTGGTTGCCCTGCCTGCTGCATCGTGCACAGTGGAGATAAAGCACATGCAGAGCGGACACTGCCCCCGCCCTACACAGAGCTCAATAGCTGCACAGTGCGCAGGGCAGCCAGGGAACCGGCCCCGTGGGGGGTCCACACGAGGATTGTCCCCGCCGTGGCACTGCCACCAGCCTAGCATGGCAAGTGATAGCAAGGACAGGCAGGTATTTTAAGCACCGGGCGATCAGAGCCAGCTCAGAGCAAGCCCAGCGCAAGATGCCAGCAGCTGCCAAGCACCAGGTCTCCCTCCATCGCTACCCAGGGCGGAGCTGAACGAATGGTCGCGGCAGCGAGACACTGGTTCCCTCCTGTGGACCAGAGGTTGGAGGGTCAGCTGTCAACAGGAAGCCGTGGAATGGAACCTTTCTGGACCCTGGACTTCAATGATCTTCCTCTCCCCTGAACCCAGACCCTCGGAGCACTTTCCAAACAGAAAGAGATCCCCCAGAGGGCTTTGCACTACTCCAGGAGCCGTAGGACAAGGGGAGAACTGTCTGGATCTTTGTTAACATCAGAGGACAAGGTCTCTGCCGGAAGGGACAGCGCAGCCGCTAAGGCAGGGCTGCGCAGCTGTCAGAGCGGGATTTTGCTTTAACTTGCAGTACAAACGTAGACGTTCCGACCTGCTGGATTCCAGGCGTGAGGTTTACATACTCGTGAGTCTTCACTAAACAAATGAGATGCCACAGAAAGGTCACACTTAAAACTGGCTCCTTTGGGATTGCCCAGGAATAAAGTAGGGTTTTGCCACTACAGTAATTAAGGAGCTAGGAAGATCGCTGTGCAGGTGCTGCACGCCTGGGATCCGGTTTCAGGACATTCCCTGCCAGTTCCAAAGCTCTGTTAACAAATACTTCACACCAGCAGATTTCTGTGGCATTGTTTTCCAGCTAGCCCTGCAGGCTATCACTAGTAGGATTTCTGTCGGACTCTCTGACTCACACAGGAACTTTTACTGCTGCCTTTAAATACTTGCTTGTGTTTTGGCTGTGAGCAGCCAAACTATTAAATGTTTTAACAGCCCCGGCCAGAGACTGTTCATAAACTATTTTGACCTGGCACAGTACGTGTCTTTGCTTACCTCTTCAGTGTGTATTTCAAAACGTGTGACATGGCCGTGTGCAGTGGCAGGCACACAGGTGCACTCAGGTCTGTAACTTCTGGATGTGATGATCCCACTCTTGCAGATCCTCTCTCATGCAAGCAAATCCACTTTCATGCAAATCGCCCCTCTGGAATCAACAGGCCTGCTCAGGTGTGTAATGCCGCACAGCTTCAGGCCCTATTTCCGTTTCTTACGCAGTGCTTTGCGATCTCATCCTGCAATGTTCTAACAGGAGTCAAGCTGTCAAGGCAAACAGGACAGGCAGGTAAACTGAGGCACAGAGGGGTACTTGTCTGAGATCAGGGGCAGAGGTGAGACTAGGCTGAAGCACCTTGACTCCTACTCACCTGCACTTTGTGCCTGAGTGTCCTTTAGTTCCCGCTGATGTAAATGAGCAATGACTCCACTGAAGCAGCAGAGAGACACTGGTGTAAGCCAGGGGAGAATCAGGCCCAGCCAGTTATGGTGCATCCCTGGCCCTTGCTCACTTCATTTAATGACGCTCCCATTAGTTTGCTGGGTGAAGGATTGGGCCCCATAGGCTGGGAGGGGAGAGAGAACAGTTTTACTCTATGAAAACCCCACAGGGGCATGTCATTAAACCCTCCCTAGCGGCAGCACACGTCAGACCTCAGCCGCAGACGTACCTTTGCCCTCTGCCTAGTGTTCCTGCCCCACACCGCAGAAATGAGCACAGGTCACAAACCCGCCCACGCAGTCACCAGACCTTAGGGTTTGGTTTTTTTGTTTGGGGGGGGGGGGGGGGGGGGGGGGACGACTTTTTTAGGGTCTGTTTTTTCTAATGTGTCCAAATCGAAATAAGAAGTTCAGATTTGTCCTCTCTCCCTTTGCAAGTTCTGCAGCTAAGGGCTTAACGGGCGATGAGTCCAGTGCTAGCGAGAACTGCCAGCGCCCTCTGTGGGCACGAAAAGAAATAAGAGCTGGAGCAGCAGAGAAAAAGTGACTCAGAAGAATCATACCCAGCAGCGCCGAAAGGGACAATGTAGATCCCGGGTCAGGCGTGGCCCAGAGGTAGCTGAGCTCTGACTCATGCCGAGGTTTGTCTGGGCTGCAAAGGATCCGGACAGTGCTATTCCTAGCAGCAGCTCACCGTGATGGTCGTAGGAGCGGACAGGGGTTAGCCGGGGAGGTCATATCTTGGAGGGGACAGACTTCTGTCGGGGAGAGAGAAGCTTTCCAGCTGCACCGAGCTCTTCTTCTGGGCTCGGCCAGGTCACAGGATTAGGCTTTTCATCTGGAACGACTGAGACCCCGCGAGAACCTCTCCTCCTGAACTTCTAGTCCCAGCACGCCGACCAGGGTAATTCAGGCGGTTCTCTTGAGCGTCAGGGCTTTCTCCCTTCTCCAAACCTGCTGAGGGTCAGCTGCCGCCAGCACACATGGGTACAGGGACAGCTACTCCTCCAGGACTCGAATTCCTGCATCGCTGAAGGTCTCTATCGTGGCAGGTTAGTTAGCCAGGCGAAATTCTCAACACCCTAGGAGCGGGACTGCCCCCCGAGTGCTGATCACTGCCCTTCTAGTCAGCCACAGCAACACACCTAGACCAGCCCAAAGAAATAACGTCACGTGTAAGGAAACACTGAAAACTCACCCAGTGACTGAGCTGGCCTCCATTTTTTCCTTAATATCAGTGGCCGGCAGAGTCGCCGGGTGTGCGAGCTGGTGCTGCACAACGTTGGCCTTGTTGAGTAAGCTGCAAGGAACGTGCTTACATCCACTCTCCAGAGCGACCCCCGGGAAGCAGGGATCGCTGCCCTTGGTCAGGCTTTTCCCCAGGCTTTTCCCCGTGGAATGTTTGTACTTGGTCATTTTTCAGGAGCAAAGGGTGCAAATGATAGCAACAGTGCATGACCATGGGTGGTCCTCCGGTCCTTGCTCCTGAACTGGGAGCCAGTCAGACTAACCCATTGCTCGCTGGCGTCACATATCAGGTGATATCAAGGGGACTGTGTGTGCAAATAAGGACTGCTCGTTTGATGGCGGGGGAGGACTGAGTCCCTAGTTTATACTCTTGGTGTAGGGTGCTGAGCCCTTCTGAAACTCGGACCATCGGGCTCACAGTCGGAGCTGCTGGGTGCAGATCTGCCTTGGCAATCGGGCCCCGGCTGCGGGGTGCAGAGCACGTGAAAGTTTGGTCCCACGCAGCTACCATTTGGGACCTGTGCGGGGGCTTCCTTCCTCCTAGAAGGAGTTGCCTTTTATACCCGAATCGTCTCCTCTTTCTTTCCAGGGGGCAGCTAATCGCAGCAGGATTTCCCCCTCTCTTTCAGAGCAGTAGCAACATCTATGGCATAACGGTGTCACTGGTCACCGTGTTTCTTGAACCAAAAAGCAAACCCCCCCTCCCACGCCAAGGTTAATATGAGTCATTTCAATCCTGTTCGGTGACAAGCCTGACGTAACTCTGGGAAATCCAAGAGGAAGGGACCTGGGCGTAGGCCCCATGTGCACCACAAGCGTGTCTTGTGGAGGCATCATTAGACGGCTCTGCACTGCTTTTGGTAGTAGAGATGGTCTGAAACCGAAACAGGCCCAGGACAGGGCTGGCGAGATCTAACGCACGCAGTTCAGTTCATCAGGGGCTGATCCAAAGTTCAGTAACGTCGGGCGAGTCTTTGGCACGTGCCTGTTTCAAACGTTGGGGATGACGTTCTGTTCTCAGGCGCACCCATGCACAGCTTCTCGCCCTGAAAGCCTGCCTCTGTATTCAGGCACTTGAGTGAAACTTCCATGGACTAATATGGAACTGACACTCCTAACATCCGTGTTCCTCTGCAGTGGGTACCCTGCCTGCCCTCACCGGGGGTTGTAAGGCTACCTTCATCCATCTTTGAAGGCACACAGACATTAGGGTAAGAAATGCATTGCCTAAAAAAATTAATATAGTGGGCAAGGCCCTTATCTGACGTCAATCTGTGTAACTCCACTGAAGTCAATAGCACTAGACTGATTTCCGTTAGCTGCGGGTTTGGTCTATTATTTGGAGAGCAATATCTGTTTGGAATGTGTGTGGACAGTAAATGAAAACATCTGCCATGCATTCCCTGTGGTTAATGATTGTTTCTAGTAATAGCATCTGACACTTTTTTTTGCACCTTTGCGACATGCTGTATACGTAGAATCTAGTGAAATCTCAATAGCCCCGTTAGGTAGGACAATATTCATTATTATCCGACTAGAGCGGGGTGAAAGATTGCTAACTAGTCATCTTTGTATTCATTTTGTCTCCCTGGCTGCTTGGGAGTTCGCCAGAGATAGATTGGGATTTCTTCACATGGATTTCTTATGTAAAATGATTCACTGAAACACGCCTGCAAATAATCCTGGGGCTTTACCTTCTTTGTTGCACATATTCCAATTCTGAAATTTCAGCGGTTTGGATTGGACACATGGCAAGTCACATCGTGGTGGTTTTGCCCTCTGGTTGGTTAAGCATAGCTCTCAGGATCGAGTTAGGAAGGTGAAATTCTCTTTCTAACATTGCAAATACTCCTGCCGGTAAAGGCATCGTCTCAGCTCTCCACGCTCCGCAGAGCTGCAGGCCCTGCTGAAGCAAATTCACTTAGAAACGTGAGCGGACGTTGGCAAGTAATGCTACTGCAGCCATCCCGAGCTCCTGGGTCAGGCACGATCCATCGCCTGGAAGTCAGCGGGAGCTGTGTCTGACTCGGCAGCACGGCAGGACTCAGTTGTCACACACGAGCATCCTGCAGTCTCCAGGTTGGCAGGATGAGCGCATGGCTCAGCTCTGTTCTGCCCTTGCACAGCTCACTTCAGAGCTTGTGGGACACAGAAGGGGGCACAAGCCCTGAATGGTCTCATTTCCAACTGGGCACTCCAGACTCCCCGAGGGGGGCTCAGCACCACACAGGACGAGGCTCCAAGTCCGGGAACCAGAGTTCTGGTCACGGCCTTGCCAGAAATTTACCATGGGCCCGTGGATTTAACCTACCTCTCTGTGCCAGACTCTGTCGCTGTACAGTGGGGATGATGATAGCGACGCCACCTGTGCAAAGTGCTTCGAGATCCTCAGAAAAAAGGCCTGTACAGACCGAATCCTGCTTTCAGTTGCATTGGTGTAAATCCAGAGTAACTCCAAAGTCAACAGAGTGACTCCTGCTTTCACTGACACTAGTGCAAATCCAGAGTTACCAGTGACCGTGGTGGCGCTCTCTGCGTGGACAGCCCCGTGACTGAGAGCAGAGCTGGGCCATCAATGTGTAGTGTGTTAATCCACGATCCTGCCCATCCCTACCCCTGCCAAAGGGCTCCGTGCGGGTGCAGAGCTGACGGCAGGCCTGGGCATTGATTATCATCGCTGGGCTGGCAGGCTGAGATGAAGGCAGGTTCCATGTCATTTAACGAACCAGTCTTGTTTTCATCCAGTTGAAGGCATTTCTGGCAGGAGACTAACACGACTGTGAGCTGCACTTTCTAAAATGGATTTTGTTAATAGGAGTAAAACATCGAACTCTTTCTGTTCCTTGGCACTGCAAATAAGGTATTTTTATTCTTTGAACAAGCAGCTTGAAAAATAATTAACCTTGTTCTGAAAACGACCCTGTCGTGTGGTCAAACTTTCAGAGATTCCCAGTGAGGAAAAAACACAAAAAGAAATTGGGGGGGGAGCTTTGTATGAGAGACAGCATACCGTCCCAGCTGCTTTCAGAGCACGTTGAAGGATATCCTACTGGCATGCAGATGTGCAAGACAAATTGCTTTATTTTTCTGCAGCCAGAACTCTAACCAGCAACTCAAGGGAAGCCAGAAAACAAGGCTGGGTAATTAATCAGCAAATTAAGTGGTTTTAATCACACTGTGCTGTGCTGTTTCCCTTTGGGGGTGGGCCAGCTGGACCTGGCCCTATTGTCCATGTTCAATTTTAAAGTTATGTTTTTAACAACCTTTCAGTTCTGTAGAAATATTTACAAGTTGGGGGTGGGGCGTTTGTTTTACACTTTAAAGGAACATGCTCTAAATCTAGCTCTGAGTCAGACAGTCAGAGCTGTGGATAACAGGCGGGTCTGACCCTTCCTTCTGCAAAAGTAGAATTTATCTCCCAGGTCATCATTTTTGTGAGGTTTAGAATCACAGCTGAGACATACAGTAAAAGGAAACGTCTTCCCATGGCTAGCAGTGAAGAGAACTGAATTGTCTGCCTTTTAATCATCCTCATTAAGATCAATGGATGTTTTTATGCTTTTTCGTGGGCAAGTACAGGGAGGGGGAGGGGGAAATCACATTTATCGATTCCCAGGCATCAGCTAAATGAATAATAGGGTGAAACGTCCTACGTAAGTTCTTTGCAGGTCTGGTGAAAGCTGCCTGCCAAGGAAATGTAGCTCTCTATGTGGGGTGTGATTATGCTAAAGAGACACTAAATTAGTACATTACACGCCCCATTTAGCACTACTGTGCAAAACCTGAAAGTACTAATACATTTTCTTTCTAGGGTCAAGAATCATTAAAGGATGGATTCTCAGCCATTAATTAGCCAGGAAATTAAAGTTTGACAGCTGCTTTTCAGTTCTGATTTCCCTTAAATGGCAGTATTATAGTGGAAGTTTTTTTTTTTTTCTAGGCTGCAGAATGGTCAGTGCTCTCCATAAAACACAGCAACCTCTAGTAATTCTGCAAGACTTACCTCCTAGGAATTGTGTGTGGCTCAGAGGGTTAGTTATAAGGGCTGGCAATGTTACTCTGTGCTATTGAGAGCGGTGTCTGTGTGGTAAGCGACCAGGGTCTGGTGTTCTTAGCTCCACGTCTGCCAGGTTTTCGTTACAAAAGGGTCATACAGTGTGCACAGCAGAAACAAGGCTGTCCAGACTCTCCATGTGCATGTCAGAGGGAATGGAAGTTATGCATGTGCATTAAGACAGCATACACTATTTAAACAACTATAGGAGAAAGCAAACTGAGTTCCCTTCTCAAATCCACCAATCAAATCCAAATCAGTAAGGTGGGTCTGTAACACCTGGTGCAAGGAAAGTTGTTGGCAGTCTGGACTCACACCACCAAAGTAGGGCATTGATGCTACAAACACATTTGCATGTGAATAATCCCACTGAGTTCACTGGGACCACTCCAGGGTGTAAAGTTCACACTTGCAAGTGTTTGGGTTTCATCTAGCTTGTGCAATTTTAATCAAATAAAAAAGAAAAGATTACTGCAGAATCAAAGCTGGCTTGTTCCCTGGGTCCCTTGCAAATGTATAAACATTCCAGATATTTTATCTGTTTTCTAGATCATACATCTATCAATAAAGAGTTCCTTTGAGGTTACATTCTTATTTGCACTTACATAGAGCTGATGCTAACAAGAATAATTTTTAAATAAGGGTTGGAGCACTATAGATATTCCAAAAGACTGGAAGAAAAATAATGTTCTGCCAATTTTTAAAAACGGTAAATAGGATAACTCAGGTAATTATAAGTCTGTCAGCCTATAACTGGCCCCGGGTAAGATGATGGAGTGGCTGATGTGGGACTTGGGTAATAAAGAATTAAAGGAGAGTAATGTAAGCAATGCAAACCCACGTGGGTCTATGGAAAATAGATCCTGTCAAACTAACCTGATATCTTTTCTTGATGAGATTACAACTTTGGTTGATAAAGGCAATGTACTGACACAATGTAGTTAGACTTCTTTAAGGCATTTGACTTGGTACAGCATGGTATTTTAATTAAAAAATACAATGGCATACTGAACTTGGCACACATTAAATTGATTAAAAACTGGCTAACAGAGAACTCTCAAAATGTAATTGTAGATGGGGAATCATCACTGAGCAGATGTGTTTACAGTTGGGTCCTGAAGAGATCAGTTCTTGGCCCTACACGAGTGAACATTTTTATCAATGATCTGGAAGAAAACATAAAATCATCACTGATAAAGTCTGCAGATGACACTAAAGTTTGGGGAGTGGTAACTATGAAGAGCAGAAGTCACTGACACAGGGCAAGCTGGATCGCTTGGTAACCTGGGCACAAGTAAATAATATGTGTTTAAATATAATTCAATGTAAACATATGCATCTGGGGACAACGAAAGTTGGCCGTACTTACATGTCGAGGGACTCTAGGCTGGGAAGCAACGTCTCTGAGAAAGGTTTGATGGTCGTGGTACGTAATCAGCTGAACATGGGCTCCAGGTGTGACACTGCGGCCAAGGAGCTAATGCAATCCTGGGTTGCCTGAACAGAGGAATCTCGAGTAGGAGCAGAGAGGTTCTCTTACCTCTGTGTATGGCACTGTGCTTATGACCATTGCTGGAATACTTTGTCCAGTTTTGGTGCCCACCAGTCAATAAGCTTGAGAAAGGGCAGACGGTTCAGAGAAGAGCCACGAGAATGATTCAAGGTTTAGAAACATGCCTTATAGTGGAGGATCCATGAGCTCAATCTATTTATCTTAACAAAGAGAAGGTTAAGGGATGATTGGGTCACAGTCTATACACACCTACACGGGGAACCAAACTTCATAACGGGTTCTTCAACCTAGCAGAGAAAAGTACAACACAATCCAACAGCTGGACGGTGAAGCTGGACAGATTCAGACTGGAAATAAGGTGCACATTTTTAACAGTGAGAGTAATGAACCACTGGGACAGTTTACCAAGGAGCGTGGTGGAGTCTCCATCACTGACCATTTTAAAATCAAGATTGGATGTTTGTCTAAACAGGTCTGCTCTGGGAATTGTTTGGGGGAACTTTATGCCCTGCTATACAGGAGATCAGATAGATGATCATAACAGTCATTCCAGCCTGGAATCTATGAATTCATATCTCCTCAGCACCTTTCACCCTGAAGGATCTCAAAGCACTTTACAAACTATGGCCTTATCGGCATACACACAAGCACAGGAACTGTCCTCCTGAGATAAATGTGATTCTCACATAAATAAAGTTACTTGCCCACTTATGTCTTAGAAGACTTCAGTCTTCTATCTATGCTTCTTCTTTCATGGGGTGGATGTCAGCAACCAGCCACCTGAGAACACCAGTGGGGAGACAAAGTTGTGCTCAAAAAAAGTGACACGGGACCTTTCACATCACTCAGCGCAGACAGACTGACCTTAATCATTAAGGTCTCAGCCAAATGATCTCATATAATATCTAAACACATTCATGACAGATATAGTCCAATGGGTTGCTTGGGTGTCTACAGGTGCTGAAGGATTGCAGCACTGGATGCTAAAAGAATGACTCTCATTCAATCAGGAGACCATGTGATTTACTGAATCCATCTCAACTAATCCAGACAGCTTAAATAGCAGTTATCACATGCTCAATGCACAGCACACTGCAGTCACTCCAGAGCCATCAACGCAGTGAGTCTCAAAAAATGTCACCAAGTGCATCTGAAGAAATGCCCCTCTATGTGTGGGCATTTGGTGAACAGAAACACAGACTAACTTCATTAAATTATTCACTGGACACTATTCCCTCCATGCTAGTGTATATAGGTAGATTATATAGATGATATTTTACATTGATGTACCATTTCTCACTCTTATGCATCCTATGTGCTTTACAAAATTTGAGCTGAATACATTTTCCCACTGCTAAAATGCAGCCACCTCTAAGACAGTGAGCAGTCAATATTTAACACAGCAACACCCCCAAGAGTGCAGGGTTCTAGCACTTTGCTCTGTCTGGTTTCAAAAGCCCTTACGAGTGGGGCTTCCCGTCTCTTCTCTGGTCAAGTTATTCTGAAGCCCCGTAGAATTTCCAGGTACCTTGTCACCAACCCCAGCATTTAAAAAACATAAGTCAGATCTCAAAAGTCCTGAGAATGGCTTAAAAATCATGAGACTTAAGGACCTGCTAGGTTATTTTCCTTTGTCTTCTGGTCTCTGAGCCGTTAGGTTCCACTTGCTTCACATTTTCAGACTTTTCTCTACAACCATGAGGGCTAGAGACTTACTTTTTAAAAAAACGGCAAGCTGAGATTCTTACCTGATCACAGGATTCCAGGCGCTGGAGCTATAAAGGAAAACACAGATATCAAGAGCCTTGTGGTAAAATGACAAGAGCTGGCGACCCTTGTAGGTCGTATTTTCTGTTATTCAGCCTAAATGTTGCTTTTTTAGTTTCATGCTGTCACGCCCCATTCTACTTTCTTGTGCCACCCTAAACAATCACTGTAAAGTTATGGCCTGGAACAGCCTGGGACCCACAGTAAGGTGACAGCCTGGGACCCACAGTATGTCCTTCGTGCTGTGAATGGTACAAACCCCCTGGCTGCCCTGAGTTTGGATTTTGGCACACTGTCATATTTTTCTTTCCGAGAGAGAGGCGCTGTGCTCCAGCCACAACTACATCTCCCGAGCTGAGCTCCTGGGCATGCTGCAAAGAACTGTGCATTATTTCCCTGGCCGGCAGAAAAAAGGCAAATCTAATTAATGCCCTTGATGGAGAAAAGCCCCCTGTGTCCCCAGCAAAGAAGCATTAGGAGGCAGATGTGTAAGAAAGGGGTGACAGAGAGGGTGCTTGAAAACGTTTGATGAGTCTCCTGGGTGGAGCGTTATCTCCTATTTCCTTTGAGAGCCCACATGAGATGGGCCTTCCCAAAGCAACCACTGAGGTGGCCTGTTCATCTTTTGTCTCCCGCAGCAAAAAAATTTCTGCACCAGTAGCTCTGAACAAGGCTTCCATTAACTCCGTCCCTGTGAGGGCAGCACGTGGAACAAAAAGCCCAACACTGCGTCCCAGCCCTCAGACAAGCCTGGAAACAAATGTTGCAGGAATTTGTCAGAATAGAATCATCCGCTCAGTGTCACTGCATACATTTACCTACCTCAGTGCCTATTCATGGCCTTTCAAAGAGGGGAAAATCAACAGAGATAGATTGGACACCATCTCTATGGCAACATCATCGCAGAAAAATTATAGCAGCCAGAGGGAAGTGAATCATTTTTAAAAAAATCACCCTAAGTATTTTCTCCTCCAATTCTGTGTGTTTTTCATTCCCATAAAACGGGACCATTCCAAACCCTAACACAGGCACCTCCCACACTAAACTCTTTGTGGCTAGAGGAGAAAGATGTGAAGTCAGGGATGCTCCGTGCTGGAGAGTTTGCACCAACTATTAAGATGTGCATCATTGGGACACCCACTTTTGTCAACCAAAGTTGACGTTCTGTTGGACGAAAGCTCTCAAGCTGGAGGACGCTGCTTTGAACATTCAGTTGGGAGAGGAAAGAAAATGGAAGACAAATAAAGCAGGGCAGAGACATTTCAGGGCTTGGTTATGTGCTCGAACGGTAGCAACACAGCAGGCAATCAAGCACTGGACTGGCGTAGCTATGGTAGCACAATCCGTCCAGGGTCGACACATTTAGACAGTTACGAGGGCGCTTGTACTGATAGGAATACTCTATTTCAATAAAAAACCATGTCTAACCAACCTAGTTAAATCAGTACAGAACTCGTGCATAGACCAGGCCTTAGACTGGGGAAGGCTGAGGCTGATTCTGTTAGATAATATGGTCCAGTTCCCCATTCTGCACCTTGTGCCGTCATCTACCGTCCAGCCTGAGAATAAAACATTACCAGCTCAGAATGGGGGCATCTCACACCATCTTGCACTGGTTTAAGTGACAACACAAGGAGCAGAGCAGTGAGAAAGCAGGCCCCTGCCAGGCCCCTCTGTCCAATACTATTTTGAAGCCACTTCGGCCCTTTTGAAAACAAAAAGAACGCCATACAACAATATTCTGACAAGTCCAAAGAACAGACATATTTAGGACCATAATTGTAGCATGCTGTGCCCTTAAACGCACACCAAGTAAGTGTAATCTACAAACAGTACACAGATTCTGTTCCTCTCTGGTCATTACTCAGGAAACATCTCAGAAAGCTGCCATTGGTCATAGAACAGAAACTGATCTCAGTTACACCAGTGAAGTAATGAGCCTTCAGTGCAAAAAAAGATCAGAATTATGCCCATTTTCTCTGTGAAGATCCTTTAATCCTTCAAAAGGACTTAAAACACTGCAAGAAAAAATTCAAACTAAACCCAGTGGAAAGCCATGAAGTGATAGAAGCACTAACTTAGTATCAGTTTGATTCCTCTAGCATGCAACGGTTCACAAGCCTTGGTAAGAGAAATATAGAGTACTAGTGAAAGCCACAAGTTCAGATGCAAATTCCACCAGAAGGGACTGGATCTAGGGTGTTTGTTTGTCCCAGCAGAGGAAGAAAGGGACCAAGCAGCTGTTGCACTTGGATCTAAATCCAGAACTACATGAAGCTGGGTGGTGTTTGGGACCAGTTCTGTTATTAGTTGAGTTAAAAGAAAATGCAAAAGTGAGACAAGCTGTCAGGCTCAGAGGGGCTTGGTCTGAAGTTCAGAACTGGCTCAGAAATCCAGTCCTACGAAATCACCAGACACTACAGTGGGAGAGAAGTGGGTTTCCTGAATATCAACCCTGAAGCCAGCTTGCACCCAGAAAGTATCTTAGATGCTGAATCTGCTGGGTCTGTTCCGCCTGTCACCTTCTCCACTCTCTTGAAAAGCTCCTTCCTCAGCCAATGCCACAGGATGATGCAGGCTTGAGCCTGGTGAGCTGCCGTCGGACCGTGTTGCAACAGCCCTGTACAAGGATAAAAGGTCCCACCCAGCTAAGAGAGACAACGGCCTGCTGTTATTTACAGCGAAGATCCCCTGCAGCCCCGCCAGGCAGCAGACGTGCAGCTGCCATCATCTCTGGGATGACGTGGATGAACTAGACGCGCAGAGGAATGCAGCAATGCAGTGTGGGAACAGAACCCCAGGACGACTCCCGCTCATTCCCCGGCCCCACGAGACACAGAGGAGAACACATCGATGGTGTCGGCTGGGTGAACCAGGAGATGGACAGATGGCAGAGGCATGAACAAACCTCCGGTGAAGAGAAAGGAAGTGGTTTCTTTAAACAACATTTAAAGGTCCCTAGATTCAGGCCAACTCAGTTAATTCAAATGTGCCAACATTCCTCCCCCACCGCCACCAAGACCCAGCGCGTGTCTCTTCCTTGCCCAAGAGCATCACCCTGCTGTGCTCCTGGGGCCCTGCTGGAGAAGTCCAGCCCTTCTACTCCTTCTCCACAATGCAGGGTCACTCCGTGACATCTCAGGGGGTGGGAGTAGACCCCAAGAGAAGGCAACAGGCTGCTCGAATGGCCCCCCGTGGAGCTCTCTTCCAGCTAAGGCTGGACAGTGGATCTGGCGAAGAAGGTGAACATGGAGATTGTTTTTATCTACAGCCAGTCGCTGGCGACACCACCGGATCGTTAGGCCCTACCGTGCTGTTACTGATACGAATACACGCAGAGGCTCAGGCAAGGGGTCAGGTTTTTATAAATCTAATAAATAAGGTGGAGGAAGGCAGACAGCAGAGCAGCAGCACCACATGCACTTTCACGTCCAGACTCCCAGCAATTTGCCACATTGATCTGTGTTAGCACAGGCGGAGAATGCTGGAACAGCCTCGTAATTGTACTGAGGTCAAGCCTCAAGTGACCTTCCATTAACACCTGCTGCGTACCGAATGCTGAACATCAATATCACACCAGCGATGAAAGCCCGGCCATGTAGATTCAGCTTAATACATGCCAGGATACTCTGTACAGAGTGGCTGCCGCTCTCAGCACCTGCAGAAAGATTTCCAAGGGGGTTTGTGTTCTCAGCGATAAGAGATACAAGACTGATTCCTACTATCGGGCCCTGATTCAGGAAGACAGCCCCATTCAAGAAAGCCTCCTAAGCCCGTGGCCTCGTATGTTAATGGCTTGCTCCCACCGAAGCCAAAGGTTCAAAGCGTCGGAGTGTCTGTCCCCCCGATTCTGCTCTGCTCTTCCAGGTTCCATCTGGGAAATTACGTATCTCCAGGTTGAAATACACTGGAAGGGTTAGTGCGTATCGAGTATTGCAAGGTCTTTGGATGGAGGTGCTAACCCAGTGCAAATGATCCAGGGAAACGTATTTCTAGCATACATTTGGCCAGTTAGATTTCAGATCTATCCCTGGTAGGAAATGCATGTAATACACAGCATTGAAACGACTCCATCGAGTAGAAATAAAATGCCACAAACGTCTGTTACAAACCCACCTCTTTCCGTACCCTATGGCAGCAGAGGTTGAGCCCGGCTGTGCACGAGCCACACTTTTGTGCGTTGTATGTGCAAGTGTGCAATGGATGTTGACCGAAACTGAGAGACAGACATATCGAGTGAGTGAGGCAGATAATGCAAACATTTGTCCATGAAGAATCATCTCAAAATGAATTTGCTCCAGCTACGTTTGTGCCCCTGTGCACTTCACAAAACTTGAATGTCAAAGTCACATGGGCAAGCATTTGCAGAAATCAAATTTTAAATTCATATGCACAAGCGTTCACGCTGGTGGAAGGACTTGTGCTCCTGTCTAACCAGGAGCAGAAATGATACCTTGTGACATAACTAGGGGTCCTGTTCTGCAGCCGAGCATATTGCACACACCAGGAACTCTTGGCATACCTACATCCCCACAGACCTCCCTACGTGCCTTCCTCCTCTCCCCCTCTGGTTCAATGCATGCCATGAGTTGGTCCTTTGAAATCCTGACAAATGCAGTGGTGCTTGTAGCTGTGGCTCTGCTAACCGCCAGGGGCTCGGTGTGTCCTCTGTTTCTCCCTTCTGACTCAAATCTTGGAATCTATCAGATACAACGTTCAAAAATCCCCTCATTACATCCAAACAGATAAACACCCAAACCCAGAAATGCCATCAGATCGAACAGATGACCTCGCTGTGCTGGGCCAGCTGACCGATGGCGGCTCGAGCCGCACACGTTTGCTCTCAGATCCTCGCAGACACAGCCGCAGAGGTAAAAATCAGTATAAAAACATGCTCCAGAATTTCAGAGAGCTTGGAGAAGGTGCTGTCTGTGCGCAGATATTCCCCAAGCAGCAAGAGATGCTAAACTCACTGGATACATTATTCCCGGCAAGTTATTCACTCGGCTCCCGTGGTAAGAAAACACTTAAAAGCTCGTGCTGCGTGTGCCAAACAACGCGACTTGGGGTGACAGGAAGGCCGAGCCTTCCTCTCAAGTGCCCCTCTTTGGGACACTACTCTTTCCTGAGCTCTTTATCTCAGTAAGTGGCTCCTGCAGGAACTGCAATGATAGCAACTGAAGGCCTGATTGCAGATCTATGGCATAACAAGACAAAACTCAATGGGAAAACGCCTCCTGCCCTATTTCCTGGCTGCCTCCCCTTCATTAGCAACATGACCGGGTTTGAAAGGGGAGATCCTTGAGGGAGGGGGCTGTATCGCTCAACACTGATCCTGGGTTAAAAGCCACAAACAGGGCTCCAGTTAGCCTGGCATGACACCGTGCAGGTCTTCCACCGCACCGCGCGGGCTCACGCTGGAGTACTGTGCGCTGTGACGCCGGCGATCAAAAGGGGACACTTCTATTCACTTCAAAAGGAGGCCCCGCTCTCCTTCCCCATCGAACTGAGCTGCCAACAGGCGCCAGGGCTTGGGTGCCAAACAAAGATGAGGGAGGGCCCCAGGGGTTCGGAAGATTGAACAGCTGTGCTAGGAGAACCAGCAAGCATGGGCGGGAGGAGGGGGTGAGGAAGCAGCTACGAGCTGGTGAAACGAAGATCTGAGGCACATGTTCATAGTGCGCCACGGAGCCTGGGTGCGTGGCCGTGGAGCTTAGCCAGGGGCTTTTCAGCTGTTCCGGGTCAGTCACAGCTTGACTCAAGCACTGATCAAAGAGCTCACGCAGCCAGGAGGGGCTGAAGTGTCACATCTGTTACTAGGTGATTAAAGCAGCGACTCCACTCGCCTGGGAGGCGACCACAGGCCATCCTGCGTCTCAGGCTTCCCTTCCCAGTGCCCAGGACGGAGGGTGGTGCTGCCACAAGAGACCCCCACACTTCTGCAATGCTTAGGAGAGGGAGAGCTGGGGAACTCCTGCTGCAGGAGATGGACCTGGGCCAACCCCCTGGGCTCTTTGGACATGGTCAGCAATGGACCTGGATGCAAACCCAAGCTGTGCATCCTAGATATTTTTCCAGTACTAGAGATGGTAGACACAGCACGGTGTCAGAGTTAGATGCAGGCAACGCTTCCAGGTAAACAGGAGCAGTGAGTGATGGTTGGGAGGTGATTTTACCTCTGCACCTGGTGTTGGTGAGACCGATGCTGGAATGCTGCATCGAGTCGTGGTGGCCACGTTTTACAAAGGATGTTGCCACGCTGGAAAGGGTACAGGGAAGAGCCACAGGATGACTCAGGCCATCCACATATTAAAGCTACCCTGGTTTTGTTTTTGTTTTTTTACTTACTTAATCTCTCTCTCTCTCTCACACACACACACACACACACACACACACACACACACACACACACACACACACACACACACACACACACACACACACACACACACACACACACACACACACCCCATTTCAGAGAGGCATTGCAAAGATCACTTATTTTGCACCTTGAGCTTTTGGCCAGAGGGGTTCTGATAAGCCGACTGATCAGCTATTGAAGACTGAATAAAAACCAATCTGAAACATCTCCAGTTTCTATGAGAGATTGAAAGTTTAGGTGACTTTTAAAATTACCCTCATGCCTCTTCTTTTGTTGGACTGGGCAGTGTATGTCTGACACTGTCAAATGCAGGATCGCCAAGCCCAGCATTCACCTCTGCTTCCTAGAATAAAGAAGTTCAGAGAGAGTTGAAGACTCATACAAACGTCCGAATTCCTGAAGTCCAGAGGTACCACAATGATATGTGCTACACAACAGCTGGGGGGTGGCTGGCTGGATGGACAGAGCCTCTGAATCTTCCACATTTGCCCATCGGCACTTGTAACTCCCTGGCGCTCTCCAGCTCATCCAGTGTGTTTGTTTGTTTTAAAACATGCTGCTCACGGAGCTGCTTGCCTGGGGCTTGTGCAGGTCTGCAGGAAGTGCAGTCAGGTCGTCTCACAACAGCTAACTCACAGCCCGGACAAATGATACAGTGCAGGCCACACGAGCTACACCAGCAAACCCGGAGCCATCACAATGCCAGTTCTTTTCTCAGCAATGCTTACGGGAAAACAGACGCGGTCAACGGCTTTTTCAACTGAATGGGTCTGAAAGCCCAAAGTCGGCCTCCCGGAGCTAGGTTAGACTCCGGACACAGTAACTGACTGGGGCAGGCACAGGCCGGGTTTGGAGTCGTGGAACGGAGTGACCATAAATGTGCTAATCCCAGGCTGTGACTATCTTCATCCGATGCCGTTAAGCAGCATTGCTGCCTTCACAGGGGAAGTCCCCATCCCCCCAACTGGCTGCCGAGCTAGCAGGACAGAGGCCAGGACCCCATGGAAGTGCACACCTGTACGTTGCTACCAGACGTCCAGCCTGGCGTGGCGATAAAGACACCTGCACCCTGTCTCACTAGCGCCCCTACTGGCGGAGCTTAGTGCAGCAGTGCTGGGGTATAACTAAAAACTCATTGCGGACAAGACCAAGGGGCTTTCCTCTGCCTTACGCTAGGCCCGGCCCTAACTCTCTTCTGTCAGCCGGAACCGCTCACGCCTTCCACTTTCCTCAGTGCCCCGTGTGAGGAAAGAGGTTTCTGGAGGAAACTGGCTTAAAACAAACCCAGTAGAAGCCCAGAGGGAATCTCTGGATTTGGCAAAGGCTGGGTTATCTCAGATGGGGAAAAGCGACTTTCGCTTGCCAGCTCTCCTGCCGTCAGCATCATATTCCCTGGGGCCCAGAGCAGATTCAGAGACTGCTCCCACCCTCCCACCAGCAGCTATGTGGCTGCGCCCACCTCTGGTGGGGTGGCACCGCTGGCAGTGGTATGGGGGGGTGGATTGTAAGTGAAATGCCAGCACGGATGCAGCCTTCGAGAGCTAAGAGTCTGGAGAGGCCTCCTCCGGGTTGGTTTGGCCAGAGAATGAGGCTAATAGCGATTAGCAGAGGCCAGGCCAAAGGGCAGTGCTGAGCCGTGGCGGTTGTGAGAGCTGTCACCCCAAGAGAGAGCTCCCCCACCTGCGGTTAGAAAGGCCCGAAACCAGGACATGCTGCAGCAGGACGGTGATTGGCTGGTACCGTGGAAGAGAGCACATGGATCGCTTAAGCCATTCTGCATCACTCGGCTCCCATAGCCTCTATATTGCACCAACACAACCGCAGTGAAAAAGCTCGAGGTGTCCGACAAGCCTCCCCAGCTTACTTGGACTTAAGAGGTTGGCTATAGAAGGGGTTGGCTGAGTAAAGGGCTGGGGGGGGGGGGGGGGGGTTTCCTCCTTCTGAGAAACCCACTGTGGACTTTGTGCTGTAGATTTCCCCGGTGCTTCCATCACAGATGAAGGCCACTGCTCCAGGTCTTTAGGACTGACCACCTTCTTTCTGAACAGCTGGACTGAGAAGGGTTGCCAGAGATCCCCGACCTTTCACAGGCTAAGGGAGGGAGGACAGCCAGCTCTGTTCAGAATGGCTGGCCGATCCTCCTTACCTATGTTAAAACACGGATAAGACTTGGTGCAGCCTGGGTAATTGCTAGGATACAGTTCATACCTTTAGCAGGTACCAGAGGGGAAAATCAGCTAGTTACCTGCAGGCAGCCTCTGACTTCAATCCACATGAGTGCGTCAGGCTGGCCGGCTGATGCTATGAAACCCTTCTCAAACAGAAGAGGTGCTGCAGGGATCATTGAAGTGCTAACTCCCCACGTCCCAGCTCTCTTTGAACAAAACGGTTACTAACCTTCTGTAAGTGCTGTTCTTCGAGATGAAGGGTGGGGTTCCACAGAGGATCAGTTCTGGGTCCGGTTCTGTTCAATATTTTCATCAGTGATTTAGATAATGGCATAGAGAGTACACTTGTTACGTTTGCGGATGATACCAAGCTGGGAGGGTTGCATGAGCTTTGGAGGATAGGATTAAAATTCAGAATGATCTGGACTAACTGCAGAATTGGTCTGAGGTAAAGAGGATGAAATTCAATAAGGACAAATGCAAAGTTCTCCACTTAGGAAGGAACAATCAGTTGCACACGTACAACATGGGAAATGACTGCCTAGAAAGGAGTACTGCGGAAATGGATCTGGGGTCATAGTGGACCACAAGCTAAATATGAGCCAACAGTGTAATGCTGTTGCAAAAAAAGCTAACATGATTCTGGGATGTATTAGCAGGAGTGTTGTAAGTAAGACACGAGTAGTAATTTTTCCGCTCTACTCCGCGCTGACTAGGCCTCAGCTGGAGTATTGGACATGAGAACAGTTTTCAGTACATAAAAGGTTGTTACAAGGAGGAGGGAGAAAAATTGTTCTTCGTAACCTCTGAGGACAGGACAAGCAGCAATGGGCTTAAACTGCGGCCAGGGCGGTTTAGGTTGGACATTAGGAAAAACTTCCTAGCTGTCAGGGTGGTTCATCGCTGGAATAAATTGCCTACGGAGGTTGTGGAATCTCCGTCACTGAGATCAGACACACGCTTTCCAGGGACGGTCTAGATAATACTGGAGATTTTTAAGAGCAGGTTACACACACACTTGCCAGGGACGGTCTAGATAATAGATCTTAGTCCTGCCCTGAGTGCAGGGGACTGGACTAGATGACCTCTCGAGGTCCCCCTTCCAGCCCCATGATTCTATGCATTGCTCATGTCCATTCCAAGTAGGTGTGTGCACGCCGCATGCACAGCTGCCGGAAGGTTTTCCCCCTAGTGGTACCCATAGGTTGGCCCATAGGTACCCATAGGGTTGGCTCTGGTGGCCGCTTGTTTGAGATGTAGCATGTAGTCCAGAATTGTTGGAATGGATGCCAGTGTGAGCTGGGTGTCCTTCTGAGCATCCCAGAGCGAAAACCTCTTCCACTGATCTAGATAAGTGGCCCTAGTGGATGGTTTCCTTCGGCGAGGAGGACTTCCCTAACCGGTTCCAAGCATGCTGGCTCCGGAGGGTTCGGCCATGGAACTTCCATGCCGTGAGGCGTAGAGACTTGAGATCGAGATGCCGAAAGTTAACATGCTGCTGAGTAATCAGGTCCAGGAGTGGAAGAAGGGTTATTGGAGTGTCCACCCAGAGATCGAGGAGTGTGGTGTACCAGTGCTGGTGAGGCCAAGCAGGGGCTATCAGGATCCCAGTGGACTTTTTCTGCCTGATTTTCAGCTGCCCCCTGTGGATGAGTGGGGTAGGCAGGAAGGCGTAGAACAGCCGGCCCATCCACGGGGTGAGGAAGGCATCCGTGATGGACTCTGAGCTGTGGTTCTGAAAGGAGCAGCTCTGCACACGCTTCCTATTGAGTCTCGTGGCAAATAATTGCATGCAAGGACCACCCCACCGATGGAAGATGCTGCTCAGCACATCTGGGTGGGTTGTCCACTCATGACTGAGGGAGGATCTGCTGAGGCTGTCGACCAACACATGCTGATCTTCGGGCTGGTAGGATGCCTCCAGGTGTATTGATCAAGTGATGCAGAATTTGAGGGCTTCCTGGCACAGTGGAGGGGTTATATAAACATTGCTTTCGTATTGTGTTAAGACCGACGCTACCTTGCCCTCTGGATGACCCTGGAAGGCTTGGCAGGCCAGGCGTACCGCTCTCAGCTCTCTCCTGTTGATACGGAGTGAGAGCTCTGCACGAGACCAGAGCCCCCGGGTCCTGTGTTCCCCTAGGTGGGCTCCCCCATCCCATCGCCAAAGTATCTATCACTAGGCACAGTGAGGGGCAGGGTGCCAAGGAAGGGACCCCTGCGTATCTGACATGGGGATTGCACCACCAATCTAGGATCTCTAACAGCCCAGGCGGAAGTGAGACTACCGTGTCTGTGTCATCCGGAGCTGGGCCGTAAATTGAAGCTAGCCACTCTTGTCGTGGCCTGAGATGTAGCCTTGCATGTTGAACAACGCACGGGCATGCCACCATGCGCCCCAGCAGCTGCAGGCAATTCCGTGCTGTGGTATGGGGATCAC
This sequence comes from Emydura macquarii macquarii, assembly GCF_026122565.2. NCBI lineage: Eukaryota > Metazoa > Chordata > Testudines > Chelidae > Emydura > Emydura macquarii. The sequence goes on along the minus strand of NW_027130866.1, from coordinate 255,189 downwards.
GCTTCAGGGCCTCTATAATGTCTTGAAGAGCCAGGAAATGAGCCTCTGGGAGGGAGACTCTGGCCTGGCCCCAGTCCAGCACTGCCCCAGTCAACTCTATCCTCTGGACAGGTGCTAGTTACAACTCCTGTACAGGTACTCCTAGGAGAACAGTGGCAAGGCTTGAAAAGCAAGAGCGAGGGTCCCGTGACCGTCACGGGCAGTAGGAAGGAGCTGAAGAGGCGGAGGGTTGGCAGGTCCCTACACAGATCACCACGGAGGCGCGGCTCCAGGGGGCACCAGAGCCGACCCTGTGGGTACCACGAGGGGAAAAGCCTTTTGGTGAACTGTGCACATCGCACACACCCACACCCACCCTACGTGGAATTGACATGAGCCAGCACTCAAAGAAGAACATTGGGTTCTCGCTGGAGAACACTAACAAAGGTGCAAACCAGCACCAGCTCTGCTGTCCTTGGCCCGCATGGAAATCAGCTCTTTGCATGGACTATGTTAACAGCCATCAGTACAACACATAACTGTGTTGCCAACCCTTCTCAACACACACCTCTGGAAGACCCACTCCTATGTCCTTACGCCACCTCCCATTCAGAACACTCCCTGTCTTCTCCCTTTGGGCTAGGCTTTGTCTCTAAAGTAGATTATAAACTCCCAGGGATAGGAACCAGGACGTCATTAATTCACAGAATGTCAAGGAATCTGCTAGAGCTCAGTTCATGATGGGCCAAGTCCCAAAGTCCCACTGTCTTAAATGGAGTGAAGTTTTCAGGGTTTCAGTCACTAATTCAGGATGTACTTGAAGGCATATTCAACGCACCATTATAGCAGCATCTTTGGGAAATAAGTGTTTGTGCTACAACAAGTAGAGCTGTGATGGAATCGGATTGAGAGGCAAATTCAAGGGTCTTATACCAGAAAATAGAACAAAGGGTCTTTTAATGAATAATGGTAAAGGGGTTTTATTCCCATTTCATGCTGAAACAACAGTAAATGAACTGCACTTAGTGTCTTTAAGACTGGTCTGAAACACAGATAGCGTTTAAACGAGGCCAAGAACCTTCTAAAAATCTGACTAAAAAACACTCCAGGAAAAGAGCAAGAGCAAAATAAAATAAAATAAAAATATGTAGGTTGCTTCAACCTGTTTCAGCTGATAAACGATGTGGTATTGCTCTGTGCCAAAGTGACACTTGACCTCTATATATCTTCTTAATGAAGTCAGCGGAGAAAGACACCCAGTGAGCCTTTGTAACGGTGCAAGCCAGTCGCAAGCTGGGCTTCGCTAATGGGAGCTGTCACTTGGTTTTTTCCAGGTCACAAACTAAGAAGAGCAATTACATCAAATTGGAGGCTGTACAGATTGGAGCAAGCCTCAATAGGCCAGGTAGTGAAATCATTAACGAGGTAGTTCTTTTCCATGATAAATTGTCAAGGAGAGTGAAACATGCTGCTGGCCATTAATCTGGGCTAATCAGCTTGAAAACTGGGTTGTTTTATTTAGTAATTAACAGGTTATTTGAAAAAAATGATACATGGCCGAATGCAAGTCTATGGAGCTGCCCTCCAGCAGATAATGGTGCGGCGCAGTGGGGAATCCCCTGGGGGCAATTCATGCCTTTTCAATTATAGCCAATGGCAGAGTCTGAAAAATGGCTCTAGGTTTGTATTGACACCTAGTAAAGAAAAACCCCCTAGTGAACATCGCCGACATCCTGTGAGTGCCAGTAATTGCTCTGGCCAGCCCCTGGCACGACGCACACTAAGTGAATCCAGGCATTTCAAAGGTACCCTTGTGTTTTAACATCTCTCTGGTGCTGTTGGGAATAAAGGAGCCGAAGACGGAAGGCGTTCAAAGCTGGCGATGAAATAACGGGCGGGGAGGCCAGAATATAAGGATGTTCTCTAGCTGGTGGGGGCTTGCCCAGTAGCCCCGTATCGCCCCACTCCAGTGCACAGGGTAAATGGGGAACCGCCATGACCTGTCCGGCTCCCCATGGGAATCCAGAGCCAGCTGAGGCTGAAGGAAAGCTGAGCAGGACAAAGGCGCTGGAAGGGTTTTCCCAGGGAACCCGGCTCAGACTCGATTGCTGTTTACACATGAGCAGTCCCCCAGCCTAGGGCCAGCAGAACAGGAGAGGTCACAGGACGGGCCGTGAGCAGCAGGAAGGACTTGCTGGCTCAGTCTCCTCTGTCAAAGGGACGAGTGAGGCACCAAGACACAAGCAGGGCCTGTTTGTTCCCGACATTTCATCCAGGGCTGCCCGAGGACTAGGTCGGACAGTGTAATCCTTGGCCACCCTTCTGCAAGTGCCACAGCCCCAGGATGCTATGGCTGGTGCTGGGCAGACAGCAAACACTCTCTTCTCATTGGGCGAGGGCAAGCCCAGGAGACGCACATTGGTGGCATGGGGGCGTGTCACACGTGCACGCGCATTTCATTGCAGACCAGAGCTTGGCCAGTGGGCACCCTGGTGAGTCCCACGTTGGAGGAACCCCCCTGAAGCGACCTTCATGTCCCAAATCACACCCATTTCCCCTCGTTTTGTTAAATATAAACCGCAGCGGGAGAGTAAACGCGCGGCGGGAAGAGGCCCCGCTCTCTGGCTCTAGGGAAAAGAGACATCTCTGTGGGAGTCGCAGTCAAACCCCCGGTCCAAGGGAAAGGCTCCGGTCCGCACTGGTGACGGAAAAGGGGCTGCGCAGACGTGTCACACAGCTGGCGAGATCTGCCGCTCGGTCGCTCTGCTGTTTCCAGCCAACTGTACTTTGAAAACATTGGCTCTTGGCGAGCCTTTGATGCACATTTGGGGGGGAGGGCACAAAGGGAGGCCATTCAAAGGGCCAGGAAGCGGTGTCTGATATGAACATAAAGCTGGTGGCAACAGGCAGCCTCAGTTTATTAAACCCACTGGCGAGGGTCAGGCGAGCCCCGGAGCCAGTGGTCAGCGCGCAGCAGGAACCGGCCAAGCCCCAGCCGCCTTAGCAAAGAGGCAGTTAATGAAAAGCTCCACCAGGGAAGCCGCTCACATCAAGGCCACACAGAAGCCTCAGATCCCTTAAGCTGCACTTTGAAGAGCAGCGGCGACAGCAGCCAGATAAAGGCAAGGTCACAGACCACCGGGACCCCCCCACGCTGCGTTGAAAAAATCATTGTTGCCCTTTGATGAAACTTGACAAAATAAAAAAAGCGCTGAATCCCCTGATTAGGAGAGCGGCCCCGGTTTGCCTACCTGCCACTGCGCATCCCACACGTCTCCCTTTCATGCCGGGCGCTCGGGATCAGACAATAGCGGGCATATGGCAAATTAGTCTAAGCCTGTGCCAAGGTAACCTTTGCACCCCATCGACAACTTGCTCAACTCGCTGCACAGACCGCAGTCACCTTGGCACCAGCCAGCAGGACTCCCATTAATTCGAGTTGTGCACGTGTAATGTTCATTAGTGAAATAATGGGCCTCATAAAAGCTGGCCAGGGGGACTTAATGGACCACTCTGTGTGTGTTGCCATGAAATTCCTGCTTTTTAAAAGCTCCCCATGCCCGCTCTTTTTAGCATCTACTTTAAAAAAAAAAAAAAAAAAAAGGGCAAACAAGACTGGAGTAAGCAAACATTTCCAAACACACTTCGCCGCGCTGACTGGGCTGGCAGCAGGAGAAGTAAAACAACCTGGAGCTTGGCCGAGCCCCTGGAAAGCTAGGTGTAAAAATGCAAAGCTACCAGGGCTACACCTGCTGCGTGCCCATAGGGAGCCAGGGCCGGGCTTCGGGCAGGTATTAGTCTTGTGCCATTCACCAGCCATTAGGAATTCACAGCGCAGTGCCCAAGCCCTCAGGAGTACCTGGAACCAGCATGGCCGGGACAGAAATCAAGTTCTACTCAAAGAGGAACGGGCATCTTGTGGGTAGGTCAGGGGGCTTGTGAGTCAGGACTCCTGGGTTCTGTTTTTGCCTGATTCACTTGACCTCTCGGTATCTTAGTCTCCCCTCCCCCCCCCCAGCCCCAGTAAATTGGGGCTCAGAGTCTTTGTAAGGGCAGAGTATTCTGATCATTCAAAAAGCAGCAACACGAAGTGTTCTGTCTAACCATCATCTTACTAGCTTCTTCCCGCCTCCTTCCAGTCCGCCCCTAGGCTCTCAGACATGCATCACAGTCACTCACTCCTTCCTTGGGAAAACAGCTTTACTATTGCATTGGGATGACAGCTGGCTCTGACTATCTGATAGCTTGGGACGGTGCCTCTCCTGCAGATCCTATCTTTTGGGAGCCCACCCCTGAAAGATAAGTGCTAGCAGAGGGCCGGGGGCATGGGAAAGCAGACAGAGCTTTGCCCTACAGGCACCCAGAGGACAGGGAATTTCTTGGCTAGCTGCTTCCCCAGGCAGCCAGCCATCCCACTCCTACAGACTGCACTCCCTTGCTGCAGCAATGGCACTTGCTGGTTTCATTGCATGGCAAGATGCTCATGAAGTTCATGCACGATGTCATATTGGCAGGTCACAGTCTAGTTTGCTGCTGTTCCCATTCACTCCCCCGTGCTCAGTCCGTCCAGCCCCTCTGGCCGTGCACCTGGCTGAGGAAGGATGCATCTGCCATGGGCGATTGCTCGAGGGGCAAGGTTTGGCTCACCAGGAAGATGCATCAAAAAGCCAGCTTCACTAGAGGAGGATTCAGCTGTCACCCGCTTTGCTGGGATCAAATCGTGAAGCTGCACTTTCTAGTTACACTGTGCAGCACTTTCTAGCCGTGAGAAAAGATGACTGAGGGGTGACCTGGTAACTGGCTCCCAATATGGTAAGGGCTTCTCTAAAGAGGACTGGGACCAGCTGTTCGCCATGTCCCCTGAAGGCAGGATCAGAAGAATGGCCTTCGTCTGCAGTGAGGGAGATTTGGGTTTGATGATAAGAAAGTCTTTCGAACTCGAAGGCTAGTCAAACTCTGGACCAGACTTCCAAGGCCGGTCATGGCGTTATCATCACTGAAAGCGACAAACACCTGTCAGGCACGGGCGAGGTTTACGTGGCCCTGCCTCAGGCTACGTCTACACCGAGGGCGGCAAAGTCGCTGCGCTCAGTCGATCCAGAAGTCGACATTATTAATCCACCCCTGCAAGTGGCGCAGTGCAGTGAAAACGGCGCACAGCAGTCGACCGGAGTTACGCAAGTTCTCTGCGTAACTCCCGTTGACTGCCGCCAAATTGCCAAGGTAAGTGTAGACCACGCCTTAGTGAAGGGGAATGGACTCAATGACTTCTCAAGGTCCCTTCCAGCCCTGCCTTTCTATGGTTCTATGAAATATTACAGCGAGCTGAACATGTCAGCAATTGTCTCTGTGACTATTTACTCAAGGAGAAGAGTAAGTTGGATTTAGCTCAGCCCTCACTCTTGCGTGCTCCCTTCCACGACTACCTTATGACCGCATTTACAGGCAATTCTCAGAAACAGCCACATTTTAAGCAAACGTTAGAAAATATTCACAAAAAGCAAATTCTTAACTTGCAAACACGAGGGTTCACACTGGAAACCTGATTGTAAGAGATATACCCATCCATCGGGGAACAGAACCCATGACCGGTGGGTGACCTCTGTGTCCATGCGAGCTAACCTACATGGGGAGAAGATTTCTGACACTAGCCAGTTTGTTAATCCAGCGAACAAAGACAGATGGCGATCCAATGGCTGGAAGCTGAAGCTAGACAAATTCAGACCAGACATAAGGTGAAAATGTTTCCCCCTGAGGGTAATTAGTCATTGGAACAGCTTACCTGGTGAGGAGCTGGACTCTCCGGTGACTGGATTCTTTAAATCGAGATGGGGTCTCTCTTTCTATCTGATCTGCTCTCGCTCAGCCTGAAGTTATGCAAAGAGGTCACACCAGATGGTTATAATGTTTGAGGTCTGAAAGGCACTTTATGAATGGCTGACATGGTAGAAACCTCACATTCTCGGAACAAACTGCTTGTGAACAGTCTGCACACCTATAACTAGGCACTGAATCATTTCAAGTTGTCCAGGACAAACCGTGAAGAGAAAATAAAGGGGAAATTCATCTCGTAAGTTTTTCACAATGAATTATTCACCCTGCTCTAACAAATGGCACTATACAGAGCTGGGTTTGCCTCAGACAGTGTTTTTCAAAGACTCATGAACTTCCTTTGCTTTCCATCAGAGCCGGATTTAGGGGCAGGTGACCCAGGTGATTGCTTGGGTGCTGGGCTGGGGGGGGCACAGGGCTTGGGGGGCTGTTTTTGTTGTTAGCGATAAAAAGGGAAGTAGAAAGTTTGAAGTGACATGTTGCAGGTGTTCCATAGTTAACAGCGGTCCACCTGATGTCCGTGCACTGTTCAGTTTCCTGATGTTCGTACATTTCGGTTATTTTTCAAATTAAAAAGTTTCTATAAACTTAGAGGAAATGAATTTTTTATTTGCTTATATTTGGCATGAATAACTACAGATTTACAGACCCTAACGTGCAAATTTATCGCCTCACACGACAGGGATAAATCAAGCATCAGAGTCATGGAATGGGCTATAAATGCAGAGCAAAACAAATCATTCAAAACAATTAACAACTTAACAACTGGAGCGGGGGGGAGACACTGAAGACACTCCTCCCCGGGGCACCATTTGGTCCAGGACTGGCCTTGCTTCCACGTCCAGTGTCAGTGAGATCACTTCGCTATCAAAAGGCACAAGGACGATGAACGCAGAACAGTTTTGGATTGAAGAAGCTGTGGTGACCATATATTCCAAAATCAATGACATCTTAGTGTGTTACATGGTAGACATTAAAATTTCTCCCTTCTTGACCAGCCAAACTCCTCAGAGCAGATTCATCTCATATGGACTTTACTGGTGATACGTTTTTGTCTTATTCATAAACTTACTCAGTTTTCTACACGCCACCAGTGTTTGTTTGAAAGTTCCACCACCCGCCAACCAAACTCATCACAGACCAGCATTTCAAAAACCGTTTCGCTTGTCCATTTGCCAGGGACAGCCTTTTCTCACTGCATCCTCCCACCTCCAATTCTTCATTAGCGTAATTGCCAGCAAACACCATCATATTAGAGCCGCTATAACGGAGCAACATCTAAGGCATGTGAACTGCACAGAGGGGGAGTTAGTGACCTGATTTCTGGAGGAATCAAGGTGCGCGTGTGAACTGAAAAGCAAGGAATTCTCTGAGCACCGGGGTATTAGGGTGCTGCAACTCCACTGAGTGCGTAGAGGTCATTGTGACGTGGGCCATTAACCACATCCCGCGACCCACGGCTCAGCAGTCCAGCCCTTCAACATTGTACACTTCAGTGGGAAGCCTGTTGTCACGTTACCGTAAATGAGGCTCCACGCACAGAAAGCTGTTTCCAGGAATGCTCAGAAAAGAGGCTTTCAACCGCAGAGGAGTGGAGTGACTCAGGCAGTACTGTGAAAGCAGAAAGGACGGCCTCTGATTGACACCACGCCGAGGCATTTATTTAAAAATTCTATTCAGCAAAAAAAAAAAAAACACCCTTGTTCTTCTAATCAGCCACATGGGTTTGCACAATTAAAACTCAATAGCTTCTTCCAGGTCTTTGTCAAGGGCCCGAATACCTCTATGTCAATGTTCAGTGTGGCATGCCAGGGCCTATTCTCTCCTTTCCTCTCAGCAGGTCTGTCTCACCACGGCCGCGTCTCCACTCCATGAAAAGGCTTCCTCTCCCTGGCTCTTGCATAGGGCTTGTGGTTTTGCTTGGCTGCACGTGAACGGTGTCTTTCGCTAGAAAGTCCAGGGCCAGGCGCTGGTAAACTTGGGGGCTGGTTAGCACAGGTCGTACAGTGGGCTTGTCAATGGGAGCCTTCGGATGGTTGTCCCCTGAGTGCGGCTACAATAGCAGTTGTAGGATGTTGATGAAGCATGCGCACCAAACAACTCAGTCCAAAAAATGATCAACCAAAAATAGGTTCAGAGCAACCAGTTCTCCAAGTTTAGCCACATTAGTTCACACGTTCGCCTATTGCTGATTGTTCCAGACATGCACGTTCAGCAGCAATGTTTATGGAGAGACGGTGGGATTTTACAAAAGCACCCGAGAGACTTATGAGCACACGGCCCAGTAACTGTCGGTGGGACTTGTGAGTCTAAAGTCACTTGTGGACATTTGGACATCCCATTCATAACGTTCAATGCAGGGTAACCAGTCACAAAACATCAAGTTTTACAGTTCAGCCTTAACTCTGCCCCTTGGGCTTGTGGCTTAGGGTCACTTTATGACAGGATGCCCTGGCAGCACCACCTATAGTTATGGTCACACAACAGTTCCCATTCTAAGACCCTGTTTTCAGTTATTTATGACTTTACCAAACTTTAACCTTTCAGGGTGAAGTTTTCCCCTGGTTAGTGTCTGCCTCATGCTGAATGCTTTTGGACAGTTTCAATTAACTTTTCACTCATTTCCAAGAATGAGTATATATATTTTGCCCACGTTAAAAAATTCTTACATCTGTTTCACTGAGAATCAGTAGTACTTCTATGCTTAGGAACAGGGACTTGAAAATTGTCCAGGGAGACTCCCCAGTATTAGGGGATATGTCTTTTGCCTTTCCCATGAAAATCTGAACAAATTTGGCTATTAGCTATTGGTATTCAAGATAGTTTTCTAACACAAAAGGTATTGCATCCAACACAAGGTAACTATTTTGGACTTCGTTATGACAGATAAAGATGAATTAATCACTGGACTGGAAGTTGGTGGTTGCCCAGGGACCAGTGAGAATGACCTGATTACATTCAATATGGGCAAAGAGAGACTAATGTCTATACTTGGTACTTCAAAAGCAGACTAATTTCCCAAATCTGAGGAAAATTATGAGAAAAAATTGATTAAGAGGAAAAATGTAGGTAGAATAATGTGAATGGAAAATTGGGAGTTTTTAAAGCAGAGCTTATTAGATGGCCAAAAAGCCACAACCAAGGAAGGAGACATCTTTGGTTAAAAGCCCACATGGGCTGAGTGGCAAAGTGAAGGCAGCAATTGGCAATAAAAAGCAACAGATAACAAACGTGCGTACGCTTCAGAGCCCAAGCCGCACCTTCAAAGCTCTGTGTACACAGCTATTTCTAGCGCATGAACGTGAGCCCTGCTAGCCAGATCTGTCACTCTGGGCTGGGAGGATCATTCCAAAATGCAGTGTAGACATACTTAGAGAGGATGAAAACCTACTACTGCTGTCCGTCACTCCGTTAGCTCAGATGGCAGAGGTCTGTGCTCTGGCTTTAAAGGATCCAACCCTGCCTGATGACTCATGTGGGTGTCACTACAAGATGGAATTTCCCCCCCTTTTTTTTTCCAGTTTGCTTTTTTAAAAATGTAGGCAAATTACACAAGCCCACACTCTTTGGACAGGGACCTGAACCTAGGTCTCCCTCCTCCTGGGGTCCCCTACCGTACGGGGTAGTCTGGGGCAGGCCTCTGAACCTCTCCTGTTGAAGTCCTTGGGCTGGACCCTGAGAACAACTCCACAGCCTGGTGGCTTGGGCCCTCACCTGGGCTGTTGGCGACACACGTTCAGGACCCGGATCCCAGGATTATTTAATTACTGCCACAGATTCCGGCCTGATTTTTGTTAACCCAAAAGCATGGCTTCCTGTGAATAAACGCCTCCTGGGGAGAAAGGCCCCCACGGAAGCTGGGCAATGCCAGAACTCAAGAAAGCTTCCGCTGGGGCTTTGCATTTCTGGCACGTGAAGCAGCTCATAAGGCGGGGCAGGCTCTTTCAGTTCAACAGCCGCTGGCCCTTCCGCATCACTTTATTTTAAAGCCTCGCCTGAGCACATTGCTTCCGAGGTCTACTTTACAGCGTGCTTTCTCGAGAGCGCTCACGTTTCCCTCTGTGTGCGCTCAACGGGGATTCCCCCTGCAGTTCCTCTGCCTCTCAGCATCCCACTGGGGCAGAGGCAAGGACACCCTGTGCCGAGCAGCCGCTCAGCAGAGCGCTATTGGCACCAGCAGTGGGAAAGCTTCTTGACAGCAGCTCGTTTGTGGGCTGACTCCCTGGCCCCCCAAAGCCAGGAGTTACAATGCACGAGCCTAGCGAGACTGTCCCATCAACTCTTTCCGAGAGGGGGAGATTTCCCCCGGCCACTTCCCCAGCTTTGGTTGTAAGACGCTGGGAAGTGTAAAAAAAAAGAAGTTTAAAAAAGGGCAATTTTTGTTTTAGGAAGACGAAAGCGCCAGGGCTCCTGTGCCCCTCGTCGCTATAATCTCAGTGGAGGCAGCAGCACAGTAACGGCCTTGTTCTGCCCTGAAAGCTCGAGACACGCTTTTTGTTCCCAGCACATACAGGCTGCTTTTGTGGCCAAAGAAACGTTACAGACAATTGGTGAATCATCCCCAAAGTGGTAATTTGACATCAGCCACAAAGGCCGCCAGCCCCGTGATCAATGAGCGACTCAGGGTGTATTACTACAGGAAGAATTACAGTGGCTGTTCTGTGGCCAGTAGCAGCCCTCTCCGCTCTGTGGAGAGCACAGCTGCTATCCATCCCCCTGCTCCGAGATTGCCCAAGACAATCCAGGTGGCGTATCGTCAGCCTTGTGTCTTCCCAGTACCTGGCTCTGGGCCGAGGGCTGACTGCAGACCCATTCTGCTGATTTAGACGCAAGCCTTCGTTTCAAGCCAGGTCTGTGGTCAGTACGACGAGGAGGCTGCAATTTTTCTGATGCACAGAGGAAGGGGGACAAGAAATGGAACCATCCTTCGGCCGAGGCTGGCATCCAAAGCACCTGGTAATCCGGGCAAGTGGTGCTAGCAAGAGCCGTATTTGGATTTTAGCATGCACCAGCGGAAGGGCTCAATCCTGCAAGCTGCTGAGCACCCTGCAAACCCCTGGTGGAAGCTCCCAGCACCGGGCCCTAAATCTGGAGAGACTCCATTGAAGTCAGTCACTTGATGTCCTGCAGCAAAAGATGTTACTCCTCCCCCGCCAAGTCGGACCACATCGAACTACAAATATTATGGGGGACAGAATCACGCCGCTCCCATGTAAAGCCAGCTACGTCTGACTGTCCTGGGCAATGCCCCAGGCACTCGGTGAAGCAGCTTTCCTTGGGTTTGTTTTCAGTTTTCCTTCCATTAACCTGTGTCCAAATCCCAACCGCGAACGTGACCCAGAGCCGCGCTCCCTCAGGCTAGTAGCCCAGACCAAGACTGGTGGTCACTGGCCAGAGCCTGCGTGAAGTGAGCAGGGGCAGGAGGGCATCTCAGCCCAGTTCCCAGTGGCCACACGTTCCGTGACAATGGACACCAGTCAGCACTGTGTTGTGCTGGCACCCTCAGCAGAGGTGCCATGGGATGAAAAATATTAATTCTTAGCTGAGTCCATGCCTGGACCTCAGAGCAGTTTCCGTAGCTGGGGCCATAGCATTATCTCCATCTTCCAGAAAGGGAAACTGAGTCAGCGAGAGGCCCCTGACCTGCCAAAGTGATCCAGAAGCCAGGTGAACGGAACTCAGCTGTGATGCCCAGTCCAGTGCTCTACCCATCGGGCCAGGCTGCCTTGGAAGGTGACTGGTCCTTTCACTCCTCAACGGGGCTGTGGACTGATGCTGCCCATGAGCTGCCGTCCCTCGAGCTCTCAACGGTCACACAACCTGTGCTGAAAACCAAAAGGAGATGCCCCTGAACAGGTTCTCCCTCTTCTGGGCTTCCTGCCTTTTCACCCAGCAAGCGCCTCTCCAAAGAAGGGTCGTCCCCTGAAGAATGAAAACAGATTCACGGGTAGGAGCTGACAGGATGGTTCTGATCATCTCGTCCGACCTCCTGGATGACACAGGCCAGAGAACGTCCTCGAATTCATTCCTTCCTTAATCAATTCACGGGCAGCAGCAGAGCCAGGCAGCCTCTGTCCTCGCTGTACCCGGCAGGGAAGCGGCCCCGGGGCGTGTGCAAAGGGAGCATGAGAGCAGACTCAGCGGTTACAGGTCACACCTGCTCCCTCGCCGGGCGTGTGTGCGAGGCCCTCGGTAGCTCTCGGGAGATGCTTGGCATTTCACGCCGTACGGGAGGCGTCCAGCTCTGCACATGACAAGGCTCAACTGCAAATGCCACCGGGCAAGGAGAATCGAAGTGAGACCGGCCAGGAGGCGCCGGGGCAGCTCAGACGAGGGAGCGACTGGGCCGTAGGTTTGCTCTTTTTAAAGGCCCCGTTGTTCTATCACTGAATCGCTCCAGAACCTCCGGGCCAGATCTGCAAAGGGGCTCCCCACGTAAAGAGACATTTTGTGACATGCACGGGGCACCTGAGTGCGTTAGACACCAAACCTGCTCAGGCGCTTTTGTAAACCGCACCGGGTGCCTCCCTGCAGCTCTCGCTGCCTCCCTGCCTCGCCAGTTCGGCCCTGCATCCTTCGGAGGAATTTGCGCAGGGAGAGGAGAGGGCATTGCATGCAGGGCGGCAGTGTGGGGAACGCACAGGGTCTGCCGGCCGCACAAGGAGCAGCAGAGAAGTGGGACAGCAAAGCTGGTGGAGTAAAGGGGACGGGGCCGTGTGATAAGACTCAGCCAGCTATGTAGGCAGAGGAGAGGTTACACAGTTTAAGTTTGATGTGATGGACAGAGGGGAGCCCAGGGAGCCCCTCACGGGGGGGGGGGGGGGACATGGTCAGAGTGATGGAGACCATTTTAGCAGCTGCATTTTGGCTGGAGGGGGCAGGTACCGATGCAGGCTATTCTAACAGGCCGCATCTGCGTCACCGGTTGACAATGTTTTATTTCCCTCGGCAGGCACTGCCTTTAACTGGACCATCCCAGAGCAGTGTCCTGCCTGCCAATCTTTCTCCACGACCAGGCTCCTGAGCACGGGGCTGACATTTCACAGCCAAGCCCGGCAACGTAAGAAGAGATGGTGATAAACGTACAGAGCCGCAGTACAGTAAATATCCCCTTCAACAGCAGCTTAGCAAACGCTCTGTCTCCAGCGTTTGCAGGACGGGGTGGCTCGTTTCCAGGGCAATTGGAAGTAACCATGGCAGAGGGGTGATACTTAGCTCCAGAGAGCAGGCGACAGGTTGATATTGGCAGAGTAAACACTTGGGACACCCGCTCACAACATCCCTGCTGTTGACAGAGGGTGTTATACCAGGATCGCAGCCAAGTCGCACTTCACGGTGACAAAGAAAACAATGCCATGATCTGGCGACTGTCAACAGCCTTACAGTGCTGGAGACTTTAGTTCAATATTTGCCAAGAGGCAAACTGAGCAGCGTCTGCGCCGCTTGTTGACTGAGATGCACCAATTACTAGACAAACTAGATTTTCCAGACAGGAATTCAGTTTCAACTGCTGGCGACCAAATCCCAGCCTCGGCATTAGATCCTGTGCAATTACATTCAGTCGCACAGGAAAACAGGCTCCAGCCTGCTGTCACTGCGTGCCTGGGTTACCACAAACTAACGCCCTTCTTGTGACGCCCGGTCCCAGCCAATGCAGCGGGGCTGTCAAAGCGGGACAATTCAGAGGGGCAGATTGCAATGACAAGTGACGTTGTAAATGGCTTCTTCCAACGTGCTGCACACAGCCGTCGTGGAAAGGGTGAGGTGCTTACGAGAATGACCCTCACCTGGCCTCAGGACGGGCAGCCTCCACGTCCCTGCACGGCCCGTGGCCAGCTGCAATGAGGGGCTCCGGCAAACACGCGTGAAGCGGAAAAGCGAACGGCTGCAGCTGCTCTTTAACACAGTGGTGACAGCTTGTGCCGGCCGTCAGCACAGCACTGGCACGGCTGCGAAGGCCATGACTGATCAGTCCCTAGGCTGTGCAAATACAAGTCACGCTCCTGAGCCAGTTCAGGGCCCGAGGATAAAATCTCAGCCCCTGCAGGGAGGGGACGGCTGCTGACTGAGCGAGAATCATTGCAGGGGGTTCCTGGGCAGTTCAGGCTGCAGCAGCAGAGACCCCATCCATCCACACCAGCAGTGAAACCGGTGCAAGCGCTGCAGGTGGAGACCCGGCGCGTAGTGTGGACGCATGAAACCGATTCAGTTCCTGCAATCGCTGGGTGTGGACGTCACTCGGGGCCCGTTGCCACGACACAATTACCTCGACCTCGGTTACCTCGCCGAGCAGCGAGCGCAGTGACTGACTGGGTGTCTCACAGCCATGCTGCAGCCTCGCCCAGCGCGCTGGTGCCGATCTACCCGCCGGCGCGGGGCACTGAGGGACGTCTCTGAAAGGCAGCCAAGTCGATGTAAGCAACGACCCTGACACCACGACGACCCAACGACCTCGACTTAGGCCTGACGCACTATTTAGTCGAAGGGAAGGGCGAGTGAGGTGGGTGGGAGCAGAATTTCAGCGTTCACGCTCACGGCCAGGTCAGTGTGAGCTGCCTTACGTCGACCTAACCCTGCAGTGTGGACCACGGCTCGGCTCAGCTTCCATCCCTCGGGTAGACCTGCCCAGCGCAGTTTCGGGGTTTGCTCTGCACTGGTTTTGGTGTGAAGCCTCCCCTGGTTAAATCATTTCTACTGCCTAACTGCTGGCACCCTCCATGCACGTGAGAATGAAGCGCCAAGAGCTCTGGCTTGTGCTAGGTGACAGGAGAGCTCATGACACTCTCCAAGCCCACGGATTTACAGATTCCACCGCTGCTCCTCCAGGGGATTTGCTGCCTGGACCGAGGAAAGCCCATTGCACCGAGTTCTGTGCAATCAAAAACCTAAAGCGCTCCCCTTCCTCCACAAGAGACGGATCGTTACGCCTCCAGGGTCCCAATCCTGCACGGACGTTTGCACGTGCTTAACGGGAAGGGCTGAGTCACAGCAGGTGAGAGAGTCCGTGCAGGATCCGGCCTTCTCTGGCCCAGCCTGCAGCAGCCAGGAGGGGGAGGTGTCCCTCAGCACCCTGCGAAGCCTTTCCCTGCAGAAGTGGGGCTTCTAGAAACTGCCCCCCCCCCACCGTACATCCTGAGCCCTGCCCAATATCCTGCCCCATCTAGTGCGCCTGCTGCTGCTCTGCAGAGCACCCAGCTGGGCGGAGGGTCACCGCCTAGTAAATACCCCAGAATATGCATGGAAGTCCCAGGATGGTTGAGACGGAGTCGCACAGGTTGGCTTCGTCCCCAGCTTTCGTAAGACAATGAGCATATGTCACGGAGATTCCGCCCCAGCTTAGCGAGGCTGTGAGCGAGGCTTTTCTTTGGGTTTTAAAAGGGGTCTCGGATTCTCGGATACCATTCTGCTTCTCAAGTAATGTCACAAGACTTCTGCTTTGGCCACACAGTTGCTCTTTAGAAATGAAAGAGCCGCTCCGTGCTTCTGCTTTAGGACAAGTGGCAAAACCGTCGCAGTCCTTTTCAGAGAAGAATAAAAAGCAGAGCGCGCTCAGGACCTCTGTGGCCGTCCCGCCATCCTGGGAACCAGGCCTTTCTGCACTGTTTGCCAAAAGGATGAGCCGGGGGCCTATTGGTCTCACCTGCTGATCCTCCAGAGTCATGAATATTCGCATAATCCCCCTCTCTCTCTCTCTCTCTCTCGGCCCCAAGGCCTAGAAGCCCTTTCATCCCGAAGCTAGGTTTCAGCCAGAGGTTGCTCTGTGCCGTAGTGCATGCCAGCAGCTCCCTCCCCTCCACATGAAAGGAAGCTGCTGCCATCGCCCAGGCCTCAATACTGCTCAGGGACTAATACTGTTTGCTCTTCAGACTAGACGAGGTGCCCAAGTCAATTCTCATCTTGCGGTGCAGAGGCCAGCCAGCAAGACAGGATCTCTGCAGCACCAGACACAAACGAAAAGAGTTTCCCACTGGAAAAGTGTGTGTGGACGGCTGAATGGACACCCCTTCCCCCAACAAATCAGACATCAGGAGCTAAATTCAGAAGTGATGTAAATGGTAAAGTAAATTAAACTTTCATCGATTTTTCAGGCTAGCTGGAACCATTCTGGTCTCCTGCAGAACACAGGCCAGAGACCATTACCCAGAGCGGGTGTAATTTACATGCCAGTGGGGCCGATGAGTGCACTGGAGCAGGAAAAAAACCCCACACAGGAGTGTGTAAGTCCCCATGTGTAATTCTATTTGTCAGGGATCAGGGATGGGGAAGGAGGAGGCAGAAAGATTAATTTTTCAAGCATATTTTAAAAGATCCATTTTGCTGAGCAACCATTTTTCCCAAGGAAATTGTGGTTTCATACACGTCCCACTCAGCGGGAAGGTCTGGCTGGATGACCTGGTGGGCACATAAGACCTAAACAGGAGGTGACTTGCTGAGAAAGGTTGTGCTTCTTATTGCAACAGCATCACACGCGGGTTACCAAGGTCACTGTAACGGCAGCAGAGGAAACAGAGTGAAAAGTTACAAACCCTTGCTCAGATATCTGGTGGTGTCTCTGAGAAGCGAGCTGTCTACAGCCAGTTGCCAGGTGTTCACCTTATAAAATCCAACATGCCAATTAGTGCCTCTTCTGGCAGGTTTCAGCAGAGGCACCAAATACAGTAAAATCTCAGAGTTACAAACACCAGTGTGATGAACTGAGCGGTCAACCACACACCTCAGCTGGAACCGGAAGTACGCAATCAGACAGCAGCAGAGAATAGAAAGTACAGCACAATACTGTGCTGAACGTAAACTACGAAAAATAGAAAGGGAAAGATTTTTTAAAAAGAGATTTGACAACGTAAGGAAACTGTTTGTGTGCTTGTTTCATTTAAATGAAGGTGGTAAAAAGCAGCGTTTTTCTACTGCAGAGTAAAGTTTGAAAGCTGTATTACGTCAATGCTCAGTTGTAAACTTCTGATAGAACAAGCATCGCGTTTTGTTCAGCATTACGAACTCTTCAGCGTTACAAACACCCTCTGTTCCCGAGGCGTCCGTAACTCTGAGGTTCTACTGCCCTGGGGGGAGCAAAGAATGCATTGCTTTCTGGGGTCCCAGCTGGCAGAAGAGGTACAATGGCAGGGGATCACACTAACTGCTCACACTGAACTCACCTGTGGAAACGCAGGGAACACATCACACAGAGCGACTTCAGGCAAGTCGCTGTCACCAGCCCGAAATCACTGTAAAAAGACAACCTTTCTGTGACAGCCTCTGGAGGCTTCTTAAGAGGAGAAGATATTTAGCCTACCCTATAACTACAACAACTGTGCGCGCAAATGAGGGGCTTTCAGATGTGGTGTGCTTGAGATTTACAAGCTTCCCGAGAGCTAGTCAACCCCCGCAGGACACAGAATAGTACCACAAAGGAGGTGACGAGTGAGGCTGGAGAACGTTTATTTAAACAGGCGTGCTGTGCATATTTGCAGGGTGGAAATTTGCTCTAAGGATTTCAGGCTGTGTGTGTCATGCTTGTTACACTCTAGGAGCGTACCCACCACAGAGAAGATTTTCTGTGTGTCGAGGCTATTTCAAAAGACGTCAATGTGGTTGTGATCCGACATCCCTTTTAAAGCCCCCGAGGCTTGAAAGCCCAAGCCGGAACATCCACAGTGCTATTTTTAGCGCCCTAGTTCAAGCCACGCTAGCACAAGTCTGTCTCCCCAGGCAGGGAGGATCATTCCCAGCTGTAGAACAGACATAACCGGGCACACAATGCACAGTCAACCTGCGGAACTCCTTGCCAGAGGATGTTGTGAAGGCCAGGACTATAACAGGGTTCAAAAAAGAACTAGAGGAGTTCATGGAGGATAGGTCCGTCAATGGCTGTTAGCAAGGATGGGCAGGGATGCAAAACCATGCTCTGAAGTGTCCCCAGCTTCTGTTTGCCAGAAGCTGAGAATGGGCGACAGGGGATGGATCACTTGATGACTGCTCTGTTCATTCCCTTTGACACCCCTGGCATTGGCCACAGTCGGCAGACAGGTCGCTGGGCTGGATGGACCATTGGTCTGACCCACTCTGGCCATTCTGATGTTCACTGAATCTTTAGCGTAAAAACCATATTAAAAAAACGGACCAGAAGCACCCTCAGATTATTCAGACTGAAAGAGCTTTTACACTCGCATTTACTTGTCACCGTTCCTGTGTTTCTCTCACCCAGACACTGAAAATGGACTGGCCAATTTCCCCCAATTTCACTTTCTGGTTCTCCTGTGTTACCACACTGCTGCAGTGTCTGTGTGGCAAACACCACGGCGGAAAGTGTGTGTGTCTAAGACATCCTGGGCAGATCTTCAGCATGTGTCAATTGTCCTGGCTCCAGTGCCCGCAGTGGGTAATAAACCAGCTGAGGATCTGCTCCCAT
The DNA here is from genome assembly GCF_026122565.2 of Emydura macquarii macquarii. Taxonomy (NCBI): domain Eukaryota; kingdom Metazoa; phylum Chordata; order Testudines; family Chelidae; genus Emydura; species Emydura macquarii. The sequence goes on along the minus strand of NW_027130866.1, from coordinate 236,972 downwards.
GTCCAATGCATGCAGCTTGACAGCGCTCTCTTGCAAGGTGTGTGTGTGTGTGGAATCGTTTTGTCTCCCTAATTCACGTCCACTCCTGTGGCAGTTCAGCGATCATCCAGAAATACTTTCCTTCAGCAAGAGGCAATATTTACCAGTGGATAAGCACTGCTGGACAGTAGTTTGTGCTTTCATGACCAGATTTACATCTCCCAGTGGCTTTGCACTTCAATGCCTGTGGAGGTACTGTACTTCCGATTAACACACCTGCGTGACGGGCCCCTGCTGCCTTGAGCAGATAACACTGGTGGGTTTTTTTCCAGTCTGAGGCCTAGACCATGCATTGACCAAGAGATAAGGCTGACCACAAAACAAACTCCATTGCCCTGATTGTGCAGAGGGTAAACAGAAGAACTATGGCAAAGCTAAACACACACGGCAGGATATTGCCACTTACTGGTGTGGTGGCAGCCACACCTCGCACCCTGAGGCAGGCCACCCTTCTCCACCCCTCCGGTGGAACGTCTCTGAGGAGTGGAATCCCTTTGGTAAGGAAGGGTCCAGTCCTGGAAACATTCTGAGCATCGGTCCCAACGCCCTGCTCAGGAGATGGGAAATCAGCTCCTTTTCCTCTAAATATTCAGAACGAAGAAGGATGTCAGCACCCAAATGGAGATGGCTCTGCTCACTCCTGCCTGAGATCTGGTCCCTCCGCACACGTCTCCAGCTAAAACAAGAGTCTCAAACCTCCCTCCCCAGTTGTTGGCCTTTTAGCACCTGCTGCCTCAGCTTTACTGGAAGATGACATTCAGACTGCATCAGGCAAGAGGATGATATAAACATACACACGCACTGAAATCAGGTGTCCAGGTGTCTGACGTGGCCGCCTGTGAAAGGACTCCTGGGAGCAGCTTTCCCCTTTAATCTGGCACTTCTGAAAGGGCCGAGCATGTCCCAGCTCGTACCCAGAATGCTTTCTGCTCGGGCGGCTTCAGACAAGGGCTGCATTAACTCCCCAACCTGCAGGAAAATGATTTGAAACAAAAGATTCAGAGATGTCCCTTTCCCTCCGACAAGCCTGGAAACAAATGGTACAGGAACCAGGTCAGAAAGGAATCATCCGCCCACCATACTGCTGAATTCATTTACCTACCTCAGAGCCCATTCAGGAAAAGGGGTGGGACAGGGAACAAGGGATGCTATAAAGCAGAATGAAGCTTTAGGGTCGGTTGCTCCATTACAAGATTTGACAGGCCTTTGCCAGCCTTCAGCTTCTTTGTGTCTTTCGCATAATAGAGAAACACAAACTGAGCAGCCCAAGATCTGGGGGTTGCACTATTAGACCAAGCAAACCCTTTGCAAATGCTAATAGTATTGTCGCATCCTGTCAGGCAGTTACACAAAAAAGGATGTTGATTTTCACATGAACCAGAACAGATGCATTGTACAGAGAGTCGCAATGAATGTGCCACATCTAAACAGCAAACGCCACAGGCAATCGCACTGTGGAGATTTGGCAAAATGCTGTTTTAAAAATTCCAAAAGACATGGAGCGGACTTATTGTACAACTGCCCTCTTATGGAGAAAGATTAACGAGGGCAGAACGGTATTCAACTCAGCTGGATGCAGGAATCACTGGATGAAATCCTCTGGCCTGTGCTAGGCAGGAGATCAGACTAAGTGTTCATAAGAATCTCTTCTGGCTTTAAAAGCTAGGAGCGTCTTGGCTGGGACCATTCCTGCATGAGAGAGGCAGCAGTAAGTGCATTAACAGTGGTTCAGGTTGGCAGGGAAGCATAGCAGATTCTCCAAGGATTGTAGCCAAAGGCCTGTTTCCTCTTCCTGCTCTTCCGAAACATGCCGGTTTTTAGACCGTGATAAATGAAGTATTACAGCCTGAGAAAAAGAGAAGCATGCATGGGGAGTCAGCAGAGCAGTTCGCTGGTTAGCTATCAATCAGCTGCAGGGATGATAAGGGTCTCTGCTAGTGATCCCAAGACCGACACAGACTATTTGGGTGGGGACGCGGGGAGGGGCAGCTGTAAATGGAACATTAATTTGATCATTCAAAAGAAGATTCCTTCTGCTGAACTCCTTTCTACGCTTCACCTTCACAAAACCAGAGGGATCCTCACTGGACTTGGCTGTTGAGCGTAACGAATTCTGTAACAGGAAAAAAGTCCCTAAAAATCACAAAGGGCCTGATTCAAAGCCCAACGAGGTCCTTAAATCTGAACTGATTTCCAAGGGCTTTGAGTGAAGCCCGTAGGCCTGGCAGTCCAGTGTTTCCATTTCTCAGGAAGAGACCAATGAAAATATTATAGTGAGTCTACCACACACCTGAGAAAGTGATGAATAGCCTTATAAGATTTAAACTCTCTGTATCTTACCCTCTAGAAATGTATTACGTGAACTTTATGTATTTTTCTGCCACAGATGAATTGCAGCTAAGTTACAGCTAATAAAAATGCCCAGGTGATCAAACACTGCACCTCTTGCTGGCTAAAAGATCTACTACTTGCTTTTCCTGTCTCAAAGCTGACTATACTCTAGCTCTGAATGCTTTGCTTTTAGCACATTTTTAGGTCTTTCATCTGTCCCATACCTAAAGAGTCGTTTGACAGTAACCTCTAGAAGAAAGAAGTCAGAATACCTGAAAAATAAGTGAGATTTCTGATACGCTTTTGTGACTTTTTCACTGAAAAAATTCCAGAGAAAGCTTGGGTGTATTTGCTCACCAATACATGAATGGGAAACTCCAACATCAGGCATTATGTGTACATGATAGCAAATGATGTGCATCAGAAGAGAAATTACTCCAACCGTAGACAGCTGCGGGGGTCAAGAATTAAAATACATAATCTCTCAGAAAGATGCACTAACGTTAATACTTAATCTTTACTGCTTGAAGGATGCAGGAATTACAATTATATTACAGAGAATCCAAAAGGCGTCATGTTTCATGTAAAAACATTCCATGCTTTTACAAGTCTAGTGCAATCATAAAGTGCTGTGGACATCAGAGGTCACAGTTTAAGGTCTTTTCCCATCCATCTCATCAAGTCTCTGTCATACTGGTATTACTAGTCACCAAAACATACTGTGTTGCCCAGCTTGTCTTTTAAAAGCTTTTGGATAATTTGCTCTTTCCCTTGTACAAATCATAAAGGTAATTAAAGTAATTTTATTTTAATATAGTTTCAAGATAAATGTAGATAGCAAATCTCTCTCATTAGCTGGTTTTAGATAATTAAAAGGAAAAATCCATTAACGATTTTCTTTGCACTCAGAGATCTTCATAAATGTCTCATTTCTGGTATTTTACCAACTGTAATCTGTCTCGTCTGAGGATGTGCTGAATGGCTAATCTTTATTTATTGAAGAGTTCAGAACAACCTACTCCTGAAAACCAACCCTTCCCCAGCCAAAGACCACGAACAAAATATCAACATGAAATCAGCTCTGGTGAATTAATAGATTGGTTTCTGATTGGTTAAGACACAAAGTACACTGGCATGACCAATCAGATAGAATCTTTTCAGTGAATTCAGATTTAAGTCATTCTCTCATCCATTTAAAATTGCCTGTTAATGTAATAACTGGCACAATTCTTCCCTTTTCTAATCCCCCGTCTTGCAGGGTGAATTCTTTTGAATGACATTAAATTCCTGAAACAAGACAAAACACCACCTTCCTTAAGACAAGAGGAATTTTAAAGGGGCAGGAACACGTAAAACCAGCTGGTGAACATGCAGACCAGGAAGTAAATATAACTGCGTCACATCTGTTTTGCTTTCTGAATGTTTCAGTATTCATCTGATCATTTAATTTTACAATAGTATTGTTAGCAAGGTATAATCTGTTTAATATAATTGACGTGACCTCAATTAGCAGAGGGGAGCTGTTAATCTGTACTGTATAATCAAGGCCCTTAATTTTCAGTTATTTTGTTTAAAATTTGCCAGGAATTTATGAATGTTTATTACAAAAAATAAAAAGTTGATGAATCAGTGCAAAAAATTAACTTCACAGTTTCCCGGGTAGATATTGAGGTTAATATTTTGGGACGGGAGGACAGAAAAAAAGCAACAAATGGAGAAAAGTAAAAGGGTATTGAAAATAAAAGCAGTTTAATGCTGTGGTTTTATTTCATCAACTGTACATTGCCTTGCTTGAACAGACGGCCTCAGATCTACACTTAGACTAATTTATGAATGTAAACACTTCTATCTACTGTAATGTACTGGAATTTCTTAACATAATCAGTATTTTCATGTACTTGAATACTCCCAAAATGTTGGTGAAAAAAATCAGTAGAAACAAAAACGTTTATAGAACCCTGAAATTTGTCAGTAAATATCAGTACAAACTGACAACAAAGGACCTCTTTACACCGTATTGTGTTAAACTACTTCAATGAACAGAAGTAATTTTTAGTTAGTAGAAGCCTGACACTAAATCAAAATAGTAAAAGACGTAATCCTTTATTGGTACCAATGCTGCTGTGTCTATGATTTTGGCTTTGAAAAACCAGTAAGCAACGTCTTTAGAATCAGAGTTTTACTTTTAAATTTTTTAATTGCTTTTGTAACGTTGTTCTGAATCTGCAAGGCATGTGCTAGCACTCCTGAATGCACCTGTTGATAAACTGATTCCCATGTAATCATAATTCCCCATTCCATTGTCTTTCTAGCCATTGGTGTGCTATAACAGAACTTAATAAACAGCGGTACCCATTGAAAAGTCTGTGAAAAATATCGAAGCATTACCTAAGGGTGAGAGAAATGATGTTTTTCAAGTATAGACTATGTCTTGTCTGTCTGTCAAGCACCCTGCCTATATACAGTGCTATATTAACACTAACGTAGGAATACTGTCATTTATATACAAGGACCTCTGTTTTCGGTTTTTATTTTGTTCAAAATTTCCTGGAGATTTTTCAGTTTGCATAGACAAATTAAAAACAGGTGAAAAATCAGTAAAAAATGAAAATGAAGGGACAGAGGACAAGGAAGGTGAGGGGATCCTTCCACTCCCTGTGGGTCTGTCACTGCAGCTGTCAGGGAAAGCAGATGAGGGCTGTCACCTGGCTTCCTGCCCATCTCTGGGGATGTGAGACGGGAGGGAGTTGGTGATAGGAGAGCGAGACAGGTAGCGAGCCCCTCTCAGCTGCCGGGACCCAGCTCCCTGACCAACTCTCTCCCCCACTGCACAGCATCAGCCACGAGCTGAGCATTGTTCCCCTCTGCGCAAGCATGCCGTGCCGTCCAGTGGGGTTTCTGTGAAGGCAGCCAGGGAGTCCCACCACTGGCAAAGTGTGGGTGAAAATTAGTAAAACCTGTATCCTGGCTTTTTCAGAACCTGGCCATTTTTCAGGAAAATCTGGTTAAAAACAAAACCAAAGGATGTTATTGATGTTATTGATATATTAAAAACCATATTCAGCAGCTGCATAACGCTCTATGTTCCCAGATCTCAAAGCACATTACAAAGGCGGAGTACCCTTATCACTGTTTGACAGATGGGGAAACAGAGCCACAAGGAGGTAGAGTAACTTTTAAACTGTGCATACAACATGAACATTTGTTGTCCAAAGTCTGAATTTTATTACTTTCCCTTCAGTTACATCTGCATTCAATAAATACCCAGCTTTCAAGGAATACATCATGCCAAGTTTCAGATCAGCAATAGAGAAATTATAACCAAAAAGTGTACTGATATCATGCTGAAAAAAAGATGCACACGGGACCACAGCATGTGACATTTTGCAACATTTACACTACACAAAGATTTCGAACAGTGATGTCTTCAAGTAAAGGGTTTTTTGTACAGAGAGGGATTTCATATAAGTACAGACTCATTCAAGTGATATACAATCTATAGAATCTGCTTTCCTTCACAGTTGTGGAAACAACTTAAGCTTCTGAAGTTACCCACAGTCTGTGTCAAAAGATAATATAAACCAATTTACCTTTTTTCTGAAATGCACTCATTGTCAGATAATGAAGTGGTTTTAAGTAAAAAAAGTCCCAACGCTCAGCTGTTAGATTTTCTTGCAACGTTTAATTTTAAGCACCACTGTATGGAAAAATTACACTTTACTTTTTCATGCAATGGTGCTTAAAGCTTTATTTTGATTATCAAAGTGTTAGGTGTTTCCTGTACCAGATCTAGCATTGCTCTCTGTGTCTGAGAATCAAAATGATAAATGTTCTTACATATTGATTCCTCCTCACTCTAAATTACCAGCAATTCTAATCATTTACCTCCTTCAGAGGGAAGAATACAAGCCTATGTCAATTTCCTAACCTAGATTTTGGGTTAATTGCATAATGAACTGTTTTGAACCTGTCTAACATCCTCTTCCCAAGTAGCATTTAAGTATTCAGCATTGTTTGTCAAATCTAGCTTGATTACTACATTTGTATTAAAAGTGTTGGGAGAAAAATAGAAAGGAGCTTCATGTGGGGCTTATATTATACAAAATTGATAACTGGCAGACAGGATAATAGAAGAAAAGTATAATCCAGTGAGCAGAATTCTATGCGATTCCTCCAAGAATCAGTGAATATTGGTTTAATCCACCAAGCTCTTGTATGTCACTTACATACTGCTTTAGGGGAATATGACAGACTGAAGGAAATTAACACTATTGAACATTTATATAATATAAAACACTACAAAGCAAGTGGCTATGAAGAGATCTTGTGTATTACATTGCTTTAAAGCAATTTTTGCTTTCAATTCCTCAGTAAAAAGAAAATACAGAAAAAATCTGTTTTTGATCTCTTTTTTCTGAAATGTTTATTTGAGAGGGTCAAACAAACTGGAGTTACACTGTTAAATTATTTTTCTGTATTACCCACACATAATTAGCTTACTTTCCAACAGGGTATGGGGAAAGTTAACAGGAAACCCAGTTAGTGTCCATGCAACCTCCAAAATGAAATGTGATTGGCTATGATTCAGAGTATCATCATCTACTAGGAAAGCATCTGTAAAATGAGCAGCTGTTGACATTATTTCCTGAGCCAAACTTTTTAAGGATTCAAGGAATAGCAGCCTGTACTTTTCAAATGAAAGGAACTGAAAGAATTCCTTGGATGATAATAACTCTTTAGTGCTTAAGTCCACAACTTTCTCTCTGAGATCTCCCTTCTCACCACAATATATTTAAATATGTACCCTGGTGACTGAGGATGCTTCCACATACCGTATACAGATACAAACAATATTAGAAGGGCATTAATTCATATATGTACAAATGATAAATCTTTATTTCAAACTCCCAGGATTATTTGCAGGCATGAAACTGACACTGGATAAAACCCCTGCTTCAATCCTGCCATACTAAACACCACCAAAAGGTAAAAGCCTCTCCTTTCTCTCAGGAACAGAACTTAATTGGACAACTTTGGCATTCCCTCCTCTTGTCATTTCAACGCAACAAAAACTGGATTCTGCTATCATGTTTGTCTTACTTCAAAAATTCAAATGGCAGGTTTTATTCAATACTTCTCAATCCCTTGTGAGAAATTACTTCCCTCACCCCCTCGACATCATAGGATGCTTCAAAAAGGTATGACAGGAAGAAGAATGGGACAGAAAAAGCCATTTCATCCAGTCTTCTTTGTGCAAAGCATTTTGGAAAAGGACTGCATTTTCATTGCAAAAGTTCAGCTGAAATAAAAAAAGGCAATTAATGTAATTAAAAACAGGTGCAATCATATTCTACAGCTCAGTCACGCTGCCCTATATACTCTGAGAATGAACACAAGAATTAGGTGCTGGACAGGAATCAAGTCTGAAAATGAAATAGATCTGAGTGCTAATAATAATTTTCACGTACACTATCTCGCAATTTTCATACAAGGATCTTTACAAAAACAGATGTATCATTTTGATTACAATGGGCTATAACTGATCTCTCATTTTAATGTTGATACAAATAGTGCACTCAAAGTATATCTTAGAGCTGTTTCATGAGACCCGAATAACTAACCTAGAAAATGTAGTTGTAGCTGTGTCGGTTCCAGGAGAAGAGAGACTCAGGGTTTTTATTGGACCAACTTCTATTGGTGACAGAGAGAAGCTTTTGAGCCACACAGAGCTCTTCTTCAGGTCTGGGAAAGGAACTCTCGGTGTCACAGCAAAAAATCTCCAACAGCACCTACTATGAAGAATTCAAAGAAGACCCCATGCCACAGCTTACCCAGGAAAGAATGATAACAATAAATGCTACTCAAACACTTCCAAGAGAAATGCTACAAATTCATCCCCCACAAACCCATCCCAGGGACCTTCTACATGCTTCCCCAGATACACAAACAAGGGAGCCCAGGAAGACCCATTATATCTGCCCCTGGCACTCTTACTGAAGGATTATCAGGACTCACAGAAATCATCTTCAAACCACTCACCACACAAAGGGCCAGCTTCCTCCAGCACACAGCTGGCTTCCTCCACAAACGCCGCAATATAAATAGCGTCCCTCAGAATACCATCGTCGCCACCATGGACGTCACTTTTCTATACTCCAACATCCCTTACAGTGATGGCATCACTGCCTGTCTCAAATATTTACAAGACAATGGACACCAACCCTCAGATATCCACCCCGAACACATTGCCAAACTCATCCATTTCATCCTCACCCATAACAATTTTATATTCAACAACGAATGCTTTGTCCAAACCATGGAACAGCCAAAGCAGGAGGATGGCTCCCAATATGACAACCTATTCATAGGCCACCTTGAAAAAGAATTCCTGGACAAATGCACCAGAAAACCAGTGATATACTTGAGATATATGGATGATATTTTTACCGTCTAAACAGATGGTTTAATCATTTTTCTGGACACCACGATCAGCTTCAACAATGGAACCCTACAGACAATATATACAAGAAACCCACGGATCACCACACCTACCTTCACAGATAAAGTAATCACCCTAAACACACCAAGAAATCTGTTATCTACAGCCAGGCACTCAGATATCGCAGAGTATGCTCCAAGGAGAAATTCCGGGATGTACACGGTAACATACTTAAAACCGCCTTCACCAAACAAGGACACTCCATCAGACAAGTAAATCAAATCATGGAATGGGGCCACCCAAATACCTGGAGAGAACCTGCTTCCATACAGAAATAAAACCCCCTCTGACTTCACACCCCTAGGTGTCATCTATCACCCACACTAGAATCCATATTGGGTATCATCAAACTACAACCCGTACTTGATGGGGACCCCATCTTGAAAGAAACCTGTCCTGAACTTCCACTTCTGGCCTTCCAACAACCCCCCAACCTCTCCAAGCTCATCCTTAGAAGCAAGCTCTCCACAGCCCAGGACAGACCAAATCAAAACGGCACCGGACCTGCCAGAACAGATGCAAAACCTGCAGACATAGCTCTGCTGCTACAATGATCAACACCTCTCACAGTACAACTTTCAAGATCCGTGGATTCTACACATGCCTGTCACAGCATATGGTGTACCCCATCCACTGCACTAAATGCCCCAACAACAACAATGTGGGTCAAACTAGACAATAACTATACACTCAAATGAACTTGCACAGGAAAATGATAAATGATAAAAACAACCTATCACCTGTGAGTGAACACTTTTCAACAAGTGATGACTCTAAATCTGACCTATCAGTCCTCATCCTCAAAGGAAACCTGATCTTAAATTCATAACTTTGCTAGACTGAACAGACACTGGATTTATAGCTTATTGCAACTATCCGTAACCCACTAACCATCTTTTTTCTGTCCTATGATTGCAGAGGTGTTAACGAGCCATTCCACCTTGAATGGTGCCTTAGAAAATGTGCTAACTACTTATGCTAAACAATCTGTTCCATCTTGCATTTTGCTATGACACTGAGTATGTTTCCCAGACCCGGAGAGCAGCTCTGTGTAGCTCCAAAGCTTGTCTCTCTCACCAAAAGAAGTTGGTTCAATAAAAGATATTACCTCACCCACCTTACGCCTCTATCCTAGAGAAGGCACTTACACTATAGACTTCACATTCCCTTGCTATTATAAAGGCTAGAATCATGGCACTGAAAATTAGAAACAAAAAGGAAAAAGAAGCAGGAGAAAGCTGTAAAATAAAAGGGGTTTTCAGGAAACCATTATGTAAGCAGTGTGTGTGATAGGTTGTTGTGGGTGTATAGGACAGTAAGAATGTGGTACCTGTTTGAACAATCTACTTCTCCTGATGGAGGGCTTCAATGAAGGCTTCAAGTTTTTCCTGGATTTCCCGAACTTTTTCTAGAAAGATTAAAAAGATTGCCATTCAAATTTCTAGCTATTTTATTGAGGATAGATAAAAAATAAACTATAAAGCAGAACAAAATCCAATTCTGTAAACAAGCATTACCCTAAATGTTTGATGCATTGAATGCCTTTGTGTTCAGTTTCTGCATCAGACAAAAATTAATACACTCCCTCTTAAGGCTGTTTTTTTCTTTAAAGAACTTTTACAGGTTTATACCATTTGCATGCTAATTTAATAATTCCAAAATGTAGCAAAGCAATCAGATACTATGTTTTGAAAAGCTCCGCTTTCCGCTGGTTCACACATCAAATCTACTGTGCACCTGTTGTTATACAGTGGGAGTTGTTATCCACTAAGTAAAGTGCACTAATCCCTCTCTCTTTTAGCCAAATATCATTATTCTCCACATTAGTAGCACAAACACCATTAATCATTCAAGAAACAGTTCAAAGCTAGTGACCTGACAACAGTTAGAATTTCAAGGAATCAGACCTCAACATGCAATGCACCTGGTACAAAAGACAGAGAGTGCTTGGAGCAAAGAATCCTATCTGAGTTTAATATTCAATTATATGTCTTGTCTTGGTCCCTTACATCTCAGCACTGACCAAAAAGGATGCAGTCAGAATTATATTCTGCATTTCTCTAAATCTGGAACCATTTTCCCCATCAGGAAAATCACTTTCAGGACAAAGCTAAATGCAGTTACTGAAAATGAAATGTCAATATAAAGTAGAAAAAAAATCTTAATTTTCTATCATCACTGTATCCCTCTCCCCCTCAAGTTCTTGTAAAACACTCTTCACTGTAATATCTACATTTTATATGTAAACTGCAGTGACTTATAGAACAGACTGTAAAATCTGATGAGTTTTAAAAGCCTGCATGCTTTTCTCCCCCTGCTTGAAGCTGCTTCTTGTAGAGACCCAGCTACTCCTTTTAAAGCATGTGAAGGAAAGGGAAGAAGTGGATCACCACACTTAGAATAATTCTGAAATCAAGCACTCGGACTAATAAAAGGGAGAATGCGCGTGCATATGTACAATCTAGTTTTAGCAAACTAAGAACACCATCTGGGTCAAAGCTCCAGATTCCCTTTTATGAGGTTATAAGGGAAGCTTCTGGTTATCTTCCAGTAGTTTTCTTCATTTTCATAGCTACTGATTACATTTAAAAAAGCCGAAGAACACCATAGTCATCACTGAGCAAGACACGTAAGCAGCTGGGAGCAAACACCAAATGGGGTCACCCAAGGCAGTGTTTGTAGGAAGTAGCTAGAAGAAATAACAGGTTTATCTAACAATTCAATGACATAATCCTCATATTACGAATAAATTAACCTTTTTATGATAAAAGGGACAGTTTAGCAGACCAGATTCTAAAGAGCAATATAAAATAGACTCTCATAATAAAGAAAAATGCTGTAACTGAAACAAAGCTGTTAGCATTATGTGGCTAACATCTGAAATAGATACAGTAAAACAGGGCAGTCAGCTTTATTTCAGGGTTTCTTGGTATTTTGTTGCAGAGTGGCGGAAACGGACATTTGACTCTATCATCCACATGCCTGCTCTGGGCAGGCAGCTGCTGGGTAAGCTTTCACATCTCTCTGTCAGTGACCTCAACTTCCAGCTGGCAGCTCCACCCTCTTGAAGGCCAGACGTAGTTTATTCTCCTTACCAACTTTGTCATGGGGGATTCTAATGAGCAAAGCAAGGATCTGTACACTATAGCAAACTTAGCGATAGTGTGTGCTGACCTGTGCTCCTGGCTACCTTACCTTGGGCGACAACTATCATAAAGCACTTCACTAAAGACTTCAGGTTTAGTCTATAGTCATTCCTATGCTGTGTCCATTGCTGTGGTGCCAGAATGCCTTCCAAAGCTAAACATTAAATAATAAGATGTGTGCTTTTCAAGTGCGGCTTCCTCTCCGTTTCCCCCTGCACCTCTTCCTCTCTGGGAAATGACACGTATGTTTGTTTTGTTAATCTGAGTGCATTCATACGCATTCCTCAGGAGTGGTGCTATCCAGGGCAGCCAAGGTCCTCGAGCTTTTAGGTATCCTGGATCAAGATAATTTCTGGTCTTGCAGATATGGACAGAGGATGAAATCCTGGCCCCATTAAAGTCAATGGCACAAGTCCCATTGACTCCAGTAGGATCAGTATTTCATCCAAAAGACTTTAAATATGACCAGATGAGTTCACAGTAAGCTATATTGCTAAAGGAGACATGCTGCTGCTGGATTCAACACCAGATGCAGGTTGTTTGTGTGTGTTGGGAGGGGTGGCATAGGAAGAGGAGAGCTTTATTTGTTTTTTTTTTAATATAAAGGCTAGTGCTTTCAAGCACAAAGCACACTGCACTACCATAAGTCCAACTGGATATGACAAAGGTACGTATCTTGAAGCCCCATCACATAAGGATGGGGTGTAATTATAATTTTTGCCCTGTACTGTTGGGAGTTTTAGTTTAATAGAGGCAGAGCTTTATGTTTATTGTTTTTGCAAAAAGATAGCGAGGGTTTTGATTGTGGTAAGGCAAAACAGAGTCAATCAGGGTTCTATTCCCAGCTCTGCCACCTAATTCCATAGTGGTTTTGGGCAAGTCACTTAACCTTTCCACACCTCAGTAGTCACACCCGTAAAAAAAAAATATAATCCTTACTGAGTACACAGAGATGTTGTGAGGCTGAATTCATATTTGACAAGCTGTTATACTCTAGATTGTAAAATAAAATGCCCTCTCCTGTTTCAGCTATCACCTCTATTTTTAATAACAAACAGACTTAAATCACCTCTCTATTAAAACAAGATTATGCCACATACCAGGCCAAAAATTGAATTCTGAATGACAAGCTATTACTCCTTCTGTAACCAACACTTACATTACAAAGGTCAAACTTAAAGGTTTCTCTTTACCGAGCAGGTATAGTATTGTGCTGCCTTGTTTTAAAAAAGGCAGGCACTTCTTTTTGGTACGCAAGCCTGTTCTATTTCATGAGAACACTAGTATACTGGGCATTTGGGAAAGCAGATACTGAGAGCACAGCTTACAATAGATATCTTTCAAAGGCTAATTTCATATTATCTTTGACAAATGCATCATCTTTTTTTTTCCGGTAATTATGATATATACCTTACTCCCCAAATCAAGAAGTAATTCTGAACCATTTATTTTTAGTTTGGATTGCTTTATTTAGTCCAAGATTCTTTCCTCAAATCTGATATTTATATTGATCAAGCTATCATTCTCATTGAAAGTTGGTAGATTTAACAACATTAAATGCAAATATTTTTCCTGCTCAACCCTTGGTTAGTGAAATATTCCAGTGTTGGAAATTCACAGCATCAGCAAAATCCATAATTTATAAATTCACCTTAAAAAAAAAAAAAAAAAAAAAAAAAAGGAGGGTTGTGCCAGCAATACCTACTCTAATTTTTCAATCAAGGCATGTTAAGGTAACAGGATAGTAAATATTTATTCCACCAGAATATAGTTCATCAGTTATGTTCGCTTAGAGAACAGACATTCTAAAGTTGCCTCCATGGTTATTAGTTTTTATACCTGGATAGAATTGAAGTGACTCCTTAAATGTAATAATTACAAGGTCTTTAAGTAATTTAACACTTTGAAAAAAACATTCTTAAAGAAACAGTAAAAAGTGTGCCAAGAAGTTGCAATATAGTCATACTAAGCTTTGTATTTCTAGAAGGAATTCAGTTTACTGCACTGAAACAGATACTAATCAAATGGTAAAATGTATTACTCTCTAAAGTCCACACTGCAGCACATAGTAATAGTGCCCTGCTATTTAGTTTGCTTTTATTAAACATAATGGCAGAAAATGTATTTACAAACTGTGGTTAGTAAGATGGGAATTTTAAATTCTTGAAGATACTTATTTTGATGAGCAACAAAGTGCGGTGACGTGATTCCTGAATATTTTACAATAAGTACTTCATATCATTTAAATTAATAGAATCATAGAAGATACAGGTTGGAAGGAACCTCAGGAGGTTTAGTCATTTAGTCTAACCCTCTGCTCAAAGCAGGAAATCATCCCAGCCAGGGCTTTGTCAAGCCGCACCTTAAAAACCTCTAAGGATGGAGATTGCACCACCTCCCTAGGTAACCCATTCCAGTGCTTCACCACCCTCCTAGTGAAAAGCTTTTCCTAATATCCAACCTAGACCTCCCCCACTGCAACTTGAAACCATTGCTCCTTGTTCTGTCATCTACTTCCACTGAGAACAGCCTAGCTCCATCCTCACTGGAACCCCCTTCAGGTAGTTAAAGGCTGCTATCAAATTCCCCTTCCCCCTCCCCTCCCTCTCCCCCCTCTCTCCCCCCCCACACACACACCTTCTTCTCTTCCATAGACTAAAGAAGCCTATTTCCCTCCAGCCCCTAATCAGTTTCATTGCACTCCACTGGATTCTGAAATAGGACAGTAACTATAATTGACCCAAACAGAAACACTAATTGTAAACTGCCTCAGATTTTGGGGACATTTGCTTCTGGATCTAACATAGTTTGCTGTGAGACTGGACTGGACCGGACTCGCTCACTCATCTGGATCTAAGCTTCTTGGCTTGAGCCCATCTCCAACTAAACAGCACAAATTCAATGCACTTTATATTGCAAATGAATACCTTCCCCAAACCCCAGTTCTGTCTTTGGGTTTCAAATCATGACACTTCGTTACATGAGTATACATTAAGTAGAAGGTTATGACATATTGAGGATATTTATGCTGCAGTATTATTCTAAGTAAAAATAACATTCAGACTATGAGATAAACATTTAACCTGCTAACAAATATTCATTTCTCTAACATACTGAACTTTCTCCAGTTACTATCCAATGCTCCAATATCACATCAGACTTCCAAGAGCTACATTTCTGTTTAAATATAAACTTCTGAAGTAAATTATGACTGTTGCTCACAATTCTGATCGTTTTAATAGAGATTGAGTTATGAATGCATGATTCTTACACCACCTGTTAAACAGTGATGGAAACTTAAGTGAAACAAGTGCAGGAAAACTATAACAAAACCCTTGTTTCCAGCTTTGGAACAATGAAACACACAGGCTTACAGGCAATGAATGCCCATTCTACTTTCTATTTACCCAATGTTTACCTAAAAGATGAGCTGTTCCATACATCAATTCATTACGTCTCCTGATCTGGTCATGAATATTCCCATAATCTTCTCCCAATATCCCATAAACCTCCACTGACACAGAATGAAGAAATTCTTTATTCAGACGGCTTGAGAGACCCATTCATGCTTGTTCCCTCTTTATCTCCACATGAAATGATACCGCTGCCCACTCATTTTCTTTTCATTAATCCTCTGATACTAACTCTAAAAGGCTCAAAACCAGACTAATTGATCTGTAATTAGGATTTGAATACACAGTGAATACAGAAAGACCTAGCCAAGGATAAGGTTTATTTTTGCTGTTAACATCAATTTAGGAAGAACCCCCCCTGCAAAAATTCAGTCTCAAAGACAGATTGTCTACTTACTGGACCCAACTTTATAGCTACATTATTAATGTGCCTCACCAGTAAAAGCATTGCTCTGAGTGTAATAGCAGTGCTGTTAAAATTGAATCCAGTTACCTCCAGCAAAGCTGATGAGGTAGGGGTGAATAATCTAAAGCAATATAACTGAAAGCAAAATTAAGGTATTACACTGAATGTTAAAATACATATTAAAATACAATCTGCACTTAAACTTAAACTGTGTAGACACGCCCATACTCTTTATTGTACATCTCTGTCCCCTGACTCACAGATGAATATGAAGGGAAAAAACGCTCATATTATTTTTCTTTTAATCTACAGATGAACAGTTACATTGGAGGAAAGGGGCTAGAGTTGTCTGTACTTAGTGAACTAAATCATAATACTTAGGACTTTACAAACATTAAAAAGAAATCCACACAAACACCCGTCCTGTAGGAAGTAGTTAGTTTTTTTTTTTTTTTTTTTTTTTTTTTACAGATAGGAAAACTCAGGCAGAGAGCTAAAGTTATTTGATAAAAAAAATCACACCTTAAGACCCCTGCTTCAGTAAGCATTTAAGCACATGTTTATGTGCTTTCCTAAGTAAAGACGTTTTTCTCATTTCGGGCCTTAGAGGAATGAGCACACAGCTGGCAGAAAAACTTCTGAGTTCGAATGTCTTCTCTGCAACTTGATATGCTGCCTCCCAGTATTACAAGTTAAGACAATGGGAGATGGTTATTAGTCCATTTCCTTGCCCATACAGGATTGCTCTCAGCAGGATGGTCTCTGGTTCTTCATTCAGGCTAGTTTTAAACATCTCAAGAAATGGGGCAACCAATACTCTGTAGGAATCTATTTCTCAGACCAACACACTTCTCTATCAAAGTTTCTCCTACTTTTCAGCCTTAAACTTTTGCTCAATATCAAATCATCACCCACAAAAAAGGTTTGTACTTTAAAAAGAGGAGAAAATATTTGCACAGCCATGACATATGCATGCCTTAACTGAGTGACCACAAAAGGCAGACCTGTAACCCTTGCACTTGCTGGCCCTTCCCCCGTTTTTGGTGTTTGTTGCATCCTCATTTGTTCGTCAGTCCATTATTCAGGCTTTGATTCTACAGTCTGATCTGCACAAAGCTCTGTGCATGCACAGAGTCCCACTGAAGTCAACGGAGCCCGCTTATAGACATCTAATTGCAGGATCAGGTTCAGAGATTATACACTCCTTGATGACAGGGACTTATCTTCTATTATGAACTTTGATGAAGCACCTAGTAGACAAGGAGGCACTATAAAATGATACTTATATCCCCCACAGTTATGGCTTCTTGTACTAAATTAAATAATTCCTCTCCTTTTAAAGTGTTCACACTGTTCTGATATTGGAAGGTTTTGATCTGTCTTTCCTTTTATCTGGCACTTATATTTTAGTTCTTTTAAATCTTTCCTCCTAAGTCAATTCTCTCCATTCTGTTCCCTGAATTTCTTCCACGCAAGGTTTATATTGCTACAGCTACTTTAGGCAAATCTCTGATTCGCTGTTGTGAACACAACCCCTTTCCTTCAGTGAGCAGAAAATCCAGTCTATTGTCAGATTTGCTTAGAATGCCCAGCATCATACACTTCATAACTGGTAATATGGACCCACAGTCCACTGCAGGAAGCGGAATTTTAGCTTATGGCTAATGAGGGCAGTATCCCAGTTACGTATACAAAACTGCACTGAAAAAGTATAAAAGGAGCTAAGTGAAACAATCTCTTCCTGGATCAGCCCTTTGTGTCACGTTCTTCCATATTCTACAGGACTATACAAAAACTCCAGTTCTCGCAAAAACAATGTGAAAGCAGTGTTTTAAAGACTGTCCAAATAAGTCAACTCCCAACACAACCCCTATAGCCACAGTTACAAAACTTGCATCAACATGCCTTCTTTCAATGTGAGATGAGGCAAAGAGCTAATGATCATTGCAGGGTCATGTCCTGCTGAATTTTAAAACACCATTTGAAATTACCCATCACGTTTTTTTTGCCAGTTTCCTCTTGGTCACATACCATATTTTCCTCTGGATGTGGCCGACAGAAAAGCTAAAACGTTAAGAAAAAAGGAAAAACCACCCAGGCAGCCCTTAAAGAGACAGAATATCATTTATCACCTGCAAAGACAGATTTATAAGAAGAGGGCCTCCTCTGTTCCTTTAAGACGGCAAAACAGATGGGAAGTGAATGGACAGTCAACGGGTCAAGAAAACACATGGGAGGCGCTGCTTGTCTGCTGTATGTATGTTCCCAGCATAAGAAAGAGGTCAAGATTGTAACTGCATGGCTGGGTGCTGGAAAGGCCCTTTCTTCAAGCTGTTACAAAGACAAATGCTGTTCCTCATCCTGCTGTCAAACTGTTATAAATATTGGTTTGTCAAAAGCCCTTCAGTGGCTGAAGTTTTAAAAAAAAAAAAAAAAAGGCAGAACAGGAGGCTGAATCATGTGAATGATTCTTAAACAATTAGCTCATTAGTGTAATAAAAGCACTGCAGTGCTGGAGACGTGTAAATGGAATTTATAATAGTTCATATAGTAAATCCATGAATCATTACAAATATACAGACTTAAAATGCAAGCTTGCAGAAAAGCTAGCATACCACTTCATTATTGGTAGCCAGAATAGAATGAACAAAGCCCCTAACTGATGTTATAACATAGTAAAACTAGCTTTTAAGGTTATAAAATACATGAGAAGATTACAAGAATACTTTCTGTAAATTCTGAACTTCAGTGTTCACTGGGATTGGATACTCACGACACAAAAACATTAATCACATTTGTAAATAAGAGTTGCTTTATGGAGCTAGAAAGATAAAAACAGCACTGTTACATCTTATTTGCTGGAGCCCAGAGCTACTGGCAAAGCTCAACAATCACGTTTGCACTAAATCACTCTTACAGCCCTTGAAAATAGGCAGTTCATTTTAGGATGCAACTAGACTCATGGTATTCCTGTAGTATCAGCACTGGTGGTATGGTGAGTGGGGTGAGAATGTACAAATGGCAGATATTAGAACGATGAATACTGATCTTATTTTAAATGGTTAGTATCTTCTTAGAGATGCTATCTCTGAATCCTAAAACAAAAGCAAAATATTTGTACATCCATTTTATATATATCCAAATATAGGCAAATCCTCAAGAGTTGGTTTAACACATCTTAGTTTTATGGACATGAGCTCCTCTATGACCTTCTACTGGTGAACTGACCAAGTACTTTAACTAGACCACAACAGGAAACACCAGGGGAGCCTGCTTTCCCATCACAGACAGAGAAGCTGTCTTTCTCTCTTTTCCTTCCTATTTTAGTGGAGGATTCAGCCAAAGGAAACTTAGATACCCCAGACTGTATGGTTAACATACTATAAGCCAAAACCACAACATCATGTCAAACAGTAGAAGAAACTAATGTTAGGAACAGAGTCTGGATAGAAGAAGCATAATCACCATCACTCAAGTCAATCTAGCTACTAGCATTAATGATACTTTATCCTCAAATAGTATTTGAGCAAAGTTATCAACTGCCACTTAAGAACAATCACATCTTTACTTCATGCTAGGGGGTAGAGCAAAACCATCAGTAAGAAAGCCAGGTTGTCTGAAGGTATTAAAGCTACTTTCACAAAGAATTTAGCATTACCATTTTATTTTAATATTGCTAAAATTGCTTTTAGAAAAAAAGGCCACCACAAAACATGAATTGTGCATTGTACAGATGAAAGTATAGGCTACTAATTAATCAATGTCTTGACCCACACTGGCCCGAGGTCTCCACATGAGCTCTTCTCAGCTAATGAAACTGTTTCAGCAACAAATTTTCCCCTCCCCAATCTAACAGAACAGAAGCTGACTGTATTTCTCAGAGTAGTCCCCAGGGCTCTACAGACTGGCAAATATGAAGTTATCATCCTATATCTGACAAGGCAGGAGCACAGTTTCAAAGCTGAGATAGCTAGGCGGAGGTGAAAATGACAACCACCGAGACTTTTGACCTGACACTAGTTACGTTTTTGTGAACATGCAATGTGTCAGATCCCACATCCATATAAAAGGGAGGCTAATTAATGCCATAGCACTACCGTAAACAGAGCTCATAGCCTACCACAGGCTCCAAAATTTTCATTAAGCATAGGATTTCCAATTAAAGCTGCCAAAATGAGAGAGAGAATGGACCACACATGATATATGTTAGTCACGTTGCTTAATGAATGACTGGAAGGTGCTCAGATAACAGTGATGAGGAACTATATAGAATAGAAATGTCTTGAATCAATTCTACAATCAGACAAAAATTTAATTATGGAAGGAAAACTGTCATTTTCATTCACTGTATCAAAACAATATGCCCATTAACTTGGGAGGGACTAGATGAAAAATAAAAGAATAGCAGCAGATCATGAACATCACTTGCTGACTCATCCAAATACAAATAAGGTTTAAATTCCTCTAGCTCAGTGTTTCTGAACAACCGGTCCATGGACCAGCACCAGTCCCTGAGACCTCCCTGACACAGTATAGGAAGACAGTCCTTGGTATCAAAAAGATTGAGAAACACTGCACAGAGGACTTATGTGATTAATCATATGTGAATGCTGATCCTTAAAAAGACTAAGTGTAAGAAATTGATACATTTTGGTCCTCAAACCACAGGACGATAGTACTAAATAATTACTTGAATCTCACACCACTGAAATCTATCTACAGCGTTTATGTTAAATTGCATCATTAAAACATAAAATGCCTGTCTGAAATTATAATAAGATAAATGTTTAGATAAGATTGGTACCATGGTTTATCTCTGCCTGTCAGGAATACAGATTAATTGCTTAAATATTCCTGCTTTGAAAGAGAAGAAGTTACTTTATTGTTCATTTTCATTCTTGTTTTTATTGTCATATTAATTACTATACTGCTCTCTTTTACTTTATATTGTCATCCATCCTGGAAGCTAGCTGAAAAATCACCACCACAATACTAAATAAAATAGTAAATAAACACCAATAACCCTAGTTTCTTAGGATTTTTAGAGTCTGATTAATATATTTCACAGCTTGGTAATGATTCAAAGGAAAAGTAAACCTTTGATTCATCTACCTGCAATGATTTTGCATTTCTACAAACACTACTACTTCCACATGCAAATCTATTTAAATGATGTTTATCGTACCTGTACATATAACTGATCAGGTTTTTTTTAAACTAGTGCCCAATATTCTGTTTCCATCCTTGCAACATGCAGTAAATTTTAAGAAAGAGATTACATTTAGTAAACATAACACCAGAACAACATGCATCAAAGGGTATATCACTGGACTAGCACAAGATTAATAGGCGGCAAATATGCCTTTAGTCCTACACCAATTTATCATTATCTTTCTATGTTGACTTTAAATGATGGGCTTGGTCTGCGAAGAATGTGCTAAACTTTGTGAGGATCCATTTTTGAACCTGGATATTAGTGCCTGGCTCTTCATCAATAACTTCAAGAAACCACAGCACTCAGATTTTCGCCATCTGGGATTTTGAAGTTAAGAAAACCATCCCTCCATCAGAGGAGGTTTACAATTGATGTATGCTCTCCCTTGAGGATTACTTCCCTCTTTGAGAAGATGCGGCTCTTTAAAGCCCTTTCTGCCATGACACAAAGCAGGAGCTACCTTATCTGCTCTTTGACACAAACAATCCTACACATTCCTCTAGCAACTGCTTTAATTTGTCAGTTTCACACAGCTGTCCAAAAATTCACAAAACAAAGAACTATTAAATTCAAGCTGCCTCCACTGCAACAAAGTACATTTGCTTTAGATGGGCTCAAACACTGCCTGCACTGAATTCAAAATAAGGCAAAGGTGACTAGGTAAAATAATAGCTATTTGCTCTATAACTGAATAGAACAGAGTAGGAACACTAAACAAAAATAGCTGAATATATTTTATCACCTAATGATAACTCAATCATATTCAGTGTGCACGCACAAACTATACATAAGTTGTCCCTCTCTCTCACACACCCTCCCCACAATTCAGCATGCATGGGTGTGTGTGTGAGTGGAAGGGAGAGGAAGCATGTGTCATGTTGCCTCTAACATTTCCACCTTATCAGATACAGATGGTGCAGGTGAGCACCTCACTGAGTTTCTGGCTGAGACTGGGGCATAGATGAGGGTGCATTAAATAAGGAACAAATCCAGAAAAGACTGAGGTGATATTGGTATGTTGGCAGGAACTGCTGGAAGGTATGGAGAAGATAACAGCCACCATAACTGAGGGCATATACTGACTTGAATTTGCAGGCCTTTTTAGTTCCTCCACTGCTTTAGATGATCAGATAGCAGGGATAGCCAGGACTGCTGTTTGATCTGCACCTGTTCAGGAGGTTACAACATTTTCAGATGCAGACCTCTCTACTATTATCCTCGCCTTTCTCACTGCAAGATTAGACTACAGCAACATGCTCCTTATGAGGATACCTTGGGGTCATTGGGAAACTTGTGTCTAGTGCAGCTGTCCCTTGTGAAGGGGTGCATCTCACTAGGTGCAAAGTGACCATCCTCTCCTCATTTACATTTCTTCTAAAAGCTCAAAATCAGGTATAAAGATCCCGGTATGTTCTTCCTTCCTCTGGATTTCCAAGTACATTTTGTCTTCTCTCTGTTCATCTTTTAGAGTCCCTGTTGGGAGAGAGACTATCTTTGGACCCCATAGTAAGTGCTTACAGAATTAGACTCTCTATCTCGGTCTTGCAGAATCCAAACATTGCTGGCACCAATATTAAATACAAATAATGGCAGCAAGTCTTCTGAAAGCTGCATTGGTTATCTATTGGTTTCCAAGTGGAGTTTAAGGTGTTGGTTTTGCCCTCATGATCAGGGCCCTACTACCCTGAGAGACTTCTCCTCCCCAATAGTTGTGACCAGTAGAGGTGCTAGAGTTTTCTCAGTCCTTATGTTTAAAAGGGGAAGATCAGATTTCAAAGGAAAAGAATCTGGAGCAAACAGTCAGGAAAGCCAAGGGAGGGTAAGATTTGAAGAAGCATATGTGATCAACAGTATGATTGAGGATGAAGATGGTGCATGGGTCGTAAGATCTGGCCAGGATGAAGTCATTAGAAACCTTGCAGACAGTCATCTCAGTGGAGTGAAATACAAATATTGTACAGTCAGCCCCATACTATAAAATTCGTTTCATGCAGCATTTTCATTCTGCAGTTCACAGCAATGAAGAAAATCATGTCACCATGCAGCATTATGCTACAGCTGCCCCCAAATTAGTGCTAATGGACTCTGGCTCCCAGTTCCACTTAAATGTATGACATTAAAAACAGGTGTGTTTTTAGCCACACTGTTATAAACAGACATTCCACAGACCCCAGGAACACCCTTATTTGAGTGGAAAAGGCTGTATATGACCCATAAACTCCAAATACGGCTCCACAACCATCTCTGTATTTTAATTACCAGTTTAATCTGGTGAGAAACAGTACACAGATTTGCAACTGAACTAAAATGGCAACTGGCTGATTGGTGGTTACATTCACACTGAGGATATCCAATATTCAACCAACCAGTATAAGACAGGCTCACTAGAAAGATGCTTCCAAAATAAAATGCAACAGAGGCTTAAACGCAATTCTAATGAATCCACAACACAGTAAAAATTTAATACAGTGACTTGAATGGGCAACAAATCCCAGTGTTAGCTTTAGATATAAAAAGCAAAGGAGTTTTTTGGAACTAGTTTAATTAGTCTTGATACACTCTGACCTTTAGAAGAAAATAATTATAGCTAATTATGTGCATCAAGATTACATTTTAGAACTATGACAGAATTTAAGAAAATAGCCTGAAGGTAGGAATTTCTTTTTCTGCACGTTCAGGGGCTCAGCCTTCCTCAGTTTCAATAGGCCTTTGTGTAGAAAGAAGTCTTGACTAGTCTGGGACACCTGCACAGGTGTCAATACTTTATGTGCTGACAAACTGACTTGGGGGTTGACCCTTCCACATTCATACTTAGTCATTTAAGAGTCAGGTTTCCATCAGTATTCTGCTGATCCCTCATCTTTCTACTATCTTCCCTGCCAACTATTCCCACTCCACAAGTGGAGCTGCATGTTTTGTTTCTGTTTTAGGGTTGGTTTGTTAAAATACTTGAATTGTGAGAGAACAGAACGTTGGATGAATAGCACATTGCAAGAAGATGCTTTGCATATTAAATAATTCTTACATGCACATATACTATGCTGAAACTGGATTTTTAAGAAAAGTGTTTTGGGTTTGGTTTTGGTTTTCTCCCCAACATTCACGGTTAAGCTCTTCAAAAGAAAGGAAACCCTGAGATCTATATTAAGTTTCTTGGAGCAGAGACCGGGGTTAGGGTTGGGGATCTTGGCACTACCAAAGTCAGTAGCAAGAACCCCACCGACTTCAGCGGGGCCAGGATTTCACTCCATATTTTTCTGTTTGCATTGACAGCACCTATCATATTGTGGATGCTACTACAATAAACATCTATAGTCCACTGCAGAGCTTCGGAAGTGAAAAAGACCTCATGGACTGCTCTGTGTGTTTATCTTCCAAAAGAGTTGTACAATTTTTTTCTGTTGATTTATAACAATAATTACTTATTGAAATTGTTTCGTAAAGCCAAACTTTGCAATCCAGCTGTCATTAAGAATTTGGCCATGTAACTAAGAGAGAGGAAAAATCTCCACCGTCATTTCTAAGCAAACTGTCGAGTAAGAAAGAGCAAGAGAGCAGAAAATGAGAGGCAAGCCCAGACAAGTGTTATATCCTCCCAAAGGAAACAAACTCACATCCGAGTAACACATGCTCGCTGCTGGGCAGCCAGGAAACAAACGCTTGCTGCCTGGACGATGCTTAGGCATCAAACAGTAAAGAGTAGTAAACAGAGACGAGAGGCCTGGCCTGGCACTACTTCTGCTTGCTAACCCTTCTGAGCGCTGCCACAAAGGCCAGAGTTGCCATCTTGTGTTAGAAAGCTGTACAACAACTCAGCTGCAGTGTGAAGTTCATGTTATTCAGGAAATTTACATAGGCCCTTTATATTTTAAATTATTTTGACTGAAATTCTACGAGAAATCAGTCGGACAGAGTGGAACTCTTGAAATAGCTAAATATTTCTGGGACACAGTTCATTGGGAAGCTCAACAGCAAAGAGCATCTATGTCAGGAAGAGTTTTGTTGTAAAATGAAAGCCTCCCTCAAAGCATTAGTCTTCTGTACAGTTACAGATCTGTCTGTCGTTGTCATTTATTTTGTTTTAGTAAATAAATTAGCACATTCAGGGAATTCTGCATGACAGTGCAAGCTCAAAATCCTTCATCTGCAATTTTTTTCCATATAAAATACAAATCTGTGGTTTGATTCTGGAAAATAGCACTGCACAGATACACAGTTCTTGTAACTAAACCAGCAAAAAGGTCTGAAAGCCTGCACCAACCACCCTTTAACAATGACTTACCACTTTTACTGATGTCATCAGAAAGCTTTTCGATGGCAACAGGACTGACTGACTAACAACAAAAATAGACTAGCAGATCTACAGTTTTAACATTCGGAGTAGTTATTTGTTCACTTTTTGAATTTAACAAAATTCAATAAGGCCAACAGAGAAACAATATACTGAAGTGTTCAGCATTAACTAATTTGATGAAAGGTCAAATAAAGCAGAAATGCAGTAGAAATCACTATGTATAAGTAAAACCTAATAAAGATTACATATTCTATTCAAGAATAGCCAGACTAGCCCGTTTACAAGCTGTAACCGTAAAGATAAATGTATGTCAGCTATTCTTTATTTAAACAGCAGAAATCTAGCCTGAACTTCATCAGTAAACACAAACCTTCTGTGTGTAGCTGCAGCCTTAGGCATTAGTAGAGATTCTACTTTGCTACCAACATATGCGATAGGAGTCCTTTCTAGCTCAAAGCCGTGACTTAAAAATGAAGGCGACAGCGGAAGGAAGAGACCGACAAGGTGCACTTTGATGAGTGCAAAATTTACTTTATATAACATTTTTAAACATTACTGCTTTAATTCCTACCACTAATAGATCCTGTATATAAAGGACAGATTTAACCAGCTGTCCACTGTGATTCTAATGGCCACTATGGAATCTGCGTTTCATAAGTGAAATTTACTGTTGTGCCACTTGGGCTCCATGCGAACTACTAAAATAAAAACAAGTCAGAGGACTCAATTACAAGGTGGTTGTATTTTTTAGCATAGATGGGACTTCCATTGTATCCTACAGATAGGCCAAAGATTTGGATGTGTTTTTAGTCAAGCTACAAAACACAGGTGGGGTGCCATCTACACGACACATTGCAATCATGTTGTAAAGGAGTTAGGGAACAAGTGAGTTGACAACAGGTCCCACCAACTGCTGAGTTTGTAATCCAGAAGTGTCGTAAGCGCCCAATTAGACAGGAAACAGGACAGGCCTAGATGACCCATGCAGCTTTCTCCTGTTTGCAAATATTATGCAAAATAATGAACATGTCTAAAATTGTACTTACAGATAAAAATCTGTGACATACTAGTAGCAAATAATTTTAGTGTTTTGTTTAAGGTAACAACTCAAACTTCTACATCCATCTGTATACAAAGCACTTATAAAAAAAAAGTCAATATATTAAATCACATTTCCCCCAGTCATTACTTTTCTCCCTCTTTACCCGCTTCTTCCAGATGTTTCTGGTCCTAGGACTTCTTACTGCCCTTCATCTGGCATTATTCATTGAACACTATTTACATTCCAAAGAATACTACAATTATTATGCATTTCTCTGAAATGAGTTGTTATAACACTGAGATGTACACGTGAGCACATACATGCACACTTATTCCTCCCTACAAAGATTTTTAGTACAACCTTCAGTACTGGTTATATTTTATAGAGTCTGTGCGAAGCTGTTTAAGGAATCAGTTTATGAACAGGCTTTGGAATGTCTATACTAATATGTGGAAAGTAATATACTGTGAAAGTGTTAGATTTAGGGCCTGAGTGATATTAACAAAACACTCACATGTAGAGTTAAAAATACCATTCCAGGAGTTAGAATTAATACAACAAAAACATGCATCAAATGAGAATTTTGTGATTTATATGCAGTCTCATTATGAGGCTGTGTCACTGAAGGTAGAATACTTAGCATGCCATCAACTGGCATCTCAGGGCAAAAAACAAACAAACAGTAAAACGCTTCCAGTGCTTTGGTGCTCAAAAATCGATGTTGCATAGTAACACTGCCTGACTTTTGTTATCAGGAGACAAGCCCTGACATGTCCAGGGTATTCAAATAATCTAGACTTCGTTTACAAGCAGAGCTCCCAATGAGGAAGCTGAATCTCAATTGGTGAATTAAAATACAAACATGTAATGAGTATGGATTGCAAGAATGAGGATTTCCTTTCCTGAAGTAGTGGAGTTCTGATGACCACTTCTTGACTAGGGAAGAGGTTACCTGCAGGTCCTCCTGAGACTTCAATGCTCGGTGCTATCCGAAGGGTCTCTCAGGTGTATGAAAATTGTAACAAAGAAAAGCACTCTCTGCACACTAAGGAGAAAGACAAGAAATCTTCTCTCCATCATCTGCTCATCAAATTAGTACCACTTAGCAATAAAAGCATGCACAAGAGTGTGAGGAGAATGTTTCTGAGTTGACTGCAGAGCCAAGCACTGATGGTTTTAAAATCTTCCCAAAGGTACAATAAAACAGAACATGTCAGCATACATCATCTTTCACTGCAACTGTGCACTGGATGAAGATTAGTTAATAAAAAAACATCACTTGTGGTTAGTGTCTGTGACCCACAAGAACCACACTGCAGCAGCAGCATTTTTGGTGGCTATGTTTTATTGTATTGAATATATACTACTGGATAGCCACTGATATTCATGTACTGAATTAATAATATATAAGCTTGCTAGGGCTACAATTCATCCTTCTCTCACTGGAAGTCTTGCTTTCTATTTTAGGTATCTTGTGGCAAGAAACATCATCTAAAGGGCTGTGTCTTTCAGTGAACAGAACTGAAAACCAGAATGGTCTAGAGATATTTGACAGTATTAAGCACTAGCATGACTCTCTGATTTACCAGATTCTTAGCTTTCATAACTTCTTGCTTTCACTTGTGAGTATTATGTAAGTAAGTAAAATCCACTGATTCATCTCTGAACATTGGTGACACCATAGCAGAATTTTCAGAAGCCTTCTCGATCCACTGCTAGTTTTGAGCACTCAGCAGCTGACCTCTAGTGATCTGCTGCACCCCATCTATCCATCTCCTCGCTGGTTGTCCCCTACTACGATGACCCGCCACCATTACTTCCACGATAACTTTCTTGAGGTTATTTCCATCTCTATGCCTGACATGACCAACGCACATAAGTTTGTGCCTATTGATTTTCAACAGCAGGGTCTGCTTCCCCCCCAGTAATATTTCTAACATTAACAGTCATCTCTTTTTCAATGCAGGAGATACACAAGAGTCTTCGCCAGCATCACATCTTCAAGGCTTCAATTTTCTTCTTGTTTGCAGCATTAATTTACCAAACTTCCTAAGCAGTATAGTTTTACATAAATAGTATTTTGTAGAAAATAAACAGTATCTGCTTTACAGCACTGAATACTGAAGGATAAACTAGTGCTAGCAAAGACTCATGCTATGATCTGGAACTTTTGCGAATAAGAAAATAATATATAGGTATCAAAGCAGCAAAACGAGTATTTAGAAGACAACATTTAACAACAGAAAATGAACAAGACTCCTCACTAATAAAGATCATTTCTTCATTAAACACCCATACTCTACCCTGTAGCTTAAACACCAAATTACTTCTAGTTTTTCTTTACACAGCTTGAAGGCACAGAGGCAAAACCTGGGCAAGCCCTGAGTAAAGCCCATTTTACTTGAAGAGTAATATTACAGCAGGACTGACACAGGACTTCTGAAGCAATACTTATACTTTGTGTTGATAGCCATGTGCCAACAACCAGGATGCACCTCCAGCTCACTGCTATTTCACATAGATGCTAAGATCAAGAAATAGATTTTAAAAGATCCTGGCTACGCCACTTCAACAGCCTATGAAAGTTTTCATTCTCTAATCTAAAAATACTACAGCAACTCCTTCTATAGGAAATTATCTATACTTTTAACTTACAGATAACACTATAGGTTCTCCATGCAATTATACAAACTGGTGATATCAAATTAGCTTACAGTTTACAGTACACAAAGAATTTATTTTATATAGAACTGTAAATAACAGATATAACCTTTTGCTAAAGAAAAACAACATATACATACTAGGAAAATATGGCAGCAGTTATACGCTTGGCCATCTCTCACACCGCCCCTACGCGCTGCCTGACTAGGGGAGGCACCACTGACCAGCACGCTAGGCTTCCCCTGCCACCCTACACTTCTTACACAAAAGCTGTTAAAAGAAAGTGATTTAGTTGCGAAGTCCAGCACCTGAAGTTAGGCAGTGCCAGAATGAAGGTTTCCTGTGACCTTAGTTTGGTGCCTGTGCACTATGACGTGATCTTCACTTGTGTGATCAGCCTTTTTTGCACAGTATATTGTCCTTCCTTCTGGAGGCTCTGCTCTGCTCTGCTCATAGGCTGCGGGAGTGAGATACTGGGGCACTGTGAGCATAGGGCTCAGGAAATGTTGAAGGATTTTGGTTTGCTGCCAAAAAATCCAAACTGTGCTGTGTGACACACAGATGGGCAATGGCAATTGTCATCAGTTTATAACTAGGCCAATTCGGAACAGATTTCCATGAGGTCAGCAAGATGCACTTCTCTGACACCAGGACCTTGCCATGTCGTATTTAAAAGGCCTGCTTCAATAACACAGGGTAGAGTGCTTCAGGAAGCGATCCCAGAATCTATTACAGTCTAAAGCATTAAGCAACCTAAAAGTAAAGGTAGCTTCTGTTCCCTGATAAGAAAAAGCCAGGAGATCTTAAACCTTCCATCCTGACAGCCCCATGACACATGTTTGTGGGATCTAAGTTTACAGTTTCATCAGAAGGATGCCACCTTAAACAGTACACCAGTCCTCCAGCACTGAACAGTGTTGTCAGCACTTCAGGTAAGTCCCAAACCTTTGGGCCTACCGGTTAGGATTTGTACTAACATTTAGTATTGTCAGCAAATAGGTATCACAATTTCTTGTGATAAAAGGCTCAGTGGCATTATTTGTCTCTTTTCAAGTCATTAGTGAAGTACTAGTGGAACAGCTACTCACTGAGATCCTCTGCCAGCTGGACCCTTTTGCCTGTTAGTAACTTAACCTTCTTGTCAGTGTCCTCAGCAAAGTCCTCCAACACCTCCTTTACATTCTTCTCCAAACGTCTGACTGTAGAAAAGACATTTTAAAAGAGTGCTGAATTCTTTGATAGGGAAGTATTTAAAAATATAAAGAATGTGCTTTCTTTCTTTGCAAATACTTTTTTTTTTTTTTTTTGGGAAGGGGAATGGAAAACCTAAAGAAAGAAATTCCTGTTTTTTTGTATTTGTAAAACTTTTGGGTCAGTATGGGCAGGTTGAGTTCACATGTAACAACTTAAGTAATGAATTAAGCTTCTCAGGCCAATCTTGCCACAGGTTTAAAAAACCTTATGTATTTGATATTAAAATATTAATTGAACTTAATTATTTATATATAAAACATGATATGTAGACACAGCTACAAATCCTTGTCTTCCCTAGAAAATCGTATTGTGCATTAATCAGTTAACGCCATGACAACTACTAATAATGAACTCCCAGCCATGAGCCACAGACTATCCTCAAGCAGCCTCTCAGGGAAATCCTGAGCAAACAGATAAACCTTGCCATTTGCCCTGAAAAACCAACAAACCCTCCACATAGCAGACTATCTCTAGGGGTACAAATATAGCAACTGTCATCTCCAATAGCTCAGCTAATCTCCAGTCCTGGGTTGGAGCATAAAGAGAGGTTGTCTCTAAAATACAGAGTACCAAACCATGAGGGACTCTACAGAACACAATCACTTGTTTCCAAGGAAGGCTGTTAGAATCCTGTGGAGTACAAGGATATTGTGCTGTGTGTATGAAATGCTCAGAAGAAAGAGTCTCAAGTTCTTTAATCAGTGAAGGTGAACAAAAGTACTCTTGACTACCACTGTTATGTGGGCATTCAAAAGCAGCCGAAGATCCAAAAGAACCACTAGATAGTTACTGAAGTCTAAGGATCTGATGTTCCCTGCACCATTCCCTCAGGCTGGTCAGCCATCACCTTTATTTTACATAGGCACACTCTTAGCCAATTAGTTCTCATCTAGACCAGATGCTTGGGAAGCTAAGAGAACTTACAGTGCAGGAAGTAGGAGAGGTGAAGAGCTGAGTATTATCAGCATGATGATGGCCGGGCAGCTTTAACAGGCTCATTTATACCCATCATCAAGATCAGAAAAAATAAAAATGTTAAACAAACAGCCTTAGGACGCCCTTTCCAAGAGGAATCTCGGTGAAATGAGAACTCCAGCTCTGGAACCAAATAATTTAGTGTTGTGATAATCTCCTAAGGCCAGACTCAGGTTTTGTCATGGTTCTCCCTGTATTACTTACTGAGAATTTTTTATACTGCATACACTTGTGCTCATTTCTTCCTGCATCGTCCTTGCTTGGCTCAGAACAAATATAAACCTTTTCAGCATTGTATAACAAGCTAGCACCTGAAAATAGTGGTTGGTAGGATGTTTCCCTTGCTTAAAATATTTAACATACTATCTACAGTGACCCAGTATGATATTTGACCTCTCATCACCCACCAAAACACGAAACCAAAGCCATCTTTCCATTATAAGGAACTTGAAAGCGACATCCGGATGGGATAGCACTAGAAGTGTAGCGACATTAGCACTATGTTGCAAACAGGGAAGTCTCTATAAGCCTCACCTTCAGTGTTTGAAAGCTGCTGCCTCAGCGTGTTTGCTGTAATCGCCAGCATTCGCTGTATGCGCCAGAACAGAACCACATCATTGCATTCGAGCTGTAACAGTCAGAGGAACGAACATGTTAGTGCTGCCTTTCCTTCCCTCCCTGTGTGGGTTTCAACGAACTGTGTAGTTCCTTAAATAGAATTGCTCTGACATACACTCTCGAAAATAGTGA
The DNA here is from genome assembly GCF_026122565.2 of Emydura macquarii macquarii. NCBI lineage: Eukaryota > Metazoa > Chordata > Testudines > Chelidae > Emydura > Emydura macquarii. The sequence continues at coordinate 204,947 of NW_027130866.1, read as the reverse complement.
CTGTAGCACACAGACATGCTAACTCATGCAAAGAAATGCAGAAAAGATGTGCTGTACATGATGAAGAAACATACCCAAAATTCCTATGCCAAAGGCCACTGCCAGCCTTATTAAGTATTTCTCCCATTCCTCCTGCATCCAGTTGTTCCCCTTTCTCCAGTGGAAAGGGCTATGAAGGGACAGCACAAAAAAGTGACCTGCATGCACTATATCCAAACTGGGTCTGTGCACATGGTGCTCTCTGGGCTGTATTATACTGCCTGTGAGAAACAGGCTGGAAGGAAACAGGCATACTCCAAACTTTGTCTTGCTGCCTGGCGAAAATTTCTGAGAGTGTAGGAGTTAGGGGCTGCACAAGTAGTTACAGAAGACAGCCCCAGGTCCACTGGAAGCTCCAGCTTCATAGAAGGTGTAGCACAGAGGAGGAGTTAATATACGATCTCCAGCTGGATTTGTTGCCTGTATTTCTGACTGCATGCAGGGTGTCACAGGGTGAAAGCTCCCCAGCTCCTCTCTGAGACCCCATCCTGTGCCACAGAGCCCAGACCACAGCAGTCCTGGTGAGAGGCTTCAGTGATAGGGACAAGGAGGATTTCATACCATGTAGGTTGATTCGTTCCCTTTAGTCAGAGGGAGACTCTTATTTTAGCTTTTTTGGCAGTTTCTCCTTTATTTCAACACACTGATTAAAGAGCCTAAAAAGCAAACTCTTCCTTTTGTACTGCTGCAGGCAGCACTGAGCGCAAACTGTCAATCCTTTCAAACACAAACCATACATCAAGTTACAAAGCATGGCTTTCTAAACATTTCAGACATTTTCTTAATCATTATCATCCCATAACTTTAAGTATAAATCGGTGATATGTGCTGAGCCATTTCCAAACCTTGAGGGATGATGTCCATTATCAGGATCAAAAATAGATTTCCAAAGCACGGTTTGCATCAGAACAAAATGACCATTTCTCTCTGAACCTTTCATTTACAAATACTGGCAGTTCCATTGATATATCAAGGTTTAATAGAGGCGGGCTGATTGCTAGCTCTGTGCTTGATTATTAAAAATGAAAATTACTTACATATGGCCCATATTCTATTGTGCCAATATTAACCCTTATTTTGTTTCTAACACTAATCCTCCACCCCCTCCTCAGAAAACCCTCTTTCCTTAGTATTAAGGCTTTTCCTGTACTGCAGCTTTGAAATCTAAAAGTCAATCAGGAAAGCAGACATAAATGGGAGAAGTGGGGGCAAATAAGTGGATACCAGCAAGACGCCAATAGTCTACAGAGGCTGTTGTAACATTAAATTGTCATAACACACTGAATGCGTTACACAGCCCGGGAAATAGATGCTTAGTTAATGACTGACATCTAGTGGACATTTTATGGAATTACCACTTAATGGAATTTTGTCCACTGAAAGCAGACATAGCCAGTTAGGATTATAAATACCATACTGAACATTTAATAGCATATAAAGAAACAGACTTATTTTAAGAGAGTTAATTTTTTTTGGCTAGATCTCTGTAGACATTGAGACTGTTTGCATTCCCCAAAATCTCGTATCCATGTGTTCCTCAATTTACCTCAGAGTCTACAAAATGCCTTTGGTAGTAATAAAAGCCTCTTCGACAGAGATTACAGTGGCTCAAAGCAGTCTTCAAGAAATGTCTTCTATAAACTTGGTGCCACGTGTCTTTGATCTAAGAACAAAGTGGTTAAAATTCATGGATAAACTGTATAAGCACGGTCCAGTTAATATTTTGTGTATTTTAATAATCACATTTCATTTCAAGAAAAAGGTTCAGAATTAATTTGCACAATCCCTTTCATGCTGTATACATTTAAATGTTATGTGGTTATCAGCTGGTAAATTAATCAAAGCTACAGCATATAATTAACATCTTAACTGAATCCAGGGCAAACATTAGAAAGGATTCTGTCAAATAGCGAATTTATATTTCTACTCTTCAATGTTTGCAACATCCTCTCAGAAGCTTAAAATTATTGTGTGAAGACACTGTCTGCATTTTTAAATGGCACACAGTTTTTCTGAGTTAAAAGCAAGTTACAAGTCATACTCTGCAAAGACTGTCATTTGAGCACAACGGATTAAGCACTTTGAATGGCATACATTAGTTAACTTCCTTTTTAGCCAGAAAAGGGTTTAGGGAAGTATATTAGTGGGCCTCAGACTTATGAAGAAACTATATATATTTAAAACTTTTCTTGACTAGGTTTATTTAGGCCCCAATCTTGCAAACTCTTATGCATGTACTCTGGTTTCTTATCAGAGCATTGTGTTCTAGTAGATAGAGCACTGTTCTGGGACTCCGAAGAAATGGATTCTGTTTCCAACTGCCGCTGGCGGGCAAGTCATGTCATGTCACCTTCGCGCTTCAGTTTCTCCCATCTTTAAACAAGGGATAATGCTATTACCTCCTTTTGCAAAGAGCTTTGAACCTCTGATGAGAAGAGCTGTATGAGAGCTAGGTATTATTATTATGTACTTAGCTTGAGTATTCATGGTAGTAAAGTTAAGCATGTGTAAGATTTTGCAGTATTGGGGCCAAAGTCATTACAAAAGCAACGCATTGCTAAAGAAAATCTCCAGGTACCTAATATTGACAATATTTGAATTTTCTTGTATAACTAATTTTTAAACTGCACGTTTAATGAAATGAAGGGCCTGATTACTTTAAGAGCCGTACACGGGTAGTACTGTAAACCATTTTCCAAAGGATTTTAACCCGAGTGACACAGTCCCCTGAAGAAAGATGCTCCCTTTTGGAAGAGTTAACTTCATCCTCTGGCTGATTCATCTCATGGATATAAAAAGATGAACTCCAGTCAAACTCAACTGCACATACAATTAAATACAATTCATAAAGTCTTCATAAATAACACAGAATATGCTTAATCATTCCTCTGTCCTCTGTGGAAGATTTGCCTTCACTATATATTGTATGGATAACAATACTTTAGGAGTAGACATTCCACAATAAGGGCCTCTATCACAGGCAAAAGTATCTGCTTAGCAGATTCTGATTCCACTCTGAGCTGTCAAATCCAAAAGTGCTGTACTGCAGTTGTCTGACAGCCAACAAATAGGCAGTACAAAAGTGCATGCAAGCATTCATGTAATTTCTTTTGAAACATCTGGATTACAAGTTCAGTATTTAGATAGGGTTTTTTTAATCACAGCTAGAAAGAGCATACAACTGCTTCCATATGTTCTGCTACAAAGTTGCATCTTACCAAACATGGGTCCACTGTTACCCCTTTTGCTTCAAGATTCTTTCGGACAGTTGTCACCTCATCATTTGCAAGGTAAGCTGCATGGTCTTCATTGCATTTCATCATCTTCTCAAGTTCATTTTTTGTTTCATTGCGAATATTCTTAAATAAAAGAGGTTCAGTTCAAACACAGACATTCCCACGTTATTTATAATTTATTTATTGGTAATTTCACAGCACCACCATTTGTGTGAATAGCCACAAAGATAAGAACCCCAGCTTGATGTCATTCAACTTGTACAGGATACTATGGCTATGCTATTAGGCCAGATTACAAAAACCCTTAAGCAGTAGTAGTGTAGGTAGTAATAATAAATATATCATATACTCAATATAGACAAAAAGTCTGCCGCCTGGACTGTTTGATTTTAATTAAGTTCTGCATTTAAAACTCCAGCTAGCTGACACAATCACTTGTCCATCACTTCTATGTGGCTGTCACCCAAATCAACAAGTCCCAACTTTTTCTCTGTTCACCCTTGGCTGTGTAGTCTCAAATCAGCTCTTAGCTGCACTGTAACTTCAAAGCCTGGTATCTCTTTTTTAGACAAGTACCATCTCTCTCCTTATCCAACCTTCACTTTTCTCACAGAACCAGAGATCTCGGAGTCATCCTTGATCTTGAGCACAGTTGAGAGTGGAGCACCTTTTGGAACCCTGCTCTCTGAGCCACTTGGTCTTCCCAATTCATTTTTAAACCTGGTTTTACTGTATAAGATATGATTAATTCTCTAAGAAATTACCTTAGTTATACCTATGTAGTAAAAGTATTATATGAAAATGTAGATATTTAAAAAAAAAAAAAAAAAAAAAACCCTTTTGGGCAGAGACCCAACGCACATTAAATTCAGTGGGAGAAATTTTCTCACTTGGGTTAGAATAGAAATGCTCAGGCAATATTAACTATAGCTATTGTAGCTATCACTAGTGTGCCAGCTATAATACTGTACTCACTACTGAAATTACATCATTTAGGCATCCTGCAATACTTCACTGTGTGGTGCAAAAGACTAAATCAGTTAACGCCCTGCTTACAGATTGGTTTATCTATGAAGAGAAGAACTCTCCTCATTACTACAAACGTTCAGTTTAATGACTGAAAAGTAAAAACGTAATGCCAATAAAGTACAAAGGGAACCAGTTTTACAATCTCTTATATTAAGCACATGCCATAACTCAAAAAGAAACCCCACCCTTTGGGCTAACATTTACAAAGCTTAGAAATGAATATTGGGAGGCTGCAAACTGTATACACAATACCTGTTTGGCAGGGGCAATAGCACTAGAGTGCACAGGTCCATATTTTTAAAATGTAGTCATTAATAATCACCATGCACACAACAGGAGTATGCAGCTGCAAGACATCCAGTATTTGTGTTTGCTTTTACCTGTTCTTTAGTGCGGCCTACCCAGTACAGCCATCTCTTTTTCCAGTCTGGACCCACCATATCTTCAATAACAGATTCAGCTAGAAAAGGAAACAAGGTATTAGATATCACTGAGTACAATCCATGCTACAGTACCAGGAAAGATGTCTACTGAACCAAAACCTGGAGTCTGATAAAAAAATGGACTTCTAATTCCTGTTTTATGGAACCCGCAAAGCAATTTAATAATTAAAAAGTTTTTACATTCACTTTTTAAAATGATGTTTGAGATTTTCAAAGCAGTCTAGGGGAGTTAGACAAATCTTTCATTAATGTTAATGAACTTTGCTAGTACTATATCATCGGTGAAGTCAGAAACGTGCTCCACACACACATGATGTAATTGTGATTACACACACACACATGTCACTGCACACACAACTTTTCCTATCACAGAATATAAAGTGTGAGCACTCACTGTCCTTGAGGCGACCCTGGAGAGTCTCCTCCATGAAGTGAATAGCTGCATCCCACTGCTGTTTATCAGATATTGACCGATCTTCTAAGGCATTGTGCTGTATCACTCGCTGGCAATGCAGACAACAAACATTAGGTTTTACAGCCCATCTTTTTAGTCACCAAATAAATACGTTATTTAGAACCTACCTTAAGAACAGGAAATAGCAACCAAAAAAGTCAAAAACTTAGAACGTTGTTTCTTGTAATGAAAATAAGTCACACGCAAAAGTGATTTCTGAAAACTGCTCAGTTTTAGCAGTATATGCTGTTTAGAAAATCTGTGTGGACACAGCACTTACCCGGTGTGTTATGCCAGTAAGGAAAACTTTGTGCACATTACCTAACAATGTTTTGCCCTGAAATTCAGCCCCTTATGTTGCTGTTTCTTGCTGACAGCAGACCAACATGTGGAATGTCAAGTATTAGAGAGACAAGGTGGGTGAGGTAATATCATTTATCGGACCAACTTCTGTTGGTGAGAGAGATAAAGCTTTCAAACTTAGAGCTCTTCTTCAGGTCTGGGAAACATACTCACAAGTGTCACAGCTAAACACAAAGTGGAACAGATTGTTTGGCATAAGTAGTTCAGACATATTTCAAGGGATCATTTAAGGTGAAGTGACCCATTAACCCCCCCTCCAGTCACAGGGAGAAGGCAACTGGAGATATGGGAGCTGTTCGTGGGTTGTAAAATGCCATAAATCCAGCATCTCTATTAAGTCCGTGATTTTTAGTATCTACCAAAGTTATGAATTTAAACTCCTAGGCTTGTCTTTTGCAATTGTTGTGCAGGTTTCTTTGTAGACGAGGACTGATAGGTCAGATATAGAGTGATCACTTTGTGAAGTGTTCACCCACAGGTGATAGGGTGTTTTTTGTCTTTTGTCATTTTCACGTGCAAATTCATCCAACAGCACGGTGATTGTCAGACTTCACTCACATTGTTGTTATTGGACATTTAGTGCCCTGAATGAGGTACACCATATGCAGTGACAGGCATGTGTAGAACACCTGGATCTTGAAAGGTGTGTTGGGGGGGGTTGTTGCTCATTGTAGCAGTGACGATATGTCAGCACGCTTTGCATCTGTTGCTCTGGCAGGGTCTGGTGCTGCTCTGAGTTGGTGGGCCCTGGGCTGTGGGGAGCTTGCTTCTGAGGATGAGCTTGGAGAGGCTGGGGGGGTTGTTGGAAGGTCAGAAGTGGGGGTTCAAGAAAGATTTCTTTCAGTATGGGGCCCCTATCAAGTATGGGTTGTTGTTTGATGATGATACCCCGTATGGGTTCCAGTGGGAGGTAGAAGAGGACAACTAAGGGTGCAAGGTCAGAGGAGGTTTTATATCTGTATTGAAGCAGGTTCTCTTGGGGTATTTGCGTGGCCCATTCCACGATGCGATCTACTTCTCTGGTGGAGTGTCCCTGTTTGGTGAAGGTGGTTTTGAGTGCATTAAGGTGTTTATGTCGGACTTTCTCCTCTGAGCATATTCTATGGTATCTGAGTGTCTGACTATAGATAAGCGATTTCTTGACGTGTTTGGGGTGGTTACTGGAGCTATGAGGTAGGCGTGGCGATCTGTGGGTTTCTTGTATCTAGTTGCCTGTAGGGTTCCATTGTTGTAGCTGATCAGACAACTGTATACAAGAAACCTATGGATCAGCTTGTCTCTCTCACCAACAGAAGCTGGTCCAATAAAATATATGACCTCACCCTCGTCTCTCTAATATCCTGGGACTAACAGCTACAACAACACTGCATACAACGTCATGTCATAATCAACACGGAATCCCACTGGAGCGTGGAACCAGCCTATCAGAGGTTAGGTAAAGGCTATTCCTTTAACACATTGCTAGGCTTTATAATATTGATTCATTTTACTTGTGTATGTGATTTTCAGGTTGTAATCCACGGGCACAGAAAAACCCTCTGAAACCCAAACAGTGAGATTATGGGATGTTGGGGGGGAGGGGGAGCTGATCCATGAAAGGTAATAAAATAAAATAAAACAAAGAGAGTCATGAATGAACAGTACACTATACCAGGCTGTCTTCCGCTCTCTCATTCCACTTGTGTCGTTTAATACTTTCTTCTTTGACAGCTTGTTTCAGTTTATCAAAGATGTCATCATGCTCTTTTCCTTTCTTTTCTGTCATGAAGTGAGAAAATTCTTCCTGCAGAGTCTCCCAGGCAACCTAGAAAATTAACAGAAAGTTACCTTCTGAAGCAGTCCACAACTGTGCACAGCTGTATGTATTACAGTGATTAACAACCTTGCAAGCATGCAGACAGCAACACGCACTCATCAATGAACAGAAGATATGAGAATTCAGCGATTTGCTTCTGTGGCTCACACATCAGAGAAATTAACACTAGACTTTGCTCATTAAGCAGCAATAACAGATAAACAGAAAGGTGAATACTTCTGGGGGCGGGGGATGGGGAAGGTATAGATATATTTATCCTCCAGCTTTTTGGCACTTAAGAGGGATTTTTATTGGAAAATATTTAGTGGAATAGCCAAATTAAATTTCCAGTGGTTTTTGTGGCATATACACCTGGATGTCAATAGTTTGCCAATTTCTAGTGACTGGCTGGAAGGGTCAGGAGCATGGAAGTCAGGATAATAATCAGAAGAACTGCTCTTCTGGAGCCAAACCATTTACTTATAACTCCTAACCTTCCTTTTAATAGGCTTTTCAACAGAAAAATACAGAGTTGTAAATATGAAAACAAAGATATTTTTATTTATAAAACTAAAATGCATCCAGCTAACGAAGTTCTAACCTCTACTGCTTTATTAGGCAGTTGTTTGTCAGTCCACTGCTTCAGCTTGATGTCCACAGTGGTATTAAATGTCCCTGAATTCGTAGTCTGTGCCGCTGGCAGGTAGATGTTCTCAATCACATGCGTAGCTACTCTTTCCCACAACATTTTCTGTAGAATCTCCTCCCTAAATTGAAAGGTATAACATATGATAATGTCCAGTCGATAGAGTTCTAATCATATGGTTAGTCTAATTTTACAGACTGATAAAATAGATGTCACATTTTGTATTTTCATTATTCCTATCTCCAACACACAATCCTCAAACTAAGAACCTCTCCTTACTCTCATTCTGCTGAATGAACAAAGATGGTTGTCTGGAATTTTCACCCATAATTCACAGGCTAGATGAATGATGAAACTAGTTGAGGATTCCAGCCTGCAAGTCCATCTCATCATGAATATATGTCAAAGTTCACCTGTCAGATTAGCTTCTCATGTCGCTATGGACCTAAGGACCATTTTTCTTACTTATGTTGTAGTAAAAACAGTTAATATATAATTAAATAAAATACAGGCTTTATTAGTGATGCTTCAACCCCCAAAATAATTTTTTTCAATGTTATGTTAAAACATTTTAGAGACACAAGATAGGTGAGGTAATATCTTTTATTGGCACAACTACTGTTGATGAGAAAGACAAGCTATCGAGCTTACACAGAGCTCATCTTCAGCTCCTCACCTACCTTCTCTCTCTAATATCCTGGGACCAACATGGCTACAACAACACTGTATTAAAATGTTCAGGAAGTTTTAACATTACATGGGCTAGAAAGGACAGAGTTGTCATTAAAATATTCAGCACACAGCAGTCTCATGGCCAACTCATATACCAACTCAGGAGGAATGACTTAGGAATTTTTCAGAAGTGTCACTCCCCCTCCTTCCATCTGACCAGAATACTGATAATTCAAACGTTTGCACTACCTTTATTAAATATCCTTATTCTCCCCAAGCTGTGGTAACTTCAAACCCTCTGCCTGCCAAGTCAGTATATAGGGGGCTGAAATCACTCAATTCTTTAAAGTTGGGAAAGGCTTTTAGCTTGAATAGGTTTTCAAAGCTTGTAAAACTATTCATAGGAACTTAAATAGAATGGAAGCATTTTAAAAGTAGGAAAGAATTCTGGAAAATGTGCCATCAGTAAATAAAAATTACTACTGTCTCTGGCAAAAATGATCGTTTCCTTAAAAGCCTTTGTTCAAAATAAGGTAATTTCTTCATCATTCACACAAACTCATTTATTTGAGTAAGAACACCACCACTACAGAGAGTAAGGATATTGCATGATACTTGTGCTTAGGGGATGCTGGAACCATCAGGTATGGTATTTGTTCCTTTCAATGAGCCACAGGGAGGGGCTGGGTCTTGTGACTATGAGCAATTGCAATCTCAAGATCTTCCTTATTGTCATGCCAGTAAAATAAATGTCTGGTTCATCAGATAAACCAATCTATCTTAACAGGACGTAATGGAAATGTTAACATATGACAGAAAAATGTGTAGTCTTCAGCAACTTGTCACTATCACATCAGATGCACTGATCACTTGATGCATATCACTCTGCACTCAATGGCTACCACAAGGATATTTTTAGGGCCCAGGTTTCAAGTTTCCCTAACATTAGGGCCCTACCAAATTCACGGTCCATTTTGGTAAATTTCATGGTCAAAGGATTTAAAACATTTTAAATGTCATGGTTTCAGATATTTAAACATGAAATTTCACAGTGTTGTAGCCGTGGGGGTTCTGACTCAGAAGGAGGTTGTGGTGGGGTTGTAAGGCTATTGCAGGGAGTCACGGTGCTGCCTTCAGAGCAGGTCTCCCAGCTAGTAGCCACGAAGCTTCCTGCAGCTGGGGAAGGTTCCCAGAGGCGGGGAAGAGAAGGTCCCATCCCTCACCCGCCTGGCACCTTCACTAGCAGCTGGAGCCCAGCGCACAATAGGAGGCCTCGGCCAGGGTGCCCCAGCCCAGCCCTTCCCCGGATATGGGTACAGTGCTCAGGGTTCAAAGGGACCTTGGGCTGTCTATGTGTGGGGTGTGTGGGATGCCGGTGCCCCCTGACCACAGTCACCCACCAATAAGGCTGGCCCTGCCCCGACCATACCATGCCATTGTCACTTCTGCACTGCCGCTGGCAATGGTGCTGCCTTCAGAACTGGACGCCGAGCCAGAAGCCACTGGTCTCTGGCTGCTGAGCTCTAAGGCAGTGCAGAAGTACGGGTGGCAATACCACGACCCCTCTACAATAGCCACATTTCATGGGGGAGACCAAATTTCACGGTCTGTGATGAGTTTTCATGGCTCTGAATTTCGTAGGGCCCTACCTATCATCTCTAGTGCTCTTTATAATACAATTGGAACATGGCAGTGACACTAACTCCTGACACATCGTAAGTATAGCTATACTGGTACGTCACACACACGTGATCCATTGGGTGAAACAGTGGATCTAAATGATGCGTCAGATTACCTAAGGAATGCACTGAACTCTCAGATCCTAGGCCAGAATATGAACTCAGAAGACTGTACTACACAGAAAACACTCAGGGGCCTACATCTGTTTTAAGGTAATAGTTTTCTTTAACGAACAGGAATCTGAGTATTGGTCCAGATCTTACACTGTGACCAAGCTGCAGTTAGGAGGTAAAAGGTGCAAAGTTGGCTGAAGCCAGAATGTAGTAATGTTTGGGCTATGCTCTCTTCTCCCTGACTACACTTGTTTTACTGGGAATCGAGGTGGATAGGATGTACTACAGTGACTCTACACTAGAGGGAATCCTCAAAGGGACAGGTAATGGTACTTCTTACCTCACTTCTTACCTTACCTTACTTAAGGGTAATTCTTACCAACTTTAGGGTAAGAATTATCTTGTCTTTCAACCCCCAAATCTCTGATTCTCAAAGTAGATACAGAACTTAATATTTTCAAGGTTGCATATACGCTTTTGTTATCTCCACACACTTGGTGGTAACCCAAACCAGGGAGATAGGGGATAACAAAAATTCGTATTTAACAAGAATGTGTCCAATAGTTGTCATTATCAATATTTAAAATCATCTTTGCTTTGCATGTTCATGTTCACTCCTGGAACTGTCTAACGTGTGTTATATTAATTCTTCCTTAGATGGTAGAAGAATATACTATATTGACCAGGGACTACACACAAGTTTGGTGATCTAGAATAAGAAACATGATATGGGGGAAAGGTGTGGATGCATTCCAGATGGACAAAAGAAATCATTGTATCACGAGGTTAGGCAATAACTACCATTTTTTAAATTTTAAATCTAAATAAAAATGTATAATATAAACAAAAAACCCCTCATCCATTTTTGGAAGAGGAACATATAGCATAAATTTGAAACTAAATAGTTACTGTACCAGTGCTTTGGTGTGACCTGGCTCAAACTTATAACCTCATCAAGGATTTCATTCTTCGCTTTTTCGAACAGTTCATTCTATGCAAAAGACAAGTATGAAAGTCAATGAAGACTCTGTGATGATGACTTTACCTTGACTATGTCTTGACTGTAATTTTCTATGAAGAGCAAAAGGATACTTGTTCATGGTTTATAAACCTAAAATGAAACCTTCCAGTTATGTTCTGGCCAGCATTTATGCTTGTAACACACTATCCTGGTATATTATGCTATCCTTCTACTCTGCCCAACTGCTCCATTCCTGTAAGCAAGGTGGGTATTAAAATATTCAAGAACCTCTGCAAAGGATTCAATGAAAAAGATCCTTATTTATGTCAATATCCTGTCTTCCTGCAAGGACAGGGAAGACAGGAAGAGTTGACAGAACAATTATCTACATGATTATAAAGAAACATCATTCCTTGATATTTTGGCGAGTAGATCAACTAACTGCAGCTATGTATTTGAAAACAGACTTATGTTTTGTGAAGACTCAGCTGACAATTTTTGAAGTGACTGATTTCATATCACATAAGGCCTGATTGTCATTTATGCTAAGGTCCATTTACATAGTTCTAGTAGCCAAAAGAGGCATTAAAAGTGATGTAAAGGTAACTGAGGCCATCTTTAAGGTCCCTTTACAATGCCAGAGTGCTGTAAAGAAGCCATAGTACAAATGGGAATAAGACCCATAGTTTCTAATTCATAATCTTAACAGACATTTTCTAATATATCATGTAAATGTGTAACGCAATTTACCCGATCAAGCTCTCGCAACCGGGGGTAGTTGTTCTTCCATTCAGTCTCAAGATTAAAACGTGTTGCTATGGAAAGAAAAAGAAAAATCAGAGACATACATTAATTAACACTCCTTTATAATCTGTTCAGAATGCCTGCCTATTCTAAAGGCTCGCCAGTTCTTTAAATTCCGATGAAATGTATTTGTGAAAAATCAATCTTGCATTTGAAGTTTCAAATAAACCAAGTGAATGAGAAAAATCATGTATTTTATTATTCTTCAGGCATGAGGCACAGAAAGGGAATCAATTTTGGCATTTTTGACCATAAAGCTATTTAGTGACCAATAGTTACATGATAACTCACAATATTGCATTATCCAAAGCTGTTCTAATATTTGTCTTTCACTTCCAGTGCTTAATGTTAAGCAAATGCATTTCTCTGAAACTACATTTAGCAGATGGATTTCTCTGTAACTTTAACTATCATTTCATAATTACTCAATCGGTTTAAAAAAGGTTACTAACTACAACATTTATGGAACCTGAAAAAAGGAAAAAGCAACACCATCAAAACAGTTTCATAATAATGAATAGTTTTGTATTTTTCTTTTTGCCCATAATTTATGATTCAGATGCTCTAAAGAAGCTTCTTAATATTTCAAAATTAATGTTGTAAGCTCTTATTTTCAACAGGAGCTATTAAACTGTACTTATTCTTAATTCTTCATTGTTGGTAGTGCTTTCTTACCTTCTGTTCCCTAGCTATAGATTCAACTGTACTCTCATTGAAGTCTAGGAAAAATCTTCCACCAACTTCACTGGCAATAGGATCAGGTCCTAGCAGTGGGTGAAATTCACTCCAATGGAGGGCCAGCACAAGACCCCAAGCCCCATCTAAGTCCTTAAGAAAGGTTTTCCAATTTAATCATTCCCCCTTTTCACCTCTGCCCCAACTAGATAAGGTATTGGACTTCCAGCAGAACTAAAGCTAACATCCCAGTAGCAGCTTTGCACTGGCATCATTAATGGTAACCCGGCTTTCGGAACAGAGTTCTGCAGTGAATTACTGGCACAGAGTCAGCACAATATTGCACAGAACTACAAAAGGGCACTGCTGGTTTTAATTTACCCGTGTTCAAGGGGACTATTTTAAAATTGCCTAAATATTTATCATTTGGGGCTGGCAAACAGGAACAATTTTAAGGTAGGTAAAATATTAGGCCTAAACTATCTAGTGTCTAAAAGTTCAGCTAAAATAACGTTTATGAAAGATCTTTAAAACTCCGCAACCAATCCACTGTCTGCCCTGACTCATTGCAGAAAAATATTCCCATTAAAATGTACCCCTCTTATTAATATCACATAAGAAAGTTAACTGACACTTAGCTCTGAGTTATGACTTGATTTAATATCTTCTAAACAAATGTCACCCATTTCAAAAGGGATATCATAAGACAGGATTAGTACCTCGTGCAGTAACTGAAATTCTTCAAGATGCGAGTCCCTGTGGGTGCTCCACTTTACGTGATTGTGTGCCCCGAGCCTCTAATTGGAGAACTTTGACAGCAGCCAACTTTGCCTTCAGGACTATTAAATTTTAAACCTAAATTATTACCTTTAAAAGCATCCGCTTGTTGCTCTACTGACTCTCTCACCATTTTCCAAAAGCAATCGGACACAGCAAGACTTAGGTTCCTCGTTGTCACCTGGTGTGCTTTCAGCATACACGTCCTGTAAAGAAAGAGATGCATATGTACATAGCTATATTTTAAAAGTGTCTTTTCAGTGCTGTTACTCCAGGAATAAATCTTTGGTTTCTATACTGGAGAACAATTTATCATGAGAATAAACATTATCCTAAAACCTTGACTCTCCCCACAAAATACCTTGTGTACGTAATTGTGTGTGGCGTTCGCCTTGAATTATGAGAAAAACACATGTACCCTGCAATCCCAGAGGGAAAGTCTGGGACTTCAGTGTCTAAGCAGCATGAATCACATTGCTTTCCTAATATCAAGTGTAAGTTTGCTAAATAAGAAGAATCTCTTCAATTCACCGAAGCTGGACTGCACAGCTGCATGTTTGAAGCTTTTGAGGATTAGCAGGCTTCACACACAGTGCTTTCATGATAAAAGTTTGCAACAAAGTTAAGCTACAGGAATGTATGCTAGCATTTATTGATGAGATTCACTTTAATATAAACTAAAAATAGCAACATACTTCAACAGTTTTGAATTTTGAAAAAATTCCTCTTCATAGTCTTTAATAGATTCGATGCTTTCACTGCTGTTTCCTGGAGAAAGGAGAGAGTGCCACAAAAATTCCATTTAGACACTGATTCTATATCAACAAAGAGAAAAGAACCAGACACAAAACTCTGTTTACCTTTTCCTGTAACGACTGCAAAGTATCCCAAAGCCTTCATTGGGAAGAGTTTACCTTCAATGATTTGTTGTATCTATGCAAACAAGTACAAAAAACATGCTGATCTTGTGCCCACACTCTCATTTCATTAATGCAATTTTAAAATGTCTTAAACAATATATAAAGATAGACTATGTAGGACTAACGCTTTCTTAAGAGATTAGAGCTTTTACTGCACTCTGAAAATTGTAATTAAAGAAAAGATACAAATATAGGAAAAACGTAATACCAAAAAACATAGTAAATAGCTAAAAGATGGAAAGCCACTTGAAATGTAATGTTGACTGGACTGCAGGTTCTTACAACTATTAGACTTGCATAAACTTGAAACTAAAACATTTTCTTGACAGTCTGGGATATTACTTAAAAGAATAACAAATTATAATAGCAAGTTATATAGCACTTTACTCCCATATATCACAAAGCTCTTTACAAAGGAAGGTAAATATCATTATATGTATTTTACAGATGGAGAAAATAAGGCACAGGTTTGAAATTACTTGACCAAGTCAAACATTAGAGGTCAGTAAAAGCAAAAACTTGGACAGATTAAAAATAATAAAAAAATTATACTGGACACACTAACAGACATCTTTTCCTTTTATTTTAAAATACTTCCAAAAAAGTTAAGCACATTTTCATGTTTGTATTTGCACCACAATTTTCTCCACAAGTGTCTCTCTATATGTTGCGGCATAAGAACAAAAGGTTTATATAGTCACCCTGTTTGGGCTGGCCACATTTTTCTCAGCAAGGTCCACTTTAGTTAAAACAAAGATTGTCCTTTTCCCATGAGGATCCATTTGGCTGACTAAATCCGTGACAATGCTGCGTTCTGCATCCACAGACCCATCTGAAAAGATTTTTAAAGATGCCATTTGAAGGGCTATTTTACTATATATAGTAATGGAACGCTGAATGATCAGTGGGACTACAGTTATTTTTTAGCAAATGGTTTAAGTTAAAAATATTAATGAGAGAATGCCCCTCATGATGTAGCTTTTGGCACCAGCAGAGTGAATTTGCACATGTTCTTTGCATTAGAAAATTCTTGTCCCCTGGTGACTAACGATGCAAATAAGTTTCCACCAAAACTAAAATACACAAAGACTTTAAACTAGTCACCAAAATGTTGTTTTGATAAAGTACTTGACAATTCTCAGTATAAAAATCTCTCTACCATTGTCTGTTAGCTTAGGAATACTATTTTGGGGAAACCTTGAGTTTAAACTGTTCGACCACTGTCTTGGTTGTATTTTAAAAGTAATAAAAATGTAAGTTTCCTTTGTATTAGTGGCAAAAGGGTCAGATAATGACACCAGTGTAAGAAAAAACGAAAGACACCACAGAGTGTACCATGGAGCTCACAGTGCAAATTCCCACAGTATTTCAGATGCCCTACCTAGAGAACATTTTCTAAGACCACACTGAGTAATTAAGAACTGACTTCTGTTCAGGGTCATTTTTCTGGAAATCTTGATGAATAATCTAAAGCAGTGGTTCTCAACGAGGGGTAGGTGTACCTATGGGGGTACCCAGAGGTCTTTCAGGGGCTACATCAACTCACCTAGATATTTGCCTAGATTTACAACAGGCTACATGAAAAAGCACTAGCAAAGTCAGTACAAACTAAAATTTCATACAGACAATGACTTGTTTATACTGCTCTATATACTATATATATACTGAAATGTAAGTACAATATTTATATTCCAATTGATTTCTTTTATAATCATAAGGTAAAAAGAAGAAAGGAAGCAATTTTTCAGTAATAGTGCACTGTGACACTTTTGTATTTTTATGTCTGATTTTATAAGCAAGTATTTTTTAAGTCAGGTGAAACTTGGGGTACACCAGACAAATCAGACTCCTGAAAGGGGTACAGCAGTTTGGAAAGGTTGAGAGCCACTGACCTAAGGAATACACTGCAAGGTTTTAATTAGCACTAGCAAATACTATTTAGATTATTGTATAGAGTCCTAATGTACCTTGAATACAAAGGATGATGGCATTAGGGTTCTGCATATAGGCCTTGCTGATGCTAAAGATAGTATCCTTCGTGTCTGGAGCCATACCTGATGTCACAGTCTTTTAAAAAAAAAAAAAAAAAAAGAATATATTAAAAAAAGAGATGTAATAAAGGATTTTTTCCTTTGGTAAGAGTGTATTAATTGACTGCTCTATACTTACACTAATGACACCAGGCAAATCTACCAACACCATTCTCTGCAGACCAGGACCTTTCACACTTAAGGAGATGGTCTGTAAAACAAAGTTGGAATGAAGCTTTTCCCAATGGGATTAGGTTTTTTTAAATGAGGTCAGATGACAAAGCTGACTGACAATAGAACCATTTTTATGGTATAAATACATTTTTTTATCCGGTACAATATCTCGAAATAGCTACAAACTGATTGGACACAGCTTCATAATGGACGGGACACGTACAAATGAGCTATGAATAGAGACTTTGCATGAAACATATGGTGAGCCTTACCTCAGCACTGACAGTGCATCCTTCTTTCACACTTTTCCTCATTCTGATCTCAATCTCATGTCTCAAGGCTGCCAGCTGTTTTGATACAAAGGTGTCGGATAATATTCAGGCAGATGTTACTTGAATACTCAAAACCGGACAGCAACCTTGGCAAACAAAATGACTTAGCAACTATACAACATTCTTCATCCAGAGATCATTCTTTACAAAACACGAGAAGCAGGGTAAGCAGAATACCCATTTTAGAGTTTGGTAAACTGAAGCACAGAGAGTTTAACTGATTTGGCCCAGGTCTCTCAAAACTCAGTAGCCTACCTGGGAGCAGGAGTCGTTACACTCAGTCTCCTGCTTTATTATGCCCACTTCATTGCCATTCAAATCTAGATAGCAATGACACTGAAACATAGGGTAACACTGAACAAAAGTACCCCTCTTCATTCGACAGTCTGCTAATCCTTATACTCAGTGGCCAACAACCAGTACAAACATCTATTTTTTCAAACAAAGATGAGATCAAGATTACATTTGTCTCAAGACATTTCTTGTACTTACATCCTCCTCCTTCGTCAGATCAAACTCCCGAGAGCTGTCTTTGAACAAAGCCACATGGTGGGGACCTTCACTAAGTGTTACCTCGTATTAGGAAGGAGAGAAGAGAAGTATAACTAATAAAATCTTAATAACCAAGATTTACAATACAGAAAAAAAATCAAAAAAACAAAAAGCAGAGTTTTTAACATTTACCATAATTATTTAAAGGAATTTACTACAGAGGAAAAGTGCTTGATTGATAGTTCTCTCAATGGAAATCCTTTAGACATCCTTGGAACTGATAAGATATGGCTAAAACTATAATTTCGGCATGGAGTTCATGGAAATCATGAATTTAAATTAAGTCTGTGACAAGCCCACACCACAGCAGCAGCTTCTGTCTTGTGGGCCTGGGCGTGCAATAGGCACGTGCAATGGGGGAACCAAAGGGCCATTCTCTCCCCCAGCTTTTGAAAACCTGGCTGGGAGGGAGTATGCCGGCACCTGCTCTGCTTCGGGACATGTGCAGCGTGCCTGCTAGGACACACTCTGCATTGTGGCCAGGCCCTCACCTGCCGAAACCAACGCGGCAGCTCCTCTTGGCACTGGGGACCAGCCAGGCCCAGAAATACAAACAAACCCATCACTCAAAGGCCTTTGACTCGCCAGCAAGGAGGGTAAGGTAAAGGAGGTGAGGGGAGGGGAGGAAGCGGGATGCAAGAGAAGGACAGTGGGGGGCAGGGTGAATCAGGTTCCAGGAGGGTTGGACCTGTGGGACAGGGGAGAGCAGGCACTGTGTGGGGGTGTCAGGCTGGTGAGGTTGTTCTGGAGCCCATAGATGGAGACAGAGGGGAAGTCATACTAAACCTGAGCGGTGCTGTGACTGTGTGTGTCAGGTCACAATGCCTAGACCAGGGAGCTGGGCCCAGCCCCAAGAGTCAGGAACCACCACTCTGGGTGAGTGAGGGGTGGGTTCTCTCACCACCCCTCCCTGCCACACTCCCAGGCCTCACCTTTCAGCAGCCCCACTATATAATCCACAGTTATTTCCCCCCCATGCTAAACAGCACTTTTTTGGCATCAGTTCTTTTTTTTCTTATAACCAAATATACAACCAACAACAAAAGTTACTATTTAAATTATTCCTTGGGATGAGAAAATCATGAATGTAATATTTCACAGTAGCAACACAGATTAAAGCATCATTTTTTTATAAATTTGATTCAGTTTGTTTAAAGGGGGGAAAATATAGCTTTTCCTTGTTAAGAAAAGCAAGTATAAAATACATTATTTGGTGACCTTTCTGTGACTTAGTTTTTTTCTTGCACCTCTACTATGGAATTAACTAAAAATTTTTGTACCAAAATTGTAGGCTTAGGTATGGATAATGGCTGTACGAGCTTTCAATTCTGGACCTCAGCCATGATTGCACTGACTACCTCTAGAACTAAGAGGCTAGTTAGTCTCTGTGCTTATTCAACAGGCGGGTGTCTCTGTTGTGAGTGTTGATTAGCGTGAACACCTATCTATTGGTCTCTGGGCCAGTTCCTAACAGTCAGCTGGTAGTTATTTTCATATCATTGGCATTTCATCCAAAAGCAGATAGTTAAAAGTATTATTTATTTATTTTTGCCATCTGCACAATCAGTTACTGGTAGCTTTTTACCTTAAGAAAGTTTTGTTAAAAAGATAGCTATGTATTTAAAACATTCCATAAGCAAAAAATAACTTGCCTACCTAAAATGCACAGGCAAGCAACTGATTTTCCCCTATCACTGATGTCATATGAGCTCCCTGCACAATAATAATACAGCTAATAATAACACCACCTAGCTCTTATATAGTGCTTTTCATCAGTAGATCTCACAGTGCTTACTAATCTTTTCAGTGCATTTGTCCTCACAACAAGCATTATTCAGCAAAACAGAGGACGAGGCAGAACTAATGTGAACAGACATACGCAGCACATATTATAAGTATTATTTTTCATTTAAAAATTAAAGCCCCAATTCTTCAAATACCTCTAGGCATAGTGTTTATTTAGTTGAGTAATCCATCAATGGGACCATTCACATTAGTAAGCGCTACACCCTGATTGTAAGTATTGGTGGGATTTAGCCTATCAGTAGGACAATGCAATGACCCATTTATGTTGAATGCTTTTTAAAAAAATCAGATGTTCAAACAAAGATAACTTAGCTTGGATTAAGTGAACATATATTACTTGGATACTTTATAATATCTTGAATACTATGATTAAAATAAACTGCTGTTTCTTACCTTAACAGGAGAACGTGTCATCATTTCCCCAGACCCCCGAGGGAATATCCGGGCTTGTGCAATCATTTCTAGCACACTGGTTTTTCCTGCACTCTGATCTCCAACCACTACAACCTTAAAGGAAGGTATCAGTAATCAAGGCAATTTCTGATCTTCAGTAGGACAGTTTAGTTAAATGATACACTGTAGCAACCATTGGAGAACACATATTAGAGCTGGTTACATTTGATTAGTTTTGACAACAGAAGTTTTGCCATAAATAATTAATTCCTTAACAGATTAACATCTGACTTTATTCATGCAGAAGTTTTTCACTTAGACCATTTAAAACTAGAGATAGGGCAAAGCAGCAGGATCTGGATCTGGATCTGGCCTTGTCTATGGTTCAGAGCCAAATTGGGGTTTGGTTCAATGGTGATGAAGTCACGTAAACCGTTCTCACAAGATTTTGGTCACATATGAATTGGAAAATAAGCCTCTTTTGATTTTGAGCTGAATTAGTACCAAACTGCAGTGGGAAGTATGGATGCAGAAATTCAAAACCAAAAACAACACCAGCACCCAACATTCAAAGGGGTTCATATTCATGGCTGTAGGTTTGACCAATCATTTAAAAGTGAAATGGACAAAGCATTCAGAATTACACTGTAGGGAAAAGTCCTCCATTATCAGGAGAATGGATTAGCTCTAATTTTTATCATTCTGGGATATATGAAGGTCTTTAGATTAAATTGCTTGGCTGTTTTTTTCTGCACGTAAGATTAAAATTGCCCCAACTCAATCTGGGGTCTGCAGACCAGGCACATATACATTTTTCATGCTCTCTGTAATACAGTAGTAGCTCCACATGTTTTCTGCTTAAATTAAACATGTCCCTTTAAGACTTCACTGACTTACCCGAGGTAGATGATCCTGGGTATTATAGCTGGCATCATAGTCAGACAGAATGTCCAGAACTTCAGAGTACATGTCAATCAAAGATTTCTAAAAAGAATTAAAATATAGGGGTAAAAACTCAGCTAGTTTAAAAGAGCTAAGACCAAGAGTTTTCATCTGTAGGTCCTATAAGAGAAAATTACTGTGTGCTTACACTGTCCTCAGGGTTTGAGCCTTAAAACTTCAGCACCACAGCACAGACCACTACTATTTTAGTTAAAGTATTAACTGCAATAATTGGCAGCAGAAGTAGTCTGTTAACCTGTGCAGGAGGATTTATAGCTTGCTGAAACAATGGGGTACATATACATGCGATGCCCCATTTTACAGACAGCACAGCTGACTACTTAAGACTTAGCAGATTCTGAAACAGTGCAGTTAAGTGGCTGAGTGATGGATTTCCCATATAAAAGATCTGTGTTCAATTCCCAGCTTGTGTAGAGGGTTTGCTCAATAACAAGAGTTGAAAAGGGCACAGAACTAATAACCTCAGTCAGTAAAAGGGAGACTAACTCATCTCCAGGTTCCCGGTAAGAAGATCCATACCCTGCAAAACACTTGAAAATTATGATTTTTTCAACAGCTCTTTACTTAGTAAATCTGCATGGATTTATATGGGGTCATCAAAAGACACTTCCTTGATCTTAGAATATCCCTCTGCCAAGTTTCAAAGTCCCATTTCAAACTATGGAGGTGTTAGGGCACTGTATACAAACAGCTAGATGAGTATTTTTATAATTAAATAACAATAATGTAGGGTTTAGTTACATAATGCTGAACAAACCACAAATCGAACTTTTTTTACTTGTGTAATCAGCAAGCTAGACTTAGTAACTTCAGTTGTGTTCTTAGTATGAAGTTACTAACACATGCAGTTACATACAGTTAAAGCACAGTTAGAAACGAGGTTCAAATTGCTTAACCAGTATCCTTAAATGTGAAATGCCACTCATCAAATGGCTAACATGTTAAGATGAATTTATAATACTAAAAGATCAATTAATATGAATTAATAAAGCAAAGCAATTTAGAGTAGCACTGTGGAGCTCATGGCCTAATTCTGGTCTGACACTTCTGAGGGACTGATGTGTAGCTATATGACACAGTACCTTTAGATTCCTTTGATGAATGCCCTTGTCATCTTTCTGTAACACCAGTTTTCTTAATTCTTTGTTTTCCTTCTCTAACCGCTCAAGAATTCGTTGATATTTCAGCTATAAAACAATTGTGAAAATAGAGTAACCATGGAAAACACTGTGCACAGATTAGCAAACTTTTCCCTAAGATTTTTATTATGTAAAAAAATAAATAAATAAATAAATCACTTTCCAAACCAGTCCTTCTAATCCATACAAAATATTTAACCACTGAAAGCTTGTTAAAAATCTACATAACCAAGGGAAAACTATTAAAAAATGACAAACTGAAGAACCAACTTGACTATACTTATCATGAATGAAATAAAATACTTTAAACAATCAAAAAAACACTCATTGAAACCCAGGGATAGGAGAGAACAAAAGGAGACGTTATTAAAAACGTCCTTTCATTTGATATTCCATTCTCAATGAATCTAGATATAGAGGATGCAACAAGAGCCTAAACCAGAAGTTATCAAACTATGGTCCAAGAAGGATTTATTTCATGGTGAGGGGAGCAGGGACAGGATTGCAAAATTCTCATATATTTCCTCTACAAATTGTGTACACTTTACAAATATGCTTTAGACCAGTGATTTTCAACCTTTTTTCATTTGTGGACCCGTAAAAAATTTCGAATGGAGGTGCAGACCCCTGGTTGTAAACCACTGTTCTATGGTAATGACAACCTTTAGCTGACCCCTTACACCAGTAGTCCCCAAACTTTTTACCTCGCACCCTCCCTTACCCCTGTCCATGCTCCTCACTCCTACCCAGCTGGGGTCAAAGCTGGGAGCGGTGCCGTGGCGGCTGGTAGCTGAGGCTGGGTACCGCAGCCGGGCCACTGGAGAAGGCTGCGACTGCAGCCAGGAGCTTTGGCGGGGGGTAGAGTCGCAGCAGAGCTCAGGGCAGAGCGGGGCTGAGTGGCGCCCCTCCCCACCCCTAAAACACCTAAAATGAGTGCATTTCATAGGGGCTGGGCATCCACAATTCCCATAGTTATTATTTATGTACCAGTGGGTGCTCACTACCACCAAGAAAAAGATCCTTATGTTCAGTGTCTAAATGTGGATTTAGAACCCTCCTTTAGGTCCCTAACTGAACACTGTCACCCTGTCGCCTGTCATAGCTTCCAGAACAACTGTTCCAATTCAATCCTTGCTGACATGAAGGGCAGACTATTTAAAATCGTTACAGCTCAAGGAGAAAAAAAGGCAGTTTTAGAAGTTGTAAAATGTCAATTTTTTGAACATTTTTAAAGCATTTAAAGTTTAAAAAATAAATTAAAAAGTGCTGGGTCATCTGAAAAGGTTGGAAAATTGAAGAACTCTGCCAGTAGTTATCAGCATGGCTCAAGGTTTTAAGACACTCTCCTGAACACTTCTATAGGCTTCAGATTCCTAAAGTCCATCTATAAATGCACATAAATATCCCCAGGAAAACACTATGTAACTTTGCCATTAGCATCTTTTCACACTGCAAGGGTATCACAAGATATTCCGCTCGTAAAACAGCTTTAAATTGGAGGGAAACGATTACTGATTGGCATAAAGTTGTCTGATAGAGAACCACATATTTGTATTGTGTCTATGCCAACAATGAAACTCTTCTTCTGGAAGAAAATAAAACATACTGGTTCTTGTGAATTCCACTGTGACCATAAAGAGAACAGTACACCACCTTCTGTGCTGTTCGTATTACAGAACTTTCTCTAGCTCTTCACTCAGATCCCTGATGCTTGATTATCTAATGCATTTTAAATTTTTCATCTCTCCTAGAAATGTCATTTCACAGATCAAGAGATTAAAAAATCATCTTGTTATGTATAATCCCATTTCCTTTCTATAGCAAAAGGATGCCAGCTAAACAAACATTAAAAATTCAAGACACATCAACAAAGCTCTAAAATCGAAAAAGGTAAATCTAACACACTGTCCAACTAAGCAAGGAGGATCAATTGTACTGTAGAAGCTTCTGATTCAGCCATAATCTTTAAAAAATTCCTTCAATTTCTGCAAGATGTCTCACATATTAGGTGCATTTTTGTTCAGTAAACTTGAGTTTTGCACACACGGCCCTCTGAATTTTGGTCTTTATTATCAGGACTACGTACCTGAGTTTGCAGAAGTTCTTCTTGAAGCTGATCAACCTTCTCTTTGTCAGAGACCTACAACAGTAAGAAACAGAATCATGAGCATTGCTTGATTATACTGCACATATGTTTAGTTTCTCCTCAGGGTGCAAGTGAATTCCAAACTAGAAATTTTATTAAACATAACATAATTGATTTAGCATGCATTTTCAGTCAAATCAAGTTCTTAAATCAAATTATCATTTGGGATTTAAGGAGGCTAAAGATTCCATTCAGAGCAGAAAAAGCCTATAAAATGAAGCCTAAATCTTTGCGCAAGCCAGAGGAACAATTAACATCTTCAGGACCAGATTCTGAAAAATGAGACTTAATGATAAATAAAATTCAGTAGTTTTCTCAGAGAATTTCTCCTCCACCAAGAAATTAATAAAGTCAGGCGGCCAAGTTGTCTGGGCCTAAATATTTATTTATTTAATTAGTACAGCACTGAAGATGCAATACTAACTCATATCAATTTGGTTCCAACATGACTTCCTGCTAGGTATGCCAATACATAAAATCTTTCTAAACTATCAGCATCCTCTGGATTGTGCAGCGCATTGTCTATGTTTATATTTAAGATTTATAAATGCCAGAGGTTAGGGATCACATTCTTATTTGTGTCTTGTATACAATTGAGCACCATATTAATTTATTTACATAGCTAATTTCTAACAGGAACACTGTATTCTGCAAAAGTATTGTTCCATTGTTTTACTGTTCAAGTATTTTTCATTTGTCAGTATGAAATCTAGATGGGATGCTTTACATTACCATGCATGGTCACTCCGACAGTATCAAAATGTGGGAAACAATGTAAAAGACTGATCATAATGTACAATTTTTCAGTGTCTATGAACTAAAGTCTCATCTTACTATAAGCGTGCAAACATGAAGGGATTTTTAGTCAAATCCCTTCAAAAATGAATTTGTAAAGCAGATCTAAAAAAAGATAGCAAAAACAGATGTTCAAAACAACTTTCAATCTGTTTCTTCAAAAACTTAATTAAAGTCACAAGCTCAATATGAAATACTAAAAATAGGCATCATGCAAGTATTTTAGAACTAATGTAAAGCCCAAAGGACAATTAAGGAGGAATGATTAACAAAAAGTTAATGAAGTAAGAATATCAATATAAAGAAATTCAATTCAACTTTAAAATGAAGTCACTCTAAATATTTGCAATTCAACCCAATTAGCTGGAAGTCAAAGGAGTTTATCAACTTAATGCATGGATAACATGTCGTTTATAGGACACAAACCAATGCAGTCAGTCACTCTCTAATTTAGTAACTTGTAGCAGAATCCCCAGTTCTTCATGGCAACTGGCTTATTGAAGCTACTTAACCTATGAGATACACATGGCCATGTATTTATTTTGCAATAGGCAATACCAAATTACAATCTTCCCGACATCTAATTATTTTCTTATTCATCAGATGAATCCTTGTAAGCAGTGAAGATAAAAAGTGCTGCAAGTGGGCCACCTTCTGTTTCCACCAGTGGACCAACAGGTGGCATGAGAAACATGTTCTCTTAGCACCTGAATGCAACAGAAACTAAGACGAGTTCAGTGCAGGGAAGGTGGCTTGATGCCTTTAGCACTACACAGTATGTCTAAACAACACAACACAACACAACACACACACACTTTCCTTCCATTTAAAGTACGTAGGTGTGTGTGCACATGTGCCTACCCACCAAAATAGAAAGCACTGCAGGAATATAATGGGGCAGACAGGGATAGGAAGCAAAGAAAACAGTGAAGGAAGAAAAGAGGACAAATGCAAAAAGAGGAATACAGAAAATGTTTCTGGGCAATGCAGACATCCAACAAACTTTTTTTTAAAAAACAGCGATGTCCCTCTTCTCCTAAGCATTTAAGAAAGTTTTTTTAACAGTATTTCCTGGGGGGTTGATAAATCTTTAATGAAACAGTAAACGGGTTTCTATCAGTTATTTCCATGGACATCCTTTCATTTTATTCACTATAAAAATACTGCTGATATCTAGACAAATATTCAATATCCTCCCCCCAAAATGGTTACTGAAGATGTCTGAAGAATTTTAGGAAAATAAACAATGCTTTTTTGGGATCTTAAGAATCCTCTCAAAGTGGGGCACAACTCTCTTTTCTCCACTAAAACCATTTTACACTTCAGGAATAAGTGGTAGATAATGTACTAATCTCTCCTCTCAGTAGACATTGGATGGAACTTGTTCTCGATCACAAAGGAGGGGATTGTGATAGCCTTAATCTACTTCATAGAAAGCAGCCCTCTAAAAATATGCCACAATATACTGCAGGAAAATATCCAGCACTGAGACACTTCTAGCAGTAATGTACAGAAAAATAAACTATGTCAAAATTAACATGCACCAACAGAACAGTATAGTGAAATCTGTAGCCCCACTGATTTCCCATTGAATCTGAGTCCCATTGATTGCAGTGGAACTACTCATTTGCTTTAAGTATTTCATTTGTTTAGAGTTTCTATGTGTGGCTGTAGTTTGCATCTTCATATTTTTCACTCTGAAAATGTCATTCACAACAATATTCCCAAGCATTTCTACACTGGTCATAGCTGCAGTATTTGCCAGCAAATTACAGAGTAATAATATGGTCACACATGGCTGATAATAACTGACATGACTAGAGAAACTGTCAACTTTTTTAGAAAACACACAAATTCATGTATTACTTGTTTTTAGATCTTATTTCAAATGATCTGTGGATAAAATTTGTCATTCCAATTCATCCAAAAATCATAAAAGACAAAAATACCATAGGGCCAGATAGGGACCCAACTCCTGGCATGCCTGAAAATCCCAGGAGGCACATATCTGCATCTTTAGGCACCTAAGTACCTTTACAAATCTGGGCCATAGTCACTATTTTGATACAAAATCACAAAACAACCCCAAACCATGAACATCTCATGGATAAAAATTAATTTAAAAGCTATAACAATTCCTAGTGCCATCAATGAAAACGTCAATGCACAAAGAGATTAAGCCATATGAGTTCTTGCTATACAACAAACCCCCTCAGCTAAATACAATATTTGCCAAGTGGACAATTAAAGTCTACAGGGAAAGAATTACAAGCATATGAGGGTATTAAAAATGACAGATGAGTTGTCAGGCGCCCTTTTTGTAATATTTTTTATAAATTTGCATCTCAAACAGACAATTTAAATTATACAAACATTCTAGATTGTAGATTAAGTCTCAAATTAAGATGAAAACCTGGGAAATTTAGTTAGATTCTGCAGTTTAAATTTTTTAAATATCACTGTTACGAAGAACTGCATTACATCATGCATGCAAATCCTTCTGATGCTTGGTTTGTTCATTTCATATTCTGACAACAATGTCAATGAGTTATGAAAGGAAAGGAATAGGAATACTCAGTCTTACAGGAAGAGAAATAAAACCATCATGTTTTCAAGTAGACAGGTAACATATAAGCTTGCAAAAGAAAAATGAGGTAAATTTAGGAATTGGGAGCAACTCAAATGATTTCAATGGGAATCACACCTGTTTCTGTTTCTGCCAAGACAGAGTTTGGCCCAATTACTGTAATCTTTAAATTACATCCTAATTTTAAAGTGTGTACCGCAAGTGCTCTGTTTACCCAGCCATTCAATTTGTCTCACAACAAATGGGTTAATTGTGGCAAAATAAAATGCATCATCATTCCTTGCCACTGGCATGCATCAAAGCACACAAAACCACACATCTGAATGTTAAAATGGGCTTTGATATTTCTACAAGGAATGTTACGCTCAAGCATTTTGGACATAAATTTAGGACTTTCCCTTACATGACTGCAAATCATTTACAGATGTAGACATCAAATCTTTTCTGCAATTCCAAAGCCATGGAATTAGTTGCAAGAGAGCAATAACGATGGGGAATTCTCTGTATAAACAGATTAATCCTGAAATAATAAACTCTTTGCTAGTTCCTCAGAAAATGGAGCCAAAGTTTAAATATCAAGTATTGTATTCCCTTTCCAGCAACTGTTTAAGTCTTCATATATCCAAAATTACACAACTAGGAACTCTTCTTTTAAAAAAAGGCTTTAGAAAAAAGTGGGGATTATTTTGTGGAAATATTCTTGCTTTCCATTCCAGAATGTAGTCCCTTCAGCACAATCAAATTAAAACATTGCACTCAAGAACCTAACTCTGCCTTAAATACAGACATTGCATGCTATCTGATAAAGGAATTGAAGGAGTCACTTTTATTATGCAAAAGAAGCAACATTGCTCTGAATGGGAAGTGGGAAGAACTGTGTGACCTACTGTTGGACAAATTCTTCTCAGAGCAGTCAGACTCCAGTGCATTACAATTCCAGCATCTTTATTACATATCATGCATGTCTCATTGAGGGCAGGACTGCTCAATTCTCTCTAAACCCCAAAGGTACACTACTTAGATGAGCTAAAAAATGAAGAAACATACCTCTTTCCCTACCTACTCATCTTTCCCATAGTTGTACAGAGGAGGAGGAAGGATAGCTCTTGAATTGCAATGTGGCAGGGAATGTTTGCTTAACATTTAACAGTTTAAAAAAGGATGTTGGAGATGGACTGGAGTACTTACATTTAAAATGCTCCCTGCTTTAAGATTATTTTAAACCCCTTCAGGTCCTTCGGCAAAAAACAACGCATGGCTTTATGCAACATTATGTATAGCGCTTTATTTCAAGTCTTCTCCTTCTCTCTCTCTCGGGTGCAACCTCACAAGTAGAGAGAGTTAATTAAGGTCTGTATCCAGTGGTTAATTCCAAAGCTATGGAATTGTGAGTTTATATTTATGAATATCATATTTTGCCAAGGCAGTAGCCATCAGACATGGGTAACGTGCTAATGCACAGTATTGTGTTATAACTAATTTTGTCACATGCTATATATATATATATATATCACTGCAACTATATGGGGGAGTTGAATGTTTATGGTTTCATCCTGATACGATATTACAGGTTGTTTTAGACAGAATTAATTTATCACCTCACTGGGAATAAAAGGAACTAGCGTAGGTCTGAGATACACTTTTTAAATACAGCATTTGATGTTAGAATTGGGAAGCTAAGTCAGAATTTACTCAGCTTAAGGCTGCCTACGATTCTTTGTATTCCCTAAATCCAATTTCTAAAAATATATTAACTTAAAATATAGGTCAATTTAGAAGTAAACCGAGGTTTCAGAAACGGAAGTTAAATTACTTATAAGACTGTCCCCAGAATATCCACCTTGTTTCAATGCCATCATTTCATGGCACCCTGATTACAGTGACAGGAAGCAGGACCAACACCAGCTGTTCTTGCAAAAAGATTTTTGTAGTAATTATTTGAGCCTGAGATCAGATTAAAAGTAGCTTCTTCTATATCAAATGAAGGAGGCTGAAGTGCTTTGTTAGTGTGAATATAATACATAGTGCCCTTTAAACCATCACCTTTCGTTTCTGCTGGGAAGACCCTGTGTTATATTGGCCAGCGGCTCTGCGTGCTTCCTCTTCGTGCTGTTGGATTTGCTGTTGCAATAGAATGAGTTCACCAAGCAGGCCCTGCCATGAGTTTACAACAAGGAGAAGGAAGGGAAAAATTGGGGGTGGGAGGAAAACAATGTTAAACCAAAGAATGTTACATAAAGACAGATGAAAGACAGGAATGAATGGGTCAGTTCAAACAAAACGGGACATCTATTTGCAAAAGCTATTGCTAGCCAACTGGCTATGGAAACAGCTAGCCAGCCTATTTTCTGCAAATCTAGGTCACACAGAAGTACAAATAGACTACATTTTAGAATTAAAGTCAATTTAAAAAAAAAAAAAAAAAAAAAGCATCCAAATCACAGTAAAAGTTTAAACTAGTCTTGTTTAAAGAGACTTTGTGGAGGTTTTCAGAACCTCACCCTCAAGTATTCGCTTCAAATGTATTTTCAGATATCCGGATTTTTTTGAGAAGGGAAGGGTGTTCAGTAAAAGCAGCTGATGTTTGGATGCTCTTCACAAAGTTGTACGTATTGCTGTACGCATGGCAGCTAAACGCGTTCAACTTCGTTGAAAACAGACACATTTGCATTTTATTCTTAAATACCTCAGCTGCATGGCTGGCTTGTCAAAAGAGGACTTGCCCTGCTGCTCAGCCTCCAGACTTGAAAGAATGAAATACTTTTGGAAAGATATATAGGGGGAGAGAGAGAGATCTCCCTCTATAGCACCCATGGCAATGTCTAGTTTAACTGCATATTCCTCTCACCCATCCAGAAATTGCAGAAATGTGTCATGCTTAATACCTACAACTTATTTACCAAGTTTCTCCATGAATAAAGTACTTAATCTTCTTTTGCTCGATTATAACAGCAACATTTCTTAAAAATTCACATTTGTTCAGAAATAGTGCGTGAATTAAGTGCCACTGGAATTCCTCATACAACTATTTTTAAAAGTTGGAGATTAATATTAAATGTATTAACCTATTTAAAAACACTAAAAAGTCTTTAAATGATATTCTTCTCAAATGTAACATTACATTTTCATTTAAAGAAAACATTTAATAGAATTATCTGTTTCAAAACATACATTATAGCCTTTAAAATCAAGCCTCAAATGTCAGGAGTTTGAATTTTTTTTTAAAACACAAACAAATTAGTTCTTCAGAACTTATGTATCATCGAACTATACATATACTGCACAAAAGAACCTACATCCCTAGGCATGTACATGTAAGTACAGACACACACTATGGAGAATGGATACAAAAAATAAACAGACTGTTAAATAGGTTAAAGCCTCAAATTAAAGGGTGGGTTTTTTTGGTTTGGTCGTGTTTTTTTTTTTTAAATCTTTATTAATCTTTCTAGGAAGAGATATAGTCTCATATTTATATTTCAACACATACAAAGGGGAAAAGATATTTTATTTTGTTTTGTGGTTTGTTTTATTTTTAATCTTGGCACTGCTGGAAAACCAAACACAAAAGCATCATGCTAATGCATGAGAACAAGAAATGAAACCAACCCATAAAGTTTCACTGTCCAACAAGAGCAAAGTGCAACAGTAAAAAGTTAACAAGTGAAAAATAATGTATGTTTTTAGAATTCTGCTGAGCAAAGATATTGCTAGCAAGTAGGGAATTTCTCAAAAGGACTTCACAGTCTCCCTTTAAAAATTATGTGATGGTCAGGATCTACAAATAGAAGAACATGTGGAGTTAAGCTGCAGTAAAAGCCTTAACTTGCCCTGTCGTGTTTGAAGAGCATTGCACAGTGTGCAACACTGTCCCATGTTTTCAAACTAGTTTTTGTTTAATTTGTGATTACTCTCGGCAATACCTGTTCTCTGTACCTACTGCTCCCTGGGGGAGAAGCTTCTGAGGTGAAGTTATTGTCTTTAGTACAATATCGAAGCAGAAAAGGTGGCAATTTAAGGAATGAGGCTGTTTTAAAATGTAGCTGCTTTTCCTTTGTTTATATCAGACCCACACATTATTTTACATACACATCCTCTGTTTTTTTATTTTAATAGTAGCATTACAATTGAAAGAAAAATCTTTGAATACCATAATGGCACACAACAACTATGTTGGTATAGACAACAAAGCAAAGAATGGTTACTTACCCTACAGGAAATGGGGTTCTTCAAGATGCTCTTATCTGTATGAGCTCCACTGTAAGTTTACATGCTCTTTATGAGTGCAAACTCTGAGTCTTTAGAACAGCAATGTACATCGGAGCCACACACACACACACACACACACACACACACACACACACACACACACACACACACACACACACACACACACACACACACACACACACACACACACACACACACACACACACACACACACACACACACACACGACCCTCCTTGTGCTCACTTCTGAGGACATAAATGGTGGAGCAGATGCAACCCATCCGCAGCTGCCTCACAATCCAAAGCCCATGTTTACTGAAAACTCTGGAAGTGGGGATGAAGTGCAGGCTGTGGGATCCACAGTGTATCAAGTACACAAGCCATCTGATGACATGTTCAGATACACTGTGTTATCCACTTGGATATTCGCGGAGATAAAATTCTCTAACCTTCTGAAAGGTGTCTATGACTGCAAATAAACAAGAAGATAGTCTAAAGTAACAGTTCGGTTCTGTTAGTGTAATAAAGTAAGGCTCTGAAGATATCCTGAGTGCATAGCATTTCCTCTCCCAGTACAGAGTGGGGCTTTGGGACAAAGACAAGTCAGTTGATTTAGATAGAACTCTGAGATCACCTGAAGGACGAAGTTAGGATGATCTTAGGGTGCAAAGAGCATCCCAGTGTGATATCCATCTCACCTTGGCTATCACACTGGGAATCAGTGGAAAAGCATACAAGAGGCCTTGATTCCATGGTAGAAGGAAGAGGTCTGATAACAACCGGGCTCATACCCCACTGCACTAGAAGTTCTGACACTTGACATTGTCTGTGCTGGTGAACAGGTCTATCGTGGAATTCCTCATCAGTTGAAGATCAACCTCATAATGGACCTCTACAGTGACCACTCATGGTTGGTAACAAATTGTCTACTTAGTATGTTGCTGATTTCCAGGAGGTGAAGAGCCATCTGGTTATGCCACACTGGTGACACCAAGTCCAGAGAGACAATGAGCGGGCATCTCAGTATGCTGCAGATGCACTGTTCATCAAGATCTGCAACGTGGAGTTCCACAAAACAGGTAGGAAAGCCAGGCAAGCTAGTCTAACAGCTCTTAATTCCAGAAAGTTTATATGGGTCCCCACAAGACATGGGACGCATGTCGCTTATGTTGTCAATTGTTGGCTGTGTGTGTGTTCTCCCAGTGTGTATGCTGTCCCAGTTCTGCACAGATAACTGACACAACAAATCACGACTGGATTATCCAATAAGACCAGAGATCTGTTTCAGTAATGAAGGCACCCAGGTTTATTGCCAATGAAGCATGGTAAAAAGCATCTTATACATGTTACAAGTACACTTAATATATGTATGCCTGTGACAATGGTACTGGCTCAGTAAAGGGCAAGACTTTCCGTTCCTCACTCAGTCAGACCAAGACACTCCCTCTGAAACCGTCTTTTATACACTGATACAAAGAAGTTGCATGTGGCCACCCTCTGATGCGGTAAGATGCCACCCTTTACCTTGTACTGGATGGTTTGGTCAAAACATCTCTATCCATCGTATTATCATTCTGATGGGTCACTCAGTGAGCCCTCGTTATCTTTGGGGTATTGGGATGTTCTGGTACCTTTCTGGAATGTGCTTGTATGAGTGCTCTGTACCTAGCGCTTCTTTCGGAGTGTGTGCGTTTGCAACTCCAGCTCTGTTCCTGCCAGTTACTGTGAGTTTGCCAGTGTTCACAGCCTGACTTCTGCTAACTTTGCTTTATAACAGCAGGGCTTGACTATTACTCTTGCTCAGGCCTCATGTCTCAGGTTCTCACTTTCTACTACAGCTTGCATATGCAGGTGGTCCAGGCGGGCTCCCCAATCTGCTCATGATTCATCCACAATTCATGTCCTGGGGGAAGGAACTGAAAACGCTACCCACTGGTAACATGTTCTGAGATGGTGTGAAGTGGGTCAGTACTCTCTTGTTCATCTGGTGTCTCGATGGGGAGTAGCCGGACCTGGGCTAGAACTGGAGGGCTGCAGGTGAAGTCTGGTAAGTGGTGTCACACACATGCACAGCAAGTGGTCCAGACAGTCAGAGGCAAGTCTGCATTGTCATGTTCTGATTTGATTTTATTCCTTTTAGTAATGACTGCATGGACAGGAATCCGTTCTTGGAAAAATAATCTTTCATGAACCTGGAGTCAAATGTGGCTATTATGAACTCTGTCTGTGATCAAGTAAGGGATGATTTTCTGCGATTCATGTGGCCACTCTAGGTAATGGTTGGGCTTCAATGTGAATCTCAGGTACTTTCTGTGAGCCTGGTGGATAGCTATGCCACAAACCAGTCTTCAGCCTGAAATGATGGATTGATGGAAGCAAGCATCACTACCTGAATCTGAGAAAGCGAATGTATTTGTTCTGTCTCTGCAGATCTAGGACAGGATGAAGAGCCCCTTTTTTTTTCAGAATGAGAAAATATTGGGACTAGAACCCTCTTCCCATGTACACCTGTAGAACCTCTTCCACAGCTTCTAGGTGGTGCAACAAGGTCATGTTGCAGTCAGCTTTCATGAGAAAGGTCCCCGAAGACCTTTGTCAGCTGTGATTACAGAACAAGGCCGGTGGAAGGGGGCAAGGCAGTTTCCAAAGATGGTGGTAGGCTCTAGAGTGGCTCCGGTGTGGCTCCCAACATTCCTGTCAAACCTGCTGCCTCTGAGAGGACACTGAATGTTTGGGGTGGAGAAGGGTCTCCTCCTAAGGTACTGGGGCCTCTTCCAGGGAGGGTACTCCAGCTGTCAAGTCTAGGGGTAGGAAGGAACTCTCTCCTTCTATTAGGGCTGCTATGTGTATGGTTTGCAATAGGCAGCAGGGGTGTAAATCCCTGAGGATTACCGTGTGGCCCTAGAATCTTTAAGGGAAGAGAGCACTTTGTTTGGCCGCTAAAGAGCTCCAAACAGCAGGTTCCGTGTAATTCAGTGCAGCTCCTTCAGGATGCTGGAAGCCACGAGCCACTGACCTGGTGGCTGTGTCTAATGCATCTATGGCTGCCTATAAAGCGGTCAGGAGGAAACAGAGGGAGGGTGATGGCCGTTCCACTCTTTATGTCCTCACACAGGAGCACGGAGAAGGCCCAGGGCACATGTGTAGCCCAGACAAACACTGAGATTAAAAAAACTCTAATATTACATGCATACCTATAGAGGCATCTACAGTGACACATGCTCAAAGAACCACCTCTCCTTCCATTAAACTTGCCAATGCTTTCTCCTAACAAAGGTAACCACCACTAAAGTAATATTCAATTAAAATGAATAGAATTTTACCTAATAAAATCACTACAAATGATTATATGGATCTATTCATGGGATTTTGCATGAGAAAGACACTGAATTAATCATAAAAATGCTACTTCCAGTACAAAGATCAAGACAGTTTTACAAATCTGCTGACAAAGTGGATGGTACAAATCACACAGAGGGAATGAGGATGTGCAATCACATGGAATGATGAACTACTGCAGAGGCTTCAACTTTTACAAATGACGTTTTTCTTTTTTTTTTCCCCCTACATAGCACAAAAGTCATTAGTTTACATTAACAGACACATTTCTCAACTAAATCTGTCAGGCTTTAGTTGCATAGGGCCAAATTTTCAAAAGGACCATAATGGCTTAGGCCTTAGCCCCATTTTCATATGCATCTAAGGCCCTGATCCTGCATAAAATTAGACATGTGCTTAACTTTGCTCCCCTGAATACTTCCATCATTTCAATGGAACTATTCACAATGGTGAAGTTAAACACACATATAAACCTTTGCAGGATCAGAGCCTAAGGCCCAATGACAGTTAATGGGATTCTGGTTCCTATGTCACTTAAGTGCCTTTGAAAATTGTACCCACAGTGCCTAGTGAGAGAAGACCCAAACCTGAGGTTGACAATCGCTGACCAAAAAAAGAACGGGGAGGCAAAAAAAAGCAGATTTTGTGCAAAAGTTGCCAACAGAATTGTTTCATGAAGACAAGTAAATCAAAAGTCACTTGAAACCAGGGAAGTAACCAGGGTCAGGGTCTTCTGTATTGAGGTATTCATGCTGCCTCTTAATCTTCAACATAGCTTAATACTGACCAGAAATGGAATGCAACTTAATGTTGATCAGAAATGAAATGCACAGTATGAAGAAAGGTCATCTAACCCATTGTCTAGAAAACAAAACATTTTGGTTGTCAATAAAACAAGTGACTATGCTATCTTCATTATCCATCAGTGAACGTCTTGTTTCAATCACAACTTTAAGAACAATATACAGTTCTGAACAGAAATGATTCCTTTAACCCTCAGTTTTGAGGAGCCATTCCTTCACAATAAGGAAGCTAATCCAGCAGTTCTGCTCATTGAAATAATTAGCATAACAAAACAAGGATTAACTTTAGGAGGCCCATAGATTAATCAGGGCCCATGATTTTTGTGGCAAACTGAAAGTTCTGTGGTCACAAGTAAATGCAAAGGCATTAAAAATTACAGGGTTTTCCTTCTCTCTTCTGATATCCCAAATCTTCAATGTAGCTGCACACTGTGTTATTGATTATTGCCCATGAACTATAGCTGATTGTGGAGATTGCCTATCAGCATGCTCTTTCTGCTCCACCTGACAGTGTGAGCAGATCTCACACTCCTGAACAAAACAGAGGTACTGTTTTATATCAGATCCAGTGTAGTGTTCTCGCATTTCCACAGGTGTATGAACAGGGCCCCAATTTTAATGTGTAAAGAGCCAGCACTTCTTTCTCACAGCCAATTTAGTCCTTAGAATGCAGAATGAGTTATGAGAGAGATACACAGGAGGTATGTGGTCAGAAAAGCAGGACAAAGTGAACAAGAAAATAGAATGAGAATTATTCCACTGCCCACAAGATACAAATAAAAGGAAAGAGCAAGTGGAGGCAACTAGGCAACAAAATTAAAATATTCCAAACAAGTTATTGCTAACTCACTAAGGAGTGTCAGAAGCACAGTAACACATCCTTTTATTGGAGACTTCAATTCAAATTCTAATGCCTTCCATAAAATCTCCATTGAAGTCAATAAAAAGATACCCATTGACTTCCGTGGCAGTTGAACCAGGCTCATAAGCAGCAAATTCAAGTTCAAAATACTTTCTTGTAACCTGTAACATTGTTTACCACCCAAATATTACGGCAATGAATGCCACAGAAAAGTCAATAACAACAATAAAAGATCTGTAGACTCCTCTTTCTCTGTTCTCAAGTTCCCAGCAATATAGCATTGAGTTTAGCCAGTCACAGGCATGGGGGAAGAAACTCTGGATATGAAGATAGGATCCTTGTATGAATTTTCACTGGGAATTCAGATGAGTAGCTGTAGCATTTCATCTGATTTGGGGAGCAAGTAGTCAATCACTTTATTCAAAGCTAAGTGGGTTTTCCATCAAAATTTATGAAAGAAACATACTGTTCTGAGACCTCATTTATTATAAAATCATTTATTGCCTTGGTTTGTTCTATGACTTGATACTTGCATTTGGAAACCAAGCTGTGAGCATTAATTACATGTGCGGTACTCAACAAAATGTATACAAAAGCATCTAATTTGGCTTAGCTCCATATACGATTTGTAAGACAATAGGTATGAAGACCTTTACTTCACAATCCAAGAGTAAAACACTTCAACCTTTAAACAGAGAAAGCCTGTCTTAAGCAACCATTCAAGGCAGACAAAATCTGTTGCTAAACAAAGGTAGGCTTCTAATATAGGGGACAGAACTGTACTCATTTCAAACGTGAAGACTTTGAGGTGGTCCTAAAACAAGAGGTTGCCCAATAAAAGGTGATCTCTTGTTCTGGTTTCATTGTACACATGTAAAGTAAGTGTGTACATGCAATAAAATGCAGCACACATGCATTCATGCCTACATGCACAGAAATATGTTTAAAATAAGAGAGTGTTATTTACAATTTTGCTAAGACTGGGATGATAAATATTCCAAATTGTATACACAGGTATACACACTATTAATAGATTCACACACAAGATATTAATATTTTTCAAAGAAGTTTTCAGCATGTATTAGTTTTCATTTTGATTTGTTCAGAAATTTTCAAAATGTACAATGGCAAAAATGAAAATTACTGTAAAATGAAATTAAACAATCAGAGATGCTATTTGGTGATCAACAGCACTAATAAAAATAAGATCTATGATCTAGAAATATAAATACTAAACTTTACTTTCCTCACTTGCAAGGCAAAAGATGAACATGCATGCTAATAAATAGCTGATGTGACATTTCACACAGCAAAGTCATCTTCTATGATCATAATAAAAATACTCCTTTTCTAGAAAATGGGGTCATAAAAACAATTGATGCAACAAATTTTGAGCAGAAAAAAATTAAACCCAAAACTTGATACATAATGTCTAAATGGAAAAGGATCATAAAATGCAATATTTTAAGACGTACAATTGGAGCACGAGCATGATGCAGCATTGTGAGTTTTATATTAAGGCCTGAACCAACCAACACTGTGACAGTTATAAGCCATCAGCAGTAAGTGTTGGCAGGATCAGCTCCCTCAGGCTGTATACAAATTTAAAAGGAATACAGAATGACTACAGTAACATGCCCATTACAACCCCAAGACTTTAGAGAATAGCATTTTAAAAGAAGACCTAATGACTTTACATTACTCTCTCCTTCCCCATAAAACACTTTAAGTGTTATTGTAGCTGTTATAAATTACAATTTACTAAACCATTTCAGCTCTCTCAAGCCTCTTTAAATCAACATCTACAGTTTGTTATTGAAGTGGCTTTTTAAAAATATTAACTCCTACAGAAAAAAAAGACTAACCTTTGTAAAAGCTTTGTGACTGAATGACTAAATAGTTTCTGTAAATATACCTTTTTGTACTGTTTGTCATTTTCATATCCCTGGTCTGTAGCTCTGAATGCTGTTTCTCCTGGGGAACCTGGGAAATAATTACAGAAACTTACCAAAATGTCTTAGTACCGTGTTCAAAACCCAAAACTACATCTAATCGCGGGTCCAATTTTTAGTAGAATTCAGTACCCAAGAATTTACCATACGAATAACCTCTCTGAAGCTGCAATCATTTAAGGAATATTGTAAATAAACTGTAGAAATAGCTGGTTAACAAATGTACCAAATCTAGCTTCCAACTCAAACTGAACAAGCTACTATAAAAAGGTTACACCATTTAAGTTCTGAAGACATTTTTGCTGATGAAATGACTGCATGTGTTAAACATCAAATGATGGGACATAAATTATATTATCACTTGTGATGAGAAACACAAAACATTCCTGCATATCGTAAAGAAATGTTTTCTGAGCAAACTTCTGAAAAACACCAGAATTAAAGGCATCTGCTTAGTGTTTCGAAAAGCCATTGACTTTCATTGTCACTGTGGGAATTGAATTTTCATAGAAGTAGTTATAAATGTTTCCAATTCAAGATTAAATTGCTGCAATAAATTGCATTTGCATTGTTATTCACTCCCTTTTTTAGTGTATCAGTATTTAAATAATTAATTTTAAAGAGGCATGTTAAGGGCAGTAAAAAGGGCTTTTTACACACCTAACAACAGAAGCAGATCAGAAGCTCCTATGACTTCACTAACCAAATTGTAACCTGTGAAAAACCAGCAAAAAAGGGGAAATAAAAATTATAAATACAAACAAATGGCAAAGCAAAGATATGAGGGATTTCAGTCTCAGTTCAGGGTCCAGGCAGTCATAACAGCGAACGTGCCAATCTTGGTATACTAGCAGTGGTTCTCAACATGTGGTCCATGGCCCCTTAGGAGTCTGTCAGTATAATCAAGGGAGTCCGCGAATGTGCTAGCTGAGGCAACATGGGGGGGGAGGGAAATGTGGGGTCACGTGCCCCCCCAGAATTCTGCCTTCCATTTGGCCCTGCTCCCTGAAGTGCTGATGTAGCAGGGCAGAGCAGCGGTGGGTCTCCTTGGCTAGCTGCTGCCTGCTCAATGGCTGTGAGGCAACCCTTTCTGATGGCAGAGGGAGATCTCTCTTCTGCAGTGATGCTGCAATTTTTGGTTGTGCTTTCCCAGCCCAAACAGGATGGCTGGCCTGAGCCGTCTGGCATCACCTTTCATCCCCCAAACGTTCCTTGCAGGGTTTTCAAACTGAGCTTTTCAAACTGTGGGGCATGCCCCCATTGGGGGGCACGGAGGAATGTTCAGGGGGGGCAAGCAACAATGCCAGGCAGCTCGGGCCAGCCAGCCCCATGTAGCAGAGCTCAGGGAGGGAGAGCCACCTCCACCTGACTCATCGCAGCGGGCCACCCAGCCTGTCTGGATGGGGGTGCACAACCAAAAATTGCAGCATCACTGCAGGAGAGAGATCTCCCCCTGCCATCAGAAGGGGCTGCCTCACAGCCATTGACTCCATGAGCAGGCAGCAGCTAGCCAAGGAGACACCACTGCTCTGCCCCGCTACATCAGCACTTCAGGGAGCAGGGCCAAATGGACGGCAGAATTCAGGGGAGAGGGGGTGGACGGGACGTGATTTCACATACCCTCTCCATGTATCGCCTGTGGAGGGGAGTCTTGGGGATCTGCAGATCTGTCTATTTAAGTCTAGGGGTCCCTAGGTAAAAAAGAGCTGGGAACCACTGTGCTAACAAATGCAGCTAAAATGGATAACAAGTAACTCACACCAAAGTCAAAATTACATTCCAATACATTCTGATATTGCCCTTCTCATCACCCTCACACCTGGTTTAGGTTCTGATCTCTGTACATTTGTTTTTTTATATATATTATACTTTCCAATAATATTAAAAATACACTCTTTGCATGAAACAATTTTGTTTCAGACAATGCAAATAAGCTGGTTATGAACATGCAAATAGAACATTTACTATATTTTCAAGCACACAAATGAAAAAAATGTGACTGTTAAGAAGCTTTATACATACAGCTACATCTAAATTTACAAGATATTATATTTAAATTAAGATTAGATGTGTTTCTAAAAGATAACCTTGAGTTCAGCCACAAGTTAAGGGGGCCTGATAATGTTTCACTTGTGTAGCAGGGAAGAATAATTCCCTCCACTGCAGGAATGGCTGGGTGAATATCTAGGTCCTGTGCTATGCAATAAATCAGACTAGATTCATAGTTTCTAAAGGCCAGAAGGGATCACCACTGATGACCACTGTGATCCTTTCTGGCCTTAAAATGTAATAATTTTCACTGCCAGGAAAGAGTTTTAGAATTTTTTTAAATGAGAAAATGGTCAAAGATTAAATTCACTAGGGCATGGACAATCAATAGAGTGCACGAATTGATAATATGGCCACCCATTTTCCATGTAGCATCTGGGGTTTTGAGCTCATTCATCATTCTTTGTTCTGTTTAGCCTGTCTTGCAGTCCTTACGCAGCCAAAACTCCCACTAACTTCAATCAGTTTTGCTCAAGCAGAAAATTGCCAGCTCAGCCCCTTAGAGATGATTAGGTCAGTTACATATACATCCACCCAACACAAATGGAGCTCTTTTTGGTAGTTTTTTACAAAAATCGTCACCCAGTGCCTGAAGCATGTTTCTTTAACAAAGTCATTCTTCTCTTCTATCATTAGCATGGTGATATATTTTGTTAAAGGATGCTGGCTAGACCTCTCCTCTCACCTTCACTGACGACTTAACTCCAGCATCTACACCTCACTGAAACATTTTCATTTTAAATCTATTTGTTTTTAGCTTGATTATGATTCTACAGTTCTCTGTTCAGTTTCACATCTCTCCGTTCTCACCGTGTATTGTTACCACAATTTATTTTTAAAAAACAGATCAGAGACTCAGAGAATGGGACACAATTTCACAAACCTTTTCTTTTGTTGTTTAAAGACATGTTTGTGATCTCATATTGTAACAATACACATTCTCAGAAGTAAAACAAAGCTGAAAAATTGTTCTCACCAGGTAAGAAAAAGCCCTTCAGTGAACTGAGGCTCTCTCCAATCTTGTCAAAGTCAGGTAGAAGTTTGGCAAGGTCTTCTGCATCTGGAAGGGCTTTTCTAAGTTTTTCTAGGAAAAGAGTATGAAAAGGGTTTTTTTGTGAGTGAGACTAGTTTATACTGTAAAATCTAGTAACTATCTAAAACTTCAAACACACTGTACTCATTCTGTTTTTCTTTGTCAGAAATCAAAATGTTTTTTTTTTTTTTTAAAAAACAAAAAAAACAAAAAACACACACTTTCTT
This sequence comes from Emydura macquarii macquarii, assembly GCF_026122565.2. Lineage (NCBI taxonomy): Eukaryota > Metazoa > Chordata > Testudines > Chelidae > Emydura > Emydura macquarii. Next base: position 162,928 of record NW_027130866.1, on the reverse strand, counting down.
CTCTCGCTTTCCCCCCCAATAGCCTTGGAAAAGATTACCAGAGTGAAAAAGTGAGCTTCTTATCTGGATATTGAATGTGCTGATAAAATAGCTGCTTTAGGCACCTTTAAGCATTTGTGAAGTCTTGCTTGTGGATGCGTTTTTCCAAGCTTCAAACATCATTTCCCCAATTACTACGGGAAGTAAGTTTTCAGATTACGGAATACCGTATTTTGACCACTTCTTGTACATTTAAAACAAAGCTTCCATTTTCCAAGTCATGACTTAGATAATTTCCTGTCCTCTAAAACGTTGGACTTCCAGCAGTGTTAAAATTCAAAGGGCCACTGCCAATTTAAAAAATTCACATTTATATTTGAGAACTTTTCTATCCACTGTAAGGGTTATTCAGGTGATACTCATCGTAACTGTCTCAACAGTATTTAAAAATATAAACACTCTCTCCCATCCTTTCCAGCTTGTAAGAGATTTAGCTAGGTAAGTGGCTGTTTCTTAGTTAATGTTTATGTTTCTAGGTATATGAGAGAGAGAGAGAGAGAGAGAGAGAGAGAAAGAAAGAAAGAGTGCATATGTACAACACAATGACTATAACTGAAACATTTCAAAGACAATATTTTCCCATTTTTCAGTCTGTTTATTTGGTGCATTCAACAGCACTTTGTGGATAGGCGGTTTCATGGTTCCTTCTGCATATTCAATCAGATAGTCCTTTCAGTTGTATGAGTCTTTCACATAGCAGCCAGAAAGAGAAATATTCACAAAAATACGAATAATAAAATACCAAAAAACCTGCAAAGATTCCCAGACTCAAGTGTAGCACCCGTTGCTACTTTTAATTATATTCTTTGCAAAAACACAGGATTTCAGGCTGACAGCATCCTTTAAATACCGTCACAGAGTGTATGATTGAATTATGGAATAATTAGGTTTTTTAAAATCTATTATCAAGCAATGCACACACGTAAGGGATAGATGACGGAATAACCACCACCAAATGTTGTGTGGTCTTTTCCTCTCAGAATGCATATGAGATGCATGTGCCTTGCTAAGACAAACTCCTCAGCATTTATCTTATTAAAATCACGATAAGAATATTTATATAGAAGAAACCAGCTTCTGAACACCTATGTTCTTAAAACTAAGTTTGGCATATGCTGATCTTTAGCAACAAAGCACACTTAAGCTTTTGTGATACCAAAGTCAATGTGTTCATCAAGCTCCCAAACGAAGTCAGGAACAATCCACTTATATTCACTGAGGTCAGGCAGCATCTCCTTCCATTGATCATATGTCTAATGCAAAAACAGAAAAAAGTCATCAGAGGAGCATATAAATGTTCTACTTGAAAGAATGTACCTACTAATCTATACTGCACTAGCTCACGATCTTTCATATTGGCTTAGTCACAGAACATCTATACAAAACAGTCATCAAAAGACAATCCCATTACTGTCCAATAAAACCTATTCTAGCAATTTAAATAACTTGTTCTTCTCTAACATCAAACTCACTAGGGTCTTTATTTGATTAGAAGACAGAGCTCTACATTTTAGTGACTGCAGCAATAACTACTATTCTGAAATATCTGTCGAACAATATGAAACATATAAAATGGCTTCCGCAAATAAATACCTTTTTTACTGTATAGCCACCACCTACAGCAGATCCTAGTACAAGATAGCGAAGTTTTAGAAGCCGTGAAGTCAGTCTAGCTAGCCAGAAATTCCTATGAGGCTGGTATCCATATTTTACAGATAAGAGTTTGGTTTTCCGTAAGGGAAGACAATTAAAAGAAGAGAACTGTTGAACTGATGTCCTTAATGAAGGTCTCTGAAACTTTGAACTTGGATAATGGGGATGATGAATACTTCGGGAAACAAGGTGCAATTTTTGCAGTGGTGATTTTCCTTTTACTCCATAGCTGCTATTTACCAAGCTTCGGCAGACAACACTGAAAGAAAAAGGAAAAATAAAGTAACAAATTAAGACTGATTATGTGACAGCTCTACTCAAAACATCTTTAGTCCAACTAGTCCTGTATCCTACCTCCCGCATATGAAATGTATGTGTGTGTGTGTCTGTGTGTGTCAAAAAATAAAGTTACAGAGGATGAAAAAGAAACTAGAGCCTCATTCCAAAGGTACAGTGCTGTACCATAAAGGGAATTCCTTCTCTGCTACTAAACGATGTAGATACTGTGGGGAAAAGCTGATAACATTTGCAATTACTGTAAAAAAAATTGCAAAGTCTATCTAATCCATTCTGAAATATTCCATAATGCTTTCATTTAATAGTAATGTTTTGTTACTTTAAACATTACATTTGCTAATGCCCCAAATATTAACTTGACGTTAAAATGACATATCACCTTCATGAATATTTGTAACCTCATCACAGAAAACGTTGAATTGGATAAATACTTTGCTTTAAAAGATACTTACTGGATAAACAACCTCTCACTTGTTAACAAGGATTTGAAGGACAGAAATAAATATCAAAACTGCGGGCAGGACATCTGCTGTCTTATAAATTTAACTTCTGCAGCTGAAATTGGTGAATTAGTGCAAATAAAATGTGTACACATACTTGGTTTTGTTCATGTTCAACAGGAGTGAAAAGTATATAGAAGAACATGGGTACAATGTTCCACTCCCATCTTAGGGAAGGAAGAAAAATCTGTTCACAAGCGAAGACACATAAAATAGAGAGGTTTACCTATCTACCTTTACCTAGAACTGCATTCAAAAACCCTATATTAAAAGATCATTACTAAGGTCACAAAGTCAAGCACTCAAACATCAGGAAACGCCAGTCTGTGCAACCTTATTTTGCCCCCTTTGTATACATGCATTATGTATGATTGTGTAATTAAAACTATTTTTTTTACTTGCTACAGCTTTTCAACAAAATGGTTGCTTTAAACAAACAAACAAACAAACAAACAAAAAACCACCAGGCAAAAATCACTTATATTACCCTGATTTCATTCTTGGAAATAGCAGAACCATTTTAGCTAAAATATTCCATGAATAATTGAGCCTCAGGCAAACACCCAGTATGGAAATTTCCATTTGAACAGTTTAAGTTTGGCAAGGTCATAAGGAATTGAAAACAGGGTCTTATCATGGAAAGCGCCAGGCAACCTTAAGTATGAGCATCACTACTTTCGCTGCCTCTAATAAATGGTATCTAGTTGTAGGATGGAACAAAGCCAGATACACACTTTCACGGTTATTTTTTCATGAGTGTTCCACAGGACATTCAATACAAAACTGTACAATTGTATTGAAACTATCTTTAAAACTATTTTGCTAGCTCAGAGAAGAGTAGAAAGCTTTTCAAGGAACGATTCCTTCTATACTTTCCCAATCTGGTCATATCAGTAGTAGTGAAAAATAGATACATCACTTAAAATAATCCAATATCTGAATGATACTAAAATTCTGGTAACAACCCCTTTTTTATTCACAGACTTCTTAAGGATTCTGAAATCCATTTAGTGTTCTCAATGGGGATGGATGGAGAACAGCAGAAATGCCTCACCTCACCACCCAGTGATGTAATCACTGACCCAACTATTCACAACACCAAAGGAATCAACATTAAGATGCCTGAAATCAGAAAGCACCAAAGAATCAAACTGATATTTTCCCATTTCCTGCAACTACTACGCTTACCCTATATTTCCCCCTCACTTTTTTCATTTTAATCTGCTCTCTCCATCCATCTGTCCAGGCTATTCTAACAACACACATGGTCCTCTCATTGCCAGAGGAAATCCACCTTCTTCTCTACACACCTACCTAGTTCTCTGAAGAGTGGTGGTTAATTGGCTACATTTACCATTTGCCAACACATTATTCTGGACACTAAAAAAGAAACATTTAATGTTCTGCTCCTTTCATAGAAGTATTCTTACTGCAGACATAACATCCCATTACCACCCAAGTGACTTTCCTTAGGAAGACGGCAAAGGTACAAAAGGACCTTTGAGCCAGAAACTAAGCTTTTATAGCTGCAATAAGATTAAAGGGCTGGAAGGAAATATATATGAATGGAGGTGTTTTCTTCTAAGGACTTCATTTTTCAGACACTGCATGCATGGAACTCTCAGTGAGGATAATTAAATGCTAAAAGAAAAGAAATGTCACTCTGCAGCTGTGCTGCACACGCCAACAGTCCATTTTCCTAAAAATCGGCATGGTTTTGAGAACCAACATCTTGCAATTATTTTGATTTTGATAAATTAAGAAGCTGTGGCTCTTTAATTAAGTTAGGCATCTAGCAATGGCAAAGCACACAATAGGAGCCCCATAATCTCTTCCTTTCCAACTATCACCACATTCAAATGAAACACAACAGGGTTAAAACTCATTACAGTTAAGACTTGAACAGAAACTTTGGCTTCGGAATAGTTGATGTGAAAGTTCTTCTAGCATGGACGACCAGAGCACCAGAAACACTTTAATTCCTTCTGCTTTATAAGAGAAGGACCGAGAAAAGAATGGTCAATCCAAAAGGAAGCTTATGACTATGCTTAACTCTTTCATTTACTGAGCCTACAATCAGTGCTCAGAAATATTTAATATTTTAAGCAGAGATGAAAAGATAGTACATAGTGATCTGATAGCCACTTCCAGTTGTTAGTTTGAACCCAGCTTAAAGGAATATATGACAAAATCATATTTTTGGGTGGGGGGAAAAAAAAACCAGTTTCGTTGTCTGTGATTTTTTTAAATCTAGTTTATTTATATTGCACATGTATTTTTTGCCGTATATTCATGTTGCATTTGTTTAGATATCACAGCAACTAGAACTTAGCTGACAATCATATTGTCATTTGAATAATACTTAAAATATCAAATCTCTTCTGCTTTAAAGTGTACAGTAAGGACTTATATTCCAGTGCCATGCCAAGATCTTTAATATCCCCTTTAGCTGTAACAGACTGTTGGCTAGAGCTGGTCAAAATGTTCTCAATGGAACAAGTCCATCAAAAAATGCAGTTTTGTCAAAATCAAGATGTTTTGTGAGAACGTGTTGATTGACAAAGGTTTTCAATGGGAAGAAGTTGAAATGTTTAATTTTATTTCAACATTTATATTACAATATTATTTTTTACGTCCATTATATTTATAGATTATATTTCCATATATATAGTGTATATCATGTATAATATTATAATACACTATAAAAGTTACATAGAAACTAAACATTTTAATGGTCCCATTTCAAGGTTTTTTTCCAAATACTCATTACATGAGAAATTTTGGCTTTCCAGTTCCCAACCTATTCCAAATACTGTTGGTGTATATGCCTGGTTGCCTCTTCAGCAAGGGCTGTATTCCAGTAGTGTTGTATGGAGATCTGTAAAGCACTGTTTTGAATCTTACATAGTACCCTTTATTAACATTTCCAAGCACCTGGGATGAAAGTCAGTATAATTGTAAAATGTCAGGAATTAACATACTGTTTTAAACTATGAGTGAGGTTTGAAAAATAATCTACTCAGCATCCAGTGTCAGGACATGAGCAATCAATTTCTATAGAATTTAAGTTTCAAGCAATTTTTAGTCCATATGATTGCAAAGATAACATTTCAATTGCAAACCAAATATGAATAAATACAGTATTTTCTTACTGAGTCTGCAGCTGGACAACACTAATGTTCCTGCTGCTGCAGCTTCCAACTTTGCCAAGGAACAGAAGAATGAAATTAACAAGACTGTTCAGTTTCACCATTATTCAGACCCAAGTGGGCAGCAGGAAACAGACAAAAATTGTGTTAATTTCATGCTACTGCTTGGGAAAAGTACTGGATGGGCTGCAGAAGCAGACAGTGGAGGAATTCATGGGGTGAGCAGAACTCAAGAAGGGTTATTAGGTGGTAGAACAGATAAGACCTCTCCCTCTTCACTTTCCAACAATCAAAAGCTCTGTAGAGGACAGAAGAGCCAAAGAGAACTTTCCATTTACTGGAGGGAGGGTAGTTCCACATTTATAAAATACCTGCCAGCCAGAGGCTGAGATGAACGACAGAACTCTCAAGCAAAGCACAATGGTAGAAATGCAAGCATCCTTCCAAGGTAGCAATATATGAAAATAAGATGGGTAGGAGAGACTGGCTGATGTTTACATCCATCTCTGTATGATCTCTGTGCATGAGTGAGATTGTGTCTATCTGTGCCATGGAACCAGAGAATCAGGTGACATCATTTGCTTAGATTTTCAAAGGGCCTTTGAGAAAGTCCTGCAGAAGAGACTACTAAAGAACCTAAGTAATGACAGGGTGAGACACAAAGTATTGTCATGTATCAAAAACCAGTCAAGAGACAGGAAACAAGGTGTAGGAATAAAGGGTCAGTTTTCATTATGGGAAATAGCAGAGCACCGCAAGGTTCTGCACTAAGTCTGGGGGTGTTTAATATTATTAATCTGGGAAAGAGGGGTGTGCAGTGAAGTAGCAAAATGTGCAGATCACAGTTATGTAGGTTAGCCAAGTCCAGAAAAAACGGGGAGAGACTTCAGAAAGACTGAATCAAGCCAGGAGAATGGGCTACACAATGACGGATCAAATTCAGCATGGATCAATCGAAAGCAATGCACCTTCGAGAAAACAACCGAACCCCTCACACACCTCGCTTAGGAAAGGGGACCCGCACAGCACTGCGGACGGCTCCATGCCAACCTCCGCTCACACATGCACATGTAGTAAAAACCACAGCACCGAACGGCTGGGCTGTGCAAAGAAGGGGGTGGGTACGACGGGATTTTATAACGAACAGAACAGCCGCGTCTGGACACGGCGCAGCGCCGGCCCTGCCACCGCAGGGAACAGGATCGTGCAGCCCGGGCCGGTGCGGAGCAGGACCGCCGGAGCCTGGGAACAGGGGCTGGGCCAGCGGCCGCCACCCGCCCCGCCAGCGTCTGCCTCCGCCCCGGGAGGCTCCGGCCCGCCACGGGCCTGCGTCCCGCGTCCCGGCCGAGGGGTGCCAGCCCGGCCCCGCCCGTGTCTCCGTCCGTCCGTCCGTCACCGCTCGGGACCCCTCGGCCCGGGACCCGCCGGGCCAACGCCCAGGGCGCCCCTCGCCAGGCCCGGGGACCCCTCGGGCCACTCCCCGGCAGGGAAACGCTCCGCACTCACCACGCGGCCGCAGCCTGGGCCCGCCACATCCTGGAGCCGGGCGGGGGGGGGGGGAGAGTCCGCTGCGCCCGGGCCCCGCCTCAGCAGCACGGGCCGCGCGCCGCCCGGAAGAGCCGCGGCCAGGGTCAAGCGGGAGCGGTCCGCGCTGCCAGACGGCCGCCGCTTCCGGGAGAGGCGGTCCGTCCCCAAGCCCGGCCGGGCCGGAAACACGCCGCCGCAAGGAAGGTTCCGGGCTGCTGCTGCCGCCGAGCGCGGAGAGAGGGACGGACGGTGCGTGGCGAACACCGCCTGCTCCCCTCCCCCCCTCGGCGCGGGGCAGGGCCTAGGGCCGGGCGCGGCCCGGGGTGGGGAAGAACAGAGCCCGGCCCGGCCCTGTGGCAGCGCCCGCCCGGCAGGGTGTGAAATGTTTTGTTTCAAACTTTTTCAGAAAAAAAAAAAAAAAAGAGAAGTTTTGTTGAAAAACACCGGTCCCGGTGGTCCCAGTTCCCGCAGAACGGGCCGGGCAGGAGACCTCGCAGAAACTCTTGGGGAGTCGTTAATGGCCGTAGTGAATAACACAAACACGCGTAAAGCCCCCGGAGTGTACAGTCCCAGGCCATGAAAACAGGCGGCGGGCGGAGGAAAGGGGGACCAGGCCCAAGCACAGACCGCCCCGGTGTGAGTCCTGCCCAGAGTCACGACGCACAGTACTGAACAGGCCGCTCACTGAACACGCATCCATGGACGTCGAGGGGACGACGCCCGGCCTATAGGGCTGAGTGGATGTGTAAGTCTGGGAAGGATCCGGACCTGAGCCACCAGAGCGATTACAACGCCACATTGCAACACATGCCCGTGTCCTGGGCAAAGCTTACTGAGCTAAGTTTGTGTGTCATTGTGGGCCGGAGATGGTGTGTGATTCCATGGGGCCGGGAAACCACTGACCTCCAGGAATTTAGGCCTGGTCTACACTGCTCTCCATGGGAGGTATTTCTTGTCGACTTACTTACGTTGCCATACCACAGCATATTCATGGCGCTGCGTCAACCAGAGATGCCTTCCGGTTGACACAGCCTCACTCTTTTTGGGGAGGTGGATTAATGGCGTCAACTGGAGAGCACTTCCAGGATTGATTGAGCGGGTCTCCACGAGCTGCTCAATAGATGCTGCTCTGCTGGCAGTGTAGACATACCTTAGGCGGGCAAATTCACGAAGGCTGTAACACCTCCAGGGAGTTACCACAACCTGGAGGGAGTCTCACATTTACTGGTTCAAAATGGATTCTCTAGGTGTAACAGACAAAGAAAGGACTTTTAATATAGAAAGGCTGAGGTTAAACTGACTCGGACAGGACCGTCTATCTGGTCCAGCAAATGGACAGGATCTCTGATCCATGGAGGGCCCCAACAATCCATAGGGAAGAGCTGGAAGGACTTTAGCCTGCTGGGGCAATAAGATTGAGCTGAAGGTGTTATGAACTTGTTACCAGAGGAAAAATCTTTGTGCAGGGTTTGAAGGATTGATCACAAACCAGAGCCCTTCTTGGGGTTAGGGGTGATCTCTGCTAAGCTTACTAGCATGCATGTCGGTTCCTTTATTGCTTTTAATATGTTTTCTCTGTACTACTTTATACCTTGCTGTGGAATAACACTGCGTAGGCAGCGAACTGTTCAGCTTGGAAATACCCTGGTCAGAAGGGAGATGGACACGTGCCTCCACCCAAGAGAGCTGGGAACGGAGGTGTCTAGAGTGGGTACCCTTGCGGCACCACAGAGGGGAAATACAAGTGCAGTTGTCCTGAACTGTGACACACAGCGCGAGGGTTACTTTTTTATTTAATCCTTGCTTTCTTCTATTTTAGGTTTTTTTGTTGTTTTCTAATCTTGCCTTCTGCTTGTTTACTTTGTTTTAAGTTTTACCTTTGCTTTGTAGATGTTTTGATTAACCCTAACCCTTTTGATATCTGGGCGTGTATGTTTTGTATGCTGATTTCAATAAAGATACGGTTGAGAAAACGGAATATTTGCAGTTTTACCACTAACATGTCATAGTTACTTTAAACAGTAGAGGGCCTCAATAAACTAAAAGACACAAATCAGCAAACCCAGAAAAGTTTGCTACTGATGAATCTGAGCTGAAGCCCACTGAAGTCAATAGAAAATTCTGCCAACTTTATTGGCCTTTTGAGCATGTTGGGATGGGCTATTAATACAAGTATATCAAGTTGCCAAAGATACAATGAAGCACAAATGTGTAATCTCTTTTAAATGGCTTTCCCTTTGTTTTCAGTGCAGAGAAAAAATTCTCCATGCCACAAACTCTCCACTGGAAGAGGAGTCTTTCCACTGACTTTAACTGGAGTTGGATTGGGCTCAGACGGTGGAATAGATACATGGGCCCAGAACCTTCCCCTAGAGCCATGCCTGCTGGGGACCCTCGGCATGCAGTTTGCTCCCCTTCTACACCGAAGGGTGACTCAGCCACCTCTGCTGCGCCATTGCCCTTTCCCCTGATCCTGGAGTCCAGGGTCTGTGCTGGGGGAAGCAGCAGAAACTGGGTAGGCAGGGGAACAATGGGTGATCATTTTGCCAACCCCAGCCTTTAAAAAATCATGAGTGAGGTCTCACAAATCATGAGATTGTCTTGAAAATCTTGAGCCTTTAAAATGATACATTGGGGTTCTTTATATTTGTTTCCAGGTCTGAGAGTCATTATATGTCACCTGTTCAATATTTCCACTGCAAACATGAGGGCTAGAAACTGCAGGTTGAAATTCCCAGGTAATAACTTGACTCCTGTAAGTGGGACTTGAAGAAAAACACCACATATCATGAGGCTCGTGATAACGTCATGACAGCTGGCAATACTGTGGGTGAGATGGAGTGTGCTGGGGGTGCCTATTGTACCCTGTTCAGCCCCTGGAAATCAGTCAGGAAGGATAACAGTTTGGGCTGTAAAATCTTCCAAAGCCACATCCCCTCTGGGGCAATCCTGGTCCCACTATAAGCAGATTTTAATCCTTGTTTCTGACGAATTTGAATGCAGTTTGCTGCAGCCTCCACTTGCATTTACAACACATCCCATGCATGTTCTCTGCATCTGATCCTGACAGATATTCTTGGTAGTGTCACAGTTCAGGGGGATTGCATCTGTATCCCCACTCAGGGGTTACCAAGGGCACCCACTCTCAGGCTTCCAGCTCCCCAGATGTCACTTTTTTGGGGTAAAGACATAGGTCCTCCTTCTGACTCGGGTACTTCTAGGCTGAACAGTCCTCTCCCTCCACTGGGAAATACCCAGCAAGACATACTGCCTAAAAACCTTTGCTCCTTGCGTTCTCTCCAGAGGCTATGAATAGCCTAAATGCCGTTAGTCATATGTTAGCACCCAGCAATTTGTAAAGGAGTGTGTTTATTCTAAAGGTGAAAGCAGTACAGAGAAAACATTATAAACAATAAAAGAACCTACATATATGCTGATAAGCTTACCAGAGATCAACTCCAACAAAGGCTCTGATAGGTGTCAGCCCTTCAAACCCCATACGGGTTTTTCTGTGATTAGAAGTTCATAACAGCCTATGCTCAGAACAGCACATCCATGAATAGTTTCATCCTTCCTTTATACAGCTTGCACCTTCGATCTTCAGGTTCCAGGAACAGGTAATCAGCAGACAGTGGTTCTCTCCTCAGCACATAACTTCAGAAGGCTTGAGTTTTTGCATAACCAGAGGTGGAAATTTGCCTTCACCTCCCCCTAGAGACTCCCAAGAAAACCACTTGATAGTGTTTCCCACTAAAGTCCACTCCTCTCTCACCCATTTGTCAATGCAGTCCTTTGAAGATCATACCACTTCTCAGGACTCAGATTCCCATCTCCCCCTTAGAGAAGTTACAAACAGTCCTGGCCCACAGTAATAGATAATCTTTGCGTGTAATACAAAGGACTACAGAGACCCAAACTTAATTCAATAACGTTTTTCAAGCATATTGCAGGAAATGCCATCTCTGTCACAGGTAGCATCAGACAATTGTTCTAGGGTGAACTGGCCTCTGTCTTGCCACCTCTTCTCTTTTTCTTCTCCTGAATCTTTCCGTCAGGGTCACTTCAGGAAGCAGGATATTGGACCAGAACTTAACCCAAAATCCAAACATCCCCAACTGTGGGTATCTTGGGCCCATCTCAGCTGAGAATAAAATACTAATGTAATGTAAGTACAAAATACCTTGGGAAACTGGATTCTGACATCAGGTTTCAGCCATATAACAATAAATACTCTGAGGAGTTTTGTTTGCTTGTTTCTCTCTGTCTCAGTTCTTGTCTCTCTGCCTCCCCAGTTTTACATCCCACAGTCATAACTGCAGTGTCTTATCCTTGACTTGTTCAAACAGACGAACAAGGAAGAGGGAAAGAACGCAACAAACTACAACACGGAGGCAGGACAAATACTAAAAACAAGCAAGAATTACCCACAGACTTGCTGAGAAGGAATATTAGGCACAATTAAAAGACCAGCAAGGCAAGTCAAAAGGCAAAGGAAGGGCACAAAGAGGCAAGGCTGGCAATTAAAACCATCCTAGAGACACCAAATGGGGGGGGGGGGGGAATTGCTGTGTTGCCCCTGTGCCTGCTTCCTCTGCTTGTGTCTGATGCTGCGATCAGATCCACCCTGGTGCAGCTCCACTGAAGTCTATGAGGCCCCCTAGACTCCAGGATCCCCAGTGGCGGAAGTAGGGCCCAGTGCTTCATCTAGGTACCGGGTGAGACCTGAAACACCTTTGGCACAAAGAATAATAATAATAATAACGATGGTAACCCGACATGGGCCGACCCTTACACACATGCAGCTTAGGGCTACACCTCCATAAATCAGGGCCATGGGTTGGCATGTTCGGGCCCAACCCTCCTTTCCCCAGTGAATGGAGATGGGGCCCTGCATTGTGACAGGTTGCTAAGCATGTAATAAGAATGATGCCTGCTTTTCTCTCTCTTTCAGGCACACTCCCAACCCAAATAAATCCCATAATCTGTCAAGGTGAAGTATTCTCCTTTTGCCCTCCCCTTAAGGCTGCCTGCCAGCAGTATTTGCTGTGTTACCGGTGCTGTGCTTGGAAGTCACGTCATGGCAGACACTCGGCAGAACTAACTTTTTTCTTCCTCCACCATCCTGAGCTGGCTTTGTACATGAGAAGTCTCCCTCCAAGCAGTAACTTCAGTTCACAAAGCATCAAAAAGAAGACAGGAGGGACATATGCACCTGAAAACCCTACAGATGGGGCGGAGCTGCTGTTTGGAACTGTTGGTAGTGTCATAAGAGGGGTGTGCACTTAGGGATTCCTTAGCATGGAAGGTAATTAATCACTTCAGTTCAAGGAAGTGCACGAGTCCTAAAGACCTGTCGTGGAGGTGCTCTGAGGACTCCAGAGAGCAAAATCAACATCATTTCATGGGGGAAAAGTTTGCCAAGAACCACCATGCACTGCTCAGCGAGGGAGAGGAGAATGAAATGGTAAGTCACTGTCTCTCCTCTTACATCTCTTGCTCAGCCTGAAACAATGTCTTAGTGTGTTCTGCCGCAAAATTCTACAGCCTGTAGTTTAGCTTTGGATAGCGAGTGACTCCTGTAGCAAACTCTGTAACACGCTGTCAAGGGATTCATTAATATTTTTAAATAGATGGAAGTGAAATTGTTTTAATCTATTGGCAACTGAGGGCATGGCTTCACTGCAATGGGAGCTATGATTTCGGCTCGGATAGCTTTAATCTAGCCAGCACAGCTAAAAATAGCAGTGAAGGTGTCATGGCATGGACTCCGGGACAGCCTGTTAATGCAAATAAGTACCAAGGGTTCCGATAGGTTTGTCTAGCTTGCGCTGCAGCCTGGATGCCCACATCTTCACTGCTCTGTGTAGCTGTGTTAGCTAGCTGGGACGCTCACCTGAGCTGCAATCGGACTTCCGACTGCAGTGTAGACGTACCCTGAGAGTAGCACTCTGACAGGAGAAGAGCTCCACACAGCCTTCAGAGAGATGACTGATTATTTACGTAAGAAGATACGTGTGTCTCGTTCTAACAGACAAAGAGAAAACAGGGGCTTTCCCTTTCCTGAGGCGTTTACAATCTATGGCCTCCTCAGTCCTACACAGGGATGGAGTCATTGAAAGATCAGGGTCTAAAACTGAACAAGACTTGACAAGGGATGCTTGCAGGCATGGGGTGGGAGGGGAGGAATGGGGTAACAGCAATGACCCTGTGGATGCTTTGTTTGGTGAGTCTTATCTGGTGAGGGGTCCAAGGATTTTTTTTTTTTTTTTTTAAATCCCATTTTGCGTGTATGAGAGAAAGAGAGAATTTCTTTGATAAAACTTTATATTTTTAGCTATCAGCTGCTGTGCAGAGTGGCTCCACAAATGCCTCCACTGGTCATGCAAAGCCTTTTAAAAACCTCTAACCTGTATTGATGTGACAAAGTGGGAATTTTTTGTGATATTTTTATGAAGCCAATGTGTGCCTCAGTTTCCCCTATATGCTGCATTTTTATCTAGTGGGTGAAAAGGGTCTGTTTGCGCTCAGGGCAGCGTAGGACAAAGGTGTGAGTGGCACGTAGGTATCTGGGACTAAGTGGGTCTTAATCCCCCTTTCAGTGGAAAATCCATGAAGAGGATGGCAAATCCAGTCACTGGGACATTGAAACCTGGCAACCAATGACTATGGATTGTCCCTCCCCCTCCCCACCAGAGAAGCCAAGCAGCATTTCCCCAGCTGAGGAACAAATGACTAGGGGTGTGAGGTGGGAGTTAAGTCTTGGCTGTGGAGGAATCAGGGGACTGAGAGTCTGATGGAGCAGGTCAGACAGAGGGACAGAGCTTTGGGCTCTCTGGACTCTGCTGTAACCTTCATTTCTCGAGCTAACCAGGGACTTCCTATGCTATGATGCAGTCTGCTAATAAGCCCTACTGTGTGACAAGGCTGGCTGTGTCACTGCAGATACTGGTGGAGGTGTATTGCTCCCTAAGATTGTACCGGTCTCCCCCAGGCGTCTGTCTCAGCGGGACTCAGAGCTCACGGTGCGAAGCAGGAGTGCGGAAGGTCCCTGGGGTCCAGTCTAAGGAAGCAGCAAAGCCATGTTGCTTACCCTGAAGGAAGAGTGAGACCCCTAGGGGGTCTGGCACACTGAAGGGGGTGCTCCTGGAGACTGTTGTAAAGCTGGGGCCATAGCACTGATCCTGTGATACGTGGCAATTATATTTCAGTTTTATTTATAGCATTAATTTGAATCCTCCTGAGTCAAAATTATTGGCATGCGTTTCTTGACTCTGGTAAAGATCATATCTCTTGGTGTAATAATGTTCCCGATTACATTGTACAGATGCCGGTTGTTTAAGATTAAAATACCAGCTACAGGTTTAAAGCGTGTTGACAGCTCATTTGAAAACTGGAGAAGATAATCTCATTTCTCTGAGAAATGTTCTATCCCTCTTGGTTGGAGGCTGTGTGGGTAATGAGAAGATGTGTGGAACATCTCGAAGGCCATTGATTTAGGGAATACATGCAACCCTTCCTCATGCCCGTCATGGGACTGTTTGTGTGATTAAAGCCCACTTGCTTGAATAAGACAGGCAGGAGTGGATCCTTCAGAAGCTGGGGTTCATTTCACTGGGATCCCACAGAGCCTGAGCTTGTTGACTTTCAGGGCATGAGGCCGACTCCATCTCTCTTCACAATGATAGCGGAGGGAGAGGAGCCTGTCTAGAACAGAATTTGCCTGACAGAGGGTTAGTGGGTGGGTTGGGGAAAGGGATGGCTTGTTTTAGGAGTCATGTTTTTTTTCAAAAGAGGTTGATTTAAAGGAGTTTTATTAGATTGTTCAGAGCTTCGCGTGGTACAGCAGGGGCAAGAGGGAAAAGGTGACTAAGCTACTTTTGCATCCCTCTGATTTTCAGGGTTACTACAGGCTTATTCAGCTGCTGGCAAAATTTAGAGCAGCCAACGGATTCTAACAGCCTCCTAGGGCCGTTACATCAGCCAGGGATTGTCAGAGCACAGCAAAATCCAGCCATTTCTCCTCCTGTGCCTAGTATTCCCCCCACCACACACACTTACATGACAGACTCAAAGATTTTCATGTAGCTTAACAAAAAAGGTTATGGGTGACTTGATCACACTCTGTAAGTATCTACGTAGTGAGCAAATATTTACTAAGGGGCTTTTCAATCTAGCAGAAAAAGATCTAACCCAATCCAATGACTGGAGGCTGAAACTAGACAAATGCACACAGGAATTGAGGTAAATACATTTTTAACAAGGGTAACTAACCCCTGAAACAATTTCCCAAGGGTCGTGGTGGATTCTCCATCATTGACAAATTTGACATCAAGATTGGATGTTTCCTAAAAAATCTGCTCGAGGAATTGTTGTGGGCCAGATCTCTGGCCTGTGCGGTACAGGAGCGCAGACTTGATGATCGCAATGGTCCCCTCTGGCCTTGGAGTCTAGGAATCCCTATGCTGGAGCGTTGAAGGGCATGGTGCAGAGTGCGGTACGTCAGCAATCTACCAGCCACTAATCCTTCCCATGGAGGGAATCCCTAGCTGCTTCAGTTCTGGCCCCTTTGCACTGCCAGAATGGTGGGAAGGGGCTACAGCTGGGGCCAGTTTCTGGGGCTGGAGCTTCCTACCCTTTCAGACAGATATAGTGGAATCCTAGCACAAGGTAGACACTGAAAGGCCCAATCCTGTTTCCACGGGAGTGCCTGGGAGTTTTGCTATTGACTTCAGTGGAAAGAGGAGCAGACCCTAATGAAAGAGTTCCTAGTTGTTAGCGTATAGACTCTGCTATTGGATTTCTTGTGAGTCCTTCAACCCCTCTTCCAACTCTAACCCTATTACCCATTGTTATAGCAACAGCGCTTTTAGACTGTTGCTCACAAGTTATCTTCCTGCTGTTAGAGCAGAAAAAACCTGGCGATGGGATTGACAGAACTGCAATACTCAGTTGCAGATGTCGGGGCTCCTCGCAGTTTGATCAGACCAGTTTCTTCCCCAAAGAGAAGGCTGGTGCCAGAATTTGCTTGGCATTTACATTTAACTTCTGCCTTATGCATGAATTGGAAATAAAAACCAAGTTATTTTAGTCACGAAGAACAGTGATTTACATGACAATCGTGTAAATGATCCTTGATAGGAGGGAGGGGTGATAGTAAGTGAACAACAGCAGATTCTGCTTCTGGATTCCAATTTAACCAAACAAAGCAACTGTTCTGTGAATAAGCAAAGTTTCTGCCAACAGCAACAGGTCTCACAGCTTTTTGTGATTAGTTGCTAGACCTTTCCTCACCCCTTTTATCCAAGGATCTCAGAGCATTTTAGATTAATTAGTAAAGCCTCATAACACTATTGTGTAACTTAATTTACTGATGGGTAAACTTAGGCACACAGGGTCCAACAATAAGTCACATAGCAGTGTCACAGAGAGAATCCAGGGGTCCTGGTCCATAGTCAACTGCTCTAACCGCTAGAGAATGCTCACCCATTGGCATTAAGTACTCACTTTCTTTCTAGTGCATTAGCAAAATAATAATTGTTTAGTATAAGTGGTTAACACATAGTTCAGGAAACTTGCATCACACTATCAAAAGATGAGCCTGGGAACTTAAATTCATAACTTTGCAAGACACTAAAAATTATGGACTGAATAAAGACACTGGATTTATAGCTTATTACAACAACCTGCCTACCCCTCCACCCCCCTAAGACGGGAGGGATGTTGACAGGCCACGTCACCTTGAATGATTCCTTGATACGTGTTAACTACCTATGCTGAACAATTTGTTCCACCTTGTATTTACCTTTGACACTATGTTTCCCAGACCTGAAGAAAAGCTCTGTGCAAGCTCAAAAGCTTGTCTTTCACAAACAAAAGCTAGTCATATCACCTCACCCAACTTGTCCCTCTAATATCCTGGGACCAACACAGCTACAACAGCACTGCATACATGTAAAACTTTGTTCTTATATAGGGCCTTTTTCTTGAGTCACAGGGTGCTTTGCAAAGGGATTAGCCTCATGTAACAGATGAGGAAATGGACGCACAGAGAAATTAAGTGACTTATCAAAGATCACACAGTGAAGGAGAGGACCCAGGAGTCCTGAGCCCCAGCCCCTGCCCTGATCCCTAGACAATGCTGCCTCCCTCTGAGATATTACTAGCTCCTTGCTCTGTCTTTGGTAGTCTGACATCCAGTTCTTAGCAACCTTCATGTCTCCCCAACAGTGATCAGCGCTCACTGGAGCACTTGAAAATTTGCAAGTGATCCCCAAGCGCGTGGCTCTGTGGTGCTGAGTATGTCAAAGGCATATCAGATGCTCAGAAACTGCCCAAAACAACAATAGGCTAGTAAAAAGAATGAACAGCGATGCTAGAAAGGCTCAAACAGCTCACTCACATCAACAGCTCTGCTGAGTGTACTAATGGGATTCCCAGTACTACAGAAACTGGAGAACTGTATTAATTGTAATAATGATAACACCCTTCTGCTTCCTCTGTGTAGATAGATTTCATCCGCAGCTGACACGCTTTCCAGGGCCTTTGTGGGATGTACGGGAGGTATTATGTAAGGAATGACTCCAGCCATTAGTCAAGCTGGTATTGCAACACCATGTAGGAAAGGGGGAAAAAGAGGAAAGGAGGAGGAAGCAGAACAGCCTGTAACAGGAGAGTGGAGGGAGGGTGTGTGTAAATAAACATACACCTAGATCCACACCTTCCTGGCAGCCAAGGTAAGGGATTTTGTGTAACTATAACTCCTGGTAATCTGGTTTCTACAGTCTTGGCCATCCAGCCAGACTGTATGGTGCCAAACTGTATTGGAATCATATTTGAAAAATGTATTCTAATCTCGTAGGGACCATGGGATTTAAACTTGATTTTTGCGTGGTTTGACCCTGTCCAAACTGTCCAGGACAACGGTGACAGACACCAGTTGAAATGGAACTGATTCCATAAGTCAAATCCCAGCACACCTCGGGTCCATTGTAATAATTGTGCCTACAAATTTACCCTCATTGTAAGCGCAACCATGAAAGGTATGTCAAAGTCCATATGATGTCACATTAACCTGTAACAATAAATGTTGATGGAAAAAGGCACAAAAGACAGAAAGACTGAATTAATTTAAACCAAAAGGGTTTGTTAAGATTATGACTGGTAAACAAGGGGAGTAGAGAACCAAAATTGATGTGTCAGAAAATAGACCTATTGGTGGACAAAATACTGAGTATGGACTATTCTGCCCATCTCTCCCTTAAAAAGAAAAGGCTTTTGGGAAAACCTGGCAGAAGCAGCAGCTCTCTGCCACCAATCACTGCAACAAGCTTTACCAGCATGACTGCCATCCCCACCATCTCCTGGGACCCTGGGCCTTCTTTGTCCTAATCCTGAGAGATGTCCTGACCAGAGTGGGCCAGAGAGAAGGACCCAGCTGACATAGTAACCTCCACTGGCTCTGGCTAAACCCAGAACTCCACCTGGGATGTAAGACTCTGACTCTTCCTTCCCCACCTTATCTTCCTTTCCTCTCTTTCTCCTTTTGCCTTCTGTCTAATAAGAGGCACATTTACCTGGCCAAGACTGCATATTTTGCAACACTGCTATAAGCCTCTGACCAGAGAGGCAATTCAAAGCAGTGCCCTAACCTGGCCCGATGTTGGTACAAGTTTGCCAAGTCTTGGAGTAGCTGATAAGGTCGTGCGCTGGGCCTGTGGTTTTCAAGTAGCAAGCAAAGGAGCTGCATTTTCTGTCTTTGCTGGTCTTTTCTCTCCTCTTTTCTGTGTGTTTGTCTTGTCTTTCTTGGAAACCGGATTGGACTTTGCTGCAGCCCATTGCAACTAACTTTTTTTTTCCCCAAAAAGGACAGTCATTACCACCTTTGTTACCGTCTAAAAGACTATCAAACAAGGCGGCTTTTTTCCCCTTTTAAAAACTCTCTCCCGCTAAAGGAAAAGGGAACAAGGGATGCTGTTAAAATGAAAGCCTTATTCAATACTTTACATTTCAAAACGTGTGTGTAGTGTCTCAAACGATTTGGCACTGATGTTGGCATATTCAAAGCAGGGAGGAGCCACTGCCAAATGACAATGTATTGCTATAATTGATTGTCAGTACAGGAACACACTAGGGCATCTAACCGTGCCCTTAGTATTTATTTTAACCATAGCTTTCCTGGCCGCCCAGGTGGGCGTAAGAACACAAGGGAGTGACTCAGACAACAGGGCAATTTGCATGTAGCATCAGCCTCATGATTTCCCACCCCAATATTTAGATCCTGTGTTTCCTTAAAAGGATCATTCCAGTTTTTCCACGTTCAGGTGTTAATTGGAAAAGGTTGAAAGAGATGCCCATTTAGTGATTCTGTCCTCAGGTATTTGCATCTCCCTGGGAGTTCTCTTGGCAGCTTGACAAAATGAAAATATCGGAGGAATCTGGATCGCTGCTAGGTGGAGCAACATGACTGATAAGGGAGCGTTGGGTTTCATGTGCTGAAGATGGTTATTCATTATGATGATGATGAGTTAAGATAATGGTGCATTGACAAGATTCAGAGGCCCAACACTAGAGCCATTATGGAAGGTGGTAACTGCTCATCACTCACTTGCTGCCCCTACCCTACACATGGAAAGGGCTGAGGTCATGAGGCTGGGCTGCTGTCTCAAGGCCGAAAGCTTGATATTGTACAATCCAGGCCTCAGTGTTTTCAGGCGGAGTTTTACACCTGCATCCCGTTGTCCTTACAGCTTTGATCAGCCCAGGGTCACCTCAGAACTCCAGCTTTGCCAAAAACCTTCATGAAACTGACAACGTTTCTACACCTAGGGCCTCAGCCTGTAATGGAGCCAAGGGAGTTTCTGTGGCTTCGGGTTTCACAGCAGAGCACCAATCAACCCCGGGGCTGTTTGCAGAGTTCTGGGTGAAAGGACAATGTTGTTCTCGCTACGTTTCTTTAAATAAAACACTCTTCATTACCTTTTCTTCTTCTTTGCTCAACAGGAAATATTTGGCTATAAAACCCAAGGGTGCCGGAAAGCCATGTGCATTGCTGGGTACATCTTGTCCTTCGGTGTTCTCCGCCTTGTGTTTTACTGGAAACCAGCGTGGAATGTGTGGGCAAACTGCATCCCCTGTGGGTTGCAAGAAGCAGATGTCACATTACTTAGAACAACAGTAGGTGCCCACTTCCATTTGTAAATTACTTGCTAGCACGTAGGCCATGGGAAGTTGAGGGAATCCGTGTAACCTGGATCTCTGACACTGCTGATGCGTAATACAATAAAACAACGATGTACACTAGGCAACTTTCATCTAAAGGACCCCAAAGTGCTTTACAATATACATACAACGCGTGGGAAGTAGAGGACATCAGCCGAGCTTCATGATATCATATCCTGTCATTCCATGGCTGTGGTGTTTGCTAGGGAATCCACCGCATGCTCCAGAATCTAAGCTGTCTTTTATCTGAGTGTGTGCTTTAGACGGTGTCCAGAATGTCTACCCCTCCCAACCTCAGCCTCCTTGTGGTCTGCCCCTCCCCATTGATGTTTGTGCTGGAGTTTGGGTGGAGTTGTGGCTGCTCAAACTTTCTCAGTTCTCAGGAGTGCTGAGCTGACAGAACTGGAGACTGAAATCCTCTGGTTACCCATGGAAGAGGTGCAGCTGTGGCTCCATAGTGCTGCCTGCCAATGTGCCTCAACTCTGGCACAAAGGGACCATCTCTAAGGGCGAAAGGGGAGTCATGCTTCTTCTAGTCAGTCCTTGCGCCCTCTGCTGAGATGGCCATTCAGTTTGTTATGATGGAGGTTTTTATGAGGCGGATTCCTATCCCGTGGGACCTGCATTGCCCCCACCACCTCCAACTTTGGGTCACATGTGCCACCACATAGCCAATAAGAAACAACCCAAAACTTCACTTAGAATTAAAATCGAGCCCAAATATTCTTTGAGGTTCGAGAACTTGGATTTACGCTGTCTGCTCTAAAAGTTCTCAGACCACAGCCATGGAGCAGTTGGCTGTGTCACTGGCCATTTACTTGTGTGTTCACCTGATTTACCACGTACAGTCATGGTGTTTGTGTGTACATAGGAAGAGATCACAGGGACATGTAGGTGCCTGCACCCATTTTTGAAAATCAAGGGCTCTGGCTATTGACTGTTTCTCAGTGAAATACACTGTGCACTATAAAAGCCCCTGAGACTGTCCTAATCAAAAAAGCATTTTAGGTCTAATCTTGCCTTTTTAATCTTGAGCTCAGCTTGCATTTTTAATTACCTAGTCTCATGTGTCATTTTAAAAGGATTTGCCATGCCACATACTTTCCAAATAAATCAGATTCTAAATTAGCCTTTATGTAATTAAACAAAGATTGAATTATATCTAACATTCTTGGTTATCAGGGGCCTCTGTCAAAGTGTGCTTTGGGCAGCTGACAGTTTAAAAGTCTTTCCTCGGTTCTTCACATCAAAATGGCCCTTTTGTGTTTAGCATTGTATCTGATTACATTACTGTCATCGGATGGGAAGGGGGATTTCTCTTCTTCATCTCATAATCAGCATTCAGAATTTATCACAGCTTTTCTGTGACAGGTTTACAGTTCATCATCACAGAGGCTGATTAGCTGACACATTTGCTATTAAAGAATATTTCAATCAAGGACAAACTGTGAGCCCTTGTCTCATTTTCTGCCTCTTAGCTCAACCTCAGGGCTGGCTTATTAGCTTAAACAAAAAAGATGAAAAGGGCCATAATCTTTTTTTTTATTTTGTTGGGTGTTTTTATTTTAATGAAGAAACTGGCATTCTATTATATTGTTCACCTGACTCTGCATCTTAACCAAAGGCTGCGGGGAAGACATATGTTTATGCAAATAACACAATTGGTATTGATATGTGATTTGAATGCCCTAGTTGCTGCTATTATATAACATTGCAGACGCTTTGAACAGTGATATTTGCTCACCTTCCGTTATTTTAGGTTAATAATATTCCTAGATCACTTGTTATCTACGTTTTGAGGTTGCCTGAGGGTGTCATGGTGACTTCTCTATCTTTGCTTACAGGAGTGGTTCTTAGCTTTCTCCCTCCTAGAATTCCCCTCCCCCCTCCCAATCCTCCTTGGACTTTCCCTCCCACCGAGCTGAGAGCCACCTTCCATTTAGCAAGAGGGGAAGGACAGGTCGGGATTCCCTGGCCTACAGCACGCACAGCATGATGTGCTTTAGGTTGCCCAATGCCTTCCATACCACCTACGTCCTGCAACAGGGCTGCATGGTGTGTGGGCAGAACGGCCATGAGGGAGGGACTCTGCACCTCCCATATACCAGAGAGGGGCCTCCACAAGTGGTCCAAATAAACCAGAATGGCCCCGGGGGTGAACCTAGAGAGAGGATGTGGGATCCAAATTTTCCTGGGTCCAGCAGCAAAAAAACCCCATAGGGGCAGTGGCTGCTGTTTCACAACACGTGATTTCTGGAATGCATTCTTTCTCTTCCACCTCCATTTCATTTTCACCCATTACTTTCCCAATCCCTGCTCGGGATACTCAGTCAGGGAACATGAGCAACGCTTGTCTTTATTTTATTTGTGGTGGGTGGGATTGCTTTGCTTAGAAAGCCCACGAAGAGCATAAGCATAGTACCATGACTCCATTATGTGACAGCATCCCTGGGTCTGGCCAGAACTTCTGTGACAGAGCGTGATTGGTACAGCATTGGCTACCAACTCTGACATTTCAATAAAATATAAACATCAGAAAACATTCTACTCACCAAAATCAAACGCTCAGAGATGTGTGTAAAGAACACAATTCAAGTCAGATACTTTCTAACCCATTCTTTAACCTTTGTTCTTGTTAATAAAGCCTTTGACAACTAAAAGTGAAATCTCACCTTTCCTGCGGATTGTTTCATTTGACTGGTGTAAATTACCATAGCTTCATTGAAGACAATGGAGCTATGCTGATCTGAACAGCTGAGGATCTGGCCCATTGCTGTTCACAGTGTTATTCTCTAGAGGACGGTAGTAAACATTCTTTCTGGACCTCACCTATGTGCAGGATTTCCTTCTTGCAAATCCATCATGGCTTCTGGTTTCTGTTTCTCTAGGATGAATTTCAAATTTATTCCCAGAAGAAGGTGACATGGATCTCTGTGTCCGCACTGAACAAGTTTAGACCAGATTATCCAATCATTGCTGATGAAAACTCCATCATAAATAAAGCCATACTGAAGCCAGATTTAAAAGTAAGTGAGTTTAAAACGTGGTTATATGACATGGGATTAAGTCATCTGCAGTTTCATGAGTGCCATGGTCAACAGGTAGAGCTAGCTGAGTGAAGATCAGGGTGCTCCATTGGCCTTCTCTGGGAAAAGACCCGTCAGCCAGGCCCTCTCTCTCACTCTCTGAGGGAAAGGCCAATCCTGCCTTCCCCACTAAAGCGGAGGAGGGAGAAGAAGACCTGCCATTCCTTCTGAAGGAGGTGCTGTCTAGTATTACAAAGGAGAGGGGGAGGAAGGAGGGATGAGATGGGGTGGAGAACCCTCCAAGCAGCACCTTGCTGTCGGAGCCCCAAAAGTGGAAACCTAGCCCTGGCACAGGAATCAACAGAGTGGTTGATGGGCTGCTCCTGGCATCAGAAGAGAAACTGGTTGCAAGTGACTGAGCTTCCACAGCCCTGTGAAAACAGGGGTGGGAGCAGGAGCCTGACTTCTTCACTCCAGCCAACAGCTTGAGAATCGCTCTTCCAGCGTAACGCACTAGCTGAGGAGATAGAAGGGTAAATGAAACTAGAGATTTCCTGGTCTCCTCCCTCGTTAGAACCTGTTATTCCATCCCGCCTCAGAATGGCTTTGTTCTGTCCCTGGATCTGGAAAACATTTTGGTTTTTTTGCTTTTGGCTGGACAAACTGCATTTTACAGCCATTGTTCCGATATAGGATACTACTCCCCCGACTGCCCCTGCTAAGGCCTTATCCTTCCCTCTGCAAATGACATGGTTCAAACACAGTTCACAGATCCAAGCCAAGGGGTGGGAGGTGAGTCCCTGATTTGAGGAGTTCTCAAAGCCCTTCACAGAGGTGTTATCCCCATTTTATAGATAGGGCAGGTATCACATGGAGAAGTTAAATGATGTGCCCAAGGTCACACAGTAAGTCAGCATCATCCCTGAGGACTAGAAGTCCAAATCTAGAAGTCCAGCCCTGCCGTACCCATTAGCCACAGGGCTGGGAGCCCATGAGGGCATTATATCCATCTTCAGTAACTACATTCCTGACTTGTTAGCATGTATTTTGCTATCTCCAATAAGGTTTTTAGCAGAAACCACTGGTACAGCTTTACAACTTCAGCTGTGTCTGAATAAAGCTTTTTTCTCCTGGGACTATATAAACACACATTTGTAAATATAGCGCCGGGTACTCCAATCAACTGGCAGAGTGTGGAAGTGGAGAGTGATTCATAACATTCTTCGGGGGATGGAATTAATCCGGTTTTAAATGCCCCATAGCCCTCGAATAACAGACCCTTTGAGTAAATATTTCATAGCAGTCAAAACATCTAAGTAGACAGAAACAAGTTTTCAAAGCAGCCAAGAGCAAATGGCATAATCCTCTAATCCCAGGTCACAGGCCCCTTCCTAAAAGCCAGTATAAAATCCCCTTGCCTTCTAAACTATTTATCGCCATGGAAAATTATTGTAACGTTACCGGTTGTATAAAAGCCTGATCCTGCAAGGAGCTGAGCCCTTACCTCTCCCATTCATGGGACCGGCTCTAAGAGGGTATATCGGAGAATACATGAGCAGAGTCCCCCCCCCCAGCTTCTCATTAAAGCAACTGGCCTTGAATTTGACATGCTTTTCTATGGCAAGCCAGTGCCATGCCCAGGGCATAGGTCTGATGTTCATGGGGCCGAGGAGACATGCTGCTGCATTCTGTACCAGTTAGAGGGCGGATGGCGTCATAGGTAGCTACACTGTGTCGCTGTGGTCCAGCCAGGAAGCGAGAAAGGTTTGTGTATTGTCCACCAGGAGGGACAGAATCTTCTAGCCAGCCATAAGTGGCAGTGTGCATTACTGGTGGCCTGCATGTGAGAACGCCCAGTGTTATTAAGAACTTCAGGAGCCCTCCTAAACTCCAGACTGAATTAAACAATGATTGGTGTGTCTCTTCAACCAAAGGAGATTGTCCTGTGCCTGCAAATGCCTCCAAGTGCTCTCCTTGTCCCACCAGCGTCATCTGTCTTGCTTGAGTTCCGCTCCAGTTAGCAGTCCTGCGTTCTACCTATGGGTAGAAGTGAGCATGTTTCTGTTCCATACCTTGCAAATGCTGCTGTTGTTCTTTGGTTTGGCAGGTGAGATGCATCCAAGTGCAGAAAATCCAGTATATTTGGAACAACCCTGAAAAACAATTCCAGAAAGTTGGGTGAGTTAACCTGCTGGGTACAAAGTTCCCTGAATAAATGGAGCCTCTTAGAATGTCGTCAGCAGGAAAATCTTTCCTCTGTCTTCTAGGTCCCTAGAAGACAGTCACACTTGTTCAGATATACATGCCAAATTTGGTTCTGGTTTGACAGGTGAGGAACAGGATATCAGGTAACATTGCGACACATCTTGAGCAGTTAGTACTGTGGATTTAAGTAAATGTTTAGGACCAGATTTTCAGGTGCTTGGTGCTGACCTCTTTTATAAGCACTGGTCCTTAAAAAGGCAACTGTCTGAATGTGGCTGATAATTGTATTTACACTACTACTGGTGAGTGTAATTTTGCTTGTACTATTTATGCACACAAATGTAAGCGTGCGCAGGACTGTATATGAAAATGACATTACATGAAAATTATATACAGACAACTAGAGAATGGGCTCAGTTCCCTGCTGAAGCCTTTGGAAATGTGTCTGAATCATCACTGTTATGTGTTTCCATTAAAAAGGTAACCATAGCCTTTCAGTCTGAATTATTTTTATTTTACATTATGAAACACAGCAAACTAAGGAACAAAAATAAAGTCGCCATAAAACAGCACAGATCAGCTATTAGTGGAGCTCCCTGAGCAGAACTCAGTGCCAATAAATTATTGTTAGAAATTAAAGAGCTCTAACTATTGAGTTTAGTCCTGTAAATGAATGCAGTTCTGGGAAACAGGGCCCTGGTCACTACTGGAGTCTTTAGGTGTTTCTACAGTACAACTGCAAAATAAATACATGAAGTTTTGCATTCATTTGTTTGTATATTGTAAACGATCCATCTCCTAAATTGAGTTCACATTCAGTCTTACATTCAGAATGTTCTAAATTATATACAGAGAGATTTGTATGCAGTGTAGTTGTAGCTGTGCCGGTCCCAGGATATTAAAGAGACAAGGTGGGTGAGATAATATCTTTTACTGGACAAACCTCACCTACCTTGTCTCTCTCTAATACAGAGAGATTTGTATTTGGAACATTTAGTTTTAGATATGGAATTTTTTTTTATATCAGTTACAGGGTATTTTTGCATGAGAGAAACATTTGTTTCTTTAAGGCCATTTTTTATTGTGCCTATGAGTTGATGGAAAGGGCTTTTCTGACACTAACATCTACGGTATAGATTTTTATAACTGTGTGCATGCAGCTGGATTTGCAAAACTGTGGGCACATCATTTGTGCACTTACTTATGATTACATGCACAACTATGATGACTGCATTTGCAATTGGCCATTTTTATATCTCACAGACCATTAGCACATGCAGTTATTTCAGCTATTCATGTAGTATATTGACTGGGTGTGCAAAGTATGCACTTGCAGTTTTGTGTACATAATAGTGCTTAAACCATTATGGGTTTGTGCTTCTCTCTGAAACAGAACTGATGCATCTATACAACTAGCACATGGAAAACATCACATCTGGTCTCTTTCTCAAGGTTTTTGCAGCCGTGTGTGTTTGTGATTTAAAATGGGATCAGTATTAACTCTCACAGGAGTTGGGAGCTGCAGCTGTTTTAGTTGCATTGTCAGGGAGCCCAGCTAAATAAGTGAGAAAGCCAGAGTTTCCTTTAATAGCGCTTCACCCTTACCCCATGCAGGAGGCTAATATGTGGGCCAAATGCCATTGATGTGCAGGTTGTTCCTATTTGGAAGCTACTCATCAAAGAGGTAAACTGTATTTCCATTGCTTTTATTGGGGGGGCTATTCGGACACGAAAAGCGGGAGCATGGTACATGGTTGGATTGGCAATTAGATTGCCTTCCAAGGTACCTGTCACACACTGATCTCCTCACCCTTCCTCTCTCCACCCGCTTCCAGGCCTGACCTGCTGTTTTGGGTTTTGTTTGTGTCTGCGTTAATGTGTAAGCTGTCGTGGGTAGGGACTACATCTCCTTGGGTTTGTGAAGGGCTGTGCACATCTATCATGCTCCACAAGGAATGTATCATTAGCAACAAAAGTAATCTTTTAACTGACTGAAAGTTTAGCTGCTGCTGGTTCCTTCTGCCAGCACAACATGGCATGTGTGACCCATCCTCATTCCACAGTCGGAACCTTCTCTTCTCCACTCTGCTCTTCTTCTCTTAGAGAAACACGCTTGAGCTGAGACCTGCACTCCACACCTACTTACACACGGAGCAAGGGTGTTTGGCTCCATCTAACAGAAATGGGCCCAGGCTGTATAGTTTGGAGCCAGCGCTAATGTTAGCGTGGGAGATTGGCTGTAGGGCTTTGATTTAAGCCCATCGCTAACTGGATTGAACTAGTTGAATATATCTCAACAGTGTAAATATGGCTCCCTAACTCCTCAATACTGTTCTGTCTCCAAACAGGTCTTAAATCCATTTTACGTGTTCCAACTCTTCAGTGTGTGTCTGTGGTTTGCTGAAGATTATAAGGAGTATGCCATTGCTATCATAATCATGTCCCTCCTTTCAATCTCCTTAACTGTGTATGATCTCAGAATGGTGAGACACCCTGCCTTGCGGAGAGGGGAAAGGGTTACTGCTGCCGCCAGCCGGCTAGCTCAGAGGACATTGAATGTTACACACAGCCTGGTACAGAACAAGTGGTTAGTTCTTCAGATTGGAGGCAGGCCAGCATTGTTACAGTTTCAGCCTTGTTTTATTAATGAATAGTGACTGAATCAGTGCCAGTGTTGTGTCCCAAGTGACTGAAAGCACCTGGAACCACAGCCCCGAGATTCAATAATGAAATCATACATAACTAGGAACTTATTGACCAGGTCTGCACTGGAGGTGTATCTACTCACCCCCAGCAAAGGTCCTGAAGTCTTGCCCCAGCATTCAGGGGCTCATTGCAAAACCTGGACTGGGTTCTCTGGGGTCAGGCTCTTTGATTGTTCCCAAGTCCTCCTCAGGGATTAGACTCTGCAGGAGAGGAAGGTACAATAAAGAAAAGATCGCCTTTTCACATTATACAATACATCACTGGCACTTGGTCCATAAATGTGATTTTCCTCAATCTTAAACAAGTGCTAAATTATGGAGTAAATTCTCCTTATCCCTGGCTGGGAGTGGGTCAAGTCCCTGGGCATCAAGATAGGGACAATGATAATGTACAGGTTAGACATTGCCAGTGGTCTGTAAATTCCTTTAATTTGGATGATTCTGGCGGTCTCCTCTCGGACAGGCACAAAGAAGCATGAGAAAAAGCTGTAGAATGTGAGACATGTACGTTGTCAAAGTAATTATACCATGAAGACTGTCTTTCAATGGGAGCTGTTTGATAGACATGAATTTGTGTAGGCTGGAATAAGGCTCCTTTGGAAATCCCAGCCTTTTATATATATATCTATTAAAGCATTTCAGTATCTTGGAACTATCAAATAGTACCTCTGGTAAGACTAATCATCTCATCTCATCCTCCCTGCCACATAGAATCAGAGACGATGAGGGTTGGAAGGGACCTCAGGAGGTATCTAGTCCAACCCCCTGCTCAAAGCAGGACCAACCCCAACTAACCCATCCCAGCCAGGGCTTTGTCAACATTCCAACATCACATTCCAGCTTACGGTTTGCTACACCCATTTGTCACACCTTGTCTAAAATTAGATGTTAAAGTCTGCAATGCAGGGACAGTATCTTCCTATACATTTGTGCAGCTTCTAGCACAATCCATCCTGGCTGAGAGTCTGGTAGCCGCAGCACTACAAACAATAAGCAACAACAGTAAGATTTAGTTACTGAATTACATAATGCCTTTCTTTGTACAGCTGTTAACACTGAACACTTCATTCTGTCTCCCCCTCCTGATTTGCAGCAATCTCTGAAACTGCACAGGCTGGTGAAGTCCCACAACAATGTCAAGGTTACGGTGTGCAGGAAAAAGGAAGGTGCGTCCAGTTCCGTTTTTCTGTTTCTTTTGTCGTCAGTTCCAGTGCTACAGCAGAGCATTTCAGCGTTTAGGGTAGCAGGATAATAACTGACCTCTTGAAATTCCTTTTGGGACCGTTTCCCCTTTCTTCTCACTCTGGCTGATTGGCTCACATCACTAAGAACTTCGAAGTGTATTCTCGTGCATCAATCTCATCTGTACGGTACCATCAGGGTGGTTAAATGTCATGCCTCCCCATGCATTGTGAAGCTGAGCCATCTTTGCCAGAGCTACCTTAGCAAAGCCTCAACGGTGCCTGTCTAACTGCTGCCTCTGGATGTTCCCTTTACTGTGGATTCCAGGCAGCAATCTAAAGAAACAGGGCCAAGCTGGGAAGATTGGATTCAGATTTCTACAAAGTTAGCAGCAGAGTGTCTGGATCCAAAGTTCTTCTTTGGACCCATTGTGGAGATAAGTCTCAGTTTCCACCTTTGGATCTAGATCCAAACTTCCCCCAGAGTCCTAGTTCAGACCCTTCTGTGACAGATCTGGAGCTGTTCTGTACTAATGATGAATATTGTATGTTGACCTGCCTATTGGGATGTTTATGAATACATTAGTTTAGGTCAGGGGTTCTCAACCTTTTTTGAAATCACGCCACCACTTAGTATTTTTTTTACATGAAGCCCCCCCCCTTACAACAGCGAGAAGAGTATTCATCCTCCCCTTGTGAAAGCCCCCCTAGAGGCTCACATCGTTTGGGAGGTCCAAAAACTCTAACCTCCATGAGCCAGCGGCGCTGCCATCCCCTGCACCAGGTTGCAATGCCCCTCACTTCAATTTAGCCCAGCTCACCGTGCTCCCCACAACCTCTGGAAAGTTTGATGTGCCCCTGCTCCTGAGACCCTCTGGTTTAGGTGAATAGGATCTGCCAGGCAAAATAAGTAGGAAAGGAAAGAATCGCTCAAGCTAAGCCACTTCTCCACGGACACTTGAGGTTATTAAGAAACGACGCCAGGGCAGGAAAAGGCCCAGGAATACGCAGGCGGGGTTAAAAGGCACACTGTCTCAAGAGAGGGATATTTGTTGGGGTTGGAGGAACCGGACAGACACAGGTGTCTGAAGAAGTTAGGCCTGCCTTGCTTACCCTCGGGGAGGGTAAATCTTAGCTAGGATAGTCATGCATGTACACGGACTGTTATTTTAAAATCCCTTTTCTGGAAAAGCTTTGTTCCTACTGTTCCACGCACGCAGGGTTGGTTTAAGCAGGCTAGTCACTGTGCACCACTGCTCACAGATTCCCAAAGGGAAGAGCTGCAGGCGCCATGCCCAGTCAGAGCTGCAGGGTAAGCGTGGCTGATACGCACGGTGCTGTAGCCCAAGGCTCAGTCTAAGGTTGGGAGAACCAGAATTCCACCCTGAGATGAGTCACGGCTATAGGTCAGATGCCTGAGAGGGTGCACTCAGAGACCAGGAAGGGACTCAGGGGAGGACACCATCGCTACTTACAAAACATTACAAAGCAAGTAGGAATTGGCTTGGTCGGGGGTGTGCCTGGAATTGTTTTCTGCTTAAATGAGAGATCAGCGCTAAAGGTTTGCATCTCACATTGTCTGCAGGTTTCCAAGAGCTAGAGTCTTGCCATCTGGTGCCAGGAGACATGCTGGCTTTGACAGGGGGCAAAGCCCTGATGCCATGTGATGCCATTCTGATCAGCGGCAGGTGTATTGTAAATGAAGGCATGCTGACAGGTATGGCTCATGACTTGCCCAGTTTAAAGTCACAGACTTCACAAATCTGCGGCTTCAGGACTGTTGCGTAAGACATGTTTTTGGAGAGAGCAAGTCTTTGTTTCCTGACAGTTTTCTCTTCAATCTTGCACTTTGCAGTGATGGTTCAGGAGATAAGCAGCAAGACGCTCAGGGCAGAGCAGGGAACTCACAGGATTTACCTTATGACAGCAGGTCGGAGAGTGTGAGCTGTCTGACCACTCCTGCTGTGACATTCCACTGGAAACCAGTGTCATGTTAGGAGACAAAGTAGCTGGCATACTCAGCAGCCCGATGAGTGTTCTGCTTGGACATAGCTAAGATATTTGTTAGTAGACAGACATGCAGCTAAAAGCTTCTCCTTGTCTTAGAAAATGAAATATTTAAACTGCCCTAGGGAATAGTTTAGTGACCTAAGCATCAGGTTCCAAATAACCAGACACCTGGGAGCCAACAGACTCAATGGTGGGATCATAATCAACTCAGGTCTTCATGTATGGTGTTCAGCTACTGACGGCCTGTTCTTGGAACCCTTGCTCACGTGAGGAGTGCCATTGACCGCGGTGAACAAGGATTAATGGGGTCTTAGATTTACCTTAGTGAGTCAGGACTCCGGAACTGTCCCACTGACTTGAGTATGGACTAGTCACATGCAGAATTGGGACCTTATTCATTTTCCTGTACAGCCCCATGTACACCCGAGATGGGCAAATCAATGCAGCATTGATGCCCCAGTGGGCAGGGCACTTGTCTGGGACTTGGGAGAGCCAGGTTCCCTTCTCTGCTGTGAACTCCCTTGTGTGACCTTGGGCAAGTCACCTATTCTCTCTGTGCCCATTTGTCCAATGGGGACAGCAGCCACACCCTGCCACACAAGGGTGTAAGAAAAGAAACACACTGGAGATTGTGAGACGCTCAGACGCTACAGTGATGAAGGGCATAGCTAGATAGAATTGTGAGACGCTCAGATGCTACAGTGATGAAGGCCATAGCTAGATAGAATCATTGTCCAGACTTGTTTGTCACCACTTGGGCTGGTTGTTGCTTACCACAACACACCTACGAATGGTTACTGTGCACTCTTCAAAGGGAGGCAGGCAGGTTTCGGTGTGCACTGCAATTTCCTTAATACAATCTGATCTCCTCTAGGGGAAAGTATTCCAGTAACGAAGACTCACTTGCCCCAAGCTGATGACTCCAGGCCCTGGAGAACATACTGTGCAGAGGATTACAAAAGACACGTCCTTTTCTGTGGAACAGAGGTCATCCAGACCAAAGGAGACGGCAACGGGCCAGCGAGAGCAGTCGTGCTGAGGACGGGTCAGTCGGTTCACTCTTTGCCTTGCTTTTCTCTAATGCAGTAGCTGAATCCGGCTAAGGGTAGGTCTACACTGCAAAAAAAGACCATGAGCAGCAAGTCCTAGAGCCTGGGTCAACTGACTCTGTCCTGAGGGGCTCAGGCTGCTCTTAATCTCTTCTGCACTGTGAAACCAGCACTAAAGTCCAGGATCTGTCATAGGGACCCCTCTGTCTCAAGCAATCACTCAGAAGGACCCCCGAGGTTTACAGTACAATGTTGTCTGACCTTTATTTGAAGGCAAACCTACTAGGCAATCAACTTTTCTTGATCATTGAGTGCCCAGTCACACACTTACTTACTATTGTGGTTAGTCGTCCCAAAGTCAGACAATGGGCCTGTTCATGGCAGAAAGTACTACACACAAAAGTGAAAACAACCAGAGTCCTGCAGCACTTTAAAGACTAACAAATTTAATTTCTGCAGGCCGAAGCTTTCGTGGACTGTGACCCACTTCGTCAGATGCCCACGGTTGCAGCCCACGAAAGCTTATGCCTGCAGAAATGAAATGTGTTAGTCTTTAAAGTGCTACAGGACTCTGGTTGTTTTTGCTGTATACAGACTAACACGGCGACCCCTCTGGAACTTTGCACAATAGTGAGTGTTTGCAGGACTGGACATGGAGCTGTTTGCTTAAGACAAGTATCAGTCTATGGAGAGAATGTTTCCATATAGGAGCTTTTACAAGTTGTAATGCGAGATCTGGGTCTCTTTTATTTTAAGTTACAGTAGCTGTGAATCTTTTAATCACAACATTTTTCTTAGTGAAATTTTAGAAACAATTGCACCCTTTACTGATGTCTTGTGGGTTTGGTTTTTCACTTCAGGTTTCAACACAGCAAAAGGGGACCTGGTGAGGTCCATTCTCTACCCCAAACCCATGAATTTCAAGCTGCACAGAGACGCCTTAAGGTTCCTGATGTGCCTCATAGTGTTTGCAATCATTGGAATGATCTACGCAGTGTGTGTATTTGCACTAAATGGGGTGAGTGGGAGAAATCACCGCAACAAAATTCAAAAGGCACAACATTTTCAGTGTCTTCGGATTTTGTTGCACATATGAAATTTGGTCTTATTTTCACTACGTTTTTGCACTAAAATGTGGGATCACTTTAAAATGACATTGTTTTTCCAGAAACAAAAAAACACCACCCAGCTCCACCCTCAGCCCGGCGCCCCTCACCCAGCAGGGGGAGACAGCTCCATCATCATAAGTTTTGGGGGGGCATTGACCCCCCTATGCGCCTCCACACTCTGCCCATGGCACCGCCCACATGATCCATCTCACGCCCCCTTAGGGGGGCCCGCCCCCCCCCAGTTTGAGAACTGCTACTTTAGATTGCTCTTTGGGATAAGGATTCCCTTTAAAGTTGGGTCTCAGACAGCACCGAGCATGCTGTCATTGCTGACGTTAAATTAAAAATAATAGTCATGATATTTCATGAATGCAACAGTTCAGAGCAGAAAAGCAGATTATGTGAAATGCAGAACATATTGCAGATAATTTCTGTGGTTTGTTGCACTTTAGCACATTCCTAGTCTTACATTAAAAAATATTCATGAATGGTGCAGATGAAACAGAGAAGTGTCCAATGGGAAGGCAGCATTTGGAAAGCTGACAGGAACTGTGCCATATTTGGAGAGGATGATCAGCCAGCAAAAAGGCCAAATCCTGAGAGGCAAAATCTTTATTCTGCCATTTGTTCCAAAGAGAAAAAAATATGCCACAGTCAATTTTCAAACATTTGGTTTGGAAAGTGAATACACCTCAAACTGTTTTCCAGGGAAGTGGTTTAAAACACAACCGGGTCCTGCTCTATAGCTTCTTCATCTTGAACTTTCTCACTTGGAATACATAAAATACAAGGGGAGATAATCAAAGCTGCAGGAACCTGGGGAACTATATTGTCAGACTTACCTGAAATTAAGAGGTGCTGAGCAACTATGAATGCGACCAAAGCCAGCAGGACCTGCAGGTGCTCAGCACGTCTGCTATTCTCAATCTAGGTGTCTCCAGCTGTCCCGCAGAAATTGAGGTGCCCAAATTAAAGTGTGGCTTTTGACTTCTTTCTGTTTCCCTATAGGTAAAAGGGAGAGAATAATACAGAAATCCCATGAAGATTCAATAATGTTTGTTCATTAAATACATTAAGCAAACTGCATGGAGATTATTTAAAACGACCATAATAGAAGCTCAAATTAAATGTATACCCCATAGAGAAACAAAACAATCAGAGGACCAAAAATGCCACCATGGCTAAACAGCAGCCAAACAGCAGGGTAAAAGAGGCAATTAGAGGCAAAAAGGCATCCTTGAAAAATTCAAAGTAAAATCCTTGTGAGGAAAATAGAAAGGAGCATAAACTCTGGCAAGTCAAGTTTAAAAATCTAGTGAGGCAGGCAAAAAAAGAATTTGAAGAGCAAAAAAACTTTTTAAGTGTATCAGAAATAGGAACCTGCCAAATAGTCAGTGAGACCACTGGACAACTGAGGTGTTAAAGGAGCACTCAAAGAGGAAAAGGCCATTGCAGGGAAGCTAAATGAATTCTTTGCATCAGTCTTCACGGCAGAGGATATGCGGGAGATCCCCATGCATGAGCCATTCTTTCTAGGTGACAAGCTGAGGAACTGTCCTAGAATGAGGTGTCAATAGAGGAGGTTTTGGAACAAATTGAGAAATTAAACAGTAATACGTCACCAGGACCAGGTGACCAGAGAATAGCTAATGTAATGTTGATTTTTTTAAAAGGCCCCAGAGGCGATCCTGGCAATTACAGGCCTGTAAACTTAACTTCAGCACCAGGCAAATGGGTTGAAACTATCGTAAAGAACAGAACGATCAGAAGTATAGATGAATGATATGTTGGGGAGGCGTCAACATGGCTTTTGTGAAGGGAAATCATGCCTCACTAATCTACTAGAATTCACTGGGGGAATTAACAAGCATGTGGACAAGGGTGATCCAGTGGATACAGAGCACTTGGTCTTTCAAAAAATCTTTGACAAGGTCCCTTGCCAAAGGCTCTTAAGCAAAGGAAGCTGTCATGAGATAACAGGGAAGGTCCTCTCCTGGATCAGTAACTGATTAAAAGATAGGAAACAAAGGATAGGAATAAATAGTCAGTTTCCACAGTGGGGAGAGGTAAATAGTGGGGTCCCCCAATGATCTGTGCTGGGACCAGTGCTGTTCAACATATTCAAAAATGATCTGGGAAAAGGGCTGAACAGTGAGGTGGCAAAATTTGCAGACAATACAAAACTACACAAAATAGCTCAACCCAAACTTATTGCAAAGGGATCTCACTACGGTGGGTGACCAAATGGCAGATGATATTCAGTGTTGATAAATACAAAACATAATCCCAACTGTACATAAAAAATAATGGGCTTTACATTAGCTGTTACCATTCAAGAAAGAGATCTTGAAGTCACTGTTGATCATTCTCTGCTCAATGTGCAGCAACAGTCAAAAAAAGCTACCAGAACATTGGGAACCATTAGGAAAGGGATAGATCATAGGACAGAAAATATCATAATGCCTCTATATAAATCCATGGTGCGCCCACACCTTGAATACTGCCTGCATATCTGGTCACCCCATCTCAAAAAAGATATATTAGAACCGGAACAGGTACAGAGCTGGCACAAAAATGATTAGAGGTATGGGACAGCTTCCATACGAGGAGCGATTAAAAAGACTGGGAGTGTTCAGTTTAGAAGAGAGACAACTGAGGGAGGATAGGATAGAGGTCTATCAAATCATGAATGGTGTGGAGAAAGTGAATAGGGAAGTGTTATTTAACCCTTCATCTAACACAAGAATTAAGGATCCCCTGGTGAAATTAAGAGGCAACAGGTTCAAAACAAACAAAAGGAAGTACTTCTTCACACAACGCACATCACCCTGTGGAACTCATTGCCATGGGATGTTGTGAAGGCCAAATGTATAACTGGGTTCAAAAAAGAATTAAATAAGTTCATGGAGGATAGGTCCCTCAGTGGCTATTAGCCAAGACGGTCAGAGGTGCAATCCCATGCTCTGGGTCTCTCTAAACCGCCAACTACCAGAAGCTGGGACTGGATAGCAGGGGATGCATCACTCAATAAATTACCCTTTTGTTCATTCCCTCTGGAACATCTGGCACTGGCCATCATAAGAGATGAGATAGTGGGTTAGCTGGACCATTGGCCTGACCCCGCATGGCCATTCTTATCGGTTTGAGTCACAGTCTCAATTGAGAAGAGATCCAGAATTAAATTTGTTAGTCTTTAAAGTGCTACAGAACTCTCATTGTTTTAGTCTCAGTTTAACTCATCTTTGGGACAAGACATAAAACCAAGGACCTGCCTGCCTGAGATCATTGCAGATTCTGTGGCAATGTCTGCAGTAATGAGGGCTGTTGCCCTAGTAACCTGGCCACATTCCACATGCCTTCTGCTTCCTTGATTTCCTTCTGCAGTGTCAGCTAGGAGAGTCAGCCAAACCAACAGGTTTAGCTAGGACACACAGGGCAAAAATAGGGCATGGAGTGAAACAGCGATGTAAAGCTAGTCCTTGCAGGGCCCCAATCCTGGTGCTGTTCTCATCTCTGTGCATTGCTTTGTCCTGTGCTGTGCAGAGCAATCTGAGGGATGCTCTAAATTACACCAGCCTGGAACGGCCACAGGGTGCCAAAACTGTAGCTCAGGACTGGCATGGCATAGGAGCATCCCGATCAGACCCTGTTTTTGTAGTTATACTTTCCCTGCTATGCCAACAACAGGGGTGAGGGTGCAGCATATCAGCACCTACATCTATTCTATAGCTCTGCACAACCCGCCTTCCACCGAGGTCATCTTCATAACAGACAAATTTTGCTGCCATATGGCCAGCTAGGACCCCAGGATCTGGTCAAGTATTTCTCACTTCCTGACCTCTAAATTGTTGAATGGTGTTGCCAGGACCTTTTCAATAGCTACTATGTTCCACCCCAGATGTGGCTACATTTCAGCAAGCGGGCGTTGATTTTTTCATGTGTGTCAAGATTTTGGGCACAACTCCATTATTACCTGTTTGCAGATGAAATCTTAGTTGTGTGTCCACTATCCATACCACAAGCTTTTGTTCTCTTGCTGATAACAGTATTTGTTTTGTGCCAGGAAGAGACAGGAGAAGTAGTGAAAAAGGCACTGGATGTCATCACTATTGCAGTCCCTCCAGCTCTACCCGCAGCTCTGACGACAGGGATCATTTATACACAGAGGAGACTGAAGAAGAAGGGAATCTTCTGCATCAGTCCTCAGAGGATCAATGTATGTGGACAGCTGAACCTCATCTGCTTTGACAAAGTGAGTGTTATGGATTCGTTATTGCTTTATTAGTAATAATGGAATTCAGCTGGGAGAACTTGGAATCAAACCAGATGATAAAATGAGAATGCAGAAAAAAGGAAGAGAAAATATTGCACGCGTGACGGACAGCTAGGGGAAGAAATTTTCAATTTTTCCATTTGCTGTTTCAAATAAGGTTCTATCTCCCTAGAGATAGGGAGACCTGCCAGAGACTTAGTGTGACAGGGTCTAAGACTCAAACCAAGAGAAAATGAGATGACTAGAATTACTGCCAGAGCATCCTTTTCCACAGATTCTGGCAGGTCAACCAGAGCTAAATCACAGACAGCTGATGCTTGTACTTGACTTTTCAACTCAATCTTCCAATACATGGCCTTGATGGAACCATAACCAAAACCCATTGTTTGTATTATTTCTTGTCCTGCACTTTCTGCCTCTGTGTGTTTGATATGTACATGTGATATGAAAGCAAAACCAGGCAGTAGGTGCCTCCAGTGAGGTATAATTCAGTGCTCATGGTGCACTGTGAGATGTGCATTTCAAGAGGCTGAGTCTGTCTATTTCTGACACATGGGGCTGGGCAAACACTCAAGGCATGCACTGCCTCCCCTAGACACCGATCGTCTAAAGAAGTGAGGCCACTTCCTTATGTGGCTGTAGTTCCATGATGACCCTCCATGGTCCGAAGTACTCTTCAAACTCTCAGGCTATGTCTGCACTGCAATCAGAGGTGTGATTTGCAGCACTGATGGACATACCTGCCCTAGCTTCAATCTAGCTAGCATGCTAAAAATAGCAGGGAAGACACAGGGGTTTCAACGTGAGCTGTTCAAGCCCACCCGGAGACCCTTGGTACATGCTCACATGGCTACCCCCTGCTACAGTTCACGCCGCCGGGTCTTCGCTGCTATTTTTAGCTGTGCTAGCTAGCGGAAAGCCAGCAAGGCTATTTCTACCCACGCTGCAAGCGGACCCTCAGTTGTAGTGTAGACACAGCCTTAGTCCAAGACGTCATAGCCACACGCTACAATGCCTATTACCATTACAATCATTTAGACATTTACACGGCACTACAGACCATGGCAGACTGACTGCGCTCTTACACGCATGCCATCCATACTTACACGAGCAGTCCCATTGACTGAGCCCCACCATCCACACACAGGTGTGGTCATGCAAAATGCTGCATGATATATTTTCCTCAGAAGCAGCTGGCAGGGGCTCAGTGCCCCATGGCCCTGAACTGGTACAGCACCTCCTGTGTTCCCACGCAGGGATCTGGTGAAACGGATCTTGTTTTTACTCCCCTTAGAGCTCGTGCGTCTTTACAAAGTGAGGTTAATTCAAATGTCCATTTTAACCTAGACTGGCACCTTAACAGAAGATGGACTGGATCTATGGGGGGTGATCGCTTGTGAAGGAAACAGGTAAGGGTCTTTGTCAATAGATGGAGCTTGCGTTTTGTTGGATTGTGTCTCTCAGTAGCTCTCCTTGATTTCACAGCAGCCGGGTGAGCCCCGGGGATTGCTAATGGGGTCAGTCAACAATCTGAATTCAGCCATGGTTAGTAGTGACTGAAATTTGCTACTTTCAATGGCTGCTCAGTGGCCCTGTGAACTGAGCTGTTTGTCTCAGCCAGATCCTACTGACAATGTCCATGTCAATGGATGCCACCATAGTTGTCAGTATTTCGCACCCCTGTTGATAGTCTCAGCAGTCTGTATGGTGCGGGGAGACTGTACTGACCTCCGCCCCTCATCTCATGGTTGAGGTATATTGGCAAGGCAGAATGGAGCAGTCTTGCTGTGCCTGTTTAGGGGATACATAGAGGCCACCAGTTTCTACTACCATCTGTTGAGCGAATTTCATGATATTTTTTTAAATTTAAGATCAAATAAATGAAGGTAGACATTGAACCAGTGGCTAGGTCTGCTTTATTGTGATATTCCAATTACACTGGGGTAGTCCTTCTCCTAAAGTAAGATGACTTACCCAGAAGAGCGAGTGAAAGAATGACCAGGCAATATAAATGAAAGAGAACAAACTCTACCAAGAGCAGAACTCCTGTGGCCTGATCGCAGGACAGGAATTAAATTTGCTCGTTGTTCATGGTGTGATTTGATTGCTGTACTATTAGAGGAGCTACAGCTAAGCCATGTAACACAACTACTTTCTTATAAACCAGCTTTCAGAAAGTTCACAGCTTGTCCTGGGGCCCAGTGTGCAGAGCCATGGTATGCTGTCATTCACTGATTGTTCTGGACGGGAAGATACAGGGAGATCCATTGGACCTGAAAATGTTTGAGGCAACTAACTGGGTAAAGCTTTATTTTATTGTTCTGATGGCGGGGAAAACCTCGGTACTGGCACAAGGTGGGGGACATTCCTCACTCACTGATGCAAGTAGCCTGCTCCGAAACAGAAACCAAAGGGATGGTCCTGCCCTTCCCAGAGAGTAGATAGTGGGCAAAGAAAATCCCATCCTGAGTCCTTCTCTCCACACGGAGGGCAGGAATCTCTCTTCCTGAGAAGAGTCCAACATTCTCACCACTCCACTAGCTACCCTTTTCCTCCTCCTGCATTTACGCATATCAGTGGAAGTTGGTAGGTTCCCGAGCCCCATCTGCATCCCCAGACTAGGTCCTTAGGCCTGGTCTACCCTGAAAATTGACATCAGCATAGCTTTGGCATGCAGGGGTGTGAAAAATCCACACTCCTGCCTGCTGTAGCTATGCCGACCTAGCCCCCAGTGCAGCTGCAGCTAGGCAACAGAAGAATGCTTCTGTCACCCTAGCTACCCTTGCTCAGGGAGGTGGAGTTCCTACAGGGAGGGTCAGGGAAGGCTGTATCTACCGTACAGGATTATACCATAGCTATGCTGCTGTAATCCCTGTAATGTGGACATGGCCGTAAACCCTTCATGTCTGGTTCCAAATGCCTGCTATCCTGACAGTAAACACTGGAGATTGGGCATAGAGCCACCTGGATGCACACAGCTCAGTGCCAGGGATCCCCAGGGCTCAGATGGCTGTGAATCCCCAGTGACTGGACTGCTTATCGTAATAGTGTAGTTTAACAGGAAGGGTGTTATACTATAGCTCAAACCCTTTTTGTCTGCACTGAGAAGTGCTGTCCTGTGTGAGATTCACAGACTGCCAAGGGAGCCAAGATTATTCCACAGCACTGAGCACGAGTTGGTTCTAATTAGATTGTGGTAGAACTAAGATAAAGTAGAACACCCATCCATGTCAGCAGTACAGAGGCAAAGAAACACAGCTACATTCTTCTCATTCTAGCCAGCAGGGGGTAGGAACGCACATACAAAGCTAGCTCATTACAATATATTTTGCTCAAGCAGGCTGAATTCTGTGACACAGCAAGTGTATTTCAAGGACCAGGAAACTCAAGCAAGAATGTCTGTCCCATCCCAGGACACGCCCGTTAACCAATACTGCAAATCACAAGGTGGAGTTCCTGGAACTCTGAAAGTCATGGCTAGACAAAAACCACGTCATCCACTTCCTCCTCGTCAATCAGTAACGTAATAAGAAACCAGCACTAGCCTCTCATGTTTCATTTATGAGACACACCGTGGGAATGTAGTGCTGCATTTTTAAAACAAGCATGGAGGAGAAGAGAAATTTGAATCTTGAGAACATTACAGCATCAGTATTCCTATTTACCCTCTGCCATATAACAAGAACAAGGGACAGTCAATGAAAGTGAGAAGCAACATTTTGAAGCTGATGAAAGAAAATGCATTTTTACACAACCCATTGTTAACCCATGGAATTGGTTGCCACAAGACTTCACTGTTGCCAAGACTTAGCAGGATTCCTAAAAAGGGTTAGATAGCTATGTGGGTAAGAGCATCCACCATTATGTTAGATAGGAGAAATTATTCTATTTCTACAAAGGATATAAAGCTTCACGTTTCAGAGCCTCGATCAGTCAGTAATGACGGGAGGTAGGAAGAATCTTCCCCTAGGGCATGTCATCACTGGTTTCCAGTCTGGTTTCTCACACCTGCCCCTGCAGTATCAGGTCATAGTCACTGTCAGGGACAGGATCCTGAACCTGATGGATCACTGCTCTATTCAGTACAGCAACTCC
Source organism: Emydura macquarii macquarii (assembly GCF_026122565.2). Lineage (NCBI taxonomy): Eukaryota > Metazoa > Chordata > Testudines > Chelidae > Emydura > Emydura macquarii. The sequence goes on along the minus strand of NW_027130866.1, from coordinate 120,892 downwards.
TATGCTCCCAATACTTAGTGTATCCTGGGATTGCACATTTGGCTTAGTGGTGATGTCGGCAGCGCAATTAGTAAACGGGATGGGGTAAATTGAACTTGAGTCTCCTGGCCAGTTGCAGTAACTGCAGCTCTAGATTTAGGCAACAATTCTTGAACTAACTGGCAGATGAAATACAATGTTGATATATGCAAAATAATGGACATCGGAAAACGTAATCCCAACTACTCAGACAAAATGGTAAATTAGCAGTTACCAGTCAAGAAAGAGATTTTGGAGTCACTGTGGATAGTTCTCTGAAAACATCCACTCAATGTGCAGCAGCAGTCACAAAAGCTACCAGAGTGTTGGGAACCATTAGGAAAGGGATAGGTCATAAGACAGAAAATATCATAATGCCTCTATATAAATCCATGGTACGCCCACACCTTGAATACTGCCTGCATATCTGGTCACCCCATCTCAAAAAGGATATATTAGAACCGGAACAGGTACAGAGATAGGCACAAAAACCATTAGGGGTATGGGACAGCTTCCACACAAGGCGAGATAAAAAAGACTGGGAGTGTTCAATTTAGAAAAGAGACGACTAAGGGAGGATAGGATAGAGGTCTATCAAATCATGAATGATGTGGAGAAAGTGAATAGGGAAGTGTTATTTAACCCTTCATCTAACACAAGAATTAAGGATCCCCTGGTGAAATTAAGAGGCAGCAGGCTTAAAACAAACAAAAGGAAGTACTTCTTCACACAACGCACATCACCCTGTGGAACTCATTGCCATGGGATGTTGTGAAGGCCAAATGTATAACTGGGTTCAAAAAAGAATTAAATAAGTTCATGGAAGATAGGTCCATCACTGGCTATTAGTCAAAATGGCAGGTGTGAAATCCCATGCTCTGGGTGTCCCTAAACAGCCGATTACCAGAAGCTGGGACTGGATAACAGGGGATGGATCACTCGATAAATTGTAATGTTTTTTTCATTCCCTCTGAAGCATCTGGCACCGGCCACTGACATAGATAGATACTGGACTAGGTGGACCATTGTTCTGGCCCAGCATGGCTGTTCTTAGGTGCTTAACTAAATTCCATGGCCTGTGTAGTCTTTAAAGGGCAGCATGAACTAAGTCAAACTAAACAAAAACAAACAAACAAAACAGAACCTGCCATGTAAGTGGTGACCTCGAGAAGAGCTTGGACTCCAAAGATGCACAGTGTAGGGATGAGGTATTATCTGGTGATTAGAGAAGCAGGATCTGATAATGGGCCGTGTGGGGCTGCCTTCACTCACAAGGGTGTTGGGAGAATTAATAAACATTTGCTGAGAAAAACTATGAAATGATTGAATGAAACCTGCTGCATAAGTGCAAAGCATTATCAGTCATTTCTCCACTTCATTCCTACTATGTCTGTCACAAAAAAGATTTGTGCCTATTTGTCAGACTTGTAAGAAATGACCCAGCTGCATCTGCTAGGATAGGTGTTTTGTGTACTTGATTATTAATTCACCATGGACCATCATTAAGTGCAGATTGTAGAATTTATCTTAAAGCCTGTGATATAAAAACTCTTTTTCACCTTTAAATAAACAGGAGATGGAAAATTCCAGTGAAGATCTTGATGAGAATGGCGAATTGACGACCGCTGTTATTATTAAACCCGGACCCAAAGCCAGTAATGTAAGCTTTCTATCACATACACAACATCTGTAATGATGTTAAATTATAGACAACGATAATTAGCTGCTCTGTTAAGAAATCCTCAGTCACCCCACCCCTTAACCCTTCTTCAGTCCATCAGTGTGCCTTGGATAGACGGCAAAGAGATTTCTCTCCTAGTTATTAAAAACAAAAAGTGGTGTGAATCTGGTGCTGCTGGCAAAAGCAGGGCATGGAGCAGGGGGGTATTATCCCAGCATGTCTGCCAGCTCCGTCATTCACTTCACCCCTAGGCTGTAAGGCCTCACTATTCTGTTCTCAAGCAAAGACCGTCATTCAGGCTGGGCTGTGGGGTGGAGAGAACGTCACACCGCCGGGACGAGGCTGGCAGAGTGTGCCTGGCCCTTTGGCAGGGTGCGCTGAGGGGAGGAAGACACTAAGACGTTCCTCCTCCCCTTCTTGTGTGGCCTTTGTAAAGGCCAGGCAGCGATGTGGTCCCTGCTTGTGGGGAGGGGCAGGTGCTGCTGTGTCCCTGTTCCCCTGGGGGCCCTTCACACCCCAAAGGAGGCAGGACCAAGGGTCCAGCTCGGTCCGTGCACCTGCTAGCAGAGCTGGGCAGGGAAAATAAATTAAAGGCAACTATCCCGTAACTGCTTCGGGCTCCACTCTCAGCCCACTTTGAAAATAATCCAGCTCTTTCCTAAGGGCTGGACTGTGACACCTTTACCTCCTTGAAATCGATGGTGGCTCTGCTAGGGACTACTCGCCAGTGGGGAGAGGGGTCCCCCATTATTAGCTATGCATCAGCTGGGGATATGGACCAGTCTATTATTAATTCATAAACAATGGTAATACAGATCCCGCCACCTGGGTATTTAGTGAAGTGGTAAAACTGGATCTCACTATTCAGCCTACATGTTTCCTGCCCACATTTCAACCTGATACTCCTGACCTCTGTGCCCTTCACTGAATTATTCCCCTCTGCTCTTGGAGTTACCACCCTTCTGATAGATCAAACAATTGATTTTCTTCCACTGAAGCATCAGGGATAGCCACGGCTGAAGATGGGACATTGGATGGGGCAGGCCAGGGCTCTGAGGTGGGCCTGAGCCACTCTGTCTGTGTGGTGCTTGGCTGGCTGGCTGGCGCTCACATGTTCAGGGTCTCACTGTTCGCCATAGGTGGGGTCAGGTTGGGATTTTCCCCCAGGTCAGATTGGCAGCGACTTTGGAGGTTTTTCGCCTTCCTTTGCAGCGTATGGAAGCGGGTCACTTGCCAGGATCATCTGGGTGTACCTCACATAATCACTTCCTCACCACTGCAGGGGCTTGGGCACTGATGCACCGTGGTCCCTCCTGTTTGCTGCCTGTGAACATCAGTCTGCTCTCCTGTGGGCTGTAATACTCATTTTGGTTGTTGGTTTAGTGTGTGGGTGCTGGGCGGTATGGATGGCATGGGATATACAGCTGGTCAGACCAGATGGTCATGGGAGCACCATAAAATCCTTTGACTTGAGGTTATAGTCTCACTGTAGCATGTCGTACCTGTGCTTCTCTCCTAGGTTCCAGTGGAAGGAATTGCCATCTTACACCAGTTTCCGTTCTCCTCAGCCCTGCAGAGGATGTCTGTCATAGCTCAGGAAATTGGAGGAGAGCAGCAGGTCTTCATGAAGGGAGCTCCAGAGATGGTGGCCAGGTTTTGTAGACCAGAAACTGGTAATCACCATCTATATAAATATTCAAACTTATGTGAAATGTGGCTTTTACGTCATATGAGGCCTGCACAATGACATGAGAGATCCAGGGTTGATTTCTAGATCCAGACTGACAGGAGTCAGAGCTTTGCCATCACTCAAAAGTGACTCAGTCTGGCTGGTCTGAGTGGGATCCGACTGGATCTAATCTAGCCGTTCTCCGCCAAAACATGCTGTTGGGAGATGAGCGGAAGGTACAAACTGGCAGCATCCTCCATAGCGGACATTTCAAAGACAGCCCTCTTTATTGTCCAGCCTACAGTAGCCAAGCAAGTAGTATTGTGTTTTCTTTGCTCCTGGCTAAGATGACCAATATGATTCACTGGGTGAGCTAATGGTTAGAGCAGGGGACTACAAGACAAGACTCCTGGATTCCAGTCCAGCCGCAGCCCTGCACTTGCTATGTGTCCTTCGACAAGTCACTGCAGCTTTCTGAGCCTTGTTTGCCCATCTGTGAAAGGCTAGAACAACAGACCGATCTCACAGGGCCCTCGGAGGGTTCATTAGCATTGACAAAGCAATCTGAGCACCCTGGATGGGCAGTGATAGATAAGGGCAGGTTTGTTACTGTTACTATGCCAAGTCTAATTCAACAGGCTTTTCCCAAACCATCTGGCTTATCAGCGATTGGAGAGGTGCCCCTTGCTCTCTGGGCAGGGAAGTCTCTCCTGTCCAAAGGCACCACATGCTTCCACAGCACTTCCGCTCTCCAAACGCAGCAGATGTACCTTGACAGTACGTTGTTCTTGTCACAGTTCAGGGCAACTGCACCCGTGTTTCCCTCAGGCTTCCATCTCCAAAACTGCTGCCTGTCTGGGGTGCAGACCGGCGTCTCTCTCCCTCCTGACCAGGGTATGTCCAGGCTGCGCAGGTCCCTGCCTTCACTGTGTATTTCCCAGCAAAGAGAGTCTGCCTACACAGACCTGCTTGCTTTCTCTCCAGAGACTGATAGCAGAGAGATTGGCACACATATAAATCACCACACAGCTCTTTCAAAGCAAGCCAACTTTTGTTCTTGAGGTAAAAAGCATTACAGAGAAAACACACTAAAAACAGTGAGAGAAACTACACATGTGCTAATAAGTTTACCGGGCATCACCCCACCCTAGGGGTTTGTTTGTGGTTACAGGGGTGAGAGCTTCAGCTCTGACAAGCACACAGACTTAGGAGGCCGTTTTATGTCCAGTCTCCCAATCTTCCCCGAGGCTTGGGGCCCTCCAAGGACCAGGGGCTCCAGTCGGCTTGCTGGATCAGGAAGAAGGCTCTGAGTCAATTTACCACCCAGATTTTTATCCAAAGGTCTTTTGTTGGTCTCTGGAGAATCCAGTGTGAACTAGTATATGCAGATCTCCCCTCAGGGGTGGCTTCAAAGGCTGAGAGAGGACATTCTCCCTCCCTAGGAGAGCGGAACGTACAACACCACGTACACAACTGCATTTGCAATGCAAGGTGCCCAACGGGATTCATCCTAATTCAGGAAGGTTGATCTTTCCCTGCGGTTTGTTCAGGCTGTTGTCAGGCTGTCACAGTTTTCTCCCGCACAGTGCCATCCAGCTTTGCTTGTGAGCTTCAGTTCTATGCAGCACAGGGCTTCAGGGTCATCGGACTGGCGTACAAAATTCTCCAGGCAGCGAGGCAGGCAGCTGGTATAACAAGGTAAGACACAGACAGACTGCCACTTACTTACTGTCTTCTGTAGCAGTCCAGCAGTGCCGTAGGCCATTCTGCACTGCCCAGTTACCAGCGTGATCAGCACCTGGCTCTGAGCACTCAGGTTAGCCTAGCCCTAGCATGAGCATCCCCACAGCAAAGCCCTCGCCCTTGTTCCCATCTCCTCGCTATTTCTGCACTCGCCCGCATGTGTCTGAGGACAGTCCCGTTGCTTTGTGTGATGAGATGCTGTGGAAAGAGCAGGCAATGACTGAGTTCAGGAGGCAGGTCTTTGAGAGAGTCTCAATTTAAAATCAGGATGTGGACCTGTCTAGGGACGCAGGAATCTTTTTCTGCTGAGTATGACAGGAATTTAACTGAGCTATCCAGCCTAAAGCCCAAACGTATAGGTGTGTAATGTGTTTTGCAATACAGTTTGTGCTATGTGCAATGCTACTGTATAACAGGTGACCCATGGATATTGCTGGCAGCGTTTCCTGTGAAATGGTGGGTCAAACTGTAAAATGCAGCTCTGCTCTGAAAAGTGACCGTTAAAGTGGCACCCTCTTACTCACTGCATGAGTTTGCAGAATCAGACCCCACTCACCAGAGTGACTAGAACAAGTTTTGGTCCTTTCCCTCCCGTCGGCCCAACGGATCCAGCCCACGTCTGGGAGAGAGCGAGCGGGATTCTGTTCTGACTCCATGCAGCAGCAACAGGATTGTTAACTGAGTGCCAAAGGCAGGGCCAAACTCTGCTTCCACTGACCCTTGTACAAGTCTATTCAAGCCAACAGTGCTGCCCTGGTGTAAGCGAGTGCAGATTTGAAGACATTGAGGCTGAAGAGATGGAACTGCGGGTAGATTTAGCTTGCAGCATCTTTATTGCCACTGACAGTGTATGAGCCAAAAAGACCCCAGCCTGACTCTCAGATCTGAAGTTAGATTTGCAGAGCTGGTAGTTACCAAATGTCCTTTTATTTATTAACTAAGTAAATGTAAGCGTGGTAAGGAGTGGTCCCGCTTTGTGGGGAACTTTCCTGGCTCTCACACTACCCTGGTGGAATTGGCTAGCAAAACAAAGGATCTGAGTCCTCACTGCCACTCCCTTTTCCCAGAGGCCTGCCTGACCTCAAGGGCTCCCCTCCCACACTCCTGTGTGGTGGAGTCCCTGTAACCCTGACAAGGCTAGGCCCAGGATCCCTGGGGGTTCGACCCCCCAATCTTGTCAGGGTCACTTAGGGCAGGGGCTTGGATGTCCCCACTCCGGGTACTAACTCTGCACTGGGCGCTGCCCGGACCCACTGATCATTGCTTACAGGTCAAAGCAACACAATTTATTACACAGCTATCAACTAAAACAAAATAAAGAAAAGAGGAGAAAGGTGTTTTCCTTTAACCCAACGCCGCCCCTGGCCGGGGCCCCACACCCAGCATCTCTGGCGTGTGAGGGACGGTCACAGTCTGTGTCTCACACGTCGCAGGCTCCTGCCCAGGCCTAGCTGTGCGGCAGGGAGGCTGCGGGTCAGATACATGCTCTGGCAGTGGACACAGGCCCCCAGGCGCTAGAGGGCAGGGCCCTTCTCCCAGCACTGCCCCTGTTGGGGTCACGGCCCCCTCCCGGTCTGGCCTGCAAGGCCTCTGGGTTGGTGGCATCTCCCCGCGCCGGGCCCTGCCCAGGGTCCCCCCCCGCTCTCCCCAGCTGCTCACTCACTGCACCCGGCTCCAGCCCCCACTCTGCTTCAGTGCGGCTCGGCTCTCTGAGCTTCTTCTTTGTTGGAAGGGCTAATCAGTTAATTGACAAAGCTGTTTTGAATCGGAATAGGCATTTACCCGTCATGCTTGCTAACCGCCTGATTCAATATAAAAATAGGAGTCAGATTCCAGAAAAATGAATAAGACGTCTCTTTCTTCTTCATTCTAAGGGAGGAGGTGGAGTCTGACCTGACGTTCCTGGGCCTTCTGATAATGGAAAACCGGCTGAAGGCGGAGACCAAGCCTGTCCTGGAAGAACTCAGCGCTGCCCGCATTAGAAGTGTTATGGTCACAGGTAGCTACATGGGGAGATTCCTTTATGCTGCCCTGGAAACCGGCAATAGGGAAGAAGAGTGACAGAGAGACCCCGTCTGAATGAGGGCTCTGTTGCTTGCTCACTGACACTGAGTAGAAGAAAGAGATGGTGTTTTTCAGTCAGTTGTATCCCAGGAAGCATCTGTGTTCCAGTAATGCCTGCTGCCTGATCCACGTGTGTGTGCCCCTGAAAATTATCCCAGCCCCTTCAGACACTTGAACTCCTAGTGCAGTCCTGGCTTCTTCTTACACCAGACCCCCTTTCTTCACTGTCCAGCTGCTTGATTGACATGCTCAGAATCGCTCTTTCCTTGCCCACTGATGACAGGCTTCTTGCTGTCATCTCTGTCCCGTCTGGGCCTACCCTTCCCCCATGTCCCCTCACCTCTGCAGTGAAAGGGGGAGAGCAGGGTGCTGTGTGGGCATGGTGGGAGAAGGGCTGAGTGAGTTTTCTCATGGTACAGTTACATTGCATCTGCCTCTCAAAGATCAGCTGCTCTTGCCTTTTTGGGTTTTGCCACTTTTTGGTACCCAGCATACCCAAGGCTGTGCCAGGACAATTGAGGAAGGCCGGTCTCCAATTTTCTCTCACTGTTATAGCAGCAATTCAACCATTCTTTTACCTTCTCCCAGGCTGAACAGGCATATACGTCCTTTTTTGACAGGGAATCCATCGGGATTTCCTCAGATGGATTCACTCCAGACCCGATAAAATGTTAATTTTAAAGGCGGGCCTGAACTGGAAAAATGTATCTCCATCCAAAACGGCTGTGGACCATTTCTCTGTTCTGTTAAACAACTACTATTTTCCACCCCAGAGGTGGCTGCATTTCATTAATGGATGAAATGAACTCTGTATATCCTAGGGACTATAAAGCTCTGTGGTATCCTAAGGATGAACGGTATGATGTGAATGGAAGGCAATGGTATTATATAAACACACAAATGCAACCACTGAAATCGCTCTGGTATCTAGAGTCTGCACGATCACATGACATTCATTTTCCCCATCCTCAAGGTTTAAAATCTTCATTAAACAAAATTGCAGATGACACCCCCTCTTGATTTTTCTAGGTGACAACATTCAGACAGCAATAACTGTCGCCAAAAATGCTGGCATGATTTCTCACACCAGTCAAGTGATTCTCGTTGAAGCAAATGAACTACCAGGTTCCCCCTCAGCATCCATCACCTGGAAACTAACAGAAGAAAGAAAAACGAATGACTACAGAAACCTGGTGAGTGCTAAATGGGCAGGTCTCACGTAATGAGATGACCTGCTGAGATCCCTTCCAACCCTAATCTTCTATGATTCTATGAATGGGAGAATAAACTAAACACTGGCATCTGAGACATCTTAGTGATGCTGGTCTCACTCACTGGGGTTATCCTGGTACATCTGACATCAGAGACTGCCCGTTAGTCCCCAGCTGTGCTACAGAACAGGCTGTGTTAGGAAAGTGTGTAAAGCGTTAAATTGCTGTATGCTCATCTGACTGTGTTGCCACTAATGAACGGGGGTGTGACTTTGTTAACGCTGGTTTTGCAAACCCTTCTAGACTAGTCTTGAGAATGGCTTTCCAAGAGCCGTGTTAAAGGTTTGTTCCAGTCTTGGTGGCAGCCCCATCACGGTAGCTGAAACCAGTTTCAAGTTTGTTTCCTCACCTGGAGAATGCCCTGTAGGGAACAGCTCTGCCCTGGTTGGAAGGGGTGGGACAGAGGTGAGCAGAGAGGAAAATCCCTGTATGTGCACTTAAAACACTGATTACAATTACATTAGGTTAAGGAAACATGCACAATGAAACTGAGACATGAGACTATCTTGAATCTCTGACAGATGGAGGCAGTGATCCCTGTTTGAGAGAGCTGGGATACTGGGCAGAGATGACTTCACGTGCCCTTGAAGAGGCCCCCAAAGTTCTGGGTGGGTCGCATTTGCCTGTAATCCAGTTTCAGCAGCATTGTCAACATCCTAGGTCCCTTGTCAGGTGTTATTAATTCTACAGTTTACTGCCAAAGAGATGTAACCTGCTAAGAGACGATGTTTATCTAAGTTACTTATCTGGCCCCTGTTCCCCATCACTGCTGAGCACCTCACCATCTTTCCGGTGTTTAGCCTCATGCCACCCTTGTGAGGCAGGAAGTATTATCCCTCCATTGCACACAGAGGGAATGGAGAGACTAAGTGATTTGCCCAAGGTCACACAGGAAATCTATGGTAGAGCAGGGATCTGAACCAAGGTCTCCCACCTCCTCGTCTAGCATCCTAACCACTGGACCATCCTTCCTCTTTACACAACATTACATCAGTGTTTGAGTGCATCAATCTTCTAAGTCCCTTGTATGGAAATAACTCTGGCCTGATTTATAGGAGACTCTCATTCACATTGGGGGAAGATTCAGACCTGAAGTTGGACGTAGCAGTTACCATTTTGCCATGAGTGGAAAATCTTACCAGGTCATTGCACAGCATTTCAGCCACTTACTTCCAAAGGTCAGTTGTGTGCTATTTGAACTGCGGACCTGCTCCAAGTAAATACTGGTGAGATCGTTATTAGAAGTGCTCTATACTTGTTTTGCTCACAACCGTCTACTTAAGTCTAACCATTGCATATTTAGGATTAAGCCAGTGATTCAAATGACCTGCCAGCCCTTTGTTCCGATTTGTTTTTTACATCATATTAGCTGAGAAACAGTGCAGGTTTGTTCTTTACCCATTCCTGCTTTCAGATCCTGTTGAAGTCCCACGTGAAGTGAGTTTTAGGGTTTATGCTGCTTCCTTTTCATGCTCATCGCATTCACACTCATCACTTCTGGACTTCTTAACCAAGTGGAATTTAAAAAGCACACTTAAGGATTTTCAATCGTTTTCTCCTTACAGCTCCTGATCAATGGGACCGTTTTTGCTAGGATGTCTCCGGGTCAGAAATCCAGCCTGGTGGAGGAGTTTCAAAAGTTGGAGTAAGTTCTTTTGAACATTCAAAGATTGAAAGTGTTGGATTAATTCACAGGCTGGACGGGAGTCAGATGAGATTCAGCTCCTGTCCAGCATCTTGGAATTAGAACTGGAAACTGTATGCCTGAGGGGAGATCCCAAATCTGAGTCTCCTACAAAAAATATAGCTTTGAAAATATTTCCGCTAAACCCATTAAAGAAGAGACACCGAGGGGGTCTGTGATAGTTGTACAGTCCCAGCTACCAGGCTGGGCAGCCCAAAACATAACACGCCCAGCACTCGGGATTTCCTTTGGTCCCTCCAGCTTCAGATTTGTCCTACTGCTTCACTGGCAAGGAAAAGAGAAGCTTGTCTCCACTGAAAATTTAGGGAAATCTCCCAGGGTGGCAGCTCCACTGACGCTGTTCGCATTTTTACCACTCTGTCATCAAGCCTTATTCTGAGGTTAGAGAACACAGTGGTACAAGCAGCTAGGTTCAGTCTGCACCAGCGCTACAGGAACTGGGGGAGAACCTCAGAAAATCGTCAGCATAGACGCTCAGGCGAGTCCATCTCAAGAGCTCAGACAATCCAGAGTCCTGGGCATGAGGCATTTCAGTCACCCCGCCTGCCAGCTGGGATTTTAACCATGAAATACACAGAATAACCTACAGTGATGTAGTCCCTGTCAGCACCCCCGTTATGGGGGTGGATCAAGGCCAGATCTTAGGTTGGAGGGGACTTGGTTGAGTTCTAGCTACACGGTCAAGGCTCAACGCAGCAGTCCATACCAGTGGCACGCTGTAGAACTGGTCAGTGTGGCCGTCGAGGAGCTGCACTGGGTTGGCTAAGGGAGCCAGCCGAAGTGGGATCAGTGGAAGCTAGGAAGGGTGAGATGCCAGGAACCCATAGCAGGGGACCACAAACAGGAGCGAAGCAAGACATCAGGCGTGCGCAGCAGGCTCTGTTCACAGCAGCAAGCCCAGCCTGTTCCTACTTATCCAGGCAGCCTCCAGCGGTTTTCCCTAGGCCTGGGCCAATCAGGGACTGCAGAAGGCTCCACCAGCCAGGACCTCAGTGGGAGGGACTTCCAGTGATGTTTGAACCCAGAGAGCTTACCGGCTGCTGTTCCCCACTTCCCCAGAGCTGTCAGCTGGTGATGAGACAAAGCAGCTGTGCAGCTACCCAGCAGACCTGGGTTCCAGGCCTGCAAATCCTCATAGCTCTTACCATCTAAAGCATCAAATACCTTGCAGACTAAACCCCCTACTGGGCTCCCTTCGCCCAGGACTGAAATGCAGTTTGTTTTGGTTTGCAGTTACTTTGTGGGCATGTGTGGAGATGGAGCCAATGACTGTGGGGTGAGTGGAAACCCAATTTAAACATTGTTTTAAAAGTGAATTTAAGTGCCAGGGAAATACCCCAGAGTTAGTAGCCCTGGAGAGGCACGTTACCCGCAGAACAGCTGCATCAAGGACCACTGACTTAGGCCGTGATCCTGTAGTGAGCCCCACCCTGGGAGACGAGCCATCAAAGTACGGAGAATCGTTGCAGAATTAGGGCCGTGGGCACCAATCCATCTCCATTGAAAGCCAATGGCAAGGCTCCCATTGCCCCCAGAGGGATTTTTAAATGACTGGGGACAGAAGATTGAGGATGAGGAGGATTGGCCTGTGGGGAACAGCTCAGTCTTTTTAAGCACAACCTTAACAGTGCAATTTAAAAGAGGCGCTGGCCACCTGTAGGTAGTGGACAACAAAGAGCTCCTCACCTTCCGACTGTACAGGCCCATGGGTTTGACTCTTCCCTGCCACAGTTCACATACCCCTGAGCCCATGGGAGCCGCTGCCCGCAGAAGTGATCCGTCCCGCCCCAGCGGAGGCTAGCAGTGTTTATGCTGCCACATTGCTCTAGGGGCTTTGCCAGGGAAAGCATCTTGAAGACATGCCATAGGAGGGGATTGCGTTGGAGCATCTTCCCGAGAGACAGTCCATGCCCCATCTCCAGCAGCTCTGTGCACTTCTGGGGTGGCACCAGCTGGCTCCAGGAGCCTCCCTGGAGTACACGCATGGCGCTGATTCGTGTGCATCGCCGGTGCGAGGGTACTGACCAGGGTTGTGCATTTCAGGCTTTGAAAATGGCCCACGCTGGGATATCCTTGTCAGAGCAGGAGGCGTCGGTGGCTTCACCTTTCACTTCCCGAACCCCTAGCATAGAGTGCGTGCCCGAGCTAATCAGGTGAGTGTAGGCTCTTAGCGCGCTGTGATTGCAGGGAAGTCGTCTTCTGTCCCACGTTAGAGCTGGGCTTTTCCCATCACAGCAGCACACACAGAAAACTACATGGCCCTGAAGATGCCCTTTGCCCTGCTAAATCTGGGCCCTGCTATAGTGCCCTCCCTCACAGGGTCCTGCCACACTGTGCAAGCAGCTAACAGAACAACACCTTGCTGGGCCATCCCCTGAGGATCTCAAAGCTCTGACTGAACTCTTGCAATGTCCCGCGAGGTAGGGAAATAACATTATCCCCATTTTACTGATTGGCAAACCAGGCTATGGAAGTGAAGGACTAGATCCTGCTCCTGTTGAAGCAAAAGGCAGCAGGACTGGGCCCAAAATTACTTGCCCATTCATGTGACAATAGTCAAGAATCACAGGACAAGTCACTTTCTTCCAACACCGAACGAGGAGCTCGATCAGAATAAGTAAAACAGTATTATCCTTAGCACCGCCCTGTCTCCCCCTCTTTCTCTGCTGCTTTACTGTAGAGCTTCTGCCTAGAGCCTTTACATTTCAATGGGCTTTATAAGCATTAGCTAGCCACTGTCTGAGGTGAATGGCGCCAGGAGGACTGCTCCCTGGATAGCAGTTAGCAGGGTCAGCTCCTATTGCTGCACAGCAGCATTTCAGCAAAGGAATTCACGGCTTCAAAGTCCAAATGCAAAACTACAGGCCAGGTGATGATGCAACCGGGATTCACCCTCCCCTAACTCATGTGCTGCTCTTCAACCACACTGTCCAAGGACCGGTGAAAGCGCCAGCCCGTCTTCTGATCATTATCCTCTTTTCTCTTCCGTACACAGGCAAGGCCGTGCTGCTCTCGTGACTTCGTTCTGCATGTTTAAGTACATGGCGCTGTACAGCACTATCCAGTATCTTGGTATTCTCCTGCTTTACTGGGTAGGACTCTGGGGCCCGGACTTGTCAGTCAGACCCGAAGCAGGCTGCTGCTCCCATAGCAAGGGAGGAGGGTCCAACAGCCAAGACACAGCCACGAGAGCTGCTTTCTTCTCCAGCTGGGCCACAGACTCCCTGTGTGACCTAGGGCAAGTCGCTGTGCCTCTGTCTCCCCATCTGTAAAATGCCATTGATTTCAGGGGGAGAAGGACCAGGCCCAAAGCAGGGCCAGACAAACGCCCCCAGAGAAGGCAAGATGCAGCATGATGTCAGGCAAAGGCATGTGCACAGATGATGGAGGGTGAGGAGAAAGGCTAAGGGGTTGCTTGCGGAGATGGGCCTGCAGGAGAGGAGATAGGGGCTCTGGCAGACGAGCACGGGACACTGTTCAGATATTAAAAAGTGCATTGGCTAAAAATGCCAGAGTGTCCTGAATTGCCTTTGGCTGGAGCCTTCCCATTTAGCAAAGAGGGATTTGCATTCAGAAACCATCTGGCATCAAGAAAAGAACTTGCCACTTCCGATTGGTCTATTTTTGTTCTCCTCAGTGAGCTGAAAGCATCATTAGCCTGCACCGTGACCACGCACAAAACGATTGTGTTTAGTGCAAGCTCTGCTATAGTGCCTCTGTCAGAAGGGTTGCGAATCGCATGGTACACATATCACCTGGCTGAATAGCGTTCCCAGGGATTTCAGAACAAACTGAGGAGCATCAGCCCTATGAAAACACTGTGGTTTTATGACAATGAAACAAACAAGCCTACGGCAAATGTCTAATTTGTGTTGTCTTTTTGTTTCTCCTTTCAGCAACTAAACTCCTTTGGGAATTACCAGTTTTTATTCCAAGATCTGGCTATTACCACTGTAATTGGTATAACAAGTAAGCTCCATAATCATCTTTTGTGTAGGTTTGAGAATAGATCTCAGCTAATTTCCACCTCCCTGGAAGTGTATAATCCTGCACATTGAAAAAGAAAAAGAAAGACACCCTGCAGCAAGTACAGTATATTTAATTCAGCAGAGAGGGCTTACTGCACAGTAAGAGAAAAGGATTGTGACTAGAGGGGAAATCCTTGGGCTGATAGGCAGCTAGATCTGGAGTGACTCTCAGTAACTGGGAGAATTTCTTACAGGAGAGAAACAGCGGCCTGGGCAGAGAACTTGGCGTGGGAACTCAGGTCCTGCTCCACTAACTAGGCCAGGCTGGAAGATGCCAGGGGCAGCAGATACGGAGGGAGCCGTGCCCAAGTGAAAGAGAAGAGGGTGCACTGGGGAAGGGCCCAACAGTAAGTCACAGCCAGTGAGACAAGGTCAAAAGTGAGCAGTCCCCAGTTCAGCTGCAGTCGGAGAAGAGTGTTTTCTCCTTGATGCATATTAAAATCACGGGGCCCAAAGAGTAAAATCGCCGTGCAGTCAGCCAGTGTACTGTGTACCGCACGGAGCACCCCGCGCTGGCTGGCTCTACAGATTTGTTTAGAACCGCTTTGGGGATTCACAGCTTCTTCCGAGATCTGGCTATTGTCACTCTAATTCCGGCTATCACTGCAACAGTTGGAACAAATCAGCTCCTTAGGAAAGCCTGTATGTGAGAGAGGGGATCTGCAGCTGATAACCACCCGTAATACAGCACATCATAAACTGAACTCTCGTGCAGTACATTTGAATTGTGCATTAAAGGGGTGATCATAATACTATGGGAGGGAGGGACCGCCTCATGGACACACTGTCCTGCTGCGTTTTGCTACTGCCGACAAACAGAACAGCTTTACTGTGAATAGCACCTTTTCCTGGAACCGTTACTCCCCAGCACTCTGCACGTTTAAAGAGCAGGGTTACAGATTTACACCATAATATCTAACAAACAGACCTAGAAAGGAGGTGGGGCAGGAAAGAGGTTTTCGTTTGAGCTTGAAAATGGTTTGGAGAGCTAAGGCAGAGACATAGCCTACAGATGTGCCAGCTATCAGCAGCAGTGGAGGAGAAAGCCGGGCACTGACAGTGGAAGGAAGAAACTCGTGCTAGCTAAGATGGACGGGAGCAGAGACAGAAAAGTCAGAGCTAGGCAAGAGTAAATCCGCGGGGAGGTCTAAGAGCAAGGAGAGTAAGCGTGGGTGCTCGCCTGCAGCTCCCTCTGTGTATGCGAAGGCAGACAGGAGCGTTCTGGGCTCCAGAGAGCTGGGGAAAGACCTCGATTACATCAGTCTCCAAAGTATCAGCCATGACACGTGGTGACTGATGAGCGCTGCCTTGCTGTGAACTTCTTGCTTGGCACCACTGCATTAGGACATGCCGTAGAGCTTTTCCTCTCCCAGTTGCTAGTGGAAATCAGGAGTAACCCACCCACCCCGAAGCCAAGCACATCCCCAGTGGGAGCACGAGGGGAACATCAGACCTTGGGTTTTTCAGAACTGTTCAGACGTCAGATGCTGCTAATTAACCCTAAATGGCCAATAATAGACTGCCACGCTGCTGCTCTCTTGGATGTACTAGTAAAAAAAATCCATCCTTCTTTTCTCAGTGAGTTTGAACAGTGCCTGCCCAAAGCTGGTCCCATACAGGCCTCCGGGCCAGCTGATCTCTCCCCCGCTGCTGCTCTCCGTGGTCCTGAACATCCTTTTCAGTCTGTGCATGCAGGTTTTTGGCTTCGTGACAGTCCAGAAGCAGCCCTGGTACACTCAGCACAACATTTACAGGTGAGCCCCAGGCTCGGGAGTCCAGGCACAGTGGGGCAGGTGAACATGTAGCTACTGCCCAGGCTCTGAGGAGTGATTACGTGTAACACAGCTTCTGCCGAACTCGGGGTGTGTGTGTGTGTGGGGAGGGGTCATTTGCCTGCACTAGAGGGAGTGGAGGCCAAAGATGTTTGCGTTGCTATTCTGCAAAGCTCAGCAAACCCAACCCATGTGGTCTGATACAGGCGTGGTCTGATACAGGTGTCATCACAGCAGGGTGACCGAGCAGGAGAGGCTGGAGAGCAAGCTCCCAGAACAGGGGCACCGCTGGGCCAGGTGGGGCACGAGCTGGGTGAGCAGCTGAGGATGTGCATTATGGTGCTCAGACTCACTGTGCATGCGTGCACTTTGGCAGTCACGTTGAGGGGTCTGGTGTAGACAGGCTAGGGTTTTCCTGGAACTAGTCATTGGCCCTAGTGTGTTACACACCCTACTGGAACTCATTTTCTAATAGCAAAAGGACGCGTATATATGGGGCAGTAGCTACTGCAGGGAGGGGTTCCTATTAGATTTCATGTAAATGTAAATATTCAGCCTGGGTGCCATTATAACTGATGGCAAAGACCTTGGAAGGGGAAGTATGTTCCAGTGGTTAGAGCACAGGACCTGGGTGTCAGGAGACTGGGGATGTAGTCCCACCTCTGCCACTGCCTCACTGTTGAGCCAGTCAGTTCCCCTCTCCATGCCTCAGTTTCCTAAGCAGGGACAACAAAATGTACCTCCCTCTCACTGCTGCTACAGGCCTAATTCATTCCTGGCTGAGAATGCTCTGGGCGTCCCCGCTGGAGGTTGGTACAGCAGGGCCAGCTGTCATTCCTGATCACAGGGCTACCTCTTTCACAGTGCCTGCCTCACCGGGAACGAAAGCCACGTGGAGAACTCTTCTTCCATCACCACCCTCAGCGTCAACGGGCTGGAGAACGCAGCCGTCAGAGGGACGGTGGGCAATGGCTACAGGAGCTACGAAAACACCACGGTGTGGCTGCTCAGCACCATCAACTGCCTGCTGGTGGCGCTGGTGTTCTCCAAGGGAAAGCCGTTCAGGCAGCCCGTGTACACCAACTGTGAGTACAGTGCGCTGGGTCTGTGACAGGCAGAGCATCGCCTGGCTCAGCGCCCCAGGAGGCCAACTCACTGGAGAACACCTTGGCAGAAGTTTTATTGGCCACAATTTTCAAAAGCATCCAACTGATTTAGCTGCACGGCTCCAATGGCGAGCCGTGCTCAGCACCTCTCAGAATTTGGCCCGAGCTGTGAGGATCTGTGATGCGCAGGATCCCAGCTAGTGATTGGGGTGCATGGCAGTAACAGGGGAATCTGGGAAATGGCAGCTTGTTTATCAGCTCGCCTTGAACTGGGTATGAAAAAAACTACCAAGCGGTGGTATTGGGTGTCCTGAGGGTGTCCGACAGGGAGGGAGGGTGGCCTTTCCAAGGCTCACATGGATCAGAAGAGAAGAAGCAGAATTAAAATGCCATCTACCCACCAGCCTTTGCTTTGGGCATCACTAACCAGGCCTGTGCCCCCTGCAGCATGCTGATGGGCCAAGGTCTGAGAGGACTAGGATTTAGGGTTTTAGACTGGGCCCATCTCAAAGGAAAACTAAATCGAAACCAGAACGTTTTCAAAGGCCCCATCACCCAGTCAAAGGACCAGAGTAGCTGTGAGAATTCAGATCCGACTGCCTCTGCCTGACCCCAAAACACACTCCACAAGAGACAAACTGAAAAGGAGAAAGTCCCTGGCTGGTCTGGGAGGGCACGCTGATGGCCTCTGGTGCCCATCAGGGGAAAACACTCCCAAGCCCCCAGCTGGCCACACATAAGGCCTGCCTGGAAGTCAGAAATGAAGAACACCGAGGAAGCTGTCTAGGCCTTCGCCTCACAGCACGGCTCTCCCTTTCTCACCTCTGCCAGATCCCACCAGGAAATGCTCAGCGGGTCCAACTCCAACCAGCTACAATGGGATCCCTTTCTGAGGGATAAGTCCTAAAGTTCCCAAGCAGGCAAAATGGCCTTTGGATTTTCCTTGCTTAAGGACTTGAATTAACACAGAGCGAGTACTTCATGGGTTGGCTGTTTGCTAGGAACACTGGTGGTGATGGGAGGCATGAGCATCACATGTCTCCGAGAGATGGTTAAAAGGTGACTCATTCATGACTCCAAGTACCTACCTGGAGAGCTTTTTGGTAGCAGAGGCTTTTCAGCTAGCACACAAAAGGCAGAACAAGATCCAGTGGCTGGAAGCTGACTCTAGACCCATTCAGACTAGAAATAAGGTGCACACTTGAACAGGGAGGGTAATGACCACTGGGACACTTTGCCCAGGGATGTGATAGATTCTCTGTCACTCGCGGTCTTGAATCAAGATTGGAAGTGACATCCTGGTCCAATTAAGGTTAATGCAAAACTCCCACTGATGTCAACAGGGGCAGGATTTCACCCTAGATTTCTTTCTAAAAGGTGGAACCACATGTTACTGGGCTCGATCCAGGAATCACTGCGTGAGGTTCTCTGGCCTGTGAGATGCAGGAGGTCAGATTAGATCACAATGGTCCCTTCTGACCTTAAAATCTATGAATGTAAGGCTTGTCTCAGCCTTGCATGTGTGCCCTTGACATACTGGGGTTTTTTTTTACTCCGTTTATTTTCCTTTTGCTCCAAACTCATCACAATTTAATGGAAGTTTTGCACTGCATGACATGGTAAATGATGCAGTAAATGTGAGCAGCTGAGGATGCTCATAACCACATTGTTTCATCTGACTGCTCTTGTCTCTTAGATATATTTGTACTCGTGCTAGCAGTGCAGCTGGGCGTCTGTGTCTTCTTCGTGTTTGCTGACATTGACAATCTCTACATACAGATGGATGTAAGTATCATTTCAGGGTGTGTTCTCTGTGCTCTAGCCCTGTATTTTGTTAGATAGACAAGATGGGGGAGGTAATATCTTTTATCGGACCAACTTCTGTGGGTGAGAGAGAGAGAGAAGTTTTTAAGCTTACCTAGAGATCTTCCTCAGGTCTGGGTGAGGTAAGTTCGAAAGCTTCTCTCTCTCTCACCCGCAGAAGTTGGTTTGATAAAAGATATTACCTCCCCACGTTGTCTCTCTAAAATCCTGGGACCGATGCGGCTACAACGCCACTGCATGCTGTATTCCATTAACAGTCCGCACGGGGATCACAGCTGACATAAGACACCGAATCTTGCTGGGTTTTCCAGTCAGTTGGAAGCCAAGCTAAGCTTAAAGTAGGTTTGAGTTCAGATGACAAGGACTGAACAGGTCTTGGGGCTATGGGGCAAACGTGTTCTTTCACCTCTACCTTGCCATATTGAAACCACCTTGGATCTGAACAGTCTTATCGCCTCGGCTCTTTAGAGCCTATGTGTATTGTTTGTTCGGTGTCTGCATCACCAAACCCACCTCCCTTGGTGCCCTGGTTGGCAGTCTCAGGGAAGAGGCCAAGAATGGCCTGGAGACACCTGGCGGTGGCCACGCCAGGTCAGTGTTAAAGCATGGCGGCAGGGAGCAGTGCGTGGAAGCTTGCACTGGTGCTGTCCATGCTGGACCTGCTCTGTAGGCACAGAGAGGAAGGACTGCAGTCCCCGGGGCTGCCAGCAAGCATCCTGCACCAATGCACAGTCTAAGAAAATCCAGCTAACCATAGTCTAATGTCTGCCGCATGCTCACAGTCCAGAGTCCACCACGGCCTAGCCCACAGTGCACTACAGTAGCATTTGCGGTCATATAGCAACGTAAGGTCTGCAGCACGTAGGACAGGAAATAGGAGCATGCAAGAAACAGACTCAGGGCAGGTCTACACTGCCGGCCAAATTTGGCGGCTTCTCTGCATAGCTTGCGTAACTCCTGTCGACTTCGTTACTTCCCTCTAGCGCGCTGTCTCCACTGCGTGGCGCCGACGGGAAACGTGTTTTTTGGAGGTGGTTTTAATAGGTCGACTTCCGGATCGATTGAACAGGTCTTCACTGCCGCTCACTCGAGCTGGAAGAATCGACCTGACAGCAGCGAATTTGCCGCTCTCAGTGTGTACCTAGCCTCAGAGACCTGAGTTTTCACTGCTCCTTAACAAACCGCCATGCTGCAGGTGCCTCCCTCCACAGCAATTCCCAGAAAGCTGAGCAGATTGTAACGGGAGAGCTGCAGTTAACAGAACCAGCCACGAGATGGCACTTTAAAGGAAGCATTAACACGGATAGTTGCATACCTGCAGTAACATATTCTCACCATCACTGTCGTAACGAACTAAAAGAAAGAACTGTCCTCACATCAGTCTCATGTGAATGTGTTTGGAGGAGAGGGACTGGACTGAGTTTATGTCGTAGCCAAAGCCTCAATCTTTGGTGAGGAAAAGTAGAAAAACGGGTGGGTCTGAATATCCCTGAACCTGGTGAAAGCACCAATCCATACCTTGAATCTGGGCTCTATCCCTCAAATGGGTTGAACCAAAATAAGAGATCTCAAGATGCCCAGCCTTTGGGAAGTCTGGATCTGGATTCGGAGCTGAAATGTGCAACTCAAATCTCTCTCTCTTTTTTGAAAGAAATTACATTCCCTCTTCCAAAACCGCAGCTCTTTTTTCTCTGCTGAGTCATGAGACTCAGGATTTCACCGTGATAAGTAGCCAGCTCACGCACTGCCAGCTCAGCGGGTAGTGGCTCATGTAGGATGCTAGGCTTTGGTGAAGTCGGATACACGAACGCTTGCAGGTGCACAGACATTGCTGACTGGCTGCCATCTTCCTGTCTCCCAGCTTGTGTGCACCCCCACCTTCTGGAGAATCTCCATGATGATCATGCTGCTGGTCACCTTTGTGGTGTCATTCGTTGTAGAGGTGAGAGCATTTGTTTAATTGAACCTTTAAGATCATCCAAATAGCAAAAAGGGTCTGGACGCTCCCCACGCCCCTGGTCACTTGCCAGAATTCACGGTGAACGAGTGTTCAATGGGCTCCCCAAACTCCACAGTGCGTTTTGGGGGAGGGCTGCTCTTCCCGGGTATTGGCTCTGCCTATTACTCCCGTGTGGGAGAAGTGTCCTCCTGGCCCTGGCTCGACCAAGCTTGGGAACAGCTAGAGAAACAGGGCTCACGGGTGCTGTGTGAGCCCCTGAGACCCAAATGTCCACACCTGGCAGTGGGTGGCTGGGTCCCTGCTGCCTCAGCCCCTTTCCTCCTGAGGTGAGCTGCAGGCCTTGGGCCCACCCCTCCTGCTGGCATGCTGGGCCCGTCTCTCTGGGCCAGAGAAGAGTTTGGATTTTCTTCCTCATCTGCGGAGTTTTCTGCTCAAATGCTGCAGATTAGCAGCAGGAAGAGCGGCTGCTCTGCCCCATGTCTCATTTAGAGGCCAGACCTGAATATTCGTCTCCACAAGGAGGGACTCTCGGCCCCAGAGGGCAGGTTCTTCCGGAAGGTGGCTTGTGCCCATAGGTTTGCATGGGGCAATGGACTTAAGCAACAAGCAACGACTGGTTACTGGTGAGTATCTTTCCATTCGCCCAACACAGAAGTGCAGCTACGCCCTGGACACACCCAGCAACAGCTTCATGAGCTCCAGTGATATTGCACAGCAGCTTGGGGTGAAGAACACTATGTCCAGCTGACATCAGAGGCCACCTAGATAGGTTCGAATGTAATCATCCAGAGCGGACTTTAACCAGGACCTTGTGGTCAACCCCCCGACTCTTGAGAAATGTGCCAGGGCAACTGTTTATGTGACTGATTCGTGGGCTGGCAATCCCTCCTGGTTTACAGCAACAGAAATGCATGAGCATGAGACTTCTTCTCCGGGGGGACGATGCGGCTCTGGCTCTGTGCTGGACCATCTTTCCTCTGCCACCACACACTGCCTGTGTGGCGGTGAAGCAGTTCAGTGAAGCTGGTGGGGAGGGGAGGCGTGCTGCAGCTTGAATTTAGAAGACCTGCTTGGTACTGAAGAGTTCCCAACTCCTGGGAGCCACACAGAGTTTAAGGAAATGCACCTGCTGTGGGCAGGTAGGCTGGGTCAGGGCATTGGCCACAGGAACCTTTGATCTTCAGGTCACTGCTCCAGTTCCATCCCAAATCAACAGTAGCCAGATGTTGTACTGTCAGTGGCAGCTGGAAAGCCCATGTGAGCAGCGCCGGTGATCTCCCTCCAGATCCCAGTGGGCAGATGGCTCTGCTTGGCACCCATTGCTGGCAGCCATGCCAAAGGGAGCCAGGACTGAATGAACATAGAGAGTCAAACTCCCCTCCTGCCATCCTGTGACTGGGCCGTGTGGAGTGAAGCACGCCCCACCCCATTGTCAGAAGTGATCACTGCCGTGGGGCAGCGGGGGCCTGATTTTCAGAGCTGTGAAGCCCCCATTGATTAGAGTAGGTTGCTAGGGTGTAACTAGGGGCAGCAGTGTTAGAGCGGGTGGTTAGGCGCTGTCAGTCCAGGGCTGGTGAGGTGAGGTGTAGCAGCAGGACAGGGTGGCCGTGCTGCATTTCCACTCCTTGTACTGAACCTGTCCTGTGGCTGAAGGGGGGAATTCGTGTCCTAGGCCTGTCAGGAGCTGACTCTTGGCCCTTGCTTTCACAGGAAGCCGTCATTGAAAACAGAGCCCTCTGGGCGCTGCTGAAAAAGTGCTTCCAGTACGAGTCAAAGAGCCTGTACAAGAAGCTGCAGAGGATGCTGGAGCAGCACTCAGCCTGGCCTCCTCTGAACGAAACCATCTTCTCAGGGACCAGGGTGATACCAGTGGAGGACACCACGGCAGCGTACAGGAATCCAGTCTTTGAGAGCAATGACACACTCTGAAGGAAGTGGCGGGGCAGACGCCCAGCACCAGGCTGCAGCTGGCCGTGAAAGGGTCATGCCTTAAAGACATCTGACCGGAGCAGAGATGGGCTGAACTTGGGGGGGGACCAGATCCTCTGTGGCAGGGTTGCTTTGTGGCGCACCAGAAGCACAAAGTGGCCTTAAATCCGGCTCTGGCGGCACAGAGCCAGTACAACAGTTCGCCTGCAGGCAGCCCTGGCCGTGGGGCTCTCCTCCAGCGTACTGTGGCTGCTGGCCCTGGGGGAAGTTGGAGGAGTCTGGGCAAGGCTGGGAGAGCGCATCGGTGGCTGAAGGACACAATCCCTGCAGCCCCCTGCCTGCTCCTCAGCTACAGCCCAGGCTGGGGCCTCGTCTTGGTAGCGAGCAGAGCCGACGCTCCTGCCTGCAGTGCCCCTCGGGCAGAGAACAGGCAAAACTCAGCTCTTCACGGAGGCTGGACACAGACAGGCCCTCTGGCTCCCTAGTTCCCAGCCTCTGTTGCCTCGTGTCACCACACAAGGTCTCCCTAAGTCATGGAAGCTTGGGCGTTCGAACGCTGGACCCCAGCGTGAACACACCCAGAGTTCAGCATGTTGGATTCAGCCCAGCGCAGTGACAAGCTGGAGCTGTGAGCTCAGATCCCAAACCAGGCCCCGATTCCTCACTCTGGCTGAGATGCACTTAGTGCAGGAACAGAGTTGGAGGGACCAAAAGCAGCTTTTCTGGGCCTGGCTCATCCCTGCAGTAAGTTAGAGCAGCCTCAGAGCTGCTCCCATTTTTGTTTGCGCTACACATGGCCCACAAGGGGACATAGACAGCCAACACAGCCCGACACCCCTCCCAGAACCTCCCAGCCAAGGATTGCAACAGGGGCAGTGCAGAGCCATTCTACCAGAGCCCATTTCCACGGAGAATCAAGATTTGAGAACTTCAGCAACTCACCCAGGGGCTATGGGCCGATTACAGGAGCGGGTGGGTAAGGTTCTATGGTCTGCAATGTGCAGGAGGTCAGCCTAGATGATCCTGACGTACGCTCCCTGCTGGCATTGAAGTCTATGGGTCTGTCTACACTGCAATTAGCCACCTGCAGCTGGTCTGTGCCAGCTGACGCGGGCTCGGGCTGAGGCTAAGGAGCGGTTTTACTGCAGTGTAGACGTCCACGCTGCAGCTGGAGCCCAGGCTCTAGGACCCTGCGAAGCGGGAAGGACCCAACGCTTAGCTGCAACCCAAGCCCCAAGGTCTGCACCACAGGTAAACTGCCCCTTCGCCCACGTCAGCTGGCACGGGCCAGCCGCGGGTGGCCACCTGCAGTGTAGACATCGCCATGAGTCTGTGAGAAGCTCCATGGGGCGATTTGAGGCCTTCAGAGCCTCTTTACATTGCCATGGCAGCGTAAAGGGACCTTCGGGCAACGCAGAGTCGAGCCTGGTCTCTGTGCCTGGGTCTGGATCAGGAACCGGGGTCAGGCCCGTATTGAATAATGATCACAGAGGTCATTTTTCACTCTTGCTGTTATTTTAAATGGTATCGCTGTGATACGAGACTGCACTTGATTTTCCAATTAAAATCTATTTCCCGATATAAAAGCATTGACTCCAGAGCAGGAGGATCTCAGTATTCGCTCCTTGATTATTGCGTGTTTCTGGGATATCTGGTTTCTACAAATCCAAAACCCGCTAAAATTGCTGAGATTTGCAAATTAAGTATCTCGTTCTCTGGGCTAGAGCAGGCATCAAATGACCAGGTGCTGGTCTCCCCTGCTCTCAGGTGTCCCCACCCAGCCTTGCTCATCTCCTCCAGCGCTCTTGGGCTGGGCACAACTGCAGCTGTGCAAAGCTGCTAAAACAGTCAACACGAGAGTGATTTTGTTTGGCTGATACATGTGATTTCACACACGTGTGCACTCCATCCTAGACCCTCTCCAGTCTGGCTTTCGCCCCAGCACGCCACGGAAACCACTCTCACCAAAGTCTGTACTGAGACGTCTTCCTAGCCCAATCTCAAAGCAATGCTCTATCCTCTTCCCTCGTGACGTGTCAGCCGACTTGGACATTGCTGATGAGGCTCTTCGTGAAATTTTGTCCTCCCTTGAGTTCCAGGATTCGGACCCATCTTGCTTCTTTCTCCTACCTCTCTAATTGCTCCTTTGGCATGTTATCACAGCTCGCACGGGTCTGTCTACGCAAGCTGCAAATGACACTTTCCAGCTCCAGTGCAGACCTACTCTCTGTGGAGGTTCTTAGGGCTCTGCCTGGGTCCCCTGACCTTCTCCCTCGACACCTTATCTCTGGGTAAACACATCTGCAAACACAAATGTAACTATCGTCTCTATGCTGACAACTCACATCTCTACCACTTTACTCCACACCTGTCTCCTAAAATCTCAGCCTGTCTCTCTGACACCTCCTCATGTATGTTTGCATGTATCAGTTCACGTTCAGCATGGCTAAACCAGAGCTCTCTGGCCTTGACAAATGCAGTCTTGTCCTGCTCAGATCCATTCAGAACATGGCTACAGAGATCATTTTCCTAGCCAGTCGCTTTGAGCACGTCACCCCTCTCTGTGCATCCTTCACTGGCTCCCCATTGTCCGTTGTATCGAACATAAGCTACTTGTCTGCATTTTCAAGGCCCTTCACAATCAGACTCCATCCTACCTGTCCTCTCTCATGCATGCCCCAGTGCTTCCTTCCCTGGCTGCGGCCTCGCAAACGTGTTTTCCGCTTGAGCGGAACCTACTGTACCTCAGATTCCCAGGCATAGCATGGCTGAATTGTGTTTGTAAGGTTGGTCCATGCAGAGATGGAAATAGCTCTCAGGCGTCCCCAGCTCCAAGCCCTGCACTCAGTCCCATTATGCCCTGCTGCCTCTCTAGCGCTCACACGCACACGCACATGCACACACACGCACGAATGTTGCACATTTTGCAAGTTTTATCAACAGGAACCTGGGGGTTGGTGTAAACTCTTCCCTTCTTTTCCAGTCTGGGGGGCTTTATCCCCCCTCAGTGCTTGAACTCCAGTCTCAAAGTGGAATTCATTCAGAGCCACTCAGTGTGATTGGGTTTTGACTCATACCAAAAATGGGGTTAGATTTGTTCATGAATCTGGGATGAGTGTCTAGTTAGTAACAAAAGCCTGACGCCAGTTGAGGGTCCTGTGGTTTCCGATTTTGTGAGAGCATTTCCTACAGCTCCAGGTTTCACCATGGTGGCAGGTCAGCGTAGTTTTTTCCTCCGGTCTCATTCCTAGATACCAGGTGATAATTTCACTGGAGGCCAGACCCACTGCACTACGTCTGAGAAAGCAAAAGAACGAATTCCAAGAACACATCTACAGCAATGTGCCTCCCGCTCAGGTGAGCAGGCAGCTGCCGGAACGCTACAGGCTGGGACACATCATCTGAATCTATGTCACAACCGGCATGCGTGTAGCAGCTGTCACCCCCAAGAAACTCAACAAGCGAAAGGAATCCTTGTCATTGCAAACAAGGCAGGGCGGTGTTGAAGGCCTGCAGTTGGTTAGGACCGGCATCATGTCCCATGTGACCAATGGCCCAGCTGCTAGCACAGCACCCTCGAACCAGGCTGGGGACATGTTCCAAAATGAGTCATCCACCCCACCTCCCACAGCCCTTGGGTGATCTCTGGGCCAGAGGGTCCCCATCAGAACTCTGCTGACCCAGCCGGGCTCTGTGTCGCTTGGGTGAGATGACACAATGCAGGGTGGGGATACTGTGTAATTGTCGGCTTGCACTACGATAGGATATCATTAGGTAGAAGTGAGGCTCTGAGTTTACCCCCATTGCTACAAGAACTTCTCCTCCCACTTGCTGCAGAGAATAACCAGCGGCTAGTTCCCAGGCATTGTCAGGCCAATAGAACAATGAAGTGTTTGCAGCTATGCTAAGCTGCTTATATTTCACAGCTCTGCCTGTCAACAGACAACCCCGCTGCCTGCCTTCTTCCCACTGATTTGCTGGCACATACCCTGCAAAGCAACTGTGCTGTAGCATCTCACCCATGGCGGCACCTCTGCAAGGACTCCAGTTACTACTATGAATGTCCCCTGCCCCCCAAATAAAGTCAGACTGCAACTCTATTGAGGGACAGAAAGGGAGATATTCAAGTTTAAAGAAAAATCCAGATCCAAACACCCCTAAAACATTGTTCAGAATCCAGCTCCACCTCCGTATTTTGTGGCTAGACCCCATCTCTGATTCGCCACCGTCTTATGTTGCCAAATGTCACAGCGACACTAGCAGTAATGTAGTAGCTAGTCCCTTCCTGGCCACCCTGTCTACGAGGAAACCTAGCCGAGAACTGGGGCACTGTCCGTGCAAACCCAAAGCCATTGGTTGCTGGGAAAGTAGGCGAGGTGCAAGCTGCAAATTGCTCTCTTCATGTTGCTGGACCTGCGGCATGGCAATTACACAACCTTGTTAAACAATGCAAGGAACATGCTGACAAAGGAGAAGTTGGCTTGGTACTTGAAAATAATATTTACAAAAGCCTCCCCGGTGTGCTCATAAAATTGTGAGTCTAAGTGCTGGTGAAGAGAGACAGATCAAGGGTCCTGGAGCCTGAACAGTAGG
Source organism: Emydura macquarii macquarii (assembly GCF_026122565.2). NCBI lineage: Eukaryota > Metazoa > Chordata > Testudines > Chelidae > Emydura > Emydura macquarii. The sequence goes on along the minus strand of NW_027130866.1, from coordinate 93,529 downwards.
CACCAGAAGTATAACATGCATCACAGCTGGCTGAGTACTGAGGTCTGTATGCCCACTTGCTCCTGGGCCACTCTGCTGAGTCTGCCAGTGGATCCTAGGCAAACAGAACACCTACCCATTTCACCGGACACAGGGCAGACAGCGGTAGTGACTACCAACCCTAGCTGGCTTTGAACCAGTAACTTAAAGGGGAAAGACTCCACTGCGCCTAGCCAATTCCCCCAGCCGTCCAGTCCCCCATTACAGTTCACAGTTAAGATTTGACTCTACCTATGAAAGATGTTTGTGTGGTTAATGACAGAATAAGGATTGAGGATAAGGATATTTTCCCATTACTCATTTATTTTTGTATAATCTCCACTATACTCTTTTGTTTTGCTCAGCATGGCACACTGGACCGGAGCCCCCCATCCACGTAAGGGCACGTATGCACACACACACCCACATGCACGAAAGCAGAAACTAAGCTTCTTACAAAAGGTCCATCAACAATTACTGCAAATCTGACTTGCAGAATGCCAGGAATAATGTTAACAGCAGATGAATCTTCTGAAAAGAAATCACAGAGCTTCGCACCCACATAGCAAACATCATTCTGTTCACTTATGCTAAGTAGCCCATACCACCTTGCATTTGCTGTAATAAGCTTTGGCATAAGTAGATGGGAAAACTGTCAGTATCAGGATATACGATTATTTCCTCATAACGACAGAAAGGGAGTTACCTGACAAGCCCATTTACCTGGTACAGGCCTAGGAAATGCTGTCACATCCCTTTGTACCCGATATGTATGTGCTCAGAACAAAGAGAAGGGGTACCAGAAACCACAAGCTCCAGCTAAATCCTGAAACCATGGTACCAGAAAACCAAGGTAAAAACTGGATTGGTTGAATCTAGTTTCAAATGATGTAGACGATACCTTTTACTGGTAAACGAGTAGGGTGTAGGAAGGTGGCTATAGGGGTTAACTTTGGGGATCACACCTTCCATGGAAAGCGAATCTAACGTCACTCATTTTCATGTTCCCGTTCCTGACTCATGCTGGTCTCTTCAGTCTACTTCATAACCAACCAAAGCGTGCTGAAGCAACTGATTATACTATTGATCACCAGGAGGAAAACAGAACCAGAAATTAAAGGACCAAAATTGGTGTATTAGAAATTAGGCCTAAGTGGTAGACAAAATAATGAGGGGGAGGGGCTGCGCTGCCCATCACTCCCTTGTGGGGTCCTTAAAAAGATATTTTGGGGAGAGGGGATCAAAGTGGACTGGAAGGCGCGAGATTCGCCATCATGGCTGCCAGATTCGCTGTCTCCTGGGACGCACCATGACAACACGGGACCGCCATCATTCTGCTCCTGAGAGCTGTCATCACCAGACCAGGCCAGAGAGAGGGACCCAGACGACAGCAACACCTCCACCTGCTCCAGCTAAATCCTGAACACTGCCTGGGATGTGAGACTCGGTTTCCCGCTGTTACCCCTTCCCTCATGTGTCCTTTTCCTTTCTCACCTTATTTTCTCTCTCTCTCTCTCTCTCAGCCTTTCATTTCAGAACAGTCTGGCTTAGCTGGCCAAGACCGTATATTTTGCAACACTGCTGTGAACCTGTGACCAGCCAGGCAGCTAAAAGCAATGCCTGGAACAGCCTGACTGACGCTGGTGACAGTCTGCCGGGCCCCGGAGTGGCTGACCAGACCCTGTGCCGTGCCTGTGTTTCTCCTCCAGCAGGGAGGCTGCAAGTGACACTCAGCCCCAACCCCAGGAAGTGCCTTTTCTGTCTTTGGTCTTTCCTCTCCCCCTTCGTGTTTTTCTGGTTTTCTATTCCAGGCAATGGGCTCAGACTTTAAGAACAGCAGCCCCTGCCTTTACCAAGTAACCTCTCCTTTCCCCCAAAACGACCAGTGTTCACACCATCTAACACCTGTCCTCCTACAAACTTTCTCCAGTTACAAGGACAGCGAACGAGGGCTACTGTTACCATGAAAGCCTCACTCATACTTCAGATTTCAAAGGGTTTGACCGGGCCCGCCCTTTGTTTCTCTATCTCTACGAGTTACAGAGCGTGTTAACGGCGTGTTTGCCATGGCACGAAGCAGGCTGCGGTCTCTGTACTCACAGCTCTGACCCATGTTTAACCACTCCGGGTGGTACAGCGACAGGGCATGGCTAACAGCCTGGCCTGTCTGGGCCTTGGTGGACCCGTGTACACACACAAGGGATGACTGGGGGCTGAGCTTCCAGCCGGGGTACTTCCCAGCTGCATGTGAGAAACTGCAGCAGGCAAGCAGGCCAACCTGAATCCGTTCTTAATCTGCTTGGTGGCTGGCTGCTAACCCGGGAGCGAGATGACTGGGCTTACTCTGTACAACAGAGAGTGCCTGGAGCAAGTTTCTTAAGGAGGAAGCATCATGTTCTTCTCCTGCATTTACCAACCCCAGTTCCCGGAGCCCCAGCACCAGGTGTGTCATCGGTTACCAGCCTTGGGCAGGTGAGACGACTGAGTCACTTTGTTAGCAGTCTGAAGATGTAATGCTGCTGGGTGCCCGTTCCTACACGACTGCGAATTTAACTCATTCTCAGGGAGTCTGGAACTTTCCCCATGGGCAGCTTTGGTGGTTGTTTGTTTGCTTTTTGTTATCCAGATCTCAATAAATAAACACGTGCAATATCTTCTAGCTGGCTAGAGAGGGCAATCCGCTCTGCATCGAGGCACACCGGCCCTTCCCTTTAACGGGGTAGTAAGGTACAGCTGAACCTCCCTTCTGAAGATGCCGCCTATTTGAATGAATGACAAAGGCTGGAACACAAGGAGGCCACAGGCAGACTCCTTGAGGACATCCAGAGGCTCAGGAGACATGGAAAATAACCCAGAGTCACCTCTCCTTGGCTCACGGGAGCTGCTTTGAGATCACCGTGAACACATTTCAATCTGAATACCCTCCTCTCCGACTCCAACCCCCAAACCAAAGCCAGGTAAATCCCAAGCCAGACGCAGCTCCAGCCGCTGGGGCAAGCAAAGATCCCTGACCCTTTCTTCAGCCGGGCAGCCAAAGCTTTGTCAGCACTTCCAGCTGGGTCTGACACCCACACACACACCAGCAAGTTTCTTACCAGAGTGCCGGCAGCTACTCTGGGACAAAGTCGCTGCTGATGTAAAGTGGCTAGCTCCACTGATGTCAACAGAGCTGCACCAACACACACCAGCAGCAGAGAATTAACATCCCAGTCCCAGCCCCAGTCCCTTGCTTCCCTGCGCGTCTGTGAGCAAAGATACCTTTTCCTCCTGGGCTGGGTCGGGCTTCAAACTTGGAGGTATCTTGCAGAGCAGTCTAGTGCTTTGACCTGTGGTGAAGTGCTGACCCGCGGCAGTGCTCCAAAGACAAGTCAGATCTGAAGAGTGTGTCCTTTTAGGCCCTGGCCTCTCTAGGAGGGGAAATCATTTGACAAAGAACATGCAAATAGTTAAATCTAGACAGGGCCAGGGGTTGCTCTCACTTACACCAGTTTCACATAGGCACAAGTCCCCTGGGCCTGCCCTGCTCCTCGTGTCTCATTCACACCTGTGCAGAGCAAGTGCAAAGTTCTGGTAAGTCAGCATTCAGCACACCCCGCCACGGCTGTGCCTCACGCCCAGAGTAAGGGCTCAGTCCTGCAAGGCGTTGTGTGCTTTCTGGTTCCCCTCACGCCAGTGGGAATGGCAGATTCTCAGCAACTCCAGGAGCCAACCCTCACTGACCACCCAAGAGTAAGGCAGTGGAGAACCAGGCCCATGAACTCCAATGGTCAGAAACTCTATTGAATCCACCTACTGCAGATGCACACCTAGGTGAAAGAAGAATCTGTCCCATGCACAACAGTTAAGCTGTTCTGGGTCAAACACTTTGGGAGGGGATTGACCCCGTAGCCACAGACTTTGTTTATTTGCAGATTGCAATGACTGCTTGTTTGGATAAGTGAGCCTGGCTCCATGCTACCGTGGGTTCCTTCTTCCTTCCTCTCAAAAAGCCTTCCCAAGATTTTCTTGCCGCTTCAAAGCACCAAGTAACAAAAAGCCTGACTGACAAGTTGGGTAGGGCTGAGCTCTGCCCGGCAAGCCATTCTCTTTATGAATGACACACAAGCAGCTATGTTCAAAGAATGCCAGCACTGAGGTTGCTTGTGCATCATTAACTCCTCCCCCGTACGCTGCAGATTTTCATTCCATGATCACAGATTTGTTTTGCCCACAGGGCGGTGCTCATTTAATGAGCAGCTATCAATGTTGTGTTTTATCCTCGCTGCTCATTGCCTGGTCCTCGGCCTTACTTACTGAACACTGTTCAAACCCTGCTCCGAAGAAAGAAGGTTTGACTTCTTCCTGGGACTGGTCACTCGTTGTTACAGTAACTGAGTGCTTCACACACATGAATTTACTTATTTTCATACCCACTCTGGTGAGGTCAGATCTCTCTCTGGGCCTCGGTTCTCTGTCTGTAAAATGGGGCTAATTGCATGGCCTCACTCCCCGGGGGTGTTGAGAGGATAAATATGTTAACAAACATGAGGCCCATTATACAGCACGTGATGTTTTTAAAGCCCAGCTCCACTGACGTCAGCTGCAGCTGTGAGCGCTCAGCACTTCCACACGTCAAACCGCAGGAACTCAAGTCAGGCACCCAGAAAATGAGGAACACACCATTAATGACCACCTGGTTTAAGTGACTTGCCTTGCATCACACAGGAGCGCTGTGGCAGAGGCAGGGACAGAATCCACTTCTCCAGCACAGCGTTCAACTGCCTGAACCATGAGACCAGCCCTTCTTCTTCTGCAGTGCTCTGCCCCATTCACCGCGCACCTTCCAACCACTGCTGCTGTGGGTCCTACAGACAGGTGCTTCCTTCACTACCCAATCCAGCTTCGTTCCCAGAGCACACGCTTCCTGTGAGCCAGGGAATACACCTTATCAGGGCAACCTAGTCTGTCTGCCTCCGCCACCGGAGGCACATGCAAAATGCCCAGAAGCCTTAAGGAAGAGAGACCGCACGCTTACGTTCCCTTAGAGCTTGTCGCTATGGGGAAATAGCCATATTCCGCACTAGCCTTTCCACCCCAGCGCCCCATGGGGGCACTTTTACCATGCACCAAGCGTGCCTCTGGAAGGGGAATAAGCACCAGGGCACTCAGTGCGGAAGACGAGTGCCCGCACAGGGAGTTACTGCGGCACGGCTCGTGCACCTCACACTCACACCCTGGCTTATTTTGCAGTCGCCTGCCCATGGAGACAAGCGTTTGGTCTCCCACACAGATTTAACATCTATGGGCCAGATCATGCCCTTGGGGAGTCAGGTTCATTTGGGGACGTTCTCCAGGGAAACATGCCCTGAATTCTTGCGAGGAACAATCTATTCTCATCACTCAGTGGCTAGGAATCTGTGCCAGATTAACAGACCCTGGGGAAGGGACGGTTAATTCTACCGCCAGTGACAGGGTTTGTTACCTTTTACCTCAGCTTCGCTCTGGCAGGCCAAACTGTCACCTGGAGCAGCCCCTGGCAGCCCGCACGGTGACGTTGAGGAGGGACGTACGGGGTTTGTGTGTCTCTGGGTGCCCAGTGCTCATTACGCCCGAGTCCTCACAGTCCTGTAGCCGCTACAGCCCTGACTACGTTTCTTTGGACCGCGTCTTGGCACTGAGGAGTCCGATTGCCAGCACGGCAGGTCCTGTTCGGCCAGCAAGTCTGCCCTCCCCCTGTTAGCAGAGCAGGCTTACACCACCCAAGCAACTCGCTCCCCATGTCACAGACATGCAGCCGCTGAGGGGACCGGACCAAAGCGAGGGGCTGAGCACACACAGGAGCCGCTCAGCGTGTGGCCTTGTTTACAATCTGGATTAGCGACTGAGGGCCACAGCACGGCCCTGCCCAGAGGGCTTGCCACAGGAGGAGACGCCCAGACTGGCGAGTTTGTCCCAGCTGAATTTGGAGGGCTCAGCCCTGTGTCAATTGTGGGGCGACTCGTGGAGGGGGCGTGGCAAAGGGGGAGGGAGGTTTCCGGGATGGAGGGGCAGCCACCCAGGCAGTGGGGGGCACAGAGACAAGATGGAGGTGGAGGGCGTGGGGCAGGGGTGACAGGAGTGAGAGCTGGAGGCTGAGGCAGCCCTGCAGGAGGCTAGGATGCTGTGGGAAGGCCAGGGGTAAAGCGTTTACACCTCACGGAAGTGCAGGGGAATTGGTGAGGGAGGGACCGGGCCAGAGACCAGGCCAGAACATGGGAAACACCCTACCAGATCAGCCCAGGCATCCATCGAGCCCATGTTCTCTCTCACCAACAGTAGCAGCACCCCCTGCTTCAGAGGAAAGTGCACGAGACCTTTAGTGGACAGTTGTGAAATAACCTGCCCATAGCTTCCTCCTAACCCTCAGCAATGTGCGCTTGCCTTCTGCTCTGAAGCCAGCAGGTTTATATCCCTTCTACGTACATGGTTTTGTGCAGGCTCAGGTAACTGAGCATGTTCCCATTATCCACATAAACATCTGGCCCCCCCTTGGAATCCTTGGGCTCAATGGTATCTAGTGGCAATGAGTTCCACAAGCTAATTAGGTGCTAATGTAAAAAAAAAAATTTGCTTTTACCAGCTTGAAATGTCTTGCCTTTCAGTTTCATTGACTACACTGCATGGTGTATGAGGAGAGGGTAACCAGGAACACCTTCTCTGACAGTCATCATGTTGCGTACCCCACTTCATCCCCCTATGGTCATCTACACACTACAGTCTTAAGCTTTACAGTCTCGCTTCATATGGAATATTTCCAGGCCCCTGACAGGGCTGCAGCTGCTCTGCTGGTCCATAAAGCAGAATATTGCCTGGAAGGAGGCGGTGCTGGTCATATTGCAGGGCACAAGTAAAGCATGCTGATGGGGAGGCATGGCAGGCTGCAGACTCAGTGAGGGTCGCTGCCTGGAATAAGGCTGGTGCCTAGTACAATCCATTCAGTCTTCCTGCCTAGATACCTGGCCTCACTGTTACCTATTTGCAAAAAAAAAAAAAAAACCCTCCCAACCATGACCCCTTATCCTGTTGACTTAGGTCCTGGTCCAAATGCTAATGGAAAGGCTTCCACGCCATTGGTTGTGCATGGAGGCCCAGGACTGAAACTTATGCTGCAATGGGCACGCAGAATCCTGAACCCAGCTCCATCCCGCCATGAGGAGACAAAACCCCTGGAGGCTGGAGGCGATCACAGCAAGCCACAGACCTGATTCTGCTCCCGCTCAAGTCGACGACTCTGGTAACCGCGTCTTGCTGTATTGGCAATAAACCACTCGCTAAAATAAAGACAGAAACCAGCTCAACTGTCCTAAATGCACAAATGGTCTCCCCTCACCCCAGGGGACTTCAGAGACCAAGTTAGAATCCAAACCCCCCTCTGCAGACAGAAACGTGGCTAGCCATGCTGGGCTATGAGAGGCAAGGCCACGGCCTCCCTGACTCCAGAATCACTGTCAGGCCTGGGCTTTCCGGGGATCGCGCCCCCAACGCAAAGCGGGCCGAGTGTCCCACATCCTGACAGAGGGGGAGACCCCTGGAGGTTCAGCAGCTGGGACAGTCTGGGTAGGCGAGCACCTGGTGGCACCCACCCCCAGATCCAGGCCTCTTCACAACGTAGGGACGTCCTCTTTGCTCACACTGGGAAACCGGTCTAGAGCATAGTATCTACCTGACGTCACATTCCTGTTCTATAAATACACCCGCCCCGACCCGGGGTGCAGCCGCACACACAGCGCTAGCTCACAGCACCTTAACTTCAACGCATGCCACTTCCGTCCCTTGGAAAGCCTCTGGGCCTCAGCTGTGACAGGCAATCACCCACCCCCCCGGCGCATTTAATGCCACCTAATGCATGAGCTTTGGCGTCAGCACAGGGGCACTCTCTGGGGTGACCAGTTGTGGTGGAAGGATGGACAATGGCTGCTCCAGCTGGCTGCTGCCTTTGGAAACAGGGGTCTCTATGTTAAACCAAGGAGCAGAACAACTTGTGCGTGTCAGGCAGCGTAAGGACTAATGGGACCCGCACACAGGCAAGTAAGCAGCAGTCAGTACTGGAACTCTGGCCCTGCCCTCTGCTCCTCCTCTTCCCCTGAGGCCCCGCACCCTGGCCTGGCCAGAAGCCGGAGCCCAGGGGTGAGCATATTTTCCCTGTCCGAAGCTGGCCACGCCAGTCTCTCCATCGCCTCCCGTCCCTGCACAGAAAACACACACACGCCAGCTGTAGGTGGCGGGGCGCTGAAGATTCTGTGCCTAGAGGCGCATGAGGTGTAAATCTGGCCCTGCTGGGGAAGCTGAGGTGTTAGCTAGAAAGGAGCCGATTCATTCCAGAGTCAGCAAAGAGCTTGTGGCAGAAGCACGCCCTGGGCTTCCACAGAGCCCACACTGCCCCAAGTGGGTGGTATCAAGGGGGAAGAGCAGCCAGGGGGACCCCCATCACCAGAGTGGGCCTGAGTTTTTCAGTCAAAAAAATTTCCCAACCATAGATGGAGTTTGGGTTACATTTTTCCTGGGAAGTTTTGCAACAAAACAAGATCGTCTGTTAGTGCTGCATTGAGTTCTGTGCTTTGTGTCAGTCTGCAAACCCCAGATCATTTTTGGTTTTGATTCTCAGCTATTTTGAGGGGCCTGGGGGGGTGGTTCCCTTTTCCAGTGGCAAAACGGGGAGGAAAGTAGAAAAGGGAGAGAAAAGGAGGGGGGGAGGGGAGACAACCAAATCCCCAGACTGAAAGTAAATGAAAAACTCAGCTGAGTATGAACATTTTCATTTAATTTGAAGTTTCCCGTTGAAAACTGCCAAAGAAAAATGTTTCATTGCTTTTTAAAACAGGAAAAACCCCAGTTTGTCAAGCACCCTCAGCAATCAGCCCATCTCCACTGCAACAGGGTGCTCCACCAACACCACCTCCCTGGCAGAGCGCTCTGGGGCGGCGGTAGCTGGAGAACACTGAGCCTGCACTGGGGGAGGGGGGTGACTCTTTCCTGGACACTGTTGCAAGAGTAAGAGCAGGTAGTGGCCTCTGAGCCAGCCAGAGCTAATCCGGTCCCAGGCTGGTCTGTTTTAAAAAGAAGAAAGAAGCACCTGGCCATGGGTCTGTTTCTCTACAATGTCGTTCATTTACATTGTTGAGGGTGTATTTTCCAGGCTGAATTCCCAGAGGAGCACAGAGGCCTCTGGATGTGAAGCACTACAATGTCTGGCCCTGATTCTCCCCTGCCGGGTAGTTTATGTCGTCAGAGATCTGTGCAAAGTGCACGTAAATCTCTCACATGTCAGAACTTTCCAGTCCCATCAGTGGCAGCACATTGCACTCCGCTGGCATAAGTGTGAGGGATTTCCCAGCGTGCCGGGCAGGGGAGGATTAGGCCCATCATTCCTATGAAGGCAAAGTTGTACTTTATAACAATGAAATGACAAAAGCCGGCACATTCTTAAACCCCCACGAGTTCCGATTTCTGCCTTGATGAAAGAACATTTCCAAGCGTGTCTCAGACCTGCTGTCAGAAAGCGAATGGGCAGGGAACACAGAGTAATATGATATTTATGTTCCGGCCTCTAGCTAAGACCTGATAACCAGTTCTGCAAAACATGGGGCTGGAGCAAAGGGAACGGGAAAAGATTGTTTAAAATGGGGATATGTGACTCCAGAGCCGCTCTGCTGCTCCTCTCTTGCCTGCAGAACTCGTGGAGGGTAACCACCATCCATCTCCCTGCCATGCAGCAACGCCACTTGCTGGTCTGAGGGTCACCAGCTGTTTGTCTGACCACACATAACACATCCAGCTCTTTTGCTCTTTCCTTGCCAGTAGAGATGCTGCACCCAACCCCCAGCTCCAGACAGCGCTCCAAACGATGGGAAAGTTTGGGCCAGAACCACATCCCAGATTCCTGGCCTGGGCCACACCAAATCCCAGCCTCCAACTTCGGGGGCACTCATCTGGAACCACAAATGGCTCCCTCTCTCCAATGAACTGATCCTGATACTATGATCCCAACAGCTCCCAACTTTGGGATCCCAATCTGAGCCTCGCTACGGAAACGTGTCCCCACCAGCCCCTTTTCATTGCTGATCTGCTCTGATTTCCCTTCAGTTTATCAACTCCTGTTTGGTTCTGAGGTGCCCCGAACTCTAAGCTGGCCCAGCAGGAGGCATAGCCCACTAGCTCCTTCCACATTTTGCCTTTGGTGCTATCACTTTAAATAGTAACTTTCATATGATTCAGCAACACAACACTGTGCGGGGAGGCGTGCAGGAGTTGCATAAGCCAATACCTGAGAGTTTCACATGTGAGCATGGATTTCCTTTCCTTGCGTTGCCAGTTTAACAAGGAAGGTGCGCGCTCCCAGATTTCCAAAGGCGGTGGATAGGACCATGGTGAGAACTAACTGATGTCCTGAGTTCAAGTCAGTAACAGCAGTTGAGAGCGCTCTTCCCTGCCAAGAGACAACTCCTTGGAGTGAAATTCACCCAGACTGATGGAAGAAAAGTCCTGGAAGGATCACCATGCATTGCTCAACTCAAAAGAGGAAAACGAGCTGGTAAAGGAAGGGTTGGTGGTGGTGGTGGGGGGGTTGCTGGTTTTCTTTGATACCTCACTGGGCCCTCTCAGAAGGTATCGTTTGCAACGTAGCTCTGTATTTTCTACAGCTAAACTCAGCATTCCAAGTGGGCTTGGTGTATTCTGTATAGCTTCAAACCCTGAGGTCATTTATTCCCTGGCATCAATTGGGGTTTTGACTGAGTAAGTTTTGACATGACGATTCAGCCCACAGAAATCAGAAATGAAACAGACCTTCCCCCCTGCCAGTGAAGGAACGTTCTGTCCAGTGCTGTCCTCACGCCATGTCCCATCTCACTGTAAGCTGTGGGACACCACCTCGCAGGTGGGCAGATCACAGCAAAGATGCTTATCAACCAGCCCCGTTTTTCTTTTTCCTTGGTTAAAGACAACCCTGCCCCGTTCTCTCGAGCTGTGACTGAGTCGCTCTTGCTCAGGCACACACTGATGCAACCTCACAAGCGGATTTTGGGGGGTCAAACCCTCTGTGCCGTGGGTTGGGGGGAGGGAGGGGGTGACCAAGCTCTGCTGTTGGAACCACTAGGGTGGAATCCCATTGCTTCCTGGCGCTTGCCAGTCTAACGCCTGTCTTCAGGATGCTTTTGTGAATGTTCATGGCCTCAGCCCTATCTCTCTGTTGTGCGGAGTGTGACTGTGCTGCACCTGGGGAGGTGGGAACGGTAGAGCCGTGGGGAGTGCTTTGGAGATACAATTATTTGGTCTACATTTTAGCAGCTCAAGCAGTGTGCCCACAGGAGCAGTGGTGGGGAGAGAGGGCAGGGGCTGGCTCCTCCCAGGCACTTGGGCAAGGGGCAGCTAGAATGCAGGTGTTCATGCTGTCTGGGCACAAGGGGAGGAAAGCAAACTGCATCATCAGCACCGGATGCTCCCGAGGGGCTGAGACTATCCCTTCTGCATCCCCTGGAGATGGGTGCCGGAAAGGGCACCTGCTGCACCCACTGAAAACATAGCAGATTCCACTCTCTCCCACCCAGCCCCACAAGGACTTTTAGCCTCTGTCCTCCGCAGGCGCAATGTCCTCGGGAGCTGCCCATCAGTAGCTTTTTACCCAATCAGCTAGGAAATATAAATCTGATAGCTGAGCTTTGTAAATTACAGTTTACAGTACGTTAGCAGCCCCTTTCCGTGTTCAACCGCATCGCTGAAAGGAGCGGAGGGTCTCCATCCAGTCCCTGGTGACTGGTGGGAGATCCTCTGTCACACACAGGGCAAGATGGTAGTGGAGGACTGTTTTAATATTTTGTTTGCTAGCACGAGCGTATTGTCCAGCCACACTGAAGAGTGACTGCTGGTCAGATCAAGGCTGCGCTGGCGACGTGGTCAGTAGCAGAAAAGAATTGCGCCACAGCCCACAAAAAGCAGGTCTCCAAGTTCTAATGCCTGTACATTCAGCAAAGCAGCAACGGCGTCCCCAGCTACCACAGCACCCTCTGGAGAGTGCAGTGATGTTACAAAGTCATGGGTTGCTGCAGGGCTGGTGCACAGATGAAAGGGTTCCCTGCACCTTTCCCCTTCCTGGTACAGAGGGCAGCCAGGGTGTCACCCTTTCTGTGGATGCAGACTGCCAGAGGAGGCAGGAGGAATCCTCCCCTTGCTCCTTATCTCCTTTGAGAGGTTATTAGCACAAGTCTTCGCAGCTGCCCCGTGTGAAGGGTGAAAGGAAGTCGCTCTCTCTCTCACACTCTCTCTGCCTGACCTCCAGGTCGCATGCATGTGTGGCAGGCCCGTGCTTGTGCTCAGGAGGCTGAAGACTCCAGCTCAGCACACACTGTGCCCATTGATCAAACCTAGTGACAAAGCGCACTCGGCGGAGTTGCCATGGGAATGTGTCCCCGGCTCTGCTTGCCAAAGCCAGGGCAGCCTGACTCCCAAGTATGCGCTTTTCTCCGGGCGGGGTCAACCTGCAAGATGTGCAGCGTCACACACCGGTCCTGGGCTCCGCAGACATGACCAGCCAGACCCGGTCCTTGCCCACAGCGTCAATCTTCTCTAGGTTCTATTGTACGAACACGGCGCGTTCAGCTCTGAGAGCAGCCCAGACGTTATCACAGCCCCTGGCTGCGCGTGTGCTGGATCCGCGTTGGATGAGCCTGTCGATGGGCGTCGGGCCAACGTGGCGTAGAGCCAAACCCCACTTTGGCTGCTGCGCAAGCATCTCCCTGCTATGGCAACACTAAGTCGGGAGAAACTGGACCTCTTCCATCCCAGTTCAGCAGCTTTAACGGCTCCCTGCAGCTGAAGAGCTGCCCCGTTTTCTTCTGGTATCCAGCGTCGGTTTTCTTCTAAAGCCGCCGCCCAGAGCTATTCTCAATGAGCACTCAGCAGCTTCATCCCTCGGGTCCCAGGCGGCTGGAGAGCGGCTGAAACCAAAGCACTGAGACTCGACAGTGAGGTGCCTGATTGGGAGCTTTTCTACCTGCGTGTGCAACCGGTGCCCAGGCCTACACCTGCCCGCCTGGGCTCGGTTCAGTGTGAAACCTGGGACGGGCTCTCTGGGAGCGCTCTGTTCTTCGGTTCTTCTGAACTCCTGGATGGGAACTTGGAGGGGTCCACCCCAGGAAATTACATCAGACAGTAGAGAACATAGAGGGCATCAGCATAGAGGAGCACTAGTGTCTCGTCACTTCCACGTGCAGCCAAAGGTGTTGGTTTTAATCTATAAATCCCCAGGAGATTTGGGACCTCCTTTTGGGAGTGCCCGCCTCTCTGGGCACCAGCGTGAAGGACGCAGGCAGCTGAGGCCCTTGTGGTGTTTTGTAGTCCATGTTTGGAATAGTCCATTTGAAGAACTGGAGGCAGGCTGTGGTCTGTGGGGAGAACACGCTTGCTCTGACAGCCTGCCAGTCCGGTTCAGTCGGGGCACGGCCGTAGCTCCTTTGGTCCACCTACACAATTGTTTGATCGACGGAGCAGCGTCCCCTGGCAGACTGAGGGTTTCACAGGGAGATAATTACTACTGCTGACTACTGTGGGCTGTGCTGCATGCATGGTGCTCAGTCTCTGAATATGCCTCAGAGATCAGAGGCCATGGCAAGGGGCACATAATACATTGAGTTTAAAAATGCAAAAGCATGATTTACTATCAACTGTGAACTCCTCCCCTGCAGCTCAACCTGTTCAATAAAGTTCAGTCAGGCTTCAGGAGTCACAGAATTAGAGATGCCACTTAGCTGGACATGCTGCCATGGTTTTTGATTATAGCCAGTCCTTTCACTTCTCATCCATGCATTGCTCAGCGTCATTTGGTCTATCTTCGAGTTGTTACACTCTGTCTTTAGCTAGTGACGACAGAATCTAGTCCCAGTACAGGATGGATCAACAGCCAGAAGTCCTGATGTTTGCCAGAATGTGCTTCTCTGGACTTTCTCAGATAATCACCCAGAACTGGTAGGATCCCCAGAAGGACGGCTGATTGAGGAAGTATCATTTTCTGCAACGATACCCTCATGAACTCTGATCCCACTAAATCTCATAAGCTAAGCAGGGTCAGGCTGGGTCTATACTTGCATGCGACCCCCCACCCCTGCCCACAGGGACACCCAGGGGCTGCAGGAAGTGGCTCTAGTAACTCAGCAGCTGGCGTTGAGTTGGCACTAAACTAACATCACAGCATGTGCCACGGAGCGCTGTGCTGCCGGAAGTGTCATCCGTTGGAGGCACTGTAAAACCAAGTCCCTGAACGCTGGTAACTAAAGGGATGCCCTTACCTGTGTTGCGAATACCCCAGCAATGATTAAAGCAGAACTAAAGTTCATGACATTGTCACTGGACTCAGCTTGGTGGCTAGCCCTGTATTAATCACTGCCCGTGGTGCACAGATTCATTGCTAGTCTATTTCCACTTTCTGATTTTAGGGCACTAGCCCCTCGCTGCAATCCGCGTGGCCAACTCTGGCCATTTCATTGTCAGGCTCGCATTGTTTGGTGTTTTTCTGAAAGCTCCAGCTTTAAGCCGGGGGATAACAGGGGAATCTCAGCTTTCCCTTCAAGAGGAAACTCAGTCTCTAGCTCTCAGAGCTGCGGAGCAAAATGCTGTGCGTGAGCCTGCCGTGCAGAACGTGGTCTGAAAAAAGTGAGGGGGCCTGTTATTTTGTACAGAAATGAAAATGAGACCACATCAGTTCTGCTCTGCCCCCCCCCCCCCCCCACGGCCTCACCTCTGTTCCTCCTGCAACTCCAGGGGCTCTTCAGCCCCCTTTCCCAGGCCTGGGAACTGCAGAGGAGTCCCCTGCCAGCCTCAGGCTGGGGATCAGCTCCAGAGGCTCATCATTCCCCCTCCCCTTTCCCAGCCTTGATGTTGCAGAGGGGTATGGGGAGGAGCAGAGGCATCGTCCTGTTGCTCACAGGAGGGGGGAAGGTGCAGAGCATCCCCGAGTTGCACTTGCACCGATTGTACTGTCAGGGTGGGGCATTGCGTAATGGCTCCTGAAACCCAGCAACAGGCCATGTGAATAACACAGTGTCTACACTGACTTGGTGTCAACCTAACTACATCACCACTGACTGTACGCCTCCCGTGGTCGGTGTAACGGGCCAGTTACGTCAGCAGGAATGCAATTTCAGTGTCGACCCGTACAGAGTTAGGTCGACATAAGCTGCCTTGCATCACCCTAACTAGTATAGAACCGGGCCATGTCTACAGGCCGAGTTACACCAGGTTAACACAGCTGCATCTGCACTGGGGGGTTGTCAACACTGCTCCGTCACTCAGGTGTGTTTTTTCACACCCCTGACTGACTGATATAACCTTTCAGCATAGACCAGGCCTAAAAACTTGGTTTTCAACCAGATTAGTTAAACGAGGGCTAAAGGCCATGTGGATACTCATATTTCAATTTCACGAGACTTTAATTTAAATTGATTAGGAACATGTGTAAGCTAAACCAAATAAGCTGCTCCCTTAAATTGAACTAAGATTGTTTACACAGGTTCTTTACGTTTCTTTAACTGAATCAGTTTAAAATCCCACTTTAAATGAGATCGGTGAAAGCTGCTGGCTAAGAGTTTGTCTTCCCTAGACAAATTCCGACATGTGGAATGACATTCTGCTTTCCTAAACTCTCTCTGGATCCACCGCAGGTTGCTATCCTGTACCAGACCCTTTTGCCAGCTAAGCAGTTGAGACTCTTCTCCACCCCAATACAGAGGTGGTTGTATTTCAGTCTGGGAGTATGTGATCCCTACTCCGGTGCGTCTATTACATTTACAAGATCTGTTCAGCACTTTGGGAATCCTTTGGGATGAAATAAAATAGAAAAATAAGACACATTCATTTTTAAATGTACTTATTAACAGAACCTGGGTCTGGGGAGTCACGTATCTCCAAATAAGTCGGTACCTTGCACCCAATGCCCTGTGACTGGTTTAGACAGTCATCTATGTTTTATTTAGCTTGTGTGGATGACACAATATGGCTGGCATAATTTGATTCTGAGAAACTGGTGTTACTTGTAAAACCTTTTAAATGTGGGTGGCTGGCTGGCAACTTTTGCCCTCCCGAGAGAGGCGTTCCTTTCAGGGATTATGCAGGTGGGGAGAGGAATTAAGAAGATTTATAGTCATGTGCAGCACATTGTGTGGAACCCATGTGAACTTCCTCCAGCCATTTCTGAGCATGGGGGTCTCCCTTGTTTTAGCTGGTCCAATCCTGAAGTATGGGCCAGGTAATTCTCTGAAGCTTTTCCCAGGGAGAGAGAGAGATAAATATACAATTTCTGTCTGGAAAATGCATATTGGCAAGAAAGAGGGGTCTGTAAAAGTGCAGCAGAGAAAGACCCAGACAAAATTATACTGGCAAGCAATGGAAATGACCCATTCCATATCAAGTCCCTCTCCACTGGCCGGGTGGTTTGTTCTTTTCAGGCAATAGAGTTATACCAGGTTTGAATTTAGCTCAGAGTCTACACCTACAGTTGCTCCTGCCAGAGCAAATGTAAATAGTTTGTGTGTGTAGCTGGGTGAGGGATGAAGATTGAAGAGGGGCCTGAATCCAAGCATCAGAATGTGCGTTAGTGTTTCACAATCTGGCTCAAGATACAAATTGTGCAGTGGTCCATGTCTCTATAGAGACTGAACTATACTGCAGAAATTCAGAGTGCTTAAAACCCAGACTGGCATCAAATGTCTTGGGCTTTCACTAGTTAAAATTTAAATAGGATGGATGTCTCGACATAGCAGGGTTCAGTCGAGACCAGTGAGGGGCTGTCACCCCTCCCGTTAAAGGGCTGGGAAATTTTGAATTCCCATTTCCTGTTTGATCAGCGTGGAGAACTCGCCAGCGCAGCTGATCATGGCAACTTAATGCCCCAAACGTGCTCCAGCTTGGAGAACACAGGGAGTGGTGGATCTTATCAGTCTGTGGGGAGATGAGTCTGTGCAGGTGCAACTCCAATCCAGCCAAAGAAATGTAGACATGTATGAAAAGATAGCGTGGGGCCTGGAGGAGAAGGGCTATACCAGGGACACGTAGCAGAGCTCCAGGAGAATCAAAGAACTTTGGCAAGCATACCAGAAGACAAGGGAGGTGAACAGTCTCTCTGGTTCTGCACTACATACATGCTGCTTCTACAATGAGTTGCATGCTTTTTTCGGTGGCGACCCCTCCTCCCCCCTCAAAATGCAACGTGGATACATCCCAGGAGTCGGAGTCCCAGGCCACCTTGGGCAACAACAAGGAGGACGTTGTGGATGAGGAAGAGGAGGGGAATGGGAGACAGGTGAGTGGGGGATCCATTCTCCCTGAGAGCCAGGAGCTATTTTTAACCCCGGAGCAGTCCAGCCAGTCGCCAGACAGCAGGATGGCAGAATGTGATGCTGGAGAAGGCATCTCGGGCGAGTATCAATCAAACTGTCGGGGTTACATGCTCTTATATTTTTCGTGTAATATGAAGTAAAAGTGAGGTGCAGTGGGTATCTGCTTCCCAGTGGCCAATCCATCTACTCAGAAGGTACCCCTGGAAGACACTTTATGTGCACAGGGCTGGCCTGGGAATCCTCCATAGAGATCTCCAGGAAACTTTCCTGGAGGTACTCTGCAATCCTTTAAAGAAGGTTTCTGGGGAGGGCTGCCTTATTTCTTCCACCACAGTAGGACCCTTTCCCACACCACTCGAGTATTAACTTTGCTGGCATCACTGCAGTACACAGCGTAGCAGCATGAGGACCAGGTCTGTACCCAGACACTTGCAGCATCTGCTCCCTTGCCATCTCTGTTACCCTCAGGAGACTAATATCACATAGGTCACCTAGGGGAGATGGTGGAAGTTTTCATTACAAGTGCTCGTACCGCAACCAATAGAGCATGTGATCCCCCACCAATGGCGTTTTCCGGGTCCCTCAACCACGGTTTCCCTAAGATGCCAGTGGTTTGGTTGGCAGGGATTGGAGATAACCTCATAGGGTGACAACTACCAGCAGCATTAAGGGAAGGGTGGGAGTGCGCTTCCTGTGTTTTCTCGTGGCCACAAACTCGCCCTCCACCCCAACCCCAGAGCTGCCTCAGCCAAGACCACAATTTGGGAGGCTTAATGCTGGTCCCTGGTCTCAAAGAAACGTCCATGTTGCTGGTGGGGGAGACATACATTGTCCACTTGCCCATCTGTGCTCCTGACATCAGTTTCCCACAAGCTGCAGCACAAGTCCTGTCGTCCATGCCACTGGGCCAAACTCACCATGGCTGGAACAGTGAAACGGTTCACTCAGTAGCTGGGGATTCTGATTATGTTCTGGTTTGCAGTTGTGTATAATAAGGGGAGTGTTTTTTAAATAGAAACCGTGCACTAGACCCAGGGTATGCACTGACAACGGCTGTCTTGTGCTTTGCATGCCTTACAGTGGAAACCTTGGCCTTCAGTGCATCTTGCACAACGGTGGAGAGGTTTTCACAGATTCACAGACGGAAAGAGAGAACCTGTGATGAATGTTGAACGAGAGAATGAAGGCCTCTGGGAAACTGAGATGGAGCTAAGAGCCTGGAGGATTTCATTGTCTGAAAAACTGGACATGGACATGGAGAGCATCCCAGGAGCATGAGCACGCGACGCAAGATGAGATGCTGCAGATTATGAAGGACCAGTCAGACATGCTGAAGTTCAACAAGATGCCTCAACAAAGGCTAGACTCCCTCTGCAGCCCTTGCAGAACGGCTTGCAAGCATCGACCTGTTCCCAATTCCCCTCCCCAAAATGTTCCAGGAGGCTGGGAGGAAAATGTAGTATCCCTTCCACTCAACAGCGGGGGAGGGCAGTAAGACAAAAGGGGGCCATTCGAAGACCTTTGATGAGCAAGATTTTTGTGCTTTCACAGACAAGCTGCATTTGTTTCTCCTCTCCCTATTTTATCACATCATTTGCCCCAGGTTAAATTATTTTCCTGTTCTTTCAGTTTCTTTATGTTTGCACAATGAAAGTCAGCTGAACACGCTGGAGCACCATCTCTGGCCCTAGGAAACCAGCACTGGCCGGTGGAATCACATCGTTATGCAGCTATGGGATGATGAGCGGTGGCTGCAGAACTTTCCTGGCACTTCGTGCAGAGCTTTCCCCAGCCCTGCCGGTTTTTTCACCTGTTTGAACTTTCTGTGTCTTCCCTGCCTGCCTGATGACTCTGTTGACTGCCTGACTGCAGATTAAGCAGAGCACTCTTTCCTTTGTTTAGCAGAGACGTTTGCCAGCGTTGGTTTCGGTAGAGCTGTAAGGCTGGCAACAGGTGTTAACAGCGCCAGGGAACTTCCACCTGGGTGTAGGAGGAAGGAAGGGGCGGAGTGGGAGGGCAGCTGGAGAAGCGGCAGGCCGGGCGGAGGGCGATGGGGGGTACTTTGCAACCGGCCGGGTGGCCCCTCTGCACCAAGAGCCATGCAGGCCCCTGGACAGGCGCAGGCCCCAATATTTGGGACCTGCTCCGAATCACCTCAGGCCTGACGCTCCCTGGGGTGGAGAGACCGTGGCCTGGGGGTGAAGTTCCTCCTCCCCGCCACACGGGGCCACGTGCCCCGGCCACAGAGCTGCCGCCCAGGCCGTCCCGGGGCTCGCGGATGACCCCCGGCCTGGCCCCCAGCGTGGCGGAGCAGGGCAGGCCGCAGGCTGGACGGGCAGCCCTGGCTGCCTCCCACTCCTACACCTGCCTTTTGGGCGCCAGCTGCAGCAGCAACAGCACCACCCCCCCCACCCCGGCCCTGAGAGCACGCCGTGGGTGGAGCATGTGCGACACGGGGGGCTGTGTGTGACACGCAGGGGGGGGCAGTGTGTGACACGTGGGGGGGGCCAGTGTGCAACACAGGGGGGGCAGTGTGTGACACGGATGGACACCGTGTGTGGGGGTGGCAGAGCCAACACCTGGCGTGGGTGCAGGGAAGGGGTGGGACTGTCTCTGTGGGGAGGGACAGAGCCCTGGAGGGGCGCAGTGTGAGGGAGGGGAGGGGATGGCACCCATGGACACCGACAGGCCCCGGGTGGGATTTGGGTGGGGGAAGGAGGTCGGACTTGCAAGGACAACAAGAGGGGACCAAGCGCGGGTGGGGGAGGGAGCCAGGCCCTGCGCTGGCAGGGGGTGATGGAGACGGGGCTGGTGGCAAACCCTGGCGTTGGGGAGCTGAGGCAGAGGACGGCAGTGCCCGGAAGGCGCGTGTGGTGGACAGACGGAGTCGTAGGAAGGCAGAGAACCGGGCGTGTTGGCAGCAGAGACGGATGCAGGGAGGGAGGTAACCTGTGGGGAAGGGGCAGTGGGATGGGGCAGCGGAATAACGTGCCTGTGCGGTTTGTGTGGTGGGGACGAAGCCAACGAGCCTCAGTGAGGGAGGGTGAAGAAATCAGGAGGTGGGAAAAGAAATAAGGAGAGACACAAAGGAGACGGGAGAGACGTTAGAACAGAGAAGGGAAAGGAGGAAAGAGAACAATAAAGGTGAAGATAGGTGAAGGCAGGCAGCTAAAAGTAGCTTTTCACTTGGTCACGTCAGTGAAAAATGGCATTCGAGGAGCTACGCAGACAGAGGCTGCTGCGTGCACTCTCGGGACTGCTTTGCCTGCCGTACAGAGCTGTGCTGAGGGCGGTTGGACTGAGCTTTCCGGCACTGCGCAAAAAGGGGCTCATTTGTACTCACACTCTTTGAAATGGCTGTTCAGAGTCAATAACAGTGAAGCGTTGGCTGTGGAAACCCAAGTGGGCAGAAGTCTTCCCAGAAGTCGTTGGTAACAAACCACCAAGCTACTGTGGAAAGCAGACTCAAGAGGGGGAAATCCTGGCCCAACTAAAGCCGACAGCAAAACTCCTGTTGACTTCAGTGAGGCCAGGATTTTACTCCAGGTTTGTTCACTTTGGACGGAGTTGTAAGTGTTGAGTTGTGAAGTTATTGCACAGACACCTGTCCAGCATCCCGAGTGGAAGGGAAGGACCATAACAAAAGCGTTAGTAGCTATAGCACAGATAATAGGTTACTGTCAGCCGCATGGACCAAACATAAAGCAGACTAATGTACACGAGACTCCAATATGGAATTGGAAGAGAAATATGGATTAGTAAATGCAGTCTGTGTTGGAAGAATAATTTTTTACCAATAGAATGTCACTCTGACTACAACAGCATTCCAGGTTATCAAAGCAGGACAAACAGGAAAGCTGATGAAGGATCATAGAAGGTGCTGAAGACTCTGCATATGATTAAGAACCACAGTATGGGACGTCAGGCAGGAAAACAAATCGCATCCTTAATTATGTATATGGCACCCATATGCTACACTGATGTCATACGAGATACGTATGGATATACTGTTCTGGAGCATGAAAAGTCTTTCAACTTGAAGATGGTTTCCTGTCCTGCAGGGTGGACTTCCCTGAACAACAGTGAGATCCTGTACAAATACAATTCTTTGCTGTAGGACAGGTTGGATTATAAAATTTTAGGACTGTAGATGAATTACATAGGTAGAAGTATTACTATGACAGAGCAGCTGGATTACAGCAGTGAAAGCTATAGGATAATTGTTCACGTCTACATGGATAGAGTGTTCAGAATGGGCCCCAGAATGGCCTTTCCTTCCATATTACGTAGGTGATCCTGCCTGGTTTTGGTGAGGTTGGTGTATATTTTGCCTTAATTTTAATGACATGTCTAGCTGACATACAGTTTCATCTCCCAAGATGAAGATGGGGTTGCTTAGAGGAGGTATATTAGCTAGAGAGTCTTCTCAGTAAATTTTTTCAGCTCTGCCCTTCAAAACAAGTCTCACAGTCAAACCATTTCAAAATGATGTCTTGTTTTTGTCCCACAGGAAATATTTGGCTACAAAACTCAAGGCTGCCGGAAAGCTATGTGCATTGCTGGATATATCTTCTCCTGTGGGGTTCTTCTCCTTCTGTTCTACTGGAAGCCAGCATGGGATGTGTGGGCAAACTGCATCCCATGTAATTTGCAAGAAGCAGACGTCATATTGCTTAGAACAACAGTAGGTGCACACATTAGCATGTAATTTTAACTGGACATCTTACAAAAACATAAAACTTGCATACACACACACACACACACACACACACACACACACACACTCTTAAGCAGCTTGTCCTACTACCTCAATGTGAATAGCAATTTTCTAATATTTTCCAATGTAAATAGTCATGTTCAGATGTGGACTGGAAGGGTTAAGTCAGGCGTTTACGGAGCCAACTAAATCCAAATCACTTCCATACACACATTTTCAGAGAAAGCAGTTTAAAAATATCGTGCAGAGGTTATGGTTACACTACTTTAATGCTGAACATTAGATACCTAGTGTACCCTGCATATCCCCATTGCTTAACCACCAGTCTTAAGACTAGGTCTCATTCCAATAGGATTGCTGCACAACACTGCAGAATGCAGACTTCTTCTAGATTTCCTTACCCTACCTACACACAAGAATGCAGAAGACAGGACACAATAGAGGGGTCACTCCTAACAAATATGATTGAGCCCATCTTGTGTGTACGCATGGGGCTAATATCATGGGAGAAACCCAATTTTAGAAAGCTGTATCTTAGGCCTTAGCTATCTTAGACTTCCACTAGTGTAACTAAAATTGATCTAATTATACCAGTGAAAACACCTAATAGGCATTTGATCCCCAATACATGCACCATATCCCTAATATAGATGCACGTAAAAGAATTAGTAACTTACTCTGTTGCTGTAATAGTGATTAGTAACTGACCACATTAAGCTGTATTGATTAAAGCACAGTTTAAACTGGTTTAAGTGCATCTATATTAGGCATTCGCACTGGTATCATTAGTTCTGATTTAGTTACACTGGTTCTTATTTTCTATTATAGCCAGGCCTTAGTAATACTGCAGCCCTCATTTTGGGAAACTGAGGTGTTTTCCAGGACAGGAAGCATTATTAAAACGAGTGATGTTTTGGGCCTGCTGGCCTGACTGTGTTCATTTGGCAAAGCAGATGTCCAGGATGAAGTTCTCTCTTCTTGTCTCCTAACCAAAATGACATAATTATGTACTGCCAGTCTCTGCCATTACTTTACACAGAGACCTACACGAAGAATGTGTCATTCCTTCCAAACACACTGAATTTTGCTTTATTTCTCTAGGATGAATCTAAAAAATATACCAGAAAAAAGGTGACCTGGATCGACTTGTCCACGTTGAATCTATCATTTAGAGATGGATCCGATAGTCTCTTAATTGCTGACAAAGATTCTGTCATAAACAGAGCCATAATGAAGCCAGAATTAAAAGTAAGTCATCCTTACGGATGGATACAGTAAGTTGTGTTGGCCAGATTACACAAAATAAGGCGGATGGAAGCTCTTATCATAAGGTGCTCCTGCAGCTCCCATTACATCTTTAACTTGAATTATACTCATGGATCAAGGAACACAACAGGCCCTGTGATATGGTGAATGTGGTTGTTCTAAATGGCATTTGTGCCATTTGGTTTTGCAGGTGAGAAGCATCCAGGTGCAGAAAATCCGGTATATTTGGGACATCTCTGTGAAACAGTTCCAGAAAGTCGGGTGAGTTTTACCACTGGTTACAAAGTTCTTTGCAGAAGCAAAAGCCCCTTTGAGAACATCATTGCCTGAGCTTTCTCATTGTTATACTAGCTCGCTAGATGACAGCAACTCATGTTATGACATACATCACAAGTTTGGAACTGGTCTGACAAGTGAAGAACAGAATATCAGGTACAGTCCACAGCATTTCCCATCTATTCCGTATTTCAGTTTTAAATAGGCAGATGGGCCCAATTCTTTTCTTCCTTACTCACCTTTCACATCAGTTTATGGCCATCCACTTCCGTATTCCAGTAATGTGAAGGGCACTGATGACCTTGAGAGGGTGGACAAAATGAGTGCAACCTGCATTCTAAAGAGCATAGTCACGAGTATCACTCACCGTAATGTAAATCTGGAGAAATGCCGTTGACTAAATGAGGTTACAAATGGCCCTATGCAAGGGAGATGAAGGGCGGGAGATGAAGCCATGTCTCATTAGTCTACCAGGCAAGGCTCACAGCAAGAGTCAGTGGTGGATCAAAGACTCTTTTTGGCCTTTTATAAAACTTACCTGAGTGCAAAAAGTGAACTTTCGTCTCAGTGTAATTCTCCTCAGATTCAATAGCTTCTTGACAGATTTCTGTTCCATTCAACGATGCGTGTTCTTGATATTAGGTTTTAGATATGGTTTTACTATTATTTTATCATGGCGTTTTGTGTGTGTGTGAGTTCTTAGTTACATCAAAGGTATGACCAGAAAGGGAGAAGGACTTTCCATGAGGGTGTATGCCAGGGAACTCTCTTCCTTGGGTACTAACCAATTCCTGATCTCACACAGGAGGCTAGTGTGTGGGCCCAACACTATTGCTGTTGAAATTCGTCCTGTTTGGAAGTTGCTTTTTAAAGAGGTAAGCTGCGCCTCTGTTTTAAATCTTGTTATCATTGGAAGAGAGAGATCAGAAACGGTTTGAGAATAACATTTCTTTTTTCTACCCTGGAAATCAGTAAGTTGATAGCCTAGATCCTTGTTAAAACAAAGTAATGTGGAAAAAACACTTGATACAAGACACAATCCTCCCTTCAGTTATGCCAATTCCATTCCATTCATTACAATGGAGTTTTAGTGGTATAACAGAGAGGAGGATTTGACCCTTTATATGGCATTTTAAAAAATGACATGCTGTCTCCTTTAATTCCCCTTGTCAGTTAAAACTGAGAAAGTGCAGGAGCTGTAATTCTCCAGAAGAGCACATTAAACAGGCTCTGTAATTTGAACTTTGCACTTGCATCAAAGTGTGCAGTCTCAGGTTTGATGGTTTTGATGACTGTGCCTCTAGGCAGAGTGGATCTCTGAAACCAGGGGTGTTTTGCTTTAAATGCAGAAGGAAGTGTCAGTGATGGGGTGTCCTTGTGAGAATATTGCCGGGAATACCATTGTATTGTCTGAGCACACATCTTTGCTATATTCCTGACCCTTTATTCTTTATTAGACCTGGGTAAACATTGTAAAAATGTGTTCCCATAGTTTTCATTCAAGGGTTAGATTTGTCAGTAAATTATTTACTCAGTGCTAGCCATATGCAGGCAAAGATCCCATTGTCTTCAATTGGCATTGTGGCTACTCCAGGAGTTTTTCGTTTCCTGATTGAAGACAGGGCTAGTATCTGAAGATTTTTACTTACTTCCTGCATTGGTTAATTCCGATGCTGGAATAACCAAGATTATTGGCCCAAATTATGTCCTCAGTTATCCCCACATACAGACTTCAGTGGAGCTATGTGTGTAAAGTAGAGACATAATTTGGCCTAGGGAATGTGGGCCTGATTCTCCATTCCAGTATGACATACTGAAGTCAATGGTGACAATGCTATAAAACTGCTGTAAAAGTAGAGAAAAAAAGCAGCCTCCCCATTTTTAATGGAGTCCAAAGGTTGGTCTGTCTAAGGGACAAATCCTAAGGGAAAGTCCTGTAGAATTTAATAGTAAACGAAAACCTCTCCATAGCATCTCATTCTCTACTAAATTCAGTAGGTTGTTAGAATAATTTCTGTTGAATTCTATTGGTTATCCTCAGTTGAGTTCCATAGGACTTTGCCATAAGGGAATAGTTTTCTTTCTATTTTCCAAATAAATCAGAATCAAGAGTATTATTTTAGTATTAAGCATTAAATCCCAAAGGATTCAGGACATTTTGAGTAGTTCAGTGTTTTATTCATTGCCTCTTTGCTAAGGCCACTTATGAGTGCCACATGTGATGGCCATTTTTGTGGTGGTGACAGCCTGAGACCACCAATTCATTCTGGATAAATCACTGCATAGCCATCAGATGACAACATTCAGTTCTGAGCTAGATTCAGATCAACAAGATGGAGGTGAAAGGCTTCCCTGAACCACCGTAGGAGAGCGTTGACTTGTGACAATCACTGCAATTGCAAAGAGTCCATGAAATCTAGAGTGGAACCTTTTCATCTTGTCCCACATGTGAGTGACAGCTCAACAACCTGTGGATTACTCCTGACTTTGTGATATCTTTCTGTTTGCAGATTTTAAACCCCTTTTATGTGTTCCAAACCTTCACTCTGACTCTGTGGTTGAGCCAAGGTTACATTGAGTATTCCGTGGCTATCATAATCTTGTCAGTCATTGCTATTGGCTTAACCGTGTATGATCTCAGACAGGTAAGTCTGCTATTCATGTCATCAGTTTCCCCGTTCAGCTAACAGTAATAATCTCATTTGTCACAGACACAGAATAAGAAGCAACTTCTGCACTCAGTTCTTTTGCTTAGCTGGTATTACTGCAGATTTCACCAATTCCCTGAAGATTAGAGATGTGCCATGCATGAATTTTGGATCCAGCTTAGAATTTCCCTAAAGTGCGAGGGGGTTCAGAGCCAGTGTTGTCTCCAAGAGCCATAAGATAATAGGCCTTCATGTCAAAAAGAAATGTGATATTCGTCTTAAATTCTCAGATAAATTAATATTTCTCTGCCTTTTAGACACATCTTCCAATAACTTCACTTTACCTCAGTCATTCTCTGAGGAAAA
The DNA here is from genome assembly GCF_026122565.2 of Emydura macquarii macquarii. Lineage (NCBI taxonomy): Eukaryota > Metazoa > Chordata > Testudines > Chelidae > Emydura > Emydura macquarii. The sequence continues at coordinate 66,896 of NW_027130866.1, read as the reverse complement.
GGATATTGTGTTTTTCAGATGAAGCCTGATGGTGAACAAGCCAAAAAATGTTCAAACTTGGGATAGGCCTAGGCACCTCAAAGCTAAAATGCTTATCCAAGGTGTTCCTGAATTGCTTCATTTAGGCTGCAGAGCTGGGTTAGAATTTTTTAATCCAATCCTATGTGGCACTTGTACACATTTGTGGGCCCTCAGCACTTTTCAGGACTAAACTGTTTGTGAGAACAAACCCTCCTGAGATTTCTGGCACTTCCTGCCTTCAAGTCAAGCTAAAAATACAGAGAATAGCCTGTCTCCTGGTATTTCGGAGCTACACCCCATCCTGGCCAGGCAGAGAACTCTGCCTGTGAAAAACTACAAGGAAAAATAACCCTATTTTCAAAACTCAAGAAACACGCAATCCAGGTGTTGGGGGAAACCCTGGGGCAGGGAGGTCTTGTTTCAGGAGAGCATTTTGTTGATCCTCAGGTGAAGATATTAACTGAGAGGACATGTAGCCTTTAAGTCTAAACAAAATGAACCATATCATCCCTGGTATAAGCAAAGTGACATTCTCATGGAAGTTCTTGGGAAAAATTGTTGGTGATGTAAGCGGTGGCAGAAGTTACAGGTGGGGCATGTATTGGTTGGGGAAAGGGTATAAGTGGCACATTAGTATAATTTGCACCAATTTGGCATTCCATGGTTTGCAAACTGAGTAACGTAAATGCATTGCTGAGGCGGCAGTGGAAGGGAGGTAGCAGGAAAGGCAGCTTTCAGGAAAATAAAGTTTGACTTCTGACTGACTGCCACCATGGTGCAAGGGACACTGCTCTTCCACTTAAACATGGTTTGTAAACCATGTGTAACTTACACCCTAGTTTAAGGCACCAGTGAAAATGGCCCTAAATCTTTGACATATGACCACCACTGAATTATTAATTCATAGACTTACAAGATTTGAATCCTAGTACTATCTTTAGAGTGGGTGATAGTAAACCACAAGGAGACTGGTGATATATTGTCTTTGCTGGAGTAGATTACGGCACTGAGCTACTTCTATTTTGTTACTGTACTAGCTCAAACGCAGAGTGCAAACCTGGCACAGGTCTAAGCAGGTATACAGTTGAAGTGGCACCAGTGTTGCATTGGGAGACCTATTTCAGTTAGTGTGCTCATCCAGCATTCCAGTGCACCCAGAACACAGACAATGGGCTAGTCAATGCTCCTGCTAAGGTTAAAGTCCATGCTTTTAGCCTGAAAAGTGACAGTGTTTTTTAACAACGGGGTCCTCTTCCAACTGGCCTGACATCTTCATAAGAAGAACACTGATTAAGAAGCCCACCCCATGACTACATTTTGCAACTAACTTTTGAATTAAGATGACACATCCCTGCTACAGTATTGTACATAGCCCAAGTCAGTGATGGTTCACCTCATCAGTTCATAACTCTGGAGATTCAAATTCCTGAAATGGATTATAACCAGCCACCTGCCATGTAGACACACCCAGCTAAAATGACCAAAACGATAGGTTCTGTTTCTGGTTTTTTGCAGCAGTAACCTCTGTAATAACTGGATATTTACACCTGGTTGATCTGTTGAGCCCCTTTCTACGTGTGAAAAAAATGCCCCACTATGTGGAAATTCACTACTTATGTATTGGAAATCTCATTGTTGAAAACAGAGCCTGATTTATTTCTTAGTGATGTAAAGTAGGAGTAACTTTGCTGAATCAGTTAAGTTACAATGGTGTGAAATTGGCATAACTGGAGAATCAAGCCCACATTACACTGTATAGCTTGTTCTGCTGCCAAAATTGGGTAAAACACTTGGAACACATTTCCTTGTTGGTAATGAAAGCATAAGGGGTATGAATCTTATCACCTATAATCTAATTAAGTTCAATTAGCTGTTATGAAACTTAGCCCTGATCACTGAAATATAATATTTCACTTGAAACCAGAACTGGTATTTCAACATTTAGCAATCTGCTTCCCACTCAACAGCAATCTGTCAAGCTGCACGACCTTGTTGAGGAACACAACAGAATCCAGGTTACAGCCTGCACAAAGGACAACGGTGAGTGATGAGAAGTTGGCCTTTTTCTCCCTGCCCCTTCTAATTCAATAAGGAGTCAAACTTTGCATTTGGAATTACACAGACATACTTACATTCTTAGACTTATCTGCCTGCAGATGTATTTTGGCATCGAGAACTAATTGGGTAATTTAATAGTGCAGTGACTAGGATGTTAGCCATGGCCATGGCAGACCAGACCAGACCAGTTCCCTGCTTTTCTACCGGCTTCCTTTGTCATGTCATGTCAGTGAGTCTCTCTGCATCTTGGTTCCCTATCTGTGTGATGGGGATTGTACCTTACCTCCCAGAGATGTTGTGAGGTTGAGTCCATTAGAGATTGTGAGGTGCTCAGATATCATGGTAATGGAGGCCATAGGCAATTTAGACAGGTTCTCTTATCCAAAGCAATTTACAGATGTTAACTAATTAAACCTCAGAACATCACTTTGAGGTAGGCAGGCAGACAAGTGTCTTCACTTGTACCACTGTAGATCCACAAGTGGAGTTCCTCCAAAACATAACAATGTAGGAAAACAATTTGGTTGTGTAGTGCATGCCTTAAAATGTTTCTGAGGATTATAATCTGTGCATAAGTGAACTCTCTCTTCTTTTTATATTTTATTATAGGTTGCAAAAAGTTGGAGTCTCATTATTTGGTCCCAGGGGACATCCTTATTTTAGATGAAAAGAAGCACTCTTTGCCATGTGATGCTATCCTAATTGATGGAGGCTGTGTTGTAGATGAGGGCATGCTCACAGGTATAACCTTGCATTTTGATTTGTCTTTTGTCTCCATGCAGGTCTTTGCTCTCTCTCTGGAGCTATGTTTCTATCAATTCTGATTACAAGTTGTTTATCCTCTATCAGAATAAGTTGTTGCAAAATAAGGAAAGACTGTTTTGAATAATTTACAGTCTCTTGAGGAAGGGCTTCTGATTATTTTTAAATTGCTCAGCATAACTCAATTTCTTATGAAGAACGAAACCAGAGAGTTACGTAATGTATTGTCAGGAACAGAAAAGTCAACAAACATAAAAACACAGAAAGAAAAATGTAAAGAAATGTTCTGATCTGAGAATGAGCTCTGCAAGGGCAGGCAGACAATGATATACAGGCTAGAGCGGCAGAATGGAGTGTTACACATGTACACATAATCACTATAAAACTGAGAGCAAAGATTGAGCCAAGTCTTCAGACTGAAAACTATCAGAGAGGTGTCTGAAGTGCCCTGATGTTAACAATTACAGCCACCATCTTCACGTTTAAAAAATGCTTGCTGATAGGAAATGTGCAATTAGGTACCTAACAGACATTTGTGAATTTATATCTAGAGTATGATGGAATTTAAATACCCCCTAACTGGAACTGTACAACACACTCTTTAGGTGAAAGTATCCCGGTAACTAAAACCCCTTTGCCCCATACGGAGAACAGCACGTCCTGGAAAACACACAGCGCAGAGGATTACCGAAGACACGTCCTCTTCTGTGGAACAGAGATTATCCAGACCAAGCCCACAAGCAAAGGGCCAGTGAGAGCTGTTGTGCTGCAAACTGGTATTTGTTTTTTATTCCACTGCTCAGTGTGATGAGGCCTGGATAGTTCAGGGAACGGATAGTACAGCTGTTCTCTCTACATCCCTGGGTCAAATCCAGCCCATGTCAGAGACCAAAAGTTATTTATTTCCATCTGATGATTATGTGTTGGCGGGTCTCAGACAAGTTCATAATGTGCAGGTGCCACCGGTGTTCCTGGGCTGCCTTGATGACAGGCCAGGGTCTGAGAAGAGTTTCCCACCCTAAAGATAGTCCCTCCAGGGACTTGGCTACACACAAAAACTTCGACCAGACCAGAGCCTGAGCCACAATGTGAACAGAACATCTCCACGGCTGTTTTTAGCATGCTCTCTGCTAGCACAAGACCGTGGGCCCAGGCTGGGTGGCTCGCTCCCATATGCAGTGTAGACATACTCTATGAACTTCACCTGAACCGACAGGCAAGGTCCCGTGTGCTGCTATTCCAGCCTTGCTTCAGAACAGCACCTGTTGCCCCTCTGTGCTCCCATTATAGGGGTTTCTATAAGCGTAGGTACAATGATCTGTCCCCAAATCTCTCTCATTCCTGCCAGCCCGTTCAGATCAGGGCTGAAATCTGCTACCCGGGGCACAGAATGCGCCGAGGGATCCGCTACCACACGCATGTGAAGGTGTAAAACAGGGGCTGTGACATGCACAGCCTTGGTTGGTGAATTTCACCCTAGAAGAGCTGCCCAGATATTTGTGTATCACCTTCAGAAAGTCTTTACAATACTAGGCGTCTTCTAATGCAATTGTGTTCTCCCTGTCATGCCATTAGATAGCGTCTACCATTTGTGGGGATTGTCTTAATGTAGGGTTCAACACAGCCAAAGGCGATCTGGTGCGGTCCATCCTCTACCCCAGGCCGATGAATTTCAAACTCTACAGAGATGCCTTTAAATTCATCATCATCCTGACATTAATTGGCGTGCTCGGATTGATCTACACAGTGTGTGTGTATATGAAGCACAAGGTAAGTATTTCACATCTGTCTTGCTAGAGGCTGACTCCAGTGACTGCGTGCCTGCTACTGCATTCTCCCTTCCCCCCATACTACTGTGTTTTGGAACACCTGTAGCTCATTTCGGTGTCCCTCATTTCTAGGTAGTCTCTCTCTCACGAGTAGGAAATTGTGTCTGTATTTCTAATTTGCTCTGGAAAAAGAGTGTATTTATGTTGGAAGGAAAAATAATAAATGTGTATTTCTTTTCTCTGGTTAAAAAAAACCCACTGAGCAGCTAGCATTGCTTCTTTACAGTAACTCACGTGCTGATTTTGATGCTGAAGGGTCTGAGTTCGGGTCCTGCTGACAACTCTATGTCTCTATGTAAACATTCAAGACTAATTACACTTTGCCATCTTCTTAAATGTTTAACCCACCGTACTTCCATGGGTACAGCTGTGGGAATGGTAATGTAGATAGGGGACAGTAGTTTTTAACTCAATCTTGTATAATCCAGCAGGTAAAAATACCTCTGCCTTCCTCAATGGAGCGCTCCCCCATTGCTACTGCGGGTGTGTCTGCCCCAGAACCTTTAAGAAAAAGGCTAGAAGTGTCGTCTAGGTCTTAAGGACCAGGAGCTCTTACAGGCAATAACACTAAAGATTGAGTCACACAGCTATACAGTTCAAACAATGAATCTGTTTAGGTCTTAATTGCCTACGGTGTTTACTGCAATGGCTCAGATGTGGTAGTGACTGGAACCAAGTACCTAGACAGCTTCTCCTCCTTTCTGAAGCAGCAGACAATACAATGCCTTCAGCTAACTATCAATGAACCCATTCTCATTCCCCCCATCATGGATTTGTTGTATTCGTTCCCTTCCAGCAACCAGTAGCTGATACAGTGGCAATGGCCCTCCTCCTCTTCACGGGTTCTGTCCCTCCTACTATCCCAGCTGCTTTGACAACAGGGATCGTTTATGCCCAAAGGAGACTGAAGAAAAAGAAAATTTTCTGCATCAGCCCACAGAGGATCAACATATGTGGGCAAATAAACCTGGTTTGCTTTGACAAGGTAAGAAGCTGATCGCAGCTTTTAAAGCAATATTGCTGAAATAGATTTTAATGCTTTTTGCAGGTTTGGGATTTTTTTCTGTGAAGGCAGTAAATATTCTTGGTTCTTGCTCACTCATAGCCGGAAGTCAAATTCAGGCTGTCTCGTCTGGGTAGGTTGGACTTAGCCCCTGCACAAAACCTTCCAGGCAGAATTCCTCTTCCAGAAGCTGGGGCCGTGGGGGTAGCCATCACACAGCCTGCTCTCCAGTGAGGGGTGCTCTGTGGTGTTGTGCAGAGGAATGCTGGGTGGGTGGCTGGCACTGGCAGAGGGCCTGGCGGACCTGTGCTTGCCTGGGAACCAGCACATACAATAAAGGTCAGGGAGTGGCTGCTGCTCCAAACCCTTTCCCAGCCGCAGTACAAAGTCGCTCCCGAAAGCCCAGTTTCTCAATCTCACTGTGGCCTTCAAGAATCTCGCCCTGTGCATGTTCCTAGGAAGAGGGTGGGTTCAACTGCCGAGTCCTGCTTTGGAGTCCCCCAACCTCACGGAGTTTACTCACATCACTCCATCTCGGGCAGGAACAATCCATGGAGGGACTCTCTGTAGGGCGGTAACTGGATCAAAACATGGTCCCCCCCCCCAGACACCGTCTTCAGACTGGGACCAGACCATGGTCATCCCATCCGCCCCCCCAGGTACTGCCTCCAGACTCATCTCTGGATTTTTCGGGGGTTTTTTACATTAATTCCATGGGATTTTAAAGCCTGGTGAATAATGTCCTTCCAGACACAGAAACTCTCCTGAAAACAATGGGCTAGATTTACAGCAAGTACAAACCAGCACAACCCCACTGCACTGTGTGTAATTACGCCATTGTAGGCAAGCGGGGAATTTGGTCCATAATTTCCTTTTATCCCAAATGTTCACGCTCATGCTCTCACTCACCTGTTTCTAAATTTCTGGTATGTCTTGACCCTCTCTGCCCAGAACATACAATTGAATTGTCACATTTTCAGCTATACAGAGCCAACTTCCTGTCTGGAGTGAATCAGTTCAGCTCCATTCATTTCAGCGACACTAGGATGATTCTCACAACTGAAGATTTGGCCCATTGTAGTTTGTTGTAAATGTATTGTCTGTATACCTGGTTCTCCTCTCAGTTACACCAGTTTTACACTGGCGTAACTCTGACTTCAGTACAGTTTGATTTACACTAGCCTTAGTCAGAGAATCAGACCCAGAATCTCTAATAAAATAATCTGATGTTTCTTTGAACCTAGACTGGCACCTTAACAGAAGACGGTCTGGATCTATGGGGGGTGATCCCTTCAGAAGGAAACCGGTAAGGATTTTGTCCACAAATGGATTTTGAATTTTAGGGTTGTGTTTAATGAGAGGCAGATCTCAGCTATGTTGTCTAAACAGCCAAGCGTTCAAGTGCTCAGCTGAAGTTTACCCAGGAATGAGCTTCCTCATATGCATAGGGATAGTGCAGAGAGGGGCAATGTGGTGTAGCGACTAGGACACTGGAGTGGGAGTGAAGGGAACTGGGTTCTCTTCCCAGCTCAATCAATGGCCTGATGGGCAGGTTTCTTTGCCTCTTCCACCTCCCTCATTGTTCTGTCTTGTCCAGCCGTCCATCTGTCCTCCCAAAACTTTAAAGATAAATTACATCACTACTTAGGCTACTGTAAACATCCAGTCATCCTCAGCTGACACACCTTACCAGCCCACTCATCAGACTTAACAGTTAGGACTCCGCCCTTGTGCAACAAATTGCATTTCAATTCCAGTTCCGAAACCCTCTAGAGCCTGAGATGTGGAAGTGCAATCTTGTTCATTATAGCCCCAGATCAGCTGTTTATTGTTCATACATGGCTATAAAATGTAGTTTTAAACCCTCATTGCACTGGGTATATTCCATTTAGCTCAAATACATTTGAGGGCAGATTAGCTGCCCATCGTCTTTCACAGTGGATCCGCACATGCATTATATCAACATCCCAGACTTTAGCAGTGGTTGCCTACGTAACAGGTACTTGAGCACAGATGAGATAATTGTATCATGATGAGTGAGAGAGAATTCATGGTGAGAAGGAAAAATTACTTTCTTAATAGTCTCCCACCGGACAGAGAGAAAATTACTATATGATGCTCATTAAAGAGACAAGATTAATTAACAAGTGCCACCCTACAAAGGTTTATTTGGTAAGGGTAAATATAGGACAATAATACAGTCTCTACCTGGCTCCTGTCCATTAACCAATAGAGGTTGCATGTACAGTTCTCACCAGACAGAATTTTTTGTTTGGCAGAAAACTCAGAAACCACAAAAAGGAAAATAGCCCCGAGTAATGCTCTGATTATTTCATTGCGTTAACTATGCAGTTCAGTGTCCGGTCATGTGACTAGGGAACAAAATTAGCTATACGTGCAAATAAACATGTATGCAGTATTGTAGCCGTGTTGGTCCCAGGACATTAGAAAGCCAAGGTGGGGGAGGTAATATCTTTTACTGGACCAACTTCTGTTGGTGAGAAAGACAAGTTTTCCAGCTTACACAGAGCTCTTCTTCAGGTCCTGACCACCAGGTGTCTCTCACCAACAGAAGTTGGTCCAATAAAAGATGTTACCTGCAAATAAAATGGACATTTATGTACTAGGAAATTCTATGAGGTGCCGATAGGGGCATCATTTCAGATTTCAATGGGTGGGCAACTTTCAGTGGCGGCCCAGGGGCAGAGCCCGTATATTTGGGGGTCTGCCAGGTGTAGACCCCAGGTAGGTCTGGCATGGCAGAGAGGCAGGCTGGGCCAAATTTGAGTGACATTGCAACACTATGCTCCAGGTTGCAATGGCATGCATTTTGGGGCAGCTGAGCAGATAACCTGGGCCCCGCCTTAGCAAAATTTTGGTTTCAACTTGACTCAAACATTGGTGGGGCTGAGCCTGGGCCCCACAGGCTGATAGAACAGCACGGGGAATGGTGCGATGCTCTCCTCCTGCCCTACCTAAATGGCATGCCTGGTGCCAAGACTTTGCTCAGCAAGAAGCCATGCTGATGGCTTGCTGACAAACCAATATGGGCTATTGCTGTCTGCACTGATCTCATTAGTGAATTTGCATCATTGCTCTACTTCTCCTTAAACAGCTGAGGAGTAATGACTCCGGCTTACTACGCAGGTTCAGGAAAGGAATGTCACTCAGCACCTGAAGTGTCTTTTTGTACCTTTAAACAAGATAAAAGAGCCAGCAAGAGTGCTTAGACAGCTCTAACAGCTTTACAATGCTTCATAAGCATTAGCTAATTCATCAGCCAAATTACAATAAGGCCCCAAGAACTAGACCTAATTTGCCTGAAATTGAATAGGTTTTGGTGGCGGATGGAGACGAGGATCCACAATGCAGTGCTCCTTCTTGCGCTCACTTGCCATATTCTGCATTGTTGAACTCCATAGGGGCTGCATTTCACCACTTCTGATTTAGTAGTAAAGGAGGATCAATAAAATAGAGCTTCTCTTTACCCTGCTCACCTAAAATGGGTCTCCTGCTAGTTCAACAGGCCACGTAGCAGATACAGTCTAAGAAACCAGACACTGGTAGGTTATGTAATGGGTGCGTGTCCTAGATCCATAGGAAAGAGAGAAGAATCAAGATTACAGTGAGTGAGAAATAATCTAGGATGAAATTGCAAAGACTTCACTCAGCCCGAACTGGTTTATGCTCAGTTTCTGTGTCAGGCAGGAGGTGAGAAAGTGGTCAAGGAATGTTTCATTAGAGTGCAATGTTCAGAGCCTAAGTCTCCTCTGACTTACCCCGTGTAAATCAGTGGAGTAACAGATTTTAACAGAGGTGTGAGAGGTGAATCAGGTCCTCAGATGTTAAAGCCACTAGTATAATTGAAGGGGTTGGAGGTAATTCTCTGCCTTGCACCTTGTGTCATCATTTAAACTTGTGCTAAGTGGATGTAAAATGTTAACGAGTCAGAATAATTCACTTACACCAGCAGTGGCCTTTCATATCTGTGGACACAGACCAAGGCAGTGGAGAATCAGGCCCAGTGAAGGCAAGCGTGTCATTTTGACACTTCCCCAACACCCTGTTGCACTTCGAACAGTAACCTGTTGAGTGGGATGTTTGTAGCGTTGTAGGTCCCAGGATATGAGCAAGACAAGGTAGGTGAGATAATATCCATCTTTCATTGGTCCAGTAAAAGATATAATGTCACTTTCCTTGTCTCGTTCAGAGATGTAGCAGCCTGTAGGACATGTCATCATTCTTTGCTATTTGTGTCTTAAGTTTCCAAGATGTCTGTTGTCAAGCTGGGCTCCAAAGCTCCTGTGTTAACTGGGATATTTATACCTGCTCCCTTCCGAGGTTATCTTTGCAGTAATACACAGGAGGAAGTTGAAATGTATTGCTCCATGCTAATTATGTTTAAGATCCCTTGGGCTCATTGAGCAGATTAGGACTGGGGCCCAGATCCTGAGCAGCAGCAAAATGGGCATAGCTCCACTGAAGTGAGCCGAGATGCAGAGATGAGGAATCTGTCCCTGTGAATCTAAACACTTTGATTTGTAGAAAAAACAACAAACAAACCTGGACACTAACCCTCTGTTTTAAATCAGTTTTCAGAATGTGCACAGCTTCACCTCTGGCACCCCTTTGCCCTGGGGACCGCTGTGTGGAGCCATGGCGAGCTGCCATTCACTCATAGTTCTGGATGAGAAGATCCAGGGAGATCCACTGGACAGGAAAATGTTTGAGGGCACTTGCTGGGTAACGTGACTATTATTCTACCTGCATGTACAAAGTATGCAAATCCTTGAAGGCATTCCCCTAATCAGCAGGCAAGCAACCGCACAGCCTGCTGGCAGCAATATGTAATAGCTAGTGAAATTCAAGTGCCTGGAATATATTAAACCAGTCACTGGTCCCGGCCATAACAATTTCACAGTATTCCACGAGCAGCTCTGCCAAAGACCAGCGAACTCTGGCTACTTGTACTGAGTTCTGAGGCATTGCCACTGCACGGCATCAGTCTACTGGAGTCCTATAAATTACCTTCCCTTAGACTGCCTGCCACACTCCTGACCAGTCAGTGGGTTTAAAAGATTTCTTTCGTCTCCCCAATTTGGTTTGAAAACCAAGAGACCCAGCAGACAAAGAACTAAGAGCTGTATGAAGTGGGCAGTCTGCTAGGGGGGCGGGGGAAAGTCACTCTCACTGGCTCCAAGAACTGATAAGAGGGGGAGACCCTACAGAAACGGTTTGAAGGACTGTCAGACCTACCAGGGTCTCCCCATGGAAGATGGTGACACCTGCTAAGAAAGGCGTTCACATGAACGGTATGTTGTTTCCAGGTTCTGCTTCTCTGTAATGCTTTGGTTCTAAATAGATACTTTGCTGTATGAAGGCTGGCCGGTTACTGGTTAACCTTGTCATAGTGGCTGCGAGAGAGAAGGATGGCAGGTGCTGAACAAAACTCAGACGGGTTAAGGTGACCCGTGAGATGTAGGAGAAAATTGCAGCCTAAATCCCTGGTCTGGAGGGAGAGGGATGCAGATTCCTGCCCAGAGAGGTGGTGGCTACTGGCCTGAAACCCAAGTAGGGTGCCCTCAAATTGGCCATGAAAGGGTCAGAAGTACGCTTACCTCAGAACTGTGACAACCCTCAATCCCACAGAGCCCCATCACTCTTGCTTCATGGTCCTTTCTGCCTCCCCCCCTCCACACACACACACACACACACACACACACACACACACACAAAGCAATGGTTGTATGGCTGATGTGTGGCTGTGCAGTGCAGTGCAGTATATGACAGAGATAATTACTGTACATGACGGAGAGGAGAATTTTGACCTACTATGAATGAGGACACACCAAAGGCCCTGTTTTAAACACTGCCTTCCAGGCGCACCTGGGCTCTTTACAGAAGTGTGAATTACATTGTTGGTTAACACTCCAGAGAAGTGGTTGTTGCACTCTGGGACTTAACAGAAAACAGGTGTTCACTGCATGACCCGCTGAAAAACGTGATCTTATGTAATCACAGATTCCCCAGATTCCCCAGATGCCACCCAGTATGTCCAGCCGAACGCTCTGACTGAAGCAGGAAGGGCCCAGCACTACTCTTTCCAGAGACTGACCTAACCTGCTTTAAACAAGTGATCAGGACATAACCTCCAACTGGTCCATTGTCTACATGAGTCTAGCTTCAACACTGTGTCAAACCTGGGATGTATTTACACTGGTGGCAGACATAGGAAAGCGTGAATGTCATGTCTGATCACCCATGGGACCAGCTCAAGGCAGCAGAGCTATCCAGCTCCTGCTTGAAGTTGTGTGAGCATGCCATTTCGAGTGAGAGGCATGTTTTCTGGTTGCTCGGGTTTTGGCTTTTTGCATTTTCACGGCAAAAAGAAAAAAAAATCCAATTGAACCTTGACCAGCCAATGTTACACAGTCAAATTTCAGAAGCACAAAGAAGCCAGAATGAAATGGTGAAAATTTGAGCATGAAGTTTAACCCCCAAGAAGACTGGGACTTTTGCACATCCCTAAGTATGTCTGTGGCCACAGGGTAGGCTGAATATTGAAATGTTTACTGATCAGTGTCCTAATTTTATTATTGATACAAGTATTTTCCGCCCCCCAAAAGGAAATGGAAGATTCCAGTACAACTCATAGTGAGGCTGGAGTACCAGACACAAGTATAATCATTAAGCCAGGATCCAACGCCAGCGATGTGAGTTGAGTGTCTTTAACAGTGTGTGTTAAATATTGTGTGTATTTAACTCCTAGCACAATAACATTCGTTTACCTCTGCAATGATGAGAATTGGCTGGTAGCTGTAAATTGCCTCAACCATTCTTTTGTGCTATTTTTGCATCTTATGAAGGCATCCCTTTGAAAACCTGAACCTAGGAATAAGAGAGCTCTCTGTGTTAAATTGGAGGGACTGTCAGACAGGCACCCTAAACTGGCCCTCTGGGGATGTAAAGGCAGGGGAGAAACAGTTTTAGCCAATTCCTCTGAATGATCAGCAAAGCTGCATTCCCCTGAGAGAGAAATATCCTGGGAGATGGGGGTAGGAAGAAGAGAATAGATCTAAAGGTAGGAACGGAAGAAAAGCAGTGTTTTTAAAATACTAAAAATGTAAGAGAGAACAAAATAAACAACCAGAAGGAGAGAGCAGAGACAGCCAACAGAGTGTGAAATGAATGGCTGAGGCACAAATGTTGGCTCTACTGGTAGCAGCAAAGTTTTCCTGCATGTCTCTTTCACACACTTGGGAACAATCGGAAGAGATGAAAAATAGACATTCTAAGAGGTGAAGACAGATGCCTGCTAGAGGAGGAATCTAAAATTACAGACAAGCAAACATGCTTTGCTAGACCAGTGTTTATCAGCCTTTTCAGTAGCAAGTACCCCCTAACTTCTGACAACTGTAATAAGTGCCCAACACCCAATGTTCCACGGGATTTCATATGTACTGACTAATGGGAGCCAGATGTTGGAAGAAGGGCTGAGTAGATACGGCCGGGATAGGACAGATGTCAGATCTAGTGTGGTAGGGTCACCACCCTTACACCAGGGCTGCACAACTCAAGTATGTACCTGGGCTAGAGGTGATGTTGGCCAAAGCTAGGAGGCTTTGAGCGGCATGCCAATGCTGGGGAATATAAAGCACCGCGCCAAATTTTTTGCCATAGATTTGAGAAGAGGATGGGGTGAGCGAGAGACAGGAAAAGAGGGTAACTGGTAAAGTCTGGGGCTGTCAGCTAGAGCAGTGAAACTGACAAGTTTTCTGGGCACTGGGCTTTGAGCCAGGGAGGGGGGCTGCCACCTGGCTGCAAAGCTGGGAGGTGGGTGACTGCCACCCAATCCGAGCTGGGGCAGAGGAAGCTTCTGGGCCAGCTGGGACCCAGGGATGTGAGCAGGCGGCTGCTGCCCATCTTCAGGCAGAGGCGCTGGAGGCTGTCCCTCAGCTCAGAGCCAGGGTACAGGTGGCTGCCACCCAGGTGCAATCCTAGCTCGTGAGACCCAGGAGGCTGCCATTGGGCTTCCATCTGAGAGCTGGGACCTGGCAGGAAGCGGGGGGTTGCTGCCCGCCTCCCCCAGAAGCTAGCAGCTGCTGCCCGCCTCCTAGCTGGTACTGGGTGGGAAGTGGGCTGCTGCCACCCAGCTTCCCCAGAAGTCAGCAGCTGCCGCCTGCCTCCCCTTCACTCATTTTTTCCCTGGATACCCCCTGCCTGTGTCTTGTGTACCTGTGCCACAGGTTGAGAAACTATGTGCTTGACTATTCAAAGTGAAACTTGTGCAGGGAACAGCTGACAAACTGGATATTAACAAATCACCTGAACTGAATCAGCTACATTAGTTCAGTCTGGTCACCAGTCTATAGGAAGAGACACATACATTGTAACATACTGAAAAAAGACAGAATAGTACAACTATTACTTCATTCTGAGTGTTTCTCCCTTAGATCTCAAAGGGCTTCACAGAAATAAATGCAGAATGGTATGACAGAAAGACTAGAACGAAGCCTAGGAGGGGATGGGAAACGGTCTGAATATCAGGAAAAAACCCTAATCTCTGGAATAGTTTGTCACTGGAAATGGTGGTAGGAAGCCCTGACTTCAGAGACATTTAAAAGCTAGCCTGGACTGAGCACTGAAGAATGAGCTATAGAGAATTCAGGACTGTTTCCTAGGGGAAAGTGTATGGAAATAGATGAGATGATCCAGTTGTGCAATCTGTCTTTGGGATCCCATGGGGAAAAGATAGCAAGTGAAATGCCCTCAGACTAATAAATTAACTCCAGAGAGAACTCACGATAGCAAACTAGTCCCAGGCTAGCCAGACAAAGGGCAGATTTTCTGTTTGCAAAATGAATCGAGTATCTAATTAACAGCCTACCTTCCTGACCTTTCCTCAGGCACCAGTGGACGGGATAGCAATTCTACATCAGTTCCCATTTTCCTCCGGGCTGCAGAGGATGTCTGTCATTACTCAGCAGATTGGGAAGGACCAGTATGATCTGTATATGAAGGGAGCACCAGAAATGGTGACCAACTTTTGCAGACCAGAAACCGGTATGGACATGTATATTTATTTGGCCCAAAATGGCAAGGAAGGCTTTGGGGTCTTTATTTTTATTCAGTCCAAGTGGAATTTCCCTTGAGAATTACTGTGCACTTGTAAATCTCACTGACACAGTTACTGAGGCTGTATTTGCATGGTCCAAGAGCTGATTCGATGCACAGTCAGATACTCAGCTGGTGTAAATCATCGTAGCTTCATTGACTTAAATAGTGGAGGATATGGCCCATAATGGGATGTTAGTATGTCTCAATACCTGCTTTAGATATGAAGTCATGGTAATAACTCATGCAGTGGCATGCCTGTCTTTGATTAACAAAAGAGCTAAGAGCATGAGTGTAGTTTCCAGATATCTAAATTCAGTATTGTAATACTGGCCTGTCTCACAGCAGCTTTACATCTTAGTAGTGGGAGAGGAGATACGTAATTGTAAATTACTGCTTACAATAACTGCTGTTGAAAACGGTCAGCTTTCTCTTTTTATTTTTGAAATTTGAACCAGGGTTTCTATTCTCATTCTGCTAGCAAATGTAGGTTCTCTTTTATGGTGAAAACACCACTCACTGTTCTGGTCTCAGGTTTGCTTACAACAATTTGACGCTCAGATCAGATTCACTGAAATGGTCTCCAAGTTTCATGAAGATTCTGACAAACACTGAGATGGGCTTTACGCTTCTGCATGGCACTGAACTGAAACCAGGGGGAAATGGCTTTGCTGGGCCTCTCTAGATTTTGGGGAATGACGACATCAGGGGC
Source organism: Emydura macquarii macquarii (assembly GCF_026122565.2). Lineage (NCBI taxonomy): Eukaryota > Metazoa > Chordata > Testudines > Chelidae > Emydura > Emydura macquarii. Next base: position 51,397 of record NW_027130866.1, on the reverse strand, counting down.
ATGCGGAAGGGGGAGCAATCAGGGCCATGGGTATCCCCAATAATCATTGGGGGCACAGAACTCCTCTGGCCCTGGGGGGGGGGGGTATTAATCTGCTCCTCCCAGGGCCAAGGCGGGAGGGGGAGGGAGAGAAGAGCGAGCTGTTGGGGCTGGAGGCAGTGAGCTACTCTCTCGAGGATGGGGCGGGGGGAGGTGTTAGGGGAATAGTGAGCTGCTCCTGCCGGGGGTGGGGGGTGAGAAAGCGTGAGCTCCTCCCGGGCAGGGTCACAAAACGTGCCACCCCAAAGGGGTCAAAGTTAAATTCTGTGCATGTCCCTGGATGGGAGAGTGCAGCTAAGCCGTCAAAAGTCTAAATTACATACATCTTTGAAATGTGTTTCAAACAGTTCTGTCAATCCAAACAAGAAAAGCAGCTTAAACTGATTCACATTCTGGTTTCTCAGATTTCTGAACTTTTCCTCTTATCCAGCCCTTTTGGTTTAGGTGTTGATTCACAGGATAATAAACAATTAGGTACCATACAATACAGCTACAACTATGAAATGCTGCTTTCTTCCAGGTTAAATAGGTAGACCATTCTAATGTTACATTTGTCTTTAAAATCTCTGTATGGAATGATTAGACACAACTGTAGATTCCTGGCTTAGCTATGTCCGACTCACACTCAGCACAACAGAGAGAGGGAAGAGAGGCAAAAGTAGATTTAATTCACCTTTCTGTCTCTCTTGGTCCCTGGCCCTTTTCCCACAGCTTAAATTATAACAGCAATAGAGGCCTCTCATGTCTCTGTCATACCCCGGGTCCACCCCTGAACGTTCACAAAGCCAGCTGCTTGCCATCAGAGAAAGCTCCCACTGAGGCATAGAGATATTAAGTGATTCACCCAAAAAGTTACACAGAATTAAAATGGCAGAACTGAGTAGAAAGGGTCAGAGCAGGGTGGAACCTGAGGTTGAAAGCACTGGAGAAGTTCCCAGGCAAGTTCCAGGCCAGGATCAATACCAAGGACCAGAGACTCCAAGACACGGTCCAGGCCAGGAGGCGAGAACCAAATCAATTTGAGGTCACAGGCAGGTGTTCAAGGGCAGAAGAGGTCATGGTGGCACAGAAGATCCACATTGCTGTCTGAACACTTCCCAGAATGCCCCGTGGGTTTATATAGGGTGGGGAGCCAATCAGAAGCCATGAGGCTGCTGCCTGTCAGACCCTTTGAAGTAGGACTTCCTGTGGTCTGTATCCACAGTGGGTTGTGGAGTGTGAGCTGGTTACAGGTGGCACTCTGGAAGTGTTGGATGCCTGGCAGCTCTGCAGGTTCAAGACGTGCTGGGCCTTAACATTACCTCCCCCCGCCTCTTTTAATGGCAACTTCTGCTGGCCTGAATTTGTCTGGCGAGGCCTCAGAAATCACTGGAGTGCTGAGACGTTTTGAGCACAGTGTCTTGGTGCAAGTGAATGTCTCAGAGGAATCAACATACAAGTGGATTATTGGGCACATTCAGGGCCATCAGAAAGAGTGGGTGGCTAAATGGAGGGTCATGAAGTGACCCACATGGCCTGCTAATGGCAAGTCACAACAGAACCACAGTACCTCTAAGGAGATCCTGACGGAACATAGAAGTGGCTCTTGACCTAAGGCACGCCATCCTGGACTAGATGTTGCCCTGGCATGCTGCCTCAAGTTCCTTCAGAGGGGCTCCTTTCCTGTAGCTGAGCGGATCAGTGTCATGAGGTCTTTGATAATCGTGATGTCCAGGAAGTTCCGCGGTTAAGAATGCGTGGGGACCCAGCGTGGGGAACTGGCGAGATATTCCCCGTTTTGGGACAAGGCATCAGTGGTTTTGTTCTGGGCCCCAGAATGTAATCATGAAATTGAAGCTTGTGAAGAACAAGCCACAGCACAGCTGCCTCCGGTTCAGCACCTAGGCTCAGCAGAAATAGTGTAAGTTTTCATGATCCATGTAGACCTGTACTGGGCACCGAGCACCCTCCAGATAGTGGTGCCACTCTTCCAAGGCTGCTTGGATAGCTAGATGCTACTTATCTAGAACTTTGTAATTCTGTTTGGCTGGAGTGAGCTTCCGTGAATAGTAGGTGCAAAGGAGGAGGTGCTGTTATGGACCATGTCTTTGGGAAAATATAGCCCCAACTGCCACTTTGAAGGCATTGGTCACAACAACAAAGGGTTACGCTGCGTCAGGCGGGCCAGGATTGGGGCATTGGTAAAGGTCATCTTGAGCCAGTCAACCAGGTGAAGGTGGTGTTTTGGGGAGAAGTGTTGTCAGTGGGGTGATTTGGCCTGAAAACCTGGAGATGAAGTACTTATAAAAGTTAGCGAACCTCAGGAAGCGTTGATGTTTTGAGGGGTGCCCAGATCTGTACTGCCTCCACCTTCTGGGAATCCATGTAGAGGTCCTTGGGGAACAGGATGGAGCCCAGGAACTCCATGGAGCGCTGGTTGAAACTGCGCTTTTTCAACTTTAGATACAGGCTGCATTGACAGAGCCATTCCAGGACTGAGGAGACGTGCTAGGTTTGTTGCTCAAGATCCTCAGAAAAGATGAGGATATTGTCTAGGTGGTGTATGATGTACTGGTTTAGCATGTCATGGAAGACCTTGCTTATGAAGTGCTGGAACATTGCAGAGGCATTTGCGAGGCCAAACAGCATTACCAGGTTTCCCTAGAGGCCATACTGGGTTCAAAAAGCTGTTTTCCAATTCATCCTCAGATCTGAACCAGGATATAGGCTCCCCGCAGTTCCAGCTTCGTGAATACCTGGGTCGATTGTATGCAATCCGGTAGTTCTGGAATGAACAGAAGGGGGTACAGATTCCTGATGGTTTCCTGTTTGAGGGGCCTGATACGCGACACATAGGGCCAGGGTTCCATCTTTCTTTTTGACAAAAAGAATCAGGGCCCTGGCGGGAAAGGTAGATGGGTGGATGAAACCTTTGGCCAGAGTCTCCTGGAGATAGGAACCTGGGCAGCCAGCTGGGGTTCTGACACATTGTATAGATATGTCTGAATAGCACCTGGGACTCGTTGCACCTTGATCGGACAGTCATAATCCCGGTGTGGTGGTAGGATGTCAGCATTCTTCAAGACATCACCGTAGTCACTGATCTTGGTGTATAGTGCTGAAGTCAGCTCTGGTGATGGCCACACCTGGGTGACAGCCAGGGCCTGGAGTGGGTGCATCTCAATTCTGGAGATCATCAGGCAGACTTGCTGGCAGAACTCGGAATGAAAGCTAACTTGCCACTCATGCCAAAGGACATATGGATCATGAATCACTGGCCACAAAATGCTGAGCATTAGAGGGAAGTGTGGCAAGCGGGTTGTTCTGAACTGAAGGACTTCCTGATGGTCCCAGATGGCAACTTCCAGAGACATGGTCTCCTGTGTCACTGTCCCCAGTGACAGGAGTGAGTCATCTATAGTTTCCACTAGGTTGCGGACAGTCTTGGGTGGAACTTGTATATCCAAGGCTTGGGAAGTATTAGCATCTCAGAAGTTGTCTGCCACCCCAGAGTCCACCAGGGCCCACTATGGAGGAATTCAGCAAGACCCCTGGGACAGAGACAGATCTAGACTTTAAGATGTGGGGAGTGCTCAACATGCCTAGGGTTTGCCACAGCAAACAGCAGAGGGGGGAAGGAACATTATCTCGGGGCTAGCCCAGGACAGTTCCCTCTAGTGGCCCTCGGTGTGGTCATTTCCCAAACCAGGGCATGCTTTTGCTCGTGATGGGCAGTTGGTGAGAACATGGATGGATTTTCCACAGTAAAAACACAGGCCATGGTGGCAATGGTGCTCTTTCTTCTCAGATGTCATATGGCACCATCCAGCTGCATGGGTCTGGAGTCTGGGTTAGAGATGAGTACCAAAGGGGGCACCCTTCCCTTTCCTCACATTGCTCACGAAGCCTTTTGTCAATGGGTATGACAAGCTCAATGAAGGATCTACATTGGTTGGTGCCTCCATGCGAGCTAGCTCATCTTTCATCTCCTTGTGTAGTGCCCGCCAGAACTGGTAGAACTGGGGCTGTTTTGTTCCACTCGGTGCCAGAGACTAGTTGCTGAAAGCGGGTGGTGTAGGAGTACGCTGGTCCCCGTCCCTGAAGGAGTTTGTGCAGGGCCGCCTCTGCTGAGCGGGTGTGGTGGGAATAATCAAATATGGTGGAAAATGCCTGGCGGGAGACATCCCACTCAGATAGCACTGGGCTTGCTTGTTCAAGCCGAGGGAAGGTCCAGTCCAACGCATATTCTTAGCCTCCTGACAGAACGAGTCCTACTTTTGTTTCGTCTGCGGGGAAGGACCAGGGGTGGTGTAGAAACAGCAGGTGGCATTGGTTAATAAGCCCCCTGAATTTTTGGCAGTCCCAATTAAAATGTTCTGAGGAACCTGGGTCCAGTTACGCTGCTGCAGCATATGCTCTCAGTGCAGCATTCTCCATCCACAACTGGGCTGCTTGCTCTCATAGCACCTGGTTAACTACTGTGTGCTGTGCCGTGTTTTCATTCAGGAGCGGGGTGGATTGCCTGTAGAGAGCTTGGTTCTCAGTTGTGAGCTGTGACACTTGGGCTTGCATCATGAGGATCTTCTCCTTGGAGCAGTCAACCCAGTCAGGTGTCTCCAGTACCCTCTGGGTGTGCCAGGCAGGAAGTGGGCCAGTGCCTGCTTGCTCCCTCAGGGTAGGCCTTCACCAGGAGTTAGGGTGGGCCAGGCAAACTGCCAGGATCCTGGCAAGGGCAGTCAGGACCAAGGGATGGAGCAGTGTCAAATCTGAGGCCAAGAATAGAGGAGAAGTTCATAATCAAGTTCCAGGCCAGGGTCGATTCCAAGGATCAGAGTCCAAGTCAGGTTTCAGGGTCTGTGTCAGGAGATGAAGTCCAAATCAAATTGAAGCCAGGCATTCAAGAGCAGGAATGGTTGTGGCATCTACAGAAGATCCACACCGTTGCTTAGAGACTTCCTGGAATGCCTCTTGGGTTTATATAGAGCAGGGAACCAATCAGGAGCCATGAAGCTGCTGCCTGTCAGACCCCTTGAGGTGGGACTTCCTGTGTCTGCATCCACAGTGGCTCATGGACAGTGGAGCAGAAGCTGGTTACAATTATTGCTGGGTGGCACAACAGAATGGTGCTTGGTGCTTAACCGATCTGCAGGCCTAGATTCAAGATCCACTAGGACTTATTTAAGGTGCAAGGAGACCCTGTGCTTAGAAAGAGTGGATGTTCTTTAAGTCACTAAAACCATAAGACTTGTCCATGTATCCTTTTCTCCTCTAAACAGTCCCAAACGATTTCGTAAAGGAGCTTAAGGTTTACACGACCCAAGGTTTCAGAGTGATTGCCCTGGCACACAAAACACTACACATGGGAAAGGATGTGGAACTGCAAAACTTAGAGAGGTAAGATTTGCTAATGACTCACTACGGGATGACTCTCCATGCTAACTCTCCACGCCCTGCCAAAACACTATCAAAACAACCTCTGGGTGTTTCTCTTCTTCATTCTAAGGGAGGAGGTAGAGTCCGACCTGACACTCTTGGGCCTTCTGATAATGGAAAATCGGCTGAAGGCAGAGACCAAGCCTGTCCTGGAAGAACTCAGCGCTGCCCGCATTAGAAGTGTTATGATCACAGGTATCTTCTCTGAGCCTGATCCTGTAGCTCTCCAGGTATAGAACTCCCACATTGGACAGTAGGAGTTCCAGGTGCAGATGGCTTGCAGGATCTGGTCCTCTGACTTGCCGGCCCTGTTACATTAGCTCCACATTAATGTGACACAGAATTAAATGGAGTTACAGCAACATACCTCTGGTGTAACAGTGGAGAATCAGCGCCCTGGTCTCTAGACAGAACTGGGGAGAGAAAAGCTCGGGATAGGCACAGTGTGTAGCACAGCGACAATAGTAAAGTCACAACAGACCTAAGAGCAGATTTGTTGCCACAATCTGCCTCACCTGTTTATTTTCCAGGTGACAATCTTCAGACAGCTATTACAGTGGCCAAAAACTCCGAAATGATTTCCAAGACCAGCAAAGTGATTATCATTGAAGCAAGTGAACCAGAAGGACCCACCCCAGCATCCATTACCTGGCAACTAATGGAAGACAGTAAGCAAAATGCAGCTGGAATCAGTGTAAGCACAGGCTAGGGAGGTGGTCACTTTTCAAATGCTTATAGGATTTAATGAAGCACTGAGGCTTTTAATACGTGAAAAGTGGTTTTCTTTCTACTTTACCCAATTGTCTTGAAGCTGCTGTGACATGAAGGGACTGAGGAAACATGCAGGATTTTTAAAATTTTCCATAAAGAATTTTTTTAACCTTCCATCTGCTAGGGGAGAGAGATTTGAGATAGCCATCGGCGCAGAACAACTCATAAAATATAATATAATATAATATAATATAATATCATATAATACTTCTGTAAAATAGTACTCTGCAGATATAGTATATCTCAATCACTATTAGTTCCGTAGGGTTAAATACAACTAGAAATATATGAAACAAACTTCTTTGTAATTTCTGCAGCATAATTTACAATCATGTTTGTTAACATGAAATAATTAAGAAGTGTTAGAACACAAATAAGTAGCTACATGTAGGCAAACCCACACGGTTTTACAAAGGGATGGTAGGTGAGGTAAATAGTATCCCCGTTTTACAGATGGAAAACTGAGGCACAAGGTGGTTAAATGACTTTTCCAAGGTCTGTGACAAGGTGGACAGTAAAAACCCAGGCCTCCAGATTTCCAATTCTCTAGCACCAAGAGCACAATACAGTCGTGTTTTGAACAATTACATTTATCCTGTTCATTAATCACATTTTAAGACATTATGACCCCAGTCTAAGAGTAACTCTTGTCTGATTTCTAGGACACATGTGTTAATATTGAAGAAAGGATTATGCCTGAAAGCAACAATTACCATTTTGCCTTGAATGGAAAATCCTATCAGGTTATAGTGAAGCATTTCAAGAGTTTGCTGCCAAAAGTAAGTCTGCGAGGAAACAAAGTCCTGGTTTTCCACCCTATTTTTTTTTTTTTTTTTTACAAAAACTATGAACATCATGAAAGGTGTTATACTGATAAACAGGTGTAAGAGTCACTCAGTTCATTCTCAACAAAGAGACCATGACCATGCAATGTCCCTATTGTTCCCCAACTTTATCCTGAACACTCCTCCCTCATTCATATTCATTCTGCTGAGGCTTCAAATAAGAGTGAAAATGGTGGGGTGACCGATATAACGGAATTACTGCTTTCATTTATAATTTAATTAAAAACATCAACTCATTACTTGTAGGACACCAACATAGCCATTGACTTGTGGTCACTATCAACCAAGGCTGCATTTAAACTGTGAGCATTTGAACTTCAAAGCAAAAATCTTCCCTCCTGTTGCCAACCCCATGATACCTGCAGTGGCCATAGATGTGCTCTTTTAAAATCCATGGGCCAGATTCTCAGCTGATGTAATTCGTTATAGCACCATTGACTTGCATGAAGCTACACCAATTTACATCAGCTGAGAATTTGTCACTGTATGTTGGGCAGCTTGAAAACCCTGCTATAACTCATGGTTTCATGTGAGCAGTGTATAAAAACAGTCCATTGGGGACGTTTCGAATATTCATCTCTCTCACAAGGAGTTAACAGGAAGCACAGAACTCAGTTAATGTTAGCAGTCTAATCTGGGGACCACACAAGCATGAATGAGCATTTCTAGAGCTGGGGTAGTAACTAATAAAACTGTTCACTAGTGTTCTTCTTGAATGATAAAAGGATCACATAGACTGGAGATGCTGCTTGATACGGAAAAGCTGAGCTATATTTAAAGGGATAATGTTCATGATGCAGGAAAATGATTACATAGAGATGGGGCACATTGCAAACTCGTACAAGCTGATCCAAAGTCTATTAAAGTCATTGGAAAGACTCCCATTGACTTCAATGGGCATGGTGTCACGTTTTGGAACTGGATTTTAAACACTTCAAAGTTTGTGGATCTTGTGACCCTGGGTTTTGGTACAGCTTTTTGTGAGAAGAATCAGGGTCAGATTCCAAATACTTCAACGTGTGGGGAAGAGGTTCAGAGCTGGAGGTTTGGTCTCATGCCATCCGTAGATCAAAGAGGAAAAGATAACGGTTTTATAAAAAACAATAAGTTGCTATTGCAGCTGACGAAATAAAGCAGGGCTGAATTCTCCCTTATGCTACTAAGTATCATACAAGGACATTGGATTCCTAACAGAGTTAAAAATATTTAGGTTTGTTGTTTCAATCTAGTACCTCAGCGTTCTTCTCTCTACAGATACTAGTGAATGGAACTGTTTTTGCTAGAATGTCTCCTGGGCAGAAATCCAGCCTTGTTGAAGAATTTCAAAAACTGAAGTAGGTGCTTTGTTGAAACAAAACAGTAGAATGTTTTCTGAACATAATTAAAATAGATACTGCAGCACAGAGGAGTAAAGCACAGTGTATCTTTACTTTGGTTACAGAACTCAGCTTTCTCACCCTCCCTTTCTCTATGCTTAAAACCCTTCTGAGCTCCCAGTTTACGGTCCCGTTCCACCCAAATTCACACCTAATCTAGCTATACACAACTGCAGTGACGTTAGCCTTAGACCAATTTTAGCCACTGATCTCTATAATATATAAAAGGCACTTTTAGGCATGAGTGGCAGGATGAAATAAAAATACATTTGCTAGCTCCTAATCTCAGTTACAACAGAACCTATGTCTACACTTGCCACCTAATTCGGCGGCAGTCAACAGGAGATACGCAAGCTAACTCCTATTTACCATGGTGTCTTTAGTTCGTTGCGCCAACAGGCCTGGCGGAGGTGGAGTAATAGCGTCGATTTCTGGGTTGATTGAGCAGGTCTCCACTTCCGCTCAATTAATCCAGATAAATAAATATGCTTCCCCACACTGAACACTGCAGTCTCCATTGTTATTCAGTAATGGGTCAAGCCAGTGAACTCTCAAAAGTCCATTCTAGCACGCTGTATAGATATGAGTGCGGATGTCCCCAAACCTGTCTGGTCACATGATGATTGGTCTGCCTTTTTCCAGCTGCACTCACATTCAGTGATAAAATGATGATAAGACCATGCTGAATTTCTGAACTGTGAAATACACACAGCTCGCTCTTCATTGGTATCATGTACTTGGACTTTCAGAAAGCCTCTGACAAGGTCCCTCACCAAAGGCTCTTAAAACAAAGTAAGCAGTCATGGGATAAGAGGGAAGGTCCTCTCATGGATCAGTAACGGGCTAAAACATAGGAAAACAAAGGGTAGGAATAAATGGTCAGTTTTCTACAATGGAGAGAGTAAATAGCGGGGTCCCCCAGGATCTGTACTGGGACCTGTGCTGTTTGAAATATTCATAAATGAACTGGAAAAGGAGAACAGTGAGACGGCAAAATTCGCAGATAATACAAGAGTACTCAAGAGAGTTAATTCCAAAGCTGACTGCAGAGAGTTACAAGGGGATCTCACAAAACTGGCTGACTAGGAACCAAAATGGCAGATGAAATTCAATGTTGATAAGTGCAAAGCAATGCACATTGGACAAAATAATCCCAAATATACATACGTAATGATGAGATCTAAATTGGCTGTTACCACTCAAGTAAGAGATCTTGGAGTCATTGTGGATAGTTCTCTGAAAACATCTGCTCAATGTGCAGCAGTGTCAGAAAAGCTAAGAGAATATTAGAAACCATTAGGAAAAGGATAGATGATAAAACAGAAAATATCATAATGCCCTCTACAAATCGATGGTACGCCCACACCTTGAATACTATGTGCAGTTCTGGTCACCCAATCTCAAAAAAGATATATTAGAAATGGAAAAGGTACAGAGAAGGGCAACAAAGACTAGAGGGCTAGAACAGCTTCCATATGAGGAGAAATTAAAAAGACTGGGACTATTCAGTTAAGAAAAGAGATGACTAGGGGGGGAATATGACAGAGGTCTAAAAATCATGAATGGTGTGGAGAAAGTGAATTAGGAAGTGTTATTTACTTCTTCACATAACACAAGAAGCAGGGGTCACCCAATGAAATTAATAGGAATCAGGTTTAAAACAAACATAAGGAAGTACTTCTTCACACAACGCACAGTCACCCTGTGGAACTCGTTGCCAGGGGATGTTGTGAAGTGCAAAAGTATAACTGGGTTCAAAAAAGTAGATAAGTTCATGGACGATAGGTTGAGCAATGGCTCTTAGCAAGATGGTCTGGGATGCAATGCCATTCTCTGGGTGTCCCTAAACCTCTGACTGACAGAAGCTGGGAGTGGATAGCAGGGGATGGATCACTCGGTAACTGCCCTGTTCTGTCCATTCCCTCTGAAGTGTCTGGCATTGGCCACTGTCAGATGACAGTATACTGAACTAGAGAGGCCATTGGTCTGACTCAGGATGGCTGTTCTTTTGTTTGCTGTATCCTTGTAAAAGCCTGACAATATTTTATCCCACTCAAATTCCTTTTCCATTTATGGATTCTTTTAAAATATAGGTAAAAACAAAACACAAAATTGGATTAAGTACCAGGAAAAACCACCCCACCAACACTCTACCCTACACTAGGGCAGCAGGTGAAATGCTGGTGGTCACGTCTTGGGTTCTGATGTGACATATCTGAAGATCCTAAATGAGTATATGAGAGAGTTTGTTAAATGATAAAACAGTTAAGTACAAAGTTCACCTATTAATTTTTTTCTTTGTCCTCTCAGTTACTATGTGGGTATGTGTGGAGATGGAGCCAACGATTGTGGGGTACGTAGAAACAAAAATCTCTCATCCTCCTGAAATGGTATATTTCATTTTGTCATTCTGCCAAGTGCCATGAAAACAGGAGCTTAATATACTGCCATGAAACGTTATAACAGCTTAGTCCAAGTTAGTTTCTCAGAACATACAATCAATGTGTCCCTTTTAGAAGTATTCTTTAATGGAATTCTTCATGTACATGTGCACCCAACTAGAGTCATTGGGTATGATCAGAAGTATTGAACAGGAATGTTCCTTTTTTATAGTTTTATAGTGTGATCTTCTGGAAGGCATGGTGGGATGGCCTGATCATTAACTATAAAATACAGTAACTGGCTTTACAAACCTGGCCCAAAAATCACTCACATTTTCTAAGGGCACTGAAGAGGATGTTTGAAGGTATTAACAAGTTCAAGGGAGTTCAGAGATAGCAATAAAAATGAGTAAGTGACTGGAGGGGTTGATCTAAGAGGAAAGATTAGATGTAACACCTGAACTTAGAGGTTACTTAAGCCATGTCTACATTACAGATCTATATCGATATACCTAAGTTGCTCAGAGGTGCAAAAAATCCACATCCCTGAGTGATGTAGTTATACTGACCTAGCTCCCAGTGTACAGAGCGCTATGCTGATGGGAGAGCTTCTCCCCTTAGGGAGGTGGTTTAACTATGCCAACAGGAAAAGCCCTCCCGTTGGCGTAGCAGCGGCTTCACCAGTGTAGCTCCCCCCCTTTAGCACTGTACGTGAAGGAAGATCTAAGAAGGGAGGTAACTGCCTACAGATTTTGGAAGAGTGAAAACCCCAAGGTAGGAGAGGAATTATGGACCAAGAGGATACAAATAGGAGTCGTGGGATGAAAAGAAGGAAGGGAGGGAAAAGGCTCCTGACAATGAGATGACATTGGTTAGACTCTGGAATAAAGGCAGATCAGGACATTTGAAACAAGACTGGACAAACACCAGAAAATGTACAGGACAGACTGTTAGGAGCAAGTTCACACGGGCAGGGTGATGGATTCTATAGTAATGTCTTGTCCTGCTCATACACTGGTGTATTTCAGGCTTTGAAAATGGCCCATGGAGGGATATCATTGTCAGAACAGGAAGCATCGGTAGCTTCGCCTTTCACTTCCCAAATGCCCAACATAGAGTGTGTTCCAGAACTAATCAGGTAAAGCAACCTCACTGTGGAATTTCTGCTCTAGTACATTATGTTCACTGTGCTACCTAGGCAACTTCTGTCACCTGGAGTCACACAACAGTCACAGCTTACCCTGAAAGATCTAGTGAAAAATCAAGAGTACACTCAGATACAAATATGCAAATTAGGAAAAATCAAAGTAAATGTCTTCGTAACAAAGTGAACTAAAATGCAAACAAACTGAGCTGCTTCTCTTAGGCAGAGTCCTAGATACTGTTAAAATCGCTTGTGTTATAGTATAGTCACCACAGCATTTTTTTCCAAACAGGGAAGGTCGTGCTGCTTTGGTTGCTTCTTTTGCTGTGTTTAAGTTCCTGACCATGTACGGCTTGACTCAGTTTATTGGCACTGCTCTGCTTTACTGGGTATGTGTCTAAAACCAATCTCTCCTCAATGAGCTGTGTCTTTCTCCAGGTTTTAATCTTTACTGACATCACATAGCTAGGAAGAAAGGGGCTACATTGCTCCACAGTATTGTCAAGGTTTCAGGAGCTGGGTAACAAATAGCAGCAATCAGTCACAATTACTGTTAGTAAGGCAGCAGAACAAGTCCTGTGAAAATGGGCCTGCTCCCCCAGAAGGAAGGGAAAACAAAAGCAGTTCAGAGTACTCACCAGCTGGAAGAGAAGGAGACACAGCAAGCAGGGCTGGTTACAAAATGGCTACTTTAGGGACACAGCTGCTTCACTCTTCCAAATTTATAGGGCCAGTCCCCAAAAAGGAATGCTGGGGGAAAGCTCTTCTGTGAGAGAAGATAGGCTGGGGAGAGTTAATAGCAATCAGGAAGATGCTCTCGGAGGAAAGGGTGTTTTCTGTATATCACTGCTCAATCACAAGACATTATTAATTAATTAATTATTGTTATTATGAAGGGGAAATACTGAAATCCCTGTGCAACTTCTACTCAGGCAAACCCTCCACCCCCTGCTGAAATATGCACTTGCTTCCTTTTGCACAGGTGTGTAGTGTCAAGAAGCTCTGTGGGGTTGTTCACATATGGAAAGTTCAGCATGTGAACATTTGCGGAGCTGGTGCCCCAGTTAACACAGTAACGTTAGACATTGGTAATGTCATAGACAGAGCAGACAAGCACAGCAGGCAAAGCTTGTTCATGTGCAAGACCAGGGACACTGCAGAAGATTGCTACTGCAGTATTTAAAACTGTGCACAGCTAGTGTGCTTTTGTGAAAAAAAAACAACAAAAAACCCCCCAGATTTGCAGGACTTCTTATTGATGAACTAAAACTCATCTGTTTTCATATCAGCATAGCGGAAGCCAGTTACTCAGGCTGAACCCTATATGCACAGCCACCATCTTTGGTCCAACAGCGTTTTCCCATCATGCTGGACAATTGTAGGCCTGGCACAGGCGGCAGGGCCACTCCCACTGACGCTAATGCCCTGCAGCTGACGCATGCTGACATTGACCTCAATGGGGCTGCGCTGAGAATCTGGGCTATAATACTTATTGGGCCGTACCTTTAGGTCGGAGAGTGCCAGTAGCGGCATTCTGTAGCGCTAAAGTCATATTGAGGATGATGACTTTGTAGCTAAAGTGCAAAGATAACGTTCTGGGCTGATCTCAGCTGATGGGTGCCATGGAAATAACCATAACTAATCTGCTATCACAGGAACCTTAGATGGGCTTTTGTTTCTTTTCCTTTCAGCAACTACAAATCTTTGGGAATTACCAATACCTTATGCAAGATGTCGTCATTACCCTTCTGGTTTGCTTAACAAGTAAGCAACTCGGCAAAGGGCGTGCTTAAGTCTTTTTGTGGGTAAACAATCAGTCATGTTCTTTCAGAAATCTAAACAAGAGCCAAATTCTGCTGATGGTTACACCATAACCATTGACTTCAGTGGGGCTACACGGGTGGAACTGAGAGCAGGGTTTGGCCCAGAGTCCTTTGGAAGTACAACCACACTTCTCCTATCCAGAGCATGCAGAATTTAGACACATTACTGTAGCTGGAAGAGGAAGGGTGAGCTGATGATTACGACACTACACTGGAATGCTGCAGAATTAGGGCCAAGTCCTAGCTCTGCACAGAGGTACCTGTGTGACCTGGAGTAAATCGCTCTGTACCGCAGTTCCCTAGCTGTAAATAGGGATAAAATGTACATGGGGGCTCTGTTTCTCCCACTGTTTGCATACTTTGTCTATTAGATCACAATGGGTCACCTTGGGAGGTGGTGGAATCTCCATCCTTAGCGGGCTTTAAGGCCCAGCTTGATAAAGCCCTGGCTTGGCCCTGCCTTGGTCTAGATGACTTCATGAGGTTCCTTCCAACCCTAAAAGTCTATGATTCTATGATAAGCTCTTTGTGCAGGGGCTAGCTCTTATTATGTGTATATTCATTGCTTAGCACTGCGGGGGCCTGACCTTGGTTGAGGCCACTGGGTGCTAAGGGAAACCAAATAATTCTTAATAACAATAGTACAGGCTGCGGCTGTCAGAACAGGCCAGTGGGGAGACAGTGCGGGAACTTCTACAGATCTTTTTAGATGGCACCAACCCACAGCATTGCCTCGTGATGCGTTCTGCTGCTTTACGGACATGCCCAGATGCCATCGGTGATTTCACATGACAACGTGCCAAGGGTCACTAGGACTCGCGCGCGCTGCAGGTAGTTACGCAGCAGCGTTAGAGGGTCAGGACATGGAAGTGAGCAGGTGGCAGCGGTGTCACTAGCACTGCTTCGAGAGTTAGTGTGGTGCTGTTTCCCTATTGAGATGCTGGTGGGAAGGGTGTAGCCACAAAAGCATTCATGGAGGGGAGAATAAGGCCATTGTTTTCCCATTTATTCTGGACAAAACTTGCAGCATTCACACGTGGGCAAGTCAGAGAGTTGTATGTGCAGAAGGGCTTCAGCATCAGGCTGGGACTAGTCACGCACCTAACCTAGCAGTGGAGTAGCAATGGCTGCAGTGTCGCTGAGAGGAAATGTGTGTGTTCTCTTTTGCAGTAAGCTTGACCCAGGCCTACCCAAAGCTGGCCCCTTACCGTCCCCCAGGGCAGCTCATCTCTCCTCCTTTGCTGCTCTCAATCGTTCTCCATGTGTGCATTACTACAATCATGCTGGTCTGTGGCT
Organism: Emydura macquarii macquarii; assembly: GCF_026122565.2. Taxonomy (NCBI): domain Eukaryota; kingdom Metazoa; phylum Chordata; order Testudines; family Chelidae; genus Emydura; species Emydura macquarii. The sequence goes on along the minus strand of NW_027130866.1, from coordinate 36,310 downwards.
TCCTCTTTGTGAAGCAGCAGCCTTGGTACGTGGAGATGTCCAACCACAGGTAACTCCACCGCTTTCCATTTCTAATCCCAGTCTTGCAAAATTATGCAGCCAGCCGAGAGCGTGCTGAACTTCAAGACAGTACTGCCGGGTCTGGGGCAGTGGGCACTTGTCAGGATGCCTCCATCCTTCAGCTAGTCACACTCCACGTCCTCTGCACACCGCAGAGTGCAGCTCAGGCCATGGCGCAGCTGCTGCTGCTGCTGGGCATGGGGAACAGGTCATGAAGCCACTTTTTTCCTCTCTTCTATTCAGCTTCTATGAACTTGCTCCGTTCTGCAGCATACAGCAGCAGGAACATATAGCCCAGAGTGAGAGTATTGCTTTTAGCCTTATGCGTGGCGGCAGCAGTGAACAGCCAGGCCAGTGAAGCAAGCTGGAGCTGATGCAAGGAAAAAAGATAAACGGGCCCAAACCTCAGTTTCATATTGTCAACAAACAAATCCACCTATTTCTCTCTGCTTCCTTCCCTGCTGCCCTCTCCTTGCATCCTGCTGTGAGAAGGCTTCTCCTGGGAACATAAAAAGACCATGGGTTGGATTTTCCCTTCCCTTTCACTAGCATAACTTGATTAACTTCAGTGGAAAAACTTGTAACTGAGTGGGGAATCGGGCTCTTTTTCTGTGTGCTGTTTAATGTAAACCCTCTCTCCAAATTCAGCAGCCCTTTACATCCTGTCCTCACGGTGAAATACACATCTAGGAGAGAAAATAAGGCAAGGGTTTGCAGTGGGAACGTTCCCTGATCAACAGGGTCAGGCCTGGGCTCTTTTCCTGCTGCTGTTTTGTATGTTAAGGGTTGCACACTTGCCAATGAATGTGGAGGCTGCTACGGGAAAGGTCCCTCTTCTGAAGGATGCTGCCCATCCCCACAGTTACCATTGCTGCCCTTAGAGCAGAGGTTTTAACCAGGTGGAGCAGAGAGGTTAGGCCTTTTTGATGCAGAATTAAATGTAGCTTTTATTTTGGTGCATGAAACCTGGATATTACAGTGATGAGTGCAGTGGAAACACCGGTTGGCTAAGACATGATAAAGAATGCTGCTTTATTCCGGCCAGTCACAGCTTAGAGAGTGCAAGCAAGTGCCTCATAAATATCGGTGATTTTTTTGCAGAGTGCACCCTCCAGGAAACCAGTCCCTGTCTTCTGTCAGCACCGTTCTAAATAGGAATGGAACTGCAAATGGCACTGCTGTCTTCAGCAGAGTTCTAAGCTATGAAGACACCACTCTCTGGCCACTAACTACAGTCAACTGCATAATTCTAGCGTTTGTCTTTTCCAAGGGAAAGCCGTTCAGGAAACCCATCTACACTAACTGTAAGTCTAACTGCATGAACGTGTGCTTTCCAGATATTTACTCTTAAGATAACATGGACGTATAGTTTCCTAAGAGGAATGCTTTGATTTGCCTCATCCTTTTGGGATTCATCTGGACCTGAGCCCAAGACCAGCGTAGCAAGCGGTCCTTGATGGCAGACAGCTCCCATTTCACCAGCTGAGGCCAGGCTCAGCCAAAGCTCCACGTGTAGGCTTGTCCTCAAGGTTAATCTTTATACCAGCACGGCCAGAGAAGACGTACATGGGACGTCTGTGTTTCTAGAGCAACACAGCAATTATTGCCAGAACCCTTTGTTAAAATTTGAAGACATAACAAAAGGATGAGATTCATTTGCTGAAACTCCATAAACAAAATGATTTCCTTGTGATCTTTGTGGTACCCAGCTCTGCCGGGCATCTGTGCTGTGGGCCGGGAGCAGAAAAGTCTGTGAGAAAGGCACAAAATTCTATCACTTTGAGTTTTGTAGAAGTGATTTAACAACTCCCGATAGCTCCTTCCTGCCTGCGCCTCTGTGCTGAGAGCAGCCAGAGGAAAGTCTTGTTTAGGCCCAGGCGGGTTAATGCCAATGTGTACCTTAGAATGGAGCAAGCCCCCCGGTGTTCTGGAGAGCAGCAGTCGGGTGAGAGCTGCCAGATTTCACGCTTCCAAGCTGAGTGTGGTGAAAGTCTTCTTTCGTGCTGACAAACATGCACAAACAAGAGCTGCCTTTTGGCAAATGTTACATTGCTCCTAAAAGACACTGGTTTGAAAGCCCAGCATCTTGCTTCCTCACCCCTCCTATGTGCTTCACCCAGATCTGGAGGGATTGCCACCTAGGGTCACAGAGCAGTTCACGCGCCGTGGCCCATTCGATTCTTGGCTTCTTTGCCAAGGCAAGGACCAAAGCTGCCGCCTGGTGCCAGCTGTGGCATTTTTTGTGATGTGGACACCTGGCCTCTTGCAACTGCTCTGCAACCAACAGCTCCTTGCACTTGAGTAGGCACCAGATGAAAACAGCTTCCATTCATGGCGGGCGTGGGCAAGATACATATTAGCTACTTGGAAGTGTAAGGCTCTGTGTCTCATTACCAAGTCCCTGAGCCATCCAGGCCTTACTTGAGGAAATACTTTTACAAGGGTACCAGGACCACAGTGAGGGTCATATGTTGCCCAGAGTCCATGTGCAGGACTCACACACCCATCAACGGTTGTGCATACGGATCAGAGCACACATTGAGAAGAAGACAACTTGTCACCTGTCACCATGTTATCTGGTGAAAAGCTTGTGTCTCCACAGGGTGGCTTTTAGTTTACACTGGTTGAATTAGTCCAAGCCTGCATTTGCCAAAGCACCTATGCAACAACAGTAATGTATACGTTTTGTGACAGAATGGTGTGGAGTCTCTCATCTTGTGTCCGTTCTGTAGCTCCGTTTGGTGGCAGAATCAGGAAGTTTTGCTAAACAATGAGATGTGCTGCATAGCAATTCTGCAACACATCACAGGAGCTGACAACCCTTTATAAATAATAAAGACGTACAGTAGTTACCAGAACACTTCACACTGCCACAATGCTCTTGTTCCCCCAGATATATTTTCAGTCCTGCTGCTCATCCAGCTTGGAATTACCATGTTCCTCCTCTTTGCTGACATCAGTGCAGTATACAAGGGAATGCAAGTAAGTGGAACTGACATTGCGTGCCCTTGTCACCCGCTCTGCATTTTGATTGACCATAGACATGTAGAGCTGGAAGGGATCTCGAGAGGTCATCAAGTCCAGCCCAGGTCCAGGGAGGCAGGACCAAGTAAACCTAGGCCATCCCTGGGTGGTGTTTGTCCAGCCTGTTCTTAAAAACCCCAGTGAAGGGGATTCCACAATCTCCCTTGGAAGCTGATTCCAGAGCTCAGCTACACTTAAGAGTTAGAAAGCTTTTCCTGCTAACTAACCGAACTCTGCCCACTGCAGATTAAGCCCATTACTTCTTGTCCTACCTCAGTGCACACGGAGTACAACTGACCCGTCCTCTTCATAACAGCTCCTAAGAGATTTATTACGAGGTTCCTCCCTCCGTCTTCTTTTCTCAAGCCTAAATGGTTCCTCATGGGTCAGGATTTCTGAACCTTTCATCATTTTTGTTGCTCTCCTCTGGATTCTTGCCAGTTTGTCCACATCTGTCCTAAAGTGTTGCACCCAGAACTGGACCCAGTACTCCAGCTGAAGGCTCACCAGTGCCAAGTAGAGGGGCACAAGTATCTCCCCTGTCTGACATACAACACTCCTGTAAATACACCCCAGAATGATACGAGCCTTTTTTACATGTGCATCACATTGTCGACTCATATTCAATTTGTGGTGCACTGTAACTCCCCGAACCTTTTCAGCAGTACTGCCACTTAGCCAGTTACTCCCTGAATTTTATTTTGCCTTCCTGAGTGCAGTATTTTGCACTTGCCTTTATTGAATTTCATATTGTTGAATTCAGACCAATTCTCCAATTTGTCAAGATCAATTTGAACTCTAATCCTGTCCTCCAAAATCCTTGCAATCCTTCCCAGTGTGGCGTCTTCTGCAAATTTTATACGCATACTCTCCCCTCTATTATCCAAGTCATTAATGAAAAGCTTGAGTAGCACTGGACCCAGAATTGAACCCTACAGGACTCCACTAAAAGCTCCCTCCAAGTTTGACAGTGAACCATTAATAACTCCTGTTTGAGCACAGTCTTTCACCCATTTGTGCACCCCCCTTTGTACAAGCAGTGCAGAATGTGTTCCATTAATGTGATGGGATTACAGATTTATTGACTGATTTGCCCGTGCTACTGCAGTTCTTTCTAATAGAAAAAAATCCATTCTATTAAATGGACATTTCACCCCTGGAGTGACGGCAAAGTAGGGCTCTGATTGGTGTACCTCACCCCCAGGTAGCAAAAACAACGGGAGTTCTGGGGCACTTTAAAGACTAACAAATTGAATATTTGTAGACATAAGCTTTCAAGAGATTTCAGCTCTCTTTTTCAGATGCAGTAATACAGACAATTAAATGACTTGCATTTCTTTTCCCACAGCTTCTCTACACTCCAACTATCTGGAGGGTTTACATCTTAATCATGCTGTTTGTCACATTTTGCGTGTCATTCTTTGTGGAGGTGAGTACCTTTATTTACCCTTTTTACTTCAGACCAGTAAGTCTAGCAGAAGTGCTGTGGTCTTCCCATTCAAATGGGTAAACCGTGGTGCTTAGTTTTTGCTGCGGCTGAGCTCTGGCACCTCTTTCAATACAACATAAGCACTGCGGGGAGGCAGCGGGGCGCTGGAGGGGTGGGAGCCTACCGGGGTCGGGGCAATGGAGGGGGGCACCATGCCCATGGGAGGCGGGGGCACCAAAATACCAATTTGCCCAGGGCACCATTTTCCCTAAGGCCGGCCCTGACAGAAGGAACACGTGCCAGCAAGGGGAGGCAGCTGCGAAAAAGGCTCAGAGCATTCTGGGTGTAGTAACAGCAGTGTCGTGTGGAGGACACAGAAGTACAGTAGAACCTCCCAGTCACAAACACCAGTGGTACGAACTAACCGGTCAACACACACCTCGTTTGGATCTGGAAGTACGCACTCAGGCAGCCACAGACACAAAGAGACACAAAAGCAAATACAGGACAGTGCTGTATTAAACGTGAATTATTAAAGAAGACAAGGAAAGCAGTGTAGTATTTCCTCCGCACAGAAGCTGTATTAAGTCAATGGTTGGTTGTCAACTTTGGAAGGTACGACCATCACGTTCTGCTCAGAGCTACGAACATTTCAGGCTATGAACAACCTCCATTTCCGAGGTGTCCAGAACGCTGAGTCCTGCTGTAACTAGCCTGCTCTGCTCAGCACCGGTGAGGCCTCAGCTGCAGTCCCATGTGCAGTTCTGGGCACGCGGCAAGAAAGATGTGGACAAATTGGAGAGTCCAGAGGAGAGCAAAGGTCAGCCTCTGGGCTTTAGGCAGTCAGGCCTGGCGGTTGGAGGGGGGATTGAGAACAGGTACGAAGGGTCAAAGCTGGATTGAGAGTCAAGAGCAGGCCAAGAGCAGCACTGAAACGGGTGCCTGGAGACAGGCATGGGTCAGAACCAAGGTCAGAGTCCACGGACAAGCCAAATCACCATCGTAATCACAATCTGAGCAGACTGAAGGTTGAAGCCAGTTTGGAGTCAGTCCAAGGGCTGGCGAGCCAGGAGACACGTGCAGAGCTGGACCCGGACAGGAACAGGGACAGGATCGAGGGCAGGCAGGAAGCGTAGGGACTTGTAACATCCCAAGGCAGCAGGAGAGTTCCCAGCAGAGCGGTGCTGTTACACAGACTAACGTGTGGCTCTGGCAGTGAAAGTGAAACACTCGTGCCTGCAGGCACTCCTGGGGGGTTAGGCAGGGTAGCTGAGTGAGCAGTCCTGGTCCGGCTGTGGGTTTGCCTCACAGCAACAAAATGATAAAAGGTTTAGAAAACCTGCCCTCTGAGGAAAAGTTAAAGGAACTGGCTATGTTTAATCTTGAGAAAAACAGACTGTGTGTAGGGGTCACCTGACGGTAAGGGCTAATCTACAGAGGACAGGGATCAATTACGCTCCATCTCCAAGGTAGGACAAGAAGTAATCGGCTTAATCAGCAGCAAGTGAGATTTTAGGTTCGACATTAGGAAAAACTAACTCTCGGGATAGTGAAGCTCTGGAACGGGCTTTCTAGGGAGGTGGTGGCATCTCCATCACTCCAGGTTTTGAAGAACAAACGACTGTCAGGGATGATCTAGATTTACTTGGTTCTGCCTCAGTGCAGAGGGCTGGACTTGATGACCTCTTGAGGTCCCTTCCAGCCCTGCATTCCTATGATTCTTCCTCGTCTTTTCAGCTGCACCATTCTCTTCCTTTAAAACTAAACACTTCGCATGCAAGTAACCTGTTAAATGAACCAAATCCAATTTTTGCACACCACCAAGGTGTGCATACGACACAGGTCCTTCTTACACGTATTCCCGTAGGAAGCAATGCGACTGAACGTTTTCAGAGATGAGTGAGTCCTAGATCATCTGCTGGAGAATAGGGTTTGTAGACAGCAGCTTGTACCACTGCAAGTTTCAGTACCAGGGGCAGACATTTGGGACCAACTTCTTAAAAACTGCCTCCATTCTGCTCACATGCAGATGCAGTTACAAGGACAGTTTGTCACGTTAGCAGTGAGCGCCCATAAATTAGGTACTTCACCTGGTAAGTGACGTTTCGTAGACACAGCACTGCACCTAAGTTATTTGTACCTGCAAAGCTGAAACCTCAGAAAAGGAAGGTTCTCCCTTCAGGTCAGGTTGAAAATCAAGCCCTGATTTTCCCTTCAGATAAACCAACCTGAAATCACTACAGTGCATGGGTGTCACAGGAGATTCTGCCTGTAAACGGAGGAGAGAGAGATTAATGTAGCATTGGAAGATTTGTAATTCCAACGAAATTAAGGGCCTAACCCTACCTTTCTCGAAGCCTGGAGGAGTTCGGGGTGCACATGAATGCAGGACCAGGCCCTGGCTAGGCAATGTTAATGTAAATGAGGGCAGAATTTTACCCACGCTGCTTAGTATTGGGGGAATGGCAGGTGTAGGCTTCTCCACTCACTTCACACCTGCAAAGGGAGACAGTATTAGCTATTCTATTTCACTTCACAGGATGTCATCCTGCAAAACAGACATCTCTGGCTGCTGATTAAAAAGTGCTTTCAATTCCGGTCTCAAAGCCAGTATCGGAAATGGCAGAGGAAGCTGGAGCAGGATCCAACATGGCCTCCTTTGAAGAGAAAAGACTTTGCAGAAAACAGAAAAACCGAAATCTACATCAACCCAATCTATGAACACACCGAAGAGAACTAGAAGTCAAAGCTGACTTTTTCTAATTTACATTGAACCTAGAATATTGTCACTCTTTGATAGCTACAAGATTCAGGGGTTTTTATGTAAACACACGCACACGCCAAGTCATTTGAGAGATGAAGGCAGTGTCTCTTACAGCTGTATCCTTGACAGGAATTATTTTATGGAGAATTACCATTCTCTATGAAGGTTTATTCACCATTTGAGCACTTTTTCTGTCCATTTACAAATATGTTAAGAAGATTAGAGTTTTCAATTCTCGCTGTAACACAATGCGTCTATGATTCTCCTCTGCTGCTCCCAGCCTAGTCACTGGACAGGACTAAGACTCTTGTGGAAGCTGCCAAACTGCAATTAAAAAAAATAAAGTTAGTCGATTTTTCCTGAGTAAAATCAAGTGATTTTGGCTTTTGATGTTCTTTGGGAGAATTTCAATCTGCTAGTTTGGGCGTCATGTTTCTTTGATCCCTGCAGAGCACTTCATGAACTCAGTAGGTGTACTGGGAATGGGTGACTTTTCTGGGCATGGAGACGGAAGTGTTTGTAAATTTGCAAAATGCAGCCCAACATGGAAACCTAAAGACCAGACTACAGAGAGCAAATCTTTCCGTGCCTGAAGGAGCTAAAGATGTGACAGGGGAAGTATGTTATATCCCTACAGACCCCACCCCATACAGAGCCTCATCCTCCAGCTCTTGCCAGGCACTGGCTGCAGAAATGGGACCAATGAGAAGAGACATACTGTAATCCAGAAGATGAAGCCTAACAGTCAGAACGCACAATGAAAACCTTCCCCGGGGGGTTGGACTGGGGCTGGGCACAGTCAAGCAGAGTTATATTTATACTACAGGGAATGGGTCACGTTCTCCGCACACAACCCTCACAACTTCTCAACAGCGCAACCCCTGTGACTTCAGTGTGGGGCGAGGGGAAATTTGGCTTATATGGACTAGGTTCCGGTAGGGAAGATCAAGTTTGAGGTCATACATTCCCTCTTGATCGAACCACAAAAGCTTATTCATTGCAGTGGGGAGCTGCAGACAGAACATGAGAGAAAACACCCGTCATTTTGCTGTTCAGAACCACAAACACTGAACAACTGACAATAAAAAATTCTGTGATTCCAGCGTGGACGTGTTCACCAGCAGACAGGACTCTGCAGGAAATGCCCTGAGCCAGCCCTCGTGTTGGCCTGCGCACCACTGCGGTCAGCGGAGTGGCACAGGAGCCAGTATTTTCTTTTCAGGCCTCAAATAACAATTCCAAACTTGGGGGCCACTTACACGAGCTGCTAGCCAGTGGGAACGCTGCTCAGTCACTCTGCACAAAACACCCAGGTGTCACCCACACGGGACTGGAAGGTGAACTGATGCGAACAGAACCTGCAATACACACTACTCGCTTTCTTTGGCACATTCCCCACACCACTTCAGGAACGCTGGATTTACCCCTCAACCAGTGGGAGGAAACGACCAAGAACTGAATTTAAACACGGGCTCATGCTCAGTGTCTGGCTGAGGCTCTGGGAAGATGAAAAGCCCCAGACCAAGGACTGGTTTTGCAGGATTTAGAGTAATTTTCTTTACTGTTTCTCCCCGTCTTGGCTTATTGTAGGTCCAAGCCCCAGGGGTCAGTAAGAAACCAGGACAGGTAGGGTTCAATGCTTGCAATTACCCCTGCAGCAGCCTGCCTGAGGAGGGGCAAATCAGCAAAATAACCTTCGTCTTGTCTCCCCTCAAGAGAGTGAGAGTGAACCAGACGGGTCCAAGGAACGGCACGCAGGAATCCTTCCACAGCTGGGGGAAAGATCTATTTCTTAATGCAAAAGAGCAGCGCATCCAAGACAAAATATCCATTGAAAAATAAAAAGGAACCCTTCTCTCTCTCGTGAAGAGAAGGGACCTGCTCTTGCATCCATCTCCCGGGACCTGGGGAGCAGCTGTGCGTTCAGGCATCACAGGCGCAGCACATGCCCTGAATACCCTCTGTTGCACAGCAGCTTGCCATACAGCGCACCATACACCTAGGCAGCTGGGATTTTCCACTGCTGAAACCCATCAATCATGGGACGGGGGAAAGGCCCCCCCAAGATAGTTTTAATTTGCATTAATGCTCTTTTTGAAAACACACACAAACATTTCTCCAAACAGGTTAAAAAAAAAAAACTATATCAATTATTCACTGAAAAGACCAGTCAGCAGAGTCCACAAGAACGTTGTCGGCAGCAGTTGTGCATAAAACTCTTTCGCTGGCCCATGGGCCCAGTCGCCACTGAACTGGCACCAGCGTGGATGAAGAATTTGCCGGGGAGTCCATCCCATGCAACTGAACAAAAGTTGCCATGACAAATACCATAGCCAGTGACCCTGGTCACAGCCACTCACTTGGCAGCAGGTGTCTATTGCAGCTTTATCCTCAGTCTGAGCCGGTTCCATTCCAATCTGGACTCCAAGCAGCACATGCTGGCACCTGGTTAATAACGCCGGTCTCTGGATCCCTTCTGGAGACAGCCCAGCAATGAGACAGCACCGGCAGCAGCTGTTACAAACCCAATGGCACCGACGGCTCTGCTGGCCTGGAAGGAGAAAACAAAACACACACAAAGCACATAGCAAGATTACACACATACACACACACACACACACACACACCAGCTGTGATCTCACACATACACACCTGCTGTGATCTCACACACCGAGCTCTCTCTCTCTCTCTCTCACACACACACACACACCCCTGATGTGATCACACACACACAAAGCACACAGCAAGATTACACACACACACACCTGCTGTGATCTCACACACAAAGCACACACACTGATTACACACACACCTGCTGTGATCTCATACATACACACCTGCTGTGATATCACACACCGAGCTCTCTCTCTCTCTCTCTCACACACACACCTGATGTGGTCACACACACAAAGCACACACACTGATTACACACACACACACACCCCGACTCTCTGACACACAACCTGCTCGCTGACGGGCTGCAGCCGCCCCCTGCCCCGCTCCGAGCCTGGCCGGCAGCGGCCCCGCAGGCCTGGGGGAGCCGAGCGAGGGGCTGGAGCCGGGCTCCGGGGCGTCCCTCCCCCCGGCTGGCGCGACGACGGGTCTCGCCCGGCCCTGGCTCGGCTCGGCTCGGCCCGGCCCGTTCGGGGCAGGAGGACGCAGGAGGCCAGAGACGCTGCGGCAGCGCCCGGCTCCGGGCCGGGGCGGGGACGTGTGGAAGCCCGGAATGTACCGGTGCAAACACGGGCCTGGCAGGTGAGGGGGGCCTGTGGTCGGATCCGGCAGGGTCCCCGGTTCCCTCCACCCCCGCGGTCTGCCGTGGGCCCTGAGTGTGCGCAGCGCTTGTTGGACGGTCTCTGCACTGGACGGGCTGGGCTTTGCGCAGGGGTGAGAACGAGCCTGGTCCTGCGCACGGCGCTGTACTGAGCAGGTGCAAACGATGCTTTTATAACTGCCACCACATCCCGGTGGCGCTGGCAGCAATTCACCTTCGCCCAAGTCGGACCCCAGCCCTGGTCTGTTTCGTTGTCATTAGATGAGGAATTTAAAGCTTCCTCCCCCCCATTTCTCTCCTCAATAGCTGCACAGACAGTTCGAGTGCCCGGGCAGAACAATGCCCATTTCATCCACCCCGCCATGCAGGGAGCTTCCAAATATTCTCCTGCCTGATGGGATGCAAACAAATCAGCACACGCGTGTGTATGTGTGCACACACAAGGGGACGGCCTAGTGGTTTTTAGAATAACAGTAAATCACGTTACAGTGGGAACAAAGGAGAGACTGAAATATTGCTCATCCGCTGCATAACCATCAGCAAACCTGAAAATCAATGGAAGACCAGCAAATAGATCCTGATAAAAAATTCCTGGTGTAGTCATCTTCAGTGGAGATTTGTGCAGAGCCAGAACTGGGTTCTGTGGGCTGATGGTGGGGGGGGGGGGGGCGGCAGTGGCGGCTAGGCCGTGTGGGAAGGAATTATTGCTAGATCTTGTGTGGGGTGAATTCCAGCCAGTCCTGAGTGACACGAGCGGTGCCACGGAAGCCATCGTGATCTCTAGTGTGAGTCAGGACTGAGTTGCCCCTACAAAGTTTTGCAGGGGACTTTTAGAAAGAACAGAGCATCCCAGAACATTCAGAAAACACAGGGATTTATTAGACATTGTTATTGCTTAGGAAAGGGCTAGAAATAATTATTAGACTACAACAGCAAAAAAATAAAATAAAAATCAGAGGAAAGAAAAAGTGCCACTAATTAAAATGTGATTGATTTTCGTCGTGATCAAACGCAGGATTGATCCTGTAGTGGTGGTACGGTTGGTTTGTGTTTTGGTCCAGCGCATCGCTTGATTGGCTCAAAGCCGAATTCCTCCTCCTGGTGGGGAGTTTCAGTGAATTTTTCCTGTTCTTTCTGTAAAGAAGAGAAAATGAGAAGTAAAAAGCTGCAGTGCTATTCTGACCTGCAGTGCAATGGAGATCAGACACTGTGTAAAATGGCAGCCTGAAGTCAGTCTGCTCCACCCCGGTGCGCTGGGCTTGAGGCATGTAACTAGTGTGAATGCTTCAGGAGCCGACAAACGCTGAAATGAGGGACATGCCCCTCGTTCGTCCCTGCTGAGCCGCAGCACAGCTGGGGAATCCTGTACCTGGATCTCCAGACAACCAGGGAGATGACTGCGGCGAGGATGAGGATTCCTACTGAAACTACCACGACGATGATGACGATCAGAGAGTTGGACTGTTTTTCCGAATCGGACTGGTCACCTGCGTGAGAAATACAAGCCCAGCTTAGTACACAGGCAATGAGTGAAAGAAGAGAAAGTGCTGTACGCCGAAATTCCATCTCAGCTTAACTATGGAGCTGCTGGCTCCAGAACCCAAACAGCAAATCTGTCTGTCTGTCTGTCTGTCTGACATGGGGCAGTTTAACTAAGATGGGCTCCTGGAATGCAGCCTGGCACAGATCCGTGCCGCTTCCCAGCACAGGGCTGGCACGTCTCTCCAGCGAGCTGCCTGAGGTAACAGCTGCTCCCCATTTGGAGGTCTAACTCCCTTCCCTCCATACAGAGCACCCACATTTGCACCCTGGTACTCCAGCGCACACCCCTTCTGCAGCCACCAACGGCAGAGCGCTGCAGGAGGCTGTGCTACTGCATAACCCATCATAGCAGGACGGGTGCCGGGGCGTGATGTGAACTGCTCCCCACGCAGGGAGAGGCAGAGCCCATCCCTGTGATGTCACCCAGAAATCAGGTGTGCCAAGGCGTCTCCTAAACCCTTTCGGGAGCTGCGAGCCCAGCTAGTGGCAATGAGCTGCTCTACCAAGCAGCCACTCGTTAACGTGAACGTGCCATTCAGTGAGAACGCCTTCCCTCCACGCACAGCAGAGCGTGCGTCCTGCTCCCGTGGGCCGCAAGGAGACCATGGCTCTGGGCCTGATGCACAAGAGTACTCTAAAGGACTTCGGGGGGGAGTTAACGTGAACAAGCGTTTGCAGGATTGGGCCTCAGCCAGTGTGGTTAAATCTAGTGCCCGATAGCATGCGACATGGGCCTGAAGCTGCTCTCTCACTGGCCTCACTCCGCTGACTGCAGCAGAACAGCTCCTGATTTGCACCAGTGTAAGCGAGCGCAGAATCAGGTGCTCCGTGTCCTGGTAACACGGCTCCTCCGTGACCTTTGAGCCACACCGTCCATCCTCCGCACACCTGGCTGTTATTGCTACAACACGTAACATTTCCAGTGACGTTCAAAAGAGCGTTTTTACCTGTTATCCGGTCAGCCTCACACAAAGGCCCCTGGTATTCCTCAGGGCACACACAAATGAAGCCAGAAGTGCTGTTGCTGGATTCGATACAACTCCCGCCATTCTCACAAGGGTTCTGCAGACACGGGCCAGCTAAAGAAATGAGCGAAATGCATCAGGGTCTCAGAATTACCTACCCTGCTGACACTGTCTTCTGTGGGTTCCAGTAACTGGCCAGAGTGGACCAGCCCTGGATTTTAAGGCTGTGGTGCCTGCCATCCCACAGCATCTCAGTTCAGGACGGGGCCCTGTTGCAACTGCCCCCACATAGCAAGACAAGGTGGGGGAGGTAATAGCTTTTATTGGACAGCTTCTGTTGGTGAGAGAGACAAGCTTTCAGGCCACACAGAGCTCTTCTTCAAGTTTTCTTCCCAGATATTACCTCACCCACCTTGTCTCTCTAATATCCTGAGACCAAGGTGGTGACAAGAACCCCGCACGCTGATGCATTTTGCTAGTAGACGAACACTTAGCAAAGACTACACTGCACCGAAGACAAAGCGATGTGGTTAGTAATTGACTCACGCATGTAGCATCCACGAGTGAAGTTAGCAATGGCGCAGATCTCGCTCCGTGCGCACGCTGCTCTGGAACAGGCAACGCTGGAACTGTTTGTGCAGACACAAGTCTGAGAGCAGTCATCAGTCATGAACGTTTCTCCAGCCTGGAAGAGAACAGCTAAGAATTAAAGACATCTAATCAAATCAGCCAGGACAATATAAAGGATGCACTAGGGACCCAATCCTGTTCCCACTAAGTCTGTACCAAATCTCCTGTTCACTTCAGTGGGAGCAGGAGCAGGAGCAGGAGCGGGCCCTTTGCATTTTGGGAAAGCTACGTACAGAAAGCAAACCAGCAGCCTGGGAACCCAGCCACATCTGCGGCCAACTCCTAAGGACGCAAGCAGAGCCCAAGTAAAACGGCTACCAAAGGGCTGAGAATGAGTGATGGAATCCTCACCACAGCTACGTAGAGACTTCCTAACGTCTACCTGCCGCAGCGTCTCCACTGTGCTGCGCCTCCTGTCAACACAGCCGTGCTCTCTTTGCGGGGGCGGGTTCACGGTGTCGACTTACAGATCGTTGGACTCTCCAGGGCTGCTCTATCGATCCCACCGAATTGATCTGGGGGCGCTGAGAGTGCCACCGTCAACACAGACGCACCCCGAGACACCTTCCCTCTCTCCAGGGCCCTGAACGTCACTGAATGAATTGCTTTTGTTGCTCACCCAAAGGTGCATGCTGACGAGAATGGGCAGGTATTGCAAATAGCTAATGGGGAGAACTATGCTGATCACCCCTCCTCCAAGTGCAGCAAGCTGGCGTCCTGCGGGCACTTCCTGCCATACCTCATAATATTTGTTGAGGAAGTTGCAGCCACAGTCCTTGTAGGGCACGCAGTCATAGCCACTGAGAACGTATCCAGGGAGGCATTCACAGCCTTCAACAGCGGGCAGCTCGCACTCGGAGGAGGCCGCCAGGTTGCTGCAGGAATCCGGGCATGCAGACATATAGCTGCTGTAATTGCTGTTTGGGGGACACGTCATCTCTGCAATAAAAATCAAGAGAGTCGGATTATAGCAGGATGCTATCACCACATGGGGATGGACACTGAGTGTCCTGAAAATCCCCACAGTGCTTCCAGCTGGCGAAGGCGTCCTTCCTGCTCAGTCCTGAACCACTGCTGTGTGTTGTTTATATATTGCCTTTCCTACCCCAGAGGTGGCTGCATTTCAGTGATAGGAGAAATGATCCATGTATGTGTTAGAAAAACATTAAGGTTGCAAATCATGCACGCAAAAGGTAGGAAATGGCAGAATTAATCTTGCACATACTTCTTGCTCTCAGGTCTGTTGATAAGTGATCTCAATATGATTATTCTCATGCTTAAAGTCAGCTACGGGCTTAACTACTAGAGCTGATCAGGAATTTTTTGGTGAACTGTTATTTTTTTGCTAGAAAAATGTGCATTGATTGAAACCTACCCTGTCTGCAAAGCCAAGGTGGTTCTGATTCATCTTCTGACACAAAATTTTGGGGAAAAAGTTTTAAAACTGTCCAAATGTCCCTTTTTGACATTTTCAAAGTGGAAAGTTGTGATTTTTCATGTTAAAATGACATTTTATTCTGAAATTGCAGTAAATATAGACTAAAAACAGGTTTGAAAAAAGGTCAGAACTGAAGCACAGTCTTTCAAAAGTATCAAACTGAAGTGATTCAATTGACCCAAGCAGATTTTTTATTTCTTCAGATTTTTCGGTTTGTGAGCATTTTCAGGATTTGGCTTTTCATCCTGATTCGGGATGGGAAAATGATACAGTATCTTAAAAATGTTCATGGGACAGACAAATCAGCTGCCTCCTAGTTCTGTTAAGTACCTTGCTGAAACAGGGCCTACGTGAGACAAGCGAGCATAAGACTCAGTAAGACAATTCAGAACAGGGAGGGCGGCTAGTTGAGCCAGCTTTCTAACTGCTCTGTGCCACTGGAGCTGTGCAAAGGCACCACAAGAGCTGACGGGAAGAGGGGTTTTGTGTTATTTTTAAAGCCCAGAAAAGTGCTGACCCGTGGTGTCTTCTGAGTAAAGAAACAGATCTCAGATCCTGTGAGCTCTCCCTAGCAGCAAACCCTGATTTCTGGGTCCTAAGTAAAGGTTTTTTCTTATTCTCACCACATGCCGTCTGCTGTCTCCAGTTTTGCAGAGTGATCCCATTCTCCTGACAGGCCAATGCGTACTCCTCCAGATGCCGACACAGCACAGCAGCGTCCTCAGCTTCCACACACAGGTCAAAGACACAGCTCCTTTATGCAACATGAGAAAGCGTTCATGCCAAATACAGTAGTTATTGCACAGCCAGTTACTTGCCCCTTTGTCCACATTGGGGCCCTTGCAAACAATGCCCTGTGCTCTGCTGACTGAGTAACGGGAGAGAGGAGAACAGTGGGGGTCCTTGGGAAGATGAGGTCATTCGTTCTACAGCTGCTGCTAACATGCAACGTATTCACGTACACCCATGCAAGAAACAAGGGCAAGAGCATTCCTTCTGCATCTCTTTTTTGTTGGTGATGGAGCTGTTTCAGATCGTTAATGGGCTGCGTTTTGCTAGGAGAGGAGTCATTTCCTGGTGCAGCTGTGTGTTAGCGTACACACCCATACACACACTCAGGGCAGGTCTAAACACTGAATCGGCGCAGCGTCGTGCTTCAGTGAAGACGCTACTATGCTGATGGGAGAGCTTCTCCTGTCGGCATCATTAATGCAACCCCCTGAGAGGCGGTAGCTATGGCAACTGGGAGAAGCCCTCCCGTTGACCTAGTGCTGTCCACACCGGGGGTTAGGTCGGTCTAACTGGGTTGCTGAGGGGGCTGGATTTTTCACACCCCGGAGCGATGTAGTTATGCCGCTCTAAGTTTATAGTGTAGACCTGGCCTCACACAACCCCTCACCCCCCTGCCATATGCACGCTCCTCATTGATCCACAGCTCTAGTTTATTGATCATCTGCTGGTGAGCAGCTGGGACCTTTGTCACCTGTCCTCATAACCTTGAATGTTAGTGGCCTGATTTTCCGAGGTGTTGAATGCCTGTAACTGCCTCTTATTTCAGTGGGAGAGGCAGGTGCTAAGCACCTTTACAAAGCAGGTCCTTCCTGAGAAAATAGAACAGCCCATCAAGAGACGTTCTGAGGTGATGGGTGAGGAGTTTATTGTAGGCTGGCAATCGGCTGTAACTTAGAGTGGGGGGCCTGCCTCATTTGAACTAAGGCCCCTTCACACCACCCTGGCAGCATAAAGGGGCCCTAATGTGGGTGTTAAGTGTTTACACACCCAGGGTATGCAGTGTTGTGGTAGGTGTGGGTCCCATGACGTTTACACGCTGGTGGAAGGATGTCAAGTGCAGATGCAGCCTGCTAACTGCAAGAGACTTGGCAGGCCTGTGTCTGAACCTGTGGTGGGATAAATCAATGGAGTTGCCAGGGGTTTCAGGTGAGATACCTGCAAACTGCAGGATGCTAGTGAAGGCCAGAAACATAACAGAGGCAGTTCTCATTGTAGCCAAATGAGGGCAAATGACTCAGCTGCTTTAGGGGACGCCGGCGTGGTGGATTCAAGAAGTGGCACTGGCTGTTCCAGTCTTTTTGGCTGGAGCATAAGGGCTGCATTTTGCAAGTCACTAAACATTACAGCTGGCATTTCCAAAGGAGCCTATGTGAGTCAGGCACCCAGAACGGACTGAATTTTAATGGGAGTTGAATGGCTAAGTTCCTTAGGCTCCTTTGAAAAATCCACCTTGTATGCAGTGTAGTTGCAGCCTTGTCGACTGCAGGACATTAGAGAGACGAGGTGGGTGAGGTCAGGTCTGTTAGGGAGAGAGACAAGCTCTTGAGCACACGGAGCTGAAGAAGTGTGTGGCTTGAAAGTGTGTCTCTCTCACCAACACACGTTGGTCCAACAAAAGATATTAGCTCCCCAACTTTGTCTCTCAAAATCCCAGCATGCGACTGTAAGGGTTCCCATTGCAGACATGTCTGTAACGGAAGAGGAAAGCTGCCTTTCAGAGCTAGGTACAGTGTGAATTCCTAGTCAGACATAGGCAGACAGACAGAACCACGCTTTTAAAAATGCTCGAGCAGAATCTTGTCTCTTGTTAATGCAAATCTTGGGCCTGATCCTCCAAGATACTGAGCCCCCCTCAATTTCCAGTGAATGCGCTGGCAGCATTTCCCAGCAAGATCAGGCCTGGAATGATTATGGAATCTCTCTGCAAACATACGGAGAGAATAACCGGGGAACGGCATGTGTGTCTCTCCGGTACTTACATCTGGAAGAAGGTGACAGACACGTTGGGATGACACTTTTCAAAGGGACCCGTTGGATTGGTAAGAATCCCACACTTCGAAGTGGAGTTTGCAAGGCTCAGCTGATTGGTATTGCAGCCTCTGGCGAATCCTGTATTTAACTCGACATTGTCAAGATCATCTTCTGTCACGACATTTCGCCTGCAATGAATAAAAGATTGGATGACCATCCGTTTTCTCGGTATGTCCAGCATTCACATGAATACTCTCTTAGTAATACAGCGAGCTAGTGCAGTGCCCTGGGCAGATCTAAGTTTAACCAGGTAGCCCTAGGATCCTGGCCGCTAAGTTAAAGGAGATGGATGAACACAACATCAGAGGTGTATGAGACACCTCCACAGGATCTCACAGATTCATGGATTTCACAGTCAGAAGGGACCATTATGACCATTTGGTTAGATTTCACGCAGCGATTCCTGCCTCCAGCCCACTAGATGCATCACAAGGAGTGGCCAAAACTGCACAACTGAACTAGGACAACTGCATCACACAGGTACGATCACTTTTCAGTACCATGGGCACTCATGGAAAATTGCCAGGTGCCAGAAGGCAGCCTGACTCTCTGCGTATCTGACTCCTGGGACACTTTTTGGTCACTCCGGCCTATATATTGTTCTCGAGCGTTTTGCCAGAGAAGGGGCTGCATCCAGTGATATCCTAACACATTCCAGCTGTTGTTTGACTATCAGGGGGAAAAATCCTCTGGGTCAGGGACTTAACTGTGAGTCAACACTTCCCATGCGGCTGGGAAGGGAGTCTAGCCAGGGAAACGAGGAGACACAAGGAATCAACACAATCTCCACAGCAGCCTCCTTTGGAAGGGATCATGGTTGTCCCTGGCAGAACCCCAGAGGGAGGGCAGATGTTGGTAATGGTGCCTGCCTGCCCTTGACTCATTCAGCAGGGAGAAGTAATTGACACCTTCCTATGGAAGGGTCAGAGAGTCCAGCTTGACACAGGGTCGATTCACCCCTCTATCCCTCCGGTTTTATGTGGTTGACTCCTTGGAAGTCAACGGCATGACACTGGACCAATGAATGCCGTGATATCTCAGGCCCATACTCTCCACACCAGAGGGTGTTGTCACTGCCTCACCTTAGCAGTGAGCTGGACAAATACGTAAGTGGAGCCAGAGAGGGAGAAGAGAGATCAGAGCTGCACTACGTCGTGCATTACCTCCTGGAACGTGAACTAAGGTTTAATGCACTACCTTGCAGGAGCCAAGCCTGGTCTGTATTTACATACCTGCGCCGAGAGGCTGTTAGTGTAACAGGGACTTTCCAGCTCTCCCCAAACACATCCACGTCCCTCACTCGAGTGCCATCCGGCTTGGTAAAGTCGTGTTTATACCTCCCATCGAAGTTGCCACACAGGCCTTGGACTTTATTCTTGTAGGTGTTGGCCAGGGTTATATCTAAGGATGGGTCAGAAGGAGAAGCTGACAGAAAGAACCCATAGGCACCAGCGCACAGGGGAATATCGGGCAGCCCTGCATCGTGATCCAGAACATAGGCTGATAACGCAGCAGGTGTGGTGTGCTGGGAGACAGATCTGCATTCACAGCTCCTGCAGGGCTGGGCCCACTTTTACGGGTTACATCAAATGCCTCGTTAACATCACAAGGAGATCACTGATCGTTGATGATAATTATTTATTTACAGGACACCTCTGCCCACGGGTTCTTACGCAGCCCACATACTTGTGTGCACATCTCATTTTCTCACAGCCACACCCTCGACTCCTCTCCGATACCATCCACCTGCTCTGTGATGGTATGTCTACACTGCAGTGAAAGACCCGCAGCACGGCTGCAGCTTGCCCATGTCAGTTGACTCAGGCTTGTGGGGCTTGGGCTGCAGGGCTAAAAATAGCAGTGCAGATATTTGGGTCCAGGCTGGATCATGGGATCTGAGGCCCTGTGGGGAGGGTGGGTCCCAGCGCCGGGGCTTCAGCCCAAGCCGGAATGTCTACACTGCTGTTTTTAGCCCTACAACCTAAGCCCCTTGAGCCTGAGTCAGCTGAGGCTCGGTGTTATGGGTTTTTTATTGCAGTGCAGATGTAAGCTAAGGGATCTCCCAACCTGCAGGGTGAAGTCTATTGAATATCATTGAGTTCCTGGAAAACAGAGCTTCTTTTCCTGCAGCACAGCTGGGATTTTAAGGCTTTGGGTCCATGATTATGTGTGTAAACACCCCAACACGCTCCCTGCACACCTTTCTAAGATAATATGGCCTGATTCTGTTCTCCCTTTCACCTGTTGCAAATCAGGAGTAAAGACTTTCAAGTCAATGCAGTTATACTCATATAAAATGTGTGAAAGGGAGAGGAAAATCAGGCCTACAGACCAATTAAGGGGAGCCTTCTAAGGTGTGAGGGGGTTAGTGAGGGGCCACCTACAGTCCTATGGCTTGGGGCAGAGCACCAAAACTTCACTGGGGTTTTGGAAAATCAGCAAGGGGCCAGGTCCAGCCTTTGTCCCATTGCTCTAATGAGCAAACTAGGGAGAGTTTGCTTTTGCTAAACTTTCTCAGTCAAGTTTCAGTTTTGTATAAACAAAACCAGGAACAATCTAGATCCAGGTCTCATTCTACCCAAACCTATACTGTTCATGGGGGGTACAGATAGAAGATGCCAGTTTTGCGGTCTCTCTAGTTCCTGGGAAATAATTTGTCACCAATTATCCGACAAAAAAGAGTCATGCAGTTAGACAATGCAAGTTCAGTTTCCTTTGAGATTGAAATCTCCTATAGGACATAGCATTAAATACATTCTACAGTGGGTTCTCTTGGCCATTCTCACCTAAGTTTTCAGCACCATCATAGCTGAGCGATAAGCCAAAATCGGTCTCCATGTAAATTCTCGTTGGTTTCTGGTATATGCGAAGTCCTTCATGAGGCTGGGCAGGGGGGATAGTTTTCACTCCATCCAGCTAGCAGAGAGAGAATTATTTATAGCTCAGTGGACAGATCAGATTCAAACCTGCTCCCAGCTGAGGTGTGTAACACCCAGATAAACTTTCCTGTTTTCAGGTTTTTGCAATGAAATTTTCAGACAGCGATAACCATTAAAAATGGATATTCATCTCCTCACTGTGGCCAAATGCTGTACGAAAAGAAGCTCGACTGATGTGAATTTCAGTATTTCCACATCACTCTGAGAGCCTTCTGGTTTTTGGCTAGAAAAGAAGTTGACTTATACATGCATGAGCAAAATGATAATGCGAGGAAGGCGATATCATTCTTACATCATCATTTATGTGCTCTCTCTTCCTTACTAGAGAAGCCAGATCTCATGGTTTGATTGTGAATCTCAGATATTTGGGGTTATTCTCAAAGCCCCAGCTCCAGGGAGCAGGCAACTGTATGAGACGCTCAGCTTTCAGTAAAAAATAAAGTAAATGTTCATCCCTCATGGGTTGTGGAGAAAAGCTTGAAAACGTGACTCTAAATCTTAGAAACCAGAAAGCAAAGCAGAATAACCTGGAATTTATTGTTTTTTCAAAATACCATGATATTTAAGCCAATCTTGTGATTTCTGGGGCTTGACTCCTGATTTCTGCACACTTGAGGTTAGCAAGCCTGCCACTGCTGTCCTCTCTCCCCATTCTAGTCTCCTCCCATCCTCCACATCACTCACTCCCTTCACTTCAGTGGGAGTTATGTGCCATTTGTGCCTTTGCAAATCTCCCTCTAGTGCTCCTGGCAGGCAGCCCTCCTAGCTTTTACTGCCAGAAGTGTTAGCAGCAGCAGCCGCAGCTGCCTGGTGCTGGGAGCGCCTCCCAAGGCAACACAAGCTGCGCCGTTAGTGATTCCATACTGGGAAAGCACATCATTCTGTGCCAGGCAGAAAGGTGATCCACTGTTGAGCATAGCTGACTTGTTGGGTTCAGACTGCAGTGTTGTTTATTGACCTGACTGAGCAAGACCAGGAGCCAGAAACTCAGGGGATTCGCAGTCTAGAAACCCTGAGTGGCATAATCAGCATACCTTATAAATGTTCAGAAATCCCTGCTTATCACTCCACGTTATTTGATGTTAGAGGAAAGACAAATGAGCGCCCAGTGTGTGCAGCTTAATGCACTTCTTACCACAAGCTGCTTCTTCTGCCTGAACAGCACTGTGTGATTGTACACGCTGATACGTATCTCCTGGAGGAAAGAAATGTCTGCAATTCTAAGAAAACGTTTGTTCTTTCCCTCTATGCTGAACGATGCCAGGCTGTCGGGGATGCTGGAGATGGTCTGAGACAGCACATACGTAGATTTGCCTTGGAAGTGGTGGAACAAGCCATCAAACGTCAGGTAATGCGGGTCTCCAATGACGAGGCACTTCCCAAAGCCTAACAGAGAACAGTCACATTAGCCTCAAGTGGGAATGCAGAGGCCAGTCTAACAGGGCTCAGTTTAATAAAGGGCTGATGAGTTATGACCATCGCTAACATGTTTTCCTGTGAAAGCTAAGACAGGGGCTCAGATACCACAGACAATGGAATAATTGCCATGGATTCACACGTACTGGTCTCCTTCTTTTTAAACGTCATTCTCTATTGTAACCTGAATTTTACCGTTGGCAGAGGTAGCGTAGGAACGGATTGCATTTTGCATCTTTGTTACCAACCAAATCTCAGGATAGTTTCTATTTAAAAAAAATACATCTCAATCTGTTGTTCCACTTCCACAACTTCCGTGTCTGCTAGGGGAACTCATGACTCAGAGAGCTGAGACCTTTCCATGTTCTCATATCAGTAGCACACTATCACTCGGTCACTTATTGCAAACACAACTGATTCTCCACCGCTTTACACTTTGCCATCACATCAAGCTGGGCAAAGTCAGTGGAAGTCCCCACCATGCTCGTCTGTGAGCGTTTTATGTGCACTTTGCTCCACCTTTCTGCAGGTGAAAATGACAACACCAGGAGCAAGGCCATGGAGGATCAGGGTCTTTATGTTCTGTTATGCTGGGAAATGATGAGTGAATTCTCTATTACCCTAACACTGGGGCCAATTCTTGTTTACATTAGGGCCCCTTTCTACCACAGTGGTAGCGTGAAGGTGCCTTAAAGTGGGCATATGTGACTGTTACACCTGCTTCAAAGGCCCCTTTGCATTGGTAAATGGCCCTCCCTTTTGGCACAAACTATGGCTGCCTCCTGCTTGGATGTGCTGGAGGGTGGATGGACTCTTGGCGCTCCGCCCTCCCCCACACCTGCCAGGCCCTAGACGCACATACCTGTTGGTTTGCAGCGGTATTTCCCGTTGTTGTTGAGGACACAGACCTCTGAATCTTTGCAGCCATAGGCCTGGCACTTGATGACGTTGTTCTGACACTTGCATTTTTGGGTACAGTGGGGAGTTACCCAGCTTTCCCCAGCCTGTTGGAATGCATGCTGTGTTAATGACACGTCACAAGTGTTCTCCTTCAGGTGCGCAATACAAGGTCAGCGGCAAAAGACGGAAGAGCAAACTAACTCTAATGTACTGTTCAGGCCATTCCTTGGCTGCCTTATCAAAGCCAATCTCATGGTGAGCCCATGGGGGGATACTAGACTCCACTGGCTGGGTTAGGGCCACAGAGAAATACCGAGAGCTTAGCTTGTGCTCTGAGAAATAAATACAGAGTTCCCTTTGCATTCACTACAACAGACTCTTGTCTTTCCTCTTCCTTGCTGCAACACAACAGTGACAACGAAGCTGAAGACATGTGGGTCTTATTGCCTTTTGTGTGTTAATTTAGCCCTAAAACAAGACAGGGACAAACATCCAGAGTGACCTTTGGCAAATCACTAACAGCCACAATTTCAAAAGGGGCCACTGATTCTGAGCCCTCAGTTTTGAAGGCCCCATCTAAGAGCCTGTCTGCGTGTGGGGGGATGGGCTAGATGACCTCTTGAGGTCCCATCCAGCTCTATATTTCTACTGTTCTGTGATGCATTGGGCCTCATTTGCAAAAGTGCTGAGCACCCGCAGCTTCTATGATTCTATGATTCTTCCACGGACAAATCAAGCCCCAGGTATCTCAAGTTCAGTCACTGCAGATTTATTTCTATTTGACCCATCAGGGCAGCAGGCAGAAGCTCCATGATCTGTTTACAGCTGATAAAAGCAGGTAATCACCTGATACAGAAGCTACTTACACTGTAGTAGTTATCTTTCTCATCCCTGCAGCCACACTCACTCAGTGGTACACACTGGTCATCGCTAAGCACATAGCCCTCATTGCAAATACAACCTTCCGTGCATTCTGTTGGCTTTTCACAGAGGGAGGACGCATAAATATCATTACATGTTGCTGGGCAGGGAGAAGCACAGTCAGTGTAACTGCTGTGGGATGGACAAGGCAGTGCTGTGTGAAGAGAATAAGAAGAGCATTATTACAATGCACAATAGAACTTTTCGATGGCCCAAAGCAGACGTATGGTTTTGACGGGAAGTCAGGACTTGGACTGCAACAGAGCAGTAAAGATGACTTCTCTAGAATGTGGGGCTGACGGCACAGTTATGGATTCCTGTATTGTTAAAAACAGGTGCCTCAGAAGCTGTCAATTTAATTCTAGCATGAGCATGTCTGAGTTTGTGGGCACTGGTTTTAGATGTTCTTGTCATTCGTCATCATTCTAGTTCCGACTCACATGTAGTCTTGGTCACCATTCAGCAAATCAACATACAAGAAAAGTGCGAGGGCCGGATTCCCCAGTGTGCTCCCCCAGCTTTGCAACGCTCCGGTGATGCAAAACAGCCAGAATCATAGTTCAACGGCCTGGTGACGTTTGCATGTCTGTCTCTTGCATTGCTGAAGTGGTACAAGCTAGCCAGAGTGTCCCGGTGAATCTGGCTATTCATACACAGCAGGCCATCCTCAGCCCTGCCTCCAGCAACATTCCCGTTGATGGAACAGGAGTTTGGGATGAGCCAGAACCATGTAGGGACGGCAGTTCCAGGCCCACAGGGCTAATGCAGTTCTAAGAATCCAAGTGCTCTCTAGCCTTATCTCCCTTCTCTATTACAGCCTCATTAGTGTCTAACAATGTCCTCTTGGCTGCCCAGACCTACCCACCTCAGAGCTGCCATTCATAAACGGGCCTAGTCGTGAATGGCGCAGATCACTTTCAGCTCCCTTTGACTTCAGTGGGAGATGCAAACGTTCAGGATTCAGCCCGATCATGAGCACAGCTCGGTGTTGTAACAGTGTCCTAACTGCAACTGATGACATGGCGTCTTCCTGGCATCTTTCAGCCTGTTTGTTAATTAACCAGCCCAGCTAATACCGCTAGTTAATTCTCACATCCGTGTCAGCCATCCAAACACCACGCTGTTTACTCTCAGTGTACTTACGGCAGAATGTGCTCGTCCTCCATTTAATGATGACTCCTTGCTTCTTGCAGGAGTCCACGTAGGCCTGCGTTATGGCACAGAGAGTGGACAGCATGCCGTCGTATTTACACATGTCGTAGATGCAGGTCTGGATGAAGAGTTCAGGCTCGACCAGATGGTGACATGGTTTGAAGGTGTCTGACTTCAAAACATTGCATTGCTTTTCAATGGCTGGTTTCTCCTGTGTGGTGCAAGGTGGGCCCAGCTCTTGTCTTATGTCTGGCAAGCAGCTGCAAGAAAGCACCAACAGGGTGTATTTCAGTTTGGAGAGGAACGTGTAGGCTGACACCCGGGCTAGAATGGGTATTGCTGGTGAGAGAAGCCAAATGACTAGTCCTGGAGGCTGCAGGGCTCTCTCTAGTCACCAGTAAAAGAACAATACACCAGAGGCACTGCAGGCTTTCACCACCCCATCCACGTGTCTGGCCCTGACACAGAGGGACAAGCTCCAGGGAGGAAAGGGTGGTTCAGATGCAATATCCATGCAGTCCTTGGCATTTCTGCTGGGATGACCAGTTAGTGCTATTGCCTGTTAGGACTAATTCATTTCACTGAGGCTATCAGACACACATCAGTGACTTCAGATTGTTACTGAGTTGGACTGGATTTGACCTGACAAAGTGCTGGTGAGCGGTTCTGTTACTCATTAGTAAAACCTTGAGCCACCGATATACACATAATAGATTTCATTAGATTTCATCGCAGAGGGGGGAAAAGCTTTCACCCTGTGCCTCTGTGATCTTTGCTGGAGCTCCAGCAGAATCCCAGCTTCTCAGAGAAGGTACACAAGGTACACCAAGCAGCACGGCCAGTGCATTTTCTTGTACGTGGCATGTTTTAGAGAACATTAAAGAACGTTAGAGAACATTTAGAGAACGTTATCTGAATCAATGCAAACGGGGGATGAAAAAGAGCCACATTTACCCTGCGTCACTGTCGGCTTGCACTTTCCAGCTGTTTCCAAACTGTGTGACGTTGTTAGCCTGCACACCATTGGGCATGAGCAGCTCATCTCCAGGCTGGCCATTATAGTTACCACACATGCCACACACCTAGAGCAGAAGAGAATAATGTCATAACCAAGTGTTCCTCATCCCAGCCCAGCTGCTCCAGGCACTTGACAACCAGGGAAAGATATGGACAGATATTGTAAGAAATCGGTTAGTAACTTGCACAGTGCTTCCCAGTTCAAGCCGTCACTGTAAAGTCTTAATGCCCCATGGGAAAACGAAATGATACTGCAATATATCTGCGGCTCCTACGACGTTCTGGCACGTACACCCTCTGAGGGGCATGCACTCCCTCTATCAGAGAGGCAGTTAACAAACTCTTCTGGGCTGAGCCAACACTAACACCTGGAAGGCTTGCGCGGCCTGGAGGGAGAAAGCTTCAAAAGGGAAAGCCTGCTCCAGGAAGGGGCAGTGACTAGGGAGAAGACGGTAGCTCAGGGACCGTGGGCTACAGGGACAGATCAGCAAAGAGAACGACACTCGCAGACCTCTCTGCCCCTGAGACTGCATGGAGCAGGTACGAAGCGGGAGTGACCCAAAAGGAGGAACTGGAGTCAAGCCCTAACTCTGATTAAAGACACAAAACCTGCAGAGAAGCTGAACTCCAAAGGGGTGAGCAGAAAGACTCAGCCTCAGAGACCGACCGCCATTGTCTTTCTTGTTTTCACTCTGATTCTCCCTCCGTAGGGGAAGGAGAGGGCAAAGGACATTTTTGTTTGTTTGTTTTGTTTGGAGAATCCCTTGTGTGCCACACACAGGGGAAGGATCCCACTCAAACCATGATCTGAGAGGGAGTTGGGGGCAGGGGACCACCCATCGCATGCCTCTCTAACCCAAGGTGTAGTCTCTGCAACTCACTGCCAGCTACACATCCAGTTTTGTCATGTCCTGTAACCATCCCTTTGAAACCCATGTGAATGGTTGTAAAAAGGAAAAGAGAAACACCTGATTTGTGTGTGCAGACAGCACTGCTGCAAGCAGTAATAATAAAGCAAGAGAAGAAAATGAATTCCGATCAAACAGCAAAGCAGAAGACGAAGATCCCTGCTTTGAAGGGATGCCTTTTATTTCCTTGACATTCTGAGTCTCACCTTGGAGAAGTAAGATTCTGGGAGGCTGATTTCCAAGTGCTGATTTCCATCGAATTTCACTTGCAGTCCAAAGTCAGTTTCCACCACCATATAAATGCCCACATTTCCTATGGACACGCCGCGTAATCGGTTCTTCACCGGAGGGCGGACTCTCTCCAGATTGAACTGGTGACAACAGAGCAATTCTCAGCATAAAACATAGTCTCCTAGTAAAGCTTTTCTGTTCGTAGTTTATTTTCTCCAGGGGATCTGGAGGATTCCCCAACAGAACTTTAGCCCCTTTACACTTCCAAACCTTCGAGGTTTTACAAGCAGCAGTGACCACACTACTGGCCAAGGACCGGACAGAATTCCTGTGTCATGCCTTAGCTAGGAAGTTGGAAGGGTCACTGTTGGGGCACAGTCTTTCCCCACCTGCAGGACTGAGTACACGTCTCCTATAATTTCCAGTCCCTGGTTAGTTAATCCAAAATAGTGTAATCCAGTCTCACATGGTACGACTTAGTGTCTAAACCATATAAAGATGTTTGAGTCAGCTACAGCTTTTGACTGTGAACCCTGGTTCTTTAGCTAGCTCAGGCAATGGAAACTTACAGTATTAGATCCAGAGATTCTAGGCTCAAGCCCTGTAGATGACTCATGCAGGGACATTGGTACAACAGCATACTCAAACTACATGTCTTTTGCAGGTGGTGCTGCAAGAAATTACTTCACATCTCCATGTCCCCAGACTGGGATGCCCGTGGAGGATGAGGTAATACCTTTTACTGGACCAACACGGCTACAACTACACTGCATGCTGGGATATACATGGTTGTCAATGAAAGGCATTCCTGTCCCTTAGTAAAATGTGAAGATCACTTTTCCTGAAGCTGGTTTTATGTGCCGCTTTTAAAATATTTGTTCCCAAAATACAACAGTTCCACTATGTACCAGGATTGCCTTGTTTTTCTGAAGGGTGATTCGGTTGCCATACACATCAATGTAGACCTCTTTGAGATATGTGGCCCCTCTTTGTCCTCGGTCTTCGTTTTTGCCGCTGATGGTCACAGGAACGACGTTGGTGCTGTCGCACATTTGGACCAGGGTGTAGGTACAGGTGCCCAAGAAGGTGTGCATCACTTTGTCAAAGGTGAAGTAGTGGGGATCTCCTGCCACCTGACAGGATGCTCGCCCTGAAGGTTAAATAAATGCCCGGTGAGTTTGGAGAACTTTTTAGTGATCTCAGCGGGCTAATGACTTCTGTGTCAGTGTAAGGTGTTATCACTATGAAAGGACCTGAAGTGGCATCCGAAGGGCCAGTCTTGCCTCTCATTACTTAGGCAAACTCCCTCTGAAGACCAGATTAATGCCAATGACACTGCAGGACAAATTTTTTGAACAAGACACCTCTGCTGGTCTGCACAAAAATGTACAAACGGGTAGCTGTGTTGTCAAAAGGAGCAATTGTTACAGCTGCTGTGCACTCTCTGCATGGTGCATATTACCTGTGTGTATCCCCGAGTGCATGAGTTTTGCAAGAGCAATTTAGACTCTTACTATTTTTCTATCTGGCCCTCTCTATTGCCTTTTTCCTATGTCAACCCCTTTGAGTTCAATTTTTACAGTTGGGGCATTGGGAATTTGGGGCTTGATTCTGCATTCCCTGCTCAGGTAATACTCCCATGATCGTGCAAGGGTTCATGCAAACTCCACCCCCACTGCTGGTGAGGGAGCTCAGTGATTGCAAAATAGAGACTTTGTCTTTGAATGTCTCTTAGCGCTGGCAGGAATCAGCAGCAAGCTCCTTCCTGTGCTTTCACACACAGGATAAGATATCTGGAGAAAGGCCTTCTGCACCAGAAAGGTCGGGTTACTGAACTCCCACTTGGAACCCTCTTCAGGGAGAACTCACCAGCGGAGTGACAACCCAACACCCCATCCTGCAGGCTGCATTTCTCCAGCACTCCACAGTGCCAGGCTGTGCACGTGATGTTGTTATTGCGGTTACAGGTGCAGCGCTCAGTGCAGGTGTCCTGGGAGAACCAGCTTTCACCCAGCTATTAGAGAAAGGAGAAGCACTTTAAAATATATAGTATAAAGCATACCGAGTGGTGTCATTTTATGGGTTTGTAGGAAGGCACTGTGGCCTTCCTCAGAGCCTGGGCCTGAGGAAGGGCTGGAATGCCCAGGCTGGACAGGAACAGGACCAGGACCAGCAAGCCAGTCTGCCCGGCAACCGAGGAGCCGGACAGTGATAGGGCCGGCAGGCCAGTCTGCCCAGCAACAGAGGGGCAGAGCTTCCGCAGGGGAAGGAAGTATAAAACGCAGGCCCTGCCGCTCAGTAGGAGGCAGGCTGCTGCCGGAGGAAATCCCGCCGGCTACAGCGTAGGCCTGACCCCAGCCGGGCAGCCGCCCCGAGCAACCGCCTCCCAGAGCCAAGGCACCTGAATCTGCCTGACTTACTGAGCCACAGGGACAGGCCAGGGCCTTCGGGCTCCAGTGACTGGACCGAGCCCCCCAGAGCCCACGGGTGGGAGATAGCCCCTGAGGCCGGCCCTGACCTGGAGGAGCTGCCTGACGCGGAGCCCCCAGAGCCCTGTGAGCTGGAGGAGCTGCCCTCCGCAGAGGAGCTTCCCGACTTGCCGCCAGTCGATGAAGAGGGACTGGTGAGCCTGCCGCCTGCCGAGTACCCCAGCGACCCCAAAGACACAGGTACCTGAGGACCAGGGGGAGGACGTGGCCCAGGGACAGCCATAGCTAGTGGCTGAGTCAGGGGCAAGCCCCCGTCGGCGTGTTGTGGCGGGAGCCCCGCCGACTCAGTGGCAAACGCCTTTGGGACGCAGTGGAGACGGGTGGGCCTGCGTCCCCCTCCCACCTTCCCTAGCCACCCCGGGAGAAAGTGTTCTCCCCCGCCGCTACCGACAGCGGATCCACTGCTTCCCTGTCTCACCCCACCTGGGGGTTGGAGACCACAGACTGTGTACCGGCCTTGCCCTGCCTAAGGGCTGGAGGCTATAGACTACTTGTCTGCCCGCCCTGCCCGAGGGCCGGGGCTAAGACTGGTGCATAGGCACCAAATTATTCCCCTTGTAGGAAGGCGCTGTGGCCTTCCTTGGAGCCTGGGCCCGAGGAAGGGCTGCACCGCCCAGGCCGGACAGGACCACCGGCCTACAGCGATAAACAGAGGAGTTTGGAATAGCTATATGCCTGTGATACTATCCATGTGAAGGGCTGCCTCCCCAAAAAGACAGTTTGGCCTAGGAGACGGTGCCCTGCTCTGGGACCCCGATATCAGAGTTCTATTGTCAGCTCTGCCACTGGCCTGTTAGGTGACCTTGGATAAGTTACTTGACTTCTCTGGGCCTCGGTTTCCCCATCTGTAGAATGGGGATAATGATCCCGCCCTCCTTTGTCAAACACTTGGAGAACTGCCCTTCAGAAGGGCTTGGAAAAGTTATTATTGACGTGAACAATTAGATCCACAGAAGCTACTGAGCTAAACCCGGATGGAGTGAGTCTTTTCAGTAATGATTATTTATCAGTTACGGGGACATTGAAAGAATTTGGGGATTGCTCTCTCGGTTTCTAGGTGCTCAGGGTAACTTGCCTGATAATAGTGGTTGTTTCTGTCCACACAACCGCAGCTGCTCTCCGGCACACAGGTGTCTCCACTCAGAACGTAGCCTGGGTTACAGAAACAGCCTTCCACTGGCAAGGAGCTGCAAGGGCTAAATGCAGAGGGAGACACGCAGCTGGAAGGACACCTGCTCCCACAGCTCTTGTACTGGCTTCCTCCGGGACAGGAGATTGCTACAAGTGATGAGAAAAACCCCGATCACTGAAGGGAAAAGATCCCAAAACAATTCTCTTCCAACTTCCCCTGTTTGTTCCAGAAAAGCAAAGCGTTGTTAGAAAGGTCTGCACATGATGACTGCTGTGTGCTGAGGTTTTGCTGCAGGGACAGAGTGGAAATCCTTTCTACAGGGAACGACAGAGACAGACAGACAAATGATCCTCCAAAGGGGATTGGTTGTATCTAGGGATTGGTAATAGATAATCTGATACAAATCCAGCCCTTCACCTCTTGGGCATCAGCAGAATTGTGACTCAGGTGACTTGTCCCTCGCAGTGCCCAGCTGGCTGATGGCCTGTGTGAAGGTAGGTTTGGTAGGTCCTCAGTGTCCAGTGGCTTTCCCTACTTCTGACTCTGGAGATTCTCGTTCTTCTACTGGTTGGTTGTTCACTCCTTCCCAATCTCCTCACTTCAGCCTTATTTCCCTGGCCCTCCACACTCCTGGCCTTCCCCTGTTCCCCTTTCCCCCACCTCCTCCCTTTACTGTCCCCTCTCCTTTCCTCCTCCCTTTTCAGCTATTCCCTTCCCAACAAACCAATCAAACCAACCAAATCCAGAAGGCCCAGACCATTTGCAGTCCAGCCCTCTGCTCTCTCTGCAGATGTGTTACTCCCTTCCCCACCATACACCTGTCTTGCCTAGATAGAGTGGAATGGGGCTTCGATGAAGGGGCTGTCCACTGCTGGTTATACAGCACCCAGAGCAATGGGTCCCCTCTCAGGTGGGGTCCGCAGGTTCTGTTGTAACACTCATTACAAATCACACAAACAATTTAGGGATAAGGAGGAGACTATGGTGGGGGTGGATTGTGCCAAATCTTCCTATTGCAGAGTTTCTTGCATCTTCCTCTGAAGCAGCTGGTGATGGACGCTGTCAGAGACAGGATCCTGCACATGCTGGATCATGGCTCTGTTCCAGTAAAGGCCCTTCCTATGGGAATATTTTATTGCCTTGATAGGATCACTCCAGAACAGAGCTGCTGTACACTGTGCAGACAAGGGGGGGGGAAGCTTGGACTTCAGTGGCTACTGCTGATTCGCACCCATGTAAGTGAGTGGAGACACAGACCTCCTTCCTTAAAGTGCCAGGGCAGTGCCTTTCACACAGAATTAACATTCGTTCTTTACAATTCCAATGGAATGAAGTGTGGTGAGTTTCACTCCACTTGCAGGTACTCTCGCTTGCACTGCACTTCCCAGACTGTAGCTGCTGTATGGGTAAAGAGAGGATTTCAACCACTCAGGCTCTCTCACAACACCAGCACTACACTCAGACAAATGAAGACTCAGATGCTTTGTGAGGCTAGATCAGATTCAGTCTGAAAATCATACCAAGCCTGGCAGGATACACTGTAAATTTGGACCAGACTCAGGACAAGAGAAAGGAGAGACCACCTTCGAAGCATTACAGAAAGGAAAGCCCATGCAATCACAAGATATAGGAAGCTCTTTTTAAAAAAACTTCTTGCACTGAAAAACTTGAATTCCAGACATTAATAGATATAAATGACAAGACTCACGGCAAAGAATTTGATTTCTCCATTCTCTGCAGATCCCGACATTTGAGCACGACTCAGCATAAGCCTGCAGCCCATTGCATAAGGACACGGTCTCCCCCGTGTGACACACGTCATACACACAGTTTTCCAAGAAATTCTCCGGAGCTATTTTGGCGTGACAGTCCTTGAAGATCCCTACGTAAATCAAGAAAGACACAGGATCACAGACAAGATGGAAGAACCAAGCTGCCCCACTAACCACCTCCTGTAATGGGAAGGAGTCATGCTCCCGGAGCAGGGTAGGCTGACCAGGTCTCTATAATGAGCCAGACCAAAAGCTGGTGCTGAATACACCCAAGCACTTCTGAGACTTGCCCCTGTTTGGCTTAGGCCTGCCTCGTAGATTTACAGGGGTTAGTAGATAATGTAACTCCACGTAGGTGCACTTGTCCTTGGTCCACAGCTAGCAGCGCCTCAGAGTTACCACACGTTAGAATATGAGACACCCCACTATTTCTCGGGCTTTGGAGGAGCTAATGCCTAAAGCACTTCAGTTGCCACTGTAATAAAGAAGGGCAGTGGCAACCACTGCACTGTTTCTCTGCTGCAGGGCAGTGCAGGTCACTGGGAGCATTGTGCAGGCAAGAGCTGCAGACCGAGACCCTCCAAGTGTAAAACCCAAATCATCTTCACACACTGGTGCCATCTGAATGCATGCTCCAGTCTGAGCAGGTAGCGCAAGGCAACTCTTCGGGGTTCACATTGCAATGGGGACTCAGAAGAATGGGTTCCGGGCAGCAAGGGCAAGATGTGGGAAGCGCATGCTGTAATCTGGAGTGTTTGCAATCAGTTTGCACGGAGACTAAGCCACTGCCACGCTACCTGTAGGGTCGGTGATCATGCCGCAGGCCGTGTTCTTCCTCGCTTCACTCTCCAGCAGGGGGTCACAGTCCGGTACTGGCTCAGGAGAGCATCTGGAGAAGGCAAGGGAAAGAAAATCTTGTGATGTATGTTTCTTAAACTCTCATGGCCATATCTGCACAGGACAAGACCATCTCTGCACAGCAGACATTATTTTATTAGCGCCACAGAGCAAAATCCAGGCACACTGAAAGGCCTGGTTCTGCCTCTCCACAGGATGGGACTCCCATTCCTGCACTGTGCACTTAGGGGTGTTTCATGACTCAGGAGTTGAACTAGGAGTGGAACAAGCAGTTGCCGGAAGCAGTGGAACCGTCTGGCTCCTGGATGGAAGAGAGGAAGCTGATCAGGAACAGTCAGCATGGATTCACCAAAGGTGAGTCATGTTTGACCAACCTGATTGCCTTCTGTGAAGAGGTGACTGACTGTGGATGTGGAGAAAGCTGTGGACGTGATCTACCATGACTTTAGAAAAGCTTTTGCTATGACGCCCCCACAGTATTCTTATCAGCAAGTTAAAGAAATATGGGTTGGATGAATGGACTATAAGATTGAAAAAAAGCTGGCTAAATCATCGGGCTCAACAGGTAGTGATCACCGACTCAATGTCTAGCTGGCAGCCGATAACAAGCGAGTGCCCCAGGGGTCAGTGCTGGGGCCGGTTTTGTTCAACATCTTCATTAATGATCTGGAGGATTGGGTGGATTGCACCCCCAGCAAGTTTGAAGATGATACTTAACTGGGGGGAGTGATAAGATTCGTTGGAGGGCAGGGATAGGATACAGAGTGACCTAGATAAATTAGGGGACTGGGCCAAAAGAAATCTAATGAAATTCAACAAGGACAAGTGCAGAGTCCTGCACTTAGGACAGAAAAATCCCATGCACAGCTACAGACTGGGGACTGACTGGCTAGGCAGCAGTTTGGCAGAAAAGGATCTGGGGTTACAGAGGACAAGGAGCTGGAGATGAGTCAGCAGTGTGCCCTGATTGCCAAGAAGGCTAACAGCATATTAGGCTGCATTAGTAGGAACATTGCCAGCAGATGGAGGGAAGTGATTATTCCCCTCTATTCAGAACTGGTGGGGCCACATTTGGAGTACTGTATCCAGTTTTGGGACCCCCACTACAGAAAGAATGTGGACAAACTGGAAAGAGTCCAGTGGAGGACAACAAAAATGATGAGGGAGCTGGAGCACATGACTTATGAGGAGAGGCTGAGGGAACTAGGCTTGTTTATTCTTTAGAAGAGAAGAGTGAGAGGGGATTTGATAGCAGCCTTTAACTACCTGAAAGGGGGTTCCAGGGAGGATGGAGCTAGGCTGTTCTATCTGTCAGTAGATGATAGAACTAGGAGCAATGGTCTCAAGTTGCAGTGGGGGAGGCCTAGGTTGGATATTCGGAAAAAACGTTTTCACTAGGTGGGTGGTGAAGCACTGAAATGGGTTACCTAGGGAGGTGGTGGAATCTCCATCCTTAGAGGTTTTTAAGGTGCGGCCTGACAAAGCCCTGGCTGGGATGGTTTAGTTGGGGTTGGTCCTGTTTTGAGCCGGGGTTGGACTAAATACCTCCTGAGGTCACTTCCAACCCTAATCTTCTATGATTCTATGAATGGGACAGGGGGCTGACTCCCGCCCACCCAGCAGGTCTTTCTGGACTGGGAGAGAGCACAGCCCAGAAGGCAGGAGGTAGCAGGCCACCCACTCACTCCCTGCTCATGGTCAGCTGTGTGTGGGGGCAGTTCCTGGGTTCACCGGAGAGCATGGGAGCTTTGCTCAGCCCTAGGACGGGACTAGGTGGTAGAGCCATTGATGGGCACATTTTAGCAGAGTCTTCAGCATGCTTCCCTAGAGCTCTTTTAGCAAAGACCACCAGATTAGTTTCCTTCTGTACATACGTGATATTATTATCTGACACTAGCCAGCTCTCTCCTAGCTCGATGGAATCTCCTGCCTTGTCACCATTCGGCTTTATGTTGTCATCCTTCGGATCGTCATTGTAATTACCTACAACAGAATGAAAAACTTGTAGAACATGTGAAATTCACAACCACGGACCCCACATTAGTGTGTGGTGATCAAATAGAAACTAATGAACTGGCTGTCCTGGATGTGCACCAATAGCCTCTATGGGAAGGAAGAGGAATTGCTCACCTATGCGTCTGTGACGCCGCACTATTAACAGCTGATGAAGATTCCACTTTACATGCCGTGGTGGGGTCTGTGCTTTTGAAGCAGGTAGCTTGGAGTTCAGATTGTGTCAGATGAATGCGTAACTCAGATAAACCGGTTACAATAAAATAAGAACTAACCTGCACCCCTAGACTCAAACTCCATCATTTCTGAAGCTGAAAAGCCATGTGGGTAACCCTCTGGAAATAGGAAAACACTCAGGGAAAGGTCATCCCAGCAGAAATGTCCAGCTCATCTGGATCCAGACAGAACCAGAAACCACACAGAACAACCTTCTTTTGCTATTTCATTCTACTTGTGGGGTTTATTGTCCAGATGGCTGGGTGGAATTGATGGCCTTTGAAATACAGGAATACAGACTATATGAAATGGTGGTTCCTTCTACCCTTAAACTCTAGGACTCCAATTTTCATAGTACCATTTTCAGACCAGAGAAACATGGAAGACATTGAAATAA